>NC_091928.1:22465182-23795182 GCF_041260155.1 Ptychodera flava | reverse complement strand
GGAAAAAAAAAGAAAATTGCCCTAAAACATACAAATATGCATATTTTATTAATATTTCAACATATACGGCAAAGTTTTTTTGAAAATTAAATTTTGTTACAAATAGGGTTGATTGTTACAAATAGGGGTAATACAAACACTAACAGTTCCTTCGATCGGTACTTCCGAAGATTTCACTTCGACAGGTATGTTCCTATTTCCGTACATTCGTTTATGATGAGCACACTTAGAATTGCAGAGACGAAGTAATTAACGAATGATCCGTTTTGTCATTTCATTAACGGAACTTCAAAAACCGCTTTAGACGAAATTGTTTGTGATTTCTATTTTTAAAAATGTCCACACTAATATTACGATATGGTAACCGTACTCTCGTATGCGTCCACACTTTGCGGGACAGTAACTAAGTGTTTATATCACTGATAACTTGGTTTGATGCAATCATCGACTAAACGACAATTTAACTCCATTTTTTCAGAGCAAACGCAGACTGTTCCTTAGATTGAAACTTCCGAAGATTTCACTTCGACAGGTATGGTCTTCTTTTCCTACACTCATTTATGATGAGCACACTTAGCATTACAGTGATTTCAAAGCGAATGAATGATTTACCTTTATCATTCATTCACAGAACTTGAAACAACGAGTAGCACACATGACGCGTCGGGACTGTCGATTGGTAGGTTCAATTTAATCCAGCATTGTTTTATTCGGTCTGAAAGCGTTTGTTGTGTAATATCAAATGTGATCGGTAGAACTCTTCTAAAAGTTCCTTTAGTTTACACTTGTCGGATTAAAACTCTCGATGGATTTTGTGTCGAACAGGCTTAATATTCGACGTTACAATTGGCGTGATGGGCTTTGTCGTGTTGGTAATTGTACTTACTTTTCTAGTGATTCGTAGACGTCGCAAGGCAGGGTAAGTTATTTATCGGTTAATTGATGTGGTTATTATCTATGTCAAGTACGTTTTCCAAATATTCATGATGATGATGATGAAGATGATGATGATGATGAAGATGATGATGATGACGACGACGATGGTGATGATGACAAACATGATGATGGTGGTTGTTGTGAAAGTGGCGGTAGTGGGGACCAGTGACATTTCCCTTTTTGAAATTCATGTAAATTCCTGTACTATACCAGCGGTGTTACAAATTCACGTTTAAGAATTGAAATAATTCACTATCAATATTGTACTTTCTTCAAAACAGTCCGTCAACTCGTCAATACAATTCGTCATCTTTAAAGCAATCCTTTCCACCACTTTTTTATTTGTCGTAATAGGCCCAAGGCGGCGTGCACAATTAATTTTGTTTCCCATGTTTTTTCAAAGTTTACTAGACAAAACTGATGCCAGTAGTTCTGTCGACTTCGTACAAGATACAGCTCCTTCCAGTGGTACTGGCAGAGAAAATCACCAATATGAAACTATTGATGACAAAATGATTGGTAACGCATAGAGGATGAATCCTGTCGTTTCTGTTACGCCAGACAGTGATCCGTCAGACATCGCATCGTTCGCAATGACCAACCTGAAACAAATGTCAACAACAGTTTTTCTGGGACGGAGTCCCCATCGGCTGAGACACCTGATTTCGAAGCAAACGTGCAAGAGCGTTTACAATCAGGATTTGTTGAGAACATCGCGTACGAAGGAGTTGGTCATCTTCGTTTTAATCAATTTTTTACTGAGAGGATCTCAATGTCAAAATGAACACATGGAGAAATCGAAGAAAAACTATAACAAAGCGTAAATATGACAATAGATAGACAGAAAGATAGATAGATAGATAGATAGATAGATAGATAGATAGATAGATAGATAGATAGATAGATAGATAGATAGATAGATAGATAGATAGATAGATAGATAGATAGATAGATAGATAGATAGATAGATAGATAGATAGATAGATAGATAGATAGATAGATAGATAGAGATAGATAGATAGATAGATAGATAGATAGATAGATAGATAGAATAGATAGATAGGTGATAGGTAGGTAGATAGATGGGTTGATAGATGGGTTGATAGGTAGATAGGTAGATTAAACTGATAAATAACTTTTGTTGCTACCGAACTTAAACACTGTTAACATTTTTATTACAATCACTTATGAATTATTGTATCATAAAACAAATGTTTAAATTTTAGAAACATGTAACCTGATATACGTACACATACATTTGGAATTGCTTGCAATTTCGGCATCATTTCGATTAGAACGTTTGAAAGACAAATCATGAGCAGAATCCAAGAACTCGTATGTAGTAATAAAGGAAAGATATAAAGGACTAAATATTTTCTTAAGTCTCTGAAGAAACATACTTTACTTGAAATACTATCCGATGTGCAACATTTTTGTAACATTTTTGAACAATTATTAAAAAACTTAAATGTCAAAAGTACTTATTTGTATCAAATGCCAATATGTTTTATTATTGAGTACACGTATTTTTTCAATATTTATGATATTTGTCAAGTCCATGGTTATTTTGTACAGACATCACCATTTATCTTATTTGTTGTTTGCAGTTCGAGGCAATACACTAATTATCATTCAATGTTCATGATGCTTAATATATTCATGTAAAATTTACAGAAAGAGAAAACTCACAAAACTTGGTACTGCTGATGTTTTACGCAACTGTGAAACATTATTTAACAAATCAAGCTGAATCTTTTGAAATATTTGAATTCGCTTAAATGTCATCAAAAGCAATATTTTTCCTGAGCCATGATTTTCTACTGAGAAATGTGTCGAATTTTTGACTGAAAGAATACAACTCTTCAGTGTAGTGGAAGGATGTCAATCGTGATTTACACAGCACAATATTTGCCCATTAAGAATACAAGACTTCAATATTGTTGGAGATTTTCTGGACAATTTTCATTGCTTTATTTCCTCGCAAAGACGAGCTAAGGCATAGTCGTAAAAGCTGCTCATTTTAGTGGAATAAACGAGAGGCATTTGCTAAAAAATAGAAAAGAAGCACATGACCGTAACCCTTGACCATTTTTTCTGTTAAAAACACAAACCGAAAAGGTGTTAAGGGAGCGTGTCGTCGGAACTCTGCTCAAAGGTTGCCAGGGACCCCTGCAACCGATGTAAACACTGTATCTAGGGTACGTTGACGGTTGACATGTTTCTTAACAATGAATATCGTAAAATTTAAATGTTGCAGCTATGTCGACGTGATGCACCTACATATCATGCATGAAATACAAGAGGATCGGACACGCGCAGCTCCGACGATACTCTCCCTTTAGCAGGGCTCCCATAGAGAGCTTAGCCGAGCATGTGAACACCCTACATGAGCAAAAAAAAACATTAGGCTGAGCGTGAAAATGCCCTACATGAGCAAAAAAAACCATTGGGCTGAGCGTGGAAACGCCCTACATGAGCAAAAAACATGTTGCATTGTGAGTATTTTCAAGATGGCAGCCGCCATGACAGCCTGCACTGAAAGCTCTGGTGAGTACATATTTTGGTCGATTCTACCATTGAGAAGCATTATTTGGGAAAAATAAAAACATCAGAGTATGCAGCAGTGTTTCAAGTGTCTATGCACATAGTTCATTACATAGCAGAAGCTCACACTACAAAGATTACTTCAACACAAAATCGCTCAGTGGGTGATTAACTGCTACTGTTAAACTTTACTTCACAGTGTGCTGTAAACTGAAGCAATGGATGTGCATGTTTACGAGTATTTTTGGGGGTCGTTAACAGATTTTGTCCTCGACTAGCCAGCTCCAATTACTCAAGTCCACTGAAGACCATTCAAATTATGCACAAAGGATGTGCTTATGCTTTTATTCACGATTAATACTAAAGCTAAACCTTTCTGTAAACTGCGAAAAATGATCATATTTCTGTGGTTCAAAAACTCCTAAACTTTTCCTTCATTTACAACAGCATGCAACTCTACATACCTTGCTGTACGGATGGTCATGGGTGAACTTGTCAGAGGAAGATCATAGCATTGAGAATGCCAATCAAATCCCAGATGACATTTAATTTTGATTTAAAAGTCGACATGTTTGACTGTTTCTAATAGATGGGTAAAGGAATTCCAAATATTCACAGCATTAATAAAGCTGATGATCTCTGACCTGTAGCTATTCTTAACATTGGTGGGTGAAGGTTACCATCATTAGCACAATGTGTATTTTCTCTAATATAGTGTTCACTGCCTTTTAATGGCTCTCTAATTCTCTGCCAAATAGTAATGCTCACACAAACATGCACATGATGCACGACAAATAGCAAGCACATTGATATTTTGGAGACTTTTTTCAATAATCCTTATCTTGAATGAAAAGTGACATATTTTAAATCATCTTAATGTATATGCAGGACACAATCTGACTCAGCATTATGCATTCAAGTGTCTATGCACAGTTCATTACATCTCAGATGCTCAAATTTGTAATAATTACTTCAGCACTAAAACTCAAAGTAGGTGAATGGCTGTAGTTGTAAACTTCCAACACATTTGAGCTGTACAGTGTACAAGAGACTACATGCATCGCTTGTCTACTGTGCAGTGACAGTTCTTGAAGTGCTTCAGAGCATTGTTAGCTCCATGTTCAGAGGCAATGCATGTGTATATCCTAAACCCAATAAGCGATTTTGTGTTGAAGTAATCTTTGTAGTTGAGCTTCTGCTATGTAATGAACTATGTGCATAGACACTTGAAACACTGCTGCATACTCTGATGTTTTTATTTTTCCCACATAATGCTTCTCAACGGTAGATTCGACCAAAATATGTACTCACCAGAGCTTTCAGTGCAGGCTGTCATGGCTGCTGCCATCTTGAAATACCCACAATGCAACATGTTTTTTGCTCATGCAGGGCGTTTTCACGCTTAGCCCAATGTTTTTTTGCTCATGTAGGGCGTTTACACGCTCAGCCTAATTTTTTTTTTTTTTTTTTTTTTTTTTTTGCTCATGTAGGGTGTTCACATGCTCGGCTTAGCTCTCTATGGGAGCCCTGTTTAATGTATGAAATATTTTTACAGTGTTTTCCAAGTTTTTCACCGGCCCTCCACTTTTGCATTGAGAAGAAAAATTGCCACAAATAGTGTAGTGTCATTACATCTTAAGACATATTAAATTTAATCCTGGTTTAACAATACATGCATTCCACATAAGATAACTTTGAGTGTATATTAGATACCTACTTTTTGCCGTTGACGTTGGGGGCGAGTTTGATTTTCACGCTGACCATAGGTTCGAGCCAATTATCAACACAAACAGAGAAGTAACCCACGAATTTATACGGGGCCTAAAATACCATAAGAAATGTTGTGTAAACAACGAAAGTAGAAAACGGTAATTTTAGTAGTCTCTCCATGTTTATTTGCAAGCCCTCGTATATATTTGCCAAATTGTCCACCTTTGGGTTCTGCAAACATCATCACGGTTCAACTACTGTTCACATTATTTGATGAAAATATCGATTTGTAAAGGCGTTACCATACAATTAAGGTTACATAAGTCACCATATCCCTACGTTGTATGACACAAGAACAGAGTCAAAGCAACCCTTATATGGACAAAAGTTTGTTAAACTATGTCTCTACCGTTGACCTTCAGCGTCTATCTTTGGAGCAAAAACACAACAAGCGGTGTAGCCAGCATGCAGAGTCATTGCGACAAACAATTTCCGTTTTATTCTGAGCGGGAATCTAGCACTTCCAGAAAAAGCCAGCAGACAGGTGATTCCACTATGTGATATGTTGCTTCTGATATTGAAATACTCATATCTTTTTGTGGAATATTTTATTTTTGACATATCACAACATATGGACGTACAATCTTGGACGTCCATGCCGGGCATTAGATCTTTCTCTGTGAACCCTCCCCATTTTTACTGTGTGTGTTGTTCTCGATTTGGCGTACTCAGTTAGTGGCTTTTATATCAAGCTGAAAAGTTTTGTATACAAAAACGCTTTATCTGATGGGTATATTTTCATTGGAGGCGATTTTAACACTGGTTTTGACGCCAGTGTTGATAGTCGAGGAGAGAAGAGTCGTTACATCTCTTCTAAGAAGCTGAGTAATATCGTTAAATCGTTCGATTTGTGTGACGTGTGGAGAACACTCCATCCTGATACTTTGCAATTTACCTGGCGACAGATGACACTTGGTTTGGCTAGTACAATTGATTTTTGGCTGATTCCAAAACAGCTACTTGCCAATGTTCAATCTGCTGATGTAAGACCATCAATTAGAGCAGATCATAATGCAGTGTCTTGTAAAGTAAATTTCAGTAAGTGTTATAGAAGTCCTGGTACTGGAAACTAAATATCAGTTTGCTGAAAGACGATGATTATAAATCCCTTATCTTTAGAGTAATTAACGATTCAGTGAAATACTATAAAAACAAATGTGACAAAAGAAAACTAGATATATTTAAAATAAAAGTTAAAGAAGCCAGTGTTAAGTACACAAAAAATAAAGAAGTGAATAGGAAATCCAGGCAGAAGTTTTTGGAAGAAGTTATTACAAACTTAGAAAGTAAACTATTAAGTAGTCATAAGGGAGATAAAGACATGATAAAAACATACGAGGAAAACAAGAACGAGCTTGACCAAATTTATGTACATCAGCTACGGGGGATGCAAATAGGGTCCAGGATAAAATGATACTTTCTGGGGTTAGAGAGGAAAAGATATAGAGCTAAACAAATAACAAAGTTGAATGTCAATGGTAAAATCATAACAAAGACAGAAGAAATTTTAAACGCACAGAAAGATTTCTATAAGAATCCTTATGCAACAACAGATGTAAATGAAAATGAGGTTAGACATTATGTAAACAGTATTACAGTAAATTCCAAATTAAAAGGTTATCAAGCTGAAAAAGCCGAAGGGAAGATCACAGTAGATGAATGCAAACAAGCAATTTGGCAGATGAAAAATAACAAAACACCAGGGTTGGACGGCATCCCTATTGAATTTTATAGAACTTTCTGGGATGACTTAAAAGAAATTGTAACTGACTCTTTTAATGAAGGTTATGATGAAGGGAAGCTTGCGGCAACGCAATGCTTAAGTGTTATAACATTGATACACAAAAAAGATTCACGTTTAGAACTGAAGAACTGGAGGCCCATCTCACTTCTCAATCACGATTATAAGATATTATCCTGTGTGCTTGCAAATAGATTGAAAAAGGTAATCCCTTCAATAATTAACACAGACCAGGTAGGCTATATTAAGGGTCGGTTTAGTGGCCAAAATGTACGTTTAATTGAAGATTTAATTGACTTTGCTGAGAAAAGGAACAAAGGAGGGGCTATTTTATTCCTCGACTTCTGCAAAGCCTTTGATACGGTGGAGCACAAGTTCATGTTCATTTCTTTAGAAAAATTTGGTTTTGGAAGTTGTTTTGTTAATTGGATCAAGACAATATATTCAGATTGCAGGAGTGCTATAATTAATAACGGGTGGATCACTCCTTTCTTTACACTACAAAGAGGCATAAGACAAGGGTGTCCTCTCTCTGCTTTACTATTCATAATCGTCGCTGAAGTACTAGCACAAGTAATTAGAAATGATGAAAATGTAGGTTTCAAAGTGAAAAACAAGAATATCAAAATCACACAGTTAGCAGATGATACTCAAGTGTACATAGAGAATGTAAAATCCTTGGCTCGAGTACTCAACATCATTGATCAATATGGAAAGTACTCTGGGCTAAAACTAAATAGAGACAAAACGGAAGGGTTAAAATTAGGGCCCTGGAAAAAGAAGGATAATATAGGTCTTATCCCATGGCCTAAAAAGCCAATAAAAGCTTTGGGAATATATTTTGGTCATGACAAAAAGGAGGTGAAATCACGAAATTGGGATAATAAGTTAGAAAAAATAGAGGCGTTACTGAACAGTTGGAAGAAAAGATACTTATCCTTATTTGGGAAAATAACAATTTTGAAGAGCCTTGCTTTTTCCAAAATCACCTATATTGCGTCTATGATTGATACACCAAAAGACGTAGTAGTGAGATTAAATAAAATATTTATGATTTTTTATGGAGCGGGAAAAAGGGTAAAATTCGGAAAGATATCACTTGGAATAAAGTTGAGCAGGGAGGTATACAAATGATAGATATTAGTTCAAATATAAAAGCATTGAAATGCGGATGGGTGAAGAGGCTTGTGAACAGTGGAAATGAGACATGGAAAGTAGTCATTGATTATTATTTTGAAAAATTTGGTGGTATCAGTGATGTTTTTACATACAATCTTGATAAAAAATGCTTGAAATATGTAACAAAAAAACTACCGACTTTCTATGCAAGTGTCCTTGATAGTTGGTATGAAATTGTGATAAATGACCGTAAAATAGAGTTAACGCCAAATGCTGTGGGCGAGCAAAAAATTTGGGGCAACCATAACATCACAGTAAATAATCAGCCTTTATTTTTTACTGATTGGATGGATGCTGGTTTTATGTATATTTCTGATTTATTTACCAATGGTCATTTCATTCAGCAATGTGATATTTTGATTAGATTGAAGAAAAAAAGAAACTGGATTATACAGTATATAAAGCTAAAGAAAGCAATTCCATACCAATGGATGCAATGTATGAGAACTCTAAGAACTAACTTAGTGGTAAATCGACAAAGAAAAACTATTTTGAAACAGAATCACCAAGGAAAATATGTAGACGTTTATATGTTCTCTTGTAAAGATTTTTACTGGAATATTTTGACGAGACGTGTAGGGACATCGTATGCAAAAACAGTGTGGGAAAACAGAATTGGTCAGTGTGCCAGTTGGCAGCTGATATGGTCAAGCAAGGTGAAAAACATGACAATCAAGAAAATCGCTCAGTTTAATTTGTTTTTGCTGTATGACAAGCTACCTCACAGATCAAATTTATTTAGATGGAAGAAGGAACCTTCTCCAATGTGTGAGCAATGTATTTCTCTTGAAGACTGTGAACATTTTCTTTTTGAATGTCCACGAGTAAAGCATTTTTGGGCGTCTGTTTTTCGGGCCCTTAACAAAACATACGATATCCAGTTAAACATGCGATGGAAACATGTTACCGGTATATATGGTTATTTTCTAGGTATGCCTAAGTTTGAAGCCTTGAATATGATAATTGTGGTTGGCACTTTTTCAGTATACAAGGCAAGAATTTAAAACAAAACAACGTGACAAGTTTATTGATTGAGGAATTATATTACATTAATTATGTCAAGAGAAACAGAATTATTTCAGAATTTATAAATCACCTGTAAATCACTTACGATCAGTTGTATGTTTAATGTCAGAAGAAATAAAGCCAATCTTATTAAAAAAAAAAAAAAAAAAAAATATCAAGCTAGAAGAATTCTAAATCGGACGAGATAACTATATAGTCAAGAAAGGAGACCCAAAAATTGATTTCTCACGTCTATATCGACAATTTTAATCTATTCAAGACACCACCTCTAATCGATGAAGCGACTGCACAGAGCAACCCCACCGAGTCAACGTAAAACATAGACAGTGTAAGCCAGATCTCTTCTATGTCCTTTGTAATACTGTCTATGCATAAACGAATCGGTCGGATTATCGTGAACGATAATACTTGTTTTGTTGTAATTTAAGGTAGTATGCGCCTCGAAAGTGAAAGACTTAAACTTTGCTCAAACTTTCCTGAATGAAACTTTCAACAATTCTCTTACCAAATCAACAATAAAACTCTGGGGTCACCGTTCAAAGTTTGGAATTAGCAAAAAAAATTACTCAGCATTTTACGATATTTTGAATTCAAAATGGCCGCCATTACTGTGTCAACTCAATGGAAGAAAAATAAAATTCTGGATTTTCGAAAAACTAAGCCGGCGAAAGTTTATTTCCCCAAGAGTCTTAAAATGAGCCCCCACAAGTGGTAGATCAGAAAGAATTGTAGAAATTTGGGAGTCCGACTATTTGTCCCCCAGGCGCGTTCTACCTTTAGTGGGCCGGGTTTGAGGCTGTGAGTGGGACGGTCCTGGGACGAGGCTGCCTCATAATTCACCATGATTGGCTTCGGCCTTCTAGCGTTCAACGAACTCTTCGAAGTGTTCAGAGACATTACATGTGATCGTGATACCGGTATTGCGTTATAAACAAAGCTCTGCTGTTGACTACTGACAGAGAACCAAGGCTATATCGTGTGATGATAGTCTAGACACACAAGTATAGCATTTCTCGGGCGTACACCACCTGCACGAAATATTGTCACACGACAAATTTATAGTTCAACAATTAATCAAAGTGGCTGTAGTAGGTGATAAAGTAGGAGTTTTGCTGGGGACAGAGGACGGAAACAATATGTCGAGACGCAACAAAGGTGAGAGAAAACATCTCAGAGCAGAGTCTATCACTCGAGACTTGATTTTCTTGGGTTTCGTCCATCAAAATATTTTGAGTGAAAAAATGTTCTAAAGAGGTTAGGTATCTAATATCAGCGGAGGAGGAGGTGTCAAGTGCGAATGTGTAAAGGGACCGTGGTTTAATCAACAGGGGTTGGTGACATGACATTGAAAAACACTATTCATGTTGTTTGACCATAGGTACGGTGTTCAAGGAGCACTTCAAAAGCGTCCCTGCCCTAACACATGTTTCAGTGATTTCAGATGAATTTTGAAATCCCGTCTGATGAGCTTTTCATTCGTATCTTGGCATTAAGTTGTTGATGTTCGTAAAGTCTTAAGAGACGGGGAAAGCCTTTGTTGGGGAGAGACGTCATTGATTAGTCGTTGTTGTGAGAAGAGCAGCGAAAAGCGTCACTTCCTAGGGATCGGGAGAAAAGAAAACCAATCGGCAGAGGGAGACATTTTAAAGCAGATGCGAGAGAGCAGCTGCCAACAGATTTCACTTTTCCAAACATACATTATATTGAATTCATCATTTCAAGTGTGCAACTCAGGATAGTGAATAGCTGCAGTACAGAACTTAGATGACAATCATGTTACCATTCCCGCCATTCTGCATATCCTAGATATTTTAGGTATTGTAAAATGCCGGTACTGAGTGCTATAGAAGTAGAAGGGCTGTCGGTCAATCGTTTTAAAAATAACAATGAATTGGTACTAGTTTCTCGAGGGTCTAAGGTGTCAGCTGAAATTCAAATCCAAACATTTCCATTTGTGACGCTCCAATATTCATTTTTAATTTTTACTTGAGTTGGCAGCTCACCATAATTAATCTCAGTATCACTTGGGATTGGGATTGGGATTGGGATTGGGAGAAAAGAAAACTATTAACTATTTCCCAATATGGATGTCGCACCGCGACAGCCATCTACAGAACAAAGACCAGCATTTCTCTTGCATTGTGATGCCCGCGTTGGTGCTTATTTTGTTTGAACTTTACTTTGAAGAATTTTGTGAAGATACATACCTGCTAAAATCAAAATACAGACAGCTCTAATGAAAGATGGCTGTAGCATTCTGTGGTAATATAGAAGTTATAAGGCCCATAGAAATCATACCAATGAGCACAAATTTCTGCGAAATCACCACTGTGGGCCCTCTTTTCATCACTACTTGTCCAGACGGAAAATTCATCAGTAGTCAAGCTGACATTGACCTAACACCTGTCAAATGGATTCGTGCCGCTGGATTTTTAAAAATAAGGAAATTTAGCTCATCTCTACCGTACTGTGGTGGCCTATGCGACATGAACTGGTGGTCTGATGCCATATAGAGATTCTATTCCGTTCGAAATGCATTGTACACACGTTATCTAAAGTGCTCGGTCTCTCGAGCTGCGCTCGTTAGGAATTTAAACCTCTCCAGTTGAAATTTCTCGAAATTTCCTTTATTCTGCCCCTTTATTTTTACTACCGTATGCATGAATCTTGCACGTCAATAACAGTTTGTTAACATTTTGCAATAATTACTGAACTACCAGCCACATGTCACTATTTCAACCTCTGAAATCACCCTTAAATAAATATCACTAATTCGCGAATGAAAGTAATTTTACTCTGTTCGATTTTGTTTTGTTAATAAGAATAACTAAATTCTTGGTAATTTATTGAAATGTGTGTCTTCATTTCGAAGATGAGCATATGAACCGCGACTATTATAGGGCTGTCTAACACCTAACCACACGATGATGCAAGTGTTTATACTGAACAACGGTAGTCAATGTGTATATTCAATTTCAGTATATCTCGTATTGATTTTACAAACGAGCAATATTTTGTTTGGTTACAAACAAAAATAAAGTATTAGACAAACCCAAACAATGTAGATATAGACAAGTATATGCAATATGTGACACAAATAGTACAATATCTTTAATTATGCGATATCTATTTCCCTTGAGATGTTTAAAAGTTATCATCATACGAATATATTCCAATAACAAGACTGCTAAAATGTAAGACATTTCAGGTTCCCTCAGATTTGGTTGCAACAACAAAGTGCCCAAGGTCGTACGTACAGATTTAATACCAGACAGAACACCTATCGTGACTGTACATATCTTTTTGTTAACGACTTTCTTATTAGCCATGGCCCGTTGCAAAGATCGACAGGAAAAGTCTGAAGTGTTTGGACTGGTTTGGTTTTTTTGCCAGTCAGTGTCAGTGATCGTGCCCATCTATTGAAAGAAAAGGAATCTCTCTCTCTGTCTCTGTCCTCTCGCTCTCTCTCTCTCTCTCTCTCTCTCTCTCTCTCTCTCTCTCTCTCTCTCTCCTCTCTCTCTCTCTCTCTCTCTCTCTCTCTCTCTCTCCTCTCTCTCTCTCTCTCTCTCTCTTCATATCATTTACCAATGTTCCTAAACTCTTCATCTTCACAGGTTTTTTGGAAAGGATACGAGATGGACAGAGTGTACTCGCGGCGGAAGGATATGTTTTCCACTTTGAGAGAGAAGGTTACCTGCAGGCCGGAACTTGGTGTCCGCTAGTTGTGCTGGATCATCCGGAAGTCGTTGAACGCGCATACAAAGATTTTGTTCACGCCGGAAGTGATGTTGTTGTGGCGTTTACGGTATAGATTCTCATATATTTTGAATTTCAAGTACACGATAGGGCTTACTTACATTGATTCGTACATAAGCACGCACACACACACACACACACACACACACACACACACATATATATATATATATATATATATATATATATATATATATATATATATATATATATATAGGGGCCTACATATATATATATTAGGTTATAAACTGAGTATGTATATATATGTATGTATGCATTTATGCATGCATGCATGTATGCATGTATGTATGTATGTATGTATGTATGTATGTATGTATGTATGTATGTATGTATGTATGTATGTATGTATGTATGTATGTATGTATGTATGTATGTATGTATGTATGTATGTATGTATGTATGTATGTATGTGTTTGTGTGTGTGTGTGTGTGTGTGTATGTATGTATGTATGTATGTATGTATGTATGTATGTATGTATGTATGTATGTATGTATGTATGTATGTATGTATGTATGTATGTATGTATGTATGTATGTATGTATGTATGTATGTATGTATGTATGTATGTATGTATGTATGTATGTATGTATGTATGCATGTGAAAGGTGTGATATTAGATTTGATAGCATTTCCGTTTAAGTTAAATCTAATTTCACCTATCAATTTTCATTGTTTTTTGTATAACTGGGGACATAGCTAATCATCTTGCTCAGACAAATTTCAGTTAGGCACAAAGAATTTATCTATAGTTTGAACCTTACCAAGCATGTAAATGGCATTCATACTAATATTAAGTTTCATCCACTGCCAGTATGAAACTTACCGCGAAAAGCTGCGCGTTTATAACATCGAGGATAAACTCGAACTGTTGAATAGAAAAGCTCTGGGGATGGCCAAGAAGTAGCAGACGAGACTGGTACCTTGCTGGCGGGAAATATATCCAATACAAATATCTATCATCCTGAAAGTCCAGAGAGAAATTCAGAGATCAAGGCCATGTTCAAGGTAACTGTTAATGTAACAACATTCAGCTGATTTCATTGATTTTCTGACATAAATCGTAGCATTCATTTGAATTTTTGCGGCATTGCCATGGTTATATTCATGCACAGACACTGGACCTACTACTATAGGTCTTGTAACTTCGACAATGGAAATATTCCTGTAGACTGCCATTATGTATGTCTTACCTTTTATGACTTCTTGTTAGTACCCATCATGGGCTGTCAATTCTCGGTTGAGTCACGCTTTGGCAGACCGTGACGGGGGAGGGGGGGTTGAAACGACGGATCCGATCTCCACCACATGCACTGACGCTGTAGACCAATAACGTTATCTTTAAACTATATTTCCTTGATATTCACTATGGTCCCGAAGCATGACCAAAAAGTGCACATTACCGCTGCTGATAACATTTTCGAGAAATGAGAACGCCTACAGCTGGGGAAACAACAAAACAATATATTATTCGGGCACATGCTTTAAATTGACATAAGCGAGTTACCGTAAATATGATACTGAAATGAGAAGAACTACAAGTGAGATACATCCACGATTTTTTAAATCTACTTCTATTTCTCTTTCATTGCAGGAAATGATTGAATGGTCTTTGGATTACAATGTTGATTTTATCATTGGTGAGACGTTTATGCATCTTGGTGAAGCCATGATTGCATTGGAGGCTATCAAGGAATATGGCAAAGGTATCGATTTAATGGTACTCGTTGAACACATAGAATGTTCCTTCATCCAATCGATGTTTTTCACCTTTGTTAAATGGAACGTGGATCTTAAGGGTTGAACCACAGACGAGGGACAGTCACTGTCTTTGAACTTTGAATGCTTATAGGTGTATGTACACCGAGACTGAATGATGGCCCAGTTTTTTGGAGAGAGTTTTGCCCCGGGCATTAAATCCAGCATCGAATAGTAGCTTCGGCAGAAGTGAAACGAATTTAAGACCGTTCAAACTGATGTTCCGGATATTGGAAATGTTTGTGGGCATATCGAAACCACCGGGCGATGATTTTTACGGGCGCATATTCTATTTTGTGCTTGGCTTCCTGACTATGAAGTGGTTAAAGGCACTGTAGCATGCATTCAAAAATATAGGGAAGATAATCTAAGCAGAATAGTGGCCTATGTGTTACGTCGACTTCAATTTTTTTTGCAGAAACACAAGTTGTGTAGATAACATTGCAAATAAAAAGAACCGAGTCTTTTGAGTGCTTGGATAGTGCTGTCAAATTACTAATCGAGTTGATGAGATCTAAAAACACTCTATAGGTACAGTTCCGTCTGTCAAAAACCTCTGAGGGACTGCATCAATTTATTCCACTCACTACTTATATGCTTATATGTGCGTCTCATATAAAACTAATTTGCATCCGACTGCATGCATACATTATGTTTAATTTTGTCCACTCCGAGTGTTGTTCTTACTATTTGCACTTCAGTCTCTTTTTTATGAATACGATAAGTTATTTGATTCATCTATCCAAACACTCAAAAGACTGTTCTTTTTATCCACCATGTTATCTACAAATTGTATGTGTTGCCAAAAAGTAAACGTAACATATGGCGCAACTGGTTCAGCTTGGATCTCCCTGTAAACATCCTTATGTGTCCATGTCCGTCTCAAAGTCTGCCACTTTGTCCTCATACGTTACTGTGAGCCTTAAGGTAATATGCGCCTCGAAAGTGAAAGACTTAAACTTTTGCTCAAACTTTCCTCGATGAAACTTTCGACCATTGTCTTACCAAAGCAAGAATAAAAGTCAGGGGTCACCGTGCAAACTTTGATACTAGAGAGCCAAATCACTTGAAATTTCCCGATTTATGAAATTCAAAATGGCCGCCATCCCAGTGTTAACTCTATGGGGGAAAATAAATTTTCGATTTTCGAAAAACTGAAACGGTGAAAACTTTTTTTTCATCAAGAGCTTCAAAATTAGCCGCCACAAGTGGTAGGTCAGAAGAGAATTGATAAAATTTGAAAGTCCAAATTTCTGTCCCCGAGGCGCGTTCTACCTTAAACAGCGAGTCATATGTTGAAGTTACGCACGTAACGGCCGATTATGTGTTAATCTTGATAGGGATTCCATCCGTCATAATGCTAGCAACGTATTGCATGGCAACGAAGGACGGACAAGCACCCTATCAGACGGCGTGCTCGTTACCGAGGCCTGCAAGAAACTAGAAGACGCCGGGGCTGACGTTGTAGGTCTCAACTGTGGTCGTGGTCCAGCAACTTTGATGCCGATTATGAGAGAAGTTAGAAAAGTTTGCAAGGTGAGTTGAGTTAAAAGAATCTCAATCCAACAGGAACTGGGATAAGATATCTCACACGAGTTTAGGATGTTTTGTCTCGCACGTGCCGCAGGCGATGGTGGGACAAAATATCCCTCCGGGTTTGGAAATATTACCCCAGGTCCTCGGTATGTAAGATCATTTTTCTCAAATGACCACACAACATGTAAATTCACACAAGAAATATGTCCTCGACGACGGGCATTATCCAAAATTGTCAGAGCATCGTCCTCTGGCACTCTGTGGCACTCCATTGAAAAAGCATGTCATAAACGAAAAGAGTTTTTTGTACATGACCCTTTCCTCTGGTTCTAATTCACTCGTTAGCATATTTTCATGCTTCTTTTACGCCTTCGACTATTTGTACTTTGTAAATGTTAATTGAATGGTGACTTATAAACCCATTGGGCTAGATAACTCATTGAGTTGCAAGTCACAATAATAAACAATTACTACTACCATGGTTCAACTCGATTTATTAAAGACAGATCACGCCGTTGGACAACGCGCACGCCAGTAGAAACACGTTTATTTATCCAAATAGAGCTGTTGTCACTCAAAGCTTTCGATGTACACAGAGTGTAAGATTTATTTATTTTACATTGCCGATCTTGCTCTTCCAGTGGCAAGGAATATGCGAAATGTTTTTTAATCCAGAATACCAATATAAAGAGTTAACATTAAATGGTAAATTAAATTATGTAAGCTCCAATTTAAGACTAATATGACGACGACTGAATGTAGCTTTACCAAAGCTTTACCCAGCAATTCTTTCATTCCAGAGTCTCTCTCTCTCTCTCTCTCTCTCTCTCTCTCTCTCTCTCTCTCTCTCTCTCTCTCTCTCTCTCTCTCTCTCTCTCTCTCTCTCTCTCTCTCCTCTCTCTCTCTCTCTCTCTCTCTCTCTCTCTCTCCGCACTTGAGCCCGAGTTCCCGAGTTTCGAATCAGTCATACACCTCTATACAGCGGGAGAAAGCATTGTTGGAATTGATTAACTTGAAGTCATCGTTATTGCTCGCTTTCAGGGCCCTCTAGCGGCGGTACCAGTTCCGCTCCGAACAACTACAGAGGAACCGACGTTTTACGTCCTGACAGATCAAACTAACGGTGAGTGGTGTTCTCGGCTCATTAACGGAAAATCTTCTGCAAATTCATGTGTAGAAGTTACAAAGTCGATTTCTTAAATAGAACAACCCATGTATGACGTCATCACGTTCACATAATCTACTCATACACTTTTAATTTTACTATAGGGGTCTATCTCGTGTATACTTAGGCCTAATCATACGTATCTGCCATTTTGGTTTAAACCCTCTTGTGACATTACTCCAATCACACTACCTTTATACAGTTTGCCTTTCTATTAGAACTTTTCCCCTGTGCAAATTTAAACTATTTAAATCTGACAAAGATATCAAAAGACAGCGGATCTTAAGGATTTTAATTCTTTATATTTACCTTATTTTAAATTTAGCTTGGGAATTTTTCCTTTTCACGGAAGTCCCCTGAGTATATTCTACTTTTCGCTGAACTTTTCACCTTAAGAGTTATGCGCGCCTCAAAATAGTTTCAAACTTCGGCTCAACCTTTCCTCAGTGATAAAATTAAGAGTTCTCTCTCTCTCTCTCTCTCTCTCACACACACACACACTCACACACACACATGATCAAGAATAAGCAAGGGTATCTTCGCAAAGTTTTTTTTTTACTTAAGTCCTGGAGAAACATACTATATTTTAACGAGATTCAAATTTCTAAATGATCTTGAAACTGATTTCCAAAAAGAGACAGGTCGGAACTATATTTGTCTCACACGCTTCAAAATGAGTCCCACAAATAAACAGCTAACAAGGAAAGTGTTATTGCATAGATTTTAGTATCCTAAAGCTGTCCAAATTACATTTTATCTTAATTAACCGTATTGAACAGTAAAATATATCTTATTAATTTACATAGATTTGCTTCATGCATCAACAAAAATGAATCCAACCTTACCTGCCTTGGTTGCAATTTGCTGATTTATGGGTGCGGAACAAGTATTAGGCCCTTCCAGAGAATGAATTCTTTGCCAAACACTGAACTTGTATCTCCATTCAAGTACACATTTTCTAAAATCCTGAATATGGCAAATGCTGTGACGTCACAGTGTATTTTATTAAAAGCTACTATCACATGATCATTATGTAAACAATGTTTACAAAATACACACCGTAATTATCTAGGCTTCAGATAATTGGGGTTAAAACTCAGTTGATGGCAGAGGGTTTATTGTTTATCAGGGCCCAACAGAACTTTCCCTAGCTATGAGAAAGGCTGATTATGAGAAGAATTTAGTTGACGCATATGGTGGACTTTCACACAGCAAAACAAAAAGTATTCCCTTATATTGACAGGAAAACGATTGCTTCCTGACAATCTGGAAGTGAAGTCCTGTTCCCGTGAAGATATTGAAGAGTTCGGCAAAGAGTGCAAGGAGTTAGGCATCCAATACGTCGGTATCTGTTGCGGCAACCGCCCCTGTCTGACACGTACCCTGGCAGAGTCTCTCGGTCGCAAACCACCGGCAAGCCGCTTAACCATGGATATGTCGAAGCACTACCTATATGGTGATGATCCGAAAATAAGACAGAACGTTGCAGAAGAGAAACTGAAGTTGTTTCTCAATAAAATAGAACTTTAGTAAATGCCATCTTCCCCGCTACTGGCATGTCACTTATTGGACCGTAACGTCTACCATAGGTCCCACTATTAAAATGAATATGAAAGCCTAAATTGAGTAATTATATAATAAATAAAATGATTTGATGAGCCTTCTCGGTTGCCGTACACCACATTAGTTAAAACCTGGCCTATTTCATTATATACGAACACCTTTTTCGGCAATTGTTAAATGAATTACAAAGACCTGAAATACTGTACGAATTTCACATGAATGAAGGCAGGACAGAGAGGGCGATGCGGAAAAAAGCAACCGAGTCAGAAATCTAGTATGTGGATTCAACTTTGACCTCAGCTGAAAGAAAAAGGACAAAAACTTAGAAGGGAAACATTAACTTTTGGGCAAATGTCTTATTAACAGATACTGGTTATTTCACTTCCTTTTATTCGCATAACTTTTTGTCATAGTGAAACTAATTGCAAGAATATTCACAAGAATGGATGAGCCCAAGTCTCGATCTTACATTAATACGATGATTTTGCAGCTAAGTGCGTCTAAAAGTCATAGATCACCGTGGTCGACCATATTTTCAATATCACGAATTTCTACTGGTAAAACACATAAAGATTACAGAAGCGAAGTAAAGTTTTAGGTTGTACAGGAACTCAATGCAGGAATGCCGAAGAAGAAAAGATGAATGAGTTTTGCTAGTCTAGTTACGCTGAAAAACAGAACTTTTTGCTGTTAGGCCTACAGCAGTTACATTTGTCTGTATCTCAAACTCTTGCTGTGAAGAGGAGTCGACCCTTACCCAAATTGCATTGTATGGTGTTTGACCCCCCTGGCACAAGACAAAAGCTGTTCAAGTTAGCCGTGGATTACATGTTTTTTGTTGTAAAGCTGGATCGGGAACAGAGGTGAAAGGTCAATCTTCTCGAGACTCCTTTGTTATCACTGAAGAAACCTTGAAGCGCTATCGTTACGTCTGTGTTTTTAATCGATTCAAGTCCGTGAATTTAAAAGTTGAAATACGTTCACGACAACTTCTTGTTACCAAATAACTTGCAAACATGTCCTAGTTCGACGAGTAACACTATAAGGCTTTGGCTAAAACGAAAGAGTGAAGCTCTTGTAGTCAGCTGAACTCGATACAATAAGTCCAGCAAAGTTATGAATGCTTTACGGCGTAGAATTCAGTGTACTGGCTCACTAGCACCATTATCACCATACTGTTAGCAGCTTAACGAACACAAATACATGAGAATAGTAAAATTTTTAATGACTTTGATCAAAACCTGAATTTTGGACAAACTTCTAGCCCAGCTTTGAGGTGTACAATTAAACTAGTTCATTGTGAATGTATGATATTACCTCGTAAGATGTATTGTAATCTTTATAGTAGTAAGATAAGACTTAATCCAGTTATCCTTGAAGAGAAATTAGTAATATCTTAGCTGCAACTATGTTTTGAAAATGATATATACCTTGAATGAGAGACCTAAGTATAACATCACTTGTGGACAGATTTGGACATTTTCTGATGGCTATCTCAAATAAAAATGGCAGATACATGCTGACACTCGTCAAAGTCAATTCGTGAGTCGTTTCTATCATTTTTTCTATTTCAAGGTAGAATGTGGCTCGAAAGTAAAGGACTTCAGCATTTACGCAACTGTCTTGCAAATCAAGAATAACAATCAGGAGTCACCGTGCAAAGTTTGGATTCGATATAGAGAAAGAAATTACCTGACATTTACCGGTATTCTAAATTCAAGATGGTCGCCATCCCCGTGTTAACTCTATGGTGAAAAATAAAATTTCAGTTTTCGAAAAAACTAAGACGGTGACAATTTTTCTTACTACAAGGGCTTTAAAATGAGCCCCCCCCCCACAAGCGGTAGATCAGAAAAAGTATTGTAAAAAATTGAGAGTGTCCCCGAGACGCGTTCTACCTTGATGCAATTTTATTCTTAATTGTGTGATTTTCATTGTTTTTATGGACGTGTCCAACATAACACGGACCAATGATGTCAGGTGACACGCGATACGATATAACTGTGTTAATGGGTTACATGAAGCTCACTTTTCAACGAAAATCATCGAGAGTGGATAAAACCTTGGATACGAACATATCCGGTTATTTCAGTGTACCCATTGACAATTTGTGGCCTTTGTTGTTTTGCATTGAAAATTGGGCAGCTTTCAGATTTTTTCTGTAAGACCTCCTCCAGCCAAAGTCTAGGCAATCCTCTTGTTTTTTAGTGTGACGGTTCGTAAGTTGTTTCTTTGCAGGCGGGCGGCTAATATCTTCTGTCAGGGTGCGATGAATTGTAAGGTTTTCACAGCGGGAAACCCGATCACGCTTTCACATCCAATTATCTGACTACACCAAGTAGTTTGACGAAACTGTTGTTAATAAGGGGGAAAAAATCGGGTATGTGAAATTTCCGTTATTTCAAACCTTCATTTTCAAATCAGGACCTAAAAGCTGTCACCTGATTGGGCCGAATTCTTATATAAGTTGGTGACGCTGTGCTCATTACATATTCATAAGCAGTACCATATGCAGACATCAGCTAAGTTTTGGAGCAGAGAACAGGTGTGAAGTGTGGAGGACGCATTGTTCACAGGTAAGCCATAGTGCTGTGTTTTTACTGTGTACAGTCTTTCACGGTTTGGATCACTTGGAAAAACTGCTTACTGTAGCTGGACCTTCAGTCCATTTTTCAGACTAGTGCAGCTCCATTGTCAGTTCCCCAGCCATTTTTAGCCTTAGAAAGCCTGCTTTAGCATAAGTCACACGCTTCCTGGGACACTCCGATGACTGCCAGGCCCAGGGCCCCACGTCTGTACGTTCACCTCCATCGGGTACACAGTGCACTATGCTGCAGAAGTGCATAGAACGGTGCTAACACGACCACCACCAACTTGTCAACTTCGAGTCCACTGCTGACTTTTGCAATCCGTATACGGAAAAGGATATTCCTCATGAAATAATTTTCACAATTAAAATACCTTAAATAGCCTTCATGAAGTACGGCAACATTTCAGCACTACAGTATAATTGAGCATCACTCTCGTTTCGGATCACTTTGGTTCGTATTGTCACTTTAATAAAAAATAATGTGTATTTCTGACCTGTAAGACTAGTTGAAAAGGGCATCGAGACCTTCTGACATTCATTGAGTGTTCAATACAATGGCCTAAAAAACTTGCCTGGGGATTTTCTTATGTTTATACAATTAGCTTTTGGTGAGTTTCCATCATGAATAAGTGTCATGCACTGTTGACTATTGAAAAGATATCCAGTTCTAACATGATTATCGGAAATTTTAGAGACACATTTGAATGACGTATTTTTGTAGGTGTGGCCAAGTACAGACGATATCCTTATTGGTGCGTTCGTTGTTGGCTTTGCCAAAGTTAATCCGGTGATAATCCGGTGACAGCGTGCACAGATTAGTAACTTACCCCTTCTTTGGCACATAAGGTAATCAAACACATCATATAATAACAGTAACACAGTGATAAAAAATTACCTTAGGATTGGTGCGGGGCAAACATGGCGAGACATGATATAGCCGTTGTTCAGTCCTTGATTGTTTAAAAAAAAATGAATTGTATGCAATAGTTACTCTCGTGTCTCCACAAACCTATTTGGAATTTGGCAGCCGAGGGCAGTTTTCCCAGGTATCGAACGCGTTACCATCGAGTCTGCGCAGTGGTGAGTTAGTTTCTGCCGGATTCCAGAAGAAACCCCCCTGTATTGCGTTCACCCCACTCATCGCGGTCATCCCCACTCACGCATTTCATATAGAATCAGAACACAAATCATCGCGTTCACCTTACTAAAATTTTCACAAATCACAGACTAAGTCTACGTCGGAGCAAGTCTAGACATGACAGTGAAGGAGACAAGGAATTCATCACAAAACCAGTAGTACTGTGAGATAAGACAAAGTCACCAAGGTTTTCAGATTAAAATACAAACAATAGCAACAAGAAACCCGTGCTGTGACCAACACACCCCAAACCCTGCTTCAAAATTTGGGGACAAACATAAGCTATTCTCCACGCTCAAAACCATAGATGTGAACCCTGCTTTATGCTTTCTTAATGTTGTCCGTTGTCCGTAGAAGCTTAACGCGATTCCGATAAAGACTTGCAAAAGGAGTAAACAAAATCCTGAATTCTAAAAAGTACAAACGACCTCAAAAGAGGGATAAAACTGCGGCAAGTGAAAATTGATACAATAGAATACTGACCGACCTTCTGGAGATAAAACATTTGTAAAATGCATATGCACAGGATAAAAATGTCTCGGGTTCAACCTTTCGTCAGCACTAAATACGTTGGAGTGGCGTGGAAATAAAAGAGCTAACAGCCGGTCTGACATGGTTACTGCAATTATTTCTACTCACTGATCACGTTTATACACTTTAACGCACTTTGCCCCACACCCTTATTTTCACAGATTATTATGAACAATAATATATATGAATTTTTCCTCTGAATTGAAAATACAAATGAACGAGGTACAACATCGCATTACCGGAGTAAATCAGAACACTACCGCACGTACCGTGATCGCGTTGTCAGATGTCAGCGAGTTCCTCTCGGCAACTAACACGTAGGATTTAGCTACAAACGTTAAAAGTTAACCTTTTTCAGGTTTTCAAGTGTATCTTCTCAACTTTTAAAAGTTTCCTTTAACTCTGCCAGAAGCCGATTGATGCAAAGGCATCAAAACGTCATTGAAGGTAGAGGGAGACTTTACAGCATGGCTCTGTAACAGCGAGACCAAGCACAGGGATATATTCAGGGACAATAAATACTAATATGATAAAAACCAAATAAGTATTGTTGTCTACAATTTTTTTTTCTGTCTGCCTTTCTCTTACCTATACGCTCTGCTAGCTTGCGCACTATATGTGTGTGTGTGTGTGTGTGTGTGTGTGTGTGTGTGTGTGTGTGTGTGTGTGTGTGCTTGCGTAGTAAGATGCGCCCTCTTTCGGTGAACTCTTGCTTCCACGCGTGACCTGAATATTTTGCAGGGTTATCGAGTCTGCAGAATTGTCGAGTCTGATTCCCCTTGATAATTCCATAATGGGTTCAGGTCACGCGCAAGAAAGAGGGCCGTTATAATACACATATCTGACACAGTGGGCAGTCCGTCACATCTCAAGCGAGCAAAGCGTATAGGTAATAGAAAGGCTGACAGAAAAAAACTTGTAGACAACGAAACTTACTTGGTTTTTATCATATTAGTATTTTTTGTCCCTGAATATATCCCTGTGGACCAAGACAGCAACAAGGTCACTGTGTGTTTGAAAATTGTTTCTTGTTTGTTCTTAGCTTTACTTTCAGACTACTTTGAAATGACCGGCACTTGTGTGCAACTGAACATTAAAAGTGTTGGTTATTCTCCACACTTTCAATTAGCAATAGGGATGCAAGTGTCTGGAAAGCATCAACTCGTCAGGATATGTTTTAGGGGAATAATTTACCTAAATCTAAACGTTTCGATTTCTGTTTCGCCCGGATGGAAACTTCACTGCACGATGCTTTGAAGTATTTTAATATCAATTACGTATTTTTCTACCTCACATTCTTCATTTGTTTTCTCAAGTCATATATCTGTATGTATAGGCCCATTCTTGGTGAAAGTAGTGAACCTTTCATACTTTCTTTCATTTGCAGTTCCGAGAAGACCAACCAGATTGAACGACCACGATGTCCAAAACAGTTAAAAGTGAGAAGCGTTCAATTCACAAAGAATTTGCCAGGAACCGTTCATCTATTATGGCCTTGAGTTGTCCGGCGAATTCGTCATATTACAAAGGAAACAGAATATACAATGTCACAGTTGAATACATTCACCCCTATGCATTACATTGGACTACGCCGTGCAGTTTATATGACGATATCAGTGCAGATATGCACAGTATCCACGGTTTTTGTTTTTCTACATTGGGCTGCGATTTAATGTTTTGGCAAACATTTAATCGCAGTGTAATCTTTATCTTGTTCAAACTGTATATACTGTACATGTCCCAGCGGGTAGTTAATATTAAGTGTATCCACCCACCTAAATTAGTGCCTTCTCACAAAGCTATTTTAGATTGAAAAAAGATCATAAACAAAACCTAAAGATACAGCTAGTTGTGCTTTAATGAATACATGTGTATATTTCCTGTCTTAAGGCAAATCTATGAAAGCTTTTTCCACTGAGCATAGCTTTTACCAGCAGACACGAAATAACAGGTTCTAGGCCGGCGTTGGCAAAAGTTCAGCTAAAATTTAAAGGCACAATAGCTTTATCTTTTAGCATTATTTTTTTTATTTTACTTTCTTTACTTCAACTGAAACAAGCTCGCGGGAATGTACTCATTGAGGGGTGTTTGTACAAGTATAATAAACTGTCCACTGGGACTGCATGTGCAATTTTTAGCAGGATAAACGTTGCCCAAACATACAATGGCGCCCTCATGCAAATGAAGCAAAAACACTGTACGTCATGCATATATGCATTGGAATCTTCACAGAACAACAGAGTAGTTCATACAATGCATATAATATAATACATAGTGTTGAATGTTTTTCACTGGGACAACATATGCTTTGCTTTTTATGTAATATTGCCAGTTTTTAAAAATAGCGGGAAATCAAAATAATAATTTAAATAATAAATTTAAATTTACCTGTCAAATTTTTCAGAAGTAAAAGACTATATCCTTTAAATTTGTCAACTTTAAAGAAAACAGAGAAAATAGAAAGCCCTTTTCAAGTCAACAAATTTTGTTTGAAGCAAGACACTACTTATATTGCTTGACATGTTGATGCTGAATAAATGGGTAACCATGCATATATTCAAGCCCGGTTTTAGACAAATTGAATGAAACCATGGCGAAAATGAATTAATGGTCATGACCATTAATCCATTTTCGAAATGGTTTCATTGATCGTGTCTAGAACCGGCGTCGAATATATGCATGGTCACCCATTCATTCAGTATCTTTCAACATGCCAAACAACATAAGTAGTATCTTGTATCAATGCAAAATTCATGAAAAATGGCCGACTTAGTCCCTTTAAAACTTAAGCTAAGCAAATGCAAAGTTCGAATACACTAATTGAAAAAATCTTCTCTTATATTGCAATTATTTATAGTACAAACCAAAACATGAATCGATAAAGTTGGTTTTCCTTCTGATTTATCAGTAAACTAAAGCCTCGGTACATCATTTTTTTTTCATATGCTCAACCTGTAGGGTTTATGGACAGACTAAAAGATGGCGAGGCTGTGATAGCCGCGGAAGGATATCTCTTCTACTTTGAGAGATTAGGCTACTTGCAAGGTGGTTACTGGCTTCCCGTCGTCATATTACAACACCCGGAATACGTGAAAGATGCGTACAGACATTTCGTTCATGCCGGAAGTGACGTGGTCGAGGCATTTACGGTGGGTCATATCTGAATATCCACCTGGTACTATCACCATTACTTCACATAGCTTGCTTCTGTTAATTAAGAACAATACAGTCAGTGTTACTAAATGACAGGAAAGCTCCTTTCTACCGACAAATAGGAGGATAAATGCTTGCATTCGATTTTCACTGTGTCAGTCACTGCTATTATTATGATTTCGGTGGAAAAGGTGAGAAGAACAGTCTTGTGAGAAAGCTCTTTGATTCAAGAAAAGGGTCTCGCTCTAGGAACTGTCGATAGGTAAATGCTTGTCAGAAAAGCTTATGTATTAAGATTTGTTAATACAATCATCTCTCATACTAGCTGTAAGTTAGGGGAACGTAAGCTCAGTATACGTGGTAAATATGTTCAGATGATCGATTTTCGCGAACATAGTACTTTTATTCAAAAAACGGAGGTGTGGCTAATCACCACACATTGCCATTTACTGCATCTATCAAAACCACAAAACGTACTACAAATCACTCATTTCTGTAAAATTCAGAGCAAAAAGAAACCCAACCATAACATTTCGGTAATTTTAACAGTAACAGTAATTTTAAAATCAAATGTCACTACAAGTTTTGTTCTTTTTTCCAGTTATAAGTTTATTTATCACCCTATTCGCCAAAAACGGCATAATTTTATTTGAAAAAGTCAACAAGTAACATTCGTTTATGAGGTAAGAATATAATTTCAGTCCAAAAAGTTTATTGACATCTATTTTCAGTACTATGCGCATCGCGAGAAACTTCGTTTGATGAACATGGAGGATAAGCTGGAACTGATAAACAGGGAGGCTCTGCGACTTGGTCGAGAAGTTGCCGACGAGACTGGGACCCTCTTGGCGGGAAATATATGCAACACCAATATATACCACCCTGATAGTCCTGAAAGAAATGAACAGATCACAGCTATGTTCAAGGTATGTCACATAGCCCTCGATGAGGGCGTGATTTGTTTCCCTGGCAGACAAGGCGGATGATTCATTTCTAGCTGGCGAGAACCATTTCGGTAGAAATTCCTTCAAATAAAAGCGAACGCTTTTCATAGGTGATTTATCTCTAGAACCTGACAAGTAACATACACAGCGAATCTGCTCACTTGTACTGTGATAAGAGGCATTGCTTTACACAAAAATAGTTGATCGTCAGCAGTCAAATAGAATGGATGTACCTTGATAGGCAAATTTTGAAAATTTTGAGCTCACAAATTGAAAACGACACCATTGTCTCACGCAAAAGCTATCTGCAACGAAACCTAACGGCGAAAATATGTAGCTGTGAAGTTTAGAATGGCGATAGCCATGTGCCTATCAAATTATTTGATGTCACTGATTATGATATCGTAATTTACGATGTCTTTGGGAATCAGTACAGCGCGCTTTATAGATGACCGAGTAATGTGAGGAACACCCCCAGTGTCTACTTATCTTACATCGATAAAAATCATTTTATAATCAAGAATCGTCATCTGCAGCTGTTCAACTTCAATTTAGACGGGTTCATTGTTTTTGAAATTTGTCACCTCATATATCTTAGGACGATGTGTATAATTTCTGCCACCCACGCAATTAAAATGACTAACCGTTGACAATTTACTCCGGTCGCTTTCTTTTTAAATCATCCACTCCGTTGTCCCAAATACTATCTGTTGTCCCCGGTAAGATCAATTTCAGTATTGTTGCCCCTGTTGCATTGTTTCTCGCCCGAAGTGAATCTACTTAGAGTTTCACAAAAATGCTATTTAGCTGAATTTAAATGGATACAGTCGTCGGAACTGCTCTCAAAGGTGGGATGGGACCAATAATACCAATGAAAAACAGTATCCAAGGTACTATGGTGATTGATGAAAGTTAAAACATGTCTGTCATAATCTACATCGTATAATTTAAATGTTGCAGCTATGATAATGAGGTGCATCCAGATATTTTACACAAAATACATTGTTTGTAAACAAGAAACTCGTACAGGCGCAGTTCAAACGACAGTTTCCCTTTAAACGTCTATTCTGCCCTTATATCTCAGGAAGCGATTAAGTGGTCTCTGGATTACAACGTTGATTACATCATCGGTGAGACATACAACTATCTTGGTGAAGCTATGTTAGCATTGGACGCTATCAAAAAGTATGGAAAAGGTATTTATTACAATGCATTTGACTCAAATGTTCCAGGAATATATACTGCACTGCAGTCCAAGATTGAGAGTTTTTTCTTGAATAGCTTTGAATTGATACTACTTCATTTTGATTCTTTTTACAACTGACCAGAGTAAGCGAAGTTAAAATACTCCCATTCTCTCGCACCAAATACTAAGAGATTGAAAACGGTATTTATTGACAGTGAACAACTATAAGCTGATAACGAGGGCGATAGCGCCCATTGAGGGAACAATGGCAAGGGAGACCTGAAGAGAAAATGTTTTGTCAATTTTTCGAGGTCGCAATCCCCTTGTCTTCAGTCATTTTTTGATAATTCCCTTCTTATGGCGAGAACTTGTTGGAGGAACTAACATAACTGTAACAGACGACAGCCATTAACTTCTTCTAGTCTACAGCCTCCCATAAAAACCTCTAGTAAAATACGCTCACTGCCCTCCACGGCGAACTGTGGCATGGGGCGTGCAACATGTTCAGTTGGTAAACAGTCTCTAGGGACAATTGATAACTAACAGTTCTCGAATTCCAATTTGTTATCTTTTGATGTGGACCCAAGCATAATTGGTCTGAAACATTTTTGTTTCCAAAAACCTAGACTGGCCGAACATAGTAGATGTTCATGTTGCATCGCAATGAACTTTGCTTGAAATTTCCTTGTGGCAACTGCTGCTGCTTGTCGTAAATAGTGGTTTCAATGGACATGCAAATACAATGATGTGTGAGCTATTTACGCTCACATTTCGATGTGTGCCAGTGTTATTCTTATTATTTGATGATGATGATGATGATGATGATGATGATGACGACCATGATGATGATGATGATGATGATGACGACCACGACCACGACGACAACGCCGATGACTGCGACAGAGATGATGATGATGATGATGATGATGATGATGATGGTAATGATGATGATGATGATGATGATGATGATGATGGTAATGATGATGATGATGATGATGATGATGGTGGTGGTGGTGGTGGATTTGTGGTGATGATGATGATGGTTATGATCACTATCAATATAGGTGTCCCTGCAGTCATAATGCTTGCCTCGTATCCAATGACAACTAAAAATGGACAAGCCATGACATCAGACGGTGTGCCTCTGACTGAAGCTTGCAAGAAGTTGGAAGACGCCGGAGCTGATGTCGTTGGTTTGAATTGTGCCCGTGGTCCGGCCACCATGATGCCAATAATGCGTGAAATTCGCAAAGTCTGCAAGGTGAGATGTCGACTTCTACAAATCTAGTCTCTGTTGCCCAGACTGCTCTGCTGGGCTTTTCTTCCGGCCGGAAGAGAGCCCCGCAGATCAGTCTGTATTTCGAGACATTTACAGATCTAACAGATCTAACAACTTATGATCGATTGATGAATGATGACTTGTTCATCTTTCGCCATGATGTTTGGTTTCGCAGGGTCCACTAGCTGCACTCCCTGTACCGTTCAGAACGACGCCAGAGGAACCATCTTTTCTTATTCTGTCTGACCCTAAAACAGGTTGGTTAACTCATTTTTACCATTGCATATATTATACATTTCTAAGCTTTTAGTCAATTTAAATTAATTTTGTATGGTTTGATGAATGGCACAAAATGACATCTCTCCCCGTATCGGGAAATCTCAATCTGGAAATGCCCAATTATACTAAATGTGAACTTTTTATACATGCAATACAGCCAACGTCATTCTAATGCCACACACCTCATCCAGAACCTGTGTCCGGATTCGTTAATTTACTGTCACTTGGTATGCGTTAGACTTGGTTCAAGTCGGTAAATTTAAAAAAAAACAATAAAATCCTTTATTATAGTTTCTCTTGTGTCTCTCCTATTTCATACGAACCTATTTGAAATTTGGCAGCCCAGGCTATGTTTTCCAAGCGATTGAACGCGTTACCCATGAGTCTGCGCAATAGTGAGTTAGTTTCTGTCGGATTCCGGGAGAAACTCCCCTGTATAGCGTTCACCCCCTCATCGCGTTCACCCCACTCACGCGTTTCACATGAAGACATAATACAAATCATCGCGTCCCCCCTACTAAAAAAATCAGACATCATGGACGTGAACCAAGTCTAGGTATGCGTCAGTTTGACCCCGATACAAATAAAAGTTCAGAAATTCCAAATCAGTTAACCGGTCCACAGTTCGGACAACTGTTATCTGGGTATGTTTGGAAGCACCGTCAGCGGAGGCGATTCTTCTTAATCACGGAAAAGAAGACGGGAGTATCTTCTGCATCCAAGACGAGTGATAGCAGAGGAGCTTTTCCGAAATTCAGTGAAAAAGATGGATGAAGTGTGTTACAAAATGCATATTAATTGGCTGCTGAAAAGATTTCTGTGTCTCTTATTCTACGGCTTCGTTAGATGACTTTTTAAGGGCAACTCTCAGGTCCTCGGGCAAACAAACATATGCTGTTTCCCCTCAAAGCACATATGCCGCAGCAATGATTTAGTCTCCATATTTCTAACTATCAGGTATTAAATAACAAACAACTTTAAATATACTTTTCTTGCCAGGTGAACAACTATTCCCGACAAACCTTGAAGTGGCATCGTGTTCCCATGGTGACATTTGGGAGTTCGGCAAGGAGTGCAAGGAGTTAGGCATCCAGTACGTCGGTATCTGCTGCGGCAACCGCCCCTGTCTGACGCGTACCCTGGCCGAGTCTCTCGGTCGTAAACCGCCGGCCAGTGAATTCTCTAAGGATATATCAAAGAACGTTACCTTCGGTTCAGATCCTAGGCTGAAGCAAAATGTCCTTGCTGATAATTTGAAGTTATACTGCAATAAAGTGGATCTCAATTAAGCGAAGAGTAGCCACCGATATGAAGATATTATGATAGTGTAGCGTAGAATATCACATATTTCTGAGTTGTTATTTTAGGCTATGTATTCGACACTGTAAATCAGAAGTATTTTGAGATAAAATTTGAGCTTCTATTTCTTCTCAACATTCTCCTCTCGATAAATCTGAGCTATATTTCTAATGGTGACCTGCTCGACTTAAATTTTGCTATTACAACATAGAACAATTACATATTTTCAAAATATTGCATATTACAAACAATTGCAAGGAAAGGAAGGCGCTGCGTGCTACTTTTTACGGTAACTGCGATTCAGCATTCAATGTTAGATTTTTTTCATTCTGACTTCACCCGTATCATTTTTTTTTATAATTCTCTTCACCATCCTTCTTAAATGATATCGTTTACTTTTCAACGCTTGAATAAAAATAAAGTCTGCATCTGTTTTAATCACAGAACAGCTCCTCCGTGTTTTCCTATGACCGATATAACAATCTCTCGCCCCGACTCACACAGTATTTGTACACGTGATAAAACAGAGAGGGTGAGTTCATACAAAATTAGGCTAAAAGGGAATTCTCATATCTCAAATCGTATCAGAATTTCACTAGACCCTATCTGGTCACGGACACACGGTGTTATGCATTGCCACGCTTGCAAAGTTATCTTTTGTGGACGCCCCGGGTCATGTCAGAACAGGGCCTTGGTGCATTGCGGAGAACGCGTCACTCTGAGATAAGTTGCACACAGTTCTGAGCCCTATGCTTTTTCCATGATACCTTCGAGTGACGGAAAACCGTTTGCTACAACAACTCGGCTTAGTGACACACAGCTTGAACTGCTAGGTAACCACAACACGTGATAATATCATGGTATATCCGCTGTACTTGTGTATATCGTACATCTCTAAATGAACTAATAGTGCATGTGGCACAAGACCACTAATTCATTTCCCATAGGCCACCACAGTAGCGTTGAGCTCGATTTTCTTATTTTAAAACATTCAGCGGCACGAATCCTCTTAACAGGTGTTAGGTCAATGTCAGCTTGACTACTGATTAATTTTCCGTGTGGGCAAGTCCACGGAAATTTTGAGATAGCGATGAAAATAGCGCCCTCAGTGGTGTTTTTGACAAAATTCAGGCTTATTGTTATGATTTCTATTAGCCCTAGAACTCCTCATATTACCACCAAATGCTTCAGCCATTATTCACAACAGTCTGCATTTTGATTCAGGCAGAAAAATATCTTTACAAAAATTCTTGACGTTAAAGTTCAAACTAAACAAGCATCCATGCAGATATCAAAACTTCAAGGTCTGCACTATTTTTCTTCCGAACTATCTTCGTGAATTAGTGGGTTTGTGCCATGTATAGTGTCAGTGGGGCTATATACATATATAGATCAATTAGCCCTAAACAGGCTGTTTAATCGATTTGTGGTTCGATTTGAGTTTTTAATGATCACAAACCTGAATTGTGCATCAACTTCCAGCCAAGCTTGGGGTGTACTGAAAACTAGTTCATTCTGAATGTATGATATCATCGAGTAAGATGTATTGTAATCTTCATAACAGAAAGACTTAATCCGATTATCCTAGAAGAGAAATTTGTAATATCTTAGCTTCCATTAAGTTTTGAAAATGATACATACCTTGAATGAGAGATCTGAGTACAACATCACTTGTGGACCGAGTTGGACATTTCTGATGGCTCTCTCAAATGACAATGGCAGATACATGCTGGCACTCGTCAAAGTCAATTCGTGAGCCGTTTTTATCATTTCTTCTCTTTCCAGGTAGGTGGACTCGAAAGTAAAGGACTTATATATTTACGCAAACTTTCCTCAATGACATTTTCAGTCACTGTTTTACAAATCAAGAATAAGAATCAGGGGCACCGTGCAAAGTTTGGATTCGATCTAGAGAAATAAATTACATGATATTCACCAATACTCTGAATTCAAGATAGCCGCCATCCCTGTGTTAACTCTATGGAGAAAATAAAATGTCAGTTTTCAAAAAAAGTAAGACGGTGACAATTTTCCTTACTCCGAGGGCTTTAAAATGAGCCCCCTCCCCCCCCCCAATGAACGGTAAATCGGGAAAGTATTGTAAAAATTTGAGAGTGTCCCCGAGACGCGTTCTACCTTAATGGAATTTTATTCCTTAATTGTGTGATTTTCATTGCTTTTATTGACTTATCGAACATAACACGGACCAATGATGTCAGATGATACGCCGTACGATACATGTTAATGGGTTAAAATGAAGCTCACTTTTCAACGAAAAACATCGAGAGTGGATGAAACCTTGGATAAGAACATATCCGGTTATTTCAGCGTACCTATTGATAATTTGTGACCTTAATTATTTGCATTCGACTTTCCAAAGACAATATTTGGACAAATTTCAGATTTTATCTGTGAGAGCTTGTCTAGCCATAGTCTATGCTATCTATTCCTCAAGGTATGATCATTGGTTATTTGTGATCGGTTAGTCGATGCTGCATTTGATTGTTTGAAAAAATGTTATCTTTCTCTTCTCTAAAAGTTTCCTTTACGCATTCCATCAAGGTATCGATGCAAAGTAGTGCTTGACTGATAAGTGGAATTCCAGTGTTTCTGGAAGATTGTCCGTAGCTATTGAGCCATAGCACCATCATTTGACTGAACTTTCACCCCAAACATATAATGATTTTTCTTCGTCGAACACGACCGGAACTACACGTACTTTGGGGACAATACGATATTCTAGTAATGTATATTTAATCGCAAATTAAAGTTAATGTACTTTTCTTTTTCTTTTTACAATTATCTTGTTATTATGTGTAATTTGTAGTATTGTAACTGTCCGCACCTAACGTTTGATAAATTTGAACAATCGAGAGATCCTATTCTCCTGAATTAATTCCGATCGTCTTGTTGGCATATTCAAATGGAGATTAACCGACGCCCATCTAGAGGTGACAGGTCAGGCAAATGTGTTTGTTAGTTAAACACATGTGGTTGCGACCAAAGTGTTTTGATATGTATCTCTGTGGTTATAAATTAGTCGAAAAACATGTCACCGTGCAGTTCATTTCCTGAGATGAAATTATTACAGCAATAGACCTTTACTCGGTTATCCCACGCGGCTGTATCAAACACCGCGTACAAACTCAAAAAAACATGATCTTTGCTTTACAACGGATGTAAAGAATTTGTGAATTTGTGAATTTGTGAATTTGTGTCAAGAATGACACAAATTAGCAATGCCAAAAAATGCCTTGTGTATTTTGTATCCATTGACGACGACGAAAATATAGGTCAGGGTGTAACCTGCCATTGAGTAACATACCCTGAGTATACCCGACAGCTAAAAAGTTTTATGACTAACGTACTCTGTGTATACCATGCGCGCACTGCATCATGGAACAGGTAAAAGAACTATACTCGGGTTTCGATGCCAAGAGTGGTTGGCCTGTTGCCAAACATTCGACAGTCAAATGTTCTCCTCTTATCAGAGCTCGCAAAAACATGTATCCAAGCAAACATTATTTCCAAAGACGCTGTCGGATATTTAGAGAAAAACACAGATACGGTCGGATTTGTCACTGACATTACCCGTTACGAATACGACACAGATTTATTGACTGAAAGTGCACCTGTACAGCAACATTGTGCGTGACGTCTTATTTATGTCATGGCGAGCATAGGTGTATACTAACACAGCGATAACTGAATATCAATAGCAGCTCTGAAAGAGCAATACAGCTGCTAAGGAAAACAAGTGTTCGGAAGCTGTTGCTTGCAAATGGGCGATCAATCTCTTATCCAAGGGTGTGGTGAATTTAAAGGCGGAAACCCGATCGCACTTTCACATCCCATTATCTGACTACACCAAGTAGTTTGATCGATGAAACTTTTGTTAATAAGGGGATAGAGATCTGGTATATGAAATTTTCATTATGTCAAGCCTTTTTGAAGTTGCGACCTAAAAGCTGTCACTTGATTAGTCGATGGCGCAGTCCTCATTACATATTCATGAGCAGTACCATATTACAGACATCAGGTAAGTTTTCGAGCAGAGAACAGGTTTGAAGTACAAGTGTGAGGGACGCATTGTTCACAGGTTAGCCATAGTGCTGCATTACAGTGCAATTTTGTATGGTTTGCAAGACTGGGAAAAATTTGCTGACTGCAGCTGCAATTTACCTTCAGTCTAGCTTCATCTAGTCCAGCTACCGTGTCAGTTACCCCTCCATTCCTACCCTTACAAAGCCTGCGTTAGGATGAGTCGCACGGTTCAGGAACACTCCGATGACCACCTAGACCTAGGGCCCCACGCCTGTACGTTCATCTCCATCGGGTACACAGTACACTATGCTGCGGCAGTGCAAAGAACGGTGCAAACACGATCGTCACCAACTTGACAACTTTTAATCCACTGGTGACTTTTGTAATCCTCAAACCTCCCCCCCCCCCGAAGATGGCTTTTACTCTTGAAATCATTTTTCACGATTAAAATGCCTGACATAGCCTTAACGTAAACATTTCATCACACACTCGTTTTGGATCAATTTGGTTCATATGCCGCTTAGCAAAAATAATGTGCATTCCTGAATCGTAAAGTTTAAAAGGTTATCGAGACCTTCTGACGTTCATTGAGTGTTCAATACAATGGCCTAAAATACCGTGCCTGGGGATTTTCTTATGTTAATACAATTAGCTTTTGCTGAATTTTAAAAATGAATGAAATGAATAGTTGTCATGCATTGTCGACTTTCGAAAAACATTCCAGTTCTAAAATGTTTACTGGAAATTTTAGGGACACATTTGAATGACGCATTTTTGTAGGTGTGGCCAATTATAATAAGATTGCCAAAAATTGCCTCAAAAGATAATAAAAAGCAAGGTTGTAACAGAAGATACCCTTGCTGGTGCGTTCGTTGTTGGCTTTGGCAAAGTTAATCCGGTGATAATCCGGTGACAGCGTGCACAGATTAATAACTTACCCCGTCTTTGGCACATAAGGTAATCAAACACATCAGATTATAATAAATGTAACTTAATGGTGATAAAAACGTACCGTTAGATTACAGCGGAACAAACATGAAAAGACATGGCATAGACTTTGTTCAAGTCCGTGAATGTTTAAAAAATAAATCGTATGCAATAGTTTATTGGAATTTGGCAGCCCAGGGTGGGTTTTCCCAGGTATCGAACGCGGTACCTTTGAGTCTTTGAGTGAGTTAGTTTCTGCCGGATTCCGGAAGAAACTCCCCTGTATAGCGCTATAGCGTTCAGCCCACTCATCACTTTCATCCCTACTCACGCATTTCATATGAAATCAGAACACAAATCATCGCGTTCACCCTACTGTAATTTTCACAAATCACAGACTAAGTCTAAGTCGGACCAAGTCTATACATGACAATGAAGGAGGAAACAAATCATCACAAAACCAGTACTACTGTAAGATAAGACAGAGACACTGAGGTTTGCAGAATAAAATACAAACCATAGCCAGAAGAAACCCATGCTGTGACCAAAAACACCCCAAACCCTGCTTGAACATTTCAGGACGGACATGTGAGCTTTTTCCTATGCGCAAAACCATAGACATGGACCCTGTTTTATACATTCTGCATGAGTGTTGTCCGTGGAAGCTCAACGCGATTGCAATAAAGACGTGCAAAAGGAGTACAGAAAATCCTGAATTCTAAAAATTACAAACGACCTCAAAAGAGGGATAAAACTGGGGCAAGTAGAAATTGATACAATGGAATACCGACCGACCTTCGGGAGATAAAACATTAGTAAAATGCACAGGATAAAAACGTCTCGGGTTCAACCCTTAATCAGCAGAAAAAGCACGTTGGAGTAATGTGCAATTACAAGCGCTAAACACAGCCGGTTTGATATGGTTACCGCAATTATTTCCACTCACAGATCACGTTCATACACCTTAACACACACCGCTGCACTCCTTTATTTGAATTTCTCCTCTGGATTGAAAATACAAAGGAATGAGTACAACATCGCATTATCGGCGTAAATCAGAACACTGATACTGATCGCGTTGACAGATGTCAGCGGGTTCCTCTTGGCAACTAACACGTATAGATTTAGCCACATGTTGGTGTAATCCTTTCGAGGCGACGAAAAACAAACGATAAAAGTTAACCGTTTTAAGCTTTAACTTTTAAAGTTTGCTTCCATGAGTAAAATAAAGGACCTCCCATGAACTCTGCCAGAGGCAGAATGCTGCAGGGGCATTGTGAAAACGTCATGCGTCATGTTTAACTGCGAGACCAAGAGACCAACAAGGTCACTGTGCATTTCAAACTCTGAGCGAACAAAATTTTCTGTGTGTGTATTTATTAGCCTTACTTTAAGATTACTTTGAAATGACCGGCGCTCATGTGCAATTGACATCAAAGACGTTGGTTATTCTCCACACCATCAATTAGGAATAGGGATGCAAGCGTTTGGAAAGCATCCACTCGTCAGGATATGTTTTTAGGGGGATAATTTACCTGCATGATTGCTTTGAAGTATTTTTATGTCAATTACGTATTTGCCAACCTCATGTACTTCATTTGGAAATAGTGAAGCTTTCGAACTTTGTTTCATTTGCAGTTCAGAGAAGAATTAGCAGACCGAACAATCAAAATGTCCGAAAAGGTTAAAGGTGAGAAGCATTCAATTCACCGTTCAGCTATTATGGCCTTGACTTGTCCGACAACTTCCGGAGTGTCATCTGATATTGATAAACTGCAAAGGAGGGGTCACTACTTAATTTTCTACAATGTGCAACAGTCATGTATGTTCCACGAAAATACGGTTATTATACGTCAGATTCCATTTGCTGAAGTCACTTCGCTAGAGTCTCAATGAATACAAATCCATTTACCTTCTGTCTTAAGAACGTCTTGTCTTGGCAAATCTATAAAAGCTTGTTTTGCCGTGCATAGTTTTTACCAGCAGACACGAAATAACAGTTTCTAGGCAGGCGTCGACTAAAATTTGGCTAACCATCAGTGCAAACTAGTTGTTCTACAAGGACTTTTCGTTTTGTTTTAAGGTTCATTTTGTGTGTTGAAATATGGTGCTCAGAGGTTTTGGCGAGGGTACTAGTTGTGCTGTATAAGACGAAATCCAACGATGTTATTGTTCATAGCAAGCGGTGAAAATCGGGACGAATGCGTTACGCGGTAAAGGGACTAATGGGTACCTTTTCTTTTTGTCCTTTTTAGATGAGGTTGCTTCTTTCAAAACTTTTAAATGGACACTCAGACTTATAGTGAATCGGGGTCACATCTATAGTTTTATGCCAATTTTGCTAATCCTATTTATCGACCACAAGGACAAGATGGTTACTAAAGTTCTCGTAATGTTTAAGTCCTTCACCTTTTAGCGCATACTACCTTAAATAAAAACTTACACTAAGGAATGCAGAGTTCAAATAAGCTAATTAAAAATACAATTTTTGTTTTTGCACTTTATATTTATAGCAAAAGTCAGAAATGAAACTATAATGTTCGTTTCCCTCCTGATTTATTAATAAACTAACGCCTCGGTAATATTTTTTTCATTTGGTCAATCTGTAGGGTTTATGGATAGGCTCAATGATGGTGATGCCGTGATAGCCGCGGAAGGATATCTCTTCTACTTTGAGAGATTAGGCTACTTGCAAGGTGGTTACTGGCTTCCCGTCGTCATATTACAACATCCGGAATACGTGAAAGATGCGTACAGACATTTTCTTCACTCCGGAAGTGACGTGTTGAGGCATTTACGGTGGGATTTATTCGCTGAATAATCCGACTTGTAGTTCTAGTACCATAACTTCACATGGCTTGCGGTACTGTTAATCAATAACAATACAGTCAGTGTTGCTAAATGACAGGGAAATCTCCTTTCTACCGACAAATGGGAGGATAAATGCTTGCATTTGATATTCACTGTGTCAGCCACTGCTATAATCATGATTCGAGTGGAAAAAGTGAGAAAGACACAGTTTTGTGAGAAAGCTCTTCGATCCTAAAACAGCGTCTCGCTCAAGGAACTGTCGGTAGGTTATGCTTGTCCGAAAGCTTATATAAAGCCTTTTTAATAGAATCGTCCCTCATACTAACTGCAAGTTAGGAGAAGTTTCTACGAGGTAAATATGTTAAGATAATTGATTTTAGCGAACACAGTACTTTTATACACAACGGAGCGATGGCTGATCTCCATACATTGCCATTTACTGCATCTATCAAAACCACAAAACGTACTGCAAATCACTGACTTCTGTAAATATCAGAGCACAAAGAAACCCAACCATAACATTTCAGTAATTTTAACAGTAACAGTAATTTTAAAATCAAATGCCACTACTTTTGTTCTTTTTTCCAGTAATAAGCTTAATTATCACCCTATTCACCAAAAACGGCATAATTGTTTGAAAAAGTCAACAAGTAACATTCATTTATGAGGTAAGAATATAATTTCAGTCCAAAAAGTTTATTGACATTTATTTTTAGTACTATGCGCATCGCGAGAAACTTCGTTTGATGAACATGGAGGATAAGCTGGAACTGATCAATAGAGAGGCTCTGAGACTTGGTCGAGAAGTTGCCGATGAAACTGGAACGCTCTTGGCGGGAAATATATGCAACACCAATATATACCACCCTGATAGTCCGGAAAGAAATGAACAGATTACAGCTATGTTCAAGGTATGTTACATAGCCCTCGATGAGGGCGTGATTTGTTTCCCTGGCAGTGACAAGGCGGATGATTCATTTCTAGCTGGCAAGAACCATTTCGGTAGAATTTCCTTCAAATAAAAGCGAATGCTTTTCATAGGTCATTTATCTCTATTACCTGACAAATAACATGCACAGCGAATCTGCTCACTTGTACTGTGATTAGAGGCATTGCTTTACACAAATATAGTTGACTTCAGCAATCCAAAGGGATACATGTACCGTGAGAAGCAAATTTTGAAAATTTTGAGTGCATGGAGTGAAAAGGACACCACTGTCCCATGCACGAACTATCTGCAACGAGACCTAACTGCGAAAATATGAAGCTGTGAAATTTATAATAGCGATGGCCATGTGCCAAGCTACTGGGGAATCAGTAGAGCGTGCTTTACAAATTACCGAGTATGTGAGGAACGACCCCAGTGTCTACTTATCCTACAGCGATAAAATCATTCTATAATCAGAAATCGTCATATACAGCTCTCCAAATTCAATTCACTGCTTTAAAGTTTATCTTTCAATCCTTGCACGATGTGTATAATTTGTAACACTGACACAATTAAAATTACAAACAGTTGACAATTACTCCCGGTCGCTTTTTTTTCAAGTCATCCACTCCGTTGTGGCAAATACTATGTGTTGTCCCCGGTAAGATCAATTTCACTATTGCCCATGTTGCAGTGTTACACTAATAATTTTTCTCGCGCGAAATGAATATACTTAGAGTTTAACAAATGCTATTTTAGACGAATTTGAACATCCTTTCTACCCCATATCTCAGGAAGCGATTGAGTGGTCTCTGGATTACAACGTTGATTACATCATCGGTGAAACATACACTTATCTTGGTGAAGCTATGTTGGCATTGCAAGCAATCAAAAAGTATGGAAAAGGTATTCCACACTATAACTCATATTTTTAGGAATATACAGCACTTTAGTTCATGAATGATTTTTGCAGAAATGTCTTTCAATTAATTTTATTAATTTTGGCTCTTTTTACTCCTATTCTCTTGCATTAAATACCAGAAAATTGGAAAACGTTATCTATTGACAGTGAATAAGTATGGGCTGATCACGAGGGTAGTAGCGCCCACTAAGGGAACGAGCACAACTAATGGCAGGGGAAACCTGTAAGGAAAATATTTTGTAAACTTTTGCAAAGTCCCTAGCCCGTGTCTAGTCTTCATTCTATTTTTAGAGTCCCCTTCTAATGAGATGAACAACTTTGAGGGACTAACATAATTATACTAGTCGACAGTCACCAACTTATTCTAAAACCTGAAACATCCTCCGGTCAAACAAGCATACTTAAAGATGAGCATTACTGCCCTCCATGGCGAACTGTCGCATGATAAGGACATGCGATACGTACAGGTGGTATTAAATGGTCTCTAGGGACAGTTGACAGTTCCTGAATTCCAAATTGTTTTCTTTTGATCTGGAATTCAGCATGATTCAGTCTTCAATGTTTTTGTTTCTTTTAACTAAGTTGGCCGAACATCATATATGTCTATGTAGCATTACAATTTAAAACTTTGCTCGAAATTTTCTTGGGGCAACTGCTGTTGGTGGTTGTAGACAGTGGTTCATGTGAGCATGCAAAGACTCATATCAGTGTTTCAGCCAGCGTGCGGCATTGCGACATTTGACGCAATTTTTTTTGTTTTGTCCCGATAAAATAACCGTTGTGGGTCACCATGACGCAATCTGAGTAGGCCATATTTTAGTGGCTATTGAATTTTTAGACAGTGCCTCCTGGACAGAAAACTACGGCTAACAATAAAATGTTGTAAGATGTTGAAACAGTTTACCCTCCTTCCTACAAAGTTGCAATGTATTGAAACAGTTTACTCTCCTTTCTACAAAGTTACAAATTGCCTGGTTGCTGTTTGATACTACAATACATCACGGACGTACAACGTCCATGAATACACTGAGGCTTGGTTCTGCATAGGTGAGTGCCGCGTACCGGTCGTCCTTGAGTTCAAGTTTTACCTACATTGCTTGCATCAAAATTTGGCCTGCAGCTACTCAGTTTGATAGTAAAAACCATAATTTCTAAGGAAACTTTCACAAACAGAGTCATTGTACAAGTGAAAAGGAGAAAAACTGAGGTTTTCTGAAAGGTCAAATCTGGGTCATTTCACGTGATGTCATGAATAAAGACCCTTAAGTACACAATTATGGTTCAAGAAAACCACCTAGGGAGGGCCAATGGGTACAATCTGATGTTAAAAAGAAATTTCTTGGTGCCTTCCATTTAAATGGCATTTAGCTTGACTGTCAGTTTTAAATTCCACTTTATTAAGAGTCATGGCAAAGGGAAATTGTCAACAGTACTTGCAGTAAGCATATTCATTTCTAAATCTTCACATTTGAGAGCTGCAATTTTGCATGGTAACTTAACATCAAAGCAACAATTCAAAAGTAGAGCTATTAAAATTGTCCATTTGGCATATTTCAAACTGCTATAACTTATACAAGTAATGGTGTGATTCTGAATGATTTTAATATTTCTGCAGATTCCACCAGTTTAATGATATAATAGTGAACATCACTAGACATTTCTTGATGATATCAAAATATAAATGAAAATATTTCTGGGCTAAAATGTTATCATAATCTTTGAAACAATTACTCTAAAACATGGGAAATTAAATGAACAATATCAATATTGTGTATTGTTTTACAGGTTTGGCCAAACCATTTTTGTCTCAAGAAAAATACTTATGCTTAAGATGCTATTGAGCCTGCTTGATCACAACTATGACACAACACCAGGGCCTTGAACACCACAATAATTGTATCTACATTGCCACTATGCTACCCAATGCTTTCTTCTGCATGGAAAATTTTTATCTGTGAGGCTCACAAAATTTTCATCATGACTTAAAAACTGCATAAATTTGCCACATTAGGAGCTTGTAGCTTAAATGTATTAAGTTGTCATTCTGTGAACACTGACAGAATGCTACAGAAATATTCTGTATCTTTGGTAATATACACTTCACATTGCTACCTGATTTTTAGAATTGCCACCTAATTTTATTTCTGGTGGTAAAAGTTTACCACCAGAAATGAAAAAATATTTCTGTCATAAAAACACAGATAATTAATGCAATAAAAACTGAACAAATATTTCTTTAATGTAAAATACAAAACATCTTGATTTGAAAAATGAAGAACTCCTGAATACCAAGACAGTTGTTGCCACACTTGAGATCATTAACTGCCTAGAATATGTTCAAAGTGGCTACAAGATTTTTGATTTGGCTAATGAGTTGGCTAATCATCTTGGTGACTTAGGGGGAGCCCTACAGTTTATGTGCATACCACGTGGTAGCAGTAAACTTAATGATACTGCAAGTTTCATGTTGGCACAATTTTGCACAACACCATTGGCCTACTGACCGTTAATGCACTCACCTGACTTGCCTATTGAACACCAAATATAGTACCAGGTCATAATGACACATAATGACACTGTACTGTGTTGTTTTATTGAAATACATTACATGTCCCCCAAAAATTTAATTTGTCCCCCATTCAGACCTACTATGGGTCACTGTGTCCCCTGCAAGCAAAAGCTAGCTGAAACACTGTCATATTTCGTATCTGTTTAATTATTCTGCTGCTGATAAGATGATGATGGTGATTATCATTATAGGTGTCCCTGCTGTCATGATGCTTGCCTCGTATCCAATAACAACTAAGAAACGGACAAGCCATCACGTCAGACGGTGTGCCGCTGACTGAAGCTTGCAAGAAGTTGGAAGACGCCGGAGCTGATGTCGTTGGTTTGAATTGTGCCCGTGGTCCGGCCACCATGATGCCAATAGTGCATGAAATTCGCAAAGTCTGCAAGGTGAGAAGTCAAGATTTCTACAGATCTAGTCTCGGTTACCCGTGCTGCTCTGTGGCGCTCTCTTCCGGCCGCCCCACAGGCTACCCAGACAGAATGAATAAGTTTATTATTAAGTTTTTCTCACTGTTTTCTCTATCAGTTCCTCTCCTTTTCTTCATCACAGTCCCTCTATGGATATAGGGACTGTGTCTTCATGCTCTGAATGATCGGAGTAAATAAAATAAACGGTTATATAATCTAACCTAGCCTCTTAACCCTTTATTCATTTTACATACATTACAAGGACGTTTATCTCTCATATACACATCTTGTAATGAATTAGTCAACACGACTAATTATGCTAATCCGTGGACTTATCAGGGATTTTACGGGTTGGTCAACATCGAGAAAGATAGGAATGGTTACTTTTTCATTTACATCTCTATCTTTGCAATGTTGACCAACTCTTGATAAGTCCACGGATTAGCATAATTAGTTGTGTTGACTAATTAATTACAAGATGTGTATATGAGAGATAAACGTCCTTGTAATGGGTGTAGAATGACTAAAGGGTTTATAAGAGGCTAGGTTAGATTATATAACCGTTTATTTTATTTACTCCGATCATTCAGAGCATGAAGACACAGTCCCTATATCCATGGAGACTGTGATGAAGAAAAGGAGAGGAACTGATAGAGAAAACAGTGAGAAAAACTTAATAATAAACTTATTCATTCTGTCTGGGTAGCCTGTGGCCGCCCCTGCACAAGGCGACCGGAAGAGAGCCCCGCAGAGCAGTACAGGTAAACGATACTACAACAGATCTGATCGTAACAACAGTAACTTACGATCGATCGATAAATGATGACTTTTTTCTTTGCAGGGTCCCCTAGCTGCACTCCCCGTGCCGTTCAGAACGACGCCTGAGGAACCATCTATTCTAATTCTGTCTGACCCTAAAACAGATTGGTTGATTAATTCTCACCATGGCCTATATTACACATTTGTAAACTTTTAGTCAATTTAAGTCAATATTGTATGGTTTTATGAATTGCACCAAATGAAATTTCTCCCTGTGTCAGGAAATCTCAATATGGAAGTGCCCAATTATGTTAAATATTAATTTTGTCGAATGAACTTTTGATACATGCAATACAGCCAACATCATACTTATGTAACACACCTAATCCAGAATCTGTGTCCGGATTCGTTAATTTAATTACAGTCACTTGGTATGCGTCATTTTGGCGCTGATACAAATGAAAGAGTCAGTTACTAGTTAAAAATTCCAAAATCAGTTAAACCGCTCCAGAGTTCGGACAACTTTTTGGTGTGTTTGAAAGCGCACCGTATGCGCAGGCGATTATTCTTAAGAAGATTGCAGTATCTTCTGCAAACAAGACGAGTGATTGCAGATAAACTTTTTTCGAAATTCAGTGAAAAAATGAATGAAGTGTTTAAAAATACACATTGGCTGGGCTCTCTTAGTCTATGGCCTCCTCAGATGGAATTTTTTGGCGACGATCAGATCAAACGTATGCCGTCACCCTCATGGCACCACATGTCTCCATTGTTCTGCTGTTAGGTCTGGAATAATAAAAACATTATATAACTTTTCTTGTCAGGTGAACAACTGTTCCCGACAAACCTTGAAGTGGCATCTTGTTCCCATGGTGACATTGTGGAGTTCGGCAAGGAGTGCAAGGAGTTAGGCATCCAGTACGTCGGTATCTGCTGCGGCAACCGTCCCTGTCTGACGCGTACCCTGGCCGAGTCCTCGGTCGTAAACCGCCTGCCAGTGAATTCTCAAAGGATATATCAAAGCACGTTACCTTGGGTTCAGATCCTAGGCTGAAGCAAAATGTCCTTGCTGATAATTTGAAGTTTTTCTGCAATAAAATCGATATCAATTAATCGAAGAGCAGCTATGGATATAAATATATATCATAGCGTAGTGTGGAATATCACATTGGCCTATATCTGACTCTTACTTTTAGGCTATGTATTCGATAATGTGGGTCAGCATTACTTCAAGATATAATTTTAGTGTCTATTTCCTTTGACATTCTTCTCTCGTTAAATCTGAGCTGTATTTCTGATTGTGACCTGTCCGGCTTAAATTTCGTTATGACAATATAAAATAATTTAATATTTTTAAAAAATGCGTACTACAAATTCGTGGAAAGAAGGCGCGTGTGCTGCTACTTTTTCACCGCGGTTCAGAATTGACAGTTGGATTTTTTCATCCTGATTTTGACCTTATCATTTTTTTTTATAATTCTCTTCACCATCCTTCTTAAATGACATCGGTTACTTTTTAACGCTTGAATATAAATGAAAATCTGCAAATGTTTTAACCGCTAAAAACTCCTTCATGTCCTCTTATATAGCGAATATCAATCGCTTGCCCCGACTCACAAAGTATTTGTACACGTGTTGAAACAGAGAGGGTGCTTGAAAAGGATGGTGAAGGTTCACTCGATAGTGACGTGTAAAATTGGTCAGCCTATGGATGAAATACGAGGATAGATGGATGGATTTATGGATGGATGGATAGATGGATGGATGGATGGATGGGAGGGTGCGTGGATGGATGCGTGGGTGAGTGGATGGATGGATTGTTGGTTGGTTGGATGGATGGATGGATGAATGAATGAATGGATGGATGGATGGATGGATGGATGGATGTTAAAGTCTTTATTTAAAGCACTACAGGCCACCGGCCCAATGTACAGTATAGAAAAACAAAATACAAGATTCTAGTACGCTTAAGGTCAGGGGATTAACATGAAGTTTAACGTGAACTACAAAATGTATATGAAAATATTTAAGTACAGTCAGTCTCATTTAGAAAGAACTGTCTCTTTTGAAACCATAAAATATATATCGAGCAGTGTTCCTAATAACATCTGGTTTTCTATTTCTCATATAATGAATAAATTTATACTGAGATAATGGTTGCTTTGTGTAATACTTAGGGATATATTGTTCTCTCACATCTTCATAAAGCGGACAAATAAATAAAAAATGAAATTCAGATCAAGACATATTGGACATTTTCCATCATTTCTTTGTATACCTAAGTGTCTACCTTTTTCCACCATCAATGAGTGGGCAGATATTCTAAATTTCAAAAGTGCTAATCGAAAAACCATTTTCATTTCAATTTTTAAATATGGTTCAAGTACAAGGTCTGTTTTAAATAACTTATTAGTCACAAGTCTATTATAAGAATCAACTTCGTCAGACCAGTTCTGAAAATCGATATCAAGACATCGCTGACGAAAGCAATTAATAAACAAGGGTTCATTCCCAACCCCTTGATTATACCACACCTCCCCAAATCCATAATACAATAAAATTGATTTCGAATTCTTTACTCAGCATTCCTTGTTACCATCAGTCAGTTTACATTGAAAACGATAACAATGAACAACATAGCTATTTGGATGCATCTTTAAAATTCTTAACCAATACTTGACAAATTCTAACCAATCGAATGGCCCTTAACGTTGGCCGACCCAATTCGCCTCTTATTGAGGCATGGATATGTGTTGAATAAGAAGAGAGTAAAAATTTACAAAATTTTATGTGTATTTTCTCTATGGTTGGTGCTTCAATATAGCCCCATAGTTCACTATCATCTCCATGGCAACTTACTGATTGTGAAACACGTGTTCTCTCCAAGGGGCTTTCTCTTTTGCCCAACCCAAATAATATAAATATGGTTACTTTAAAATCAGACATACACGAGTTCAAAAGGAGATGCAGATTAGCATATTTATTTCGTGATGAAAATTCATCAGAACAGATAGACACCCTCCCGGCCATTTCCCAAAGAAAAATCAGAGTACAACCCTCCGCCCTGCTCCAATCCTAACTTAGAAAGATTTCTCAATATGGTTGAAGGGGATATTCTCAATTCTCATAATTGGAATAATTGTTGGCCCAATTTACCTGAACAAGAAAGAATTTCACTTCAGAAAATTCGTAACAGAGATGATATCGTTATCAAACCAGCTGACAAAGGGGGCAGCATTGTGGTAATGGATAGCGATTGGTACATATCTGAGTGTAAGAAACAACTCAATGACACAAAATTCTACGAGAAACTCGCATCTGATCCCACAGAAGAATACACTCTTAAATTACAAAAGAAAATTACCCGCTGGAGAAGGAAAAACTGGATCTCGAATAAAACTGCTCGGAAATTACTACCCCAAGAACCCAAACCCGGCCATTTTTACGGCTTGCCCAAAATACATAAAAAGGACAACCCTCTCCGACCAATAGTTCCCCAATGCCAATCCCTCACCACCCCTCTTTCCATGTACGTCGACTATTACCTTCAACCCATTGTTCAATCACTCCCCTCCTATATCAAGGACACTAATCACCATTTACAAGATATCAATCAGATCAATATCCCTGATAATGCCCTCCTGGTCACCCTTGATGTTCAATCCCTCTATACTAACATTCCACATGACTTTGGTATCAACTCTGTCAGAGAATTTCTTACAATGCACAACGTCGAAAATACAGATCTATTAATTGAAATGCTCCAATTCATTCTTGAACACAACTTCTTCACTTTCCAAGGCAATTTCTACCTTCAAAAACATGGAACGGCTATGGGTTCTAAAGTAGCCCCGTCATATGCTAACCTCGCGATGGGCAAAATTGAAAATACGATCCTTCATAACACACCCCTTCAGCCCACACAATGGCGTAGATTTATTGACGACGTCCGCTTTATCTGGATCCATGGCCTCTCCACCCTCCTGAAATTCCACCAGCACTGCAATGAAGTACACCCAACCATCAAATTTACCATAGAACATAGCTCCAAACACATTGCTTTCCTAGACACTGATATGTCGATACAAAACAACTCTATTCATACTTCGATCTACAGCAAACCCACAGATAAACATCCCTATCTCTGGCCAACATCCTGCCATCCTAATCACACGTTCAATTCAGTCATTTGGAGCCAAACTCTCCGTTATCGACGTATCTGTTCAGACACTTCTACTTATGACAAAGCAACCAAAGAAATGACTCATCATTTTGCGAAACGAGGCTACAAACCCCAAACAGTCAAAACTTACATTGAAAAAGCCAGAAACATAGAAAGAAACCACTTTCTTACCACAAAACCCACTGATAAGCCCCAGCACAAGAGAAACCCCTTTGTCACCACCTTTAACCCCACTCTCCCTAAGATTTCCAACATTATCCACAGACACTGGGGTATCATCTCCGAGGACAAAGAAATAAACAAAGCCATTCCGGAAGTACCTATCACAGCCTTCAGACAACCTCCAAATCTTAGAAAAATTCTTGTAAGAGCAGACCTCAAAAAAATATCTCATCAGCCCACAACAGGTGAAACTAAACGCTTCGGCAACTGCAATCAATGCCAATTCATTACAGAAACCAACACAATCACCAGCTCCACAACAGGTAAAACCCACAACATCATCGGTAAAATCTCATGCAACACCCGTAACCTCATTTACATTATCACCTGCCAAAAATGTTCAAAACAATACATTGGGGAGACGAAAAGGGAACTCAAAAGACGAATATACGAACACATATACACAATCCGCAGTCGTAAACCCACCCCAGTCTCAGAACATTTCAATCAACTCGACCACAGTCCATCACACTTCCAAGCTACTGGTTTACACAAAGTTCACACCACAAATACCCGAAAAAGAAGACTATGTGAACAAAAATACATTGTAGATATTGACACACTCACACCAAGGGCATTAACCAAAGAGAAGGATAAAGCTACTTTCCCGCGTTTCAACTTCCCCTTTTCCACCACTTAGGGGACCCCTTAGTTCAGACTATTTTTTCGTCTTAGGAGTCCCTTCACCATGAACTTGCTCATTCCGACCCTCCACTTCAGCTGGTACAGTTCACTCTCCGCACCCAGGTCAGTTTCATTCCATTGTACCTTTGTTTCAACCACCCTTCTTGTTTCAAAAGGCTTATTGATCTTTAATTTTTAGTCATAGCGCTTTTCACTGTTTTTTATCACTACTGTTTTTAATTTCGTTCCTTACAACTGTAGTTGTGGGTTTTTTCACTCACTGTAATTCCGTTTTCACAAGTATTGTAATTCTCATTTTATTTCGTTTTTACTCTCAGTTTACTTTTTACCAGCCCGATTTTTACTTCTGTTTGTGCTCATTTTTATTTGTCAGCTTTTGCCCTGAAGAAGGCAACTTGTGTGTTGCCGAAACGTCGGTATTTTTAAATAAAGATCATTAGAAGACAAGGAGTACTGGTTGAACTGCCTTCTTTATTAATTTATCTATGCCATGATCCTGGTGTGTTCCCGCACTCTACGTGTTGCTTCTATGGTTGTAGTTGGACTGACTCTTTTTAGAACACTCTGCTCAATTTGTACTTATCACAATACACTTTCAACTTTGAAATTAATCTCTGCAATCCAATCGCATTGTAGGACATAAGAACAAGATCATCTGCAAATAAAAGGTAGAAGAGTTTAACAAGACCGACTGCACATCCAACATCATCTCCTAAAATATGATCTGTACGTAACTCCTCATGCAAATCATTGATGAAAAGAAAAAAAGAAAAGGTGACAAAATGCAACCCTGTCTAATACCAACGGGACAACTGAAAAAGTCAGTTATACCCGAAGGAGTCAAGACACATGATTTTACTTCCTGGTACATGGAGTACAATATACGATACATATTCCCGTTTATACCAGCGTTACAAAGTTTGTAAAACATAGCCATTCTGTCAACCCAGTCAAAGGCCTTTTCAAAATCTATGAATACACAATAAAATCGACCCCTCTTTGTTGTCAAAAACTTTTGAGTAAGTGTATGCAATATAAGTAAATTGTCTATTGTGCAGTAACCAGGTCTAAAGCCTGCTTGCTCTTCCCGTCTATAATTATACATATCATCCCATTAAGACAACCTGTTAAATAACATTCTTGTAAAAATTTTGCCAGTAATAGAAAGCAAAGAAATACCACGGTAGCTACTGGCCGAATCACGCGACCCTTTCTTATGAATAGGAAAAATGATGCCTTCCCTCCATGCTCTAGGAAATCTTCCTGAGCTAAAAATAACATTAAAGAGGTTACACAATAAACTACATAATTCGTCACAACAATACTTGGAAAATTCGGGAGGGATGCCGTCCGAACCAGGCGACTTACCACTTTTCAGATTCTTCATTCTATTCTTCACTTGAACAATAGTAAAAGGGGAATTTAGAATTTCACTATAATCGTGGTCTTCCCCTTGAACCGATGCAAAATTATTCCCAGCAAAAGTATTAATTGCAGTTTCGAAATGATCCCACAATTCAGAATACTCAAAAGTTGTATTACCATCATCAATGGGGTTGAACAGTGACTCAAAATAATCAAACCATTCAGAAGGACTAATTGACAATGGAATTGTTGACCTCAAAGATTTGATAAATCCCCAGAATTTTTTACATCGTTATTTTCGGCAGCCTTCACTATCTCTACAAATCTGTTATTTCTATAGATATCTCTTTTCGTTTTTAACATATCTCTGTACACTTTTATCTGTAGCTTAAAATTTATCAAATCCTGCATCGATCTAGTAAGGCGGAAGCGCCTTAAAAGTCTATGTAGTTTTGCTCGTTCGTGTTTGCAGTCGTTATCATACCAGTCATTGTCACGTTTCTGGATTGTTGGTCTGTTCGAATGAATGTTTGTTGGTAATAAATCATAAAAGAGGTCGTTGAACTTTGAAATGGCTCCATCCACATCCGATTCATCAAGATGTGTTAAAATGCCTTGGATTTTGAAATCGTAATTGCCAGCAAGAAAATTGGCTTTAAACTCAATATCCATTGCACTTAAAAAGTTGTACCTACAATATTGTTGCATTTTATCCCGATCATCAGTATCATCCCACTTTATGTCTTGATTCAACACAAATACTGTTTCTAGTGGCATATGGTCAGATTCAATTCTACAAGCAACTTTGAAATCTCTCACATTATTGAGAATATTATGCGACACTAAAACATAATCCACCACACTAGCACCGTTATGAGTTATACATGTAAAGTTACCGTCACCATCAGATGTTTTACGACCATTTAAAATTCTAAAAGACACTGATTTACATAGATTAAGTAAATTATAGCCATATTCATTAGTTTCTTTGTCATAGTTATGACGATCATCTATGTCTGCATCCACAGTATATAAATTACCGACTCAGTGGTACATGCATGGATGGATGGATGGATGGATGTTCACACCGGATAGTAATGAAGACGAAATTGTAACAGATCGCCCCGAGATTTCTTAATGAGATTTATAATATTAGTATAAGGCATTAGGTGCGCAGAGTAAGATTTAAACTGTAATTTTGATTGAAACTGCCATCTCACTATTCACAGTAGTTTGCTTGTCAGATAAAAACATCTTTGGGGATACTCTACTACTCTTCACAGGTGTTGATGTCCTCGTTGGCTACGTGTACGATACGAACGACAGTGTAGCTAAGCAAAACGGTTCAAGCTTTACTGAAGGTTACCAGGCTACCCTCGTCAAACAAGTTTTAATAAATAAATAATAAATAAATAAATAAATAAATCCCTTGGGCACGGCCCTAGGTCGGTGACCTCTGACCAAAGTCAATGAAGGTTGCTATATATACCATCCAATACCGAAATATATTGATGCATTTTCTTTTCAATTCCAAAGTTGTCTTAGTAACCTCTAATTTTATTTTGCCATCGCAAATTTTGATCTAGGTAAAAAAGTATTGAAGTTTGTACGGGTTGGGATGTGAGCAGATTCTGGGCCAGTATAAATAAATGGATCGCCACTTGGATCAGTTTCAACCGCTTTTTTAACAAGAACCCAACTAAAACTAAGCTAATGAACAGTAACACCTAGAAAGTGAGAACAGTTTCCATTTTGGCGGGCGATCGAAACATCACAAACTCGATGTGTGACTGGCTATGAATACCGAGAGATATAGATGAAACATGACAAAGAAAAGTATACACAAAACATGCGTTGTATGCACATCGTCAGGCTGGAGAGATGCCCTTCAAATTTTCCAACATTGTTTATCCAAAGGGCAAGGGTCCAGTAATCTAACTATTATCAGGTATTTTGCATCGGGTGTAGAACAGCCGAACTTTGGTTCGGGTAAACAGCTGTGGAGAGACAGCTATTGGATAATTTCACTCATACAGTGTATCACATGTAACAGCAATGAATGCCATTTTATGTGTATCAGTCCTTTCATCTCTACTTTACTTCTATATGCTTGTACGCAGTTTCATTATTTTTAAAACTATGGCCTTGCTTCATACTATTACACGTGTATGCATAACGACATGACGTCAGCGCTCAGAGGTCAGGCAAGGTCACCACAAATATTTGTACCGTATCAACATAAAGATATTAAAATACAAATTTTTACTATTATCAGTTGAAAAAATACCCATTTCATTGTTTTATTTTTGAAGTAAATTACTTATCAATTTTTCACATTCTTTATAATATTATCAAAAATGTTGTAAATCACATCTTTGTTACCTTTAGTATGGTAGCTGAAGCGAAACTTAATAGGGCCTAACTTTGTTATGGAGTTTGTGCGTGACTTTGCATTTCATTTACATATATCTCACCTGCAAAACAAGCACAGTCTTGGATTTGTGATAGAATTACATATTTCACTTTAAGTTTGACTCCTCGCCGTATGATCAGCTTTATTAAATAAAAGTTGTGTGAGAAAATCGCTCAAATTACTATTTTGAGAGTATATTACTCCCATATTTTTATTCAAAATTAGGCTAAAACAGGAATTCGCACATCTCAAATCGTATTCCACTCGACCCTATCTGGTCACGGACACATGATGGTATGCATGGCCTAGTCTGGTTCCCTGACCCATTTTCCCCGGTAGAGGGCGTGGGGAAATATAGGGTCAGGTACCGGGTAGCCATCTTGAACAGAATTTTGTTCAAGATGGCGGAGGTTAGTCACCTGACAGAACATGCTACAACAAATATGGCTGCTACCATGAAAACGCCGGTCACAATTCGACTGGATCAGAATTATGTTCGAACACTGGTATCCGAACCAAAAACATTGGCACACGAGACGGGAAACATAAACTGAAAGGATTAATTAAGAAGTACGGGGAAATAGAGGTGATTGATTTCAGTCACGTGACCAACTCCATTGACGTCCGTGCGTATGTACCGCCTCTCGCTAATTCTATCTGAATATCTTTCTTTTTAAAAATAATAGAGCAATTTTACCTGAATTCTTTCATTGAGTGATATTTCTGCTATCTAAATCCGAAAAACTATCCCAAAACAGGAAAGGGAAAGGCATTAATCACGCCGAGGAATTTGCTTGCTACGCTGACTGTGAGGTGACCCGGTACGTGACCCCGTTCATGTTGTTTACATAATGACATATATCAAATTTCATTGGCTCTCCGCATGGCGGGATTGGCTTATTCCATTTCATAATGGGGTGGAATAGACAGATCATATAACGGGCTTCAATTTGACGGGTGGTACGTGAAATTTGGATAAAAAATGACAAAAATAGGCAAAATTTGTGTTTTTCTTGCAATTTTTCTACCAAAGCAACGGATCGCTTAGAAATATAATACCTCTAGTCCTATTTTTTATGTTTAAACTGCATACTTTTGTTGTTTTTGTGCACCATTTGTATTGTTTCATGATGCGGAACACCCCTTACATTTGTGATGGTTTGCGCAAATTTGAACATCCGGGTACTTGATACGATCAGTGCTACGACAAGTCCGCGTTCAGTACACATGCTGACTACGTCTCTCTGATTTCATCCACGTTTTGCTCGGTAAAATTTAGTCATAACTTGATATAAACCCCAATAAGTTGTGAAAATTGGGGAAGCGCCTCTGTTTCAGGCAGTTTTATTTCAAAACTAGCGAGTTTTGTGTCATGATTCGCTTCTCATGTTTTCATGCTATCTGACTCAGTGACAGAGCTGAACTTGTGCATAAAACTACAGGCTGTGTGAGAGGCAGAAATTTCAGTGTACTATCTAGACACACAGTTCAATTGTGTGTTGTCAAAATATCATTTTTGAAGTAATAACATTTTTGTAATTTTTTTTAAACTGATAGTTTTGATTATTTTGCATTTTCCCATTGTAAATTACTAACTTACTTAGAACCAAATTAAATACTATTGTTCAATATTTCTGATTTTTTATTGTGTCAGAGGTCGAAAAATAGAGAGTCAGGCAGGAATATTAATTAGCAATGAAGACATTTATTCAGCATATCAGGCATTGAAAAAGTCTAAATTGCAGCTGTCTGTAAAAAATGTAGCTAGTGCTTTAAGGGAGCAGTTTCAAGCCATTGGAGATGGTGGTGCCCATGACGTAACCATCTATAAAAAAGCTAAAAAGGTTTATGAAACAGTTGTAAAGCTGAATAGTAACAGACAGGAAGCAAAGAGAAAAGAATATTTGGCTAATGTCTTTAATGTTCCTCGTCAAGCTGACATAAACCAGAATGAGGGAAGTGGAAATGAATCAGTACCACACCAAGTAAACATTGTAAATGAACAAAATCGAGAACTAAAAAGGTTAATCAATGAGATAGAAGATGACAATGAAGATTTAATTCAGCAACTCAATGTTTTAGAGGCAAAGTATGATGATTCTTTGAGAGTAATGCAAGAATATAACCAAATATTAGCTAACTTAGATCCACAAATACAAAACAGGGAAGAACTGAAAAATGAATTAGACAGTCTCAGAGCAAGTACAGGGAGAGGTCAGAGGAAGTTGATGAAATTCAAAGTAAACTTATTGAAGTCAGGAGAAAGAAAAATACGAAAGAGTTAAACAAGAAAATCAAAAGGAGAGATACAAAGATTAGAGCACAGAATGAGAAAATAAAAGAGCTTGTGGCTGAAAAACAGAGCAAAGAAAAAGATGCTTTAGAGTTTAAGCAACAGCTAGAAGAGAGAGAGGTTGCTCTAAATGAGGTACAGGTTAAAGTTGAAATACTACAAACAGAAAAGGAAGCTTTGAGAAAGAAAGTGTGGTACAGGGATTGCATGAGGAGCCAAGCTAGTGAAGTTGTTGCAGAAAAGGAAGAGCAAATTGCACGATTAGAACTTGAAATTAAAAAAATTCAAAAAGAAAAGAATCTAATAGAAGTAGAACTAGCTCTGTGTAATGATGACGAAATAATATCATTTGAAGATGGGCATTACACTAATGAAATACGTGAAGTCATCATGGATTTGTTGACCATGCATGTGTCCATGAATCAAGTCAACGGTGTCATAAAAACAGTACTAAATAAACTTGCAAAGAAAAATGTGGCTAGGCTGCCATCTAATGCAGTGAAATCTAGGCTTCTTGTTGAGGCAAAACACTTGGCCCATGTGCAAGTTGCTGAAAAAATGATAAGTTGTGGTGAGCACTACAGTACTGGCACTGGTGGCCATACACTTCATGGTGATGGCACAACAAAAAAACACAGAGAGTACCAGAATTTTCAGGTCACATTGAGCAGTGGCGAATCAATGTCCATGGGTTTATCAGAGCTAGCTGGTAAGGACACAAACAGCATATTTGAAAATTTCAAAGAAACAATTGATGATATAAATGAAGCAGGACTGAGTACTGAAGATGGTGCAAAAAAATTGATTGCAACCATCAAAAACACAATGTCTGATCAGGGCCCCACCAACCCAACCTTTAATTCCAAATTGCAACAACTCCGCCATTCAGTTTTACCTGATGTTGTCAAAAACTTTGATACTCTGTCATCAGATGTGAAAACTGAGCTTTCCGAAATGGGCAATTTTTATTGCAAAATGCATGTGGTTGTCAACTTTGCTTCTGAATGTAACAAGACACTTAAAATTTTTGAAAACATAACATCAAATTATCAATCCAAGCATGCATTTGAAACTGCAGAAGCAGGTACTGTACGGCTAATCCGAACTGCTGTGAAAGCATTCCATGAGGGTGGTTCAGAGGAGGCTGGAGTTGGCTCATACTTTTTGTCATTTTTGCAAGCTGAAAGTGATAAAATGTACTTGGTTTCTTTCCGTGGAAACAGATTTAATATTTTGTTCTACGATGCTGGAGCACTTTATTATCATATTTCTCATATTGAGAAATTTCTTCAGCTATGGCCCAACAAAAACAGGTTGCTGCAAGCTGTTTCTGAAGACCTCTCTGTAAAATCACATATTGCAGGTCTCAGGGCTCTTGGCGTCATCGATAAATTAATTACTGGCCCATATTGGCGTCTCATTGAACAGACACAAAGTGTTCTAGACTTAAACCCCTATCTGGCGATTCTGCAAAATAAACTTGAAAAGTGGAGTTCCGATGCTAGTCCCCTGTTGGAACAAACATTTGTTTGGGCAGATGTTGAGGTCCACAAAGATCAGGTTTATCAGGCTCTTTTCAGAGATGGTGATCTGGAATTGGACCAGATGACCATTCAGTGTCTGGAAATGTTGTGTGGTTGCATGTTGCTTATACTTGAGAGGCAATGTGATGACCAGTTGCCAGGCGGCAAGTATGCTAGCCCGTCAGCTGGTCTGAAACAAAGTGCTAGTTGTGTTCCCACAACTAACACGATCTCTGAGAGGGATTTTGCCATGCTTGACATGCTGCTTCGATTCAAGCCTGCGAGTACGGTGGTAGCGGTAGAGGCACAAATAATGTGGTCTAATAACAAAACAAAAGATTGGTTAGATAGCAAGACGACAGAAGAGAAGGAAAAACTTCTAAATGAAGCACGAAAGAGTGTGAATAAAGCAAGAGAAAAATATAAAGCAAGACAAGAAATCCTCAAAGAGAAAAAACTTGAGGCTCTTGTTGAAAAACAGAGAGAGAGAAAGAAAAAGCAGAACAGCGACAGTATTCACGCAAAGTTGCTCTAACAGATAAAATACAGACAGTGTGGAAGTCATGCACAGATATTGAAAATAAGCTACAAGGCCTAAATGAAAAACAACAGAAAGAATGTCTAACAAATCAAATTTTATTTCATAAAGAGGTGTTAAAATCCCAAGGACCAAAATCATTATTCCTTTTAAGTACAACTGTAAATAAGAAACGAGAAATGTTCGGTGTTGCAAAACTTAAATCAAATTTACATGAAATTCTGAAACTGAATGCTGTAATATCAGTAGACATGGAAACGGAACATGACGACGTAACTAAGTCAGCTGACGAAAGAAACATTAAAGTAGCAGCAGAGAAACACAAACTAGCCACAAAGATAAAGGAAGCCAGAGAAAAAAGAATCATCAAGGCACAGAAAAAACAACTACCAGAACTAGTACAAAATCCGGAAAAACTGATTAGAAAAAAAATCAAGCATAAATGTGTTGTAGACAATGATGCTGGTTTTGAGTGGTTTTCAGGAGAAGTTTTGGGAATCAACAAAACAAACAAAGATAAACCCTTAAAAACAATATACTCTGTAAAGTATGAAGACGATAATGATCAGTGGAATTTTGACTTGTTAAAAGACTTGAGGGATGGTGACCTCATGATCTTTTGAAGTTTGAATATTTGGTAGGTGACTAGTACAGGAATGACATACATGTATCCCATGATGCAATACTCATTTAATCAGAAATCATTAATTTGCATAACAATTTGTAATTAGGATATTGTTTTTTTATTATTTGAATTACATGAGTAAAACTTCAATCAGGTTGTTTTACCAATAATTTCACCCCCAAAAATTGACAGACCATCTCTAAACATATCCAGTGCTCTCCAGAGCTCAGAAATAACCAGGGGTGGCTAATTTGCATAACAATGCATTATTTACATATTCTTTTGTTTTGATAATGTATTCTTTTGTTGGGCTATTAACACATGGATAGACTTCTTCAAAAACACAGGGGTGGCCCACCCCTCTAAATCCCCTCGTGGAGAACCCTGATATTCCTTGAGAAGCCTGGTGATATTTATTCGTAACCATGGCAACTGAAAGAAAATAATAACTATTTGAGGTTAATTTAAAATGTTACCTAATTTAGATCTAAACATGTATGTTATACTGATATAAAAGGGTATTCAGTGTGTAAATAATCGTTGTCTGTTGATATTAACAAAAATTTAAAATGAGAAATTTGTTTAAAACGGTTACCATAGCAGCTGTTTGCTCAAAAAAAATGTTAATATTTGGAACATTTAAGAGATGACGTCATTAGCACACCTCAAAGTTTCGTTTGAATTGCTCTTAAAATAGCTAAGATATACTCATTTTTGCATTAAAACAACCTGTAGAAATATCTTAAAAGGGGGCATATTGTAAACAATAGGATTAGTGTAATGTTATGTAACCCTATTGTCAAAATACTTACCTTGCCTGAAAAAATAAAAATTAGCGTAACTTGCTTAATTTTTCATCAATTTCGATGGGGAAAAGACTGAAATGCATCTTTTACCCATCTTTGTCTAAATATAGAAATCTTTTTGTAGTTTAAATAGGTCTTCATTTATGATGGAAACCCTGAGTTGTGACGTGTATCGCACGCCATAGGGTCATTGAGGTCATCGCCGACTGTGGCGTGACCCCAATGACCCGAGCACGTTCGATACACGCCACAAGTACCGCTGCGATACCACAGCTAATTGAAAGCAAACTTTGTTGGAACTGTGAACGACGATTGATTTCGATGGATAGAATAGTGTCCGAATTTCGTGAAAAATGCCAGGCATCATGTCAACGTTCTAAAAGTATCAAGAGGTGTGCTAAATCACAGTGGCTAAATCAGTCTTTCTTTCTACCTCCACGACTTTGTGGTACAAACAAGAAGTTGGTGTCAAGTGAGCCTGAAAGTGCGAAACCCAAGAAACATGAGAAAAAGTTACAAGTGTTACTTTCATCCAATCACAGCTTGTTTTATTTTAACCCAATAGCGTCCATGTTTACATTTGCCGGTACCTGACCCAATATTTCCCCACGCCCTCTACCGGGGAAAATGGGTCAGGGAACCAAACTAATGCATGGCCATGTTTGTAACATTTAACAGACGACCCGGGTCATGTGACATGTACAGTAATGGCTGCAGTAAGTCAGAACAGGGCCTTGGTGCATTGTGGAGAACGCTTCACTCTAAGCCATACATAGACTGAAAGATTCAGTCGCGTGCGGGCGCTCCGCGCACTGCGACCTACGAGTACGACCTTTGTGGTAAAGGGTCGTAGGTCGCAGTGCGCCGGAGCGCCCGCACGCGACTGAATCTTTCAGTCTAAGCCATACACAGTTCTGAGTCCCATGTTTCTTCCCTGACACCTTCGAGTGACGGAAAACCGAGTACTACAACGACACCGCTTGACAGGACAGCATAAACTGCAAGGTAACTGCAATACAACACGTAATAAAATTGTACACCGCTGTAGTATTATGTAAAATCTCTAGATGAACTAATGTAATAGTGCATGTAGTCCAATTAGAGCTAGTCTCAAGTAAAATTAACTCGTACATTGATCAATTAAACCTAAACAGTTTTTTTAACCGATTATTGGATCGATTTGAACATTGGGAATATCGACTCAGCTAGTGTGCTGACAAATGATTCGGCGTTTCGTGGAGCACAATGGCCGAGTTATAGTGAGGTCGTTATCAAAAGTACCCAATTTTTCTTTCATTCAGTGTTTTGTTTGCGGACACGATCCTTACCGTCGAAGTCCATGAAGGTAGGCCCAATGAGAGTAAAACTGACAAGCAGTCACCGTTTCCCCTGATTTTACTCGGTATCGCAACCTGCGAGACAGTTTATGGTTATATTGACATTCACTGAAACTTGTCCGTGATTAGCTGTGATATCGCAGCGGTACTTGTGGCGTGTATCAAAGGCGATCGGGTCATTGAGGTCATCGCCACAGTCCCGCTGCGAGCCAACGCATAGGCTTCGTTGGCAGTTTACTATGAGACCGACCGGTATCGTAGATTTAGCTCGCAAAATAATAAAATAGATAAAGCATGCAAAAAATAAAAGTATACCTACTGTATCACTGACTATCTGAGACTCATCTTCTACTCCTGCTAACGAGCCCGACCGTGACAACATGTATTTTCGACCGTTTTTCGGTGAGTCGTCGATGGTTCCTGCTTGAATTTGAACTTTTGACCTCCAACGTATTCAATGCGTTGTACGCGCGATCGAGCAAACATCGTAGAACCGTCGACGGCTCACGGGAAAATGGTCGAAAATACGTGTTCTTATCTTCAAGAAAGTTAGCAGGCGCACAGAATGAGTCTCAGATAGTCAATGATAAAGATGATACAAGTTTATGTAATCAAAGGCTAATATAGTTCATTATTTTGCAAGCTAAATCTACGACACCGGTCGGTGTCGTCGTAAACTGCCAACGAAGCCTGTGCGTTGGCTCGCAGCGGGACTGTGGCGATGACCTCAATACCCGACCGCGTTCGATACACGCCACAAGTACCGCTGCGATATCACAGCTAGTCCGTGATCAGTCCTACGTAATACCGTACACATGTTCACTATGTGGATTGCCCCAACTCTCTCTACTCAGTGAAAAGTTCACGTAAGGGTCATTCGACCCAATGACCTGTAGACTTCACACAGTTTAAAGCTGTTTGTCCCATAATTCAATGTAGGAATCGTATGCTATCTGAGTTTAACATTAGATATAAATGTTTGACAGCTATGTGGTCTGTGACCGTGATTTACAGTAATGTCCATTGTTCTGGTTCTACACATGAGGCAGGGGTGATAAAAACCATGATTGCAGATATGCAAAGTTGAAAATGCTCCACTACATGTCAGGACTAATGTCTGCACGACAGGGAATCCCCCTTCTGGACTAAACTTTTTTTACCCTGTCTTTAAAACCCCATTATATGTGGAACTTTTGATATAGTTTCCCGTATCTTAACTCTGTCTGCAAAATAAAGTTTGTTGTTCCACCCCTAAAATCATCTTGAAATGTCCGGTATTCAACTTATCATTCCTCATGTTATTCTTCAATTAAACAATTTAATGCACGTCCAAAAAGATGCCCCTTTCCTAAACGCATCGACATGGACATTCGTCGCTCATCCTCAAAAACAAATTCAACTCTTAGTTGTAGAGGCCAGGGGAATATTTAGTATGGAAGTAGACACTGGGGAGTTTTGCTGAGTTTGCGAACTGATAATACCAGTGTGTGGATAAACGTGGCTCCAAATACAAAATGTTTGTTTCTCATCCACGTTCGCTTTAAATAGGTAAACTCAAATTCATGACAGTTATAGCTACGCTCGACGGAGAAATGGAATATGTAATATCAGTGGGATCACATGTACGCAGCGTACAGATCTAGCGCTAATTTTTCGTCGTTAACTTGTCAGTAAGGATTACCGCCCGTTGTAAATATTCATGTTTAATTTTTATCGTTTTAATGTTGGTAGTTAGATCTCCTGATCTCAAAAACAACAACATAAAAACCGCGCCGCTACATCATTTTTGTAGAGACACAGGGTGTGAAAGACTATAATAATTTTATTGGTGGGTTATCAGAGGTTGCAACCGGGTGTAGTAGCTAGCGTGATTTTGACAGTATTGCCTTCATGTTTTCTTACTGAATTTCTGTCTTGCATGAAGATAACCCCTTTAAGTAGCAAAAGCTGTTACAGAAGGGGCTGTTTGTTTGCGGTTTGTCTGCGGGGGGGGGTGTCGAATTTCAGGGTTTCAACGGAGGACAACTTGAAAATCAAAGTAGACTAGCAATTGGAGAGCATTGGACTTCTATCACGGGGAACTGCGTCGCAAATTGTTCGACATTGATGTAGAAATGAGTCGAATATTTTCTCGCATACCGCCCAAGTGATTTCTGCAGTATGATGCCAATCGGGTGGGGGGGGGGGGTGGTTGGATGCCTTCGGTAGGGAAAGAGGGAAGATGTAGCGTCGAATTTCCCTGGTTGGGAAAGTACAAAGCTGTAGCAGAGGTGTGTGGTACTTGGCAAATCATTAGCATCTTGCATTTTTGAAATCTTTTACTTTGTGCTCAGAATTTTCATTTTATACGTAAAAAAGAATTCTTACAAGCCTAATATATCGAACGTCGCGCACCCATAGGATTTGTTGGTGACGGAGAGTTGTCATTTGACTGAAATTGACCTGGAACTATTTTTAACTTGACAATTTCGGCATTGAAATATGATCAAATTCATATTTAAAGAGAAAATCCAGTTTTTTAGAAAAATCTTGCATGCAAATCGATAATCCGCATAACAGTGATTTAAGGATACATAAATGCACCATACTATATGAAAACCATTTAATTTTCAGATTGTCGTCTAAAACATGGAAATAAAGCATACGATTGTCATTTACAAATAAACTCCAAAAATTTTGAATGAAAACTCTGCAAGACAGACATGAAATAAAATACTTTAGCCAAACAAGGGACTATGCAGTATGTGCCCCAGAGCAGAAGGCTCTCCAGAAGTCGGGCAAATGGTCACCTGCCCTACGGCACATAGTCCCATGTTTGAGCGATAATGTATACAATTTTGAATATTTTGGAAAAAAATACGTAACAAAACTCATAATTATAAATGAGCGACAATCTTTTTGTTCCTGTAACGTACAATATTTATATTTGAGTGTGACAAGATTTAACGTGATGAAGATAATTTGTTATTATTATTATTTTAGATGATTATTTGTACATTGACAATCAGCATGTTTACGCCCATACTCATTGCTATTGATTGTAGTCTCTCTCATTCGGCCTGCAGACTACCTCCCCTTAATCTTTCAGAATGAACTTTTGAACTGCCTACATGCCTCTACGACTCAGCAAATAAAAAAACAGCCGCGCGCACTTTCTTGTTCTGTTACAGTTCGCGAATACCCGCGCCAGATTCAACGTTAAGATGTCCACAAAGGTCAAAGGTAAGAAGATTCGTTCAGGGTAAATCTACTTTGAATAACCATAGACAGGGCTCCTTTCTGGGATTTAAACTTTATAGTGTCCGTCTCAAATCCCTGGCCACTCATTTAATTATTAAGCCATTTCTCTGATTTTGCCAAACAAAGTCTGCAAACAAAACACGTCAGGCTCGATGTACACGTAGTTTGATATTGCTAGTGTATTGTTTGTATGTGGGGCGCATTTTTCAGTGAGAATATACTAATCTCCAGAAATTCTCTGACTTATGCGGCTATTTGACGCAGCTGTACGTATATCTTTCTGCATAAAGTTCACGAATTTTCAGCACATTTGCCGCCAGCTACTTTTAACAATTGCTTGAACGCCGATAGTTTTTCTCCACTATACGCGAAAAATTGTCCTCTAGAAGAATATGTTTTCTAGTACTGTGAACTCAAGGTACAGAATTCATAACATGTTTAAGATACAAGCCAGAACCTAACTATTCAGACTGTATTTAACATCTTTTTATTTAAACACAAACACAAACAATTTGTTGTCGTGTCTGTAAATAGAACAACTGGAAAAAAATTGAATTTTTATAGTCCCGAAATACACAACAAAATATGTTACACGATATGATGCTCGTAAATCATATTAGCTGGGCTATCTTATTGATATAACTTACGTCGCCTTATTTTTGCTAACATTTCGTAACTACAGGGCTTATGGAAAGGCTGGCAGATGGCGAGACAGTGATCGCCGCAGAAGGATATCTCTTCTACTTTGAGAGATTAGGCTACTTGCAAAGTGGTAGTTTCTGTCCAGTTGTCATATTAAATCATCCGGAATACGTGAAAGATGCGTACAGACATTTCGTTCACGCTGGAAGTGACGTAGTCGAGGCATTCACGGTTGGATATTAAGATTTATTATTTTTCAGTCAATCCTTACGGTTTTTTTGGATGCCCATTCAAGCGTGTTTGACTGAAATGCCCCGAGTGATAGAATGTCGGCTTCATACACAGCTGTGACAGGAAGAGAATGGTTGTTGATTCTGTCCATAAAATATAGTTTGTTGGTCTATTCCTCCAATCACGCCGAAAAGCATAGTATTCACCTCGTCGACACAGACTTTGTTTGTGTAATATTAAATTTTATCGTTGGTAATTGAATTATTAATCAGGGCTGGAATTCAGTCATCAACAATAACACTGTACATCTTACACATTGCCTTACGCAGGCTTTGCCAATACCACGCATCTCAACAGAGTTTAGGGAGACGTACAGGAACACGTATTTTGTATTTATTGAACAAAATAATCATACTTTTCATCAAAATCTGCTGCTGTCATCTCTTTAAGAAAATACCCCTGTTAAAAGACGATCAAAATTGTCGATTAAAAGCACGTCCATTCAAATCAAACCGAATCTCTATTTTCAGTACTACGCTAATCGTCAGAAACTCAGTTTGATTGACATGGAGGATAAGCTGGAATTGATGAACAGAGAGGCTCTGCGACTTGCTCGAGAGGTTGCCGACGAGACGGGACCCTGCTGGCGGGAAATATCTGTAACACTACTGTCTACAACCCCGATCGTCCGGAGAGAAATGAACAAATTACGGCCATGTTTAAGGTATGTAGTTCGGAATGGGAACTTCGGTCTTGTTGGGTGTTTATCCTGCTTGGCAAGAATACCAAAAAACCCCTGATCTTACAGAATTTTTTGAATAATAATTATGAGTCACGTTTGAATCTATTACAGCTATCGTGATGACATCGTACCGAGTACACGGAAGAAAGCTCTAATACTCGGAATCCAGATCTTACAAATTCTAGTATTTTGAACTTTATTGACAACCTAGTGCCAAAATGTGAGAATGATTAAAAACATAATTAACAAGATTACTTTATTTGTTTATTTGTTTGTATTTTTGTTTGGTTCCCTATTTGGTTTATTCAGTCATAATTCCATGCTTCCTCACAGACATTGACGTAGGGTTACACCAAAATGCCTGTTTTCATCGTTCTCCTTCCAGTGTTTCAATCATGGATATTCGGCTTTGTCATCTTGACTGCTTAATTAATGCTATTCAAGCACCTTCTCCCCAGCTTCAGTGTACGGCTACGCCTCTGTAGGTTTTGGGGAGCAGCGTAGCGTACACCAAAGCCGAGGAGAGCTTCTATACCTAGATGCCTATCTTCGAAAGGAATAGCTACAATATCACGTATGATTTAAGTGCACGGTGTGTGAGAGAGAATCATTCGGGTTCTAGAAATGTTACGCCCCAAAAAGCAATCCTGATATTTTAACAACACTTTATACCAACTGATCAAGTACGAGGTTAGGGGAGGAGTTAGCCGAGGATCTTCGGATACGAATTAAAGATGATTTCTTTGGTGGCCTCCAGCTTTGTATTACTATAACCCTGACCCTAAGATTCCCTAAAATATTGTGATAAATACGAAATAGTTTTTGGTCCAGTAAACCTCGCTCCCGGCAAGAATTCAAACGTTCAACTCTTCCGTCGTTCAGGAAATGATTGAGTGGTCCTTGGATTACAACATTGACTACGTCATCGGTGAGACGTTCATGTATTTTGGTGAAGCTATGTTGGCGTTAAAAGCAATCAAAAAGTATGGAAAAGGTATTTCTGACCCACTATTTGTATTTCTGACTCACTATTTTGTCTTGCTTGTTGATTAATATGTCATGATTAAAGGCGCTCAAATGGAGCTTCATTATTATATCATGACAATACGCTTTTTATATGTAAATAACATTCTTCACATTATACAACTATATATGTATAGAGAGAGTGTGTTTAGAATTGCATATGAAATTAAAATACTTGCCTGGTCATTGCAAACAGTAATACTTTCATATGTAAATAACGTTCTTCACATTATACAACTATAATATATTATATGTAATTATGTTATTTACATATAAAAAGAGTATTAATGTTAGCAATGACCTGGCAAGTATTCTAATTTCATATGGTAATTCTATGGACGAACTCATTAGCATATGCAATTTTCCATAGACTTTACACTGACCTCTTTCGCTAACTTTCGCATGACTGTGGTACTACACCGTGGACTGTTGAGAGAAACGCTTAATTTCCAATTTCGTGTCTGTGTCAAATAAAGACTTTATATCACCAAACCAGCGCTCTGGGACCCTCCTGTCTCTTGCTCTTAAGTTTTGTTATATTAAAGAAATTCTGTGTTTGATTTTGAATTCACTTTTTTTTTTGCTGGGTGCAGTTCGCTTACAGGCATAGGTAGGCTTGCCGCCGAGTATGTTGGCTTATGAAATATCAGTGAAAAGAGAGTAAATTGAAACAAACTTCTGCATTCTCTGCAGCGTTTATAATTGGGTGATGGCGCTTTGCAAGCCGTGACGATCTAACAAGATACAAAATACGTGTTTACACAGGCAAGGCTACTCGACAAATACTTGTCTGGGCTTGCCCAGAGGATGGGAAACATGCTCGACAACTCCGAAGGGCGATGGAGATCGTAATTAACGAAATACTCGAACCAGCACATTTCCCACGAATGTCCACTGCTTGTGTAATGAGTATTTGATTGTGGGCTTGTTGCGTTTTTGTCCAGACTGCCTAGTAGAAAAAAAACGAATAAGATAAAGTGGTCAGAGTCCACTTTATCTATTCGTGCTTTTAAATTTTTTTTTGATGCTGAAACGTTTGTAAATCAATTTACTCAACCCGAAATGAAATCCCTTGTAGCAGCATTTCATGATTCTGCCAACTCAGATGACGATGTCAATAGTTATGTTTGTAAATTTATTGATTTATTTTATGCTGTTTCGAAACCATTATACCACCGTAGAAAAGTTTCTTCAACAGAAAGAGGTTGGTTTGACGAGGAATGCCGTCGCACCAGGAGTAAAGTCTACGCCAAATTGAATGTGTATAGAATTACGAAGAACTGTCAGGACCTTCAAACGTACAAGAATCTGAAAGCGGAGTGTAAAAGGTTGATTAAAGAGAAAAGACAAAGACTGAACTCAAAGGGAATTGCCGAAATGAAATCGCTGGTTGAGGCAAACGATTCATCTAAGTTTTGGTCTTTCTTTAAAAATTCTCGTAGCACTCCACCCAAATCAATCTCTAGTAGCGACTGATTTGGATATTTCTATTCGCTTTTAACCCCGAATACAGTATCGATAGTGAGCCCTTTAGTGGTTTGTGGGAGGAAATGGAAAAAGAAGTGAGCAAGATAATGAACGACGAGACGGCAACTTGTCCAATTAACGATCCTGATGATATAACTAGTGATATAATTGATCAGCCTATAACTGAAGCCGAAATCGTCCAGAGTATTAAGTTCTTGAAGGATAACAAATCCCTGGTATTGATGGCATCCCCGCAGAATTGTTTAAGCAGTGTTGTCACTTAATCACGCCTCTATTGTGTAAGCTATTTAATAAGATTTTCAGTAATGGTACTTTTCCCGAATCATGGTGTGAAGGCATAATTTTTCCAATTTTCAAAAAAGGGGACAAAGGCCAGGCAAAAAAACTATAGAGGTATAACGTTACTTCCAATAATTAGTAAATATATACAAGAGTTCTTTATAATAGATTACAATTCTGGGAAGAAACTGCTGCCCCTCTCCGAGAGGAGCAAGCCGGGTTTCGAAAAGGCTATAGCACAGTGGACAATATTTTTATATTACACACGCTTATAGAAAAATATATGGTCAAAAAGGGGGAGATTTACTGCGCATTTATAGACTTTGAAAAGGCCTTCGACAGAGTGTATAGAACTGCTATGTTCTACAAATTGGGTAAAGCAGGTCTTAAAGGTAAAATGTTTAGAGCTTTGATGGCAATTTATGCTCAAGTAAAATCTTGTGTACTCGTTAGTGACAATTTGACTGAATTCTTTAATTGTCCATATGGCGTTAGACAGGGATGTATACTGTCACCTTTTTTGTTTTCCTTTTACATTGATGACTTGTATGAAGAGTTTAAGAAAGATGCATGGGTAGGTGGGTGTTCGTTGGGTTTAATTGAAATTTTCTATATCCTTTTTGCTGATGATTTGGTTTTACTAGCAGAAAGTGCTATCAAACTGCAGAGACTTTTAAACCAACTTGAGTTGTATTGTAGAAAATATAAAGCAAAGTCAATTTGGACAAAACTAGTATAGTGGTCTCCAGAAATGGTGGACCACTACGTAATTGAGTCATTCCACAGTAAAGTGCAACCACTTTTGTGACAATAAGGTCAAAAATTAAATTTATTAATCTGAATCTAAAAGTTGAGTGGGTGGACAGTACTACAGGTGTGTCATCTAAAAATTTTTTTTTTAAGATAAATAATTTCTTTGTTTAAGAAGGAGGGCAAATTGTCGCGGCAACAGTAACGCGTGTAACATGGACAGACATGACATTGTATTGTATTTGATCACATGTATCCCATTATCATCCCTGTGCCAAGTTTGAAAGAAACCCATTAGTCTACAAGAACTAGAAACACACTTCAGAAGATGTTTTAATCTTAATATTATCAGAAGAAGAGGATATCTGATGCAACGTTATGGCAACTGGCAATGTATGGTAACATATACAGACACTGGATTGGCTTTATACACAAATTGTGTGTGTTCCATTCTGAATAAATGTACTTGATTGATTTATATATGTATATGTCATGACGAAGTTAAATACCTCAGAATTATGATGTGAATTGTTATAAATTGGCTCTGTGGATAACCATATAGACAACAGAGGGAAGACCCCTGTATTGTCTATGGGATAACGTATGTAACATTGGACACACATCATCAGTTCTGTCCAATTCGTTCATAAACGATATGGGCATCTAAGGTGCATCAATAGTTGTAAAGAAAGCTTTCAGTAACTTTCTGATACAGATAGAATTGTCACACTAAAAAACAAATTAACATTATTCTATCCAGTATTTAATTAAACTACAATTACTTCACGCGTGTAACACCGGTAACGCGTGTAACAAAGAGGACACACATCCTGCCATTCAGGTGCTCTCTGTAATGGTGGCCATCGGTTTATATTCAATTGCGCCATAAAACATGAACTTTAGGGCACCCTCAAATGACAAAATTTCAGCAATGTATACCAAAAGAATTTTTTTAAATCTTGATTTTGGAAATGAGTTAACACGTGTAACATGTGGACACACGCCTTCCAGAAATATTTTAACTGCAAGAGAACCCAAGCTTCAATAAAGACAGAATAAAGAATGTACATAGTGGAAGATTTCATTGTTAGTCAAATTTATGAGTGGTTTGTTGCAGCTTACAGCCTTCACTATATTTATTGTTCTCATATTATCAATTCGCATAGAGTTGGACAGACATTGTTACACGCGTTAGCAATATTTTTGGGCATAATATTTGGCCCTTTCCCAGTGCTTTTTTTCTAAGAATAAATTTAGTTCGTAATTGCTTATAATACATTACTACTTTGCATTTGAAATCAATTCAAATGGTATAAATATTGTAAATATCCCTTCCTAATGTAACAGGGGTACAAAATGTCACAAAATGGTGAGCAAATAGAGGCCATATTTACAAAGATAAAAATCTATAATTTTTGTTGAGCTGGACATACAGCTTTAATATTATTTTTATATATGCTCATATGTAGTACTTACTAAAAATAATATCATTCTGTGTGAATGCTGTTATCATTGAAAAAGCTAGAGCTCCAAAATTGGGAATGTCAAATGTTGCGCTTTACTGTGGAAAGACTCAATTACGAAAAGTGGTCTATAGGGGAGAACGGGTGTCAGTCGTGTCATATTTTAAGTATCTAGGCGTTGTGTTTTCTTGCAGTGGCTTATGGAGTAAAGCACAAGAGGTCTTGGTAGATCAAGCCTCGAAAGCTCTTTTTTTGCTCTGTACTAAGATTATTTACTTTAGAGACGAAGCTATTGACATATGTTTTAAACTTTTTGACACACAGGTTCTCCCTATTTTGAGTTATAGTTGTGAAATTTGGGGACACATTGAAGGCCGAAATATCGAAACTGTCCATGTAAAATTTTGTAAGAGATTAACAAGACAAAGAATACATGTCATAGATGCAGCTGCCACTGGAGAACTTGAGAGATCAACACTCAGATCCATAAGACTGCCCAGAATGGTCAAATATTGGCTGAGGCTTTTAAAAGCGAACTCTGATAGGTACATTTACCATGCATATAATGTACAATACGCAATGGCAGAACATGGTAAAAACTGCTGGGCAACAAGTCTTAAAAATATTCTTTTCTCGTATGGTTTTGCAGAATGTTGGTTCAACCAGGGAGTAGGGAATGAAGACATGTTTTATTCCCAATTCAAACAGCGTTGTAGAGACATTGACATACAGAATTGGCATGATCTCATAAGTAATTATAGTAGGCTCTCAACATACTCTTTATTTAAAACTTCACTATGTATTGAAAGCTATTTTCACATCCCAATGAAACCTATTTTCAAAACTGTACTTACCTCATTTCGCATCTCATCTCATACACTGAATATCGAAAAGGGGAGACATACTGGTTGTGCAAGAGAACGAAGGGTGTGTCCATGTGACAATGCAACAATTGAGGATGAATTTCACTTTTTGTTGGTATGTACTTTTTACAACGACCTTAGAAAAAAGTATATTCCCCAATTCTACCATTCCCACCCAAACATGATGGAGAAATTTGTACAATTGTTGAACACAACTCTTCGATATTTAGTGTATGAGATGAGAAATAAAACAGAATTACCCGGAATATCTGTAAATTTCTATTTTATGCTTTTAAATCACGCAATGATGCTCACTCTGTAACATAATACACCTTTGACTGTAAATGTATTTTTGTTCTGACTTAAGGCACGTAGGGCCGGTGGCCTATAGTGCAAAATAAATATTATTATTATTTATTTATTTATTTATTTATTATAAGATAAAGTATTCCATCCCCAAAGTTTAGTATATGAATGCCCTACGCTTATGTTAGCATGGGCGACGAACCGGTGGAATTGCAAAATTAAAAGTTTATGATGCTGGTTCTGGTGGTGATTATCATTTTTACTATTATTTTATTAATATCACAATTATGTGTTTGTTTGATTTATAATTTAAGGTCTCCCTGCTGTCATTACGCTAGCCGCATATTCCATAAAAACCGAGAACGGACAAGCCATTACGTCAGACGGAGTGCCTCTGACTGAGGCTTGCAAGAAGTTGGAAGACGCTGGAGCTGATGTCGTTGGTCTGAACTGTTCCCGTGGTCCGGCCACCATGATGCCAATAATGCGAGAAATTAGCAAAGTCTGCAAGGTGAGATGTCGAAATTTCTACAGATCTTGATTGGTACAACTTATCATTGATTGATAAATGATGACATGATGTGATGTTGTTCACCATTTGCAATGACGTTTGGTTTTGCAGGTTCCCCTTGCCGCCGCTCCCTGTGCCGTACAGAACAACGCCCGAGGACCAACTTTTCTAGTTCTGTCTGACCCTAAAACAGGTTGGTTAACTTTTCATTTACTGTGTAACAGGCAATGAGATCTTGGCAGTGTAATACTTATATAAGTGCATTTCCCTCTATTGTGAAGTCCAGCTCCAAGATCGGCAAATAATGTCAGTCTTTCGGTTTATAGGCAATAATTTCCTAAATTACTAAACACTATTATACATTTACCGTTGGGCCGTATTCGATGTGGTTCGCATCGCACTGACCATGACTGTCTCGATATATTTGTACGATTCACAAGTTGCAATGAGTGCACCACGCCAGTACGTCCCCACCTATGCGAATTAGGTGTTTATTTGGACTTTGACCTTCAATCGCCAAATGTAGACGATAACTTTCCATGGTGTATTATGGAGTTTCAAGCACTTTTACACAGACATAAAACAACTGAATTAAATTACACCAAAAACAGCGTGCTTAAGCTTAAAATTTGCAATAAGATAAGTATTTGTTAATGTCAAACAAGGCGAGCTGAAACCGAGTCAACGTAGTACATGTGCTAGTTTTGCGCGTGTGCTGTATATATTTTTCCAGCAGTAAGAAACGAATTGTTCTCGTGGCAATTTTACTTTCCGTTATTGTACGCATCCATGCGCATCCAGCTCATTGTAGATAGGCGATGTGATACGTATTCAGTGACAAAGGGTGCATAATCATGCAAGTATACACGGTCGTTTATGACAGAGGAATATGCGTGGCACAGCTGGGTGCCAAGCATGGATTATTCGTTCTCCGTAGAGGGCGCCGACATGACTAGAGTATACACTTATCTACCGCAGTTATGAACCAACCATCACCCTTACCCTTCCGTCGACTTTTCACCAAGAAGGAAGAACTTTAACCCCTCTTTTTTTAATCAGCCACAACTTTTGACCCCAAGTGGGTAAATATGTGCAGAGTATTGACGTAAATATTTCGTCAAAAATGTGGCCTTTTTGGTACCTGTGTAGAAACTTGTAGTTGGAACTGTTCGGGGTACACCTGATACTCAATTCGGAACCGGATGCCGGGCCCCCGCCTCGTCCATACATATAAGAACAAGAACAAGATATGGTACATACCCAAGTTAATAGAAAACGTGTTCATTTCACACCAGCGGACAATCATGTGAATGACTAATCGCACACACAAACACACACACTCACAATATAAACAAGTATCCATCATTCTGAATTGTCATCAACCTTGAAACATCAAATAAACTTTCGCTTTCACTTTCATTGTCTTTTCAGGGGAACAATTGTTCCCAACAAACCTTGAAGTGGCATCGTGTTTCCCATGGTGACATCGAGGAGTTCGGCAAGGAGTGCAAGGAGTTAGGCATCCAGTACGTCGGTATCTGCTGTGGCAACCGTCCCTGTCTGACGCGTAGCCTGGCAGAGTCTCTCGGTCGTAAACCACCGGCCAGTGAATTCTCAAGGACATGACGAAGCACGTGACCTACGGTACAGATCCCAGGCTGAAGAAAGACGTCGCAGCTGATAATTTAATGAACAATTACGCCAAAGAAAAACAATAAAACCGAAGCTGAACTTGCAACTGCGGATATCTTAAGTTCTCGAAATATCACATTAACTTTATAATGTAATTTACAGTGTCATTTGGGAAACGCAATCGACAATTTAGATTAAGACTTATTCAAAATATGATAATAAGTGTAATAACGGAATAGGAATAAATGAGGAAAAAAACGTGGTAGGATTTTATCTGACAGGGTCTTTATGGGATTATATGTGACAAAGTCGCTATGGCTATTGGTTTAGGCGCTGGGTATTACATTGAACTTGTCCGGTAGCTTTTACAGAAGACAAAATAAGAGATCCAACGATGAGTGGATACACACGAAATGTCTCTTTATTCAATTTTTGATGAAATTTACAAACACTGTATTTCCAAGAATGCTACCTGTTCTAAGTCCTGAGTTCTTCTGAGAAGCCGATCACCGTTTATTTGAAAATGATTCGTTGGAGAACTTGGAACTTCATCTAACTTTTGATCAGTGCATGCTCTAATTTCAGAAACTGCTCATTTTCAAGATTAAGATTTGTGAAGTGTAGATTCGGAGTCGCCTGAATAACGATTAATTTATTACAATGACCATGAACAACGGCAGAGTGGAGAACAGTGTCCGCAACTTTACAAACCATCAAACACGAGGAAAGTGAGCACACATACAGTTGAATAAAAATGTAGGGATAATGTACGTCTGCCAGCACCACGGAGTTTGCCGATCTCAAATAAAATTTGATCACGGGCAACATTCAGGACTTGAGATGGCCAACAATATTCTTTCAAATAGTCGCGTCGCGGAAAGGTTATAAGCTTACTCTTGGAAAGCACGTCTCTCTCACACACTTTATCTCTGAGCCCAATATGAGATCTGTCGACCATCTGAACAACATATTTTGTATGTGTGCAGTGATCATTGTTTATTGTTTACAAATGAATTCTAGTCGGGCTTGAATACAATTTTCAACCATAACAATGTAGATCATACTCATATAGGTTGTGTTGATATGCTAAATACTTGGCATAAAATTATAGTGTAGGGATTCAATGCAGAAAGTGCCAGGGAAACCACAAAACAAAAGTTCTGAAAAATTAGCCAAAAGATACAGGTTATGAAACTTAAAGTCGTAACTTTGACCTCGTGTATAAACTTTGAGACTGACAAATTCCTTGGTGCTGGTGTAATACCTTCTCCGTCCCCTCCACATCATTTCAGAGCCCGCTCTTCTGTCACGACGTGGCGTCGTTCTTCTTCTCAGTGCAAGCGGGAGCATATTGATTTTTTTTTCACTTTCAGTTTTCCGACAACAACCCTCCCCCTCAAATATGCAGCCCCCTTCAGAAATCAAAGGACGCTACCCTTAAAAGGGTCGATTGATGTTTAAATGATATTCACTCATTACGTAACACCACGTACAATTTCACTTTCAACAACACTGTGGTAGCGAAGTAAAGTCACGCCGAGAAAGCCACACAGAAAACCACGGTGACAACGGGCTTTTAAAGCAGTTCCTGTTAACTGTATTAAAATACTGGTTGAGGCTCAGAAAATACCCCTGTCAAGTGTGACGTCAGTCATGGAAGAGTTCAGCTATGCTCGGGGGTTACACTTACACAATAAGTGTGAACACTAATGCATTGGCATTAATGATAATTTTACCTCTGCATCAAATACTACATGTTCAGAGGAGTTTTAATATGACCAAGATATATTCAAGAGTGCATTTTGTAACAGAAAGTCATTATTTGAAATGTTTAAAAGGCGACAAGCCTGCTTTAAAGCTGCACCCCTTTTGACCCTATGACCGAGGTCGTTGAAGACAACAACCACTTAACGTGCGGTTCAGTGAGTGAGGAGGACGCGCTGTTCAGAGGTAAGTCTGTTGTCGTATTGTTGCAGTGCGAGTGAACAGTTTAACTCGTGGTGCACCACTGGTAAACACTGTTGACCGCGGCAGCCAGTCACTCACCTTCAAGCTAGTTTTCGTAGCACCTGAGGACCCCAGTGCTACTTGCACGGTACCTTAGTACCTAGCCCTCGGTTCTTGGCATCCCAAAGCCCACGGGTCGACGACATGATACCTTCCTGCAACTCTTCGACCTCTGCCCGGGGCCCAATGTCCACGCGCATGCTGGCCTCCATTGCGTACGCGCGCATATTGTGATGTACGTATTTTGGCAGCATTGCAGTGGACGGCCACTGGACGCTGCAGGCGCGATGACGGACGTCAGCGTAGACGTTGTGTTCACCTGCTCTGCGGCCCTGTGTGTAATCGTTGTGGCGATCGTGTTCAACCATAGACAGTAGAGGGGGTCTTCCCCCTCTACTGTCTATGATTCAACCACGGTAGTACAGGCACTTTGTGGTTCAATTCTGCTTTTACAATGTATCGCTTGACAAAATTCCTGGAGTATTGACCGCATCCCACCGTACTTAATCAATATGTGATTGTGGTACACCGTTGTATTATGATAATATATAAGTAGGTTAGCCTTGTGTGTCATGTTGCTTTTTTGTGTTTTGTCGAAATCTTGTTTGTTTCTGTCCTACTTCCTGTCAACCTTGCGTTGAACTGAACATACCTGAAACGTAAGATTAAGCTTTGTATTCTTTTTGAGTCTCCTGACAAATAAAAATCTATTAAATATAAAAAAAAGTAGGTATGATAATTTATAATAGTATCCATCATGCTGCGGTACGGTCAAAAGGTCTATATGCTCTACTGAGCACGACCTCAATTGACACTCGCAAGCACAATTCTCATATAGTATCGTATGAAGAGATGCATGTGTGCTCGGGGATACGTCGTCACCCAGTAAGACAGCCGGTGAAACATTCTGGTCTAAAATGGTCCCTATAGTTCTGCCTGTCGTCCATCGCCAGCATCATAACTGTACCGTCCGCCAAATGAACAAAATGGCGTGATCTTTCCGGACCAATTAAAACCATCGTCCTCTGGACCCTGTTTAACTTTAAAAGCCATTGCCCTTTAGATTTGGGCGTGGCACTCTGAACGAGTTTTGCCACGGCTCGCGTTGAAACAGGGAAGCACACATGTCCACACTGGGGTGGTAGGGGTGTCGTTTTGTCAGCTCAAGCTTGCTCAGCAAGTGTTTAGGCCCATACACACAGAAAGATACACTTGCTGGGGCGTCCGTTGTTTACTTTGCCTAATTAATCCAGTGATAATCCAGTGGGAGCGTCTATAGATTAGTAACTTACCCCCGTGCTTGCTTTGGCACGTTACGCAAACAAACGCATCAGATACTATAGTGATAAAACTTATTAAACTTAAATAATTATCACAGGATTTGCTTTACGTCTGTGCAAATATAATATATATTAAAGCTGCAAGCAGCGTTGGCGGGGCCCAAGCAGATAACATGGTTGAAAGATCTTGCACTAATGATATTATGTGCAAAATTCGATCTTGCAAAAGTATGATTTTGAACATCATCTCATAGTTACTGTATGTGTCAGTGGGAAATGCATGTTTTACGTAAAATCCAATATGGCGGCCAAACCACGTGACCGATCAAAATGCCTTTCACAAACTTGTAAGAGATCACACTTAAGATGTTACATGTCAAAATTCAGTTGAATCGGTGTGTTGGTTCTGCAGAAGAAGATTTTTAAAGATTAAATAATGATTTTCGCAAAAATCGAATATGGCGGCCAGACCACGTGACCGATCAAAACGATTTTCGCAAACTTGAAAGAGATCATACTTAAGATGTTACATGTCAAATTTCAGTCGAATCGGGGTGTTGGTTCTGGAGAAGAAGATTTTTGAAGATTAATCACGATTTTCTCAAAATCCAATATGGCGGCCAAACCAAGTGACCGATCAAGACGCCTTTCGCAAACTTGAAAGAGATCACACTTAAGATGTTACATGTGAAATTTCAGTTGAATCAGTGCTTTGGTTCTGGAGAAGAAGATTTTGAAGATTAAATAACGATTTTCGCAAAAATCCAATATGGCGGCCAGACCATGTGACTGATCAAAACGCCTTTCGCAAACTTGAAAGAGATCACACTAAAGATGTTACATGTCAAATTTCAGTTGAATCAGGGTGTTGGTTCTGGAGAAGAAGATTTTTGAAGATTAAATCACGATTTTCTCAAAATCCAATATGGCGGCCAAACCACGTGACCGATCAAAACGCCTTTCGCAAACTTGAAAGAGATCACACTTAAGATGTTACATGTGAAATTTCAGTCGAATCAGTGCTTTGGTTCTGGAGAAGAAGATTTTTGAAGATTAAATAACGATTTTCGAAAAAATCCAATATGGCGGCCAGACCATGTGACTGATCAAAACGCCTTTCGCAAACTTGAAAGAGATCACACTAAAGATGTTACATGTCAAATTTCAGTTGAATCAGGGTGTTGGTTCTGGAGAAGAAGATTTTTGAAGATTAAATCACGATTTTCTCAAAATCCAATATGGCGGCCAAACCACGTGACCGATCAAAACGCCTTTCGCAAACTTGAAAGAGATCACACTTAAGATGTTACATGTGAAATTTCAGTCCAATCGGTGTTTTGGTTCTGGAGAAGAAGATTTTTAAGATTAAATTGGTATTTTTCAAAAATCCAATATGGCGGCCAAGGTCACGTGACCGCATGCGATTTTATTGGCAAATTCTGAAGACCTTAGGCCATGCTTGCTATACAAAAAATTTCAAATCTACTAGACCCCTGGGTCTTCTGGAGAAGCCGTTTTTAGGTTTTTGGAAAATCCAATATGGCCGCCAGGTCATGTGACCAATCGAAATTTGTATACCCAGGTGCACGAGATCTCATAGGTACCTATTAGCCCTGCAAGTTTCAGAAGTTTTCGGTAAGCGGTGTTTGAGTTCTAGGTCGACAAAAAAAGAGCGGAAGAAGAAGAAGAAGTAGAAGAAGAAGAAGAAGAAGAAAGTTGAACTCCTATAAAACCAATAGGGGCCCAGCCGGTTGGCTTGGGCCCCTAATAAAAAGTTTGTCTGTCATCCTCGTGCCCGTCAATTCAGATCCGCCGCGTCAGCCTTTATTCTGCTCATGGGGAAATAATTAAAAAACAAAATAAACACAAAAAACTCGGCGATAGTATATGTATAAAACAGAAGCTTAAAAAAATAATTGACACTTATATTCCATTCAGAACTGTACTCATATGTAACTCTTATATTGCGCTGTCAAAACTGTGCAAATGCTGCGCTTAGGTCAATCAAAGAACTGTTGTTATACACAAATAATTAAGCAACACTGCTGTGCAGTCTGCGTGCATTCCTATGATGTTGTCATGTTTAACTCCGTGTTGTTGATTGAAGAATAAAAAAAAATTACAGTAACAAATTCCTGCCTCACCACATCATTTTATGTCTAGGCGAACAAGCATTTTAAGCCAAATTGATGTATACCATCCTAGCTCATTCTGTAAATTTAATATGTGTCCTATGTGTTGATATATCCTTGAACTAGTTGTTATACATGAAAATTTAGTGTCAAAGATCATTTTCCCCATTTCCCATTTACATGACTTTAAAAAGTGTGTGTCATAGACAAATGGGAAATAGTATTATAATAAAAGTCCATTAATTGTGTGGTCACTTGTCAGCCATACAGACTGATGTGATGACAAGAAAAATAAAGTTTTTTTTCTTCCTCTGCGTCCTATTTTCTGCTAATGAGGAAATACATGAAAAAAACCTGCAAAAAAATACATCACGATAGTGCATTTATAAAACAGAACCGTACAAATAATTGACACTAACATTCAGATCAGAACTGTATACATATTTCACTCTTATATTACTCTGTGAAAACTGTGTAAATGCTGCACTTAAACCGCTGAACTGTTGCTGTACAAAAATAATAAAGCAACGCTGCTGTACATTTGTCTCTGCGTGCATCATGATGTTGTCATTTTTTCCTGCGTTGTTGATTGAAGAATGAAAAAAGAAACCCGCGTCACCACATAATTTTTGAAATATGTCTAGAATAAGAAAGAAACGTTTTATTTTTTTGGCGTAGTACTAGTTGTTTTAATGACCTGTACACTATGAATTTCAAAATGTTGGGTAGAACAAAAGGGTGTTCTTCAAAACCTGAAAATTCCAAATATTAAAATGCAAAAGTTACTGGCAATAACAAAGTATGGAGTTGTTACTCAGGAAAACAAATGCTAAACATCGTGGTAAAAGTTGAAACTACAGTCTCTTTTATAAGATTACAAGTTTTGCAGTAAGAAGAGTGGGTAGCTGAACAAATCATAACAGCCTTGTACGAATCCTCCTTTTTAAGTGTCAAATAATACTAGTCCTGAGGCAAAAGTTAGGCGTATGCGATGCAGCTATATTTAATAGTTACAAACCTGTAATCGCTATCAAATCTGTACTGCACATATCGCTATAGACAACGGCACGAAACCTGCTTCTGCATACCAGTTTTTCAAACGAATTAGATATCCATTCTCATAGCAGTTCAAAAGTAAAATACTCTTAGACTTGAGAAATGTGTGCATTATAGACTTTCGATAAATTTGCTTTACGCTTGATTTGATATGGAGAAACATCATTTTGTTTCACTGACGGTCAAGTTAAATGCTCAAATATCGCGACAAGACTTGCACATTTGCACAATATGAATGCGGAAGTACGTCGACTGTACTCTGCGGACGAGCGAGCGCCTTCTCTGAAAATCTGTTTACAATATCACGTCACAATACACTGAAAATTCTTGCGATTCACACAAGTTCCTAACGTCAGTACAGATATTTTCTTGTTGGCAGCAATACACCACCAACATTTTCGCCGTTCAGGAGTGCCTTACTCGCTCTACGTTGAAAAAAAGCCGTATGCTTTTAACCATGCCGTTCCTAACTTTGCAAATCCAGTCGACTTTCCTACTCTGATCATAATCTTTCTTTCCATTTCATAGCTTTACTTGCGCTTACAACCTGTGTTAGGGGTGGTTTCTCCCCAATATTGGTGGAGCTGCCTAAAGTCAAAAACGAAAGTTTGCCGTTTTTGCTTAGTTTCACCGTCACTACGATCCTTCAGTGTTGATGATGACACTCACAGGCGTGCTGTTTGCATGGCAGGGCTGTGTGTTACCGGCGTTATACGGCCTCCCACCACATCGTATAACGCCGGTAACACACAGCCCTGTCATGCAGAGCTAGGTATTTGTATAAGTGTAGTTTATGCTATGTTCTGACGTTCTACGGAAGAGAACGTCGGAACGTAGCATAAACTATACTTATACAAACTACCAAGTAAACAGCACGCCTGTGACGACGTTGTACTGCACAGTGCACGGAGCAATCTGTAGAGAATCTGTAGGTACATTGTGCGAAGTTGTCCAACCCAAAACTTAGTAACATCTTAGTCAAATAGTCATGGTAAACATGGGTACTTTTGGTTTGTTAGCTATTTCGTAACAATTTTATTCATTACTGTATGTGTTACAAATACGATCTTCTGACGCATAAGGTCGGGGATGCACAGAGATAAAGTATTACTTCTCAAGTTGAATGCAGGACAGCGCGTGGACAGACAAAGTAATGACGTCATCTGCAATTTTCGATCCGCAAGTTTGGATAATATTTGCCTAAATCTTCTCGGCAAACGCTACTTTTTTCTCGCATTTGCGATTTTGCGAGCAGGCAGCGGAAACACTGCCTGCGTCGTTGCGAACAAAGGAAGGCCACAACGCACCTTATTTTCAAGCAGGCGATTTATGTTTGTTTTTCAGATTTCGTCCATTGAAAATCCTACCAGCACGCGAACGGCAAACAAAGAATTTATTGTATGGCACCTAATGTAGAGTGTTTGGATAACATACACAAGAACGTTCTAAATTACTCATGGAGTTGATCGTTGAAACTGAATAGTGACAGTAGTGGTACTTGGAGCAAAAGTTTCTAGCATTGTTGTTCTGAACGTTGGTGTCACTCAAGTCCACATGCTTAAATATTCAAACCTTGGAATTGAGGAAGTGCATATTTACTGAGTGTTCCCACTGTAATAAGCTGCGCAAACAAACATTCTGAACAGCTACACTAACAACTGATATGGTCGCACCTAATTAGACCTAGAACAATGGCAAGAGCGTCCAGCTCTGATTAACCATTTTACCTGCAGGCTGTGAGTGACGATTTTGCAGTTCGCCGGCATTGAGTCGATAGCCTGTTATTTCAGCAACAGTGACGCAATACATTTTTCTACAAGTATTTTACTTCTCACTTTCCGATTTCAAAATGTTTATGACAAACAGCCTATAATGTTTATCATACCCTTACTTCATAATATTGACATTTTAGTTTCAATTAGATCTCAACGTCACCACGAACTTCATTACACAAGGTGTTGTTTTAATCGATGTGTATCAGCAATTTTGATGTGGTCTTGTTTACATTTTTAATCAGCTACATGCTCTCAGTTACACAACACACCAGGGCCACTCCATGCATGTCAGATAGAGAAACATAAAAAAATCACCACACCTTGCAATGTCATATATCTTACTTTTTTATTCGTGATGAACAAGTGAGCGTGCATTCAGACACCTACATACAAATTACCCGAATAGCTTCATTTATGATCCTTGACACTCACAAAACAGCTGTGTGTAGACCCCAGTAATTGTGGCAGGACCTTGTCCCGCTCTATTTCAGTCAATCACAGCAGTCGGCCACCCCTAAGTTAGTGGCACGCTCTTCTAAGTACTTCCGTGGCAGTATACTTGACAACGTCATCCTGGCGTACAAAACCTGGGCGCTGAAGTTACTATACACAATGGGCCGAGATTAGGGTTCGTGCGACTGCTAGTTGAATTTGACAGCGGGCATTGCAGTCTGTTGTTCCGTCTTTGACTCTCAAGTGTACAATATAACATACATCACTGATCGATCTTCTGACTGACGAGGTTTTAAACTGCTGCCTTATGAACATTGGGGCGACTTAACCGATCCAAATACCTTTCGCAAACTTGAAAGTGCTCGCACTAGAAAGATATGAAGTAACATTTCAGTTAAATCTGTGTGTTGGTTTTGAGAAGAAAATTTTTAAGGATTAAATTGCGATTTTCGCTATATCCACTACAGCGAACAAACCTCCTGACTGACCCAAACGCCTTTCGGAAATTAGAAAGAACTACCACTAGGGATTATGAGTGTAAAATTTTAGTTCACTCTGTGTATTGGTTCTGGAGGAAAATATTTTAAAAGATTAAATTACGAGTTTTGCAAAATCAAATATGCGGCAAACCATGTGACCTATCGAATGCCTTTCACAAACCTGAAAGAGATATTACAATAGATGATACATGTAAAATTGCAGTCTACTCGGTGTGTTGGTTCTAGAGAAGAAGATTTTTAAAAATGAAATTACGATTTTTGCAAAATCCAATATGGCGGCCAAACCACGCGACCGATCAAAACGCCTTTCACAAACTTGAAAGTGATCACTGTAAGCATGACATGAGTAAAATTCCAGCTTAATCAGTGTTTTGGTTCTGGAGAAGAAGATTTTTAAAGATTAAATTACGATTTTTTGCACAATCCAATATGGCGGCCAAACTGCGTGACCAATCAAAACGCTTTTTGCAAACTTGAAAGAGATCACACTGTAGATGACATTTATTAAATTTTAGTTCAATTGGTGAATTTGTTCTGGAGAAGAAGATTTTTAAAGATTAAATTGTGATTTCAAAAAATCCAATATGGCGGCCAAACCACGTGACCGATCGAATGTCTTTTGCAAACTTAATAGAGATCACTGTAAGGATGACATGAGTAAAATTTTAGCTTAATCGATGTTTCGGTTCTGGAGAAGAAGATTTTTAAAGATTAAATGACTATTTAGAAAATCCAATATGGTGGCCAAGGTCACGTGACCGCATGCGATTTTATTTGCAAATTCTAGAGACCTTAGGTCATGCTTACTATACAAAAAATTTCAAATCGACTAGACCCCTAGGTCTTCTGGAGAAGCCATTTTTAGGTTTTTGGAAAATCCAATATGGCCACCAGGTCACGTGACCAATCAAAATTTCAAGGGTCAGGTGCACGAGTACTAATTGATACCTACTAGCCCTGCAAATTTTAGAAGTTTCGTTCAGCCGTTTTAGAGATCTAGGTCGACAAAGAATCGGCAGAAGAAGAAGAAAAAGAGGAATAAAGCTGCAAGCAGCGTTGGCGGGGCCCAAGCGATTAACCTGGTTTCCAAATCTTCCACTGATTATATTATGTGCAAAATTTTAGCTTGAAAACAGTCAAGTTCTTGTAAAGAAGAATTTTGAACATCATCTCACATTTATCTGTTCCATGCAAAATACAATATGGCGGCAAAACATGTGAGCGATCTAATTGCCTTTCACAAACCTGAAAGAGCTCTCACTAAGAATGACAAAAGTGGAATTTCACTTCCATCAGTGTTTTGGTTCAGGAGAAGAAGATTTGTAGAGATAAATTGCGATTTTCAAGAAATCAAATATGGCGTCTTAAACTAAGAGCACGGTGACCTACCAAAATTTGTTTCAAAAGTACAAGACATATATGATTAGATACTACTCAAAATTTACAATACGGGAAGGTTAAAATATTCCATCAAATAAATGTATTAATCTCTGAAATTTTTGGCGTAATAATTGCAAATTTGGTTAAAAAATAAATAATTAGTCATATATTTTTCATTTCATCTTTACTGTTTAAAGTTTTACTTTTGTATAATGTTTTGACAAAACTGTGAAAATTTAGAAAATCAAGCACGGTGACCCCTCTTTTTTCTTTAATATTTGATTATTCTCATATGCTAGAATGCAAAAATTTTCATGTGTTCTTCCTTGTGTTGCTTTCTGGCCTGATCTTGTTTAGGTAATGTTTTACTGTCATGAGACACAATTTACTCTTCTTCAACTACAATGTATATCGGAGTCAGAGCTATCTCTGTCACTGCTCACGTATATACTACAGTAGCAGGGCGGTATCTGATAGTGACAGTTGCCCATATGAGGAAGAAGTTGTATTAACTTTGATAATTTTGACACTATTTTTGTTCAGTTTATCATACAACTGCGTTCTTGTTCTACTCTCTACAGCATGTTGAACTGTCCAGTATTCAGCTTGCTAGCACAGCCTGTGTATGTGTACCACGTATCAGTGCTGACAACTGACTGTCAGTCTGGACTCTAATCAAACTATCACCTAAATACATATTTATATATACAGGTTTTGTCGACAAACTGAACATTGTGTGTTTGAGCATGCTGTAGGGAGACAGCAGGAAACTGTTGTTGATATATTATATAGATTGCAAAAATCATCAACGGTTGCAGCTTCTGCCCTGTTACTAGGCTCAAGTTAGATTTTTTTACGACAATCACACATGTTTAGATTTTTTCGAGATATAAGTCATGGAATGTGACAAAATGGTTCTAGATTCTGTTAAATTATTACTAACATAACAACATTTGAATGACATAAAAATGGTATTCACTTCATTAGATTACCTACAAAAAAACTTGGAATCGGAAAATGTAAAACATAAAAGGGAACCAATAAATTTTCAAGTGCCCCCTGCAGGTAGAGCAAAATTTTCAAGTCCCCCTCTACTACCCCAAAATTTTCGATTTCCCCTTCCTGAATGAATACCTCCAGCCCCCCCCCCCCCCCCCCCCTTTTTTTGTGAACGCAGCCTTTGTAAAAAACCTGCAATCGCTATCACTGCTGTACATATCGCACTATAACGGCACGAAACCTGTTTCAGCATACCAGTTTTTTCAAACGAATTATACGTAGATATCCATTTTCATAGCAGTTCAAAGTAAAATACTCAAAGACTTGACAAATTTGTGCATGTTAGACTTTCGATACATTTGCTTTACGCTTGAATTTAGCATGGAGCTTTGGTAGCTCCATGAATTTAGCAAGCGATGCTCGGACAGCGCACAGCGTATCGATGACACTTGGGTCAGGGGTCATCACCAAAAAAGTCAGTGCGTATCCACGGCCAGGTTGAATCATGCCACGGATCGCGGAAATCACGGATCATAAATCCAAATGTTCATGTCTATTACTTAAACAGAACCCTAAAATATAAAACACATAATGTTTTGATATGGAGAAACATATTTTTGTTTCACTGACGATCAAGTTAAATGCTCAAATATCGCGACAAGACTTGCGGATTTGCACAATATGAATGCGGAAGTACGTCGACTGTACTCGGCGGACGAGCGGGCGCCTTCTCTGAAAATCTGTTTCCGATATAACGTCACAATAGCTGAAAAATCTTGCGAATTCATCTTCAAGGAAGCCAATTCACACAAGTTTCTAACATCAGTAAGGATATTTGCTTATTGGAAGCTATACACCATCAACATTTTCGCCGTTCAGGAGTGCCTTACTCGCTCTACCTTGTTAAAAAAGCCGTATGCTTTGGCCGTTTAAATTTACCCATGGAGATCGCCATTGTGAATCTCGCCGCAGAGACTCAAGTTAACCACAGACCGTTGCCGGGAACAAACACACCTGAACGCAGGGCTACTTTTGCACTAATAAACTTCACAAATTAAGGAAGTACATGTTTACTGAGTTTTCCCACTGTAAGAAGTTGTGCAAACAATTCTTCTGAACAGCTACACTATCAACTGAAATGGTCACACCTATTTAGACCTAGAACTATAGCAAGAGCGTCCAGCTTTGAATAGCAATTTTACCGACAGTAACAGCAGCCATTTTAAACCTAAGTTTCCTTCCCAACTGACAACAATCAATAAACTATTTGTAGTGGGTAATTGCGGCCGCCTGCTAGCCGCATCGTAGACTGTGATTTGTGAATATTTTAGTGGGGTGAAGGCGATGTGAGACACCTGAGTGTGGTGAACGCGATAGGCGGGGTGAGTGCTATATAATATCCCGGAATCCCGAGGACACCGCGACATTGCACTTTGATATGATATCCGATATTTACGGCTATTAGACTATACAATACCGAAGTTAGATTGGCTCGACTAGATCTATAAGATGGTGAAATCTCCAATCTATATCGGATATTCACCCTCGATTTGACAGAATCTAGTATCGCTTAGTATCGAAGTTAGAGTCAGTCCTTGGAAGTCGGATTTGTGAAAACCTGTAAGGTGGTGAAATCTCCGATATATATGTCGGATATTTACCCGCGATTTGACAGAATCTGGTATCGTCTAGTATCGAAGCTAGAGTCAGTCCTGGGAAGTCGGGTTTGACAAGAAGTGTAAGGTGGTGAAATGTCCGATATACATATCGGATATTTACCTGCGTTATGACAGAATCTGGTATCGTTAAGTATCGAAGCTAGAGTCAGTCCTTGGAAGTCGGGTTTGACAAGAAGTGTAAGGTGGTGAAATCTCCGATATATATCGAACATTTACTGGCGATTTGAGAAAATCTAGTATCGTCTAGTAACGAAGCTAGAGTCAGTCCTTGGAAGTCGGGTTCGACCAGAACTGCATGTAAGGTGGTGTATTCTTCGATATATATCGGACATTTACCCGCGATTTGAGAAAATCTAGTATCGTCTATTATAGAAGCTAGAGTCAGTCCTTTGAAGTCGGGTTTGGCAAAACCTGTAATGTGGTGAAATCTCCGATATATACCGGATATTTACCCGCGATTTAACAGAAAGTATATAGTCTAGTGTCGAAGCTAGAGTCAGTCATTGAAAGTCGGGTTTGACCAAAACTGGAAGGTAGTGAAATCTCCGATATCGGATATTTACCCTCGATTTGACAGAATCCAGTATCGTTCAGTATCGAATTTACAGTCAGTCCTTTGAAGTCGGTTTGACCAGAACTGCAAGGTGGTGTATTCTTCGATATATATCGGATATTTACCCGGGATTTGACAGAATCTAGTATCGTCTAGTATCAATATTGGAGTCCCCAAATCGCTGATAAATATCTGGTAAATATCGGCAATTTCACAGACCTTGTGTGCCGAGGCACAGGGCAAGTCATTCTAGTATTGTGTGCTATTTATATTAGAGTCCCCAAATTCCCGATAAACATGCAGTAAATATATCGACGATTTCACAGATCTGGCGTACCGATGCATAGGGCAAGTCATTCTACTATTGTCTAGTATCGATATTAGAGTCCCCGAATCGCTGATAAATAAAGGGTACATTTCGGCGGTCACAGACCGGGCGTGCAATGGCACACAGCAATTACAGTGAAGTTAGATCAAGCTGCAGAACTTCATTAAACAAGGTGTTGTTTTAATAGATGTGTATCAGCGATTTTTATGACATTTACAGCTGGGCTTGATGTGGTCTTGTTTACATTTTTAATCAGGTACTATGCTCTCAGTTACACAACACACCAGGGCCACTGGTCCATGCATGTCAGATAGAGAAACATAAACAAATCACAACACCTTGCAATGTCGTATATCTTTATTTTTTATTAGTGATGAACAAGTGAGCGTGTATTGAGATACCTACATATAAAATTACCCGAATAGCTTCATTTATGATCCTTGACACTCACATATCAGCTGTGCGTAGACCCCAGTAATTGTGCCCTGGCGGGACCTTGTCTCTTATTCAGTCAATCACAGCAGTCGGCCACCCCTTAAAGCTAGTGGCACACTCCTCTAAGTACTTCCGTGGCAGTATACTCGACAAAGTCACCCAGCGTACAAAAGCTGGTCGCCAAAGTTGCCTTAAACAAGGCGCCGATATTAGGGTTCGTGTGACTGCTAGCTGAATTTGACAGCGGGCATTGCAGTCTGTTGTGCCGTCTTTGACTTTCAAGTGTACAATATAACATACATCACTGATCGATCTTCTGACTGACGAGGTTTTACACTGCAGCCTTATGCACATTGTGGCGACTTAACCGATCCAAATGCCTTTCGCAAACTTGAAAGTGCTCACACTAAGAAAGATATGAGTAAAATTTCAGGTGAATCTGTGTGTTGGTTTTTGAGAAGAAGAGTTTTAATGATGAAATTGCGATTGTCGCTATATCCAATATGGCAAACAAACCACTTGACCGACCCCAACGCCTTTCACAAACTTGAAAGTGCTCACACTAAGGGTGACAGAATTTCAGTTGGATCAGTGCGTTGGTTCTGGAAAGAATAGTTTTAAAGATGAAATTGCAATTTTTCACAAAATCCAATATAGCGGCCAAAGCACATGACCGATCCAAATGCCTTTCGAAAATGTAAAAGAACTGCCACTAGGGATAATGAGTGTAAAATTTTAGTTCAATCTGTACATTGGTTCTGGAGAAGAAGATTGCTAATGATTAAACTGCGATGTACATAAAATCCAATATGGCGGCCAAATTACGTGACTGATCAAAATGTTTTTCTGAAACTTAAAAGGACTACCACTAAGGAAAATAAATGTGAAATTTTAGTTCAATTGGTGTATTTGTTCTGGAGGAGAAGATTTTTAAAAATTGCATTACGATTTCACAAAATCCAATATGGCGGCCAAACCACGTGACCGATCGAAATGTTTTTTGCAAACTTGAAAGAGATCACCCTAAGGATGACTTGAGTAAAATTTGAGCTTAATCGGTGTTTTGGTTCTAGAGAAGGTGATTTTTAAAGATTAAATTACGATTTTTGCAAAATCCAATATGGCGGCCAACCACGTGACCGATCCAAACGCCTTTTGCAAACTTGAAAGAGATCACACTTAAGATGATATGTGTGGAATTTTAGTTGAATCGGTGAATTTGTTGCGGAGAAGAAGATTTTTAGAGATTAAATTGTGATTTCACAAAATCAAATATGGCGACCAAACCACGTGACCGATCAAAATGATTTTTGCAAACTTGAAAGAGATCGTTCAAAGGATGAATGAGTAAAATTGAGCTTAATCGGTGTTTTGGTTCTGGAGAAGAAGATTTTTAAAGATTAAATGAGTATTTTAGAAAATTCAATATGGCGGCCAAGGTCACGTGACCGCATGCGATTTTATGTGCAAATTATGAAGACCTTAGGTCATGCTTGCTATACAAAAAATTCAAATCGACTAGACCCCTAGGTCTTCTGGAGAAGCCATCTTTAGGTTTTTGGAAAATCCAATATGGTCGCCAGGTCACGTGACCAATCAAAATTTCAAGGGTCAGGTGCACGAGTACTAATTAACACCTACTAGCTCTGCAAATTTGAGAAGTTTTCATTCAGCCGTTTAAGAGATCTAGGTCGACAAAGAATCGGCAGAAGAAGAAGAAGAAAAAGAGGAAGAAGAGGAAGTAGTAGAACTTGAGCAATAACAATAGGGTCCCAGCCGGTCGGCTTGGGCCCCTAAGAAGAGGAAGTAGTAGAACTTGAGCAATAACAATAGGGTCCCAGCCGGTCGGCTTGGGCCCCTAAAGAGCAAAGTAAGTTGAAGTATTACTTCCATGGTTGAAGGAATAAGCTGTAGCAGGCTGTACCCCTTAGTGCTAGCACAATCCCTCCACAAGTTGTTGCTAGACGCTGTTCCCTACCAAATAAATATCAAAACAGAGTAAATTGAAAGAAAAAACTTCAGCGAACTGTTGTATTTAGGCTGTGGCGAAGATCGTGGGATGAACGCGTTGGCCAACCAGTAACTGCTGCCAAAAAAGCCATGTCACTGGGGCCAGTCTGCTGACTGCTAACAAAGTGCAATCACGCCCTTACCACAGCGATTATCAGAAGCCAAGAAAGATTGGCTCTTTTTCGCTTGATTCCAATCACATCTAACCAGCCGTAGGGAGCTAGTTTTACAAGTTTCAGCTGAAACGGATGTGTACAGTTGCGAAAGAGACCCTCACTTTTCTCTGTGAGACCGTAATTTCATAGACAGTAGAAGCGCGCTTCGACTGTCTACGGCGCAAGACGGCTATGACAAGAAGACCTTTGGTTAGTTATCATTGTGCTCATCAAAAAGCACACCCTTCATACACTTGAAAACATGACACGGGGAGGGAGTTTTTCTCCAGTGCACTTATTGGAATGAAAAATATCTTGACCGTTTCCCGTGTTACGGATGTGACTACGTCAATGTACTATAACATTTCAGTTCGTGTTACTTTTCATCCAGACTGCTCATTGAGAAAATGGTCAAGGGTCAGGTTTTTGTGACGGCCATACTTTGGATGTAAATTGCAGATTATGAATATACTTTACAAACAGACTTGCGATTTGCAAACACGCAGATATCTCTGACATGTACCCGACATGTTGAGGTTAAGCACCTGGGAGGGCGCAATAACTGCAACATACTGATGCAATTTATGGTTAATGCATTTTGTGCGGGCGTTGTATCTTACTATAGAAACACACTGACCCTCCCTTCAATGAGCATTTCCTTAACATGATATCCTCTCATATCACCAAAATCAAAAACAGGTTGACCACCCCCTCCCTGATCCACTGCCCCTACCCAGGCAGAAGAAAAGACTCTGATCATGCGTTTCTATTTGTTTGTTAGTCTGAAGATTCCACGCATGATAACCTTGAAGGGATTTTTGATTTATTTTTAACTTATCTGCCGTGTTGTTGACCCGTGTCCATTCTATTTACGCTCTGATAGAACCCCGTATGTCTACCTGTACACGCCTATCGGTGTGAAAATAATCGCACTATCACGTATATATGTTATTTCAGTTCCAGTTTTCTGAAAGGTTCACCAGATTGGAAGGTCAAGATGTCCAAAGAAGTCAAAGGTGAGAAACACTGATAAATCACAAAAAATGTCCTTTCTAAATACACAAACGTTTTGGTTACTATTGGCTAACTAATAATGCAAGTCACCCGACTGCACCACCACAATATTTGATCAACAATGCAGTGAGATTACGATAGCAGAATACCATTAACCCTAAAAAGGGGTCGATGAGATTACAAGCGTCAAATTCGTCCAGACTGAAGCATTCGGTCGTGTGCGGGCGCCCTGGTACAATGGGACCACTGACTCTACATTGATGTTCGTATGTGTCGGAGGGTCAGAGATCGCAGAGAGCCCAGACACAGCTGAATCTTTCGCTCAAAATTACATCTGGCTTGATTTGCACATACAACCCATGATTTTAACAGTCTTTTATGGGGAGACCATGGTTTAAATTCGCTGGTTCCATCAACTGAAGCGAGTTACCCCGGAAGTTTCGATTTGATTGATGTTTGTGCTGATCTCGACGGTGTTTGTAGCAAACATTTGTAGCATTTGCATGTGGTTTAAATTTGTCGATGCCACTTGCTTTAAGTAGAGTTTTACATCCACATGAAAAATTTGCTTTGATTATTTTTGCTTATCTTTCGTTTTCCTGTGTTTTGTCATACCTTTCATTGAGGATGTCTCCTATAACCCTACTTTGTAGCATTTGCTCGAATTTCTCGTTCAGGTCGTGATCAATTTAGGACGCCCCCTTCACTTATCAAACCTATCGATCGAGTATGAGTCATGGGACAGTCATTCTAATTGAAACGATTTTCATCTAGACACAAAATGTGTAATTAGACTTCGCAGAGCTTGTAATGAAACAATGCTCTTAACAAATAAACTACAAAATGAAACTGGAAGCATGCTTTCGCTCCTTTGTTTTATTGAACCATACTCAGGCCCTGGTGTATTTTTTCATACATCAAACCCACAGGTTTATGGAAAGGCTCAAGATGGGGAGAGTGTGATAGCCGCGGAAGGATATCTGTTCTACTTTGAGAGATTGGCTAGATTGATTTTAACAGGTCTTTTATGGGGAGAGTGGTTGAATTCGCTGGTTCCATCAACTGAAGCGAGTTACCCCGGAAGTTTCGATTTGATTGATGTTTGTGCTGATCTCGACGGTGTTTGTAGCAAACATTTGTAGCATTTGCATGTGGTTTAAATTTGTCGTTGCCACTTGCTTTAAGTAGAGTTTTACATCCACATGAAAAATTTGCTTTGATTATTTTTGCTTATCTTTCGTTTTCCTGTGTTTTGTCATACCTTTCATTGAGGATGTCTCCTATAACCCTACTTTGTAGCATTTGCTCGAATTTCTCGTTCAGGTCGTGATCAATTTAGGACGCCCCCTTCACTTATCAAACCTATCGATCGAGTATGAGTCATGGGACAGTCATTCTAATTGAAACGATTTTCATCTAGACACAAAATGTGTAAGTAGACTTCGCAGAGCTTGTAATGAAAAAATGCTCTTAACAAATAAACTACAAAAAATGAAACTGAAAGCATGCTTTTGCTCCTTTGTGTTATTGAACCATACTTAGGCCCTGGTGTATTTTTTCATACATCAAACCCACAGGGTTTATGGAAAGGCTCAAAGATGGGGAGAGTGTGATAGCCGCGGAAGGATATCTCTTCTACTTTGAGAGATTGGGCTACTTGCAAGGCGGCTACTGGCTTCCTGTCGTCATATTAGAACACCCGGAATACGTGAAAGATGCGTACCGACATTTCGTTCATGCCGGAAGTGACGTGGTCGAAGCATTCACGGTGAGACATTAAAAATTGATTCCCTCTATTTTTATTATCATCACTTCAAATAGCTTGACCGATATTGTTAGCCAAAATGATAACAATTAAAGGGCCCTTTTTACTATGCAGGAAAATACTATGTATGTGCAGAAGACCTCAGGGGCTTATACATAATATCGTATTTCTGATACGTTCTATTTACGTGAAGTTCTCTCTTGGTCTGAAGCTATCGAGTTAAATATTTTATGGGGAATTGTGGAGTTCATCAGATTTTGTATTACATATGACTTGGTATTTCATAATAATATGACGAAAGGAAACGTTTAAATTTTCTCAAATCGGTGTTGGTAGGCACAAAACAGAAATGAAAATCATTTTCGACATAATGCATATTGCATAACAGGTACAGTCTGTCTTCCCTTGGCATGTTCTCAAATTGACCAGTTTCTAGTCGAAGATTATGATTTGATACACCCACAATTAAGCTAATTGTCAACGCCGCGTCTATACGTATAAAACGCACTGGTATTGTTTACAGTGAATTGAATCTTGGTCTGCCCACAATTGTCGACAGTGATAAGAATGCATGCACAGGCCATTGCTTAGTTGAGGGGCTGAATACTGCGTAATTCAAATTTGCTTCGGGGAGTAAAACAGGGAACTGGCTGACATCCAATGGAAAATAGAGAAAAAATCACTAAAGTTTCAGCTCTGCCCCTTTAGAGTGAAGTCGTCATCCAGTCTGCGGCTGCGCGACTTTCTTGTCGATAAATATTGCCTCTTCCCAGAAATTGATGAAGAGTGTCGAGTAAATTTGAAGCAAGTTCATCATTTGAGGCATGTTAATAATCCACCTGTTTAGTAGCCATTCGTTCCAAGACTTTGCATAATCAACTTTGGTTGCGTCCCTATGTTTATATGACGCTGCTTCGGCCGTTGTCACCAGTTTCGGTACAGCCACCATTTCAGAATGTTTGATATGAACAAGGGGTATTAGGATATGTAAACAGCAACACACCGGGTGTATTGGTCAATATGCGCAGCCGCAGACTGGATGACCCCATCCCTCTAAGCGTTTCTGAGTGACAAAAGAGAAAAGAAACCCAACTGTGGGCAAGGAGAAACGATGGAGTTAATTTTGTGAATCGACAGAAATCAAAAAGAAAATCAAATTAAACGGAGGCTGGTTCACTCCATTCAAAATCTCAGACTGGTAGATTGACTTGAGCTGAATTTCAATGGCTTAGAATTTATCAGAAATAAGAATGCAATTTCAACCAAGACGGTGTATCTTTGGCTTTTTCAGTACTATGCACATCGCGAGAAACTCAGCTTGATGAACATGGAGGATAAAATAGAACTGATAAACAGAGAGGCTCTGCGACTTGGTCGAGAAGTTGCCGATGAAACTGGAACGCTCTTGGCGGGAAATATATGCAACACCAATATATACCACCCTGATAGTCCGGAAAGAAATGAACAAATCACAGCGATGTTCAAGGTTTGTTACATAAACTTTAATGGGAACGGGATTTTTATGAGACTTATGGTTGATGGCTGTCTGCCAAGCATTAAATGGATTTTTCCATTAAATGGATTAAATTTGAGGCTACTTGAAGAGCGCGCTCAGTGTTTTCGCACACTCAATTCATACAATCCATGATAGTAACTATGGACAATCATCAGCTATGAATGCAAAACACGGCTGTCTTTGATATTGCCACCACGCCCTTAAACGATGCATGTATTTTTCCAAAATCGCGTTTTGAAACTTACAAGCAGTCGACAATTTGCTTTCAGGCGCTTTCCTTTGGAATTACCCACTCGATCATGATCACAATCTTATCTGATGTCAATGGTGAAATATATACTGTTGATGTTAAGTCCTAATCGCCTTAAGGTGGTATGCGCCTCGAAATTGAAAGACTTAAACTTTTGCTCAAACTTTCCTAATGACACTTTCAGCCATTCTCTTCCCAAATCAACAATAAAAATCGGGCAAAGTCTGGAACTAGTGAAGCAAAGTGCCCAACATTTTGCGATATTTGAAATTCAAAGTGGCCGCCATTCCTGTGTTAACTCTATAGGGAAGAGTACATTTGGTATTTAAAAAAATTAAGACGGTTAAAGTTTTGTTCCTCCAAGAGCTTTTTAATGAGCCTCCACAAGTGGTAGATCAGAAAAGAATTGTACAAATTTTAAGAGTCCAAATATCTACCTTCGTTGGTTGTATTACAGCAGTGGCAAAGCAGTTCAGAACATTTTGTCTTCGCTTCTAACAGGAAATGATTGACTGGGCTCTGGATTACAAAATTGATTACGTCATTGGGGAGACGTTCATGTATCTCGGTGAAGCTATGTTGGCGTTAGAAGCAATCAAAAAGTATGGAAAAGGTACTAATGATTATGCATTTTACATTTTTCAATCAATGTAACTATTTTGAAAAACAGATCTACTATAGCTTTCCGTAAGTGTTGTGTCATATTAATGTGTAACCGAAGATATACGAATTGTACGCACGTGAATATGTAAAAAAATTATTGAAATCAATAATATTGCATACCTAATTACGTCAAGGTCACGGCAATATACTGTTACTCGCTCATATTAAGGTAGTATGCACCTCGAATGTGAAAGACTTAAACTTTTGCTCTAACTTTCCTCAAGGGATCTTTCAATCATTCTCTTTCAAAATCAAGAATAAAAATAGGGGGTCACCGTGCAAATTTTTGTACTAGAGAAACAAATTACCCAAGATTTACCGATATTAGAAATTCAAATGGCCGCCGTCCCTGTGTTAACTCTATGAAGAAAAATGAGATTTTTCGAATTTCGAAAAACTAAGCCGGTGAAAAGTTTTCTTTCACCCAGCGCTTTAAAATGAACCCCCACATGTGGTATATCAGAAGAGAATTGTAAAAGTTTGAGAGTCCGAATGTCTGCCCCCGAGGTGCGTTCTACCTTAAAGACGACCACTCCAAGACGACCACTTCTGCTCTCAGCTACAGCGAACCTTGGCACGATGATGGCATGCTTAACATTTTCAAGTTGTAAAGAGTATCGATGGCTTTGAAGTAACTTTCAAGGCTATACTAGTACTCAAATTGAACACTGACTAAGGCCAAGAGAAGTAAAAAGTTTGTTTCTCATCCTAGACATATTGCAAAAATGATGCGATGACGCTGTTTTTTTTCTCATTTTTTGTATTTTTCAACCAACAAGAACGAACAAAAATATGAAAACTGTATAGGAACGCTCAGGCGTCAAACGTTATCATGAATATGCATTAGGGCTCATGAATATTAATAAAACAAAACTGCCCACACATGAGATAACAACACAAAATCTCTAAAATCACATCACAAACAAAGTTCCCAACTTGAACATCATCAAGCCAACGAATTGACAAAGAACACACTAGTGTGAACGTTCACATCAAAATATAGCCCATAGGCACTGTGTGGAACTTGGAACACATAGAAAAGGCCAATGATCGCATACAAATGAAATCCCATACATCAGCCATAGTGAGGCCAAAGTCCATGACATGAGGAATGAGGTGGCTTGTGTTAATGAACAGAGTCGCACACAAAACCATCCAAACATGAGTATTCTTGCTTCCTTGCAAGAAGAATGCAGAGATCAACAACATAGATACAATATAAAATTAAGGAAGAGATATGCTCATGTCATGGAGGTACATTTGGTACCTCCATGTTTATATAAGCCACTAAGGAACGAACTGGTAGGAAACGAGGGGTCAAAAGGTCATGGTAGTCTGAGACATACTTCCACGTCTCAGCATGGCTATAACAACCAATTTGTTAATTTTCTCACTAACAACCTTACCCGATACAGACAGAAAACACATTAAAGCACATACAAGACAAGAGGGATGATGTGTGCAGCCACTTTCCAACTTAAAATTACAAATCGTTTCAGTAACAGGCGACGGGGTCATGACCTTTTGGATAGCTTGCGAGATGGCCCGATCGCGCACAAAGCGACCAGATTTCTTTCGAAAATTCCAACTTGTAGATCGCATTTTTTCCTGAAATTTTGCTATCCCCAAACTTAGGATTAAAATATCTTTACAACAATACCTTTAACATGTATGATTTGGTAACGTTTCTTTAAAAAATCACCGAAATTCAAACAAGAATTGACTTTTCCTACAAATCGTACGTATTTGGCGCAAATATGAGGCGATTAACTCAGGAATTTCTCTTTGTAAAGGATGTTGATCGATTGTACTGAACCCATTCTATTATCATATGCCGAAAAAATATAGTTTAAATGTGGTTTACAAGTTGGAATATGCCGATAAATAATATACGCGATTTTGGCGCGAAAATGTCGATATAAAATCACGTGACACCTTTTATGCAAATTTAAGTGATATAAACTGAAAGAGCTATCAAAACTACGTATGTGTACCAAATTTCATCAAAATATGACCTGTAGTTTTTAGCTCCCATAGCCATATGTATATATGGCAATGGAAGCTATTCTTATAGGCTAGGGAACTGTCTGTATGTATGTATGTCTGTGTGTCTGTATGTCTGTATGTCTGTCCGTCAACATCAAAAACTCCAAAACCGCTGCACATTTCATCTTGATATTTGGTGTGTACATGGATGATGGGCTGTAGATGAGATTTTGTTCAAATGAAGTTGTCATTGCCAAAAATATGCAAATTAAGTGAAAAAATGTAAAAACAGTCAAAATTGAAAAAACTCAATAACCACTGAGCAGATTACATGAAAAATTAGCATGTAAGTACTTTGGGCTGACCTGAAATGATTGTGCACATCTTGGGTCAGTATCTTGGACTTGCTATTTTTCATGAATTTTTTTGTAATTTTCTCCCATTTTTGGTCAAAAAATCTTCTTCTCTGAAACCGCAAGTCCGATTGATTTGAAACTTGGTATGAAAGTGCATAGGAGTGACCTTTCCCAAATTTGGGCAAATCGTGGTGAAATTTGCATATTTTTAGTTTACACGTCCATAGACTCCCATGTATAAAGCAGATCTCCATAGACTCCCATGTATAAGGCCACTAAAAATAAAAATTTAGTTTCTCATCGTATTCATATTGCAAAAAGGATGCAGTGACACAATTTTTAGTCCCCACGGATGAAGTCCAGTGGGCTTATAGATTGGGTCATGTCCGTCTGTTCGTCCATCCATGAGTCCATCCGTTCACGCAGATATCTCGGATATTTTGACAAAATGTCATTTCTTATAGGCTAGGGAACTGTCTGTATGTATGTATGTCTGTATGTCTGTGTGTCTGTATGTCTGTATGTCTGTCCGTCAACATCAAAAACTCCAAAACCGCTGCACATTTCATCTTGATATTTGGTGTGTACATGGATGATGGGCTGTAGATGAGATTTTGTTCAAATGAAGTTGTCATTGCCAAAATATGCAAATTAAGTGAAAAAATGTAAAAACAGTCAAAATTGAAAAACTCAATAACCACTGAGCAGATTACATGAAAAATTAGCATGTAAGTACTTTGGGCTGACCTGAAATGATTGTGCACATCTTGGGTCAGTATCTTGGACTTGCTATTTTTCATGAATTTTTTGTAATTTTCTCCCATTTTGGTCAAAAAATCTTCTTCTCTGAAAACCGCAAGTCCGATTGATTTGAAACTTGGTATGAAAGTGCATAGGAGTGACCTTTCCCAAATTTGGGCAAATCGTGGTGAAATTTGCATATTTTTAGTTTACACGTCCATAGACTCCCATGTATAAGGCAGATCTCCATAGACTCCCATGTATAAGGCCACGAAAAATAAAAATTTAGTTTCTCATCGTATTCATATTGCAAAAAGGATGCAGTGACACAATTTTTAGTCCCCACGGATGAAGTCCAGTGGGCTTATAGATTGGGTCATGTCCGTCTGTTCGTCCATCCATGAGTCCATCCGTTCACGCAGATATCTCGAATATTTTGACAAAATGTCATGTGACCTCGATGACCTTTGACCTCAAATATACATATTTGTCCATAACTCAGTAACCACAAGTGCTACCACCCTTCATATATGGTATGATGGGACACCTTATGACGCCACATATTGTACCTCATTAATTATGCACATATCTAATTTTGAGCGAGCCAATAGAGCTAGAGGTCTGATTTTGGATCAGTGATTTTCTTAGAGAAAGACCACAACGGGTATGTGTAAATGGCTACATGTCAGAGGAAATTGTACTGAATGTTGGTGCACCACAAGGTTGCGTGCTATCACCTACTCTATTTTCTATTTACACAGATCAATGAGGTGCAATACTGCAATATCTTGTTTGTTCAAATTTGCTGATGACATGGCTCTTGTTGGGCTACTCAAAAAGGAAGATTCTCTTTCTGAATATTTCCATAATGTTGAAATTTTAAAGAACTGGTGTATAGATAGCTATTTAGATATGAATATTAGTAAAACAAAAGAGCTTGTCATTGGTTGTAAAGTTTGCCCGGATTTTACTCCTGTCACAATCAACGATGAATCTGTTGAAGTCGTTTCATGTTTCAAATACTTAGGTTCATTTCTAGATGAAAAACTCACATTTGATGAAAATACTGACTATATAGCGAAAAAGTCCCAACAAAGATTATACCTTCTCAGGAAACTCAAATCGTTCAATGTGAGTCAAAATATCTTACAAATGGTGTACAGATCCCTCATTGAGAGTGTTTTAACCTATAATATCATTTTGTGGTATGGAAATTTGACTGTCAGAAACAGAAGTAAGCTTTCTCGTATTGTGAGGATGGCAGAAAAAATTATTGCCTGTCGTCAAAATTCCCTTGTAAACCTTTACCAGCTGGCAGTGAAAAGGAAAGCGCAGGATATTGTCAATGATTCTCATCACCCTCTCCATGGTTACTTCCAGAAACTCCCGTCAGGGAGACGTTTTCGGGTTCCTCGTGCAAAGAAAAACCTCTTCAAAAAGTCATTTCTTCCATCAGCAGTTTCAATTTTAAACTCAAACTCGATGTAGTTGTTTTAAACCTCCAGTTGGTCCTTTGTTGTTTCCGTCTATGTTTCAATTTTTGTATATATGTCGCTACCTTGTGGTGTTTTTAAGCATTTCAATGTGTAATAGCGTCCCTTTTTATAGAATCTTTTGCTTGTTTGTACTATTTTAATTTGTATATGATGAGCCTGAAGGCAAATTTCTACATTTTTTGTGGATAATAAAGTAATTGAATTGAATTGAATGAATTGAATTGAATTGAATATAGGGATAACTTAGCAATACAATTTTTTTGACAAAATGTCACATGGCCTCTGTGACCTTTGACCTCAAATAAACATATTGTCCATAACTCAGTAACCACAAGTGCTACACCCTTCATGTATGGTATGATTGGACACCTTATAATGCCCAATACTGTACCTCATTAATTGTGCGCATATCTAATTTTGAGCGAGCCAATAGAGCTAGAGGTCTGATTTTTGGTATATAGGGATAACTTAGCAATACAATTTTTTGACAAAATGCCACGTGACTCGGTGACCTTTGACCTTAAATATACATATTTGTCCATAACTCAGTAACCACAAGTGCTACACCCTTTATATTTGGTATGATTGGACACCTTTTGACACCACATACTGTACCTCATTAATTATGCACATATCTCATTCTGAGCAAGCCAATAGAGCTGGATGTCTGATTTTTGGTATATAGGGATAACTATAGGAGAGAAATTTTTTGACCAAATGTCATGTGACCTCGATGACCTTTTACCTAAAATATATGTTTATGTCAATAAATAAGTAACCACAAGTGCTATGTCCTTTGTATTTAGTAGGATGGGAGACCTTATGACAACACACGCTTTACCTCATTAATTATGCACACATCTAATTCTGGGCAAGCGAATAGAGCTAGAGGTCTGATTTTTTGGCATATAGGGATTAATTAGCATTATAATTTTTTTTTTCAAAATGTCATGTGACCTCGATGACCTTTGACCGTGATTATACATATCTATGCATATTTCAGTAACCACAAGTTCTATACCCTCCAATTTTGATAGGATATTAGACCTCGAGATGTCACATATTGTACCTCATTTATTATGCGCATATGTATTTCTTGGCTGGCCAATACTGCTAGAGGTCTGATCTTTTTTCCCGATTTAGAACCATAACTTAGACATGCCTCATGTGTTTCAAATTGGGAACAACGACATAGACCTATGTGCCCAAAGATCTCAACATATACACTCCAGTGATACTTCTTAATGACCACATTTCCCTGCCCCATCAAGACTAATACTCCTATTACAAGTGGGGACTATGTCATTGTCAATGACTTGTTGAGTTAATGGTTGTATCACAGTATTCGATATTTCTAATTCTGTATTTTTTCATTTTATATTCTGAATAAATACATTAAACATATTTCACTGTCTCCAGTACATTACATTTAAAGGGATATAGTCGTTGGAACTGCGCCTGTGCGAGTTTCTTGTTTACAAACAATGTATTTCGTGCACGATATCAAGATGCACCTCATCATCATAGCTGCAACATTTAAATTATACGATGATAGATTATGACAGACATGTTTTAACTTTCATCAATCACCATTGTGCCTTGGATACATTGTTGCCATGGTCGTATGGGTCCCATACGACCTTTGAGCGCAGTTCCGACGACTATATCCCTTTAAGCATTTTCACTTCATGCACTTTATCCATTTCACACATGTTCAAATATCTGACCAGAGAACAAACACTAAATAGTCCAGGGTGGGAGCTACAGTGTCATTGACGCTATGTTTGAGGAATTAAGTTCAGCTCGAAATTCGGTCTGGACCCCTGCCTTAACTCACTTGCGAATGCAAGCAGAGATAAATGCACAGCAGTGTTGCTTTAGTATTTTTGTATAGCAACAGTTCCGTGGTTTGATTTTAGTGCAGCAATGCACAGTTTAATTTTGTCAACTTAATGTAACAGTGACATATGTGTACTGTTCTGAATGGAATGTTAGTGTCAGTTATTATGTTTATAGTTCTGTTTTATACAGCACTGTGTTATGCACTATCATCGCGTATTTTTGCGGGGTTTTATATTTTAATTTCCTTATGAGCAGAAGAAAAGGTTGACGCTGTGGGTCTGAATCGACGCGTGCGAGGATGAGAAACACACTTTTTACTTTTCTTGGCCTAACAATAGCATAATTAAAGCATATCTTGCTGATTGTAACATTTGAAGTTGTTGAACCACACTTCAGGAATTCCAGTTTTGATGTGTATTTTTTTCAGTCTGACACTAACATAACTCAACCTGACATTATATTATTCTTACGACTCCTTGTAACCCCTTTAGACCGGAAAATTCAACTCAATAGCATGTCTTTTCAGCATTGTAATGAAAATTCTTCCCAGAATTCTCCTCTAGAAAGTAGTAAACAGATGGTTCAAGTGGAAATATAGAGACAGAAAACAGATGGTTCAAGTGGAAATATAAAGACATGCTCACGTTTCCCAGCAAAATTTGTGAAAAGCGAAAGCTGGAACAATGGACTCGCTCGCAAACAGTTTAAAATACTTCGCGATCCCCGGTATCACTCATACATGTTACATATCCTTGTGTGACATAGTTACTACACATTTTTGGAAGTTTCGCACTCAAGACCCACTTCTGCTTTTGGCCTGGTGCAAGATTAACTTAGGGCCGACTAAAAGGCGACCTGAAATCTGTCATGTGAAAGCTATTATTATAATTATAATTATTATTATTATTATTATTGTTATTATTAAAGGCCTCCCTGCTGTCATAATGCTTGCCGCATATCCCATAGCAACCAAGGACGGACAAGCAATTACGTCAGACGGCGTACCTCTGACTGAAGCTTGCAAGAAGTTGGAAGACGCCGGAGCTGATGTCGTTGGTCTGAACTGTTCCCGTGGTCCGGCCACTATGATGCCGATAATGCGAGAAATTCGCAAAGTCTGCAAGGTGAGATGTCGAAACGTCTACAGATCTTGATTGGTACAACTTGTCATTGATTGATAAATGATGACCTCGTTGTTCACCATTTGCAATGACGTTTGGTTTTGCAGGTTCCCCTAGCCGCGCTCCCCGTGCCGTACAGAACAACGCCCGAGGAACCAACATTTCTAGTTCTGTCTGACCCTAAAACAGGTTGGTTATCATTTGACTAGGCACGATCATCCGTTTTCTAAAATTCCGCTCTGCACCTATGCGCCCAGTTGACGTGTGTACATATGCCTGAGAAGAAGACGTGTACGCGTCTATGGGGCGCGTAGGCGCAGAGAGGAATTTTAGAAAACAGGTGACTGTGGACTAGACCTTGTAACACATCTGCACGCTCTACAGTGTGTTGGATGGTTTACTAATTTGGCTGAATGACATTTTTATACTGTCAGGAATCTCATTCTTTAGGTCAAACTTTCAATCGTGTCAGTTGCGATTTCGCAATATGCGGAATATATTGCACAATTTAGAAGACACTATATAATTCATCAAAGAGATACTCTTGATTATATTGCATGTATATTGAACTCTCATAGTAGGCAATTAAACCAATATGCACTTATTGTTCACGTGCACATGCGCAAACCAGCAATATGCATTCCTTCATCGTTCTATCATATTGTCTGGAAATAACCCAACTGTTTGTCTTTTTTCAGGCGAACATTTGTTTCCGACCAACCTGGAAGTGGCATCGTGTTCCCATGGTGACATCGAGGAGTTCGGCAAGGAGTGCAAGGAGTTAGGCATCCAGTACGTCGGTATCTGCTGCGGCAACCGTCCCTGTCTGACGCGTACCCTGGCCGAGTCTCTCGGTCGTAAACCGCCCGGTAGCCGATTCTCCAAAGACATGTCGAAGAATGTGACCTATGGAACTGACCCCAGAGTGAAGAAAGATGTCGCAGCGGATAACATGAAGCTTTACTACAATAAAATAGAAGTATAAGTTGTTCAATGTGCAACTGCCGATAGGAATGCAATCATAATGTGTAGGGTGGTATATTATCACGTTTATATATATAATGTGGCCGGTCATTTTAGGTGTGAAGATTGCGTTCGGCAATACATGTTGTCAGAAGCCACTCAGGATATCTTTTCCACGGTTTCCTCACTCTGTTAGGGGTCTACCAAAAAAGAAGCATCTAAACCACGTGCCTTAATGATGACTTGGTTGGGTTTACTTTGTGGGTGAAGAAAAAGCAAAAAAGTGACATTTTCAAAAAAAAGAACGAATACTACAAATTATATGGAGAGAAATACTGTATGCTTATTGTTACCTTGGTACTGATTGGCGTGTTCTATCTTTGATCTTATCAAAGTTTTTAATTCTTTTCACTATCAAATTGTGATGTTGGTGACATTAGGGAACTAGAATATTTTTTAACACAAGTGACCTGCGCAGGTTTTAATCACCATGTCTGTATAGCTAAATCTCAAACCCTGACTCGGAGAATTCGTGTACTGGTGTCAAGAGAGAGATTGGGATTTTATAATGTGTCAAAGGATGGGGAAGTCATACAAATGGGAAAATAAAGTACAATTGATCGAATGAACTTTAATTTGAATGTATGAACCTTACTGCCCAACACGTTTGTTCTAGCGCGCCGTTATTTATTGCCGGATGGAACTTTCATGGAGAAATTGCAACAGAGCGGTGCAATGATAATTACAAAGGAGAATAATGCCGTATGGACAAACCAATGGATTTGCATAGGCTAGGAGTGTGCATGTATATATGTATGTATGTATGTATGTATGTATGTATGTATGTATGTATGTATGTATGTATGTATGTATGTATGTATGTATGTATGTATGTATGTTATGTATGTATGTCTGCGTGCGTGCATGCATGCATGCATGCATGCATGTATGTATGTATGTATGTATGTATGTATGTTATGTATGTCTGTCTGTCTGTGTGTATGTATGTGTGTGTGTGCGTATGTATCTATGTATGTATGTATGTATGTGTGTATGTATTTCTCCATTTATCTATGTATGTACGTTCGTTCGTTCGTTCGTTCGTTTGTGTAATACATATATACAATGAACATTCGTATGTACGTACCAAGTTTGAAAAGACTTAGTCGTGAAGTATGGAGAAGACAAAATGCTCCCATGTCAATCTTCAGTCTTCTCAGAACACCAAATGGTCCACCCCTTATAGCATTTCGTGTTGGAAAACTTACCAAATCAAAATTAATAGGGCAATATACAGACAGAACAGACAGACAGCAGATAGAAATATGAGTATATAGGCGGAACAGCTGAATAGATGGACGTATAATTAGATGATTTTTCAACAATTTTATTTCTGTTTAACGCTTTTCCATATATTTTCCGCATACAACGTATACTTTCCAATAAAAATTCTGACATTTTCTGTTTATATTTGAACGTAGTTGATCTTGAGGAAGCTTTAGGTATAGAGCGGCGCCTGTCAGTCACAAAAAACATCACACAGTGCTCATTTGCTGATACACCTGATTACCTGATTCACCTGTGGTGTAGAATCAGAAGATTTTCTCGACACTTGGACCTTGTTGGAATTTTATATGTTTAATTTGTTCTTGCACTATTTGTGTCTATGAGCCATTCGTATGCCATTCCTTTGGATTACAACACGACATTCGGACAGCAACCATTCATGCAAAAGCCTACTGAATGTAGGGGGCGCTCTAATAGACAGTATCAGGATTCAACCCTCTCACATCCACTGATTCACTGTACGTCTTCTGTATCCGACTTACACCAATGTGCTCTCAAAGCTTTTACTAAGGCTAATGCCTAACGTAAGTATGCTTACTGCGCAATCTCGCTAAGCTTGGTTACTCAACGCTAAAAAATCATGACACGATAGAGCCACTGAGTAGCTGTGGCCAACGAAGACGTTTTCTGTGACAGAGTCTGTATTCCTTCAGTAAAGACTTCAGAATTATAGTTGTAACTTTATTAATTCAAAGAATGAAATAGCACTAACTTTAAGACACCTACAAACTACAGTACCGAACAGTTGAAATATCTTTGCGTTCTTGCAGCCGCCAGTTAAGTAAATCCTAAGTTTTAGAATTAAACAAACACACTGCTTGAAAGGAGAGTAAATCCACATTCCGAATTGTCATACCTGTGAAAATATTTGTGTTCAAACATTTAAACCGTCTGAATAGATATTGTTAGATGGAGTTTTCTTTATTCGAAGTCGATCAGCTTGTCTTTGCAAACGTAAATCAGTTCTTTAATTTTTGAGATATCTTTCGGAGCCCGCAGCTGTTCCAATGCACGTTCCACCAGTAGCATAGTTGACAACTGGATTGCTGGTTGCGCCTGCACCCGCCTTTAGAGCGCCGCCAACGGTCTTATTTCCTTTTATGTCGATGCTGTGCTCTGTCGACCACCTCTTGACATCCTCGCGTCAGTGGCAACAGCGCCTGACTTAGGAGTGCTGTGGATCAGATACTGGTTTCCCTTGTCAGTCTTTACTTTGACGCCGTAATGTGGAACTGGGCCTTCAGTTTCCTTCGGTCGGCTGACCTTTTCGGCTGAAATTACCTTCTCCTGTCTCCAAGGTATGTTCGGTTGTTTCTTGGCTGCATCGGCCTGTCTTTGTCGCCAGCTTAGGTAAGACATGTCTCGTTTGTTCCTGTGTGTGTAAGAATGACTTTTCCGAGTTATTCCAAAATATTTTATTTCTGTGATTTGGGGATTTGGAAAATCAGTAGGAAGAAAGCTAACAGTCATTAGGAACATACCATTTTGACCGGGGAGGCTTGGTCGGAAAAGGAGGACCATGCTATTTTTAAGCATTGCGGGGTGGGGTCAGACCGTTCTTTAGTGTTCAGGGAGGGCCATCGTGACACCAGAGCTAATTTTATGCAAATGATGGAACATATTATAATAGTAATGCCTGCCATACCAAGACTGGTGATTTGAAATTTTGGTAGCGTCAACAAGCATGAGGCACAGGAAGCGATCACAAAAGGATAATGCGGAATCTTATTTAGTATCCTGACAAGTGAAATGTGGCTTGCTGGTTTCAAATTTTCATTACCAATCACCACACCAAAATAGAACAAGCCAGGTCTACTTATAGCTTCTGTTACGCCAAATTAATGTGATAAGCTGTGTTGACCAGTTGATCACTTGGCATTTCGGCGTGTGATTCAGTAAGACAGGGAAGCATATGTATTTCACAAACAGAATTTAAAATGGGGTAAATTACAATACCAGAAAAACGGCAGATAAAAACACTAGGTGCAGAGGATCAAAAACAGACGTTTCGGGGAAAACCCTCCGTCGCTGAGGAAGGGTTTTACCAAAACTGAGTCATGTATGTATGTGATTCAGCTCCTATACCACTTTCGCTGAAGTCATTTCGGGGAAATACCCAAGGCTCTCAGAAATCATACGACATCTGTCTTTACCTATTTTAGACTCGCACTAGTGCGGGGTTATAACTTCTTTACCCTTATGAAGGTTTTTACGGTTTCAAAAAAGGGAAAACACATCAAATGCCATAGCTATTATGATAGATGGCGCCTCAAAGTGAGAATACAACAATACCTTTGCTCTCATAAATACTCAGTGCCGTTTTGCATCGAAGGTCAAAACTATCGCAAAGTGCTTGAGTGATCCATCGTAAGATGCGCAGTATCTTGAGATTTTGGCTATTCGTTGTTGAATTGGAAACGAATCTCTGTAGAGTTGTAGGCGTCTAATTCAACCACAGACACTTGAGTGTCGATGTCTCAATTACACATTTCAGAAAACATAAAGTAACTGAAAAAACATATTTGCAATGACTGAATGTAAATATATTCTATCATTACATACAGCATTTCTCGACTAGTTACGTTCTCGTCAGCTGTCAGCTCATCGACTAATCTGAAGAGCAGAACATTTTTAGGCGCAGGAGTTTAACAATACATTAAAAATACTTACAATTGTGACGATAAAACGCAATCTGTAGTCTAGTGGTCTTGAGTCAAAGAGAATACAGCGGCTCAGCACTGAGACAACTTTTTCCAAATTGAATTCGGGGAAATACCCAGGCTGTCAGAAATCACATGACTCAGACGGCGCCCTCAGAGCACTTTCACTTTCACTATTCACATTAAAGATCAAGCTGCGATGGCGCTCTTCGTTTCGTTCACCTATGTTTTTTAGAATCCGCCTTCCTGGAGCGTCCGGCTGCTTTCGAGAAGCTTGTTGCGAGCGCATTAGCACTGCAAAGTGCAGGGTGCCGGGTGCAGAGTTCGACCCCATCAGATTTACATCAGTGTAGTGATGTCGCCCTCTATGTCAACCTTCAACTGTAATCCTCGTTCTGGCGTAGACAACCATGAAATACCTACAGTGCTAATAAAGTTGGTGTTCAGGTTATTTGCTCTTTGTCGTCCTCATCGCTGCCAATACCATAACAATCACTCCAGTGACATCAATATTAATTGAAGCAATTTCGTCAGCTGTCTTTGACTATCACCGTACGTCACAGGATGCATTTGTCCAGGGAATAAGTTTAATATAATGGGGACGTTTGCACACAACCTACTAACGTACCAACAACCGTAGACATTAAGATGCATTAACGGTGGAAAAACTAAGGACAACATTTTAACCAGAACAAGTAAAATGCCGATATATGAAAAAATCTTGGTCTTAATCTGTAGTTTTTGCACGAGGACAGTTCAGGTAGTGGTCGCCTCGAAACTGAAAGACATATATTTTAGTTCAAACTTTCCTCGGCTAAGGGAAGCTTTAAGCAATATTCTATCAAAATCAAGAATAACTATCAGGGGTTTTGGTACTAGAGAAACAAATAACGTAACATCTATCGCCATCTAGATCTAAAATTCAAAATAACTTTGTGTTAACTCGGTGGGGAAAAATTTCACTTCCGATTTCCACAAAAGATTTTTCAAATGTAAGATGGTGAAAACTTTTCTTCGAAGAACTGCAGAATGTGACCACATGAACCGTCGACCAGAACATGTTGTAAAATAATTGAGGTGGGTTGGCGTTACCGTGCTTCCATGTTTGAATTTTGAGGTGTTCCAAATAATGGGGGGGGGGGGGTCGGCTCTGTCTTTGGCTCTGTTCTGCTGTGGGGAGGGTTAATATATAGTGTACCATCCAAGGAACATGAATACACTCCTTTGGCAATGACTCCGATTTCGTCAGATAGAGTTGCACAACACAATACTCTTTAAAATAGTTTGCATAAATTGCTATCATCCTGTCACGCTTCGAACGATAGATGTCGGACGAGGCTGTGCATTTTTTCTACAAAATATTTAGATGTGGGCTCTGGTTCACCGCTTTCATTTGTTGGCGGCTGTTTTCAGTATAAATCCATCAGACGCAAATACCCTGTTTGATCATCATGTAACAAGCATCTGTAAAACAGCCTTGAGTGTTTCTTGAAGAACGAAAAACTTATTAACATTCGGATTTTCCTCTGCCAGATTCCACATTTAGCAAGAGAGTGGCTGAAAGATTCCTTAGGTATATATTAAGTATTTTACTTTCGAGACGCATACGATTGTTACGGAGGTTATTCACTTTGACGTCAGCTGTGCAATTATTACGTAATAAGTACGCTTACTACCTTTCACCTTTTATTGTACGTATGTATGTATGTATGTATGTATGTATGTATGTATGTATGTATGTATGTATGTATGTATGTATGTATGTATGTATGTATGTATGTATGTATGTATGTATGTATGTATGTATGTATGTATGTATGTATGTATGTATGTATGTATGTATGTATGTATGTATGTATGTATGTATGTATGTATGTATGTGTGTGTGTATGTATGTATATATGTATGTATGTATGTATGTATTATGTATGTATGTATGTATGTATGTGTGTGTGTTTTATGTGTGTGTATGTATGTATGTATGTATGTATGTATGTATGTGTGTGTGTATGTATGTATGTATGTATGTATGTATGTAGTATGTATGTATGTATGTATGTATGTATGTATGTATGTATGTATGTATGTATGTATGTATGTATGTATGTATGTATGTATGTATGTAGTATGTATGTATGTATGTATGTGTGTGTGTATGTATGTATGTATATATGTATGTATGTATGTATGTATGTATGTATGTATGTATGTATGTGTATGTATGTGTGTGTGTTATTGGTGTGTGTGTATGTATGTATGTATGTGTATGTATGTATGTATGTATGTATGTGTGTGTGTGTGTATGTATGTATGTATGTATGTATGTATGTATGTATGTATGTATGTATGTATGTATGTATGTATGTATGTATGTATGTATGTATGTATGTATGTATGTATGTATGTATGTATGTATGTATGTATGTGTGTGTGTATGTGTGTATGTGTGTATGTGTGTATGTATGTATGTATGTATGTATGTATGTATGTATGTATGTATGTATGATGTATGTATGTATGTATGTATGTATGTATGTATGTATGTATGTATGTATGTATGTATGTATGTATGTATGTATGTAGTATGTATGTATGTAGTGAAGGCATGTATGTATATGTGAGTGTATGTGTGTATGTATGTATGTACGTATGTATTTTCTCCACTTATCTATGTAAGTTCGTTTGTTTGTTTGTTTGAATGATATATACATACAATAAACATTCGTATGTACGTACAAAGTTTGAAAACTAAGTCGTGAAGTATGGAGAGGACAAAATGCTCCCCTGTCAGTCGTCAGGCTCCCCAGAACATCAAATGGTCCACCCCTTATAGCATTTGCTGTTGGAACTCTTACCAATCTATTAATCTCTAAAATTAATATGGCAATATAGGGAACCGACAGACAGCCAGCAGACAGAATATAAGTAGATAGGCGGGCAGCCGAATGGATACATGTATAATTAGATGATTTTTCAACAATTTTATTTTTGTTTAACGCTTTTTCAAAATATTTTCCGCATGAACGTAAAGACAAAACTTGTTATTTTCATTTAGGACAAACTGCTCTCCCATGAAAAATCATGACATTTCCTGTTTATAGTGAACCTAGTTGAGCTTGATGAAACTCTAGGTATAGAGCGGTGCATGTCGGTCAAGAAGACTACAGTGCTAAACAATATAATAAACATCAATCATTGATTTGCTAAGCAATCGTTGGACATACAAACCCTGCTTACTTGATTCACCTATGGTGTAGAATTATTGGATTTTTTTCTCAACACTAGGACCTTGTTGGAATTTGATATGTTTATTCTTGCACTATTTGTGTCTGTGAGCCATCCCAATGTCATTCCTCTGGATATACACGTCATTCAAAGTAGCCATTCATGCAAAGTCCACTGTTCTGATGGCACACGTGATGGACAGTCCAGTCATGATCAGGGTTCTGCCCTCTCTCACCGCCTTGTTATTTGCGTACCTTCTGTTATCTGACTTACATCGATGTGCTCTCAAAGGTTTTGCTAAGCAAGCTGTAAGGCTAATGCGTAGTGAAAGTATTCTTACTGCTCGATCTGGCTGAACTTGTTACTGTACGCTTAAAATTCATGGCACGATAGGGTCACTGCGTGGCTGTTGCTAACGAGACGCTTTCTTTGACAGAGTCTGTATTGAATTGCATCCATAAAGACTTTAGAATTGTAAATGTAACTTTATGAATTCAAAGAATTAAAAAGCACTAACTTTAAGACACCTACAAACTAGAGTACCGAGTACTTGAAAATATCTTTGCGTTCATTCAGCCGCCAGTTAAGTGAATCGTAAGTTTATAATTAAACAAACACACAGCCTCAAAGGAGAATTAATCTACCGGTACATTCCAAATTGTCACATTGTGTTCAAACATTCAAACCGTCTGGATAGATATTGTAAGACGGAGTTTTCCGTATTTGAAGTCGATTAGCTTGTCTTTGCAAACGTAAATAAGGTGTTTACTTTTTGAGATATCTTTCGGAGCCCGCGGCTGTTCCAATGCACGTTCCACCAGTAGCGTAGTTGACAACTGGATTGCTCGTTGCGCCTGCACCCGCCTTTAGAGCGCCACCAACGGTCTTATCTCCTCTTACATCGATGCTGTGGTCTGTTGACCACCTGCTTGACATCCCCGCGTCAGTGGCAACGGCGCCTGACTTAGGAGTGCTGTGGATCAGATACTGTTTCCCATGTTCGTCTCAACTTTAACGCCGTGATGTCGAGCTGGGCCTCCAGTTTCCTTTGGTCGGCTGACCTTTTCGGCTGAAGTTATCGTCTCGTTTCTCCAACTTGACATGTTCGGTTGACTGCAAAGTTAAAGTGGAAACGAATCTGTTTGTTTCTCATTCAACCATAGACACAACAGCGTCAATGTTTCAATTATACATTGCAGGAAATGTATAGTATAAGTTATTACAAAAATACCGCAAAGGATCACGAGGACATTGGCGCAGCGTAGCGCCCGACGCGAAGCAAAACATAACTGTCGGAATGCAAAAACAGCATTCCCACCTCGCCGCATTACGTTCGTGTCACCTGTGAACACCGAGAACACGAATGAGTCACAAAAGTATTTATGTACAGGAATTTCACAAAACGGTTAAATCGGTTACTTACGACGATAAAAGGCAGATATTCGTCTTGAGGCAAAAAGAATGGCAGATCAGCCTTAACACCTGTTTTTCCGTATTGAATTCGGGCTGGGGAAATACCCAGGCTTTTAGAAATCACATGATCTTGGCGACGCCCTCCACCACACATCAAACTGCATGCGATGGCGCTCTTGTTGACGTTCAACAGTCACTGTGTGTGTTGTGTCAGCCTTCCCGAAGTGGCCAGCTGCTTCAAGAATCTTTTCGCAGTTGAATCAGCAGAACAAAGGTGTGAAATGCCCAGTTATGCTAATTTTTTACCACAAACAACCTGTATATAGCCTCATCATTTTTTGTCACATCAAGTAGCGATGTTGCCCTCTACGACAAGCTTTAAAAATAATTCTCGTTCTCACGTAAACAAACATGGAATTGCAAGACTACTCTGGGGTGGGTCATTTGTTATCCGGGGGGGGGGGTGTCTGGAAGATTGATGAGTTAGCATTATTTTTTCAACTGATCCACTGTACATTATTTTTTTAGCTGTCTGATTTCTAGCAACTTGCGTTTTGCACTCTTAGTTTGATGCTGCTACCATTGTCTATTTAAATGAGATAAAGATCATGTTTATGCTGTTATACCCGCGGTTCGGGTTTAAGTCATTAAAGTTCATTCAGTTCAAATATTTGTCAATTGTCCGTTGCTTTAAACTATGCATTTGAGCAAACATATTACAAACAGTCACTGTTTGTTTGTCAAATGCTTACTGAGTATTCCCAGTTTTACGGACCAATACAAGCTGCCTAAATTATAGAATGCTTATTTATTATTCATAATGCAAAGGACAACAATACAGTTGCCAACAATCCCAGATGTGATATGCTTATATTGTCTTATGCTTACATCCCGGATTACTTTGAAATGTCAAACTTCAGTGGAAAGAAACAAGCTAACAAACTGAACAAAAGTTATAAAAGCAAAAAGTTACTACATTTACTTGCCACGATTATACCTCAGGCTTTCGGTTCCAGCTATAGGTAGGACACGCTGTTCCCGAAATATAATCTCCGCCCCCCCCCCCCTCAAAAAAAATACAATCGGCCGAAGAACCAAACTATATCAATCTGATTAAAATCTGATGTAGAGTACAGCGACGTCTTTACTTACGCGGTATTCTCTTGCTGTCGCCTCTCTAATTTTTCCATGTTTGAAGTTTTAGGTGTTCCATATAAGGGGGTTGAGGCTCTGTTCTTGGCTTTGTTCGGCTGTGGGGAGGGGTAGTGTACGATCCGGAAACATGAATACACTTCATTGGTAATGATTCCAATTTCGTCAGATAGATTTGCACAACATAATAGTCGCGCCAGCGGCTTACTGACTACGCATGCGCTTATTCATAATATACTATGCGAGTAACCGGAAGTGTACCCTTCTTTCTCATGATGGGCGCCGCCATGTTGTTTTTTGAGTACTCGTAAATAAACAAATACGAAACAATTACTATGATATACATGCCTTTTATAAAATATACCTCTTTTATTAGCCAGTAAATGTTATTATAACACCTTGTCGCTGATACAAAGTATCGTTGATATAGATAAACGGAGAAAACTGTCGTGCATATGAACGGGGGCATACGCAAAGAATGCTGGGATTGAATATAGAAGAGCGCCCCCTGTGTCAATAATTAGATTCAAAAATTGCAAGTTTTTAGACGGAACGCTATAGTTTTCAGCTTGCAAGTGGAAGGTGGGCAGTGCGGTTACCATTGCAATGATAATTATTGCATAATACGTCCTTGTTTAACGCCATAGGCTGTTATCATTGTAAAAATTGCCAATTTTTGTCCAAAATTGTTACAACGCTACAGAAAATCTATACCTGCCCTGCTGCAGGGTTGACGTCGTGTAAGTACGTGAACTGCTTTCATCAGAGGGAAACTGGGCATAGTTTTCTATATAAACGTTTATGAAGTAACAATCACAGTTTATCATGAATCAATACAAATAACATTGCCAATCTTAACCCCTGGCGCGACACCAAGGGCTGAGCCCTATATTACTCTTTAATATAGTTTGCATAAATTAATACCATTCTGTCACGCTTCGGACGATAGATGTCCGACGAGGCTGTGCATTTTTTTCTCAAAATATTTGGATGTGGGCTCCCGTTCACAGCTTTCATTTGTTGGCGGCTGTTTTCAGTATAAATCCTCAGATGCCAATACCCTGTCTGATCATCATGAGACAAGAATTTGTAAAACAGCCTCGAGTCTTTCTTGAAGAAGGAAAAACTTATTAACATTCGGATTTTCCTCTGCCAGATTCCACAAGGAAACTTTGTTCATGCTATATATCCAATGCAAGATAGTATGCGCCTCAAGAACAAATACTCGGACTCTTAAAGTTTTACAATACCTTTCCGATCTATCAATTATGGGGTTCAATTTTAGGTCTTGGAGTAAATGGAATTTAGAATCATATTTTCATAAAATTCGAATTTAATTTTTCCCCAGAAAGTTAGGACTGGACGAAAGTCGGCCATTTTGAATTTCGACATTGGTAAATATTGGGTAATTTATTTCTCTGGTACCAAATTCTACACTGTGAAGCCTGATTTTTATTCATTTAGCAAGAGAGTGGTTGAAAGTTTCCTTAGTAATTATTAACCGGCTCGAAAAGGCCCGGGATCGGGATTAACTATGGTGTTAAGAAGATTATGAGGTGTTTCTGTCTTTTGCTCTCCTTTGAAATTGCAATCGTTACATAAAATAATATATGGTGCTAGATTTTTGGATTAAGTCCACACCGGTCTTTAAAGCGGAAGTTTAACCCTTCACTTTCGAGACGATACGATTGTTACGGAGTACATTCACTTTGACGTCAGCTGTGCAATTATGACGTAATACGTACGCTTACTATCTTTCGCCTTGTCGGACCAATAAATCAAGAACTCACAAACAAAATCAAAAAATGGTAATGATATTGACGTTGAAGCGAGGTTTTGATCACGCATGACATCCAAATGTACAGAGTATGATATGACGAGGTTACATTATCGTTGAATGCCAATAACAACTCCATAAGAGGTATGTTTTCGCATACGTGGGAAGACTGAACAACAACTGGTAGCATGCAACATCATGTAAAAGGAATAAACGAAGTTATCTTGAAGACTTTGAGCCACAACTCTGTTTCTGTGTCCCGACATCCTCGTTGATTGTTCTCCGAGAGGAGACTGTGAGCTGTAATAAGTACACTAAATCACTGCAATCGTTGACTGCTACCTTGATTGCCATTAGAAAACTCTGTAATGCACAATCAGACGGGTTTCCACAAACTCTATAATGATGGCACACCACGTCCCTTTACTCGATCACGGTGATCTTTTCATCATTTCTGTTTTGCAAATATTTTTTTTATTAACGTGCTTTTTGGAACATTTTAAAACAAGTCTACGTTGTTGTGTGTGATTTTTTTTGCCTGGGCAATTTGGAAATCAAGTGCTCAGACGTACAATGCTAAGTTTCCAGCACCCAACTATAGAGAGCGCAAAAGTATCGATGCAAGGAAATCATAAATTTCATGTGTTAACTATCCCACAGGAAGTTTATTTTATTGCCACTTATACCAGCCTCAAGAGTAAATACATGTCTCAATCAACTTAACATCTCTGAAACACATGCAACTATACAGTTACCAAATATTTTTGAGAGTAGAAAATATAGATTAATCCGTAAAATGTCTATCTTTGAACTTCATGATTGTTTACTATTAGTTTGTGATATAAAAGTTTCTCCTAAACTCAACTGTCATATGAAACATACAGTATCTGTAATACCAGACCGGAGAGTGCAGCGGGTTTTACTGTGTGTAGTAATACCTGCAACACCTTGTTGTGAAAAATCAAATCAACAGTTGTCATGAACATGTTAACGAGAGGTCAGAGTGAGTTCAGATTCTGCCGCTTGTGTTGAGAGTTCCTGGACGTAACAGTACTTTCCATTGGCTTATATTTAATTAAGAAGGTACCATCGACCAATCAGTGTGCAACTACTAAAGGTGAACTATTTGGAAGCGCCCGTGTGATCAGTTTCGACGAGTACATAGCATTATTGTTATTTATGGTCTTTCTGTAGGATCTGGAATCGTCGGTTTGTAATTGGTGTTCATGACATGTCAAGACGTTACGCTCAATATAATTGGCCCTCAAATTCGTTATGGTGAATACAGCCAGTCTTGTCTTGCCTCAGTGTGGATACGGATAAGCTGAAAAGGGAAAGATTGAAAGAGTAAGTCAAACACTGTTACAATGTTGATTGATAGCGTCAACGTTATATGATATCAAAATGTGCAGGTGACGTCGTTTTCATGTGTCAATAAAGTTTTGTCTGAATGTTAGATATCGAGTACTGTAAAATACTGTTTGTTAAACCATCATGATGAGGAAAACTATGATATCGTCGACTAAGAAAAGCTCTGGCTTGTCTACCACAGTCATCACGTGCGTAAAACAGCGAAATTTATTTCAATCCAAAGCAAATGGGACATGACCACTCCTTATAAATCCTGACATATACATGTGTCTCTTTAAGACACGATGGAAAAAATGCAAAAGGAGAAAAGGACGCCGAAATTACGCCCGGTTTCAGACTCGTCATTGATTTTTTTCAGGAGTTACTAGTACTTCATGGCTGCAAGGCACATGAAACGTGAATTTTTCGACATAATATTTACCTGGGTTGTGTGGATAACTGGCTGCTGGTGGATATGCTGCCTGGGGTGGGGGAGGTGGGTGCTGTAACGAAATTGAGAGACCAGAGTTTGAGAAAAATATAGCAAATGTTTTTGAGTGAGTGAACGACGGTAAGGAAATTGAGTCAGTTTTGTACTTATTCTCAATGGTCTGAGATCCCTTTGGACAAGTTACTGACCATCAACCGTACGCGTACTCTAAATCTAACAGTGCGGTACCATTTTGGGGATGTTGGTATCCTTCGACAGAAGTCCATGACATTGAGCACAAATAAATGCAATACGAAAGTCACGTATGTGATCAGCCCCCATCAACAAAAGGGTCAACAAATTGAATGCACGGCGGCAGTTCGGTACTTACGTGGTGAACGACCGTCACTTGAGGCGGTGGCGGATGATGGTGGTGGTGGTGGGGATGAGGGTGAGGATGGGGGTGATGGTGCACATGTACGGGTGGGGGAGGGTGGTGCGCCCTTGCGAAATGGGCCTGGTCAGCTCTGGCGTGATGTGCGTCAGCCCTGTTTCCCGCGGCTTGCGAACGAGCCTGGAAAATATTGAAAGCAGACGATGATAAGAAGGAGTCCGGAGTGAAAGAATTGAGCTGAAAATCGATCTGGAAATTTAATGTGTGAAATACAAGCAACTCAATTAGATTCTGTCTTGTACAAATCACTCAAATGGAGTTTGTGTTGTAAGATATCAAAGGGAATACATAACTGGTTGCGTTGACTTATAAATAGACAAACAAAACAGAAAATTGAACTGTAACTAGATATGCATGGACAGTAAAGATATCTTGGTATTAGAGAGAGAATGGTTATTTCATAGACTAGCACATTACTAACTCGGCACATGCGAGGAATTATCGAAAGTTTGGATCATCGCGAATAAATTGGCACAAATTTGTGTTGTGATTCTTAATCTGGTGAGTGTAGAAACATGTGAATAAAAATGTAAGAACCACAACTAGTGCAATCATTGTTATGACACGAACACTTTGAAACAGTAAAAAGCGAAATAATGCAATGACTGGTCCATGTGATGACCAGAGATAACCTCCATTGTGAAAGGACACATGTTTATGATGTTTCATCTCGTCAATCATTCCTTGCTTGCATAATAAACACCTGATTTTGAGGACATCTCGAATATCTTTCACTTTACATCCAGTTTACAGTTAAAACGCACTCGCAAAATTCCGTTAATCTCGAAGTATATCTGAACAGGTACTGAGTGTAGTTCGGCCCATACAGCTGTCAGTCTATCCTGTACATTTAGCCATTGAGTGTCAAGAAGCAAAAAACAAACCCGACAAATTCTACTGAACATAATGTGGCCTGTATGATATGGCTGTTCTCGGCTTACCTCTAATGACGCCGCTTTCACAATGTTGCCGTGTAGAGCTTGGTTGACTGCGCGTGCGTGAAGCGAGCTTCTTTCCTCTCTGCCCTGTGTTCAGCCTGTGTGTGTAAACAGAGATGGCAGATTGCAGTTATTGCGAATATTGTGAAAGCAGATCTTTGTAATCAAGGTTATGATAATGAAGTATACACTTAGTTGCCTTTCTCTGAATCTCTTCTAATGCCTGTATGTTCTGGTTGTGTTGTACCCGTCATAGTATTCTAAACTAGGACAGAATATGCTACGTCTACTCACGACTCTATGGGGCACCATAACCTAGAATTCGCCTTATCATACCCAGTTCAGTGTTTTTGACTTCCTGTCATTCCATTGACATGACTATTCTATCAGGAATGAAGGAGATCTTCAAACTAAGTTTCGATCAGAAGCGTACGACAGTCGCTTCTTATCAACTATGTTTAACCTCGGCTAACTTGTCAATATTTGCACACATCAATCATGACAATTTAACAGATGGAATATCTGGTCATGCAGGTCGATTTTTTTCGTTTGACAGAGATAGCCTATGTTCTTCTTTCAGGGTCAATGAATTTGGCCTGACTCGTGACGACCAGTCATCGAAAAAAAACCGTCAAAGCTCATTGTTACATCGCCGATCTCAGTGACATATATTGTCCTTTCTAGGGATCTGTCATTTTGTTTCACTTTAGTGTCCTGTTTTACTCACAGACTATTTCGACACAGCCCCTCCCGGCGAGGGGGTACTTATCTCCCGAACTGGGTACAGGTTTACTCTAGAAAGAAGGAACAGCTAATAAATTTGGGATCAAAAGTCTATATTCTGGGCCAAATACTGGCGTCAAAACTCTTCATTTTCTGTAAAAGATGGGCCAAAATCGTGCTAAAGACAAAAACCTGAATTAAACGGCGACATTTTGTCAATATTTATTAGGTCAAAAGTCACATGAGGTGAAGAAGGGGTCAAAACCGCGGTAAACAATATATGTACACCCTTCCTATGCCCCCCCGGGTATACAGCTGTAATTAACACGATTGGAACTAATTTGCAACATTCAGTTATAAGGCACCTCAAACATTTTGAGAAATTCGAAAATAATGAAAATCCATTCTCCCAAATTAGTTCCAATCGCGTAATTCTACAAAAGTGTCAGCGGAATTCGTTCGTCACATTTATTGATTTGTCATTTCGTCGTGGTAAAAGGAAGCTCTTATCTCGGTCGACATTAAAATGTTGTACATCCCGCTGGCATGTAACTGTCCATAATAGCTAGTAAGTAAGAAATGAAATACAGTGATATCATACAGCTATCGAGTCATGATTTCGTCATAGTATAAAGATATATTTTATCCCGGGAAAATGCACTTCTTGCAACTGGTCAACTGGTTTTGCTCTCATTGTAGCTTCTTGACCGCTCCTTTCAAGTTGGATGAGTCAGGTTCATGTGTGGGTACATACTTCTCTGAAGGCTTATTAGAAAGCGTGACCTCAGAGAAACGTCAATGACCCCGCTGAGCAGAAGACGTTAGGGTAGTGCGTGGCTCGGTACTCAATAGCTTTAATTTTCGCTTCAACTTATCCCAAGAAAACTTCAAACCATTCTCATTCTAAGTCAATTGCAAAGTCAGAGATCACTGTGAAAATTTTGGTACACTCCAGAGAAACAGATTGCCTAAAATTTGATACTTGAAGTTCAAAATGGCCAATTTCCCTGTGCGTTAACTCTTTTGGAAAAGTTGAATTTTCGATATTGAAAGAAAACAAGACGATGATTTATTCCAGGAGCTTCAAAATTAGTCTCTACAACCAGCAGACTAGCAAAGTGTCATGAAAATTCTAGAATCTGAACGTCTGTCCCCGAGGCATGTAGAGTACAGTGTTTATCAACGACTCTGCGTAGATGAGTACGGTGAAATAATGCTTTCTGAACGATAACCTGTGCGACAGAATTCGGTAATCGTCTCGAAGCTTGTATTCCAAATAAGTTAAAAAGTGCAAGTGACAGTATTTATCAACGTTTGTGATAGGCTTTGTGGCATGTTGAAATGATGTAAGCCCTGCGAATCTTTTTTTTTTGGTCACGTGAGCGAGACAGGCTGACGTCGCGGGCGGCAGCTGACCACGTTACTGAAACTACCCTGGTCCGGTTTTGTAAAGAAAGCCAGTTTTAGTAGCCCATATGTTACAGTTTACAGATTGCTGAAATAATCTTTTGGTTAACATTGAGCATAAACATTCTATCGTCGTTTGCATAGAATGTCGTCAACTGCATACTATATAGCGATATGACATAGACGACGAAAGGAAGTCGCAAACACAGATATGTCAAAATGCTGGTGATAAACTTTAAACTCCTGTTTAAATTTCGCCAAATTTAAACTGTTCAGTTGCTGTTTGAGGCTAAGCATGGGGGTCTGGGATTTCATAGGAGAACCACGGGTCATGTGTTAGATTCGCTCTCATGTTGACAATTCATATGGAGGTTTAGACAAAGACGTGAATTAATTTCAGTTTCGCAGATGACGTGTGTGCTGAGAAGATACACTGTCCCATCGTATTAGGTAGGCAGTGTTTAGTTCTGGGCAATGCTGCTGAAATTGTGCAAGTGAAAAAAAGACAAATAAGTCACGATGTAACGCAGATTCTCTTTTGAAGGTTAAGTAGGATCATTTGAAAGACTAGGGCAATAGTGACCTTCGGTCGCAAATGTAAACTGTGATTGTGTTCAACAACCACGCATAATAAAATGTGCAGTTTCTCCTATGAGAGGAAAACTAAGTCATGTATATCAACAAGTAGTTGAGGAAACATAAAGAGCCCCCGATAAAGCCAATTATCCTACGCGGCGGAATACTTTCACTAAATTTAAGGCTTACCTGTCGGTGGTGCCGCTCTTCCCTTCGTAAATGTGGGTAACTCATTTTCTGTTGTCAAGTTTTCTGCTGTTTTTGAGCAGTAAGGTGAATTGGACTGCAGACTTTCGATCGACTGTGCAGATTTCGGAAGTCTATACTCCTATTTATACGCCCCCATTATCACGCGGTGTTCCGTCACATGACCTGCCACAATGGTGCCGTGACGTTGCAGTGATATTTATAGATAATGACATCATGCCACTTCGTCACTGGCGTCAGGTGGTTGAGCGTGCCCCGCAGCTGACCTGCATGCCGGACGAGTTGTTTGCAGTGCTTTACATTGGCGTGTTTGTTTCTTCCAAAATAAACAACTGAAAAATGTGTTAACAAAAACATAATTTAGCGCTTTAAAGCCCCATTAGATGTATCTATCTGCATCCCTGGCGATTTACTCGGTCGATTTTTCCGAGCTTTTGTGGTGGCTTGCGGAGGCCATATGTGACCGTGACGTGCAAGTCGAAAATTATAGCTGTTGAATCACCTTCTCTAGTCCCTCTTCTCTGAGCATTTTACATGGGTTGCACTTCAAACCATCGGAAAAATTGCCAAAAAGATACAGTTAATGGGCCTTTAATTTTAATACACTAAGACTGTCCTCCTAGACTGTTACATCACGTTTGACGTTACGAGTTCGAACCCATTTGAAAAAAATCACTGAATTATCCATTTCTCAGTGGCGCACTGATATATTTTTTCACTAACTGAGATCAACAGCTTGACTTCATTTACAGAAGTTTGAAGAAGCTACTTCTGTTGAACATTCCCTTTTTATAAAAGTATCGAAAAACAGCGTGGAGGAAAAGTATTTGTTTTCGCACATAAATGCTCAAAATGCCAATCTTCGACATGATTGGATTCGTGTTGCTGTCACTGCACACCGCGCGGCGATGATGTAAATAGCAGTATTTGAGCGAAGGCGATCGTGTACCGTATTTTACGTTCTCGAAAACGTGAAGTTGCCTTTTCCACTTATCTAGGAATCATTCACAAACTATGATGTCGACATATTCTCGGTGATATTCTTTTCTTATTGAACAGGTTGATATAATTAATCTTTGCTCTCACCTGGATAGTGAAAGCGCATTTTGCCAGCAACTGTTTCGCTGTGTTTAGGAAACTGTACAGTGCAAAACTGCAACAAGAGCGGATTATGCGGGGAGATTTAGCAATTTTAATAAAGGAAAACAATTGTGGTATTTAAAAAGTGAACGACAAAAATTAATATTTCTCCAAAACCTTTGAAAAGTGGATGGGAGAAAATAAGTAATGAGTATTAATTTTTGAAGTTGTATGATCCTTAACGTAGAATGCGCCCCAGGGACAAATATTCTGACTCTCATATTTTTTAACACTTTTCTGATTTACCACTTGTTGGAACTCACGTCAAATCTCTTGGAGCGAGAAAAATGTTTACCGTCTTATTTTTTCAAAAATCGAAAATTTTGTTTTTATTTGTTGGTGGCGGCCGTTTTGAATTTTAAATACCGGTCAATATTAGGATATTTGTTTTTGTTGTCCCGAACTTCTCGCACGCTGATCCCTGATTATACAGTTGATTTGGTGAGAGAATGGTTGAACGTTTCATTCAGGAAAGTTTAAGCAAATCATTTTACAGTTGAAGTATTTCACTGTCGACTCGCATACTATATACCAAATGAATGAAAATGCAGGCTTTGGCAGTCTCGACCTTGACGTGATAATGTCAAGGTCATGATGAGTCGTTGCGCCTATCTGGAGGCTAAAGATAATGGCATGAAACTTTGTTCCAAATATCCCATTACCGAAATCTGTCGGTCAAGCTCAACCCCCTCTGCCGTACTTCCAAAAAAAGTTTGAAAATCAGAAATCTTGCTCGGGTACCACTGATATCGCAGTTTATCTTATTCTGATTGTACATCTTGCTCCAGTCCGTAAACCAACGTCGTCGTCAATTGTTAGACTTTGTTCGTCAAGGTTAATACACACAATATTGTTGACAGGATCCCGGGAATCTGGTGTTTACTTGAAAAGTGCTGGATTTGTCGCTGGTCATATTTAAAACATTCGTGCACATCAAATTGTGACTTGCTTCTTCGAGTAAAACTTTACTTTAAAAGGCAATACAAGAATAAGGGATATATTGGCTGTTGGCATAGTCAGATGCTAGCTCTGCCTGCATGGCTGGGAGTTGTTCTGTGGATGTGCCTCAGAAGTTATACAGCAGAATCCACCCGGCACAGTGTAGTCAAGTACGTCTTACCAGAGTGGCTTTGGTACAGTGAAGCATAGTTTGGGTCGTTGAAGTATGCCAAGGTGATCAAAATAAGGCTCTCCACTGAAGTTGGAATGTTTGTTGTTTACACTGTCAGTAAGTTTGCAACAACATCTAGAATGACGACAATGGGGCGTCATTCTCGTCAACTTGTAGACCTACGCGGCAGAGAGGTCGTTCGGGGTGAATTGGTTTCAACTTTGTACCATAGGCAGTTAAATTTAAATTGGTGTGATCCTTGAATGGACATTTTGTTTTTCAAACGTTTGTTAACGTTTGTTTACAGAGACAATGACCATCCTTTTCTTATATTCATTTTTGCATTTTTCTTTTTGCGTGAGCCCCGTCAGCCACCGTGACATCAAACTGATACGCTGCAATACTTGCAACATCACTGAATGGGTCTGGAGCTAACTTGACATTGCTGTCAACTCGCGCTGTCCAGTCTGTTCTGTCTAATTACACTGAGTTAATCATTAGTCTATTTCAGTGAAACCTTTCTCTGATCGTCCACGTATTCGGCTTTTTTTAACAATCTGCTGTGAGAATACCTAAAATTTTGCTTCAAATAAGATATTAGGGCAAATTGTTGCATTTATTGAATACGGTGATGTAGTTTTCAGTCACTCTGATGGATGGGTAATAAACAAACACGTGGATCTAAAGGTCATGCAAGGATGCATGGCGGCGGAGGGGTCATGAAAAGGTCAGGTTAAACGCTTTGGGCTTGAACATTACAAACGCAACCCCTCCACGGAGAATGTGTTGCAGTGAATGCACTGCACTGTGGTACAATATAAATACAGATGGCCAGCCTTACACAGCCTGCCATATCATCATCATCATCATCATCATCATCATCCAGTCCATGGCCCATTTGTACTGTTGCATTCTGGGATGACCGGAGAAAATAAACGAGCGAATGATCTGACTAAAATGATGACAAGGTTGAGACATCACTCATTCTGAAAGTCAAAACTTTAATCAAAAAGCAAACAGTCTTCATTTACACAAACTCGACATCATGAAAATCACATTTTCAGTAAAACGTTGCCAAATAAACAAAGGCATGTCTTTCTTCATCACATCAATCATGAGTTTAATATTTTCTTTATAGCAATGTAACAGTCAAAACAATTGAAACCCCTTGAGCCCTGTCCCCTTAGGGCATTCTACCCTATCATAAAATTTGAGATGATTTCAAATGCAAAAAAATCACTCGAGAAATGCGAAATTGTATCATTAAACACAAATCAATGCTCAGATATTCCAGGAAAAAATATGCAAGTCTAAATGAAAGGATACGAAGGTATTTTACAGGGCCAGTAATGCTAACTTTTGATGATTTTCTCACTATTTTGTTTTGAATGCCAACTGTAATTTCTTGGTCTACTCTCAAAAGCATTTTGATACATACAGTAATATTATCATCTAAGCCTGTACATGTGTAAACTGCATTGTTATTGTTGAAAATGAATTCTGGTCTGGACTAGAATTCAAATGTAATCGATAATAGTGCATTTTACATTCATAGACGCTACGTTGACGAGCTAAATAACGGGTATTTCAATGATTTTGGGGAGTAGAGTAAGAACTTGTAATTGACATATACAATAAAAATAATGAAAAAATCATTGAAAAGTCGGCATTATTGGCACTGAGATATGTTTCAGGTAATTGAACTGAGTAATGCCTATCAATGATTGGCTAACCATTAACCACAGCAGCGTTCATTTGATACAATTTTGAAAATGACAATTTTATGAACCATACATGTTTACGCTGGGCTAAAATGCATATGATGGTAACTACAAGTAATAATACCCATACCAAAAGTTTCAGAGAAATATTTGAAGACTAAGATGACTAAGATTTGTTACGTTAAATGTGTGATAAAAATGTTGGAAAATATACTTGAATATGTTTACATATTTTATTCAGTTTGTAAAAGTATGTCTTCTAGCAAATCTGGTATAAGATGGACTTTTTCTGAAGTTCCACAGACTAGCGCTTGTCTGTTTCGAGAAAGTGAGAACAATGAACAGTTTGTTAAAACAATTTTTTTCTGTAATATTTTCTTCCTGCAGCATAAGATGGACTTAAGAAGTTCCATTGATTATCTGAGTTGCTGCTTCTGGACTTTGAGAAGTTCCATAAAGACTGTCTGAGTTGCTGCTTCTCTAATTTAGGCTGTTCACCCCACATTCCCAGTGAGCAGGTCCACACTCTTCATTGATAACTATGGGTTTGGGACAAACCATGGTGGGAAAAAGGGTAAATAGCATTCATGAACTGATGCACATTGCATGAATGTTTGGCCATGTAAGCACTCATCTCTTCAAGAGGGCGATCACATGTCCCTAACTTTCTGATAAAATATGTCCTGATAATGTCTGACGCACTTGACCCCTATGTATATTTATCAAGGACACCATGCACTGTGCCTGATACTACATTTTTGTCATCGTGTAAGAACAGAACACAAAACATACCGACAAAAATATTTTGAAATCGGTCACATTTAGAGAAGTACTCTAGAATTGTGATCAGGCATACAGTTCATGTTGGTGTTTATAGTATGACAAGATAAATGAGTATTAATACTGTCCTCTGTCAGTGACAAATAAACAAATCACATTACAAATAAGAGACATCAATTGTTCTCTTCCTTGTATGAGAAATAGTGTTCAAATATTTTCCAAGTACAGGACTTCCATGAGGAAATGTAACTCCTAACCGTGTTTTATTAATATTAATAAAATAAATGAATATATTTGGGATCATTCTTCGAAGTATGTGATAAGATAAATCGTCAAAAGGTACATTTCAAGGTAACAACATTGTAAAACAAGTCTAGCAAATAAAATACTTATCGGTAACCTGATAACAAAATACAAAGTAGTTCATACTAAACAAAGTAAGTTTGTCCATGGGGTAGAATTATTCGTTGAGTATTTGTGATATTTTGATTGGTTGAAGAAGAACAGGAAGTTGTGTACCTTGTTCCACCACTGCCTCACAGTACATAACTTTGATCTATAAAAGCTCAGCAAAAACTTGAAAGAAATTCATCCAAGAACTTGAAACGTTTTTCTTTTTCTTTTTTAAAATTTCACACAATTTACAACTGAATGCCACAAACTCTATAAAATTCAGACTCCCAGGCAATCAATAGTGCCAGATGACATGCTATCTTATTTCAACGTTACTCAAGCAGTGAATTATTGACGGAATATCTTTGACAGCGTGACACATTTCAGTCTTGTACAGGAAACAGGCTCAACAAAAACACTTCAAATATTCTTACAACATTTTTATGAATATATGGAAAATATATCTTTTTTGTATGTAGAACGTGAACTTCTATTTCATGCAATTTTTATTATTCAGATATAACTCAAGGCTTGAACAATTTGCAAAAACATCTCTCCTCAAGAAAATGCATACTATTACTTGATGCTTCGGACTACCAAATCTTTTCAGTATGTATTTCACAAAATGAAACAGTTTTTTTTTCAACTTTTTTGAATTGTTTTTGATATAATAGATATAGATAGCTTTACACCAGAATGATAAATGATAGTTCTGCTAGAAGACCATTTAAACTGAGTGACACAGCTTGTTATTGATAAGATTTGAGAAAAGAAACAAACAGATTTTTTGGACTCACACTAGCTATCAATGAAACACTGTAAAAAAAAGAAATGAATAAATTTTGTTCGACTCAAGAATAAAAAGGATTACGGTGAACAGCGGTACAAACAAACTGCGTATGGATATACATGTATTTCTGTGCACTTTTGTGCACATAGTTTTGTTTGTACCATGGTCCATTCAAATTCCATGTTTAACCCATTGTGCTAACGCGACTAAACTTAAAATGTACATGAAACTTAACAATTTCACGTAAACACTAATATTTTGATAAATGAATGAAGATAACTTGAAAACAACAGGAATGATTTGCTAAAATTGTCTCTGCCTGATTCCCGTTTGAATTAAACTAGGGAAATCTTCCGGAAGTAGTATGTGAACACGGCATGTCGGGCATGTACTCTGTTCTTTCATCCATTTACGAATGCACTGTGGAAAGCAAAACAGGAAAGTTAGTTTTTGCCTTCAGAGAAATCAATATGGCTGTGTTACAAATCCAGCCTGCACTGGGACCTAACATGGTTACCATGGCAGTGTTTCACACACAACAAAATCATAGACACCTGACAAAGTTAAAGTGAAAATAGCCAATCACATAGCAGTATAAACAGCAAATCATACGGCACTGTAAACGCTAAGAGTCAATCACGAGAGAGGTATGAATAGTAACAGTTGATCACACGGCAATATAAACAGCAACAGTCAATTATAAGGCAATATAAGTAGTAACAGCCAATCAAATGGCAGTATAAACAGCAACAGTCAATTACAAGGCAATATAAGTAGTAACAGCCAATCAAATGGCAGTATAAACAGCAACAGTCAATTACGAGGCAATATAAGTAGTAACAGCCAATCAAATGGCAGTATAAACAGCAACAGTCAATTACAAGGCAATATAAGTAGTAACAGCCAATCAAATGGCAGTATAAACAGCAACAGTCAATTACGAGGCAATATAAGTAGTAACAGCCAATCAAATGGCAGTATAAACAGCAACAGTCAATTACGAGGCAATATAAATAGTAACAGCCAATCAAATGGCAGTATAAACAGCAACAGTCAATCATGAGAGAGTATAAACTGTATCAGAGCATGACGAGGCAGTATAATGATATTAGCCAATCACACGGCAGTATACACCAACAGTTGATCACATGGCAGAATAAACAGCAACAGTAGATCATGTGGGAGTATAAATGGTGACAACCAATCACATGGCAGTATAAACAGTTACAGCCAATCACAAGGCACTATAAATGGTAACAGCCAATCACATGGCAGTATAACGGTAACAGCAATCATAAATACAAATCTGAAACTCTTCTTCTCACAGTGCCATACTAAGTCTTGTCTTCTTGCTTTCTGATTTTCACCTTGTAGTACAATGCCCTGTCAGTGTCCATTACATAATATACATTGCTCTAAAATGCTGTATTTACTAATTAACTCATTCACTTACCTATTTATTCATTTGTATGTAAATTTATTTTGTAAAAGAAGAATCTCAAATGTTGCTTAAACAGAAATGCATGAACATTACAAAAGAAGTGCTGTTGAAGGAACTACCAGGGTACAGGCATATGAAGGTCTTTGATGTAACAGGTTAATTAAAACAACTCACCTCTGTGTGGAATCGATGCTTGCATTCTAAAACACACAAACCACCGGGAGTCAGCTCATCGTGGCAAATCACACAGGGATCTTCATCGTCCAGGCTAATACCAATGTTACTCAAACTGGGCTCTGGCAAGTAGGGTGAGTGAGGGCGCACAACTTGAGGTGGCAAGCCCTTCTTGAATGGAGGCTGGATGACCGCTGCAGACGTTGGCACTGTACTGGGTTGTGGTACACCGTTGCCAGGCACCGCGTTGGATGGCACACCCATGGCTGTATTGACCACAATACCCGGTGGAACGCTAGCTGGTCTATTTGTGGTGGAGCAAGCACAGGAACTGGCTTGACCACCCTTTGGGCGGGCACTGATTGAACAGGTCCTTGCATTGGAGGCTTTCAGAGAGAAAAAAAATCATAGAAGAAATTAAACAGGCGGGTAGCAAAATAACAGTGATTGACGTTTTCCCCTCTTTCATACGGTAAAACAAAAGTATTCCAGTTCACTTTGCTTCCTGGCTGAATTTAAAATTCCTATGTAAACAATTACATCATGGACCACACACATACAAGCTTGTTGATGCGTTTCATTCTGGATATTTCAATATAACTTTCAGAGTAGTACAAAGAAGCTGTATTTGACAAACGGAAAGGAATTGAGGGCAAATAAATAGGGATCGAGTTACTACGTTAACCCTTTGAGTGCTGTATATATTCCCGCCAATATTTTAGAGCAAAATTTTACCAAATTTGATACAAACTTTTTTATTGTTTAACAATTTTTCACCCAAATGTACATCAGTTTTAATTTCCTACAGTTTTTGATCAAACATATGGCAAAAAATCAGGAAAAAATGGTAAATATATTTTATAATGATAGCAAAAATTGACTTAAGCACTCCAAGGGTTAATAGACTTACAGGCACTTGGTTTGGAGCTGGGTGTGCTGGCTTCTGCATGGTTAGTCTTGGTGCGATTGCCATTTGATTTGCAAGCTGATCTTTCTTGATCAGTTCCGACGTCCTGTGGATGATTTCGTCCAATGAGAGACCGGAGAGTGTGTTCTTGTTTGAGCTTCTCACATCTTTGATGAAGTTTGTAAGCTGGAACCTTGAAAAGGCAAAGGCAAAGCAATAGAGTTAACTGTGTATTCCTATGATAATCAAGAAAGCTATACTCTCCCTGTTCTGCCTGGACAAATAAATTAATTGTTGATCTGCTGTGTCTAGTCTTTGTGTTTAGGCGTGACAAAGTTTCAACAATACAGAGTCATCTGACATTTTTTTTGACTTTTGTTGCATGTTTGATTTCAAAAAAATGGCTTTCGACCTACTAGCTTGTAAAATGGATGTACAGCATCCAACGGATATTGGGACATGATATACATGACAAAATACATTAACCCTTGGCACCCTGACCCCCTGGTACTCTACGATGTCATCGGACATTTCTGTCCAAGCCGGGTTCAAAGGTTAAAAGGTTAGTAGTTGCTACTTTTTGATGTTTTTTTCATTATTTTTGTGTTCAATATGAAGTACAGTTTCTTGCAATACACATCAATCAGCTTGTCAACTCAGCCTGTACATGTGTAGACATTGTTATTGTTGACAAGTAAATTCCGGTCCGGACTAGAATTCAAATGTAAACAATCAGAGGCCATTCTACACGTTTAGACACTGTGATGGCAGGCTATATAGCAGTGTTCCAACAATGCTATGGGAGTAGAACAAAAATTTGCAATTAACTCAGAAAACACACATAGTGAAAAACTCATCAAAAAGTAGGGCTACTGGTTCCTTAACCCTTGGTTGTTCCGCAATACGGCCAGCTGGTCCTGTATCTTGTACTTTACAGTAGAACTGGCACAGCTAATGATTGTCCCCATAAAGCTCTGGATTTAAACACAATCCATCCATGATGGAGGGATGGTGGATGTCCCATGAATGCTGTCAACGTCAACTAGGTAGTCAGAGTAATGTAGTACATGCCTCGAAATTGAAAAAGACTTAAACTTTCTTTCAGGAAACTTTAAATAATTCCCTCTCAAAATCAAGAATGAGTATCAGTTCTACAACACAACAAATTAGAAAATATTTACCAACCCTTGAAACTCAAATGGCCTCCAACCCTGTGTTAACTCTATGGGAAAAATTAAATTTTCTATTTTCACAAAAAATAAGCCAGTGTGTCCTTTCTTTATTCAGTGAGCTTCAAATGAGCCCACACAAGTGATAGGCCAAACAGTAAAAATGGATGTACAGCATCAGGTTGTACAGTTTGAAAGTCAGACTATATGTCCCCCAGGTGCATTCTACCTTAAAAGAACTGCAATATACACTAGCCCCAAGAAAACAATTGTGGTTTATGACAATAAACCATTGGACTGACTCACTCTTGTCTTACACAAGGTATGTGATGGAAGTGAAACACTGCCCATGTCAATAATGAGAAATAAGATGACATACTTACTTGTTATACAGCGGGTACATTGTCAATAATTTCAGCATGATTTTTTCAAAACTGTTTTTAGGCGGTGGATGAGTCTGTGGCTGTTGCTGCGGCTGTGGTTGTTGCTGTGCCTGCGGCATGTGCTGTCGCTGCTGCTGCTGCTGTTGTTGTTGTTGTTGTTGCTGCTGCATTTGCTGGAAATGTTGCTGCTTTTGCTGCATGTGTCGTTGCTGCAGTTGTTGTTGAGTTTGCTGAAGTTGATGTAGCTGCTGGGGGTGGAGAAACGGCTGTTGCTGTTGCTGCTGGGAGTTGAGCTGTTCCTGTTGCTGTTGTGGTGGCACTGGCTGCGGTTGTTGCTGCTGTCCAGTTGCTGCTGCTGTTGGCTTTTGCTGCTGTAGCTGAGGTGCAACTCTGGAGCCACCGACCGCGGCTGGCTCTGACGCAGCACCTGCCACTGCTGCTGCGACTTTTGCTCCTGCAGGAATATTCTGTGGCACTTTTGGCACTGGTTGGACTGCAGCTGCCCTGTCAACACCGTTGGAGGCTCCAGACTGCTGCGGTGTTGGGGAAGGTGTGGCAGGAGGGGTTGATACAGATGTTGGTGTCGACCGTCCAAAAATAGCGCCTGGCCCTGGATTCCCAGACATTCCACGGAGATTCTTCAACTGAAATTTACAATGATATGTTATACCAGAGATAGAAAGCATTACACGAAGAACCCTTACTGAGGTTATATGGCATTACTATGCATCTACCATCAAGACCAACAGAATTTCATGTTTGTTAAACAAGCCATTCAGAATACCAAGGTTGTAACATTGACAGTTTCAAGGGGCCCAAAATGTAGTGCCTTTTGTGGATGCATCTTGCCCTTCACTTTGGGACTGTTTCAAGGGACCCATTGGATGACAATCAGATTTTTTCTCACGCTTTCAACTTGTACTTGCAAAAGCTATCCAAAGCACATGGTAGATAGTTATCCATAGTTATGCAAGACACAGGAAAAAAGAAATGTAGATTGCATGAATATTGTCATTACTTGGCACATTCAACACACCAGTCTTGATGTAAGGTGTATAATCATAAGGTTACTGTGAAAATATCACTCTAACCTTCTTGTTTGGTAATACACTGTGTTAATGTCCTTGTGCATACTTTGTGATATTTCAGTAATAAACTCATTATATCTCTAAAACCATGCAGAATTATATGAAAACTTTTGGCTGTGTTTTTCAGGATGGTGTCTGAAATTCCAAAAAATTCTACACCTTTCTAATCAAAACTGACCAGTTTCAAAGGTACACAGAACGTGAATGACATCAGAATCTGAAAGTACTAAAACAAGCCACAGATTACATTTTCAACTTTAGAATTATATCATAGTCTTTGAAGTTTTCATCCTGGTGAAAACTACAAGTCCGAAAGAAAATGACATCAAATTACAAGAGGACTTTTGAAAGACATCCACGGGCAATAACTGAAACTACCGTAAAAACCCTATTAATTCGACCACTCTATCAATTCGACCACCCTATTTTTTCTCAAAACATAATTTTATTTTACCCTTTTCAATTCGACCACAGATGGAAATTGGGACTCTCTCAATCTCTAATAATTCAATCAACCAATCATGAGAAGCTGTTTTGAATATTTTACTTTTGATAAAATACACAGAACAACACTATGTACAGGACAGAATGTCTAAGTCTAGACTTCTGGAAAGTCACCTTTATATGTTTCAATCATCCAAGATGAACTTATGAACTGTCAAAAAAGTTGAAATCCATAATAATTCGACCACTGAAATTATTTTGGTTTTGTTTATTTTCTAATAATTTAACTATTTAAAATAGTAATTATTTTTTCTTGTTGAATTGATAGGGTTTTACGGTACAATTCCACTCACTGACATAAATGATCTTTCTGATCTTGTCAGAGAAATGATTGATCAACTCACCATTGGGTTGTGGAATAGAGCTGCTGGTGGTTCCGGCATCGTTGGCAATTCAACCGTCGGTAACGATGACAGGGAACTGCCCTTGTTGATCATTTCAACCCTATCGTCATGATAACCCTGGAAGAATATCGCAAAATTGTCAAAATATATAACGACAAAACTATAGTTAGCCAAAACAGGAGTTCAGAGGGTGCCCGTTGAACAAACTATACAACAATATGAGGAAATGACAGATTCCCATGTTTGTGCCACACTTTACATACACTGTACCTGCCTCTGACATAACTCTTCTTCTCCCAAAGTGGTATTTATTTCTATGGTTTGTCTACTGAGCCTAGGAAAAGAGGATTTTAACTTTTGACCCTAAGTACCGGGTATTAGTGCAACCCTATTGTTTTCTATTGCATGGCGGACCTCTTACACAGAAATGGGGATGTAAGGATTATACTTCTGAATGCCAAAACACAACGAAAATCTGAGCTCTCACAGTTAACTTTCATAATAACGATACCTAACTATAACTTGAGTTTCGTGAGAATAGTGTCCCTTTATGAGCTGAATTTGCAAAGCGGTTTCACAGTACCTCTGATGTTCAGACACCTCTTTCGCACGAGCACAACAGACTTCTTTCAAAGCCTGCTAAATCTACAATTCTCTCTTTGCAGATGTTGCAAATGTACTGTATACAAAAAACATGTTCACATCGTTCATTGTAAGTCTTACCATCTGAGCGCCTCCAGTTGGGATATCCATCAGCTCAACTATTTAATCGTGACTGACACAGGAAGAGAATTGGTAAATTGATTGCGGCACATTGATTACAGGCACATTTTGAGAACAAAAAGCAATATTTTCATCACTTTCATCAAAAATTGTAGCATTCGTTCTGGTTTGATGAATAATTTTGAAGTTTTCTAGCAAAATAGCTTGGAAATTTTAAAACTACAAGGAAACGTTAGCAATGCAACTCATCATTTTCTGTGTTTCAAAGTGCATGAGACAAATACAGACTTACTTTAATTTCAACTATCTTGTTTTGGACTTCTTCTGAGAATTGTTTCCACAAAACAGCCAGTGTTTTACACTGTTGTTTGACTTCATCCAAACTCATACCGGCTACAGTGGACGGCCTGAAATAATTAACACACACATGAACAGTTTCTTTCAAGATCCTTCAAATGCACCAACATGACAGTCTTGGAAATTTTTGAAATTTTTCAGGGGGGGCCACGTTGAGCCATGTATTCAGTGTTTTGATTGCCTTTTTGTGAGTATTTTGTGCTAAGGTGTATAGAAGTTTGAATGCTTCATTAACTCCCGCTGTGTTGAAGCATCACAGTCAAAATTGCAACAACTCAGCTCAATTATTGAACCATCTTATTTTCCAAGGACATGACTGAGCTGACCTGAGCTGAGTTTACCATTTCATGGTATACGGTATTTAACCCTATCACCACCAAATCCATTGTTTTCTATGGTAAAGTTGGACCTGTATACAGGGAACTGGGGGTGAAAGGGTTAAACCACTTTGCTTCAGCACATACTCTTGGAAATGTGTCCGCCAGTTACATAACAAAGTCTCCTTAGCCTAGTAGTAGAAGTGACAATGTATGCACCAAGATATCATCAGGCAGATGTAATTGTATCATACCGATAAATTCATTCAATGCACAAGCATAGATGTAGATTCTGCGCCTCACTCTCTGCCATGGTATTGAAATGCTGTGGTAATATTCAGATTCCTTTTGTTTCACTTCATAAGGTTCACAATCAGCTTTTAATTGCAACTCGAGTACCATTATCTGGTGGGTAGACATCCATATAATACAATTGGTACAGTGTACATTATTGGTATTGCAACACAGGACCCAACACCAAGCATTAGCTTGAGGAAATAATTACCTTACTGCAAATACTGGAGTCTTAAGGCAAAACATACCTCGGGGACAGATATTCGGGCGTTCAAATTTTATTAATTCTATTTTGATCTATCACTTATTGGGCTCATTTTAAAGCTTTGGTGAAAGAAAAAGTTTTCACAATCTTAGTTTTTTTGAAAATTAAAAATTTATTTTTCCCCATAGGGTTAATACAGGGATGGCGGCCATTTTGAATTTCAAATACTGGGAAATCTTAGGTAATTTGTCTCTCTATACCAAAGTCTGCACAGTGACCCTAGATTTTTTGGCTTGATTTATAAAAGAATGGTTGAGAGTGTCATTCAGGAAAGTTTGAGCAAAAGTTTAAGTTTTTTACTTTCAAGGCGCATACTACCCTTGACCACTATCTGATACCTGAGTGACATGCGACAAAATTAATACATGCATGGTATGCTTATGTTTGCTTGTATATGCAAATCTTAGATGGTTCATTGTCAATATAGAGCACATTCACATATCCTTTACTGTGTGATATACATGAATTCTAAATTTGGAATGAAGTGTCTGCTTCTTGGTTGACAGAATTTCCAAAATTTTTTTCAAATACTTAGGAATTCTGATGACTAATTATTTAAAGGGCAACTAGCTGTATGTTTTGAGGATTCTTTTTCACTATTTTTATTTTGTAGATCAATTACAAGCTCTTGTCTTGTGTCTACTTCACAAAGCATCTCAAAACACAAACTATCCAGCTTGTCAACACAGCATCGTGTGTAGAATGCACCGTTATATTCACATTTGAATTCTAGTCTGGACCAGAATTCACTTGTCAACATTAGCAATGCAGTTTACGCACATACAGGCCGAGTTGACAAGCTGAATACTGTTTATCTTGACTTGCTTTGGGGAGTAAGAACAAGTAAGTCTAGTCATCATTGACAAACAAAATTTCCAAATAAATCATCAAAAGGTACAGCTACTGGCACTTAAACCCTTTGAGTGCTGTAATTTTTTCCAACCAAAATTTTAGCTCAACATTTTATCAGTTTTTGTGAATTTTTCTGTAATTTTTGTGATAATTTTGAACCAAAAGGATAACACCTTTCAAGTTTTTGTCAAATTTTGTCAAAACTCTGAAAAAATTGACTTGGATATATGTTATAAAGGCGACAAAAATTGACTTTGGTGCTCAAAGGGTTAAGTCTTCCAGGCTTTATGCCATTGTGCACATCTGCCATTACCAGCAGTTGACTGTTAGAGCAGTAAGTATGTAGGTAGGATATTAGCATACCTCAGCATCTTTGGCTCTTTGAGTGGCTTTCTTGTAACTGTCTTCAATTGTTGCTTTCAGTTCATCAAACTTCACCCTTTCAGACATCCAGTTACTCCTGTTCGAGTAATGAAAGACAGAACAAACAAGTTCAGCAATGTTGCAATAGAATCAGACAAAACATTACGGTATTCTCTGTGACTGCTGGGTTCTAAAATGAACAATGGTGTGCAAATATGTGTACACATTACGTTGATGGAGATAGACTTCAAGACCAACATGCTGTGCACGTAAAAATAAACAGAATATATTGTCATCATTTCCTGAACATGCTACATAATCCTGACTTTGGTTGCCTAGACTGGTAATCTTTCTAATAATTACAACAATAAAACTAACACACAGGGTTTGGGTGAAAAGTGGGGAGCATTTATTAAAACTGTGCAATCACTCCCCACGAACCTTCGGGCGGGAGGATGGGAGAAACGAGAAACACTACACAACTTGTCAATGCTAGACTGACAGGCGACTGCAGGGGACACCTGGATGTATATTGTAGAGCGCCCTCATGCAACATTCAATAATTAACACTTTTAACAGTAAGTCTTTATTATTATACAGTTGGAAAATTACATTACTGAAGAAATTAAGTCCCAACCAAAGCACCAATGTTTTTCTGCGGAGTATATGAAGCAACTTTGGGTTACTAGATTGCTTATATGTGTTAGGATAGTTCTTGCCTCAGAAATGAAAGATTGAAACTTTGCTCAAACTTTCCCCAAGTAAACTTTCAAACGTTCCCTTTCAAAATCAAGATTGAAAATTTGGTGGCAAATTTTGGTCCCGGAAAAACAAACACATTATCTGACATTTACTAATATTTGAAATTGATAAGGTCGCAATCCCTGTGTTATCTCTATAGGGGAAAAAAACTCAGCCAGCTAAAACTTAGTTTACTCAAAGAACTTCACTTACACTGTGGCTATACACTGAACAGGCATGTTGACAAAGGATCATTGTGAACCTGACTGTATCTGTAACTTTTCAGTCTTCAAAACCAAAACATTGACATATCAAAATAAGGTGGTAGGGCAAAAGAATATTGTAAAAGATTGAGTCTGAGTATCTGTCCCCCAGGTGCATTTTACCTTAAAGGTATACAGTCACCTGTTCCAATTTTGCCACAGTTACCATAACTTTAAGCGGGTGGCCACCTTTAAAAAACAGTGCCCTCACATGGGAATTTTGAATACCTGGGAATGCCCCTTTGACCATATATTGGCATATATAGATTACTGGTGACTGTATGTATACCTTCAGCTATTATTGATTATCAATAATGCAAGGCAAAAGTTGCCGAAGTAAAAGCTTACCTTTCAGTTTTCAGCATGCCTCTAATATTTTGGATTTCTTCAGTCTTTTCTGTAAGTTTGGTAGAAACTCTAAAACAAAACAAGAATAAGGTGGGAATATGCTGAGTACGATTCACAAACTTACGTGCCGTTCTAGATGCAAGAAGACATGGGGACGATTTCTCAACCAAAATCACAAAAAAAGCCACAAATTTTACTGAGATTCTATTCTCCTCAAGGGTTAGTTGGCAAAAGTGTATTGACCTGAGATGTTGGAGATCAAAAAGTGACATCATACTATATGTCACAAAACATCATCTTGTGGCATCGATTGCTCTTTGCAGCATTGCTACGACTCCTTTGGACAAAGTTTGTGCAGCATAAGAGGTTGTTGTCTCGGGATGGCCTGTAAGAAATTTTGCCAAAAGGCTATGATATGAATGTAGGATTCCCTTGCTCACTTTCCACAGACTAATAATGTAGTGTGATTCTAGCAGACTACCTATCTTACTTAATATTATAATGTGATTCTAGAGGAACTCCCCAGCTCACTTCAAAATCACATTACGGCTGATGTGCAGGAATCTGAGTGGCTGAATCTTACCGGTATAATTAAATAGTAAAAAAGACTCCCTAAGTTGCTGTGAATAGTGACAATTGAACAATCAGATATAACCTTGCGAGAACGCAGCACATCAGCACATTACTGTAATGTGATTTTAGTCAGACTCCCCAACTCACTACTACATTATTCAAATATGATTCTAGCCAGACCCCTTAGTTTACTGTTACATTACTGTAATATGATTCTAGTCAGACTACTCAGCTAACTGGTCACATTACTGTTATCCATTTCTGACCAGATTCCCAGCACACAGCTTTAGTTAAGGGCAGAATTCCATTGAAACATACTTTTCTTTCTGCTCACGAGCGGTTTTCTCTTGCTGTTGTAACTTTTCTATCAGGTCACTCTTCTCCTTGATTTCTTTATCACGTTTTCTAGTCTCAGAATCATGTTGAAGCAATATTTCTCTGTTTGTAGCTTGTAGGACCTGGCAATATTGGAGAAAAATATGGGATACCTTTACTTCACGATGTAAATGTTGTTTTTCATGCATCAAACAGCACAGATAACGTTTATGCGAAAATTTGACTTAAAAACTGTTTTGATGTAAGGATTTCTAGTTTCGTTTTTATGATCTAAACTGTCAAAACTGAACATGAGTGACAATCAAACCCCAAGCATGAATCCACTGCAATTGGAGTAGAAAACGAAAGAAACTTCTGCAATGATGAAAATTCAATGGCACAAGACCAGAAGTGCCTCTATAGACTCTGCTCCCCAGCTTTTTTTGCCCTGTTGTTGGGTTAGCGATTTGAATATGCAATTCTTGCCTACGTAAAGGCATGGGTCAGGCATCATATTGTCTTGCCAGGAAATGTACTTACCAGATTGCAATTTCAATGGAAAACAAAAGGCTATGACACCTTCATAATCCTCTCACTGGGATCGTGTCCCCTATATAGCTTTTGTCTTGTGCTATGGGGCAAACTACATGATATTCCAATGCATTGTGGGTAAAAAATCAATTTCTCACCACTGTGAGAGTTTGAGATAGTGATCAAATACTAATAAATAATTTTGAGACATCACTCTCACGGTACAATATTTTGTTTGTTCGTGAAAGTAGCAAAATTTTATGTATCTTTTCAACTTTTCAGGCACTTCTGGTATGAAATTCTGTAGGACCTGAGTGTATATTCCTATCGAAATTTAGGTTTGTTGAGGTATATGTAAATCATGTTTATTGTGTGGATCAAATATCAAACTAGAGCCAGCCTACAGTTGGTAAAATCAACGTCCTGTTACATTACAGGTAGCAATCAGTGCCGATTGCCAAAATCAATACTCTGTGTACATCAATATCTCAAGATCTCATGGTAGAGGGGGACACTCCACATGTTTGCGTTTTGGGAGATTTTATTTACACAGACAATTCCCTCATTCTTGCTTTCTGCAGAAAAATACTGTCTACCTTTTCCATATCCTTGGAATCTGCAAGGGTTTTCTGTAAAACTTGACACTTATTCTTGGACCGTTCAAGTTGATCTAGTTTGTCTTGCAGTTGCATCTGTGCATATGAAGGTTTTCCAAATGTTATTGATCATACATTTTTATGTATGTATGTTATGTTATATTACGTTATGTTGTGTGTACATGTGTATGTTTTATGTATGTAAGCATAAATGCATGCATGTATGTTATGTTATGTATGCATGCATGCATGTATGTATGTTTGTATACATGTATGTGTGCCTGTGCATGTGTATGTATGAATGTCTGTATGTACCTTTACATCCCAAACCAAGAAATTCTAATTCGCAAGATATCAAAATACCTTTGGCATCCTGAATCCCAAGACAAGCTGTACTGTACACACAATGTTCCAGTATATCAAATGCATGTAGCTTTTTCAGGCATTATCTTGGAGATAATTTTGCTTCACCAACAAATTACTAACAATTGATTTTGACAAAACATCAAAAACAAGATCTGCATTTACATTCACCTTGGGTTCTACCTATTCACACAAAACAAAAATGCTTTAAATGGCCAATTGCTATTACCTGGAGATAATGATTTTCTCTTGACAGCTTATCAAATTGCTTTTGCTTGTACAATGCAGTGCCATCCGTATTAACAGCTATACTCTTCACATAAGGATTAAAGACAACTTGTACACTGAAGTCTCTCTTTGACCGTTTACCAGTCTGAGGGTAACTGTGTCGGAAGGAGTCTCCAGATGTCAGCATTGAAAGGTGCAAATCACTAATATCAGAAACACCCCCTGTCCATTCAGAACATTCTTCCGGAATTGAATTATTTTCTGCCCTGTGGCTTGCAACTGACAGCGAGAAATTAGGAATCTTATCCTCAGCAGGATTGGGAGTCTCTTCGTGGATTCCCGAATCACACCTATCCAGGCGGTTCATATCTTCACTGGCGTTGTATTTCAGATGTGAAGTGCTCATTGTCAGATGGTTTGAAGCTCTCTGTTGCAGTGAAATATTGCCCATTGGCAGCTCAGCTGCTGACACATTCTGGTACGGCACAGAGCCATTACTCCCCTTTGTCAATGCCAACTCAGGCATGGTATCTGCATGCCCTTTGCTTTCTCGGAAAGAATTTCCAATTGCTTCAAAAGACGAGAGCTCAGAAATTGCTTCCTTTGAATTTCCTTTTCTTCCATCGAACACTATATCAGACAATTTATCAAGGGTAGGAAAATTTGAAGTTTTCACATCTATTTTAGGATTTATGGCTGAATTCATGCTTTGGTTACTGGTGCTATGGTTACTGTTGTTACTTCGACTAGTTCGTTTGCCATTACTACCTTTGTTTGCTGCATGCACTGCAGATAAATTTGGAAAATTTTCAGAAGAAAGGTTAGCACTTTGGTTTATAAATGCCGCCCCCTGTGTGTTCTCCACACTAGCACTGGGCGCTTTGCCGTTCAGAGGTTTCAAATTGCTTTTCCCGTCAGGGTTGGGCGTCCCAGTTTTCTGCCTGACAAGTTCGCGGCACCTCACAGAGTCTTTCAACAAACACACCATGTCATCCACCATGGCAAACTGCAAAGACTGCAACAGGAAATTTGACAGGTTGCCCCAACGGGTCACCAACTTGTGAGCCTCTGGTGGGAAGATTTCATAGAATCCCGACACTAGCACTGGGTCTTCCACCTGCAGAGGGCCATGTTTCTCTAAGATCTGTGCAAAGTACCTGTATATCAAAAAGACAGTATCTGCTATTAATTAGAACATGTCATTGTCGATGACATGGTCCCCACACAGTGAATTTTGAAGCCTTTGACGTAAATGATGGTCATATTGGACTGTATCACGAAACAAATCAACTTGCATATGTATAACATTGGTAGTAATCCTTGTAACGTGTTTGTAAGAAATCATTCCAGACATCTCTTAGAAATCTGCATGAACGGACGCACAGACATACGTATCGACACTCAGACCGGACCAAATCTACAAGTCCCCTGAGACTATGTCCGTAGGGACTAAAAAGATAGCAAGGGGTTCATTTCTCACTCTCTTGCTAATCAATCTTTATTTATTACCAAAATGATGAATGACAGCATTCTTGGCTTTGACTCATGACAGTAATTAGGTGGCTTAACTAGTTTACACAGATTCATCCCTTTGGGTCAATCTTGATGGGTGTATTGTGCTATTAAGGTATGCTTGCCCTATCTGGACACATTGTACCACCGCTACACAGTGGAGGATGAAATATTTCTGTTTCTTTTTGAAATCATGCTCGGTGAGACAATTTCTTGACTGCATTTTTCAACAGTGTCTTTTACAAAGTCTTTTGCAAAAACTGTCATTGAAATGACAATATTGCGACAGAATTTTCTTGTTTTTCTTTTTGTAAGTCAATTGAACAGACTTACATGTGTCCAGTGTATTTTCTGTCAGTCTTTTGGGGAGGTCATTGGCTTAGAAGTTGTCTAGTTTAAAAATTAATATTACAGGAGTTGTCATTTCGTTATATTTCGAAATATTTTGCACACATTTTCTTCCTCCTACCGTAATATACCCTTTGATCCCTACTTCCTGTTGCGATCTAATTTTGCTACTGAACATGAATAGAATCGGGTCAAACCAAAGTGATGAAAGGGTTATTCCAGTGGGATGGTTTTAAAGGCGGAGCCTCCCTTTAAAAGGGCGTGAAGCTATGGCGCCGTTCATCGTGTAAGTGGACATCAAACAGGCAACACGCGGGCACACGCTCCAGAAAACGCCACTTTTTAGTTTTATCCGGCCGCAAAAACGCAGACAGACTGCCAAACGGTAAGCCCGAAGCTGCTGCCGATTGAACTCTGTGGTTATATTCAAATTCTAACGCGACCAGAAGACGATTTTTTAGGAAATTTGAGCGTTGGTGGTGGGAATCAATGACCGTTGGCGATTTGAATTGACCGTCAATCAAACGCTTGTATAAACTCTGTTTGCAGGATTAGCAAAAGGTGACAAAAAGTTGAGATCAGTTTGTGTAATTAATGTTATAGAAATCAAACATCATACTGGCAAAGTATTTGACTGGGAGGAGAACTCCACTAATGTGATAACCTGGGATTGAAAATTGCGGCTTTAATGAGTTAACATCAATAATTACTTATTACATGCCTCATAAATCGAATGTCGCATGCTCCAGAGCATGGGATTCAATGGTAACTCGTCGATGACATAGCGGGCCGCATAGTCATCATTTGACTGAAAGTGAACCAGAACTATTTTCAACTTCACAACTTTGGAATTTAAAAATGATAAAATTACATGTTTTACACAGGAACTGCCTTTGTTACAAAATTATCCATAAAAAATTCTATAAACCACATAACAGTGATTTAAAGGTATCAATGCGCCGTTTGATTACGAAAATCGTTCCATTTTTTTAACAGATTTTCATCTAACAAGGAAATAAAGTATATGATAGTAATTTGTATGTAAACTCATAAATTTGGAATGAAATTTACATAAGAGAGGCATGTAATAAAAACATTAGAGCCCAAAGAAGGGACCACGTACCCTCGAGGCAGGAGACCATTTGCCCTCCTTACCTCAGGCAAATGGTCACCCGCCCTCAGGCATATAGACCAATGTTTGGGCTATAATATTATGTGGTCTTTCTTTGGCAAAAAACATACAACGAAGAATTCAAAAGCATAAAGCTTACGAGAAGAGCGAATCTCTCAGCTGTTCTTCCGCTTTCCTCTCTTCTTCAGTCATAGGAGGCGGAGCAATCACTGGGTTGATTCGCCTTCTCTCAAACATAGCGGCCTCGGTCAGCAGTTGTTCAGGAACGGCAAACGGAGAATTCTCATCTAGCATGTTGAAAGATCTGCAGAACAGTAGTCAAAATCAAACATTAAAAATAAATTTAAAATCTGCTAAAATGACCATCAATATATGTTCCAATTCTGTAAAAACTAATATCATGCATTCTGTTGATGTCAGAATGGGTACCCTAGGGTATACCGGTATACCACATGGAACCTATACTTTCTACGAGTCAGGGCTAGAGTTAGAGTTTACCCTTTGAGTGTTGTCATTTTTTCCCTCCAAAATTTTAGTGCGACATTTTACCAATTGATAGGAATTTTTCTATAATTTTTTTGATAATTTTGTACCTTATGGACTTTGTACCTTATGCATTTCATTGGCTACAGTTTTCTATCAAAATGTTGGCAGAAATCTGAAAAAAAATACCGCAATTATACGGTGTCGCTCAAATTTGATCAGAATTGGTATATACCAGTATGGGTTACCAATGATCAACAATAAATGTTGTTTCTATCTGTTCAGTGGAGGAAAATTCTACGTTGATGTTATGACAATGATTTCTGCACAGTACAACCAGAAAAACGACAAGAAATATTTAAACCAGAAAAACAAGAATGACAAAAGTAATTAAGTCTAACTTTAGGTACTGGAGGTCAACTTTGGCAACATGCATATCAGAAACAAGCCCCTCTTAGTTAAGTATAAACGGTCTTCCCCATCTACTGTCTATGGTTGCAGCTGGTCAGTTAATATGTAACAGTTCATAAACAATGACAGGAAATGAGTCAAGATCAGTGGAGTTTGCCTGTTTCTCAATGGCATGCCTCCTGTACATTTGCAGGATTTCACTTTTTCTTACCTCATTTGCACATTTTTGACACTGATGTGTTCATTTGAACAAATTCACATCTCAACCCCTGCATCTACCTGTACACCAAATACTGAGATGGTAGCTTTGGCGGTATGGGAGCCTTTGTGTGTGACGGACATACATCCGCACATACCCACAAATATACAGACATGCAAATCAGATGCAAATGAACTGATTCAGCTCATAACCTCACATTGGTAAACCAAATGTGAGCTAAAAATTGACTATGGTCAATATTTGTAAAGGCGACAAAAATGGATGCTAAAAGGGTTAAACAAGTGGCCATTGGGTAAATGTGCATGTCTCTAGACTGGCCGGTATGTGCATTGGAAAGAATCTGTTAAATATTAGGTTCAGGGTAACACTTTGTCTGGCAGAGACCCTGCGATTCGCGCTCTTCCCTGTTGGAACACGCGCGCGCCCTTCAGAGACGCGACGCGAATCCCAGGGTCTGGACGTTCTTGCAAGCGACCGGTCGGATTTCTGCCTGATCCGGGTACTTTATAGAACTGCACACAATCCGTTTAATCAAAAAAAAATGACAGGTACCATAGCCAAATAAAATGCAAAATGAAAATAAAAACATACTGCGTATAAAGTCTACCAGCTACTAGTAAAAATTTTCTCCGCCCAGTTAGATAGGTGTTGCTTTTGACGTCACTACCCTTATGAATATTCATATCCTTGCAAGAACTGACAGTCGCTGTGTCTGGCTGCGCGTGCTCACAGCTGCACAGCGTAGCCTTCGAATGCAGGCCCACCGTGGGCGCGCACAAACAAAGCACAGCGACTGTGGAGAGTCTAGGTAACACTGTGTGGAGAACATCTGGGTTGGAATATGATATCCACATGGCATTCCATAGTTTGTGAGTTGTGATATTTGTGATCAGCAAACCCTCCAGAGTGTACTCTTCTTGCCTATTCACCACCGTGGTTTAGCCCGATCCCACTGTTTTCTATGGCAAAGATGGACCCCTACACTGAGGGGGTGCGACAGGACTTAAAAACAAATCTTTTAAGGGATAATTCTATTGATGAACTGAGAGATAAAGAGGTTATCATTATTTTATTCTGTGTTGTAACACATCAAGTGACACCATGATTTCAATCCTACTGTACATCACAGATATCAATGCCAATTTTTTTTTCACATTCAGGTACAGTGACTGAGAATCCTCTGCTACCTCATTCACACAGCCATTCAATGTTTACCTTTGCCTACTTCCATCTTCATCTTCTAAATCCACATCACCTGGTTTCTTCCCGAGAAATAAATCTAAGGTCTGTACATTCTGCGGAAACAAAATAAAAATTCAGCAATCTTGTGACTCCAATGAACTTTAACGCTTTCACCCCCACACCCCCAACCTCCCATTTCAATGTAAATAGGTCCAGGTTGACCTAAGAAAACAATGTTGTTTGTCAAAACCATGGTGGTGAAAGGATAAACATAATCAAAAGCTAAACCAGAATCACAAGAATGCACAAAGCCTTTCACCATAAATTTTTGGTATGTCCAATTTTTTTTTTTAAATAGAAAGTTAAACCTTTGCAAAGGGTAAAGGGGTTAATGGCTCAACCCTTTGACCACCATGGTTTGACCCTACACCCATTGTTCTCCATGGTGATTGTGGACCTGCTTACACGGAATAGGGGTGAACAGGTTACATTCTGTTGGTCTTTGAACAGTTGTTTCCCATATTCCTTTGTCAAAAGTCTGAACAAAATGTACAATGAACTACTTTTTGCCAAATCAGTTCTCCTTTTGGTTCCTCTCCGTACGTTCACCTCGGAATTCACGGACATTCTGGTATTTCCTAAATCTACAAACAATGTTCTAACATCTCTATTTGGTTTATCCAAGTGTTCAAGTGCATAATGGATACCTAGAGAGATGGCATCTTTAACAGATCAGATCTATTTCGACGATAGGGAAATTGAAATGAACTGGGACAGGATTTCTAAAATGCTGCAATCAAATGCCATAATATGGTGTATGATTATTCAAAGTTTATTACTCCTGCTTGCCACCTAGTGCATGGATGACTGAAGTAAAATAACTCCAGGGCAAGTAATTTCAGTTTCTTTTCCATCTATAGAGCACACGATGCCCATTGAAATTGTACCCATTCATTGTAACTGAATGAGACAGTGTGTAGAGATACCTGAACCCTCTGCTTGAGAGATAACGAACAATGATGCTACTGTACCTTTTGTTTCTTCTTCTTAGATTTTGTTTTCACTGGTTTTGCATGAGCACCCTGTACACAGAAGAAAGTTAGTTGTGGATCAATGTACGAGAATGCCTGCCCTTCATGAGTCGCTGTCTCACTGCATATAAATGTGGTAACTAAAATCACCGCTTTTTCGGCAATTTTCATATCAAGGCACAGGGATCACTTTCTCAAAATCACAACACTTTAAATCTTTGAGTTCTGTAATTTTTCCCATCAAAATTTTACTGCCACATTTTACCAATTTTTATAAATGTTTATGAAATTTTTTGATAATTTTGAACCAAATGGACCAAATGAACATCATATTTCATTGGCTACAGATTTCTGTCAAAATTTTTGCAAAAATCTGAGAAAAATTGACAAGAGTAAAATTTATAAAGCCGACAAAAATTGACGTTGGCGCTCAAAGGGTTAAACTGATTTGCAAACTGACATTGTCAAATATAGGACACATTTTAGACCTTACATTCATAACAGTATTGACCAAAATAATGTTGAAACTGTACTTACCAAAGCCTGATCATCCTGAATTTCTTCTTTCTTGAGTACATATCCAATTTCAAAAGGAGTAAGCTGATTTGGAGAATCTGGTGTTCCTGGACTATTTGATGATGAATTGATCACATTGTTAGAAACTGAAGACAAAGGAAGAGAGGTTGGCCGATTTGCATTGCCTACAGAAAGAGAGAAAGAAAAAAATATCCGAAATAGTTACAGCTGACATAGATACGTATGATGGCGCAACATATCAATTTCTTTTGCAAATTAGTGAGACCTATATTTGGTTAATTTAACCCTTTGAGTGCTGTAATTTTTCCCGCCAAAATTTTAGTGCAACATTTTAGTATTTTTTATGAATTTTTCTGAAATTTTTTTTATAATTTTTGACAAAACGGACATCACATTTCATTGGCTAAACTTTTTTTCAAACTTTTGGCAAAAATCTGGAAAAAAATAAAGGTGATAAAAATTTACTTTGGCGTAAAGGTGATAAAAATTTACCTTGGCACTCAAAGGGTATATGTGTATAATTCATGTGCATAGGAAAATACACTTTGACAAATGTGATAATATCAGTAATTTTGTACTGTCTAGTACACGGTCTCAATAAGGGGATATGGGGGGTCACCCCTCTGTTTTTCAAAGTGTGGAGATCACTATAGTGCCCTCTTTCAGCGCCACATTTTGACCAAATCCTACAGTTTATGGTACTGTTTGACCCAATCCTATTTTTTTTTTTTTCAAATAATATACTCTTTATTTCATAACAAAAAGGGTATAACAATATCATTTCCAGTCATTAAGAAACTTTGAAATGACCTTACTCTTCTTTGAATAATTATTACAAATCAATTCTTCAATTAATAATCTCTGAATATTATTTTCGTTGATCACTCTCGCCTTATATACCGAAAAAGTTGCAACCATTATTATAAAATTCAAATCTTCTAGATTCCTTTGTTTCAGGAAATATCCATAAATTATGTGTTTCCACAATAACTTCAAACTTATTCTATAAATTCTATTGATTGTCTGTACAACATATTTCCAAAAGTCTTTCACAAAGATACATTCAAAAAGAAAATGCTGACAATTCTCAATGTGCTTACAGTATTCACACATAGGTGAGTAAACTTTCTTCCATTTCCATAGATTGTGCCTGTGTGGTATTTTATTATACAAGAGAAAAATGTTAAATTGTGCATATTTTCTAACTGTCATAGTTTTCACCTTTACATTCCAAATCGTACTCCAATCACAGCCTGTTCCCAACTGATTTTCCCAAATTACCTTTGCATACGAGTCGTCAGTGATTTTTGTTATGTACACCCAATAGAAATCTTTACATGAAAAATCATATATGTCGGAATATTTTCCCTGGTAATTCTTTATCATTATTGGTCTTCTTTGTCTATTGACAAGTAAATTATTATTTAACAAATTCATACATCGTTTCCATTGATGTGGAATAGCTTTCTTAATTGTAAGGTATTGTACAATCCAGTTTTTCTTGTCTGAAAGTTTTTCTATTACATGGTCCTGATGAATAAAATTACCATCTATAAAAAGGTCTGCAACGTAAATAAAACCAGCTTCAATCCACTCTCTGAAAAATAACACCTGTTTATCACTTGTTACAAAACGATTTCCCCAGATTTTTTGTTCTCCAACTATGTTTGGTTTCACCTGTATATCTTTGTCGTTCATTGTTATTTCGTACCAACTATGTAACACTTCTTTGTAAAAATTTGGCAGCTGTTTTGTAATGAACTTGAGCGCTCGTTTGTCCAGGTTGAGCGTAAAAATGTGCTTAACACCTCCAAACCTTTCAAAGTAAAGATTGACAACTGCTTTCCAAGTGTCATCACCACCATTAATCAGTCTTTTGACCCATCTGCAATTCAGTGCCTTATTAGTGACTCGACGTCAATCATGTGAAGCCCACCATTTTCTAATTTGTTAATAACTATACTTCTTTTAATTTTTCCTTTTTTTCCGTCCCACAGAAAATCGTAAATAAATTGTTCAAACGTGTGACCACATATTTTGGTGTTTCTATCATCGAGGCTAGATAAGTAATTTTTGACATTGCAAGACTTTTTAGAATCGTTATTTTACCAAATACGGTAAGATATCGTTTCCTCCAGCTATTTAACATACTTTCTATTCTTTCAATTTTATTGTCCCAATTAAGTTTTAACACTTCACTTTCATCATGACCAAAGTAAACCCCGAGGGCCTTAATAGGTTTTCCGGCCAAGGAATAAAACCAAGACTATCTAAATTTTCCATGTCCCCAATTTTAGTCCCTCTGACTTGTCTCTATTTAATTTGAGACCAGAATACTTTCCATACTGGTCAATTAGATTGAGCACCCTTGCCAACGACTTTTCTTTGCTAATATAGACTTGTGTATCGTCAGCCAGCTGGGTTATTTTAATTGTTTTGTTTTTCACCTTAATTCCTATGCTATTATCGTTTCTTATTATTTGTGCTAAGACTTCAGCAACTATTAAAAACAATAGAGCCGATAGCGGACATCCTTGTCGAATGCCTCTTTCAACCTTAAAAATTGGTGTGATCCAACCATTGTTTACAATAGCACTATTACAGTCGGTGTAAATTGTCTTGATCCATCTAATGAATGACTTTCAAACCAAATTTTTCTAATGCATGAAACATGAACTTGTGATCAACTGTATCGAAAGCTTTACAGAAATCAAGAAATAAATCGCTCCTCCCCTCTTTTCCTTTTCAAAGAATCAATGAGGTCTTCAATCACTCGAACATTTTGCCCACCAAATCTTCCTTTGATGTACCCAACTTGGTCAGAACAAATGAATGCTGGAAGAACCCTTTTCAGTCTGTTTGCTAACACACACGACAGTATTTTATAGTCGTGGTTAAGCAATGATATTGGCCTCCAATTTTTAATGCAAGTCTTGAATCTTTTTTATGTATCAAAGTAATTATACCAGTACATTGTGAGGCTGGCAACTTTCCCATATCAAACCCCTCATTACAAGCATCGACAACAATTGTTTTCAAATTATCCCAAAAACACCTGTAGAATTCGATTGGAATTCCATCGAGACCTGGAGTTTTGTTGTTTTTCATTTGCCATACTGCTCTTGTACACTCTTCTTCTGTAATGATTCCTTCACATGATCTAGCATCACTTTTCTTGAGGCCAGATTTTATATTGATATCATTGAAATATTGTAAAAGTTCGTTCTCGTCTGTTCCCTGCGACTTGTATAAGTCTTGATAGAATTCTCGTTCTGCATCTAGAATTTTATCTAATTTTGTAACTATCTTTCCATTCACCTCTAATTTGTTTATTTGTTTTGCCCTATATCTCTTCTTTTCCAACCCTAGAAAATAACGACTATTTCTTTCCCCTTCTTCGTACCATTTCACTCTGGATCTGATCTGGATACCCCTTAACTGCCTTACGTAAATTTCCGCTATTCTTTCTTTTTTTCTTCATATGATTTGATTAAATCCTTATTATCCTGATTAATTATTGTATCCTCCAAGTTAGCTATTTCACTTTGTAGGACATTTTGTCTGTTTTTCATTGTTCTTACTTTCCTTTTTGAAAACTTCATACTAGCTTCTTTAATTTTTATCTTAATCATGTCGAGTAAATTTCTTTTATCACACTGTTCACCATAGACATTAATGGTATCATTTATAACACCCCTTATTAAAATCTTATAGTTTTCATCTTTCAGCAAATTTGTGTTGAACTTCCAGTAGCCAGGTCCTCTAGGAAAATGAGACAGACACATTTTTAAGGATATTGCATTGTGGTCTGCTCTTACGGCTGGTCGAATATCAGCAGAGTCAACACACGCAAGTACTTGTTTTGACACCAACCAGAAATCAAGCCTACTTGCAAGACCAAGTGAGATTTGTCTCCAAGTGTACTGTAACTTGCTTGGATTCAGCTCTCTCCAAATGTCACATAACTTGAAATATTTAACAATACTCAATAATTTCTTTGAAATACATGAATGAGACTTTGTACCATGTTTATCTAACTTGGGGTCAAACACAGTGTTGAAATCCCCTCCGACAAAAATATAACCATCGGTATTCCCATATTTGTGAATCCAACTTTTCAACGAAGTGAAAAAAGATTCTCTATCTTTGTATTGGTTTGGAGCATACACATTTACTAATGTCAAAATTTCATCATCAATTTTCAAGGAAATGAGGATTTTCCTTCCATCATCGCCACACTTTATTTTCAATATTTCACAATCGATCCTTTCATCAATAATTATTGCAACACCTTTGCTGTGATGAGAGCCAAAAGAATTATACAAAAGCCCTTTCCACTCTCTTTGGATTTGTGTCGTAATAGACTCATCCCAGTATGTCTCCTGAAGAAAAATCACATTTGCCTTTTGCTCTCTCATCCATCTGAATATTTGTTTTCTTTTACCCACTTCTCTTAGACCTCTACAGTTGATGGATAAAAAATGCAAATTATTCAGAGACATGTGAAAAATCAACTTTACAAAAATGAAACATTCCACCTTTATCTCCTTCTCGATCTCCTCTTCCTCTTTTTTGCTTCTCTAGCCTTGTTTTCTCTGCTTTGAATGTTCTTTGATTTTCTCGAGGACGCTGAATCTTCGGCGTCAGAGTCTGATTGTTCAATGTCAGATAACTGAGTTGAAGTTGATAGTTCTGTTGAAGTGCTGACATGTTTTCTCTTTGCATCGTTCGAAGCGCCTGCTGTTGTTACCTTCTGTTCAGCCCTCGGTTTGCTGGGAACAAAGTCAGTGATTTTTGGTTGCTTCATTGGCACGGCGTGATCGTCTTTTGCCGGCTGTAGATCTCCTGCACTGTTGTCATGCCCCACGACGGAATCGTCACTGCCCGTGACATCCATACCAGCGGGAACAGCACCAACATTCTCGTCGACACTTTCCATTCCACTTATCACCTGCGTGGAATTTCTGCGCTGTACATCGGACACCTTGTTTGAATGTGGCCACTTTGTTTGCAGCGCTTACACACTACTTCATTTCGACACTCAATTTTCACATGTCCTGACTGTAGGCATTTGAAGCAGAAAGGTGTGCTACTTGAACTCCCAGTGTTCTGGTAGCTAGATCTATCTCGATATAGAACGTTAACAATAAATCCTCCCATCTTGATCTGCCAGTCTGATGGTATCGGTTGTTTCAGTTTTTCAACGAACACATACCGATCACCATTGTCAACATTTGTTAATTTACCATCTATTCTCCATTTCGCTTTTGTTATTGTCTTCACTTTTAGTCCGAGTTCTGTAAATTTCTCATGTATGACAGAGTCGTCCACTGATAACGGCAGATTTCTTACTATCACTCGATCGGAAGCCTCTCTTCTGGCTGAAATAAAGGGGTTTTCATCGTACAAGTTCGCTCGTTTTCCCCCACACATTAATTCCGCCTGTAAGGAGAATAATTCTATCGGCGTTGTCTTTCACGTACAACCGCCACAGACCCCTAATTCTTTGGATACAGTAATACCGGATGGATCGATCGTATCAGCCATCGCTTTATACAGCTCCGGACCGGAAAGAATTGGGCCATTACTGTCACTTGAGATGGCTTCGTAGTGTTTCAAAACACTGGTTTCACATCGCTGTTTCTGTCGCTACTTCTATTGTTGGGTACATTTGCATGTACCGCGCTTGCGTAACTCTGGCTGGAGGCCATTGTCTCTGTCAATGTCGAGTCTTCCTGAACTTGACTGACTTGCCCGAAACTTCACCACGAAAATTTTCGTCACGAACAATGATTTCTTACAGAAATCCCTACTCACCGGATCGTCGGTGTATTGATGTGTTCTTAGACAAAGTCTTTGTCGATATAAAGAGTAGTATACGGCTTGAAAGACCAATAAATCGCAGAACGAAACGACCAGACTTGCTCCTTGGTGCAGCCTCGTTTTCGCCTTTTTTGACACAATCCTATTGTCTAGGACAACATTTGACCCAATCCTATTGTTTATGGCATTGTTTGACCAATACTGCTGTCTATGGTAACATTTGACCAAATCCTAAATGTTTATGGCAACATTTAACCCAAATCTATTGTTTATGGCAACATTTGACCCAATTCTATTGTTTATGGTATTTTTGACCCAATCCTATTATTTATGGCAACATTTGACCCAATCCTATGGTTTATGGCAACATTTGACCCAATTCTATTATTTATGTTATTTTTCACCCAATCCTATTATTTATGGCAACATTTGACCCAATCCTATTGTTTATGGCAACATTTTACCCAATCCTATTGTTATGGCAACATTTGACTCAATCCTATTGTTTATGGCAACATTTGACCCAACATTTGACCCAATTCTATTATTTATGTTATTTTTCACCCAATCCTATTATTTATGGCAACATTTGACCAATCCTATTGTTATGGCAACATTTGACCCAATCCTATGGTTTATGGCAACATTTGACCAAATCCCATTGTTTATGGCTTTGTTTAACTCAATCCTATCATCTACTGCAAAGTTGGACTTCTGAAATTACAAACGCATGTTCATAATACATGTTATGGGCAAACTTGACCTTGCATCTCATGAGTGACATCAAATACAGTGGCAAATGCAAAGTTCTGAGAAAGATTTGAACACAGACACAACAAAAATAAACTCACTTGCTCCAAGCAACAACTCACTTTCAAGTATATTAGCATCATCATCATTATCATCATTATTTTGCTTGTTACAATTTTCTTTTGCTAGACGCTTCTTTTCCATCTTGATTTCCTTTTTACGTCGAAGTTTTTCTAATTTCTTTTCACTATAAGCTTTCACTTTCACAGCCTTGGCTGCCGCATTCTTGGGTTTTCTTTCAGGTTTTTCGCCAGTGAACTGTGATGAAGCAGAAATATTAGTGTAGAACAAAACACATATGCTAATCTCTACAACCAGAAATGGCATGTGGCATACGCCAGATGTTGTCACACTTTGAACATTTTTACAACAGTAGATTGTTCTCTTTCTTCTGTAGACAGGTTATAGTGACACTGATACAACAAACAGAAATTTGCCTATAATACACCTATATTTGGAATTCAAAATGGCCGCTATCCTCATGTAAACTCTCCAAGGAAAAATTTTGTTTTTAATTTTCACAAAAAACAAGACAGTCAGAGTAAAAGTACTAGTTGCTCCACAAATAGTTCTCTTTTTTCTTTCATAAGACTGAAACTATAATATAATGTACCATCGACATGCAAATCACACCAATGATGAAAGAGAAACTTACTTCTGTGCGTTTTAAGCCATCCTGACTGAATATAACAATGTATACAATGACAGCATCACAATCAGGTGTAAAGCAACGTTCACCAAGATAATCCTGTGAAATGAGAAAAAAAGAACCATGGGGAAAAGAATTGAAAGACTTAAAAACTTCTGCCAAATGGTCTTCAAGTCTTCAAGTAAACTTTCAACATTTCAAAATCAAGAAATAAAATCGGGGGTAAAACTGTGCAAATTTTCTTTTATTTTTTCAAACAAATTATCCTAAATTTAAGAATATTTTAAATTCAAAATGGCCGCAATCCTTGTGCTAACTCTACAGGGAAAAATTAAATTTTTGATTTTCACAAAAATAGGACCTTGAAGTCTGACTTTACTCCAAGAGCTTCAAAATAGTCCCTGACAAGCAGTAAACCAGGAAAGTATTGTAAAAATTCAAGAGTCAGAATATCTGTCCCTGAGGTGCTATCATAACAGGTTCAACCTTACCCCTTTCACCACCATGGTTTAGTCCAATCTCATTGTTTTCAATGGTTAAGTTGGACCTATGTACAGGGAAATGGGGGTGAATAGGTTAAAATGGAAAATATTAACTCTTTGGGAAAAACTGTACAAACCTTGTCTTGTGCCTTTTCTACATTTTCGTGTTTGATTTTTTTCCAGCAGGATGGATGGAACTCTAGTGTACAGTGTTCATGACACTGAGTGCGTACAAATCCTTTAAAGTCTGGGTCAGAAAAATAGATATCAATTTTTGTATTACTGGAAGGATCATGGAGGCGACAAACAGCATCAGGTTGTGGTGGAGATTTGCATATCTCTATGTTTATTTCAAAGGCCTCCTGTAAGAGATGAAAATAAAAGCAATAAATTAATTCTGACGTTCAAACTTTTCATTGTATGACCTACTTACTGCCTTTCTTGGACATTGAATCAAGTGATAAATGGATAATTTCTTCAAGTGTTCAACAGTTCAACAAACGTTCCAGTGCTTTTCATGGGAATAACTTGTGGAAACCAGACTTGACAAATGAGGTTGGGTGCAAGTTGAGATTTGTGGAAACAAACATTTAGATTCAAGTGTAACTTGAATCTAAATGTTGGATTCAGCTGAGAATGAAAAATGGTCACTCAAAAGTTCCTTTTCTTACTTGAATGCAGCTGTAGTCAGACACTGTGATTTAAAATGCTATACTTTGAGACAACTGTCACAAACCTTCATTTTCTTAGTATCACTCTCTTCTATGATATGTTTAGTACCTGGCCATCTGACAACTCCGTGTTGATGAACCTGGCGTTGCAGGATTAGCAAGCCATTTCTCAATGGATCTAAAGCTTCAGAGAATCTGGAATCAGTCACAGCAAATTTAAACAGAATTCAGTCAGTTGAAAAGACTGTGGTGGTAGTCCTACGGGTGGGGGATGTCGGGTGTTGAGGGGTGTTTATACATAAGAAATATACAAAAAGACCTTCATAAGTTTTCGTGTCCACGCTGAAAAATAGGACAATCTTATTGTCCAAATGTTCTACAGTACATCTAGGGGCCACAAAAACAAACTGAATCACAGAACATCATTTTACTGCGAGTGAAGCCTGTTAGGTAGATTCATCATAACAGAAGAGCTCACCATGCAATGTAGCAATATTCCTTACCTGTTTTGTTTGATGTAGACCCTTCCTTTGCCATAGTAAGCTAATGGAAAAACAATGGTTTCATGTTCTAGGATAATGCAGTCAAACTTCTCAAGTGCAATTTCAAGTTCCTGTTGTGGTGAGAGACAATATTAACATACCAAAATTAGCAATCTTTGGGATTGAAATACGGATAACCCTACAGATAAATTACAGAGAAGACAAAATTATTTTGTCTTCTCTGTAATTTATCCATAGGGTTGGTGATAATGCGTATATGTATACTACAACTGTGCTTGTTGCATATGTGACAATCACTAGATGATAATGATAATCAGGATGATAGTGATGATGATGATGATAACAATGACAATTATTAGAACTTTCATTGTTGCCTATAATATTTAAGCACATAGCTGTATTTAAACAATGAACCACCGTGTCATTGCCAACCCAGCTGAACTTTCCACTTCTCACAGACTTTGAATGGCAAGAGAAATTCAAGCACACACTGGGAGCAACTCTGGTTGTATAATGGGTACCCTAGTATTTGACTTCCTGCCTTCAATAAAATTCCTGATTTCAATTCTATATCTTACACCATAATTCTTCCTGTCAAACTAACTTTAACAATACAAACATTAACAAACGTTTAACCACATGGCAGAGGGTACGGACGGTCAAATCTTAGGAGAGCAGGGTCCAGAATGAGGACAAATCTATTATATTGCCTTTCAACATCTTACATCTTGTTTTCTTCTGAAAAAGGCACATCCTTTCCAAAAACTTCACCGAGTGTTTGCATTTCCAGAAATATGGTTACTCTGTTCACAAAAAGGAACCAGGTCCTATCATTTGCCTTAAAAGTTTTCACTCAGAAATGTTTTTCCTTTGTTTTTGACCAGCCCTAAAAAGTCTAAAGATACACTCTATATTACAATATTGGCAATTACCTGTACTTGAGCAGTTTCTAGACAAGCAACTCCGTATGCATAAATTGATACTACGATATCAAGCTCTTCATACTCATAATTCTGAAATCAAACAAAATACAGCAAACATTACTGGACTGGGTACATATACAAAGTACACACTATCTTTATCAATATTTTCTATTGCAGTAGCCAAAGCGTATATCCTCTCTGGTGTTGACATTCTGTGTATGTCAGTGTTGTTGCCAAAAGCAAATCTGATCACAAGCATTTTGTAAAACTTTAATAGAAAAGAAGACTACAAAATGATTGCAGGAAGAGATCAGCTTTCAATAGATATTTATAGGGTCCATACACTCAAGGTCACTTAGAATTCAGGGACTTTTTTGGCAATTATCAATGACTTATGAATTCACGTACATCATTTTCCAAATTTCATTTTTACAACATATCATTTTTATGTCTCATATTACATATCATTTAAATTTAAGATATCTTGACAGATCATCTTGTCTTTTAATGAAAATCATGGGCATAAGATCAATTTTCCAGGACTTTTCCACAACTTCCAGGAAGCTTGAAACTTAAAGGACTTTCAAGGACTTTCCAGCAGCCTAGAACAGACCCTGTAATTTATGGAGGTGTAGCACATAATACAGCATAGTTTGCACAAAATCACTTTTTTGCAAAGACTCCTTACAATTTTAGTAGTTTGTTAATCCAACAATAAAATATTGACAGAGTTGACCTTTCAGCATGACAATAAATTGTACCCTGGGTGAGAAAGAAGTGAAGATTTATGTCAACTTATGCAATTACCCGATTATCTGGCTTCGTTATTCTCCTGTTTTTAACATTTCAAAATAATTTACATGCACTTCAGCTGGGTCACATTTTATGAAATTTTCACATTTCATTCTTCAAACACTATGCAACAAAACATTTTTGTTTGTCAATAAAGTTCTTACATTTTGCATGAGTCATTTCAGATTTGCTTATCATGACAAAAAGGTGCCACTTCTTCTGTCTCAGTCTCAAAAACTGTCCAAACTGCTCACCTTCAGTTGTGTATCCATGATGTAGAAAGCTTGCCTGAATGACTTGACAGCAAATCTTGGTCTGTCTTGTAGAAGTTCTTCCGATGCCTCTTTAAAATGTTCCTGTACTTTAAGGTGCCAGTCTTCTTCTGTTGCTTCCTGAAAATTAGCAAAGCATGGTCATATATCTCTATTGCTATGGGTTTTTTGAAAGGAAAGGAAGTAAAATTTATTCACAAATAGTGACTTTGATGGTAGATATGTTTACTATCACCACTAGGCGCCATGTCTAAATAACTGTAAATAAGTAAAGCAAACGAAAAATCTACAAAGAATGTTTTCAATAACAAAGTGACAATAACATAACATCTATAGCGCAGTTCACCATGAAAATGAGTTCAAGGCACTTCCTTTACCGCCAGTCTAACCGACCTGAAAATACACTGATAACTGTAAATTCGGTTGCATCATGATTTTAATCTTCTTTACTTCCAGGCTTATTACACATCTTTGCAGGTGATGTCTTATCTGTTATGTAGGTGTATTAGGTTTTGAACTTAAATAATCTGTTGCAATTTATCCATTCACTGTATCAGCCAACTCTGTCGGATAATAATCAACTTCATCTTCTGATAACACTTGATATGAGTTGAATGTTGGTATCTCTCCGGAGTTTCCCCGTTTCTCACCATATTTTTGACAAATCTTCTTCTCTGATGTGGCGGTTTGAGTGGCGTCATTTCCGTCTGTTCATATCATCGTTAATGTGAGATACAATTCTTCTGTTGCCTTGGCCAACACCTTATCAGGGTCAAAATTATCTAAGATTGTACTAGGATCACCCATTGAGTCAACATAATATGTTTTCTTTGTTGACGACTCCGCGTTCTTCACATTTTTTTCTCTTAGAATTGGGAAAATATTTGCTGACATGCCACTTTTTTCCTCTTTCAATTTGTAGCTTTAACTTTTCCACCAAAGTTTCCTGTTGTACCCCACTTTCCTGTTTGTTGAGACCATTATTCCCATTGTAATTGCATGGTTTAGTCTGTTTGCCAGCATCATTCATGGTTCTTGCTTGTTGTGGGTGTGTCACCATGACTGTTTGTTGGCAGTCTTCCTTTTTTTAATTCCCTCTGTAGGATGTCACATTTTCTTGTTTGTAAAGATCTTCATAAAATTCTGCTTGTATGTCTAATAAAGAATCAATATCAGTGACTATTTTGCCACTCTTGTCTCTAACCTCCTTGAATAGTTTTTCTTATCCTCTCTGTTTTTCTAGATTGAGGAAATATTTTGAAGACTTCTCTCCTTGTTCAACCCATTGGCCCTTGATCGAATTTGCTGTCCTTGTATTTGAGCTAATTCATATGATTTTAACTGGTTTTTAACCTCTTCAATATCACTTGCGGATTGATCTGATGTCATCATATTGTGCAGCCTTTTTTCCAACAGATTACGATGTTTCTTATTACTTCTGTTTTTCTGTAAACTATACTTAATGGCCAATTCACGAAGTTTATCCTTGCCTTTGTCCCACCAAACTGAAATGTCATCAAAAAGAGGTTTTTGACTTTGCCAAAATTTCCAGAGGTTCTCTACTTGGTTTTTGAAATGAGTACATGACAGGTGACTGTTATTGAATTTTCATGTCCCTTTCCCACCTTCTTACACTTTAAAGATTCCATATCAACTGCAACTGGTTGATGATCTGAAATAACACAAGGTAAAATTTCACACTTTTTAACCTCAGTAAACAAGTCGCTCGTGAAGAGCCATCGGTCCAGTCTAACTTTTGTGTGATAGTTCTTTTTGTCTTTGCAAAGTCTGTGCCACGTGTATTGGAGAAGATGTGTGTGTAGTCTTCTCCAAACATCAGTCAGACTGAACTGATTCATCATAGCTTTAATCTCCTTTACACTACTATCATCACACAACCTAGCTGAGGATATCATATCTTTGGATGTATCTACAACACAGTTGAAATCACCGCCACATATTATGGAATCTGATACATGATCTCGTCAGGCTTTTTCAATTTCCTCACTGAGTAAATTGAAATAGTTTTTTCGTTCTTTAACGGAGTTTGGAGCATAGATGTTCAGAAGTAAAATATTAGCATTGTCATATTTTAACATAGCTATAACAGTTCTTCCTTCGTGAGCCATTTTAATTACCTTAATGTCAAGTTCACAATCTTTCTTCCAGAGTATTGCTGTTCCTCTGCTATCGTTTTTAAAGTTGTTCCATATTCCCTCACCATCCCATTCTTTTGTCCATGAGTCAGCTTCAATCTGTGATGCACAATGTGTTTCCTGTAGAAATATTATGTCTGCTCTCTGTCTTTTTTATGAATTCATAGTATTGATTCCTTTTTGTTGGGTTTCTCAACCCGTTTGTGTTAAGTGTTAACAGTCTGTTCTTCGTTTAACTTATTGTAGTAGGTGTTATGTTTTTTTGCTTTATTCCACAATTTTCATTTTCTGCATTCACACTATTCACACTATTAACATAATCCATGGTGTCCTCTTCTCCTTGCAAGTCACCATCTCCCTGTTCATCATCACCATCACCTTCATCGTTACCATCATCATTGTCATCTTCCTCTCCTGATGACAGCATATCATATTTGTTATATGTTTTTACTTAAATTCTTCTCCATTTTGTTTTCTATTTCTACGCCTGTATCTTCTTCTTTGACCTGGTGGTCTGAATGGTGTCATTTCTGTTTGTTCATGAGATCTTTTTACCTGGGTTGTACTATCTTCCCGCATGGTTGCCTGCATGTTATCGGTTCTTTCCATCTGGAGTGTATCTGGAGCAGCGGCCGAGTCAACAGTACTTGTGTTTGTTGACTTTGCCGCATTCTTTTCATTCTTTTCATTTCTGCTTCCAGATTCAGGGACTTTATTTCCAGATCTGGCACCTACTTCTTTCATCTTGTTGTTTCCATTTGTCGGATTGGTTTTGCTTGCAGAATTTCCGTTCACATTGGGCACTTCTTGTTTGTTGAGACTGTAATGCCCACCATTTTTCTGTTGTTGTTTTGTAGCATCGACCAAGGTGGTTGTTTGCTAATGACAAAATCGTGGCTGATTAATGAACCATTGTCTACAGTCTTTGCGAAGATGTCTTTTTTCCCGCATGCTAAGCATGTCTTCGCTTTTGGACAGGTTTGTCCAATATGACCGAACATGTGACATATGTAGCAAATTACCGGTGAACTTACTTTAGCTGGTTGATCTTGATAACTTATGTCGATAGCTGTACCTCCATGCTTTTCAAATTGGACACACTTGGGGATATCTTTGTTAATCTTCATTCTTACCACCATTCTTCCATCTTTTGATATTTTATAAGGATTGGTTTTCTCACTTCCACTTCACCATACATGTTTAAGAATGCGATGATTCGGCGTACATCCACTTCGGGGTTTAGGTTATCCAGTGTGACTTTTTGATATCAGTATTAAGATCATCTGGATAAATCCTATCACCGTTGTCAGCCATTATTCCATTCTCCAACACTGATTCCTTTAGTTGAACAGTTCTCAACGTCAGGAACCATATCCATGGTTTACCCAATACTCCTTTAAAAAGGCCATCTATGTCGTCTTCATTTATCTCTTTCTTGACCATTTCCCAAATCCCATCTCTTGTTGTCCAAGGTTTAAACTTGAAGTTGAACTTCACGGTTCTCGTCGGACGAAAGTTGACTATTTCCAAAGCTTGAAACTTAGCCATAAGATCCTCCCTATCAGCCTGATTTGCCATTGATTCATCCTTACTGTTTCCCACACGTGTTGCTACATCCATATCCATTGGATTGATTAGCTTATTGTTGTGGAGCGTCTCCTCGTTGTCTTTGCCTGGACAAGGCACGTCAACATGACCTGCCATTGCCATATCCAGTTATGCTAATCCTCTTGTTTGATATATGGCTATGATAAAAGCGCCCTCAAACTGATGTTTTCTTTAGCTAACGTGTGTGAGCATATGTCACAGCCATGTCAGTCTGTCTGTGTGTCTATCTGTCTGTCGTTGGTGCGATATCTCAAGAACGGCATATTGGATGAGAATCAAATCTGGTACATAGGTATATGATACAACATGAAAATTGTATCAGCATTTTTACATTTAAAGCTAGTTACTAATTTCTTATTTAACCAACTTTCCAAATTACAGATATAAGACTGGAGGGACTCTACAAACGTTTATGAAATTTACTATTATATATATTGATGAAACAATTATACCGGTGTTGTATTAGTGAAAGATATTTTGCATTTTTGTCAGTGAATTTACAATTTGCATATCTAATGACCTTTCACAATTTGGCATATAGTGCTTCAAAGGACTTGACCAAAGGCAATTACACTTGTTATATAAAGTGGTGATACAATGACAGCAGTCAAAGAAATTTAGTATTTTTATTTCAGCTCATTGCATATTTGTATACTTAATGACCTTGGAATTATCTGTTGTGAACATTGTTCATTGGTGTTAATCACATCAATTTCAATGAAGTTGCTAACATGTGGAAACAGTTTCAATCTACAGACAACTGCAATATATACTGAAACACGGAGCATTTTCTGCTGACTGTTCATATCTGGTTAGTGTAAAGCCCTGGCTTGCACTGTCTTCAACTTGCAGTCCTATGTTGGCTGTGCAATTTGGACAGGTCTAGCCCTCCTCAAACACTAAACAGTGGTATCTAAACTTTGATGTGCTTGGTTTTGAAATATGATGGATTTACATAACAAGAATTTAAACAGAGACACCATTGTGGCACACAGTGCAGTAGTACTCTACAGGAACTCAATGACACATTATAACTTGCCATTGATTGGTTGTAAACTTATCAGCATGACTTAGGGCTTTGCAATCATTTACAGCAAAATCTCTTTCCTGACCTGTCACCTTCTGGAAACACTTCAGAAAAACCAAATTTGCTATTATAGAACCCTTTACATGGCAAGAAGCAATACATGATCTGATGGGCATACTCCAGAACCATAGGACTTGAAGTAAAACATACAGCAGTACGTTACACTAGACACCTTGATTAGAATGCCGAATGTATACAATGTATATTGAGCATTTCACCTTTTCATCAAATCCGTTGGAAGGTACTTTTGTAAATTCTTGAGGTTGTCTCTTCTTTTTCTCGAAGGTCATCATCTTTATTTGAGATTTCTCTCTCAGCATGCATGGTTCTCCGTCTCCGTAATTCCTCGATATCAATATCATGGCGATCTTTATTCTGTTTGGGGCAAAACATGTCAAGAGTTACTGTCTCTACTGTAAGGTTCAGTGTGCTTTGGGGACAGACATTTTGACTCTTGACATTGTTCTGTTATGCTTGTTGTGTACAGCCATTTAGAAGCTTGTGGAGTAAATAAAGTTTCTTTGTCTTGTTTTTGTAATATTAAAACATGAATTTTTCCTTTCAGACTCAACATAGGGATAGCCGCCACTGTTATAGTTGCGCCAGCGGCTTACTGACTACGCATGCGTGTATTCATAATATACTATGCGAGTAACCAGAGTGTACCCTTCTTTCGTGGGCGCCGCCATTTTTTTTTGAGTGCTCGTAAATAAACAAATACAAAACGTGCTCTCTATTATTTTATAACATACCATTAATAAAATATATCTTTTTATGAGCGAGTAATTATTATTATCCACCCTGTCGCTGATACAAAATTTCTTATCACGCCTAAAAATTAAGAGAAGAGAGAAAACTGTCGTGCATATGAACGAGAACATTCGCAAAGAATGCTGGGATTGAAACTTAGAACGGCGCCCTCTGTGTCAATAACTATGTGCAAAATGTAACCGTTTTTAGAAGTAACGCTGGTTTTCAGCTTACAATATCGGAAGTTTGGCGGTACAGTTACTATTGCAAAGTTAATGATGGCACAATACGTCCCTTGTTAAACACAACAGATAGTAATCAAGGTAAAAATTGCAAATTTATTTCAAACTTTTTTACACATGACAGAAAATCTGTACCTACAGGGTCTGACATCGTGTACGTGAACTGTCCATCAGGGAGTAAACCGATCATACTTGTACAAAAGTACATAGAAAGTAACAATTAATTCTATTTTATTCTTTATGATTACTAATCATGAATCGATACAAATAACATTTTAATCTCAACGCCTGGCGCAACACCAAGGGCTGAGCCCTATATAATATTATATAATAAAGCAGCAGATTTTAGATAACTTGTTTCTGTAGCACTCTAGAATTTGAAAGGAAACGGTTTAAAGTTTTCTTGCCGAGGTCTAGGCAAAAAATTTAAATTTTTCAGCTTCAGAGTGCAAACTACCCCTTAACAACAATGGTTTGGCCCAAAGCCATGGCTATCAATGGTGCTTATGGTCCTGTTTATGGTGAATTGGGGTGCCACGTACGGGTTGAAAGTAATAAATTTTGAATACAGAAATTATGCTTCATAACATGGATCAGGGAACAAATGTAATTGAAGGAAAAGATTGGTATTCTACACTGGAACACCAATAGATAAAAGATATGATGGTATTCTCTTCTGAGGGTCAATACTTGAAAACGCTGTATTTTTGAATTTGCATGCATTGTTTAGAATCCATGTGTTTTTTCTGTAAGGTCCACAGTCTCACAGATAGATAGGAAAATCACAACATTTTTGACATTTTAAAAACATCTTACCGTGACAGAGAAAGGGATGAATTCCACGTCATTGATGTTATCATCACTTGGATACTGTGGGTACTGCAATATCAATACGGTGAGAATCCTTAACAGTGATGGCTATTTTAGAATCTGTTATCTCATCCTGTTTTATTGTGTGCCGTTCACCAAGCAAGACTTGTGGAAAGTGACAAGATGACAAAACATCGAGAAATAGAATCTGATGTCTTTTTGCAAGCTCCTGCACATTACGGCATTTGCCCATCAAATTCTCCTGGGTTTTGTTCATGGCAAGTAAATAAGACACATGACAATATTCATGAGCAATTTCACGGAAAAGCATACAATTGTTTCATTTCTGTTCAGAAAACTTGATATTGAAAATACTCTTCAGTACTTCTACAGATCACAGAAAAAGGTCTTACAAATTTTTCAAAGATTGTTTGATTTTACCACATTTGACCATTTCTATTGGGTGATAGCAGGCTACAAACATGCAATCAAATGAAAAAAAGTTCCTAACTGACATACCCTAGTTTCTGAATAATGTTACTGGAAAGATTTTTTTCACTTGGACTTGGAAAAATTCACTCTTGAAATACCTACATTGTCATCACTGTCAGAATCTGATTCCAGTTCTACAAGAGGTGGTGGATTGTCGGCACAAGGTTTGCCATCTGAATCACATTCCTCATCGCTGGAACCCTGTTCCACCAAATCTGGAACTCCGTCAAAATCATCATCATCGTCATCGTCAACATCAGTGTATTCATCATCATCATCCCCATCCTCTTCCTTCTTAACAGCACTATCGACAGAAGACAGAGACAGGGTCAAAATCATGCAGTTTTTGCTGCATCTTCATGAAAAAGGAAATTGACCTTAATGCATCACCCTTTTTAGTGCAACATTATACTGATTTTTATGAATTTTTCTCCAATATTTTTTTCATAATTTTAGACTAAATGGACGTCACATTTCATTGCCTACAATTTTTCATCAAAACTTTGGCAAAGTCTGAAAAAAAATTTGACTGGGTTATATTTTATAAAAGGCGACAAAAAGTGACTTTGGCGCTAAATGTTTCCACATGTGGAAACATGTCACAAATAAGAATGTACCAGAAATTTAGGTGCCTTTTTCAGTTTCTGCTCCAATGCTGCTGTATGAACTTTGTTTACTTTAACTGTGGTGATTAATGTTAACATTACAGTTCTTGTCATTGATATATTAATGTTATTAGTCTGCCTTTGACTGTGGACCTTTCTGAGCATGTGCAGTTTTTCCCCCACCTGTTTTTCTGGTTCTCAGAGCTATCGCTTCCATGCGAAGTATGTGTTGCTGAGTGAATGTTCTTGCTGTTGTATACAGAAAACCTTACTGTTTGGGAACTTATCAGTAAATTGTTCTAATGTTACACCATTGAAATACTTAATATTCTCAAAAACAAGTCATCGTTGATGATACAGTCCCCACTTGTTAATGGGTGCTTTGACTACAGGTCCTCAGAGAGGATAGAGTCCTCTTCATTAGGTCTGTGATAAAAATACTTTTGAATAAATTCGCTTGATACATGTCTGAGTTGTAGTTCAGGACATGAAAAAATCGTAATAAAATGGCCACATGGTGGCCATATTGGATTGAATCACAAAACAAATCAATATGCATATGTATGACATAGGTCAATGTCCTTGTACCAACTTTGATTAAAATCGGTTGAAATATGCCTGAGTTACTGCTTTGTACATGAAAAAATCATAACAAAATGGCCTCACAGCAGCCATATTGGATCGTATCACAAAACAAATTAACATACATATGTATGACATTGGTCAATCTCTTTGTACCAACTTTGAATAAATTTGCTTGATACATGTCTTGAGTTAATTATGTTTCTGGACATGAAAAAACGTAATAAAATGGCCACACGGCAGCCATATTGGATCGTATCACAAAACAAGTCAATATGCATATGTATGACGTAGGTCGATGTCCTTGTACCAAGTTTGAATAAAATTGGTTGAGATATGCGTGAGTTATGGCTCATGTACATGAAAAAATCGTAACAAAATGGCCGCATGGCGGCCATATTGGATCGTATCACAAAACAAATTGATTTGCATATCTATGACATTGGTCAATGTTCTTGTACCAACTTTGAATAAAATCTGTAGAAACGTGCCTGAGTAATGGCTCTGTACATGAAAAAATCGTAATAAAATGGCCGCCTGGCGGCCATATTGGATCGTATCACAAAACAAATTGACGTGCATTTGTATGACATAGGTCAATGTCCTTGTACCAACTTTGATTAAAATCGGTTGAAATATGCCTGAGTTATGGCTCTGTACATGAAAAAATTGTAACAAAATGGCCGCACGGCGGCCATATTGGATCGTATCACAAAAAGAATTGACAAGCATATCTATGACATTGGTCAATGTCCTTGTACCAACTTTGAATAAAATCAGTTGAAACATGCCTGAATTATGGCTCTGTACATGAAAAAATCGTAATAAATGGCTGCCTGGCAGCCATATTGGATCGTATCACAAAACAAATCGACGTGCATCTGTATGACATATGAAGTAATCCTTGTACCAAGTTTGAATGAAATCGCTTCAGGCATCTCTGAGATATCTGCGTGAACGGACGGACGGACGCACGGACGCACGCACGGACGCACGCACACACGCACGGACATGACCAAACCTATAAGTGCCCCCGGACGGTGTCCGTGGGGACTAAAATGATTGTAAGTTACCCTTACGTATAATAAAACAACAGCAATTTGAATGTCCCATGCCCTAGCATATCCATGAGTAAATTAAGCAATAAAGCACACCCAGCGACGGTATACCACAGGATTTGACCAGTTCACGACATATGCACGAGCGATAGCAAGTGCATATATGTAGTGAAATGGTCAAAATCGAGTGGTATACCGTCGCTGGGTGTGATTTATTGCTATTATATCATAACAGTATATTGAAATTCTAGCGTGGAACGTCAAAAACGGATTTTTCCTCAAGCTGAGAGCACGCGTGTATGACAGCTGTAGTATATAGCCAATTTACCACGGTTCTTTTCGCGTCTCGACCAATCAGATCACTGTATTTGCGCCATCAATATACTGGTACGATATAATTTGCAATATCTTATACAGGTTTGTCCAGTTAAGCTGAAATACGTTTTTAACCAAGTCAGCAAACAAAATCCAAACCGGGGAACCACAATAAATTATGCAAATTAATTTATGCAAATTGAGGTTTATCCAAATTTCAACACATTACCATTAAAAAGTGTGGGACAAATCTTAATAAAAAACAGTCTCCTGTTGTCACTTCTTGTCTATGTAGGAAATCTTTATAGCATTGGATACCAACGTATTAGAAGCTCATACTGATCATTCATACTTTATAAGGTATCAGTTGCTATCAATACTCAGTGTCATCATTGTCTCAAGATTTATTTGTGAAATTGCTGGCCTTTGAGATTATTTTTAGGGTGATTTAGATTATTTAGGGAGGAACAGTGCAATGGCCTGTCCTGCAGGAAAAACTGCCCTTTAACCCTTTCACCACCATGGTTTGTCCCAAATCCATTGTTTTCTATGGTAAAGTTGGACCTGTACACAGAGAACTGGGGGTGAAAGGGTTAAACCTCGGACAATTCTGATTTGTAATATTTATCAAAACAGGGTAACAAAGTGTTAATTGAAATTGACATTTGGCCAATGGTCCAAAAAACATATACAACGAAATCTTACCTCTCTGGTCTCAAGGGTACAAGATGAAATTCACTGAGTGCTGGTGGAGGAAAGGAACAAGACATGCAATTAATAAGTAACTGCATAATATCATGGGAATGAACAAGAATGGAATGAAAAGTTGAAAGTTTTTATGTCGAGTTTAATCTGTACTCCATACACATTAATTATAACGAATATTGTTCAAATCACAGAGCTTTGTCACATGATGTCTAAATCACAAACATTGAATAAATGAACATTTTTCATTTTGACGACACTGGGTTTGTGAAACCCTTATATTAAGCAGACTTGTAAACCATGTGATTGAACTTCATCCATTGATAGCCAAACCTTCATAGAACTTGTCTCTTTGCGTTTCCAGGTCTCTCAACTCTGATGGAGGACAGTCATTTTCTTTGCAGAGAGAGATTGCTTTCAAATTGGCCTCGGTTGCTTTATGAAAACGTTCCATGCCAAACAAGCCTTCAGCATATCGATACTGACTCTGGAATGAAAGAATAAAGGAAAAGATTAAATTGCAAATAACGTATCCGAGCAAAGTGGACCAGTGGTTCCTGGTTTCTCCAGTTTCACATCGTTCAAGCTCATTTGCACAAAGCTCACGTGCATTCACTGGGACTTGCACAAGTTCAAATCAATAAACCATGATGCATAATGATGTGTTGATACAAGCAGAGGTTTTGATGATCCTTTATAGGTGGACAGACATCATACAGTGTTTTCCAACATGTTTCTCTCACAAGGGGAGAATGTCACCCCCTGCTTGAAAATTTGGGGGATATGATTCAGAGTGAGTGGGGACTATAATAAATTTTGCAAACATACGTTATGCAAATTAAGATTTTTTCACGGTATTAGCGAATCAACGTTAGTGTGTTAGACAAATATCGAATTAAAGACACTCCAGTTTTATTTTTTCCATTCATTAATCCTTGAATAAATAAGAAGTCTACACAAATCATTGACACTTCATTCATTTCAGTTCAAACACAATTTTGTGATCTTAAAGGCGGAGCCTCCTTTTAAAAGGACGCGACGCTATGGCGGCGTTCACTGTGTAAGTGGACACCAAACAGGCAACACGCGGGCACACGCTCCAGAAAATGCCACTTTTTAGTTTTCCTCAGCCGCAAAAACGCAGACAGACTGCCAAGCGGTCAGCGCGAAGTTGCTGCCGATCGAACTCTGTGGTTATATTCAAAGTCTAACGCGACTGGAAGACAATTTGTTGGGAAATTTCAGCATTAGTGGTGGGGAATCAATGACCGTTGGCGATTTGAACTGACCGTCAATTAAATGCTTGTATAAACTCTGTTTACAGGATTAGCAAAAGGTGACAAAGGGTTGAGATCAGTTTGTGTAATTAATGTTATGGAAATCAAACATCGTACTGGCCAAGTGTTTGACTGGGAGGAGAACTCCACTAATGCGAGAACCTGGGATTGAAAAGTGCGGCTTTAAGGCAAATGCTAGTTGATAGTCTTTCAGCTGTATCATGTCCTTTGGTAGATAGGAAGCTTGTATGATTTTGCTGTGGTTACAGATAGTCGATTACATCAACTGCAGGGTTCGAAATTAGCGGTATTCCCGCATCCACAGACTACCAACTTTTGCCTGGGGCTACCAAAATCCATGAAATGGTAGCCCACATAGACTACCAAAGACCGGGACATAAAATTCATCCAGTGCTTGGCGTGCCATGTCGGGTCCGTCACTTTGGAATGAGCTAAACTGAGTAAAATCCAGTTGGACACAGTAACATGAGTAAGGCCTGACTATGACTTCTTGATGCAAATTACAAAGACAACCGTGCAGTGAGACTTTGCAACCAAGTTTCAATATCTCAACTGATGTACTTTGATGACAGGCCACAGTCACCTGTGATCTATTCTGCTCTGTGTATATGCGCCCCATAGACGTGTATACATATGCCTCTTCTTCTTAGGCATATGTACACACGTCTATGGGATGCATAGACGCAGAGCTGAATAGACCAAAGGTTACTGTGGACAAGCACAGGAAATGATGGCCAAGGAAAATGCATTTTCATTGCATTTTGATCATAATGTATCAATCACAGACAATATGCCTCCTCCCTACAGAAAGCCCATGGTCTATTTTAAGCCCTGCTACAGTATGTCTAGTCGTGCTGAGAAGGTCGTGGTCGTTGTCATGACGACTGTCAAAATTTGCGTACAACTCTGAGTGAAACAAGTTGTCAATAGGTTACCAAACTTTTAGTATCACTGTTGTCCATTAGGCCAAAAAAAGATCGTTTCTGGTTACCGCGTGCGTCATTTCAGAAACTGCGCGTCATGGCTTTTTTGGGTTACATACTCATCAGTACAGCTATCCTTGATATCCCTGTTTGCATGTCCAAAAATGCTAAAAAGAAAACGCAAGTATTATGCAGCCAGTGATAAAAGACAATAACTGTTGCATCAATAGTGCCAAACCAGCATAGTTAAGAATTAAAAAAAGAAAAAAAGACAATCACGTCACCACATCACTTTTGCTGAATTCAAGGACCAGAAACGTTTGGGGGGGGGGGTGCTTTATACCTGTTTCTTTGGGTATTAGGTGTGCAAGTATTCACATCAAATGACTAGAACATTCACTTCATGGGCAGAATCTTGAAAAATTGTCTTTTCTGGTCTATATTATATATATATATATATATATATATATATATATATATATATATATATATATATATATATATATATATATATATATATATATATATATATATATAATTGTTGGGTTTGGAGAGGTGTTCGGTTTAGAGAGGTCCTTTAACATGGAGCTCTATTGGAATGGGACTGGGAAAAGGGTTCAGTTTAGACAGGGTTTGGTTAGACAGGTTTTACAGGTTAGACAATTATTACTTCAAAATAAAGGTCATTCACAATAAGATTGTTGTGTTGCTGCTGATTTTTTATGTTGGTATACTTTGCCCACTTACAAACTAATTGACGCTTTTGTAATGAGATAACACTGGCTTGCTTGGCTTACCTTTGGCCATGCTGCTTTCAAAATTATAGCTCTCTTGCCATCGGATGCAGCCTTTGCAAAATCTTTGGTCTTCAGATAGGTGAGTGCTCGATTACAGTAAAGTCTTTCATTGTAACGACTGTGAAAACAAAGTAGAAGATATCACTGTAAAGTGACAATGCAGTTTTCAGACATTGTACACACCTTATTTCAATGCAATTACAATTCGACTGTGGGCAACTGAGAAAAAAGAATGGTTTCTAGCTGTGACCGTTCTAATTTTGAGGTAACGCTCTCTCAAGGTGTGCTTGCTCAACATTATACTCTTCTAGGTACAGTAAAAGAAACAAGGTACATGTATGCTCAAATGTAAAGCTCGGTATCATCAGCTGACCAGTAAAATGTCTGAACTCCCTAGCTTAGATTAAATACTGCCAATTGCAAGCCTTGGCTTTTTAGAACTCAAAATGGAAACACAGACAATACGTTGGTGTATGTACAGGTACACTGATCGTGTGATAATTATGAGCAGTCATATTTGTGGGTCAGACAATCCATTCAGTACAGTTGGCTGTTAGCCCTCTACATCAAAGGGTGCATAAGAAATGTTCCCGACACTGAATTCACTTACCTATGACTTTATGTAAAATGGAAAGTTGCCTTGGCAATGATTGGTCAATGACAATCAGCTGACTAAAATGTAACAATCACTACCTTAACTGTGATTGGTCACTTACCATCAGCTGATCAAAGCACAGGTAGCTGCTTGAAAGTGATTGTTCGAGGGCAATCAGCTGATCAAATATTTGTCATCATTCTCAATATGTACTGGTCTTGTATACAGGTACAGCGCAAATACAAAATTTGGCAAATGAAAAAAAAGAAAAGCCCAGCATTTTGGAACCTGGGTATAAAAAGAGTGAAATGCCTTTATAATACTATTTCTATGTATGGAGAACATGCAGAACATACTTACTCTCTATTGATTGCAGATGTGTACCTCTGACATGCATCTTTGTATCTGCCGTCCTTAAATTCATTGTTGCCTTTAATACGTACCTCATCACTTTCCTGTACGAAAAACATATCGAAGAAAATTTGGTTGGGAGAAGAGTCTACTTTGCAGAGGGACTCTCAGATTCAAGTTCCAGCATTACATTTTGCAGCAATTTTAAAACCTCAGTGTCTGTGTCTTTATACATTATTTTTAGGAAGCATCCCAAAATACAGTAACAAATATCAGCTCCCTATCAGAAATAAAGTTTATCATTAAATGAAAAAAAAAAGACAATAAGAACACAATAAGAACTTCAATTTGGCATATGATTTCAAGTGTTCGCATGAGGTCGACATGTCATCACTGACACCACTAATATTCAGGGCTTGACAATTCCTATCGCCCAATGCCCGGGACAAGTGAAATTTGCATTCGGGCAAGTCAAAAATAAAATCTGGTCGCCGCCGGATAAGTTGTTTATGCAACTTTTGGCGCAATCAACGTGAACCTAAGTTGCAGTTTGTGCACGTGTCGCCCAATTCGCGTTGTCGTACACACAAAATAAATGTCAATCACTGACTTTTTTTTAGATACAACTGTGACGTTCTTCTGAGATTCACTTGCCGACCGACTCACACAATGTTGCAATTTTTCGATGATTGACATGAAATTGTTTCATCGTCCAATTTAAAAAGTCGCTTAAAATTTGGCGTAAGCAGCATTTCTTTGTTGTATGCTGACTGCTCCGCCCCAACAAATTAGGTAAAAAATTGCAAAACCCAATCATATTGCTTATCGGCGATCGACCATACTGTACTTCAAAATCATTTATGCTGCCTCGCGAGGTAGACGAACATTGTTGGCAGATAGTTTGTGGAGTGATTGCTGTAAATATATGAGTATTTTACGGTAATATTTCCACTAACGCAAACAAGGCATTGTGCATTTTCGCGAGCCAGAGCGTAATTTCCGCTCCGCAGACCTACGCAAAAATCAAGCAAAGCTGTTGCCTAAAGAGGCGCGTGGTTTACGACGATGGGCATTGTGTAACTCTGAGAAACGATGTTGTGATGATTTACGATGGCGCCACGAGGGCCAGCGTGAGTGAGATCGTCTGAGAATCGACGATTTGATGTGATGATTAGAACAATGTTTCTGACAAAAGATCTTAACATAAGCGTTATAATGAGGAAAAACGCCGTAGATGTTATCTCCCGAAATGGAAAGCACAGTGGCCTTCATTGAAATATGACGGCTCCAAAATGTTCTGTACGTCGTGTCTCAAATACCCCACCATTGCCAAACCACTTGGAAAGCGAAATGCTTTTCTTGACGGATGCGACATGTTTCGCGTTGAATTGATAAGGTTTCACGAGTCAAGTCAACTGCATTTGGACTGTTTGACGCATCACAGATGAGATCGTGACGGGGACAATGATTTGTGGAAATTTTGTGGGTCCGCTGAGCCCGATACGGTTTCACTAGCCAACACCCTGATCGCATGCACTCACAATTCCTAGACTGAATGACGACGACAAGTGACAGAAACTGACCAATCTGTTTACGACGGCATTTATGCTTGCCAAACACGGGAAGCCGATGTATGATATGTACCTTCAATGTTAGCCCTGCGTACAGGTCTGTGTGTTCCTGGTGTTATACGGCCTCTTGTGGTGGAGGCCATATAACGCCGGGAACACACAGAGCTGTACGCAGGGTTACTTCAATGTGAACTTTTGAGAAAAATCGGTGTCAACATCGGCGAAAATTACCAAAATAAGAAAGCCCTGAAAGCCGCTACGGAATTCGTCGCAAGTATGATTATTACAAATGGAGGACAAGTAAAATTTTTGTGAGGACAAGTGAAATTGCAAATCCACTTGTCCCACGCACAAGTGAACAGGAAAAAAATTGTCTAGCCCTGAATATTGCTAATATTAATTTAACTTAGAGACAATGAGAGTAAAATTGGATGCTGCCTCATAGAAAAAAATGTGAGCTAAAAATGTATAACACAAAATCATTGACAAGAAGACTGAGGTAAAATTGTCATGGCTAATAAACATATACAGTTACGTTGCACCTATATGATAATGTCACTGTAAATGACAAGTTTGTAAATTACAAATGAGAATATAGATCTTCCATGAACAATGACACCAAAGGCATTGTTCAATCCCCTTTCATGACTTTGTACCCTAAAGCATGCATGTTACACAGAAATTGGCAACAATTTTTCCGGTGAACTTGATCATCTTCAATAAGATTCATACTTGTGCAGGAAACTCCTAGAAATATACCGATGTTCATATCAAGTGAAATGCGACACGAATTATCAGCTCACAAAGGCACACAAACAACATGGACACATACACAGACAACATGCTATGAATGACTTGCAATGGCTTAGGCAACCTGGGCTGAAGGAGTTCTGGGATACCAAGATGTGTTATACTTACTTTTTCATTTGATTTGTTTTCTTTTTGAAATAAATCTGCTTCATTTTTATTGTCAAGACAGTACTTCCTGACATGTTGACAATCTGAAAGACAAACATCACACCGATTTGACATATTAAAGTGCAGTTGTCGTCACGCTGCACAAAACAAAATTTAAGCTTGCAAACACAGGTAACCTCTGTTCACAATGACATACTCTTGACTGTAATAGATGTGATGCATTTTAACATTTTTATAACCCTAATCATACAAAGATAGCAGATACTGCGTAGATTTTCAGGGTATCCAAAAGTTGGCATTCAAGGCTCATTTGTACTTGTTTACTCAAAGTGTATTAATTCGCATTGCTGAAGTATGAAACCAACGGATAATGAGTCATTATCATTGAATATTCAGGGCTGATGTGCAGCGTCGTGGGAGCTGATATCTAATTGGGTGGATGAATCTGACCGTTATAATTACATAATACAAAAACACTCCCTAAGATGCTGTGAATAGTGACAATCGACCAATCAGATATACCCTTCTGAGCACACTGCACATCAGCAGAATATTCAGAGTGTATCAAATTTTGGAACAATTACTTATGCAAATATGATAGGCGTGTCCACTAAACCTGGTAATAGTACACTGAATCTACCTGAAAAATGGTTCAATGCAAAGATAAAATACTCACACTGTAGTAGGGAAAGCAACATGGCTCCAGCGACGTAATTGAATGTTAAATCGTTACTTTTTAGGTCATCTTTTAGCTCATTGCTGTGGTAGGAGAAATAATGCAATGAAAGTATGTAAAGATACCAGTGCAACAACCTACACATGGGGGCTGTGTAAATTCTTACGTGAACGGAAAAAATATTGAAACTCTATAAAGGCAAATGAAACATGCAATTATGGTAGATAGCTTTTAAATTAACAACACTCGCACTCTGTCAAACTCCTGTTATTATCACAGCTTCACATTTCATATTCAAGAAGAGTCACAGTAGTTCAGCAGGTGTTGATTTTTTCTTCAGTTTTTATTTTTATTCAAAAATACACCTCTGTTCTCTTGTACTAATAGTACCAATAAGTTTTCATTTTAAACTGGAAGTTACAGGACCATGGGTGCACAATACGGGGATTACTGATGACACAGCCATTTATATACCGGTACACTGGGCCGGAGTTTTTGAATTCTCAGAGTTCATTGTAGTAAGTATGCACCTCGGAAGTGAAAGACTTAAACTTTTGCTCTAACTTTCCTCAAGGAATCTTTCAATCATTCTCTTTCAAAATCAAGAATAAAAATAGGGGGTCACCGTGCAAATTTTGGTAATAGAGAAACAAATTACCCAAGATTTACCGATATTAGAAATTGAAAATGGCCACCATCCCTGTGTTAACTATGGAGAAAAATCAAAATTTTTTAATTTCAAAAAACTAAGCCGGTGAAAAGTTTTCTTTCACCAGAGCTCTAAAATGAACCTCCACATGTGGTATATCAGAAGAGAAATGTAAAAGTTTGAGAGTCCGAATGTCTGTCCCCGAGGTGCGTTCTACCTTAACTGCATGTAATTTGAATAATCATCATGGGCACTTCCATGACATATGCAAAGAAGCTCAAATGGTTGTACAGTGTACACATTTTGAAACATGCGTTCTGCAACAAAAAATCTGAACATTTTTTTCAGTTTATTTTCGAGTCAAGTTTAGTCGCAATATATTCACAGACATCATATGCAAGATTCAATGACAATGAACGCCTGAAACATGGCAAAATTATAAGATTCTGGGACCAGACACAGCGCATCCCATCAGTAGTGTGACTTTTTTACATTTGCATAGATTTATGATAATCTGGCTTTTATAGGAGAAGTTCCTGTCCAAGCAAACTGTGGGATATATATTTACTGTCACCATTTTGCAAACCTGCTTGTTTCTCATATGCCCACACAGGCAGAGAAATTGACAGCTAGAGCACCATAATAATTGATAGGGTATCATGAATGGAACCAAAGAAGCTGATAAGAGGTTTATGTCTTATGGCTGTACCAGTAGAAACCTTCACACCAATATGCCATTATGCTTTACATTGTGGGCACACAAACCACAAACCTAGTCAGAAATCACAGCTTACTTTTTTACTAACTGGGTTTATGAATGAAACACAGCTTTGACAATCATCATCAGTAATAATGAGAGCACTTGCCTTCTCTAAGCTGAGTCAGTGAATGTAGTTTGAGTAACTGAATATGAACTGCACTGTACAATGACCATCAGCTAAAGCACACAAGTCAGAGATTCTCAGTAAAAAAACTGCAGTTGAAGTTACAAAACTTCCACAAATGAAAAGGAACAAATGAAAAGGAACAAACAGTCAAATTGCTGTGATCTCCAATTTATCAATCAATCTCACCATTGACATTGACATTAGCTGTAACATGGCCGCTCATTCAAAACAGCCCCAGCAAAGCATACCCTTTAACTCAGCAATTTTTAAGTGCCCTCTATTAACAGCCTATTGTCCAAGATGGATTATGGGTAGTTTTGACCCCCTAGCTATGTGGTTCCTAAGAAACAGCCCCAGACACTAAACCCATATACATGTTCCAAATGTGAGCTAAGAAACAGACAAAAATGGTCATCTTGTGCACGTCCAGGTTTGGTAGCCTGTAAATCATCTGTAAATCATACTGTATAGTGTGCTGTTTTGGCAGTTCATCCATGCTACAGAATGTTTCAGAAGCAGAACAAAGTTGACATCATTTTTACATCGCTGTGCAGATATGAGTACTCACATTTTGAAATTTTGTCAGACTGCATCATTTGCTCTCCATAGAATTGGTCGAATTAGAAATGTATTAGATCGCACAAACACTGCAAGACTTGTGCACACTTTTGTAACATCGAGCTCGATTACTGCAATAGTTTGCTGTTCGTTATCCAGTTACTTACAAAATTCTGTTGCTGGTCTTGTCACACAAACGAAATTGCATGAACACATCACATCTGTAAGGCAGGAGCTACACTGGCTGCCTATCCATGCTAGAATTGATTTCAAAATTTTTTTTTTGTTTATAAAATCTTGCACAATTGGGCGCCTGCTATCTTCCTGACCTGGTAACAGTTCGTGATCCTAAACTTTTAACATGATCAGCGTTTGCACCCGTTTTGGAACCAGTGAACTGGGAACAGAAACACTTTGGCTATAGTTCTTTCTTGAATGCAACTCTATGGAATGTCTTACCAAAAGGCTGTCACAATCTGTTGCTTCTTTTAAAAAATCTCTTAAAACATACCTCTTCAAAAAGTACTGTAACTAGGTCATCCGGTGGTTTGTTGTTCTTTTCTGTTCTTATTTTAAATTTTAGCAAGCAGTATCGTCGAGTGTGTCTTTCAATCAGTGCATTTTCAGCATACTTTTATAATTAATGTATTTTTATAATCTTTGTATTTTTATTGTAAAGTGGTTTGATATTTTATTGATGGAAATCGCTCTGGAAAAATTATCATTACGATTTTTATCATCATGTAAACTACCTTTGTGGTTGGATCTAAAGCATATCAGACCAATTCTGATCTTTGTATCACATGTGTAACAAACAACAAAATACTTTTTCAGTTTAACTTCCCATACACAGAAACACTACAAACAATCGAACATACATTATCTAAGGACAGGTATAACCCTGGCGAGGGTTCTTGATAAAGCACCTGGGTGCCAACAAAGTCTCATTTAATAGAGAAGAAAAATGCCAGGTTTTTTTATTAAACATATCCGCTACTTTTTATGTGATTACTGCCTGGTCAAAAAGGCGCTCTGAAAATTTAAAAACCTTCCGGCAATGTGGTCTGCCAAAACACTTCAATTCACTTACATCATAATAATGAAGTTTCTATTGACAACAGCTCTCTTAAATGATTCCTCCATTTTCTCATGCTGCAATAGAGTAACAGTGAAAAAAAAACATATGTAAGAACCATTGAGACATTGTTTGGAAATGACAATACATTTATCAAAGTACAGGAACTCAGCTTTTCAGATTTTTGCCAAATACATGTGATTATCGTTGCAACCACGTTGCCTAGGATCAAACAACTTTGGTAGTGACATTATTTGGATAAGGTGAGTAACAAAAACACACCTCATCCATTTATGGTAAGTTGGTATGTGTAATCTTGATGCTGAGATACCGGTATGTAAAGTCTAGACGAATACATGTACCAGTTGACAGTTTCCACAACTGTTTTACCTGTGTGTTTGACAGGCTGTCTATGCATACATGTACAAGCACTCTAGAACACCTGAACATAAGACTGTTGCCTTCGTGAAAATGTGTCTACAACTGAGATGAATGATAGAAGAGGAACTTCTTGACTTTTCAGAGAGAAATTTGGACAACTTGTGATAAAAATACATATTGACTGGCTATATTGGTGTTTGTTTTCCCCTTGGGCCTGAGTGTCGCCAAAAGTCTATTTCCCTCTGCATAGGCTCTCATGAAACAGACTGCTAAGGGGCGAGTCTCAGACCCTCAAGAAACAAACATATGCTGTTGCCCTAATGATCAGTCAATCTGTGTACTGTATAATATAGCATCACACAAGTGAGATGAACTCATAGTTTTGGAACTATGGTTGCCTCAATTCTGGTCCATGCACATCACAATTCAAATCACAAAATCAGTAAATAGCCTGGCAGGAAATACACAATCTGGGTTGGACACTGAGGACAAAACCGTCATCTGAAATGACTGGGCTGATTGTAATAATTCTTTCAACTACATGCCCAAAGTTGGTGTGTTTTGCAAAAAAAAATGAAAGCATAACTTCACAATAAAAATATACAAGCATGAATTTCAGATTCCAAACACCACATGGTACATCACACAAACAGGTTGCCCCACAGCCATTATGCTGGCATACAAAACTATGTGGGTCAACCGTACCATAAGTGCAGTGCAGAAATCTTACAATGCCCCTTTCCAAATTCTAGGTTTGTTTCTCATCCTTGGTCCCCCAAAAAATTGACATCATCAGTTTTTGTCTTTTTTGTTGGATTATCTTTTTTTTTTGAGCTCACAAGATCAAACTATCATTATTAAACAAGTCATTGACAATGACATAGTCCCCACTTGTAATAGGAGTATTAGTCTTGATGGGGCAGGGAAATGTGGTCATTAAGAAGTATCACTGGAGTGTATATGTTGAGATCTATGGGCACATAGGTCTATGTCGTTGTTCCCAATTTGAAACACATGAGGCATGTCTAAGTTATGGTTCTAAATCAGGAAAAAAGATCAGACCTCTAGCTGCATTGACCAGCAAAGAAATACCTATGTGCATAATAAATGAGGTACAAGATGTGACATCTTAAGGTCTAATATCCTATCAAAATTGAAGGGTATAGAACTTGTGGTTACTGAGTTATGCATATTTATGTATAAAAAAAATTGTATTGCTAATTAATCCCTATATGCCAAAAATCAGACCTCTAGCTTTATTCGCTGGCCCAGAATTAGATATGTACATAATTAATGAGGTAAAGCGCGTGTTGTCATAAAGTCTCCCATCCTACTAAATATAAAGGACATAGCACTTATGGTTACTTATTTATTGACATAAACGTATATTTTAGGTAAAAGGTCATCTAGGTCACATGACATTGTGTCAAAAAAATTTCTATCCTATAGTTATCCCTATATACCAAAAATCAGACATCCCGCTCTATTGGCTTGCTCAGAATTAGATATGCACATAATTAATGAGTACAGTATGTGGCATCATAAGGTCTCCCATCATACCAAATATGAAGGGTGTACCACTTGTGGTTACTGAGTTATGGGCAAATTTGTATATTTGGGTCAAAGGTCACCGAGGTCACGTGACATTTTGTCAAAAAAATTGTATTGCTAAGTTACCTATATACCAAAAATCAGACATCCAGCTCTATTGGCTTGCTCAAAATTAGATATGCACATAATTAATGAGGTACAATATGTGGCGTCATAAGGTGTCCCATCATACCATATATGAAGGGTGTAGCACTTGTGGTTACTGAGTTATGGACAACTATGTATATTTGAGGTCAAAGGTCCCCGAGGTCACGTGACATTTTGTCAAAATGTCTGAGATATCTGTGTGAACGGATGGACTCACGGATGGACTCGCGGACGGACATGACCCAATCTATAAGCCCCCTTGACTTCATCCGTGGGGACTAAAAACTGTGTCACTGCATCCTTTTTGCAACATGAATACGATGAGAAACTAAATTTTTATATTCTTGGCCTTATACATGGGAGTCTATGGAGAACTGACTTATACATGGGAGTCTATGGAGAACTGCCTTATACATGGAAGTCTATGGAGAACTGCCTTATACATGGGAGTCTATGGAGGTGTAAACTAAAAAGTCCTCTAAAACGGCCAAATTTGATCACATTGTGAAACAAATCGACGTGCATCTGTATGGGATAGGGTACTATCCTTGTGCAAAGTTTGAAAGAAATTGACCGGGGCATGTCTGAGATATCTGCGTGAACGGACTGACGCACGGACGGACATGACCCAATCTATAAGTCCCCCTGGACTTCGTCCGTGGGGATTAAAAATACACAAATAGGAATGTTTACAAATAGCAGTAATTCTGACACAGCAAGATGATGACAATAAATTCACTGCTCAAAATTGTACAGTGGCATACACCTGATCCACAGATAATATTTCTAAGCTGTGCAAAGCACAATGCCTTATCTTTATTCATTTTTTTGGAGCAAAAATGAAAGAAGAACTGACGTAGAATCTACTGTACATGTACCCTTGGATCCAGGTGCATGGATGAGAAACAACATTTTTTTATTTATTTATTTATTTTTTTTTTTTATTTTTTTTTTGGGGGGGGGTTTTTCAGGCTACACACTTGTCTGTGATAAAAAGGTGACTGGGGCTTACTTACCAAGTCTACATATGAAGTTAAATCTAGCATTTCTTTTAAAAATGACCTTCCACACTCTTTCTGCAAAGCAATTAAGAGAAAAGCATATTTTTATTGCCAGGCTTACACGGCATTTCACTTAACTCACTCAGTTACTTCTAATAGAAATGGAATGTTGAAAAGTCTCTTGTATACAATTATTGTTATCAAATAAAAGTCACTGCAATGGACTGCATACAACTCTATTCGGGGTTCCCCTTTTACTAGGAATTTTAAAGGGCTAGCTACCCCTCCGTTTTTCAAACAATCTTTAAAAGTGTTGATAACCATACACCATAAATTTTAATAACAAAAGAATATGCAAATTATGCATTACAATATAAGTTGGCTGTTCCATTTTTTACAGGCTGTTGAGATACAAAAGTATTGGTTGGCAGTGTACATGTAAAGTACCTGATGTTCAGTGCAATATTATTATCAAAAGGACCAACAAAAAGGCGCCATCTTGGTAAACGTATTGCATCATTCACCAAAGAATGTCCCCTTTGAAAATGTTGTTGTTTTACATGTACTGGTACTGATGTACTCAAACTTTCAAACATGAGATGCTGAAAGAAATGAATTCTTACTTACTAATTTTGTTGAAAATAAATTATGTGCCATTTCTATTGTCTCTACCGCTGTCATGTCTTTGTCTGTTAAAGGTTTAATTAATGTTGCTTCATCACTGAAAAAAACACACCAAGTAAACCAGAGAATTAACAAAATAAGCAAACTACATGTAGCTTACAAATAGAGATGTCCGTAAACAAATTTCAAGAACCTTCACATTCATTCTCATTGCAATTTAACTTCAAAAAAAAAGAACAATACTCTTAACCAAAGTTTAAAGAATACATGTAGCATGTGACTGATCTCCCTTTTGGTATATATCTTGCCTGTACTAAGAGGTCTGAACACAAAGAACACACCCCTTAGAATTATGTTTGGTTGTGGTATGGCTAAGTGTGAGGAAGATAAGTTGAAACGTTTGATGAATCAGAGAAGTGCACGTGGTACACCTTTTAAATTTACAGTATATAAAACCCTAGACAGCTGATAGCAGTAGTACATGTATGTACTGATACAGTACACAAGTTTCTTTCTGACCCACTGAATGACGTCAATTGTTCACCATTTGATCTGACTATTTGCCTAACCTTGTAGCTTGTATATCTAGGTATGTTTTCAGTAAATCTGGGCTATTTTGCTACAGTATCTTTGCAGCGGGACTGTCCTGGACACATACAGTCCAATTTGTAGGATAGAGAGTGCAATTACACATACTGTATATACAAGTGTGTTTGACCTATAAAATTTCCTACAATTATCAGTTACACAGATTGGTTATCATTTATTTGGTCAGCGTTGGTGAATTATGTGAAGCTGCAGACATGAAAAAGATAAGTGATTTTGGCCTGATAGTCATTCAATGTGTTTCAATGGTGCAATCCTATGCAATATGATTAAAAACACACGATGTTTACTCACATTTTTTTCTTAAAAAGACTACAATTTGTTGCCCAATTTAGCCACTTTTCCGGTTGCTTGATTTTTCCATAGAGAAGTGGAGACAGGGTGTATACCAGGATGACATTTTCATGTTTTTCTCGAAGAACAGGGAATTGCAGTATTTTAGAACACCATAATTCTGCAGATAATTGGTTGTTTCTCCTCTGCTCCTCCTGTAACATGACAAGACAGATACATTCATAAACATTACATGCAGACCTGCTTCATGGAGCATCTTTCAAAAAAGACAAATAGAAGATTTGTGAGTGTTTTTCCCAGTAAGATATATATATATAATATATATATATATATATATATATATATATATATATATATATATATATATATATATATATATATATATATATATATACACATGTATATATATACATATATATATATATATATATATATATATATATATATATATATATATATATATATATATATATATATATATATATATATATATATATATATATATATATATACATGTGTATGTAGTATGTATGTAGGTACATGTATGGATTTATTTATGTGTGTATGTACAAAGATACTGGTTTGGTGATTGCACGAATATGCGAAACTTGAGTAACAGGTACCCAATTAATTAAATTTAATTAATTAAATATATAGGGTATGCTCTCATATTGATCATATTGCTTATACATGTATAAATGTACAAAGATAAAGTCTAACACAGATACCAATATACATAATACTACATGTGTGTACATTGCGACAAGCTGAGTTTCTATGATACATGTACCAAAGCTTTTACCATAAGTGGCAAAGTACTTGTTCTAACAAAATCCTTCTTAGTTCTCTTAGATTTTGAAAAGATACTTATTCTGTTTCTTTGTTCCACACATTTAATGCTTTTGTGTGAATACACAACCAGTAAACAATATATATCACTCATGAAAATAATTTCCCTATGTCTAAACTTCAAGTTCAACAGTTGTAGTAGATTCTGAGGTTCTGTGTTTATTATAACAAGGACAACATGTGTAACTTTTGATAAAATTTTCATTCTCATTTTCATATCTTTGTTCAGAAAAAAAGTAATTTTCTTCTTCTCCTCTCAACTGTTTGTGGAAATGGTACATGTACCGGTACAAGTATTGGCCTTGCATAACACAACGCTCTTTGTACAAACAGCGATCCTATCACTGCACTGTGAAATAAACTCTGGTCTGGAATACAATTTTCTTGTCAACAGCAATGTCAGACACCACCAACATACTTGTTGATTTGAACCTTGGCATTCTGATACAATTCAAAGAGTTGAAGAATAACCTATTTTAGGAAAAGAAGAAGAATATCAGGAAATACATTTAAAAAGTTGCAGATTTCTATTGAGTTCAATATGGGTCATTTTGGAGTGACCTAAATTGGTAACTATGGATTGACCTCAATAAAGCCAGGGGTTAAACTTCCCAGGGTGAGCAGGTGCACGACTCTTGAGGTCAGGCATATGATCAATAAAACTTTAGAAGTGTATTTTGTCAACAAGTATGTGTACCAGGTGGCCCTGTCACAGTTGCATGTGTATGCACGTACAATGTACAAAACTTTGCCTTCTTTGTTCATGGAAGTACCCCCCCACCCCCATCCCCATGTCTCAGAACTCTTTCAATCCATAGGAATTTCTTTAAAGTTCCTTGAGTCAACTAATAACACAGTGAGTGTGATATGGAAAGTTTTCTTGTACAACAGGCATCATCCTTGGGCAGTTGTCAAACTACATGTGGCTCATATAGTATGCAATTAATAAATGATATTTTTTACAACCACAAGAGTCGTATGACTGGTTTCCACCAAATTTAAAGGGATACAGTCGTCGGAACTGCCTCAAACGTCGCATGGGACCCATATGACCAATGTAAACACTGTATCCAAGGTACGATGGTGATTGATGAAAGTTAAAACGTGTCTGTCATAATCTACATCGTATAATTTAAATGTTGCAGCTATGATGACAAGGTGCATCAAGATATCATCAACAAAATATATTGTTTGTAACCAAGAAACTTGCACAAGCGCAGTTCTGACGATGGTTTCCCTTTAACAAGGAGCACTACTCTACAGACATTTTTATAACACGTGAATCTTCCCGGACTCCCTGAGAGTGACCATTATGAAATTGAAGAGGTGAACTCTCCACAGAATCACTGATCGGACTGCACTGAAATATAACCTGTATTAATTTATGACTCTGAGATCACAAGTGGCAGCCATGAATCATAAATCTACATGTACACTGGTATGATTACAGTGCTTCATATATTCTCCTTCACTTGACGCCATTTTGTTACCACGTTAGATATACACCTTGACGACACACCGGTACATTGTACATAGAGAAAGAGTCACTGTCAGTGTGATATGATTTCATCCTTTATAGAAATGATTAAATTTTACAATCAAGTGTGCTATCATACATGTAAGTGACACTTCCTGTTTGAAGTTTTTATTGAACAGGTTGCAAATCATGCATGTTACTGTTATCATCATTTTGTTTCTTAAAAGCACACTAGCTGTATCTCAGTGCTCTTGTAATTTACAAGGCTAGAATTGCAATAAAGAATAAATAAAGATGAAAATGTCTGTCTGGCAAAATGGAAAAAATTTACACTTAATAATCCTTAACAAGGTATCTTTACACAACGCTTAAAGAATCCATCGTGTAATTAACTGTAATACCAGTATAAACTGCAGTTTATGCTGGCATTACATGGCCTGAAAATAGCACTGGTCTAAGGTCCGGGACCAGTGAACTTTCATCAAGAACTAATATAAAATTACCCCTCAAAAGTCCATAGACTACCGGTAGTACAAATGGACAGATGAAACTACTGAACAAGAACTTAAGAAATCTGCAAAGTCAACGTATATGCAATACGTGTATGTCTGTATTACAAAAATTTAAAACTGTGCATCCAAAGCAAATCTGATAGAAATAAATGTACTAAATCATGAGTAAGAGAAATGATTCATTCTCATATTGCTTTGCAATTTTTGAGGACCAGTGGATTTCACTTTGGGAACAGTAAAAACAGAACAGGTAACTGGTCCTGGGACCTTTGGAAAAAAGGGAAATTTTCAGGCACTGCATTAAAGGAGAGTTTGTTCAATGAAATCGGCCATAACCATATTCAGGCAGTTCTTTGCATGTGAGCCGACATACCAGTACAGTTGGACTCACAATCTTTTCACAACACTTTCCTTATCTATCACTTATGTGGGCTAATTTGGAAGCTCTTGGGATAAATACATATTAATAGTGATTTCCTTTTTGTGAAAATCATAAATTTAATTTATCGCTATAGAGTTTAATAACACAGGGATGGTGGCCATTTTGAATTTCAAATATTAGTAGATTGGGTAATTTGTTTTTCTTGTACTAAAATTTGTACTGTGACCCCCAATTTTTATTATTGATTTGCTGAGAGGATGGTTTAACCCTTTAAATGCTGTAAATTTTAGTTAATTTAGTGCAACATTTTTACCAATTTTAATGAATGTTTTGTAACCTTCTTGATAATTTTGGACCAAATGGACAACAAATTTCATTGGCCAGTCTTTTATCAAAATTTTGGCAAAACAATGAAAAAATTGACTGATGCATATTTCATATATGCAAAAAAAAAACTGACTTTGGCGCTTAAACTTTCAAAGGGTAAATTAAGTTTCCAAGATGAAAGCTTCAGCAAAGTTTAAGTCTTTCACTCTCAGCACACACTATACTTTTTCGGCCAAAAAATACCATGGCTACAAAAACATCTCTTTCTAAAATTGTTTTGCTCTTCAGATTTTCCTTTACAATGTTTTGCCAGCCCCCTCCAACGATATACAACTGTAACGGTCCATCCTTGCAGTCATTGTCAACACACACACACTTAAACTTTGACCGTTTAGCAAGCCATCTAGTTAATAAATTATACATTACAGATGCACTGTCTACATTAATATACGTGCACATGTACCTTTTGTGTGCAAACATGATCACATGTTGAGCACAAAGCAGACAGAGGTAATGAGTAATGATATGAATAACATTTTCTAAATTTATTTTTAATTGATTTTGAAACTCTCTGTATTTAGATTCACATGCAACATACATGTATTGTTGAAAATCTCAGTATTTAGATTCATACATAACTCATACTGATATGATACCCACAAATTTCAGGACAGATTTTTCCATTAAACAAACAAAACACTGAATAAACACATTTTTGTTGTAGCTGTACTCATCAGTAGGTACTGCCATTAACAGGTGTTGATATCAGTTCAGATGCATGTGACCCTTTGCAGCTGCCACTACTTTTCATTCTACTTTTCATACAGAGTACCGGTATAAACAGGTCTTGCAGGCTTACCATTTGCACCAGAATGTTTACTTCTGAAGTACAGTGTTGATAAGCCAGACAATATCAGCCTGAAAGACCTGTATACGTTGATGTCACTGGTACTACATGTACTAAGGAATCATGGATGATTAGCCCCTCGACAACAACAATACGGTAAAATACCTGAACAAAACATACTGTGAATACATATACAAGTACGCCATGCTGATAATAATTCATTATAGTGCTGGAAAATTCCAGAATTCAAGGTACTCAAGTCATTAAAACATGTGCCCAGCAAACAAAACTCACCACATTTGATCTCAAACCCTCTCCTTATGACAGAAATTTGGAAGTGCAAAGATTCAATTATAATTTTTCCAAGGAAAATATGACAAAATCCTCGAATGGATTTATTTTCATTATACCGGGTAGTGCTGGAAAATTCCAGAATTCAAGGTACTCAAGTAACATGTGCCCAGCAAACAAAACTCACCACATTTGATCTCAAACCCTCTCCTTATGACAGAAATTTGGAAGTGCAAAGATTCAATTATAATTTTTCCAAGGAAAATATGACAAAATCCTCGAATGGATTTATTTTTCATTATACCGGGTAGTGCTGGAAAATTCCAGAATTCAAGGTACTCAAGTAACATGTGCCCAGCAAACAAAACTCACCACATTTGATCTCAACCCTCTCCTTATGACAGAAATTTGGAAGTGCAAGGATTCAATTGTAATTTTCCCAAGGGAAATATGACAAAATCCTCGAATGGATTTATTTTTCATTATAGTGCTGGAAAATTCCAGAATTCAAGGTACTCGAGTCCTTAAAACATGTGCCCAGCAAACAAAACTCACCACATTTGATCTCAAACTAGAGTTTGAGCAATCAACATGGCCACAGCTACTTCAAAAGTGTCATTTGAAACTTGCCCTGATTGTCGGATTGATTATTTAACAAATGAATTTATTAAAGGCATTTATTTATTTGTTAATACTTTATTTATTTATTTATTTGTTTGTTTACTACTGCTTTAAAAGGGGAAGTCTGCAGCATGAAATTATGATTTTTGTACAGATATACACATTATTTACCTAAACTTCTCCATGCAATAAATATTAGATCAATGTGTACATGGAATGCATATATTATTTATTTATTTTTATTTGTTTATTTATTTATATGTAGAAGGGGAAGTCTATGGCATGCAGTTATGTTTTATATAGATGTACACAATTTACCAACAACTTCTCCATGCAATAAATATTAGATCAATGTGTACATGGAATGCATTTATTTATTTATTTATTTATTTATTTTTATTTGTTTACATGTATTTATTTATATGTAGAAGGGGAAGTCTATGGCATGCAGTTATGTGTTTTATAGATGTACACAATTTATCTACAACTTCTCCATGCAATACAGATATTAGATCAATGTAAGTATGAAATGAGAATATTATAAAAAGGTCTATAAAATATGCATTACTGAAACTGCATATATTAGAATGGTTAAATGATGAGGATATATTTTTGTTTCAGGAAATGACACTTCCATTTATCAAATAGACTCCACAAGATTATCTTGGCCTTTGCTCTTTTGACAATCAGTTAATGTCAAATTGCATTTACTGTAAATCTTCACATATGTCAATGTATATGTAGGCAGAAATCAACGTGTAGTTTACAGAGTTGAAATCATGTTCCAAACAAAACGATATCATGATAATTTTTTTCAAAACTGTCATCAGTAAATGTTATACCATTTTACAAGAAATTAACCTTTTATCCCCAATTTACTGTAAACAGGTCTGCATTCACCATCGATAATAATAGGTTTTGGCCGGCTAAGCATGGAGGTGAAAGGGATACTTTGCCGTCTGACCCAAATACCTAGGCAAAACCTCGAGCTACTGTAACAGTTATACAGTTGAAATCAGACTGTATGACTAGTCGAAGTTTGATATTTCTGTCCATTTTGGCTGGAACTTGGAAGTGTCATTTCCATATACAGTATTTCTGTTTCAAATAAACAAGGGACATGCGTGAATGACAAGACTACGAAAGTAACATGTATAACTCCTGACAACTTTTGGTTTCACATGGAACCTAGAGCACTGTTCCATAACACAAGTTACAACTGATATCATCTTTTCTGTACATTGTGATCTCACTGATTTAGAGCGTTTATCATCTCATTAACCCTTTCACAACCGTGGTTTGAACCAATCCCATTGTTTTCTAAAGTAAAGTTGGACCTCTAGCGAGGGAAATGGGGCGGAAAGGTTAAAGTTTAAAAATGGTAATTCTCAATCCCCTTTTTATAACATTCCAGCATTGTAAAAGCTGTGTGCACGTCAACTTTGGTGATATTATGATGATAGCAAAAATATAACCACTTAGGGCATTAAATGTAGTGTGTACACCTACCTCTGCTTCTCGACTGAGATCAGGCATTGCTATAAATTCCTTTCCAGTACCTACAAGACAATCAGACAAAAATTTACGTGAGCATGCCTTGTTTTTAAACTTCTCACTCTCTTTTTCAAAATTCAGTACGTAGCGCCAGGCAACCCCCGGCTTTGTTCGTCAAATGAAACTAGCACTTTTAGGTGAAATGTGGGGCCAATAATGTTGCATTGGAGAGCATGGTATTTGTTGGTGGACTTTCCATGTCTATTTCCCTGTAAGTGGACACAGTATTTACCCACCCTATCAAAAGTAATGGCCGTACAAAAGCCTTGATAGGGTTAATGTAAGCATGCACAATGATATCGAGGGCGCTATTCTGTTAATAAGAACAGCGCCCTCATAATAACGCACATTTATTTGTGACAACCATTAATGGGCCAGTAATGCTAACTTTTGATAAATTTTTTTTGCCATTTTGTTTTGAATGTCAACCATAATTAATTGCTCTACACCCCCAAAGCATGTTGATACATGTATACACAGTATTCTGCTTGTTACTCAGCTTGTACGTGTGTAAACTACATTGTTATTGTTGAAAAGTGACTTCTGGTCCGGACTAGAATTCAAATGTAAACAATAACAATGCATGTTACACATAAAGATGCTAAGTTGACAAGCTAAATTGTGGGTGTTTCAACATTCTTGGGGACTAGAATAAGAAGTTGCATTTGATATACAAAGTACAAGTCATCGTTGATGACACAGTCCCCGCTTGTCCATTTGTTATAATCTTTGGTTCTAGGTAGCTGTAGTCTAGGTAGCTGTGGAATGACATTGATGCAACGGGTGCATCAGGCCTGTGACTTGCATAATAAAGTAATCTGAGGAACGTTCAATAAATGACTCATCTCTGCCGGTAATGACCACTCAAGGAACTTTTGATTACATCTCACGAACGATGCCCTTTACTCCTCCAGTGTCGTGATTGGCACATACTATACACATGGTTTGGTGGAATTTCGAAATGGTATGGGATCGGGTATGTTGTTGTAATCAGCCATTTCGGATATATAATGAAACAATTTAATGTGCACAAGAATGCAGCCATAGTACTTTATCTTCGTATCACGTTTGAACAAAATCAGTCCATCGAGGGACAGTGACCTATGTTTATGTTTCAAAGACATAAAAAAATCACACCAAAATTTAAATCAAATGGCTGTTTATTGACCATATGGATCATAGCACAAAATTAGTAGACATGCATATGTATGCCATAGCACTTTATCTTTGTACCAAGTCTCAACAACATTGGGTAAAGAATATTTGCATATGATTAAGCCTCAAAGACATGAAAAAATCCAAAAATGACCATCTGACAGCGATATTGGAAAAAATGACAATCTGGCAGCCATATTGGAACATGTCACGAAGTAAATTGACATGTGCGATCTTTGTGCCAAGTTTGGACAAAATGGGTGTAATGACCTTTGAATTATGATTCAAAGACATGCAAAATTCAAACAAAATGGCAGTTCTGCAGCCATATTGGATCCTATCCCAAGCTTAATTGATACATGCATATGTATGCCATAGTGCTCTGCCTTTGTGCCAAGTTTGAACCAAATCGGTTCAAGGATGTTTGAGTTATGGTTCAAAGACATGAAAAAATCGCAAAAAAATGGCCGCCTGTTGGCCATATTGGATCATATCACGAAATAAATTGGTGTTCATATGAAGGGCATAATGTTTTGCTTTTGTGCCAAATTTGAACAGAATCGGTTCAAGGATGTCTGAGTTATGGTTCAAAGACATAAAAAATCGCAACAAAATGGCCGCCTCACGCCCATATTGGATCGTATCGCAATATAATTCGACATGCATATGTAGGACATAGTGTTATGCCTTTGTGTCAAGTTTGAACAGAATCGGTTTCAAGGATCTTTGAGTTATGGTTCAAAGACACGAAAAATCGCAAACAAAATGGCCGCCTCGTGGCCATATTGGATTGTATCACAAAATAATTTGACATGCATATGTAGGCCATAGTGTTATACCTTTGTGGCAAGTTTGAACAGAATCTGTTCAAGGATGTCTGAGTTATGGTCCAAAGACATGAAAAATCGCAACAAAATGGCCGCCACGCGCCCATATTGAAACATATCGTGAAATAATTTGACATGGATATGAAAGCCATAGTGTTATGCCTTTGTGCCATGTTTGAGCAGAATGTGCTCAAGGATGTCTGAGTTATGGTCCAAAGACATGAAAAATCGCAACAAAATGGCCGCCACGCGCCCATATTGAAACATATCGCGAAATAATTTGACATGGATATGAAACCCATAATGTTATGCCTTTGTGCCAAGTTTGAGCAGAATGTGCTCAAGGATGTCTGAGTTATGGTCCAAAGACATGAAAAATCGCAATAAAATGGCCGCCTCGCGCCCGTATTGGATCGTATCACAAAATAAATCGACGTGCATCTGTAGATCATAGTGCTATGCCTTTGTGCCAAGTTTGAACAGAATTAGTTTAGCAGTGTCTGAGAAACTGTTGATGACGGACGGACGGACGGACGGACGGACGGACGGACGGACGGACGGACGGACACACGGACGGGACCCAATCTATAAGTCCCCGCCGGACTTCATCCGCGGGGACTAAAAACTTCGAAAAAATCATAAAAAGTCAGCATTACTGGCCCTTTAAGGATGTACGATCGGAAAAAGTAAAAGTAATGTCAATTTTTTCAAATGGGGATTTTTGAATACCTACATATGTGAATAGTCCAAAACTGGGAAAAAAAACATGGGGTCACCGCGCTTGTTTTTTACAAAATGACATTAAAAATTCACGGTTTTTCACAAAATCACTAAAAATCAATAAAACAGGTCCTCATTTTCATATTTATATAACGATTGCATTTTCACGTTTACACTGTAAAAGAATAAAGAAATTATAAACCTAAGCTACTTTGAAGATTTTACTTACATTAAAATTGAGTTAAAAAGTCATCATATTTATTTTTTAACCAAAATTGCGACAAATATGCCCCAAATTTTAGGAATTGCAGAGGGTAATTTATTAATTATTGATAGTTTCTACTAATGTCAATTTTCTCAAACTTTGCCAAATAATAGCACTTTTTGTGAATTTTTCAAAACCACATTTTGTTTAGTGGGTCACCGAGCTCGATTTTTCACAATTTTGCAAAATCTAACTAGGATTTACAGGTTCTGGCGATAAACCATGCTCTCCCGGGTTCGTCGCGCGAGGGCGCTCTTCAAATGCTGCTGACCTGCCGTGGCTACCTGCAGTGGCCCTGTCCAGGCATGGTCATAATTCAAGCCTACCATAAACTTTCATGAGAGAGAAATGACAGAACAAAGCAAAGACTTTTAGGTTCTTCTACTTTTTAGAGTCTATATATTAATATAGCATACAAAAAATCGCGTAATATTTATTGCCGTGACGCTTATCGGTGGGGATATGGTTGACTTCGCTGCAGGCTATTAGTAAGTTGCACACACTACGTGGAGCCAGGAGCCGAGGCCGTGAACTTGGCGTTTCTCCAATACACGATGACAATCGTAAAGGCAAGCCCACAACTGACGCAAGTGTCAAGATTTTCGGCTAGTTCACTCAAATCGACAATGTGACGGCCATTCTTCCATTCTCCGGTACTCCGGTAGGTCTACTAGCGACACTATCATTGGAATTATAACCACGAATAGCGAATCAGACGTCACACTTCTGACTTACGCTGTACAGGCTACGGCCATGTTGCATTTTTTATCTCTTTGCTGAATTCTTGTACCTTCCAGCGTGTTTTGAGGGCACGCTGAACATTTTCTCGGCGCGATTTTCCTTTACCTGCAGACGACATTTTGTACAACGCAAAAACGTTCGAAAAGTCACTATGCGCGCGTGGTTACTATGGATACTTTCTGCGCGGAAATCGGCGCAGTACGCTTATATTTTTCCGATCGTACATCCTTAAATAACAACTCACTTTGCTGCACATAAACATCCAATATAGATGAGCAGAAGTTTGCCTGTTCATAAAGCACAAATGTGCTTCAAGAAAATAGCTATCGCACAGGTAATCTATCCGTTTTGCATAAATAAGGCCAGTGGTTACAAAAATGTATTTTTGATAGAATCCAACAAAGCCGCCTGGCAGCCATTTTATTTCTTTGGCAAGTCCACAGACACTGCTGAAACAAGGCCGGGCCAATTCATTTCAAACTTGGCAGAAGGACTGTGATATACATGCATGCTACATAATTTATTTTTAGATGTGATCCAACATGGCTGCTTGGCTGTCATTTTGTTCATTTTGAAAGACATTACTCAAACATGTCTTTACTGCTTCATTTCAAACTCTTCGCAGCAATAGGATCTAATATGACTTCCTGGCAGCCATTTGGTTCTGATTTTTCATGTCCACAGCCTCCCTTGGGGACTGTGTCATTGACAATGACTTGCTACATAATACATACAGTATAACTTGATGGTACTAAAATCAATGATTCGAAAAAAACAAATACAACTTAAATCTAAAACAAATACAGCTTGATGGAAAAGACATTCTTGGTATGTGTTTGCTTCCTCACACTCCAAAACAACAAGCATTCAAAGACTTCTGATTATTGGTGAAACTTGCATCCTGTGCTCTGTTTACTTCGAGTAAACTCATTGATTATACATGTACTATCTGTGCATTCTATCTAAATACAATGAATGCCAACACACCCTACACTATCTGCAAAATCTATCATACAATCTTCACAAGACCTTTGTTTCTTTGCTAGGTGCCTTTCATATCCGGCGAGAATAAACCCACAGTTTAACACCCTGGCAGAGACATGACATTGACCCATCTTATACGATATGAAGCACTGCCTGTATTGGAACTTCCAGGTGACATGAACCCAACCTCTCAATACAGCAACATGAATGTGCTTTTATGAATCTACATTATAGAGTTACATGTAGTTACATTCACATCTACTCACATCCACTATCAATTCATCGCTTGGCTTCAACGGCGCTTCAACTTGAATTATTTTACCAAATTCAGTGCTAAGCGTATTTTATGTTCATCAGTCTGGCACGATGACCGGGCTTTTCCGGTACCATTGCATGACGGGTAATATAGGCAAGCATGGCGTCTTTCAGTGGCGTCATTGAAAGTAAACAAAAGCCAGCAATATCGCCAAAATAAAGACGCGGTTTTCTCATAAACTGAGATATATTTTCACTGTTTTTGAGATGGTAAGTGTCGGCTAGAGGTCTGAAGAATATTGTCGACAAATGTTTTGGCAATATACATATTTTAAAATATAATTACATCACTTTTCAATCGGATAGCTAAAATGACTTGATTTTGAACGAACTCAACTTTCAAAATTTGTAATTTTTGGTCTAAAGACACAATCGCCAAACTATGCCGATTAAACGTACCCTATTGTCAATGTAAAAGTAAAATAAAGTCATCTGGTTCACTAGGCACGCGATCGTCGGCAGAAATGGAGCGAATTCACGTGTGTGAATATACGGCAAAATATGAAAATTTTGTCAATTTTGAGGCATAATCCTGCTATTGAGGATGACGCTGCTTGAAAAAGGCTACAAGTGTCACTTTTAGCATAGCTTCCACAATACAGTAAACGGGTGCTAAAGTCCCGCCCGCTCGGCTGGTGACCTCACTGCACGCAGAAATGGAGGGTACATTTTCTATGGGGTTGACAGGACCTCTCTTCGAAACTTTGTAATTTTTGGTCTAAAAATCATGTAGACGATTTAGTATGAAAAGTAAGGCCTTTAGGTATTACTAATTGTTTAAAAATCATTAATCGTTACTGTGGTTCATTAAAATGTGTTCTCAGCACTGTTAACTTTTGAGCGAAACAATGAAAAACCCTAAAATTTTCAAGCCGATTATGTTCCACCTAAGTACTGTCAGACTAATGCAAACCTCTCCAATCGGCAATGGTTTACTCCTGGCAACATACAGCTTCATATTACTCATCGGGGGCTTGCCCCCTCGTCGGTAATTGCTCTGATTGACACGATTTCGAGTAACTTGCAGTGAAAACCATTGATTGACACATGTCAAATCCAAGTCGTAAGGGCGCGAAGCGCGGTACTAGCCAATCCCTTACCATTTTCTTGAATGCAGCTTAGCTGATTATTATTGCCCTCAAAGTATGACTCATCAGCTATGCCTTAATAAGGTAAAATAGGCGTAGATAATCAAGAAAACCCAGGCTAACGACGTGGCGGGAAAATCGCATATGTTGTAAACAAATGCTCATGAATAGTATCACATGACATCTCAAAGCTGCGCCTATTGGTTGAGAGGCTAGACATAATGAGGTCATGCATAATGAGCTGTCGTGTATTACTCGCTTGCGCGTGCTCATTCCACCGGCGAGCCACTCGAAATGCACGAAACTTGCACAATACGGAATAACTCGTCGGCGTATGAGTACATTTTCTGTAGTAGAGGTTGCTAATTACAACTGCATTCAGAGGTAAACTTTTGGTAGCCCGTATTTGTTGAAAAAATCCAGACAACTAAAATTTCTGTCGATCTCACAATTGGTCTACGTCTGCGATCGCAGGCAGTGTTGCAAGTGTTCGATCAAAGGGTCATACTGCTGCCCGTCACTGCCCGACAGGCAATTTACCTTCCAATGTGTGTAATTAGTCGATATCTCTGTACCACAGCCCATTACTCTCTGTAAAACCAAACCAAATAATAGTCGTAGCGGTCGATTTTCCAGCGAGTGTCAACGATCATCTGTGGTATGCCCATGCAACGATGATCGTATCCGGTATCCACACACTGCCCGTCAGGAAATTATATTGATGACAGCTTTGAGACAGGATTCAGTCATTGTGAGTAAAAACAGACGCATATAGTTTGTAGCTTTCTATAAATGTGGCATTACTCTTTGGGGGCTGGTACACATCAGCAGGGGCTAAACAGCAGCTCTTTGGTGTTCAGACATCGAATCTTGACAGTACGGCATGCAGTCGATGGGTAGTTGGACCGGTCGGGAAGTTCATGTGATCGCTATATTTAGACCTTTCAATCTAGGTTCGTTCCAGCAAAGCCATTTTTGTACCTATCTTCATTTCTACTCTAGAAAGATAATTAGCTTTAAATTTGATCCGTAACTTTAAGAACCGTGTGAGTTTCTTGTTCTAATGTTTTGGTGTTATAGCATCGACAGCGGTCAACTCTCGTCGAAGTGTCAACCATTTATGCGCAGGGTGGGAAATTTAACTGTCATAGAACACGTGCATACTGAGGTTCTCAACGTCTTCAAATCATCAAGAAAATAGTTATTTTAATTAAATAAATTACAAATAATATCAAATTATTGTAAAATATCTTCATGTGATAACAAATATTAACCCAACCCAAATACCTTAGTGATTGAACCCACCCATTAAAGAAAATGGTTTCTGACATGATGTCACATATGCCAATCACCCTACAATATCCAATCAAATCACTGGTACCGGCCACACCTCAAAAGCCGGGTTATCGTGCAGACTGATTGTAATGTAATGCCAGACTATAATATTTCCATATTATAATATGATCTACTTTTTACATTCTCTCTTTTAAAGTCATACAATCCACAGAAAATGGGTGTTCAATTTACACCCAGTATGCATCAATTGTAGTTACATTTGTATGATTTCAAAAAAAGAACTAATTATCTGGGCTATCTCAACTATGGTAAAATTGTACATGATAAAGTCCATAAAGTATTTCAAATTGATAAATGTACAGTACATCTAACCTACAAGTATGCACGCTATCGTGTACTAAGTCTAACACTGACAGTTGCAGCTGAGAAGGTTACCGGTGGATGTGAAAGAATGTAGGATCACTGTTCACAGCAAGTTTCCAACTTGCATACATTACATGTAAATGTAAACTTGGGTGAATGTACAAATGTAGGCCATCGTGACCACACCTTGCATATAATGCCACATGATACTCAGCTGAATGTAGGCCAAAATTAATTTAATGTGAGATTTGCTGAATGTCGACTATCTTGACCACACCTTTGGAAATAACTTAAAACAATACTGTACATGAACAGTACCTCACTGACTCATCATTGACTAGGCTAATACCGGTAATGTACATGTACTCTCCCAAGCATAAGGACATTGACAGAGACAAGCGACCTAGCGGCCGATATAGCTCCGCTGTGTTTATGTAGAGAATAACTATTTTTGACACATGTTGTGAAGGTGGAAATCTTTGATAGGTCAATGCAGTTGCCAGAAAAAAAGTGGCTAAAATAAGCTGCAAAAATACACAATTGAAGATTTCATCATACTTTGAATATATCACATCGGATCATCCCTAAGAACATGTCAACCAAAACTATCTGATGAGTAGTTTTTGAGAATAAAATTTTCTGACCAAATATGGCAACAATTGCCCCCAAAAATAAAAATTGCAGATTTCATCATAATTTCAAAAGATCAAATTTAGTTCATCTATAGAAACCTGTATACCAAATTTCAAAGCTGTTAGACAAGTACTTTTTGAGAAATCCATTTTTTGACCAAAAATGGGAAAAATTTCCCCAACAATTCAAAATTGCAGATTTCATCATTATTTCAATAAATATCATTTAGTTCATCTATGGAAACCTCTATACCAAATTTCAAAGCTATCAGATGAGTAATTTTGGAAATACACATTTTTTGACCAAAAATGGCAAAAATTGCCCCAAAAATACACAATTACAGATTTCATCAGAAATTCAATATATATTACTTAGTTTATCTGTAGAAACCTGTATACCAAATTTCAAAACTATCAGACCAGTACTTTTTGAGAAATACATTTTTTGACCAAAAATAGCAAAAATTGCCTTAAAAATGCAAATTTGCATATTTCTGCACAATTTGAACAAATCTGAAATAGATCATCCCTACGGACATATGTGTGTACTAACTATCAAAGCTATTTGACTTGCAGTTTTGAAGAAGAAGATTTTTAAAGATTTTTTTACCAAAAATGACAAAAATTGCCTTAAAAATACAAATATGCAAATTTCACCACGATTTGAACAAATCTGACTGAAGTCACCCTAAGCAAACTGTATATCAAATTTCAAAGCAATCCGACAAGCGGTTTCAGAGAAGAAGATTTTTTTACCAAAAACACCAAAAAATGCCCCAAAAATACAAATATGCAAATTTCACCATGATTTGAACAAACTGAAGTGAGGTCACCCCAAGTGAACTGCATATAAAATTTCAAAGCAATTGGACTTGCGGTTTCAGAGGAGAAGGCAATTGTTGACGGACGACAGACGACGACGGAAAATCAACCTATTTGATAAGCTCCACGTCGCTGACAGCAGAGCTAAAAATGCCAATACACAACACCAGTTGTCCAATATCTGTATTATGTTTACCAGCACTGATCACACATCCATCCATACAAACGATGGGCTACATATACAGATTTTCTTCAGACTGTGCAACTGCTATCTTCCATCACAGGTAAATGGGAAAAATTTAATTCTAACCCAAAAATTTCCATATAATCCCTTTCTCAATAGTGGCACTGGCGAGATCCATACAAGACATACACAGGAGGAATGCTTAAGCCAAAGGGTTTAAAAGCAAAAATGCATGACAAAGACGCTGTAAAACGTGACCTAAAGCCAATGCAAATCACATATAAGTACAGTACCTATGTTTATTCACACAAAGCCACACTGACATGTTTGGGCATGCTATATTGCTAGGAGAAACGACCTTACTTGACCTCTGTATTTACACCAGCAGTGTACTAACTGGGTCAAAACTTTTATGGTAAAACAGCAGGGCTTTCTTTCCATGTACAAACTTTCAAAACCATGTCTCTTCTCTGTTTTTCATCCTAACCTTGATGTAGTCAAGAGGTATTTTTCAATGACAAAATGGCAGTTGTACATGTATTACCATATTACCTGGGACTGAAATCTTGATATCTATATGAAGATGCAACCCTCCAAATACTTATAATGAGAAGTGAGACTCCATGTCCATTGTACCATTATAAATGATGAATACGTTGTTGTTCATGTAGCGTAGAATGCGCCTCATGGACAGATACTTTGACTCTCAAACTTTTACAAATCTCTTTAATGCTCTTGATGTGAGGAAACTTTTCACTGTCTCACATGTAGCTTTTCGAAAATTGAATATTTTATTTTTCTCCATAGAGTTAACACAGGGATGGCAGCCATTTTGAATTTCAAATATCGGAAAATCTTGGGGAATTTGTTCCTCTTGTACCAAAATTTGCACGGTGACCTGGCACTGACCCCCCGATTTTATTCTTGATTTTGAAAGAGAATAATTGAAATATTAAAAGTTTAAGTCTTTCACTTTCAAGGCACATACTACTTTGAGAATCGGTTGCAACGCAATAGAGAACTTTACATCCTGGCTTATTGTACCGTGTTGAGGTTATATACAAAAACAAGAGTTCCTCTCATTGTAAGATTTCAAGAGTGGACTGGTCTGCGATGGCAGTATCCACACTGTTACATGAAATGAATAATTGTCTGTGCAACCTACCCTGAAATGTGAGGAATTATAAAATTTAACACACAAAATTCGCATACATGTGCACGTACAAGGAAATGTCAGACATTTGTACCCGGTAATATCTGTGAGCAGGGTGAGAAATGCTTGAATGGAAAACTTGCCAAAATCGTACGTTGCAATATGTGAAAGCTGTCAAAAGTTATCAGTACATGTAGTACAATACTGTACTCCGTTTTACATTCTAAAGGAGTGTAAACAAATACAGTACGGCCCACAAAGGCTTCACTCAGCAATTTAGTTATATTTTACAAATTCACTAACTATGTTAGGTGAATGTACCGGTATACTGCAGGTCTGTACCAACAATGATCTCAACAAAAGGGTAACATAATCTCTTATCCCTATTACTGTAAATACATGATTTTTACTGACAAAACCTGCTGTAACATATCAAGGCAAGTAGGCGCAAATGTGCAGCTCAAAATCCTCTTTTATATGACTCCGCAGTTGGGGAAGTGATACTGTCTGGCAGGATTAGAGTTAAACCATACTATTGACACTGCTACCATCCATGGTTAGACAATATTTATGTATAAGCTCGTCATTCTTGACTCTGGTAAGCCAGGGTAGGACAAAGAGATCCCAGACTACATGTACATGTATATACTGGCCATATTTTTAATTGAAGCACATGTTTATATCATTTCATAAATCATGAGTACCTGTACAAGCATATATGTACATGAAGAGTACGCCACGTGCTATCACACTCATTAAGTAATGAATGAATTTTCAACCCGATATGAATGGAAACAAAGATCCTTTGAGAAGATTCAAAATAACAGGAATTTCTTGAATTTCTTGCTTTTGTTTTCTTTCAGGTTTTATGACCATAAGAAATTTAATCAGCCGCACGATTAAACCAGGCATGCTTAATGTTCAAATCCTTATCAAGCCTAGTAACAGTACCACATGTAAATGTACATATCCATGATAACAGTCTGATCAGAACTCAATGAGTTACGCAGCCTGCCGCTAAATGTTTATATATATGCTCATTACCGACAATGTGCCAAAGCAACTCAAATCCAGAAAAATGTCTTGGTGTCCAGTAATGACAGAAGATAGACAAAAAAAAATTTGCTGCCACAGTGGCGGGAAAAAAATTTGCTGCCATACCCATTTCGTTCAGCTCCCCGCCCCCCCAGAAATCAAATTGTTCTCCCCTAACATAAGCAACTTGATACTCCAGTCAGATCGCCATAAATAAATCTAATTTACTCACCCTGGCATAAAAAGCGGAGCTAAAATATCTTATGTACTATGTACACACTGTAAAGTTAGCGGCACTCCAGTTAGTGTACATGTAGATTGACACATAAAATATCAGCGAAAAAATAGGAAGTGCATGTTTAAAACATTCAATAATCTTATGGGGCAATGTGTAACGTTTTTGTCATTGAATACTGAACAAAGTCTGATACAGAAGTTATTGGGAAGCGTATCAGCGTCAGCATTGGAGGGCCAAGGGGTTTAACCCCTTTATAAGCCTTCAACTACACTTCTGAATATTGCCTTATCTATAACGAAAATCTGGGGGGGGGGTGTCCCATGTAGCATGGGCAACATAATCTGTTCCAAAGTCCTTTAGCACAGCCATGCTGGTCACAAAAGAATGAAATATGTGTACCACAGTACTTCACTGTACACTGTACATACCTTGGTATCTAAGTTGTAGTGCTGGTTTGTGTAAGTCACAATACACTGACACCAAAAACAAATCACCAAAGATGCTCTTTCAAAGTTTCAGACAGTAAAACAATAGGAACTCTGTAGCACTGGGACAGTTACATCATAATCATGCGCCAAACATGTTCAGAATTTACACCTTATATACACATGGTATAGATTTATTTTAGAGGGTGCGGGAGGGGGTATCTCGAACACACTGAGTTTCAGGCTCATACCTACATGTAGATTCTGGTCTATTTGTTTTTGCTGTACGAAAATGATAACATGACTTGACAGAAACCAAGGCTGATGTTTTTGCTGCAAGAACCATTTGTTGTTTTTTTATCTCAAGCTGTCAAAATCACACATTGGTAGATATACCCTGCTGCAATTTATTTGCATGATTAGGGGCCAGGTTATCTGCTTTGGCATATGGCCGTAGTTTCAATGGAATGACCAGAATGAAAATTCACTGATACAAGCCCTCCTGTTAACCTTGTAAGATTGTATTACATTCAAGAAATTAATTACATGAATGCTTAAATCAAACATTCCCAATACTACAAATTTTTTGCTGAAGTACGGAACAAAATAATGGTTTCGCAGTCATGGTAAAAATTTATGTTCTCCTCTTGTCATATGATCGGCAGTTGTTTAAAAACTGTGCATAAACATCACGCTTAAAATCACCAAGTCCTCAGCAAACTCCCAAATGAATTTTACCGGACAAAACCAAGAAATCAAATTTGTATAACAAATTTAAAAAGGTTTTTGATCATTTTTGGCTCACATGTGATAAGTAGACAAGAATGAAGTGGAGATCAGAACAGTGACTACAATTAATAGACTTGCCATGTCATCTACCGGTACAGTAATGTGTTCAAACATAAACTATTTTCCATTGCTAATGTTTAGAGGCATAGGTCAGCATAGCCTAGACCCTATACCTCCCTCCATGCCTCCGACCCACTCAAGCAGTACCATACAAGTGACATACAGAGCCCTACTCCTACGCAAACGGTTATTTACAGCACAGCATTAGTTATGCATGTCAGAACTTGCAGTCAAATTGAGTAGATGCCACTGATGGCCTAGCAGATAAAATATTTGTTTGTAAACAAATAGTCCCTCGATGAACATGATTAGTTTTTGAATCCAATGGAACAGAAATCAACCACCAATTTTATCCTGACTATCTCCACAAGCTAAAAACTCTCCGCGATCAGATGATTATTCATCAACAACAAGGAAAGAACTGGGGTAACTTCATAGATTGACGGATACGTGCGGCAGGAAGTGCGATTGCCAGGAAGCAATGTGCACTCACAATATGCACACAGCAAAAAACAACTCTGTTTAATAGTGCAGACAAAGCAATGTGAGAATATGTGGTGTTCGGTCCCCACTACAACGTGTAACCCCTGACATGTACCGCTGTGTCCATTGTTCATGACTTGGAGGTAGCAAACAGTTTGAGGTACATGTGGCACACAAACTGAGTCTGCGTGCTACCTCCATGTTCATAGTTACCACTACTGCAAAGAAGTATCTATAGTACTGCCAGTAGTTACCCAAGAACATTCTACATTGTCCTTTATTGATTTGCCCTTGAACGTAGCACAAAGTGTCAAACCATGAACCCACTACCGATAGTCTGACTGTATGGTTGTGATTGATTTCGCCTTTCAGCAAAAGTCTTGATCATTAAACAAAGATCACATTTCACAATCATCACTGTCAGTTGAGAATGATCATGGAGAAATTCTATTGACTTCAAGTAACTTAGACCTAATTTACAATCAGATATAGCGATGGCGCCATTTCCAGGTTAACTTGTTCGATACAATTCTCATTCTGTTTCTGTTGCCTAAGGCAACTACCAGCCAATAAGAAAAGGAACGAACAAGTAAAGGTGGGAATGTCGCCATTCCTTGTACTAGTAGTGGTAGTCTACATATGATTTTAAATTTAACCCTTTGAGTGCCAAAGTCAACTTTTGTCGATAGCCAGCAACTCTTTTCAGATCTGGAAAAGTTTGGTATGATTTTTCCCATAATTTTGGTCAAAAATTGCAGCCATTTAAGTGCTATGTCTATCTGGTCCAAAATTATCAAAAATTACAGAAAAAATTCATAAAGATTGGTAAAATGTTACACTGAAATTAAGGTGGGTAAAATTACAACACTCAAGTCAAAGGGTTGATCAGATTGGTAGGAATTACTATCTCAAAGCATGTACACAGCAAGAGCTGCTGCCCCAACCCCTTGCAGTTGACTACATTTTGTCTACGATAATTGTCTACGATAATCTGAATTCCTGCTGCCATTCCCGGAAGTTTTGGCAGCCTGTACATCAAAAACTACAGGCTACGTCATCACTGACGTCTGTTTGCATATGTTTTTGCTGATTATTAGATTCCACACTTTTTTTGTAATACAAGAAATCAACACTGTTACATGTTCCCGAAATCTCCCTCAATACAAGGAACACAAGGATAAAACTAAGGAGGTCTACCTCTGTATTAGTAAAGGGAAAACCATACAGGTACTCTATGGCACAAAGACATCGTCCGAGCATGGAGGTAGCAGAGACTACCTCCATGGTCCGAGCGAACAACACCAGCTGAAATGATCCGACTTTACACATGAAAACGATGAGAGGTACAATTTTCATGGACGTCTTTTTACGTCCATGGTTAATTTTAACGTAGGTATATCCGCATGTATGCGGAAGTGATGTCAGAGACACAAAAGTTAATAAAGTTCATTGAAGGTGTTGCGCGTTCCAAGAATCTGTTACGAAGTGGGTGACCTTTACCAGTGCCAGCCCGACTCCCAGTAATGGCAGCACCCAGTTACAGTGTGCGTGTGTCGTTACTCTTACCTCGTTTTGACTTTCTCTTCGTCGCCATTGTGATCTCACAAGGCAATACCAAAGTATCGGGTAAATGTACGATAGTTCACGGAGTGTATTTCATTCAGAATCCACCATTAAGCGAACTCTAATAATCTTCCACAAAATGGCGAAATAGTTTGGGTACACAGCAATCTTTGGTAAACTCGTGTGTTGATTGAGGTCAGGGGACTCTCGCGAGACCACGTTAAACACGAGACTAGCAGAGTATAAAATGCATTACGTGCACATGCTGTCCGAACGAACTGCCCAGGGTTTGGTTCTCTGCTAAGAAAGTGTTTTCCAATAGAAATCGACATCATGGCAAGGAAGGTTCAAAATGTCGATATATTTAGATCTGGTTTCAATGCACAGGCGCCCGTGGGCTGGGTAGTTTGCTGGATCGATCGATTTTCTGCTCAATCTATATCGATCTGTCGTACTCGATCTGTCCCTCACTGAGCTTAGGGCGTTCAGTTTTTAAGGCTGGGGGGGGGCCGGCAAAATCTTGTCGCCGGTGTTCAAAAAAATGATGACCCCCCTGCATTTTCGTGAAAAAAGATGACCCCCCCTTTGTCAGATGAAAAAAATTGATGACCCCCCCCCCCCCCCCCCCGCTTAAAAATAACTAAAACCCATACGTCAAATTTACCCGCATGGTTTGGATTTGAACTCCGGTACGCCGCGCACTTTATTCGTGTAGCAGAGATGCCAGTGCACAAACTTCTCAGCCACATCCATTGAAAACATCTGTTAATTAGGACGACTGTAATGCAATTTTTAACTTCGAATTCATTTCAATAGACAACTCATGTCCATGGACATTGTATAAAGTGAACTTTATTGGAGTGGTTCGCCAAAGGCAGCCTTCCGGTTAAGAGGGTCATGGGCCATTACGTAAAGTCAACTTTATTCTAGTGGGCCACCGGTACCACCGGTAAAGAGGGTCGATCATGGCTATTGCATAAAGTAGACTTTACTGGACAGGGCTGCTGAAGGCGCACGGCCATTAAGATTGCCGTGGGGTATTACATAAAGTCAATTTATTGGAGTGGGCCGCCGCAGGCGGCCCGCCGGTAAAGAGGGTCGATCATGGCCATTGCATGAAGTAAACCTAAATGGAGTGGGCCGCCAAAGGCGTCTGCCGTTAAGAGGGTCATGGGTAATACATAATGTATATTTATTGTAGTGGGCCGCTAAAGGCAGCCCGCCGGTAAAGAGGGTCGATCATGGCAATGGCATAAAGTGAACTTTATTGTTGGTATTAGTTTTTGAAAATGTGGTGACCCCCCCTTTCTTACCAGTGAAAAAGCGATGACCCCCCCTTTCGGATTCCAAAATTTTGATGACCCCCCCTGGATTTTGCCGCCCCCCCGGCCGTAAAAAACTGAACGGTCCCTTATGCCTATTAGTCCGGGGTCAATTGTCATTCCGTGTGTTTTGAGTGAAGATTTTTGCCAACCTAGCTCATCGATTTACTTAATGGCCAAGATTTTCAAAAAAAAATTGTTGGCATTTTTTCTGACAACTCTGAAGGTCATTTCAAGGTCATTTCTTAAAATCAACAAAATCAGCTATTCTTAGCTATAAAAGGATTTAGTCTGGTGCCGAAACCCTGATTTTTGGTCGAAACCAACAATAGTTTCGGCCCCACAATGGTTCTCGGTGGTTTCTGTATCTTCAAAGCCTACTGAATCACAGGGAACATAGGGACTGGTCAGTTTCTTCGGCCTGGGGGGGGGGGCGGTGGATTCATGGGGGGGGGGGGTCACCCTGTTTTTGACTTTGGTGAGAGGGGGTGTCACCATGTTTTGAAATGCCCAATAGGGGGGGGGGTCAGTGTGTTTTTGAATTTCGACACAGGCTCATCATTGCCTAAAATGCATCGTGTCAGCCACAAATTTCATCCAGTTGCATTTTTCGGCGCGCCCTTCGGGCACGTAACTTTAATAATCAGACATATTTTCAGCACGCCCAACTTTAACATATCAGGCATACATATATCAGAGATATATGTATGTTCAATATTTTTCAGCGTGCTCTTCAAGCGCATTACTTTAATATATCAGACATTTTCAGCACACCCTTCCTGTGCATTACTTTAATACACAAGACATATATATCAGAGATATCAGGATGTTTCATATTTTCTTCGCGCCCTTCGGGCGCCATACTTTAATAAATCAGAGATATATGCCAGAGATATCTTGATGTTTGCTAAGTGAAAGTGTACAATTATGAAATCTGCATTTCATATGAAAAGCATGACAAATTCCTGATACTTTTCTGTTCTCTCTATGAGAATTCAGTATGAGAAAGCAACATGCACAAATATCAATGTTACAAGAAAAGGTCATCTCAAACACTGCACACATCAGATTTGGCTAAAATGCCTCTCTATTGTTCCTCAGGAGATTTAATTGGATGGCTGGCAAGTCTTAACACCCATCAAATTTTTGATTTACTGCTTTTTCCTGTTTGATATCAATGATTGACATCCATTTCTGTACAACAGTTCAGGACATCTGGTTGAGCATAGAAAGTGTGAAATACATTCACAGCTCATTCAAAATGTACTGTATTCAAACTTTAAGATTGACACTTTGAAATTCCTATCTTACAACTGACATGCCAACAATTTCATTAAAACACAGAATGACTTAAATATAAATGTATGTAAAATATAACATATATATATATATATATTATATATATATTATATATATATATATATATATATATATTACAGTATTATATTATTACATATTACAGTTTTCGCGTGCGTGGGGGGGTCACCCTGTTTTCAAAATTTGGAATAGGGGGGTCACCCTGTTTTCAAAATTTGGAATAGGGGGGGGTCAGCCACTTTTTTGACGTCGGCAAAAGATATCCACCGGCCCCCCCAGGGCGAAGAAACTGACCAGTCCCTTAGTAATCTTGTTGTTGTTGTTGTTGTTGTTGTTGTTGTTGTTGATGGTGGTGATGATGATGATGACGATAATAAAAAATATTAAAAAACAATGTGTCATTCCTTGCTGTTGTTTGTCGATGTTGTAGATAATTGTAAAAGAAAACAGTAATCGTGACCAAAAAACGACGTAGGTCGCCCAACGTCACTCCCGTCCTATTAATCTTGTTGTTGTTGTTGTTGTTGTTGTTATTGTTGTTGTTGTTGATGGTGGTGATGATGATGATAACGATAATAAAAAATATTAAAAAACAATGTGTCATTCCTTGCTGTTGTTTGTCGATGTTGTAGATAATTGTAAAAGAAAACTGTAATCGTGACCAAAAAACGACGTAGGTCGCCCAACGTCACTCCCGTCATCATTATATATACGGAGTGACGTTGGGCGACCTACGTCGTTTTTTGGTCACGATTTTATACGCCAAGTCAGTAAGACTCAGCTTTCTCCCACGGGGCATGACCGATCACCGACGCGAGTGTTACTGTGGCGTACAGCAGCGTCAGCGTAGACACGTACTCCATAGCTTAGTTGACAATGGCCCCAGTGCCGAACGTTCGATGTTCAGAAGCTGAATTTAGGTGGGCCACCGGAATTCAAACTTTTACTTTTTTGAAGACATATTTTAATCGATATCTCGCGATCCGCGCGCAGTCGCCACGCCACATATTGACCGTTGGCATTAAAAAAATGTGCTTTAAAAATGTTACCGAGTGGGAGTGCCACTTTAATACCTGGACAGTCCAAAAAACATTGTTGGCATTTTTTCTTTCCACTTTGTCAAGGTCAAATTCAAGGTCATTCGTTACTCGGGAAATTCCATTGATTAAGCATTGTAGTGCATACAAATTGGCTATAATCATTGACAAAACTACCTTCTGTGGTGTAGGGGAACTAAACAGCTCATGATAGATTTAAAAAACCTTGTTTGAGGCATTATTGGATCTTTTTTACCGTTTTATATGGATTTATATGCAATTACAAGGATTTGTGTGTGTTGCAGTTGTCCATCATTTCCGATGCACTGTGTTAAATAATGACACGGATTGGTTTCTGACATGCAATGCGCTTGACAACTACATCATAGACGTTATTTTATCAATTTCTGTGCATTTCAGCGTAAGCCGTCCGCAGTATTACCAGCTCTGCACGATTGTAAAATCCAGACCTCTGCGCAGAATTTGTCTAGTGTAGACTGGATTACTGTGCAGCTAGCAGTGTACTCTTTGCTTGTAGTAAGAGTAAGTCATCCCTTATCCTCGCATTTCTCTCCAAGCCATGTAAAACGATTTGGATGTTTCCTTAGTAACAATAGCTGGGATTAGAGACTTGTTGCTAAACATAGGCTACATGTAGAAGCCGTTAATCAAAACTAAGCCTCTTGACTGAGAAATCATAGGCTGTGTGTTTTGAAAATCAACTCCAGTACACACAATGTTGTACAAACCAAGACACCCATTGGTAGAACATTGATATAGAGAGATACATTAAGGTTGATTCTTTATTGAGACACAGGTTTAGTCCACAGGTTATTTAGGGTTAAAGATGACAAGAGAAGTCAAAGACAGTGTTAGTAGTTTCTCAGAAACCGTTATCAAAAGGCTATTTACTCGATATTGTAATGTCACGCAATAGTAAACATTTAGTGGTTGCGTTTCACATATAAATATTTCACATGACTAACATTGCATACAAATAACTTCGTCAAAATTTTCAGTATGGAAAAACATATCATTCCTCTGAAAAGAGGACGCTCTGAAACAGACTTACCGGTAAAGTCTGTTTCAGAACGTTCTCTTTATGCCTGATACGTCAGGAAGCAAGTGGTGAGCTTGTGTCAAATCCCACTGCATATAACACAGTGCGGAGTTTGTTCACCAGAGAGGTGTATTTGGTGATGGTGTCTTTCCAGAAATAAATTCAAGATTCAGGGATGATGATTCTTTTTCCCTTCGAGCTTGTGGTGCTAGCTGGCATAGGGAATGCTAAGCAAATACTTGCCACAGAGGTCAACTCCAGAGAGCAAAATTGCGCTATGAAAAAGCATTAGAGCAAGGTGATAGCTCTGTAATATTAGGTAAAGTAACTTTAAACCTCATCTACTACGGAATGTGTTGTTTCATCTGAACATAAAGTTGCTTTCACTAGACCATCAGCTAGTACATACGACAAAAGCATGTTTTGTTTTTTTTCTCTGTCAACAATATAGGTTTTCTTTGGGTCCTCTCCATGAGGTTTCTTCACTCAATACTCGGGAAAACTACAAAGGGCAGTAAACCAAGGAAAATCAAACTTGTTAAAAGTCAGACTCAGTGGTGCAATAGATCCAAAGGATGCTAGAGCCATTGATATTAAATATCACAAAAGATGTTGGACCGAGAACGTTGAAAATGTCTTGCGAAATTTAAACACAAATGCAGACTTACACCCATTGTGTGAGACTGGATCTGCAAATGTCGGTAATGACAATACCACCATGCTTGCTGCAGATATCGAATTGTTTTCCTTGTTGGACTTGCTGAAGGAGCGGTTTTTAACCTTGGAGAAGTACATGACTCATATTTGGCAATACGTAAGGAACATGGAATTGTGTGATGGTATTACTTTTATAGCTAAACTTTCTTCAGATTAGAGTTATGGCATTAAAAGTCATTGACCTTTGACAGGAAATGTTAGGGACCGGTCAGTTTCTTCGGCCAGGGGGTGGATTATTTTTGCCGGTGTCAAAAAGTGGCTGACCTCCCTTTTCCAACTTTTGAAAACAGGGAGACCCCTGTGCACGACAAAGGTAAAATAATAGGTGGTTGTCATGTCAGTTGTAAGATAGGACCTTAAAAGTGCCAATTCTAAAGTTTGAATACAGTATTTTGAATGAGCTGTGTTTGTATTCCACTCTTTTTATGCATAACCGGATCTTCAAAACTGTTATAAGACAAAATGTAAAATTTGTGAAATTTTAGTGCATGTACACTTTGCAAAACTTACTTTCAATTTACAGACATCAAGATATTTCTGACATATATCTAATACATTAAAATACTGCACCCTAAGGGCGCGCCGAAAAATATTAAACATCCAGATATCTCTGATATATGTAATATATGAAAGTCATACGGATGAAGGGCGTGCTGAAAAATATGTTTGAATTTAAAGTAACGCGCCCGAAGGGCGCGCCGAAAATCATTAAACATAAAGATATCTCTGATATATATATCTGATATATGCAAGTTTCGCGCTTGTTGGGGGGGAGCTCTCAAAAATATGTCTTATTATTATTAAAGTTACGCGCCCGAAGTGCACTCCGAAAATGCAACTCAATGATGAAATTTGTTGCTGGCAAGATGCATTTTAGGCAAGTATGAGCCCGTGTCGACCCCCCTATTTGGCATTTCAATAACATAGTAACTCCCCCCCCTTTATCACCAAAGTCAAAAACAGGGTGACCCCCTGAATCCATCGCCCCCAAGGCCCGCCCCAAGGCCAAAGAATCTGACCAGTCCCTTAGACATCTGATTTCCTGAGACTATTGTATAAGTTTTATGAATCTGAAATTGTAGACAAGATAATCAATGTGATGTTTAAGATATGGAAAATCAATGTGATATTTAAAATATGGAAAAATTCGAAAGAAATTTCATACTAACCTTAAATTGACCTTTGGTAAAGTAGTTCTATATATTCTTGATGCAATAGCCGTTTTTTTCAACAAACCTAAATTTTAATGATTATAAGGAATAATCCATAACAAAATGCATGTTTCCAAAAATAATTTTGTTGCAAACTGGGCACAGAAATTAGTCTGGTGCCGAAACACAAAACCCAAAAATTTCGGCCCCACAATGGTTCTCGGTGGTTTCTGTATCTTCAAAGCCTACTGAATCAGGATCTGCATGATGCCACCCTGGCATCCTTGGGCATTTTAATTTATTCAAGATGGCCGCCAAAACATGTAAATGGTAATATCTCAGCTCTATGAAATGTTATCAAAGTGATTTTGGTGTCATTTGCCAGGTAAACAGGGCCAAGGAATTCATTTCTTTCATTGCCCAACATGTGCAACTCTTAATTTGCATAAAAATCCAAGATGGCTGCCAAAATCACCTCCAAAACAGGTAAAATGCCATATCTCAGCTCCATGAGATATGGCATCATATTTGGTATACAGGTTCCAAAGGATTATTTTAATATATGATTGGAGCTTTAAATTTCAATATTGAATACTGCTTTGAATTTTCAAGTGTATTTATAATTAGGCCACCCAGAGACAAGGTCATAAGATGACTTAAAAAGAGGATGGTTTTAAATTATTCTATGGCAAATTCAGCTGATCATCTTTGAAATTGTTTTTTTGAGATGTCAAGGTAGTTACAGATAGACACCTTTGATGAAGATATGCCATCTTTCCTCAGATCGTGTTCATTTATTTTATCACCAGAATTTACACTCAGTTCCCGAGGTATAAACATTTGAACATATTACAAGTATTACGTCCAACTGATTAATGATGATTATCTAATAAATGGCATAATCCATGTGCAGCAAAGGACTTTTTTAATCCACGTGCAGCAAAGGACTTTAATCATATGTTGTTAGAAAAAAATACTACCAAAATAAGAAGTGCAAAAAATAGTTGTCAGAAATCACAGAGTGAAAAAATGTACAATGGATCAGGTAAAAAATAATAATGCTAGCCCTCGTCAATCTTCCAGACCCCCCCGATATCAAATGCCTGCCCTAATGTTGTGAATTTTTTATGCAACTCATTAAGACTTTGCATTCATTATTAACTCATTAACTTTGCCATGTAAAATGTGACCCTCCCCTAGGTCAAGTTTGTAAAATGTGATTCCCCTCCCCTTCCCAACAGCCCTCTGAACCGGGTATCTTATCTGGTGCCGAAATATGATTCTTGACTACGGACTAGAATCAGAAAACAATCAGAATCAGATTATTTTTTCGCATGTCACCCTGGACTCGCAGTGCAGTGTCATCCTTGTCATCTCTCTTGTGTTTGTCGTGACTGGTGACATCAAAGAAAATGCGACCAAGTTTAGTTTGGAATACGATTGTACAGAAAGTTCGTCGATAGACCTTATTTGGTATTTTACTCGTTGCTCTGCAACGTACAAAATATTCTTATTTAATCACTACATGTAGTATTTCCGATACAAACAACAGATATGAAGTTACTGATCCAATAACAACGATTTCATGTATTTAATATATTAAAACTTGTGGAAAAAAGTGCTAAGTCAGCATATTTGCATCAGCGGCTTTTCAGAGGAATCATCACGTTCTCTAAAAAATCAAGCATGATGGGATCGTAATTTTTTTCAATAAAGTATCTCTCAATGAATCATTTGTGAAAGTTTCAGGAAATTGAACTAGTATGTTTTTTGACATTTCTACATATAATTCTATGCCATGGCTAATTTTGAATAGTCCGTGGGTAGTCCACTACCTTGCAGGGCTCCCGCTACCTATTCGCCAATTCGCCAAATGCGAAAGAAAGTTAAAAATGGCTACAAAAATTCCTGTTTGGCTAATGTAGTGGCTATTGAATTCTTAGACCTCCTCAACAGAAAACTACACCTAACAATAAAATGTTGTAAGATGTTGAAACAGTTTACCCTCCTTCCTACAAAGTTGCAATGTATTGAAACAGTTTAATCTCCTTTCTACAAAGTTACAAATTCCCTGGTACGTAAAACAAACATTGTTGCTGTTCGATACTACAATACATCATGAACATAAGGTCCATGAATACACTGAGGCCTGCTTTGCCTCTGTGAGTCCTGGATCGTCCTTGAGTCTATCAAAAGTTTTACCTACTTTGCTGTATCAAAATTTGGCCTGCAACTACTCAGTTTGATAGTAAAAACCATAATTTCAAAGGAAACTTTCACAAACGGAGCCATAATACAAAAGAAAAGGAGAAAAAACTGAGGTTTTCTGAAAGGTCAAGTCTAGGTCATCTCATCATGTGATGTAATTCATGAAGACCCCCTAATTACACAATAATGGTTCACAAGAAACCACCTAGGGTGGTCCAATAGGTGAAACTGCCTTTGGCATTCAGCTTGACTGACTCCCATTCGGCCTACTTTCAAACTGCTATAACTTATACAAGAAATTATGTGATTCTGAATGATTTTAATATTTTTGTAGATTCCACCAGATTAATAATCTAGAAGTGAACATCACCAGACATTTCTGATGATATCAAAATATCAAATGAAAATATATCTTGGCTAAAATGTTATCATAATCATTAAAACAATGAATGCCCTCAAACAGTGAGTAATTTAAATGAACATATATCGTTGTGTCTTGTTTTACAAGAGTTTTGTTTGGCCCAGCCCTTTTTGTCTCAAGAAAAGTACTTATACTCAAAATGCTATTTCAGCCTGCTTGATCACAACTATGATATACAAGTAAAACCGGGCCCTTTACCCTTTCACCACCATGGTTTGTCCAAAATCCATTGTTTTCTATGGTAAAGTTGGACCTGTATACAGGGAACTGGGGGTGTGAAAGGGTTAAATACCACAATATCGTAGCTACACTGCCATTGTGCTATACCATAAATGCTGTCTTCTGCAGGAAAATTGTTTTACTTGTGTGGCTCAAACATATAGGTTATGGAAGACTGCATAAATTTGCCACATGAGAAGCCTGTAACTTATGACAAGCTATCATACTGTGAATACTAACTGAATGTGGCAGAAATATTCAATCTGTACCTCTTGTAATATACACTTAACATTGCTACCAGATTTTTAGAATTCAATTGCTACCTAATTTTATTCTGGTGTTTAAAGTTTACCACCAAAAATGAGAAAGGATTTTATCCCTGAAATGTCATAAAAACACAGATTATAAATGCAAAAACTAAACACATATTTCGTTAGTGTAAAAACCATCATGAACATCATACAAAACATCTTGATTTGTAAAATTAGGGACTCCTGAATGACGAGATAGCTGTTGCCACACTTGAGATCATAAACTGGCTAAAAGTTACTCAAAATGGCTAAAAGATTTTTGATTTGGCTAATGAGTTGGCTAATCATTTTGATGACTTAGCGGGAGCCCTGCCTTGGTGGCAATGTCCTATGGAGACAAAACAATTATACAGTATTAAAAACCCCACCTATAGTACAAAAACGGTCCAGCCCTATTTCACGTGCAACATCAAGTGCGCAAGCAGTCAGCGTTGTCGTGAACAGAACAGATGAAGAGATTTGATCCAACGCTGACATGGTTACGTGATAGCCGCGATCGGTAAGACTATGGCAGTGTATTAGAGGACCATACAGTGGATATGTCGTGGACATGCAGTAGATTAGTTGTTATATGCCTTTTTCAGAGTGTAGGATAACTTCTGCAAAATGCGATTTTTATACCGTTGCCGTTGATGTTTTCGCTAGAACGAAAATGTCTCTATACCCTTTTCTCAATACAGATTTTGCTTTATACCGCTTGATAGATTGCCCCAGGCTCCAAAAGTGCTATTTCGTTTAAATGTTTACGTTTCAGTGTTCAGTGGAAAAAGTCGATCGGCTTTTTCTGGTATCTTTGTAGTATGTAAATCAACGTGAGAAAGATACGATAGAGTTTAATTACCAGTTCATCTCTCTCTCTCTCTCTCTCTCTCTCTCTCTCTCTCTCTCTCTCTCTCTCTCTCTCTCTCTCTCTCTCTCCAGCTTACCACTTTAAATGATGTTTGTTTTTGTGTTTTACTTTGTCGACGTAAACACAGTTGCATCACAAGGAGTTGTGTGCTCGGTTCGCTTTCAACACCGGGGTTCACCAGCTCGCGCTCAATCTTCGACTCTTATATATGTTATCGTGTTCGTAATTCGATTTTTTTATTCCTGCCATGTTTTATATCAGACACGCAGAATTGAGTTGCTAAATCTCCGCGGACTTATAAAAGAGTGAATCGAATGAATAAAACGTTAGATGGTCGCATTGGTGAAGTGATAGTGAAATTGAAGTTATACTTTGGCAGTCTGTCGTCTACAGGACTTGTGATGAACGCGAATCAAACCAGCTACATGTATAGCAACAACCGCATACGCCAAAACAAAGCCCTAGTGGCCAGTCTCATAGTTTAATAGTAACTTGTGTAGTCGAAATCAAAAGGCCGACAACAGTGAAAATTTTCCACCTCATATAATACCCCAAGAAGCAAAAACATCGATACTGGCATTTTAGTGAACGTAGAGGCTTAGAGAAACTCTTGTATTAACCGTGATCGCGTTTTTCAGACGAAACTTACAAGCAAGCTAATAACCTTGTGCGTAAAATAAAATAAACAGCAATACTAAACAATCAGAAAAGACGTCCATGCTGCAAGTGAAGTTTACTATTGAGAAAGTTGCAACGTCAAACACGACGGTAAAAACACGATTGCGCGATGGTGTCGATGCGCAAAATCAAAACACACAGTAATTTTCGTGATTGTTGAGGTAGAGAAAAAGTTCAATTCATAGTCTCTGTCTCTCGAAGACCGCGGATAGGAATACTGACCACGTCAAGGCCAAAATTTGCATTGTAACTATGGAGACTAGCGGGTTTTTTTCTGAGTAAAGCTGACTGAATTCGGAGAACCCCCGGCCAGATTTTTGCCTTTGACCGTTATTATCTAAAATCTACCGACGGCAATATTTGTCAGCCACATGGATTTGACTTTGATGCATTTGTCTGTCATCTGTCAATCATCACTGAAGACATCAACATACGGATAGCGGCCCCGGGGTCATGAACATTTTCACGAATGAACCGCAAATCCGTAGCGGATCGATGCTTTTGGAAAACCATGCATGGTCCCTAGGCCTGAACGGTGTCGTATATCGCCACTGTGTTCAGATGCATGTCTTGTCGTGCAATATTGTGAAATTGTCGATAGTTGTTCGTAACAATTTTCGTTTGTTTCGTATTTTGCATGTAAGGCCAAAATAATGATAATAACAATAATAATAAACAAGGCAGTATTGCTGAAGGCAATGAGTACTTGGGCCATGATAGAGTAATTTTGAGGACAATAATACTACTATTCAAATATGGTCTTGAATTTCCTCCTGTCAATTAGGCATTTGATTAACTGGTTATGAAACGAAGCAATGGCATGACAACAGCAAAATATGTCGAGCAACTTTTGTGGAGTTTAAGGCAGGGGTTCTTATTTATAGTGGAAATTGCTTAAACTCCTTAATGTTCAAATTACAGCAAATTCTTTTGTTCCGATGGTAGATGTCTAATATTTAGATGGGCATATTTAGATTTCTACCCTATAGTTATCCCTACATACCAAAAATCGGACATCCAGCTCTATTGGCTTGCTCAGAATTAGATATGCCATAATTAATGAGGTACAATATGTGGTGTCATAAGGTGTCCCATCATACCAAATATGAAGGGTGTAGCACCTATGGTTACTGAGTTGTGGACAAATATGTATATTTTTGAGGTCAAAGGTCATTGAGGTCACGTGACGTTTTGTCAAACAAATTATATTATTAACTTATCCCTATATACCAAAATTCAGACCTCTAGCTCTATTGGCTTGCTCAAAATTAGATATGCGCATAATTAATGGAGTACAATATGTGGCGTCATAAGGTGTCCCATCATACCAAATATGAAAGGTTTAGCACTTGTGGTTACTGAGTTGTGGACAATAATGTATATTTGAGGTCAAAGGTCACCAAGGTCACATGATATTTTGTCAAAATGTCTGAGATATCTGTGTGAACCGATGGACTCACTGATGGACTCACGGACGGATATGACCCAATCTATAAGCCCCCTGGACTTTATCCGTGGGGACAAAAAACTCTGTCACTGCATCATTTAGGCAATGTGAATACGATGAGAAACTAAATTTTTTATTTTTCTTGGCCTTATACATGGGAGTCTATGGAGAACTGCCTTATACATGGGAGTCTATGGAGGTGAAAACTAAAAAGTCCTCTAACACGGCCAAATTCGATTCCATTGTGAAACAAATCGACGTGCATCTGTATGGGGTTGGGTACTATTCTTGTGCAAAGTTTGAAAGAAATTGACCGGGGCATGTCTGCTCATGAGATATCTGCGTGAACGGACGGACGGACTGACATGACCAAACCTATAACTCCCCCAGGACTTCGTCCGTGGGCACTAAAAACAACGCAACAGTTATTACAACTACACCAGCGGTAGGTTCATATCCAGAGCCCGGTACGGTCTGCCGCCGTCGCTTGAAAACAATCTCATAAACCTGGCCAAGCGTTCAAGCTCAGGATTATTTGTCGATCAAATTTCAGTAAATTTACCTTACCTAGATGAAATTTTGTCTATAGGCTGAAATTTCGCCGAAGTTTCACAAAATTGCATCGATTTTTCAGGTTCATATCCGACATTTTTGAGTTTTGAGTGCAGACAGAAATAAGTTTTGAGGCAACATGGCTGCGACCCCGTGTTGACCCCTAGCCCTGCGTACGATGCTATGTGCTACAGCTAACACACAGCATCGTACGCAGGGCTAGCGAGAGAGTTGCCGACATCGACGGTTATTTACGAGAAGTGAATAAAAGACTGTCATTTTTGGAAGCGATCGAGTAGCTGAGGTAGGCTGGGATACGACTTGGGCCCAAGAACGCTGAATTTCGGCAGTAATTTGGCTTTTTACGTCAAGTCTCAAAATGGATTTGAAGTCACCGACCCTACGTACGGGTCGGGTCTTTGTAGGGCTGTGGTGAGCGGGGCGATTAGCTGTAGCGGAACACACAACATCGTACGCAGGGCTAGTTGACCCCAAGTGAAAATGTGTTTCGCGATCAAATCTTCCTATATTTTTTCAGAATTTTCGACAAAATCATTGCTTCTTAAATCTTTTGTAAAATATAAAATACTAAAATAAAAATGCGATGTGCCATGTCTCCAGATTTCTAAAATATCGTTCGTTTCGCAAACTTGTGACGCAGTTGAAATTCAATACTGACCGCCAAATAATCTTAATGAGACGAGATCATTCTAGACATCCTCCAAATTATCCAACCATTCGCGTTCGAGTTCAGCTCGCTTAGAGTATCATAACATTCTTCGGCCTTCGTTTAGATCGACCCTAATATCTCCCATTTAGGAAATAAATACACAAGCTACCTCGACAAAACTTCGTGCACCATCCAGGATCAAACGCACTACAAATCTGTCTTGACGTCATCATCTCCTTACATGGTAATCGGCATACCGTATTTTTTAGCAAAGGAGACACAGATTACGTCGGAGTATTCAGTTTCAAAACGTATTACATTGTGTGATGTTGTCAAAAAAAGGTAATGTTACTGCAGTGGTTAAATTACAAAACACAAAAGTTCAAATCAGTTTATTTTGGACTGACTTTACCCAACATTTCATATTGTTTATTATGCCAGATTTGACCACGTGCTTACTGGCGACCCCTTTACATGCAAATTTTGTGTCAAATGGTGTGTTCTCCTGGAAAAACAAACGTACGATTTCTAAATGAAGGAGGCGAAATTTGCCCTCAAGACTCGAAACCACCCCTTTATGGGGTGTACCTAGCTATTTTGAACGAGCTTCTCGAATCTGCAGCTCTATTTCGAAATAATGGTCTGGTTTTCTCAGCTCAAGGATAAGTGTTCTCCATCGCTGTGGGCATTACTATTCTCAACTGGGGGTACAGTTTCCAGTCGTAATGTTTTTCATTGTGTCCGGGATATAAAACCTTTCCTTTTCAAACTTTCACTTTGATTGACACCAGTCCACATCTTGTCAGTGATTAAACATGTTTCAAGTTTAAATGTTTAATTCTGGTCTCGAGCCCTCTGTTTGACCAAACTGAAATTACCCCTCCCACTTTGGCTCGTCCAGTGGGTGTAGCAAGGGTCGTGCCATCGCCTAGGAAAACGGAGTGTGCATTAATTGTTGCATTTCGATGCACATTTTGATTATATTCAGAAGATTTTGTGGCAAAAACTCAGATAGAGAAGCATTAATATTCACATCTCACTTATTCAAGACTGGCTGAGAGCAGCACTTCCATTCAGTTAACATCATTACGCCATTTACTATGCCAAGAAAGATGAAGCCAAGACATTTTGCCCTCCCTGGTCTCAGCCAGAAATGGTTATACCTTACAGAGTTTTTTCCCACGGAATGAAAACAAATGTACTTGGGCTGAGGCCCAAGTACAAAAAATTGTGCTGTTCCAATAACATGGTTTTCAAAAAGAGGGTAGGTCGGCAGGAATTTTTTCCTAAATATTTTTATTTTTAAATATACATTTTGCAGGGGTTCAGGGCGGTCAAACACTGGCCACAACATTTCCAGAAAAATGTATCATACATATAAAAGGGAAAATAACAAAGACATCCTCGTTCAAGCAAAAATCAAATACCAAGTAACGAACGCGTGAATTTACTGGTTTTTCTTTCTTTTTTTTTTTTTTTGCTTCCGTGTCTACGTAGCTCTAAAAAGTTTAGGGCCGGCAGGTGGTTGGTCAGGAAATCGGAACAGCACAATTTCTTTTGTTCGGCCTAATAGCCTGATTTTGAAATAGGATTGTGTGATCTCACTGTGCGAACATCACCTAAAACCATAGACAGTAGTCTTCCCCTCTCTACTGTCTATGCTAAAACAGACTTTGTTAACGCATGACTTTGGAAGACTTTGTGGCCAAAGGCTTCATGATTATTCTCACTTTGAACCAATAGTTCTGTCAAACTGTGTTGCTGTTCCTGCAATTATGGGGAATGAAAGCGAGGTTTTACCGCGTTTTGGTAACCCTTGTGATGCACATATCAATGTTTTCCACCGGGAGGGGAGTGCGAGATAACGGTGGAAACTGATCGAACATCGTCTGATCCGTTGTGCCACATTTTACATTAAGGTTATGCTTGCATGTTCCGTTCAGTTCAGTTCGGCCCGGGCTTCAGCATGCTGATTCTAGCACCTGAATGGATCGATTTTAGCTCAACAATGTGATACAATATTACAATAATACTTAACTTTACTTTACTTTACTTTACTTTACTTTACTTTACTTTATTGCTCAACAACACACTCAAGGAGTGCGGTAAGGCAAAAATTACAAAACTCAGCAAACACTGGATGAAGCTGCTGCTGGGGGGAGGAACTAACGTACAAGAAATAAATTTGGCAAGAGGTAGTTTGTTTTCGTGAGTAAAGATATACTTGAACTTTTCTCTATCATTCAAATCAAGAAAGCAGGATTATACAAACTAGTGGATGAAAATAGACTACCTCGATAAGCTCTGTATTTTGGACATTCTATTACAAAGTGAAATTCATCCTCAACTAAAGACTTACAATGCTTGCAGCATCTGTCATTTGCAGGAACTTTTGGAATTGACCTTCTACTCACACTATGTATGACTTGGAATCAGTTTACTCTGTATTAGTGATGTCATAAATCACTTTAATAAACAAATCTACATCTAGTGAGTGCTTCCTGGAATTTTAGCGGAACGGTGTTGGGCCAGACAATAAAGACAACACGCCATGCCTTGACCAGTTTTATACTTTAAACGATTCGGATTTTACATGCACACAAATGTATATAGTATACAGCCCTTCATTCTCCGTTTTCCCGGGCTTTCATTTTCATTTGTAGCATTCAACACATAAACGGTTCACGGACAGTGAGATTACATGATTCAAGAAGATGCCTTTTCAGACAAAACAACTGGAAAATTTGACACACAGGCATAGAATTGACAAACTTTGCTGTCAGTCATACCAAATTCACCTACGTTGATCTAACCATGTCATTACCCCTACACAATTCGCGATGCATAACAGTCCAACAAAACAACCCATCAGGAATCATTCATGTCACAACACGAAATTCCAAAGTTTCACTTCAAAAGGTTAGATTTCTATAACTTTATTCTACTTGTTGTGTAACTTCCTGAGTCTGTTCTGTCTTTGGCATTGTATGGTGTTACTTGAAAAACTGCATATTGTTTGTCCATTTTCAAAACTATTTGTCTTGCTTTGTGTACTCTAATAAAAGACTGATTAATATTCATGTGTCATGCAATGTTAATAAAAATATTTTGGTCTTCCATTCAGCCAATGTAACTTCAGCGATCAATGCCTGTTTTTATATCTTTGGTACACAAATCCTTTTCGTTTGGTAAATTTGTATGGTGACAAATTCTATCATTCAATTAATCTTGCATTTTTCAACTATTACCGCTTGAGCAATTCAAGTTTTACTTTGATTTCTTTCCCTATATGCCTGGTGATACTGTAGTGTCATGTACTGTAGCTGATTAATTATGACGTAGTAGAATGTTATGTAGATAATTGAGTAAATGACACAAAAGAAAGGCAGGGTCTTCAGCAAAAGGGGCAAGTGTTATCCATTTTCTTATTATACATATGTTTTTCAATAATATCGACGATAATTACGATACCACAACACCATTAAATTTCACTATCGGTTAAATATAAGGACTATAAGGACTACAAGGACTTTCCAATCCCAGGTTTCTCCACTGTTCATATTTTTTGGTTTTCCTCTTATTTTTCCTCTAAAATTTCTTCAAACACTCTGTCGATTAATTCCCGTTCCATTTCTCTTTCTTCCTTTTTCTCTCGCAGCTCTTCTCTGTCAAAATAATGGAATATATTGTGTTTCAGATGTCTATTTTGTGAGAGTGCATATATCCACGGGGCAGTAAATTGGCTTCACAGTGAACAACATCAGTATTGTCATCAGTCTGAAAGGTATTAATCGTATCGATCGTAGTGTATGTCATTTATTTAAACTTCATTTGTCTTGATCAATTATTATAATTTCAGAAACTGTGTACTTACATCATCTCGTCGATAACATCCCCGCCATCATCCTCAGGGCTAGGGGTCCCAGGTTCAACTCTCCTTCTTCTTCTTCTCCGCCAACCTTCGGAGTCGCTTATCAGGAGACTCATCAACAAAACCGAACACAAAAGTAATGCCAATCTGGTCCTCTCCATCATTAAAGATTCTTCGATCAAGAGTTTAGCAAACAAATCTGATAAAAGACAGGCAAAGCAATATATGAATTAGGATGGGCAGCATTTTAGCTCTATGTTCAAAGTATCTTTGACAGTTTTATCAGTACAGGTAGAATTTTTCAATGATTTTCTTAACAATGATATTGACTGCGCTTTGCATATATGAATATAATTATTGAGGAAACTGAGCATTAGATGCAGCTAAAGCAATAGACAATACATGCACACATACACTTTTCTATGCCTATATAATACTTCGACGGCATAACGTTTTACCGCAGTACACAGAAATGTTAAACCCTGGTGCGGGGTATAAAAGACCCCTAACTCATCGAAAATTCATGGCGCTTGAGTCACAACTGGCAACAGCAAGGTAGACCGCTCCGTGAAAATCAGCAGAAGCGATTCTCAAACAAACATTATTGGCATACCATAAACATAGACTGTTTCATAAACACGTAGGCCATACAGGTATACGCAAAGTTTCACAAAGAATTTAAAAGTTACGACGATTAGGGGAAAAATCGCTTTCGTAACAAATGAAATGGCCCCTAGGGAACAGTAGTTCCTTGATTCAAACAACTGTCAATCATTCAGTGACGCGCAGAGGTAGTAAACTGGTCAAACATTTGCTGTGCATACGAGAACATAAATAAACCATTTGTACGCTTAGAGTTACATGTATATTGGCGTGCACACAGGATGAAAACTTCGTGGTTGTCATAAACTATTTTACTAACAAGCGTTTATGATGCAATGACATCGCGAAAGTGAACCCCTTTTCGGATGTGACTTAGCAAGAGATAAGTCAGTACCGGTACGATATAATCTTGCGAAAAATGCGTACACTGTATTGTACAAAACTGTAGGCAGAGTCCATAGTTTGCATTGACAATGACATCGAAAACAATTAAACATCAAAGCATGGCGGTAGCCTCCATGATCAATTTATTACACTCAGTAAAGAGAGCCACTTTTTAAACAGCCTTCCAAATCTACGGCCGAAAGTACGGTACGCTATAGTCGTTGTATTTACACCAGTTCAAGGTGAGCAAGTGAGCGTCATCACCCGATCTTCTTTGAAAGGCTTAGGCCTCAGAGGATACGTGTGTCCGAGATCGGCTCATTGAGTTGGCACTACATCGTAAGATTTCGACAAAGGTTGGACTTTAATTTTTTCAATAACGAAGATATCTATGAACCCAGTCCGTGGTTCATCCCATTGCTCCGAAAATAAACATAACTCGTGATGAGTTGTCCGAGGTCACCGTCAAAGCAACCGGCAACCGAGTAGCCGACTGCAATCGCTTACAGATATCGTGGTACACAAAATTCATGGAAATCTCGATCCTTCCGTGATGTAGTGGACTTACTTTATTTTTTTATTTTAGCGATCGGTCATGACGTCGCGTCGTTCACGTACTTCCTACCATTTTCCTGACCGTGTTTCTCAGTCAATGTTCAGATCGGCAATTCGTGATTTCGACAAGCGAAATTGCCAGCTTCGGATTATTCTTAATGTTTATGTTTATTACGTTCTTTATGATTATTTCCACTACGTACGGCGCCATTTCCGTATGTAGATATGGCGGTCAGTAGCCGAATCATTCTCGAACGATGACATGATCCCGAAACTTCAGTAAATCAACGCAGAAAAAACTTCAGAAGATCAACCCAGCAAGCTCCTGTTTGGTGAAATTGATATTTTTTCCTTCTCTTTTTTCTTTTTCGTATTGCGAAGGCTGTGTCTATAGTCCGAGCGTGATTTGAGAGGAAACAGATTACGGAGATGATGCAAACGATAGCAACCGTTACCAACAGACTCATTATGCAGAGCCATGCCCCAAAACACCCACCCAAACTTGGCATTGGCATTAATCCGGATCCCGGTCCATTTCGCGCCGGGCTTTAAACGTTCAAGGCAACAGAATCGATCGACAACGTCCTGGCTACGCTCTGTGATTCATATTTTAAAATTAAAACGACCTAACGACCTGAGTATGTGTACTTCTCTGCAAGCGAAAAGTCATTGCAACAAGACCTCATTCCCAGATTGACATCCAACTTTAAGAATACTATCTATTTGGAACAGACGAATGAATGACGATATATATGAAAGTGTCACACTTTAGGACGACGTTGAAATTGAATGAGTTCAAGTTAAAAATTGTCGAGCTCATGGGTTGATAGCTCTACTGGCGGACAGAATTGTCCCCGAAGCCGTCTTTCGCCCACTTAAATGGTGTATTCATTGCTTCGCTAAAGCTTGTGTGTACAATGCGTGATGGCGAGTATATGAGTGCGAGTGCTTCATGAACTGTAGAGCGAGTGGAGGGCTCGAGTCAGAAAAAAATGTAAGAACTTCAGTCGGTTATTGAACCACCGGCCGAACAGTTTTGACTGTGATGTTTTCACTAGGTGACTGAGTTCGAATCCCATCGAAAGTCGATTATTGAATTCCAAAGTTACTTACCGATCTCCTGTACTTTTAACTTGAAGCTGTGAGAGACTGCACCGATGGGTTTTGCATGAACTTCTGAATTGAATGTACCACTTGTTGTCAAGATAAAGGAAGCACTCTAGGACCTTACATAATACTCAATTGTACTCCACAGAATGTGAACCATAATGCCTTCCTCTCCTCCCCAAAGAATATTGATATACACAGTATCCGGCTTGTTACCTCAGCCCCTATAAACTGCATTGTTCTTGTTGAAAAGTGACGTCTTCCGGACTACAATTAAAATATAAACAATAAAAAGGCATTTTGCACATTTGAACGATAAGTTGACAAGCTTAATAGTGGGTTCTCAGCATTCTTGGGGGAGTAGGATAAGAAGTTGCAATTGATTCTCAGCGATGTATGTATCTCTGAAAATTGTTTACCTGTATTATATATTTTGCGGTACATCAATTGCCGGAAGGAAAAAATACCATTTCACACTATTCTGGTCTCACATATCTAAATTTTCAGTATTATAAGATTTTTATAAAATAAACATAACTTAGCATTACCTTGGCTTTAAAGAACAGATTTGTCTCAGAAAATGGATGCGAAATCTATCCCTTGTCAATAAGTTGTGAATAAATTACCTATCGGTCTTACTTTCACCATTGTTACATGAAATCTGGCATAACAAAGACACCATAACTGATTTGAAATGTGCTGTGACGTGTAAATTGTTTTTCTATGCAGATTATTCAGCTTTGTTAATTTCTGGCAAGAATCCAAGAATACATACATGGAACTGTTGTTAAGACTGTATATTTAATAAAGAGAAATAGAAAAGATCTGAGCTCTAACTTACTTTCGTAGTGTATCCGACTTTTTTTCAGAAGCAACCGACTGCCATTGCTGACGAACATGAAAGGCAAACCGAGCTTAGATGGTGTATCACGTGATCTATAAAGACATTAGATTTTAGAGTTTAGGTTTCTATAAGTTTATTGTAGTTGTGTAACTTTCTGGGGTTTGTTCTTTCTATAGCATTGTATGGTGTTATTGAAAAATGCATATTGTTTGTCCATTTTCAAAACTATTTGTCTTGCTTTGTGTACTCTAATTAAAGTCTGATAAATATTCATGTGTCATGCAATGTTAATAAAAATATTTTGGTTTTCCATTCAGCTCGTGTAACTTCAGCGATGAAGTCCTGTTTTTATATCTTAGGTACACAAATCCTTTTCGTTGGTAAATTTGTATGGTGACAAATTCTATCATTCAATTAATCTTGCATTTTTCAACTATTTCCACGTGGACAACTTAAGTTTTACTTTGATTATTCCATATTACCCTGACTGTGTTTTGGCATTGGCAAGGAAACACATATGAAAATGTACGGCATGAGGTAGTTTTGGGTCTACAGCTGTGGAGTTTTCAGACGGGATTCCTGTCTTTCACGGGCTGATTTTAACTTTTACGACTTTTTACGCCTCCAGCACAGTAAATGGAAATATCTTTAATCGGATCTGCGGATCGATTAAAAATAAGGAAAAGCATTTGAATTTCTGCTGAATATCGAAAATTTTGAACATCTTAATATTATAACCAATGAAATGGCATACTAAGAGCTTATAGGTTAAATTTTTGTCCCATAAAAATCGGCGTAAACTTTAGTGTATCGTTAGAAAGAAACGAAACGAGAGTTGCCTTCAGTAATTACAGGGGCCTGGAGAATTCCACGAACACCTGTCCCGTGAAAGGTGGCCATCCCCTATCCTTCTGTCTAAAATATGACCCTCATCCTTATCCGACATTCTAAAATTTGACCTGCCCTCCAGCCACTGCAATATTCTCCCAAGGAATAACTGAACCAGTATCAGCTAATTTACATAACACTTGGTTTGATTGTTATGTAAGTTAGGGACAAATTAGGTAGGGAAGGGCTGGTGTTTTCGGAGGGACAGTCACAATTTATCACGCAAGCATTTTCTAAAGAGATATAGTATTTCATACATTTGAGGGAGGGTCACAATATTTTGTGCAACTATAAGAAGGCAAGATGTGGATGATATAGTGCTTCATCCAAAAAATATCACACCATAATACACGGAGTCTATCGGGCAAATTATTGACAATTTTCCCCCACAAAACATGCTGTATCTGTATACGAGTAATAGTGTCACACCTTAAATTTATGATATTTTGCCCTTTTACCAACAACGATCATTTTATAACTTGATCAAGTTGAATGGAAACAAAGGATGTTACATGAAATGAATGTATCTCTCGTGAAATGAACGCATCTCAGTCAGCCAGGTTATGTGCAAAGCAAATATAGGTTTTATAACAGTACTGCGTTATAATTTTAGAACAGGGATGTGTAAAAGACACTGATTTACTCTGGTTACCATTGTAACCTGAGTACGGACTTGGTGTCGCTCTTAATTAGTAATAAAGATCTGAAGAGGTGAGTACAACTTGCTGTGCGCTCCAGGATTATGATTCCCCGTAGTACCTCTCAGCTATTTAGACTTCGAGTGAGTGAATAGCCGCAACAACAACTACAACAACGACCATTGACGTGACAATAGCTTCAGATGAAGAAGATGACAAGAAAATACAAAAGGGAGAATACCGCACGCGCTGGACAAATGAAGGAACAGGTACGCGACAAAGCGAGGGCCTATCGTCCCGGTGGAACGTCAAGCTGTGGCACCGAGGCTTGCGATAAAGGCCGACACGTTACTAAGAAATGTGGGTGTTTGCTATGGACGCGGAAAAGTCGGTCTTTGGAAACACGAATGTCGAGGCAAACCTGTGGCCGGAGCTGGATCAGTGCAACAGATAAGTACAAGTGTTTGCCGCTGTTGAAAGAGAATGTACGTTCGAACTCCGATCTACTTCTGGCCGATACACCATCAATAAATGGATGGAGTGGAATGTAATTCATTCATGAGGATGAGAATATGGAGAAGACTGCTAGTTTTTTCACATTTCATGCAAAGATCACGGCATCCTAAGTCTTGAATGTGCGCCCTCACGCGTTGATACTGACAGCATATGCTTGTAACACTATTTCTACATTCACTTACATGAGAATCCAAGAATATATAAATGGAACTGTTGTTAAGACTGTATATTTAATAAAGAGATATAGAAATAGATCTGAGCATTAACTTACTTTCGTAGTGTATCCGACTTTTTTTGACAAGCAACCGAGTGCCATTGCTGACGAACATGGAAGGCAAACCGAGCTTAGAAGGTGTATCACGTGATCTATGAAGACATTAGATTTTAGAGTTTAGATTTCTATAAGTTTATTGTAGTTGTGTAACTTCCTGGGGTTTGTTCTTTCTATAGCATTGTATGGTGTTACTTGAAAAATGCATATTGTTTGTCCATTTTCAAAACTATTTGTCTTGCTTTGTGTACTCTAATAAAAGACTGATTAATATTCATGTGTCATGCAATGTTAATAAAAATATTTTGGTCTTCCATTCAGCCGATGTAACTTCAGCGATGAATGCCTGTTTTTATATCTTTGGTACACAAATCCTTTTCGTTTGGTAAATTTGTATGGTGACAAATTCTATCATTCAATTAATCTTGCATTTTTCAACTATTTCCGCGTGGACAACTTAAGTTTTACTTTGATTATTCCATATTACCCTGACTGTGTTTTGGCATTGGCAAGGAAACACATATGAAAATGTACGGCATGAGGTAGTTTTGGGTCTATAGCTGTGGTGTTTTCAGACGGGATTCCTGTCTTTCAGGGGCTGATTTTAACTTTTACGACTTTTTACGCCTCCAGCACAGTAAATGGAAATATCTTTAATCGGATCTGCGGATCGAGTAAAAATAAGGGAAAGCATTTGAATTTCTGCTGAATATCGAAAATTTTGAACATCTTAATATTATAACCAATGAAATGGCATACTAAGAGCTTATAGGTTAAACTTTTGTCCCATAAAAATCCACGTAAACTTTCGTGTATCGTTAGACAGAAACGAAACGAGAGTTGCCTTCAGTAATTACAGGGGTGGGCCTGGGGAATTCCACGAACACCTGTCCCGTGAAAGGTGACCATCCCCTATCCTTCTGTCTAAAATATGACCCTCACCCTTGTCCGACAACCACTTCAATATTTTTCCAATGAATAATCGAACCAGTATCAGCTAATTTACATAACACTTGGTTTGATTGTTATGTAAGTTAGGGACAAATTAGGTAGGGAAGGGCTGGTGTTTTGGAGGGACAGTCACAATTTATCACGCAAGCATTTTTGAAGAGTTATAGTATTTCATACATGTGTGGGAGGGTCACCATATTTTGTGCAACTATAAGAAGGCAAGATGTGGTTGATAGAGTGCTTCATCCAAAAATATCACATCATAATACATGGAGTCTATCGGGCAAATTATTGACAATTTTCCCCACAAAACATGTTATATCTGTATACGAGTAATAGTGTCACACCTTAAATTTATGATATTTTGCCCTTTTACCCACAACGATCATTTTATAACTTGATCAAGTTGAATGGAAACAAAGGATGTTACATGAAATGAATGTATCTCACGTGAAATGAACGTATGTAGATACTTCGTGTGAAAATAACAATAATGAAAAAAAAATCATCGAAAGTTAGCATACTTGGGATTAAAAGAACAGATTTTTGTCAGAAAATGGATGCGAAATCTATTCCTTGTCAAGAAGTTGTTAATAAATTACCTATCGGTCTTACTTTCACCACTGTTACATGAAATCTAGCATAACAAAGACACCATGTTCATGATATAAAATATGCTATGACGTGTAAATTGTTTTATATGCAGATGATTCAGCTTTGCTAATTTCTGGCAAGAATCCAAGAATATATAAAGGGAACTGTTGTTAAGACTGTATATTTAATAAAGCAGTCTTAATAGATCTGAGCATTAACTTACTTTCGTAGTGTATCCGACTCTTTTTGACGAAATGCCAATGGCAACCGAATGCCATTGCTGACGAACATGGAAGGCAAACAGAGCTTAGAAAGTGTATCACGTGATCTATGAATACTTTAGATTTTTGATTCTATAACTTTATTTTAGTTATTGTGTAACTTCCTGGCTTTGTTCTTTCTATAGCATTGTATGGTGTTATTTGAAAAATGCATATTGTTTGTCCATTTTCAAAACTATTTGTCTTGCTTTGTGTACTCTAATTAAAGGCTGATTAATATTCATGTGTCATGCAATGTTAATAAAAACATTTTGGTCTTCCATTCAGCCCATGTAACTTCAGCGATCAATGCCTGTTTTTATATCATTGGTACACAAATCCTTTTCGTTTGGTAAATTTGTATAGTGACATATAATTATTCTATTATTCAATTAATCTTGCATTTTTCAACTATTTCCGCGTGGGCAACTTAAGTTTTACTTTGATTATTCCATATTACCCTGACTGTGTTTTGGCATTGGCAAGGAAACACATATGAAAATGTACGGCATGAGGTAGTTTTGGGTCTACAGCTGTGGTGTTTTCAGACGGGATTCCTGTCTTTCACGGGCTGATTTTAACTTTTACGACTTTTTACGCCTCCAGCACAGTAAATGGAAATATCTTTAATCGGATCTGCGGATCGAGTAAAAATAAGGGAAAGCATTTGAATTTCTGCTGAATATCGAAAATTTTGAACATCTTAATATTATAACCAATGAAATGGCATACTAAGAGCTTATAGGTTAAACTTTTGTCCCATAAAAATCGGCGTAAACTTTCGTGTATCGTTAGAAAGAAACGAAACGAGAGTTGCCTTCAGTAATTACAGGGGTGGGCCTGGGGAATTCCACGAACACCTGTCCCGTGAAAGGTGGCCATCCCCTATCCTTCTGTCTAAAATATGACCCTCATCCTTATCCGACATTCTAAAACTTGACCTGCCCTCCAACCACTGCAATATTCTCCCAAGGAATAACTGAACCAGTATCAGCTAATTTACATAACACTTGGTTTGATTGTTATGTAAGTTAGGGACAAATTAGGTAGGGAAGTTGAAGGGCTGGTGTTTTGGAGGGACAGTCACAATTGATCACGCAAGCATATTTGAACAGATATAGTATTTCATACATTTGAGGGAGGGTCACAATATTTTGTGCAACTATAAGAAGGCAAGATGTGGATGATATAGTGCTTCATCCAAAAATATCACATCATAATACATGGAGTCTATCGGGCAAATTATTGACAATTTTCCCCCACAAAACATGCTATATCTGTATACGAGTCATAGTGTCACACCTTAAATTTATGATATTTTGCTCTTTGACCCACAACGATCATTTTATAACTTGATCAAGTTGAATGGAAACAAAGGATGTTACATGAAATGAATGTATCTCACGTGAAATGAACGCATCTCAGTCAGCCAGGTTATGTGCAAAGCAAATAGGTTTTATAACAGTACTGTGTTATAATTTTAGAACAGGAATGTGTAAAAGACACTGATTTACCACTGGTTACCATTGTAACCTGAGTACGGACTTGGTGTCGCTCTTAATTAGTAATAAAGATCTGAAGAGGTGAGTACAACTTGGTGTGCACTCCAGGATTATGATTCCCCGTAGTACCTCTCAGCTATTTAGACTTCGAGTGAGTGAATAGCCGCAACAACAACTACAACAACCACCATTGACGTGACAATAGCTTCAGATGAAGAAGATGACAAGAAAATACAAAAGGGAGAATACCGCACGCGCTGGACAAATGAAGGAACAGGTACGCGACAAAGCGAGGGCCTATCGTCCCGGTGGTACAAGCTGTGGCACCGAGGCTTGCGATAAAGGCCGACACGTTACTGAGAAATGTGGGTGTTTGCTATGGACGCGGAAAAGTCGGTCATTGAATGTCGAGGCAAACCTGTGGCCGGAGCTGGATCAGTGCAACAGATAAGTGTTTGCCGCTGTTGAATGAGAATGTACGTTCGAACTCCAATCTACTTCTGGCCGATCCACCATCAATAATTGGATGGAGTGGAACGTAATTCATTCATGAGGATGAGAATATGGAGAAGACTGCTAGTTTTTTCACATTTCATGCAAAGATCACGGCATCCTAAGTCTTGAATGTGCGCCCTCACGCGTTGATACTGACAGCATATGCTTGTAACACTATTTCTACGTTCACTTACATAAGAATCCAAGAATATATAAATGGAACTGTTGTTAAGACTGTATATTTAATAAAGCAGTCTTAATGGATCTGAGCATTAACTTATTTTCGTAGTGTATCCGACTTTTTTTGACAAGCAACCGAGTGCCATTGCTGACGAACATGGAAGGCAAACCGAGCTTAGAAGGTGTATCACGTGATCTATGAAGACATTAGATTTTAGAGTTTAGATTTCTATAAGTTTATTGTAGTTGTGTAACTTCCTGGGGTTTGTTCTTTCTATAGCATTGTATGGTGTTACTTGAAAAATGCATATTGTTTGTCCATTTTCAAAACTATTTGTCTTGCTTTGTGTACTCTAATTAAAGACTGATTAATATTCATGTGTCATGCAATGTTAATAAAAATATTTTGGTCTTCCATTCAGCCCATGTAACTTCAGCGATGAATGCCTGTTTTTATATCATTGGTACACAAATCCTTTTCGTTTGGTAAATTTGTATAGTGACAAATTCTATTATTCAATTAATCTTGCATTTTCAACTATTTCCGCGTGGACAACTTAAGTTTTACTTTGATTATTCCATATTACCCTGACTGTTTTTGGCATTGGCAAGGAAACACATATGAAAATGTACGGCATGAGGTAGTTTTGGGTCTACAGCTGTGGTGTTTTCAGACGGGATTCCTGTCTTTTACGGGCTGATTTTAACTTTTACGACTTTTGACGCCTCCACCACATGTACATAAGGAAATATCTTTAATCGGATCTGCGGATCGAGTAAAAATAAGGGAAAGCATTTGAATTTCTGCTGAATATCGAAAATTTTGAACATCTTAATATTATAACCAATGAAATGGCATACTAAGAGCTTATAGCTTAAACTTTTGTCCCATAAAAATCCACGTAAACTTTCGTATATCGTTAGACAGAAACGAAACGAGAATTGCCTTCAGTAATTACAGGGGTTGGCCTGGAGAATTCCACGTACACCTGTCCCGTGAAAGGTGGCCATCGCCTACCCTTCTGTCTAAAATATGACCCTCATCCTTATCCGACATTGTAAAAGTCGACCTACTCTCCAACCACTGCAATATTCTCCCAAGGAATAACTGAACCAGTATCAGCTAATTTACATAAAACTTGGTTTGATTGTTATGTAAGTTAGGGACAAATTAGGTAGGGAAGTTGAAGGGCTGGTGTTTTGGAGGGACAGTCACAATTTATCACGCAAGCATATTTGAAAAGATATAGTATTTCATACATTTGAGGGAGGGTCACAATATTTGTGCAACTATAAGAAGGCAAGATGTGGCTGATAGAGTGCTTCATCCAAAAATATCACATCATAATACATGCAGTCTATCGGGCAAATTATTGACAATTTTCCCCCACAAAACATGCTATATCTGTATACCAGAGCTCGAAATTAGCGGTAGTTCCGCGTCCACAGACTACCAGCTTTTCCCTGGGGCTACCAAAGTCCATGAAATGGTAGCCCACACGGACTACCAAAGCCTGGGACATGAAATACTTGGCGTGCGATGTCCATCACTTTTGGACGATCTAAATGTATGTACTTTCATTGTTTGAAGCAATTATCCTTTCATCTGTGAAGAGTTTTTTTCTGGTGACTATTACAATTTTCACTGCTATGTTGTTGTTTTCGCAAGATGCAGAGCGTTTGATACTAGAATGTTAAGGTGCTTTTCCGTGTGCACTCTTTGCATGCCAGTTCACACTATGCTGTTGATCGGCAGCATACAAGACGTACTTGTGTCAAGTTTTGGGGTTTTGATGCTGAAATTTCACAAAACTTTCCCTTCTATATCAAGAGATTGTGTAATCAGTTTGATTTGAAATAGTAATATAACACACTGTGCTTGGAAATCGTGGCTGAGTTTCGCTGTCTTTTATCTATGGTTTGTCGATCAGTATCAATGTATTACGTTCTGTACAGAGAGACTCGGCATGCCAAGGCATGCCAGTTCATAAAGATCATGAGAATATTTTTTTTCTGTTTTTCTTTACTATTTCTTTGGATGTATCAGCTGATTTAGAAAGTGATAGAAAGTGTTACAATGTACAAAAATAAGCATAAACAAGTCATCGTTGATGACACAGTCCCCACTTGTTAATGGGTACTTTGATTACAGGTCCTCAGAGAGGATAAAGTCTCTTCATTAGGTCTGTGATAAAAATACTTTGAATAAATTCGCTTGATACATGTCTGAGTGTAGTTCAAGACATGAAAATTGTAATAAAATTGCCACTCGGCGGCCATATTGGATTGTATCACAAAACAAGTTGACGTGCATATGTATGACATAGGTCAATGTCCTTGTACCAAGTTTGAATAAAATCGGTTGAGATATGCCTGAGTTATGGCTCTGTACATGAAAAAATCGTAACAAAATGGCCGCAAGGCGGCCATATTGGATCATAGCACCAAAAAAATTTACAAGCATATCTATGACATGGTCAATGTCTTTGTACCAACTTTGAATAAAATCAGTTGAAACATGCCTGAGTTATGGCTCTGTACATGAAAAAATCGTAATAAAATGGCCGCCTGGCAGCCATATTGGATCGTACCACAAAACAAATCGACGTGCATCTGTATGACATATGAAGTAATCGTTGTACCAAGTTTGAATGAAATCGCTCCAGGCATCTCTGAGATATCTGCGTGAACGGACGGACGGACGCACGCACGGACGCACGCACACACGCACTCACGGACATGACCAAACCTATAAGTCCCCCCGGACGGTGTCCGTGGGGACTAATTAAGCGTCCAGACACATAATATGGGGTTTCTCGAGTAGAAGCCCCTAGTTTTTACTGCTGTTTTGTGTTGCTGAACCGGGGCTTATACTTGGACGAGTACAGTATCCCTAAACTAAAATATTCATGGACTACCAGCCATTGTCACTGGGCTACCAACTTCAGGAACATGATAGCCCGAGTGGACTACCAAGGTAAAAAGTAATTTCGAGCCCTGCTGTTTACACGTAATAGTGTCACACCTTAAATTTTGCCCTTTTACTCACAACGATCATTTTAAAACTTGATCAAGTTGAATGGAAACAAAGGATGTTACATGAAATGAATGTATCTGACGTGAAATGAACGCATCTCAGTCAGCAAGGTTATGTGAAAAGCAAATATAGGTTTCATAACAGTACTGTGTTATAATTTTAGAACAGGACTGTGTAAAAGATACTGATTTACACTGGGTACCATTGTAACCTGAGTGCGGACTGGGTGCCGCTCTTAATTAGTAATAAAGATCTGAAGAGGTGAGTACAACTTGGTGTGCACTCCAGGATTATGATTCCCCGTAGTACCTCTCAGCTATTTAGACTTCGAGTGAGTGAATAGCCGCAACAACAACTACAACAACCACCATTGACGTGACAATAGCTTCAGATGAAGAAGATGACAAGAAAATACAAAAGGGAGAATACCGCACGCGCTGGACAAATGAAGGAACAGGTACGCGACAAAGCGAGGGCCTATCGTCCCGGTGGTACAAGCTGTGGCACCGAGGCTTGCGATAAAGGCCGACACGTTACTAAGAAATGTGGGTGTTTGCTATGGACGCGGAAAAGTCGGTCTTTGGAAACACGAATGTCGAGGCAAACCTGTGGCCGGAGCTGGATCAGTGCAACAATTGTTTGCCGCTGTTGAATGAGAATGTACGTTCGAACTCCGATCTACTTCTGGCCGATACACCATCAATAAATGGATGGAGTGGAACGTAATTCATTCATGAGGATGAGAGTATGGAGAAGATGTAGTTTTTTCACATTTCATGCAAAGATCACGGCATCCTAAGTCTTGAATGTGCGCCCTCACGCGTTGATACTGACAGCATATGCTTGTACATGTAACACTATTTCTACGTTCACTTACATAAAGTTATTGGAAACCCTACAAAAGATCAAGTATACAATGTATATGTGATGCTTCTGTCCTTGGTATTTTCATTTTTACGGCTTCAATTCTGATGAAACTTCAAAAATATGCAACTCCATCAGGAGGAATGCATTCACAATTTATCGACGGGTCTGTCCAGGGTAATTTTTGTAAAAAAATCAGTACATATTAAAATTACTTGCTTCATTCGTATCATTACAGTTAGGAATTTCAGCAGTGAATGTTTTTCCCTCATAACATTCACTCCTTGGGCCCTTATCTACATCACTGCATTTTAACAAATGGTTGTAAACTGTTGAATTTAGACTATAGTTTGCATGGGATAATAAGTAAGACACCAACATCCTCAATAATTTGAATCGGTATCTAGAGTTTTCTTTATTATTCTGTAAACTCATAAACTCTGAGTACACTAATCAAGGTGATTGGTATATTTTGCATTCAAGTATTAAACATTTGTTGTTATCATTGAAGTGCACATAAAAAACGTGCAGTTACCTCAATTTACATGTTTTTCACTACAACTTGCGTTAACCAAAGCCGATTATTAAAGACATATACACAACAACAGATTGTTAACAAATCTGTCAACAATTGAGAGCAGGAGCCATACCACAATATTCTTACGGTACTTCCATAAAGCATATGAATTGCGCCGAGTCTTTGTTTTAGAATCACCATGTACAGAGAAACCTGTTCTTGAGCATGGAATTCTTTCCAGTGACGTCGTCTCTCCAGTAAGGTAGAGTACGTCTCAGGGACTGATCTTCAGACTCTCAAATTTTTTCAATACTTCTCTCATCTCCCACCTGTGGGGGGCTCATTTTAAAGCTTTTGGAGTGAATGAAATTTTCACTGTCTCATATTTGTGAAAATTTCCCCAAGTGAGTGATTTGTTTCCCTGGTACGAAAATTTGCATGCTGATCGTTTAGTTTATTCTTGATTTTGCGAGAGAATGGTTGAAAGTTTCGCTGGGGAATTGAGCTAAAGCTAAAGTCTTTCACTTTCAGCAAATTTTACATGTTTTATCGATCTCATGATGCGGACATTTGTTCTGAAAACTTTCTTTAGCTTGAAAGGATTCGCTGTACAAACGCTGAGACAACCATTTCAAATAATGGAAAGAAACAAGAGAAGTTGATCGGTTGAGACAATGTAACTTTGCCATTATCAAGCATCTTCGAGCTCTGAAAGAAGTGCTTGTTTGCTTTCTTTGTCAGGAACATCCTGGACATGGTCTTTGAGGCGATAACTACGGTGTGTTATACACATAGCAGTCAGCAGTATGGCGGCTATCAGAGCAATTCCTCCAGCGATGGAAATTCCTGGAACATACAAAAATGTTTTCACTGTAAATTTGAAAACAGAAAGAGCAACAATGTTACAATTAGGAAATCAAAATTCTATTCACAACCCTTCAGGACAATCGTTCAGTCCTTTCATGTATATCCACATATATTGACACTTTGTATTCGTGGTATCTTTTCATTCTAATTATGTCCACCGTGTTTTAGCATTTATGCATCAAGCGTATTGGTATAGCATGAATGTATATAAAGAAGAAAGACATGGTTATATTAGATAATAAAGGGACTTCATCCCAAATCACAGTTGTGTCTTCTGTTCTTTACCTTATAATTTGTTTTGAGAAAGTGTTGAAAAGACTGAGAAGTGGTTATCACAAAGGCGTGTCTTGACACTTTGCAGAAAGAACACTTTTTATTTAACCCTTTCAATACCATGGTTTGATCAAAACTCATCGTTAATAAACGGTGATTGTAGACCTGTTCGTGGTGAATTTGGAGGGAACAGGTTAAGAACACAACGCAATGAAATGGATTTGCATTCTGATAACAAAATTGAACGGCCAACACTCAGATCAATTTCAATCAAGAGGCCACATGTCACAACTATCATAGAATTCATACAACAGACCACAAAGTAGTCGATGTGCCTTCTAAAAAAAGACCAATAATATTTTATAAACTCTTTTGAGACACGGTAGCAGTTTCTGACATTTCATTGTGTCTAAAGCTCTACATCAATCCATGCACTTGTAGTATTGAACATTTACCTGTGTATAAAGAGTATGTATCTTGAATACAAAGGAGCATCAATTTAGCTGATATATTTTGCATCATCAAGTGAATGTATTGACAAGTGTATAATGTTTCAATTCCAACTTTTCATTTCATTTTCTACCACGAGATCTCAAATCACTATTTTAAAACCAGTGTCGGAATAGCTAGGATACATTACAGGGCCAGTTGCACTAACATTCAATGATTTTTTCACTGTATAGTTTTTTATCTACTTATATGTCAATTCCATGTTCCTGTTCAACTCCCTAAAACATGTACATGTTGAAACACTCACTATTCAGCTTACTAATACAGCGACCGTCCATCTATTTAAAATACATTCTTCTTTATTCAATTCTAGTTCGTACCAAAATTCACTTGTCAACACCAACTATGCATTATATTCTACGCATATACAGGCTGAATTGACAAGATCAATATTATGTATCTTAACATTACATTGGGGATTAGAACAAAAACTGTAGTTGACATGGAAAGCAACAATGGGGAAAATCATCTAAAATTACAGCTACTAGCCCCTTTTTAAAAAGTGGCCACCCGCGTAAAATCTGTGATTGGCTATTAAAACAGGTGACAGTATACCTTAAATGTCAATGCTTACTGGGAGAGTATGTGTTTGTAGATCACACAGAGTATAGAAAATATTGTACAAAGTATACACCACACTCTATTTATACTTACCAATAATCAGCGTTTGGATGACGTAATTGCTTTTACAGAATGATGACTAGAAGAGATGACCATGCGAATCATGGCTTCTCAACATTGTTCCTGCGATAGCCAAACTACCATTGTTAGGCGCTGCTTCTACTTCCATGATTTTGCAGATCAGTGGATAGATGTCAACATTATTGAATTGCTCCAGTGTGAAATTCCGCTTGATGGCTGGACCATGTGCGATGAAGAACGGATGCATTGATTTGTATCTGTTGTCGTAGCCATGACCGCCTTCAATTTCTGAAAACGGAAAAATAGAAGTACATATTATATAACTTAATTGGTGGGTTATTACTGAGTACTTGAAGATATTTCAAATGAGTTTGATACAATCCTGACCTCAGTAAATAAATAGATGTATATGATGACGTGTGTGTCAAATGAACATATCCCTTTGTTTCAAATTACTTCGGCTATGGCCAGTCCTTCTAAGAAAGGCATTCTATTTTTTAGTCAATTACAATGACACAATCCTATTGGATTGGTTCCTATTAGAATTCAAATCAGGCATAAATTATATCAGCATGGTGAATGTGGAGGTGACACTTGTATCACTAATCAGTACTTCTGTAGACAGCTATGTGTATTATACGGTATACTGCCGTATAATGCTGTGCATAGTGTAGTATACATTACTTTTGGGTTATTACTGAAAAAGACAACCTGAAATCTCACCTGTATCATTCAACCACGTGGTTTTATCATCAACGACACACCAACCTTCATCTGCTACTGCAATTATTGGCATGATACGCTGGTTGTTCTTGTAGTGAAAGCGGTCTGGTATACTGTCCTTCAGATAGACTGTCATGTTAGGGTGTCGCGCTGTCAATAAGGCATTATAAATTGCCATGGTATTCCGATCTGTAAGAACATGAATCAAATCTTCATGAATAGTGAATACCTCACCGAAACAAAATAGCATTGAAAACACTGTCATGCCAATCATAAAGGATCTGAACTGTAGCTTTTGATGACTTTTTCAAATATTTTTATTTTGTATATCAATTGCCAGTTCTTGTTTGGCTTCCCAAAGCATCTTTTTTACCTTCACAGTTAAACTATTACAAAGGTTCAACATAACGTTCCGTACGTCCATTTTTAGTGCTTATTAATAATTGTTCCTATGGAACTGTTATCTGGAAATATGCTTTTTAATCTGTGTGATCTCTTTATATTTTATCTATTGTGGAATGTTTGTTTTTAGACTGTGTACACCACAACACATTTCCATTTTTATATTGGATTAATTAAGGATACTACTACTACTACTACAATAACTAATAATAATAATCATAATCATAATAACTTTGTGCTAATTCCTGCATACTTTTTAACCCCCTGTCTCAGTAAAGCATGCCCAACAGTATAATCATGGTAGTGTTAGTGAGACCTTCACGGCCCCACGGCCTAAATAAGTGATGATTTTACTGATTGAGCTAGATTCCATGCAAGTTCGACATCATAAAAGAAAACAGTAAAATTATGTTCTGGTGTGACGGAACTTCATGAATCGGGTCAAGGGTACGTATTCACTGCAATGTGTGAAAAGCTATGGCTCATCAGTGACCGCATTGAGTATGCAATGACTAGTACGGTATGTGTGAGTGTGAATTTATGTCCGCTCTAGCTTGCAATATGCTCCAGTACTTGGTCAATGTCATCCAGGAGAAGACAAAATATTTTTGTATGAGAATAGCCATGGAAAAGTGGCTGGCATTGTACGACAACACGGGAGATCGAGAAAATGTATCCTGTAGAAGTCGCACGTGATTTTGTGGCTCCTCCCCAAGGGATGCTAAAAGCATTTCTTAACAGATGCCACGGCTTCGATTAGGAATTTTGCGGTAGAAGTTTTGTCACAATTCAGAAATAAAAAATATGAAAACATACTATAAAACCTAAAAATCGAATTTGAAAGCGAAATGTTGGTGATTTTCCGAAAAGGAATGTCCTTATCAACATCAATAAAAACTTTCTCAGAAATCCAATCAAAAATTATAAAAAATATGCCATACGGTATTTTTGTTTTCGCCAATATTGATTGACCCGGTCTCGAACTGATACTTTTAACTGGCATAATAGCGAAAAGTTCTTGAGACGGAACTGTACTTTTTGACAATAATCTATTTCAAAACAATTTATGCGGCCTGATAAATAGTATGAAGATTCTGTAATACGGACAGAGTGCATTCATTTCAGCCAGACGTTCGACAAAGTTACTAGTAGCTTTTCACTGTTCTCATTACTTATTTAGTTACGATTTCAGTTGATGTATGTTACCCCCATCGAGAACCTGAAAACACTATTTCCAAGCAATCCGGTGACTGATCGCTTCTGAAAAATAAAATCTCATCACGATGGATCTGGCAATGGTGTCCAGTGTTTTAAGGGAAAAAAAGTGGAACAGAATGCTCTTAAAACAGCAACTTGCAGATAATAAAACGGGAAAACCCCATATTTCTTCCTAAGATTTTGACAAATCAAATATCACAGTCACATTACAGGTTATTCCATACTTTTTTTGTTTCGACTATATTCACTTTTTCTAGCTCCCTTGCATATATTCTGGGAATTATAATGTAACGGTTCAAAGACATTCTAAATTAACGTGCAAATTGAAATTATAAAAGTCGGTTTACTCTATGAAGGAATGGAAGGGACAGGCACGCCAAATAGGTGCCGAATATTCTTGATGTATTATCATACATAAAGTACCTGCACACATTATGGATATATGTCGCATGCTTTATCTTGTCTATCACTGCCTCTCCCAGGCCTGAGATATGACGAAGGGGGGTGAAATACTTACCATCAAATGGATATATGGCCGCGACAGGACTTGAGTCCACAAGATCATACAGATCTGGATTTACATAATCGTCTAGCTGAATTAAACGGTCCGGAGAGAGTTCCGTCATGCCATGATCACTTGTTATTAGAATGTTAATTTTCTCATACAGATCAGCTTCTTGTAATTTCTGGATCAGATAACCTATCGTATCGTCACACATTCGAATGACATCCAGAATTTCATCAGACTCTGGGCCGGACGTATGTCCTGTGTGGTCTGGCTCGTTGAAATATAATAGACCTAAATTTATAGGCTCTCTTCATCGGTAAACCAGTCGATAACACCGTCGATACGCGTTTCAAAGGGCGTTGTATCACTATATTTTTTATACCGATTCGGTAAAATACCCATTATTTCAGTTTCACTTCCAGGCCAGTAATATACACTGTCCTGCCGCCGTGTTTTGATTGGTAACCCAGATGGGCTCAGCTCCGACGTCCCACCACTTGCTGCTGGTGCTATCTTCTCCACCGATGTGAAATTTTTCATTGAGTACAGGGTCATACATATTATTGGCAACGATGCCATGGCTTTCCTCATACAAACCAGTTGCTATTGTAAAATGGTTCGGAAATGTCTTTGTAATGAAAGTTGGAACGATACCATTGGAACGAAAGAACCGTCAGATATCAAAACATCAAAATTCGGTGTTTCGATTTTCTGAAGATAATCCCATCGAAAACCGTCAAACGAAATTAACAAAGTCAACGGGCCATGGTGAAGACCCTTGGAAAGGTCAACGACGCTGAGTAGCAGGGTAATAAGGAATGAGCGAAAAATGATCAGCGATTCCATCATGGCTGCAACAGTAGGAATACACTACATCATCTCGTCCTAGTTACATGGAGTACGAGGTTGTTATTGTCATTGGGCACTGACGATGACACGTCACTGCGTCAGCTGCAACCAGGGAAAAGTGAGAAACCCCGCACAAGTGTTCAAATATAGCGATTTCGCCGCATCGATCAGACTTTAATAGCTGACATACTAGTGCTGGCTCGAGGTTTTACCTGGGTACGTGTGGGTGTCGAACGGCAAAACAAGACAGGTAGGCGGTGGAAGATAGTGTAGAAAACCGGCACGGAAAGGAAGGCCAAATTGCCTAAAAACATTCCCAGGCACCCTAACGGTATCCCATTCGCCGATCAGTATTGTTTAGACCTCGACCTGCAGCTCCTTTTCCTCATTCAACCGGAAGTTACGTTGGCACATTAACATGGGTAATTTGACCTCATTTCGCGGCCGAAGTCGTCATAGACGTCCAATGCCCAGCGTGGCCACAGGCGCACGACGTCTTTTAAAATGACTTGTCTGTAATTTAAACTTTGAAACATGCATTGTATTAATAACTGTGCAAGCGAAAATCATGTGGGGAGCTATTGAGACATACAGTGAACAGTGCCCCGTGCACGTCCCGTGGTTGAAATTTAGTGTATTTGAAAAAATTATCTGTCATTCTCACCGGTTGCATTACCGATGTCCCAGTTTGTTTATTCATTGGTTGCAATCTTTTTTTTTGGGGGGGGGGGGGATGGCGGTCGTCGGATCATGAATGTGTCTGTATTTGTTGTTTCTCAGATAACTCTTTCATGGGTCCTCAGCATCATTATTTTTTTCATCAGGGCAACAATTTGAATGCAATGATGTTCCAGTCTTCATCATGATTTGCGAAAAAGTCAAGACTGCATTTCATTTACTAATAAAAATGTTTTAATTTCATCTGTTGGTTTTTGTGTAGGCAGCGTTTGAGACATACAGTGAGCAGCGCCCAGAATACGGCTGTGGCCGCTCGGCTGTCTTGTACACCTTACCTTACCTTTGAAATACTAAGCTTATACATAGATAGCTAGGGTAAAGTAATAGGCACACACGAGACACATTTCTCATCATAACAATTACATGTTTGCCTGATTGTCTTTTTCTGGAAATACAATTGTGGAATTGCTTCACGACTATTTTTATGTACTTGTTTCTTCAATATCATTTACTTCATTGTTATGACATCACCAGTAATCAATCGTCCCCAGATATTGGGAATCGTTAAGCCCGGTTCAAGCGCACCACACAGCGCACTCAACCGAGCAGAAAATATAACTCCTTGCAGTTGATTTCCACTTTCGCCGTGGTTTTATGTCAAGGCACGCTCACCTGACATAAGCCCAATCCTCATCTAGCATACCTCACCCATGAAACAATCATTTTCATTAGGCTTGTGTATCAACTGTGAAAAAGGAAAGGCTGTTCTGTTCGAGAATATTTTTTTTAATTCATTCATAATCTACTATCCTTTAACATCTAGTTTTGCACACAAAGCCAAAGCGACGTACGCGGCGAGCGATTTTTTTATCGCCACATCATAATTACGAATCATACACTATAATTTTATGAAAATATATCACTGGAGAAAGTAAGTATTATTTTCAAGGAAGTGGTCATCATTCCCTTTGTAGTGAAATACGAACACGGTTGTCGATGAAGTACTTACCTGAACTAGTCGAGTTTCAGTATTTTGTCCCGTATCCAGTGTCAGCACGGGCCAGGAAGAGTATTTGGTTATGATAAAATATTAATATGTTTAAGTTATTGATGCATTTTGAGAGATACTAGAGACACTAATGTGGCCAGTGTTTGGGTAGAAAATGGCAATGAACTTCAATATAAGCATAACGAGCATGTAATGGACAGCATATAAAGCCCAGTTAAAGCAGTAGATCGCAAAAAAGACTCGACATACGTCCAGGCTGAATATGAAATTATGGGAGATATTACCATGTCAAACCTAGACAAAACCTTCATGATCAAACTAGCAGACATGCCAAAGAACGGGTACAAAACTGTAGATGAGTATGTCGCCCACGAGTAATAGTGTCACACCTTAAAGTTATGATATTTTGCCCTTTTACCCACAACGATCATTTTAAAACTTGATCAAGTTGAATGGAAACAAAGGATGTTACATGAAATGAATGTATCTCACGTGAAATGAACGCATCTCAGTCAGCCAGGTTATGTGCAAAGCAAACATAGGTTTCATAACAGTACTGTGTTATAATTTTAGAACAGGAGTGTATAAAGCACACTGATTTTAAGAAACGATTAGAAGGGTTTTTTTGAGGACCCAGACGATATTTTTCTCCGTTATCCCTTACAACCTATCATTGTAACCTGAGTATGGACTTAGTGCCGCTTTTAAGTATAGGATAAAGCCCGAGTACGAGGGTTTTATCCGACTTAAAAACTATCCCCCCTAACTGATATATTTTCGTTTTCAATGTGTTTACGTCAACCGTCCCCTTTGTCAATGTAACATGTTTAGGATATGAATTAAAACTTTTATTTGTGAAATAGCCTTCCAATGTAATGGAACATCCTATAAATGCCCTAGGGCCTATTAGTTTAAATGCCCTAGGGCACATTAGTTTAAATGCCCTAGGGCACATTAGTTTATGTTTGTACCACAGCAGATTTTGTGTTGCAGCTGGTTTCCGCTGTGTTACCAAATTTGAATATTAAAACGTACCAGATGTCTACAGAATATGACATGTTCACTTTTGATTGGACAGTACTTTACTATGGCGCTGTCATTCATTCTGGAATTTGGTGACCAAGGCTTTACGAGTAGATAGAACACCCTGAATTGAGCACTCTGATTGGTCAATCAACAGTAGATAGTTTTTAATTAGTAATAAATATCTGAAGAGGTGAGTACAACTTGGTGTGCATTCCAGGATTATGATTTCCCGTAGTACCTCTCAGCTATTTAGACTTCGAGTGAGTGAATACCAGCAAAAACAACTACAACAGCGAACACTGACGTGACAATAGCTTCAGATGAAGAAGATGGCAAGGAAATAAAAAAAGGAGAATAGCGCACGCGCTGGACAAATGAAGGAACAGGTACGTCACAAAGCGAGGGCCTATCGTCCCGGTGGTACAAGCTGTGGCACCGAGGCTGGCGATAAAGGCCGACACGTTACTAAGAAATTTGGGTATTTGCTATGGACGCGGAAAAGTCGGTCTTTGGAAACACGAATGTCGAGGCAAACCTGTGGCCGGAGCTGGATCAGTGCAACAGATAAGTACAAGTGTTTGTCGCTGTTGAATGAGAATGTACGTTCGAACTCGAATCCACTTCTGGCCGATCCACCATCAATAAATGGATGGAGTGGAACGCAATTCATTCATTAGAATGAGAATATGGAGAAGGCTGTTAGTTTTTTCACAGTTCATGCAGAGATCACGGCAACCTAAGTCTTGAATGTACGCCCTCACGCGTTGATACAGACAGCATATGCTTATAACACTATTTTCGCGTTAACATAATAAGTTATTGGAAACTCTACAAAAGATCAAGTACTATATGTATATGTGATGCTTCTGTCCTTGGTATTTTCGTTTTTATGGCTTCAATTCTTATGAAACTTCAAAAATATGCAACTCAAACAGGAGAAATGCATTCACAATTTATCGACGAGTCCGTCCAAGATAGTTTTGTAAAAAAACAGTCAATATTAAAATTACTTGCTTTATTCGTATCATTACAATGGAATCATACTGGCATAATCTCCAATATTTTCGGCAGTGAATGTTTTTCCCTCATCACATTCACTCCTTGGGCCCTTATCTTAATCAGTGCATTTTAACAAATGGTTGTAAACTGTTGAATTTAGACTGTAGTTTGCAAGGGATAATAAGTATACACAAACATCCTCAATAATTTTAATCGGTATCTAGAGTTTCCTTTATCATTCTGAAAATTCATAAACTCTGAGTACACTAATCAAGGTGAATGGTATATATTTTGCATTCAAGTATTAAACACATGATGTTATGATTAAAGTATACATAAAGAACGTGCAGGTACCTCAGTTTACATGTTTTTCACCACAACGTGTGTTAACCAAAGCCGATCATCGAAGACATATACACAACAACAGATTGTTAACAAATCTGTCAATAATTGGAAACAGAGGCCATACCATAATATTCTTATGTCCCATCCATGGAGAGACCATATATGAAGTACTCCGTCTCTTGTTTTATAATTAACATGTACAGACGAAGATTAACTTGCTCTTGTGTATGGAATTCTTTCTAGTGACGTCATCTCTCCCCGTCTCAGGGACTGATCTTCAGACTCAAATTTGTTCAATACTTCTCTCATCTTCCACTTGTGTGGACTCATTTTTTAAAATTTTTGAGTAAATGAAATTTTCAGTCTCATATTTATGAAAATTGAAATTTCATTTTCCCCGAGTGAGTAGCTTGTTCTCTGTGTACGAAAATTTGCATGGTGATTGTTTAGTTTATTCTTGATTTTGCGAGGGATGGTTAAAATTTCGCTGGGGAACTGAGCTAACGCTTAAGTCTTTCACTTTCAGGGTGTAGTTACATGTAATCCAAATTTTACATGTTTTATCGAACTCCACAATGTTCTGTGCATGATGCAGACACTTGTTCTAGAACTTTCTTTAGTTAGACAGGATTCGTTGTACAAACACTGAGACAACCATTTCAAATAATGGAAAGAAACAGAGAACTTGATTGGCTGAGACCATGTAACTGTGTGATTATCAAGCATCTGCTATCTCTAAAAGAAGTACTTGTTTGGTTTGTTTGTCAGGAAACATCCTGGACGTGGTCTTTGAGGCGAAAATTACGTTGTGTTACACACATAGCAGTCAGCAGTATGGCGGCTATCAGAGCAATTCCTCCAGGCATGGAAATTGCTGGAAGAGAGCAAAAAGATTCACTGTAAATTTGAAAACAGAAAGAGCAACGATTTCACAATTAGGAAATTGAATGTTATATTCACAGCCCTTCATGACAATCGTTCGGTCCGTACATATATATCCGCAATATTGGCATTTGTATTCATGGTTTCTTTTCATTCTAAGTATGTCAACTGTGTTATAGCATTTATGCTTCAAGCGTATTGGTATAACATGAACGTATATAAGGAAGAAAGACATGGTTATATTAGACAATAAAGGGACTTCATCCCAAGTCACAGTTAACGTCCCTTCTCTTCTGTACCTTAAATTTGTCTTGAGGAAGTGCTGAAAAGACTTGCAAGTGGTTATCACAAAGGCGTGTCTTGACATTTTGCAGAAAGAACACTTTTTATTTAACCCTTTCAATACCATGGTTTTATCAAAACTCCATCGTATAAACGGTGATTGTATACCTGTTCGGGTGAATTTAGAGTGAACAGGTTAAGAACACGACGCAATGAAATGATTTGCATTCTGATAACAAAATGGAATGGCCAATACTCATTTTGCTTAGATCAATTTCAATAAAGACATACATAGGTTGCAACTATCATAGAATTCATACAACAGACCACAAAGTAATCGGTTGTGCCTTCTAAAAAAAGACCAATAGCAACCAGCGATATTTTATAAACTCTTTTGAGACACGGTAGCAGTTTCTTGACATTTCTTTGTGTCTAAAGCTCTACATCAATCCATGTACTTGTAATATTGAGAATTTACCTGTGTATAAAGAGTATGTATCTTGAACACAAAGGAGCATCAATTTAGCTGATACATTTTACATCATCAAGTGAGTGTATTGACAAGTGTATATTGTTTCAATTCCAACTTTTCATACCATTTTCTACCTCGATTTCTTAAATCACTATTTTAGACCAGTGTCGGAATAGCTAGGATACATTACAGGGCCAGTTGCACTAACCTTTAATGATTTTTTCACTGTATAGTTTTGTTATCTACTTATATGTCAATTCCATGTTCCTGTTCAACTCCCCAGAACATGTACATGTTGAAACACTCACTATTCAGCTTACCAATACAGCGACCGTCCATCTATTTAAAATACATTCTTCTTTATATTCAATTCTGGTTCGCATTAAAATTCACTTGTCAACACCAACTATGCATTCTTCGCAGGCTGAATTGACAAGATCAATATTATGTATCTTAACATTGCATTGGGGATTAGAACAAGAAACTGTAGTTGACATGGAAAGCAACAATGGTGGAAATCATCTAAATTACAGCTGCTAGCCCTTTAAAGGTTACACGGTCACCGTAAATTTGGGTATTCCATATATGATAAAGGGGCGGGGCTTAGCGTACTACCCTGTAACACCTGTAACTGTCGGTCCTCCATATTTGATACGTCAAAGAACATGCAGGACGACGCTGCTAAGTATGCATGGCTGGTCGTTTGGAGGCACCCTTTTTAAAAAGTTGCCACCCGCGGAAATCTGTGATTAAAAAGACAAGTGACCGTATACCTTTAAATGTCAATGCTACTGGGACATTATGTGTTTGTAGATCACACAGAGTATAAGAAAATATTGTACAAAGTATACGCCACACTCTATTTAAACTTCCAATAATCAGCGTTTTGGATGACGTAATTGGTTTTACAGAATGATGACTAGGAAGAGAATGATCATGTGGTTCATGGCTTCTCAACATTGTTCCTGCGATAGCCAAACTACCATTGTTTGGAGCTGCTTCTATTTCCATGATTTTACAGATCAGTGGATAGATGTCAACATTATTGAATTGCTCCAGTGTGAAATTCCGCTTGATGGCTGGACCATGTGCGATGAAAAACGGATGCATTGATTTGTATCTGTTGTCGTAGCCATGCCCACCTTCAATTTCTGAAAATGGAAAAATTGAATTAACGTTTTTTTTACTTAACTGGTAGGATTTCAAGTAAGTTGATTCAACCCTGACCTCAGTAAATAAACAGATATATTATAAAATATGACATACACTTCAGTCAATACACTAGCACAATTCAATGCAATGGGTTGCTATTAGGATTCAAATCTAACATACGTCACTATGGTGAATCTGAAAGTGACACTTGTATCGCTAATCAGTGCTTCTACAGATAGCTATATGTTTGTTATATAATGCCGTATAATGCTGTGCATAGTGTAGTATACATTACTTTTGGGTTAACTGCTTAAAAACCAAGCTCAAACCTCACCTGTATCATTCAACCACATGGTTTTATCACCAACGATACACCACCTTCATCTGCTACTGCAATTATTGGCATGATACGCCGGTTGTGCTTGTAGTGAAAGTGGTCTGGTATACTGTCCTTCAGATAGACTGTCATGTTAGGGTGTCGCGCTAATAAGGCATTATAAATTGCCATGGTATTCCGATCTGTAAGAGCATGAATCAAATCTTCATGAATGGTGAATACTCACTCAATTTCCAGTTCTCGTTTTGCTTCCCACAGCATCTTTTTACCTTCTCCGTTAAATATGTTGCAAAGGCTCAGCATAACGTCCCATACGTCCATTTTGAGTGCATATTAATAATTGTTCTTAATGGAATTTTGTGCTGTGAATTCTTGCATACTTTTCAACCCCTGTCTCAATAAAGCATGCCCAATAGTATAATCATGGTAGTGTTAGTGAGACCTCCACGGCTCCACAGCGAAAATAAGTAATGATTTTACAAAATGAGCAAGATTCCATGCAAGTTCGACATCATAAAAGCTAAATAGTAAAATGTTGTTCCTGTATGACGGAACTTCATGAATCGGGACAAGGGTACGTATTCACTGCAATGTGTGAAAAGCCATGGCTCATCAGTGACTGCATTGAGTATACAATGATTAGTACGGCATGTGTGTGTGTGTGTGAGAATTTGTCAGCTGTGCTGTAGCTTGCCTTATATCCCAGTACTGGGTCAATGTCATGCAGGAGAAGACCAAATGTCATTTGCATGAAAATAGCCATGGAAAACTTGTTGGAGTACGACACTTCGGGAGATCGAGAAAATGTATCCGATGGAAGTCGCACATTGTTTTGTGGCGCCTCGCCAAGGGATGCTAAAGCTTTTCTAACAGACGCCACGGCTTCAATTAGGAATTGTGCGGTAGAAGTTTTGTCACGATTCAGAATATAAACATATGAAAACATCCCAGAAAACCTACAGATCGAATTGAGAGCGAAAGGTTGGTGATTTCTGAAAAGGAATGTCCTTATCAACATCGATAAAACCTTTCTCAGGAAACCAATAAAAAATTAGAAATATACGCCACAGACTATAATGTTTCAATTTTTGTTTTCCCAGTAGTGAATTAACCCGGTCTCGAACTGATAATTTTAACTGGCGTAATAACCAGTCCGGGTCAGCTCCAAAATTGGAGACTCATTATGATAATGTATTCCGGCATTCAGCCAATCATCGACCAGATTACATCATTAATAAAGTACAGGTCACGCTGGGTCACAAATTACCCACCAAGTGTGATCGGCAGTTTTGGGCCGCTTATTAAGCCCCTGTCTTGTGAATTTCGACGAATTTCGACAGTCAACATAATCCACGTGTTCTGCAGAAGGTCATGTCCAACAAGGAGTCCGATTAGTGAACAAATATTCGAAATATTGACGATTCATTTCTACCCCCAGTTTATCGATTTCGCTCAAGTACCGAGAATCATTTTGTGGATGTTCGTCATCTCTATTAGAAATACTGTTATAAAGGTTATTTGTGTAGGTACGCGTATAACATTTTGCAAGAAAGAAGAGCAATGTCAGAGCTTTAAAACGATACCTGTTTTGTAGTTGTCAAACGCAGACTAAAAATGGTACGCGATTTTGAAAATGTGTTGACAGAGTGGCCACACAACTGTTCCCCATACGGTAGAATTTGTATCGCTGCCATCTCCGATACAAATGGGGTATTCTGAACGATCTGTGTAGGTACACGATTTATATTTCGCAGGACTTCAAGCCAGAGTCTAGGAATCACAGCGATATATGGGGTTTGGTTGTCTTAGCCAGAATAAAACTGGTACGCGATTTTGAAATTGTGTTTTGACAGAGTGGCCACACAACTGTTCGACATTATGACAGAATACGGCGCGGGAGTTCGACACAGTATGGCGTACGTATCGAAGGACGCATGTGGAGGTTGCCAGGAAATACAATTTTTACTGATGGCGCGCTGGCCGCTGATTGGCTAATGAGAGGGGGAAAATATTATGGTATAGCGTCTCCAATTTTGGAGCTGACCCGGACTGATAACAAATGGTACTTGAGACGGAACTGTACTTTTTAACAATAATCTATTTCAAAACAATTTTGCGTCCATGATAAATGGTATGAAGATTCTGTACTACGGACAGAGTGCATTCATTTCAGCCAGACGTTCGACAAAGTTAATAGTAGCTAGCTTTTAACTGTTCTCATTACTTATTTAGTTATGATTTTCAATTCATGTATGTTACCCACATCGAAAACCTGAAAACACAATTCCAAGCAATCCGGTGACTGATGACTTCTGAAAATAAAATATCGTCGCAATCGATCTGGCCATGGTGTCCAGTGTTTTCAGGGGTAAAAAGTGGGAGAACAGACTTCACTTAAAATAGAAACGTGAAGATAATAAAACGGAAAAAGCATTATTTCTACCTAAGATTCCGACAAATCAAATATCACAGTCACATTACAGGTTATTCCATATTTTTTTGTTTTGACTGTATTCACTTTTTCTAGCTCCCTTGCATATATTCTGGGAATTATCATGTAATGGTTCAAAGGCGTTCTAAATTAACGTGCAAATCGAAATTATAAAAGTCGGGTTACTCTATGAAGGAATGGAAGGGATAGGCACGCCAAATAGGTGCCGAATATTCTTGATTGCACACATTATGGATATATATGTTAGAATGCTTTACCTTGTCTATCTCAAGTGCCTCTCCTAGGCCTGAGATATGACAAAGGGCACAGTCTCTTGGTGGGCTATTCAGCTCTGGGACTATTCGCCCCATAGACGAGTGTACAGAAGTGAGAAACACTCGCTTCTGTACACTCGTCTATGGGGCGCCGTCCCAGAACTGAATAGCCCACCAAGCGACTGTGCAAAGGGGGATGAAATACTTACCATCAAATGGATATATGGCCGCGACAGGACTTGAGTCCACAAGATCATACAGATCTGGATTTACATAATCGTCTAGCTGAATTAAACGGTCCGGAGAGAGTTCCGTCATGCCATGATCACTTGTTATTAGAATGTTAATTTTCTCATACAGATCAGCTTCTTGTAATTTCTGGATCAGATAACCTATCGTATCGTCACACATTCGAATGACATCCAGAATTTCATCAGATTCTGGGCCGGACGTTTGTCCTGTGTGGTCTGGTTCGTTGAAATATAATAGACCTAAATTTATAGGATCTTCATCTGTAAACCAGTCGATAACATCGTCGATACGCGTTTCAAAGGGCGTTGTGTCACTATTAATTTTATACCGATTCGGTCGAGTACCCATTATTTCAGTTTCACTTCCAGGCCAGTAGTATACACCTGTCCTGCCGCCGTGTTTTTGATTTGTAACCCAGATGGGCTCAGCTCCGACGTCCCACCACTTGCTGCTGGTGCTATCTTCTCCACCAATGTGAAATTTTTCATTGAGTACAGGGTCATACATATCATTCGCAACGATGCCATGGCTTTCCTCATACAAACCAGTTGCTATTGTAAAATGGTTCGGAAGTGTCTTTGTAATGAAAGTTGGCACGATACCATTGGGAACGAAAGAACCGTCAGATATCAAAACATCAAAATTCGGTGTTTCGATTTTCTGAAGATAATCCCATCGAAAACCGTCAAACGAAATTAACAAAGTCAACGGGCCATGGTGAAGACCCTTGGAAAGGTCAACGACGCTGAGTAGCAGGGTAATAAGGAATGAGCGAAAAATGATCAGCGATTCCATCATGGCTGCAACAGTAGCTCTGAATATACTACATCCGTCATCTCGTCCTAGTTACATGGAGTACGAGGTTGTTATTGGGGTGTCTGTAAATGTAGTAACTAGCCATAACGACCAGTAACGACCAGAAACGAGCAGTAACGAGCAATAACGACCCAGATCTAGACAGAACGAACAAATAACGAGCCATAACGAGCCAAAAAAATATGTTCTGTCCCTAAATTAAACTACAGGCGCAGTTCCCGCCAAACTAAGAAATCACGCCCTCTACGACGTTTGGTATTACCTAAAACCTCTGCAACAGTGCTCATAGAGTAAGAAGTAACGAGCTAGAAATAGAAAGAACGAGCCAATTACAAGCAATAAAGAGCAAAATAAAAATGATCTGCCCATTAATTTAAATACAACGGCAGTTGCCACCTGTCCTTGAAATCCCGCCCTCTACGACATGCTCTGTACAATCTCGGAACCTCTGCAGCATAGCTGTGATATTGCAGCGGAACTTGTGGCATATATCGAACGCTTGGGTCAAGGGTCATCGCAAGGAACTATGGCGATGACCCTTGACCTGAGTGCATTTGATATACGCCACAAGTACCACTGTATTATCACAGCTATATCTGCAGCAGTGCTCAGTAAACACCTGGCATACGAGTGAAACCAGATAAACATTTTTCGAATAACAAGAAAAAATCACATTTATTTATGTATTGTCGACATAAAAAGATAGAACAGTCACTTCCCGGTGGGCTTATAAACTTAAGCATGCATGGTATCCGTTTTGCATTCATGAAACCAAGCTTGCCTGAACTCCGACCCTTGACGGTGATTATGGTAAGGGACTGGAGAGAAATTTTAAGGGGAGGGCCCAATTTTAAAAATAAAATCACAATACACGGGAGTCTGTTGGGCAAACTATTGATAAATTTAACAATAAAACAAGCGTCATCCCTACATTTATATATGTTTGATAACTGATATATGTACTTTATTGAAATTGGAAGGTAAGTGCACGTGTGTGCATGAAATTTGATTTTTTTCTAATTTTACTCAAACTGTTGAATTACTATATGGCAAATCTCTAAGAAAAGCATGAACTCTTTTTGCGATACAATACTGACTATATCTTGGCATTTGTAAACATTTGTCAATTAGTGGTGTTTGAAAGTAAGATGTGAGATTTAAATTTGATATGTGAATTTCAGGCAAAAGCTATAACCTCACTTCACATGGTAATCCAGGGATAAACTATAAACAATTTTTCTCTCACAAAACTTGCTCTATCCATGCACTTATATGTTTATTATGTTAAATATTTAGTATTAGGCTGTAATAAGTTTCTTGACATTTATTGTATTCTCTGTAAAATTACACGCCAAACTGTAGATGACAGTGGACATTACAGGCATTGCCCCTTTCAATTTTGAATAGCCAAATGCATTGCAGGTAGTTGACAGAATTATTATTGTGACATGCGATCTCTATTATGATGGCATGTGATCTCGTATTAGTTGACATAAAACAATACATGATGTGATTATTTTTAAAAGATAAAAGTAGTCTTTGAAAGGTTCTCTGCGTGTTTTTGAGTATGTGAATTGATGTGCATCACTATTTTTTATGGAAACACGTTTGAAGTTCACTATTCACTATTTTTTTTCCTCAGCGTCATGTTGAAAAATATCAGCCCTCTCACCTTTTAATCTCTTTTCTGTCCCTTAGCATGAGTAAACCATTAGAGGAAAACATTTTTTTTGGCACTTTACTGCTCATTATTGCTCGTTACTGCTTGTTTCTGGTCGTTATTGGCCGTAATTGCTATGCTGCAGCTCGTTACTCGTAACGGGCTGCATCATGTCCAAACATGCTGTAGAGGGCGCGAGTTCCAGGATTAGCTGGAACTGCGCTTGTAGATTAATTTACGGACAGATCATATTCTTTGGCTCGTTATGGCTCGTTCTGTCTAGTTTTGGATCGTTATTGCTCGTTACTGCTCGCTTCTGGTCGTTACTGGTCGTTATGGCTAGTTACTACATTTACAGACACCCGTTGTTATTGTCATTGGGCACTGACGATGACACGTCACTGCGCGTCAGCTGCAACAACAGTTACGTATGTTAGGATACATAGCGGCCGCCGCGTGGTATGCATAGAAAAGTAGGCGTGGCCGCTATCACTTGTATCCAAACACACCTCAGGATCATTCCGCGGCAGAAGTCGCCCTGGTAGCATAAACATCACTGACGTGAAATGGATAGGTGTGACCACCCCGGTGGTGTCACTGTCAGGGGAAATGGGTATCCATGCGTGTTCCTAAAATCACGGGGAAGGGAGTGTTTTTATCTCCTATCACGGGTCCGTGAAATCGAGAAAAAGGGGTACTTTACCAAAAGCCTGGCCTAAGAAAGGTTAAAAATATCCCGGGAAATACCTATCAGACACTCTAACTTCACCAAAAGTTTAATTGTGCGTTTCCTATGCTTTGATCTGGTTTAAAACTGTGATTTAAAATCTAATGACTTTGTGAGTTTGACACTCCTTTTCCAAAGTTATCAGTTTCTTTTAGACTCTTCATGATATGTGTTAATATATGTGAAAGCAATATTGTAATTCAGCATTGACCTGACCTGGCACGTACATATTCATACTGGTAAGTAAAGGAAGTGCCCCCGGCATAGTTGATAGTGATAAGGCCTGTAAAATCGAAAGGAATGATGTTAAGAAAATTGATGAAGCTTAGCCAAAAACTGCTGTACATTACACAGGTTATTTTTATTAAAGACTAGCTGATGACAAGGAAAGAAACCAGCTGTCAAGTGCAATTAGGGAGCCTTCAGGTGTTAATATATATATATATATATATATATATATATATATATATATATATATATATTATATATATATATATTATATATATATATATATATATATATATATATATATATATATATATATACTGAGAATCTAGGAACTTGTAGTTGTCACTCTACAGGCTGTTTCATGCGCTAAGCAATCATCAGGAGTGAGTATTTGGCGGGAATGGGGCTGTTTATATTGTGTTGCAGGTGACTGTGCATATTCAAAAGCGGTTGCGGCCAATGGCAAGTCAGTTATTAATGAGGAGGAATTTGCTGCGGTGTCTGCATTTTGAGAGGAATTCTGCTCGTTTGTTAAGGGTTGATTTGCTGTCTGAATAAATTATATGGAGTTTTTCTGTTATGCAAAGGTTGCAGCGTTTGGTTTTATTTGAATAGGGGGAGCTCTGTCGATAATTGACCATTTGATATCGTAGTTTATGTTGTTGTCTTTGAGTTTCCATATGAATTTTGAGAGTTCTGTGCTATTTCTGTGCTTGGGTGTTTTGAATGTGTACTTGTGATACGTGTATCTTTGTTTGAAGGTTGAGTCCGTGAGTCCAATGTAGTGTTTCTGATCGTTGCTTGTGGTGACAGTGGCTTTGTATATTACTGAAGAGGTGAGGCAGTTTCCTGAAAGTGGACAATCGTCTTTTTTTCGGCAGTTGCACAACTTCTCTTGTTCCCTGTCTTTATGCAGTATTTGGTTGTTGTGGGCTTTGATTATACTTCCCATGTTTCTAGAGCAACTGTAGCATACTTTCACGTTGTTTTTGTTGAAGAGCTTGTGTAGACGGTGGCCTTCTAGAAAGTGGGTCTTAATCAAGTTCAGGAATGTTCTGCCGATGTTGGTTTTCACTGCCTTGTTGAACGGGGGGTTATACCAAATGATTTGTCTGCTTCGTTTTCTTTTGTTTTCGTTGTTTGGTGACGGGGGCTCGAACTTCATTTTGTATGTGTGTCCATTTTGTTTCAGCGCCTTTTCGAAGTCGGGGGCTGCTTTCTTGAATGTTGCTTCACAATCTGAGATGCTTGATATTCTGCTGTTGACTGAGGTGGGTATTTGTTCCAGGATTGTCGGGGGGTGGTTGGATCGCCTGTCGACGTAGAGAAGCTGATTGTTTGGTTTGCTGTATGGCTGATAAGAAGCATTTTCCAGGTTGAATGTTACGTCAAGGAAGTTAGTGGTCTTGATGTTCGCTTGGATAGTTATGCGGAGATCGAATGCGTGGAAAATGGAAGTGAGTTCCTTTTTCAGTTTTTCGCATTGTCTTGCTGATTTACTGCTTGTGATGGCGAGCCCGTCGTCTCGGTAAAGGCCGGTGTTTTCTTTGCCGAGTTTCTTGCTGAGGTGGGAGAGGATGTACGATCCGACGAGCTCACATATCTCAGCTCCGTCAAAACTTCCCATGGTTATGTCAAACATGTCTTCTGAGTTTCTCTTGGTCCATACGGAATCATTGTTGAACAGTACGGATTTTCTTGAGTGCATTATGATTTCTTCTTCTTCGTCGGAGATGTCGGTGTGTTTCCGTGCGTGATGGATAGCTTCTGTTAGCAATTTCTTTGTGATTGACGGGTAGAATTCTATAATGTCAAAGGCGATGAAACTTTTGCTTGCTTTCCGTTGAATTCGTTTGAACCAGTTTATGACATTTGACGTGTTTTCCATTGATTTAGATTGGTTTTGGAGAGTACATCTTGGTTTATGCGGTCAAGGATTGTCTTGCTTATGGTGCCGATTTCTGTTTTTGATGGATTGATGAGTCTGCAGGTTGGCTTGTTTATGAAATTGTCCTTGTGGTCTTTTAGGGTGATGAAGGCTTCTTTCTTTGCTATTGTTTCAACCCTGTCTTCAATGTGTAGCTTTTCGGTGATGGATTTGGCCGCCATGTTGATTTCGTAGATGCTATCATCGTTCACTTTTTTGTATGATTTAGTGATGTTGTCGTGTAGGAGTTTATCGTAATGTTGCTTGGATGTTTTGTAGAAATTTGTGGTTTTGTCGGCCGGGATGATAAGTTTATCAACATTTCTTATCGTTTTCAAGTCTTGTTTGAGTTGTTTTTGGAAATCACACTTGACATCACGGAATTCTACAGTTTCTACCATTTTCTGGACGTCGTCTTCAAAGGCCTTCATCTCGTCGATTTGGGGTGGGTACTTACTGGTTTTGAAGCCGAATGTTTCCCTCCTCTCTTCGGTGTCTTCTGTTTTTTTGAGGAAGTGTAGTACTTTCCATCTCATGCGCTTCAGGACGCTCTCTGTTTTCTCGATCAACCACTTCTTGTATTCCTTCATAGATGGTATTGGGATGTTTTTCATTGAATATCCGAAGTTTACTTGTTCCATGTTGGATGCCAGTCTTGACTATAGTGCTCGACTCTACTTGGGAGCAGCTTACGAAAATGGTTTGCTTGTCAATACAGGCACAGTATAGTGCTCAATGCATTTCTGCAGGGCGGTAATACTGAGAATCTAGGAATTTGTTTGTTTGTTGTTTGTTTGTTATTTGTTTTGTCATATTCTGTTTTACGTGGAATCTTTCGCATTAACCGCCCTTAACGCAACTCTCTTATGTGGGTCTAAGGCTCGTCAGCTTCCACATGGGCTAAAACTATCAAAAATATAATACCAATGTTTCACAATGCTATCCTAAAAAAGACAGACATAAGCACCGTTCTTTGTCTAAGTTTTCGAACGTAATTTTAGTATGTCGTTGTTAATCAAGGCAGAAATATTTGTGTGAGCCATAATGCTATTCACGACCTGGCACGTCCGCACAGCTTGGATTGGTCTAACCTGACCATGTAGTGGTGTAGTTGCACTAAACCTAGACTTGGTTCAAGTCGGTGAATTAAAAAATCATTTATAATAGTTTCTCTTGTGTGTCGCTCTTATTTCGTGCAAACCTATTCGGAATTTGGTAGCCCAGGCGAGGTTTCCCAGCCATTGAATGCATTACCTTTGAGTCTGCGCAGTGTATAGTGAGTTAGTTTCTGCCGCATTCCGAGTGAAACTCCCCTGTATAGCTTTCACCCCACTCATCGCGTCCACTCCACTCACGCGTCTCACATGAAAACAAAATACAAACCATCGCGTTCACTCCACTCAAACATTCACAAATCACAGACTTGAACCAAGTCTACATGTAGTTGTGTAGTTGCACTAAACCAACAGAGAGGTCGAAAGTCGTATAAGTCTGAATAAACACCATTGACTGCTGAAAGTTACTCTGCTAATGCGGATCGCGCAGTACCTATCAATGTACCAGTAATGTAATACATCATTGAAATTCTCGACGCGATCAGAATTCGAATTGCAATAAAGGCTTCAGTGAGCAATCATACCTTTATGGAAAAAATACACTCGTAAGAGCCGAGTAGAGCACCTCAACAAACCGGTACGGTAACAGTGTAACTTTCAAATGGGATTTTAAAGGTTAAATGTAACTATTCAGACGAGGGCATCGCGAAGAAGTGATGTGGATGGAGATGAAGGTGAAGATGAAACCGAAAGAAATAGTCAATAGACAAAGCATTTTATCGAAGGCAAGAAGGACGACAACCGAAATGTCTGTTTTCATACTAGGCATCCATTGTATGGTTTCAAACAAGCCCGTACACAGACGCTTGTATTGTAACATTGCTTTTATGCGCAGACACCTGCTAGAGGAGCCCGAGTCTTTCTTCGTTTATGGTAGTACAGAGAGAGCGGACTAGTACAAGCGGATAGATTACCTTATGAGCTGCTAACGAGTTATTTTGTCAGGGCGATAAGTTCCCACGTTGGTGATCGGCAGAACAATTTATGAAGGGGATTAGGTAGAGCAATTAAAGCCCCCACTCAATTATCAGATTTATCTAATATAAATATTATTTCCTTGATAAAATATTCAATGGAAAACAAAAGAATGACAAACTGTTAATGGGCTGTTGACACATTCGCTAATGCGAGAACCTGGGATTGAGAAGGGCGCCTTTACGGACTTTTTTCTTTGAAATACTATACAGAGAAAGCTATGGTAAAGCATAGACCCTCGAGAAAAACGAGCGTCTATGGTAAATAGGCACATACTAGACACAGGTTAGGCTTGTATAATGAAAAAATGTTTAATACATGACATTTCTTGGTCGTATTCATAACTTCTAGACGAATATTGCTTGCAATACCCAGTGTTCAGACACAAGTGTGTGGAGGGACAGTGATTCGGTACGTTATTAAACCGAATGCAAAGAATGCGCCAACACATTTAGACAGAGGAGAACTGTAAAATGCACACTTTGATCCATACAGATGTGAAACCACATGAATGGAAAGAGCGTGGTAAAACATTCAGACACAAAGGCAATTTCCAGGAACATACCCTATCCTTTCCGGTGCGAAACCTCGTATATGCACATTTGATGGCAAAACAATTAACCTCTGCGCCATCTTCAGAGACATATTTCAACTCAGATGTGAAGGTTTGTGGTATGATTTCCGCACAGTATGTAGATACAAAATGACTCCCCAAAGCGTAATGCCATGTGAATATATAAAGAGTGTGGTAAAACATACAAACGAAAGTACTAGTACTGATAAGAGTCACTTTTTTGAGACTTACCCATACACAGCATGAGAGCATGAGAGTTTGGTTAAAGCCATTGAGAGGGAATAGCAGTGGAGGCTTTTGCATGTATATCCAATTCAATGGGCTGTTGAAGCCATTTTATGTGTTGGTCAATAATGAGGGTTTGATTTTTTAAAAGTATAATTTTCATTTGAAGCTGTGGAGAACCTTGAAGGAATAGCATCCTTTGTTTTTTATTTATTGTGTGTTTTTTTGTGAATAAATTACTGTACTTTTCCTTGTGGTCATTTATAAAAATGATGAAAGCAAAGCGTGCCATCAGTACAAGAGCTTGAGACGCGTATAATTGTGGCTGTAAATAAAAGATAATGGAGAAAGTTCTTGATAAGTTGTTTTTAGTATGTTTTAGCTTTGAAAATAACCATAATGCTTTACAGGACAGCGTTACAAATAGCCATCGTTTAAAAGTTATACGGCTCCAACACTCGTATCCGATCAACAACGAACATTTTATTGGATTATATATTAATCACTTTATATACAAATATACTGATTCTGTACATTTGTCAAGTATGTCAAGTATACACGTATGTATGAAAATAAAATGGACAAGTACAGCGTACACTTGCTCCGCAAAGAATTTGTGAAAACCGATGCCATATGCGAGACATTTGATCATTTGAATCCACAAATTGTCAAGTTGAAAACAGTTTTGGGTCACCTTTACTAAGTAATAAGTTCAATGATGAGTGTGTAGCCAGCTACGTGATCAACAGGGCACATGATAAGCATGTACCGGTCATAAGAATATTGTCCGGGAGACATAGATGTTACAAGTAATACTTGGAAGAGCATAGTCCCGATTGATGTACTTAGAGGAACTCAGAAGTAAACATGCGGCCATGTGTTGTTCGACCCAAATGCCAGTCGAGACACATTAACGCAATAAAGCGTCGTAGGGCTTTCACGCGGATGACCCATCGCACAAAACAAAGAAAGTAACAATGACATCGTAACACAATTTTTCCACACCTCCATGTGCAACATTCAATATTCATTTGCAAGGAGTGCAAGTGGTGTGATTACTGCGCATGCGTACATACATTGGACAATAATTTTTGCGGTCCTCTTCCATAACTATGCTTACTCATGGTTTACTGAGATAAACTCCAGAAGGAGTTGCTGGCTTATCATGGTAGTGTTAAATTTTATTTAATGAGCTCTGAAGTAGCATTTAAATCATTTGTAACTGTCACTATACAAGAATCTCAATTGTTGATATAGTGGAGAGAATTCCATTTGAAGTCATTACACATCAGTGGATATTTTTCATTCATATCTGTCTTTGCCGACTATTTTTCATAGAAGAGGACATTCCTACATTTTTTTAATGTTATAATGATTTAACTTCAGAACTTGACTCAGAAGATCGTTCTGATGTCAATGTAAGAGTTATTGTACTGAAGATAACACCTCTCTCCCTCTGCGCGCCCCCCCCCCCATCGAACCTTTGGGGAATTTTTTTGCTTTGAAATGAGATGAAGATAATGATATTCACTGTCAAATTTGCTAACCCTGGCCAATACATTTTGACCCAAGTGTTCCTGAGGCAAAGTAAGGGGCCAACGTCACCTCTCTGCTAGTATGCGTGTGTCAGTCAGTCAGTCAGTCTGTCTGTCTGTCTGTCTGTCTGTCTGTCTGTCTGTCTGTCTGTCTGTCTGTCTGTCCATCTGTCCGCCCATGATCTGTCTGTTAGTCTAGATCTGTAGACCAAATTTCTTGAGCCCAGAACTCAAAAACTATTACAAAAAAGTAACAAGCTTTGGTATGAGAAATGTTTTGCTGACTACAGAATTATGAGAAAATTGTATAATTATGTTTTTTTCATGAATATCAAAATTTTCCATTTATTTTTTATTTATTTAGGCCTACAATGATAATCGTTATTTATGTTGGTTGGTACAATTCATTCAGTATTGTCTCAAATTTGTATAAAATGTTCATACTTTATTTTTTAGAATAATGTTGGACATTACTTTGGTCAAACGTTCTCTCTCTTCAGAACGACTTGTTCGATATGACTTGATATGGATTTTAGTTCTTGTTAGAATAACCTGGCACAAACATACATCGAAATGATGAAAACATTTCAATATAAACATTAGGCCTTATTTTGTCATTCTTTTGCCGAAACATATTTTCCTGAATTGCTGGTGTAATATGATTGTATTCATTGCGCTGGAAAAATTTTAATATTTATCTAAATGGCCTGCAAATGTGATGCGAATCCTTTATTTAGCCTACAAAGAATCAATACAAAGTGATATCATTCATCCGATTCGTGCAATGGGTGAGAGTCTCTCCCCCACCCCCTCCCCGCCCCCGAATCAACGTTGCACCGCACACAGGTGCCCGGAATTGCCGGTGTACAAAGGGCTCCTTCTCTCTATATGCGTGTACACCGCACCGGCAACACCGGGCACCTGTGGCCTCTGCCGGCAGACTGCCCTCAAACGAAAGGTCACATGTTTGAGTTGGACTTCAACCGGAAGTTATTGTGATTAGCTAAACCGGAAGTCATTGCGGAAAGCAAGACATGCACCTGGAAAGTAAAGCATGCTTGCGGTTTACGTTTTATTTGAATTGCACCTTTGTTCGGCGTTTTTCTTTTGGAAGGATCTGTTCGTCACGGAGGTCCATTGGCATTTCGTAGTGTTTTAATGCTAGAACGTGGTAGAATTAGGATCACCGGCAATGAATTCGACAACCGCGAGGTCTTGCAGTCTGAGTCTTGGAACAGCGAACGCCAATCTACCTTGCCTGAGTCACAGACCTACGATAACATGGTCGAACCTCAGAATATAGAATGTGATGGCATAAGCGACGAGGAATATGAGCTGAGAGTTGATCTAGATATCTGATGGTATTTTCCAGTTTAGTCAAGAAGGTAAGGCAATCGGCGGAGGCAAGCTCGCAGCATAGTGCAAAATATCGAATATTTGTTTAGCCATTTCTAACTGGTGGTGGCCTTCAACAAAACTTTCAGTCAAACTTGAGAGTTATTCTTGCTACAATGTTGGGGAAACGTTTGACTAGTTTGCACCACAGTCACCTGTGGGCTATTCCGCACTGCGTCTATATATCATGTATATGCGACCCATAGACGTGTGTACTTATGCCTCAGGCATATGTACACACGTCTAACGCAGTGCGGAATAGACCACAGGTGACTGTGTTTTTGCACCCAGCTGTAGAAGGTTTTTTAAAGCTTCATTCCTATCCTAAAGTGGTGTATTCATTCAAGATACAAAATCATGTGTATCATGAGAGTAGAATTTGCATACATTTTCCTGTGATGGGAAAGGCATATTTCTAATTGTAAAATTGGACGTTATTTCTTCCAGAGTGTTCAGAGATTTGCAAGGTCGCCAGAGATGCAGGTCAACTGCACGAGCTTGTGGAGTCATTAGAATTTTTTCTACTGACGCTGCACCAGCAATATGAAGACGACTCACTTTCCATAAATGGTAAGATATGGTGCTTGTACTTATAGAGAACTTAAGTAACATTACAGTGAAAGCAAAGACGAGTAAAAGTGTCACAATACCGAAGTGGGATTAATAGAATCTCACACACCAAGGACCTGGGATCAGATTTCTCACACGAGTTGGGGATATTTTGTCTCACATGAGCCGCAGGCAAGTGTGAGACAAAATATCCCCAACGAGTGTGAGAAATCTGATCCCAGGTCCTTGATGTGTGAGATTCTTTTTCTCACATGACCACAAAATGCGTTAAATTCACATTGGACATGTACAACATTATCCAAAATCGTGACAAGTCTGTCGTCTGCCACTGTACTTTGACCTGCTTACTTTGTAGTTCTGGTCTGTGTTACTCGTCGTGCCATTGGATAACATTTTGCGCGTGGAAAAAAACAGACTGTTTATCATCCAATCAGAGCTCGTGTAATATTTACTGCAGAGTGTGGGATCGATATTTCCCACACTGTCGATCCCGCACTCCCAGCGGCCAGGAATGTGAGAAAAATAGAATCTTACACCCCAAAGGACCTGGGATCAGATTTCTCACATAGTTTGGGGATTATTTTGTGTGAGAAATCTGTCGAAATCGAATGATTACTTTGAGACAAAATATCTCCGACGAGTGTGAGAAATCTGATCCCAGGTCTTTGGGGTGTGAGATTCTTTTTCTCACATGACCACAAAATGCATTAAATTCACACTGGAAACATTGAATGTTTAACTGTAAGCGACTATCCTACTTTGTGGCCATCTAGTATTCTATGTCACTAACGCGAACTCAGTTGCAAGTTTCACTGCCGATACTTCAACTTCTGCTACGGACGAGATGTCCAAGAAAAAAATTGGCTATATGTTCCAAGTGGCCTATGTTCACCAGTTATTTTGTACAATTCTGCCGTTTTGTGTGAGTCTGTCAGCAACAAAGTACAACATTATCCAAAATCGCAACAACGCTGTCGTCTGCCACTGTACTCTGACCCACTTACTTTGCAGTTCCGGTCAGTGTTTTACTCATCGTGTCATTGGATGATATTTTGCGGGTGGAAAGAAAGGCTGTTTATCATCCAATCAGAGCTTGTGTAATATTTCTAAGATTTCTGATTTCTGAAAAATTGATCACACACTCAAGTGTTGGATCGATTTTACCCACAACATCAATCCCACACTTCCATTGGCTAGAAATGTGAGAATGATAGAATCTGCTCCAAGGACCTGGGATCAGATTTCTCACACTTGTTGGGGATATTTTGTCTCACACTAGCCTGCGGCTCATGTGAGACAAAATATCCCACACAATTGTGAGAAATCGGATCCCAGGTCCTTGCTTGTGAGATTCTTTTTTCTCACATGACCACAAAATGCATTAAATTCACACTTGAAACATTGAATAATTACTTTAACTGTTCAGTGACTATCCTACTTCGTCACTTTGCCATGTATTATTCTGCATCAAACGAGAACTCCATGACGAGTTCACTGCCGATATTTCAACTTCTGCTGCGGACGAGATATCCATCAGGAAAAATTGGCAATATGTTCCAAGTGGCCTAAAACATACACCACGCTGTCATCTACCACTGCACTTGACCTGCGTACCTTGTAGTTCTGGTCCGTGCATCACAGTGCTGTTCATTGCATCTTTAGATGACATTTTCCAAGCGGAGCGAAAGGCGGCCTATTATCCAGTCAGAGCTCATGTAATAATATACCGCTTTCGTATATATGCACATTTATACAGTGTGGGACAACTTCTGAGAGTGTGGGACTGATTTTTCCCACACTGTCAATCCCGCACTCGCAGTAGCTAGAAATGTGAGAAATACCAGTTTACCCTTTCACCACCATGGTTTGGCCAATGCCATTGTACATGTGCATCTACTGTATTCTTATGTTGACAAGTGTACAGACTAATATTCAAAGTGTAAACAGTAACATACCATTGTACAGAGGCTTTGTTGACAAGCAAAATACCAGTAGTAGGTTTAGACACATATTTTGGGGAATAGAGAAAGAACTTGCAATTGACATAGAAAACAAAAATAGTGAAAACATTACCATCAAAAGTTACAGCTACAGGCCATTTAACAAAACCATTAACCCTTTGGGCGCCAAAGTCAATTTTTGTCGCCCATATAAAATATACCTCAGTCAATTTTTGTCAGATTTTTGCCAAAATTTTGATAAAAAACTGTGGCTGATGAAATATTGTGTTCATTTGGTCCAAAGTTATCAGAAAATTTACAGAAAAGTCATAAAAATTGGTAAAATGTTGCACTAAAATTTTGGTGGGAAAAAATACATACAGCACTCAAAGGGCTAACCAGAATACATACTATACCGGTACACATACTACCAGTCGTCAAATTATCACTAGAAGTGAACATGTCTTTCAGACAAAGGTCATGGTTTTTTGTAACACATGATAGCCTCTTTTTGCAAACTTGTGAGACGGACATCTAAGAACTTCACTGTAACTATATTAACTATATTTTCTTCCAACAGGAGCGTCACTAATTGTTCTGAGCCTTGCACAACGTGGTCTCATCACAGTGGAATGTATTGTGCCAAACTCTGATAACCCTGAAGACGTGGATTCGCAGAATGAGCTTGATAACACTGATGGAGAGTCTACAGTACAGAATGAGTCATGTGGTATGGTGGAGAGTGATTCCCAAGATAGACACTTTGGCATACAAAGTCAACAAGAATGCATTGTTGTTGGCCATAGGAAGCGTAAATGTAAAGATGGCAGGAGTTCAGCGAGGAAACAAAGACCGACGAAAGAGTGTTTGCCTCAGCCAGGGCAGCCTTACGAGTGTTTGGAGTGTGGCAAAACTTTTAAGGCGAGAAACAACCTCACTAAACACGGTGCGGTACATTCGGATGTCAGACCGTTCGGGTGCCAAGAGTGTGGAAAGTGGTTCAAAAAGAAAAGGGACCTGAGTGACCATCTAATGACCCATTCCAATGTCAAACCATACGAATGCACCGAGGTGCGGCAGATCTTTTGCCCGGAAGTGCAATCTGAATCGGCACTTTCTGGTGCATTCAAATGTGAGAGCATACAAATGCAAAGAGTGCGGCAAGACTTTCAAACTTCGTCACATTCTCAATGATCACATGGTCATCCACTCTACCGTCAGGGCGTACAAATGCGACGAATGCGACAAGACGTTCAAGAAGAAAACAGTGCTCAGCAATCACCTGCTGACGCACATTAACATCAGACCTTATCAGTGCAATGAATGCGGCAAACTCTTTAAATGGAAGGGCAACCTCAACAGGCACCTGATGGTGCACTTGAACGTGAACAGTTCACCTGTAAAGAATGTGGCCAAGTGTTCAAACAGCGGCGAACCCTGCAGAAACACATGCTGGACCACACGAACGCGAGACCTTATGTTTGTAAACACTGTGGAAAGGCCTATAAAAGGAAACGGATACTCAATGACCATCTGCTGACACATTTGAACGTCAGGCCACACAAATGCAAAGAATGCGGTAAAGCCTTCAAGATCAGGCGAATACTCAACCATCATCTTCTGATCCACTCCAGAGGAAAATCATTTGAATGCAAAGAGTGTGGCAAGGCCTTTAAGAAGAAGTGTTTCCTCACGGATCACCTACTGACACATACAAATATGGAATCATGATGTTTACCAAGTATTTGACTCTTCAACTGTGTCTCTGCATTTGTAAAGTGCATTGTTATCATTGACTGTTGAATGCCTTCTCCAGTTTGAATTCAACTTCCAACTACAGTAATGCGTTGTATGCATCACATGGTTGGCAAATCCACCAGCCCCAGCTGATTGGTTGGTAGTATTTACATGACTAGCACCATAGGTTTTGCTTGGGGATGTACTGGCAGTGTTTTATCTAGGCAAGGGGATGGGGGACTTCCCCTCTGTTAACATGTTGGCAACCCCTAGCAATTTGTCAAGAGGGGACAGTGCCTCATGAAATTATATCAGTCAGAGATATAAACAGAACACATAAACAGAGTGGATTCCCCCCTAATATTGTGGCAAAGGGGCAAAGTCCCCCCTTTTGATGCCATCCTGGAAGAAACACTTGTACTAGCCCAAAAAACTAGCCAGTTACTGTTAGGAAAGTAAGTGGAAGCTGGGGCTGGACATAGCGATGGTTTTCACCCATATGTATAAGGTCATTGACCTGTGGATCTGAAAACAATGGGCGTATACGTGACTATGTACAGTGAGTCGAAGATTGGTGTTCATACATGATTGTTGGAATTTTGCACCATGTTGAATCATGGGACAGGAGCATTGAGAAATAATCAAAAGTTACAGCAATTGGACCTTATCAGAAAGTATTGATTGCTATGGAACTTTGTGTTTCACCCAAATGAATACACCGTGAACTCAGAGTGTTTTGTACTGCTTCACTCTAAAACAACACTAGCATGTCTTATCATCTCATTACTAAGAAATGCCACCTCACATCAGTGTACGCAGAGACTTGTATAAAATAGGGTGCAAAGAACAGTTTTTGAAGATAGTGTTTCCTTGAGTGCTGACTTAATCTGCTGAAATTGAAGTTTGTGTGACAGACTAGCCGTGCAAAATGATTGTGCAATATAAGATACATTAAAATGTCAGTCCACTGGAAGTTGAACACAGAAAAATGGACAACTGTCCTGACGGATACACACATGTACATTGCATGTAATCAAACAGTAAATGACATGTGTAGATATTTTTTCAATCACTGCTTGAAATTAAGAATGCCAAAGGCATTTGAAATTGAAACGAAATGCAAATCAAATTAATAAACATTTTAAATTTACAATGAGTGAAATGAAATTGAAATAAAATATTGAAATGTCTGTGAAAAAATGATGAAATAGCCTTTGCAGACACATTGTTGATGTTATTAAATCTGAAATTCATTGTAAAGGTTGCTTGAAATGTCTTGATTCCTGGGAAATGAAAGTATTTGTCTGCACTGCATTAGTCTAGTAATGTAGCCATGGGCTCAGAGTCTGTTAACCCCAAAACTGAGTCAAACATTGTGTACTTTTTTTTGAAATTTTAGCAGAAGTGGTATATTTGCACAAGGAAGAACTCCAGTGTGATTAAAAAAACTCTGAAGTGTGGCATTATAAATATTAACAAGAATGTGCGAATTGCTAAATTTACAATCAATCATTACAAGGTTACAATCTATCTCTACTTCTTGTGGAACCCATCTCATTGTGATTTGAGTTCGATGTAGGAATTTGTAACAGCCAGAGTTTAGCAAATTCACAAAGCTCTTCCAGTTTTTCAGGACCAGTGTCAGGGTGTATCTAGTTCAATGCAAAGAAGCTAATGTGTGCCAGCGAGTATGGAAATGCACGTACTTCTCTGCGCACGTTGTTTTGTTTCCATTCAAATTCCTGATTTAATCTATTTGCTCAGCCCATGATAAGTGCTATGTTATACAAATCCAGAGGAGAATTAATGGCTTTTGTGAAAATAGGACTTCAGAAACTAATATCATTGAAGAGCTTATTATGCATCTAAAATAAAATACATATACATTCCTGTGCTCTGTAGTGCATTGAAGCAGAAATTGGAGCAACTGTGATATTTTAATATGAAAAGTAATTTTTCTGGAAAAGGTTTATTATGTGTATCTCATGCAAGGAACTTGTACATAATAATAATATAATGACAAATGCAACAGAAAATATTAAAATTAACTAGTGTTCTTGCAGTACTGGAATAATTTTACAAATAAATTCTCAGTAACTCTGTGTCCTCTGAGAGTGCACATGCATGTATATATTATATCTGTACCGGTATATTTTAAAGAATTGATATCTTGTCTGGAAAATTGATCGTCATAAATTAATCTATTGTCAAGGCTGTGAGCACAGATGACTATATAAAGATGTTTTGTCATGTAAAATATTTTTTCATTGAACTTCCATTATTTGTAAGTTTTGGTGTGTTTAGATATTTTTTCTGTTGACAAAAAATTGTTGGCGAATACAGAGTGCTTCAACCATTCAGGTAGTGTTGGGAGATGTAGAAAATGTGCAGGTGTGTATTGTATATTATTGATAAATAAGGAAGATACATGTATTGAATCTAATAATAGAACTATTGTTAAAGGGACAAAGTCGCCCATTTTTTCATGAATTTTGTTTGATATGAAAGATACAGATTGAATGGGTGACCATGCATATATTCGACCCAGGTTTCAGACAGCATACATGAAACCATGGCAAAAATAAATTAATGGTCATGACCATTAATTCATTTTCGCTATGGTTTCATTTAATTTATCTAAAATCAGGGTCGAATATATGCATGGTCACCCATTCAATCTTTCAACATGTGAGACAATATGAGTAGTATCTCGTATCAAACGAAATTCATGAAAAAATGGGCGACTTTGTCCCTTTAATTTAAAATACATACAATATACTACACTAACACATACTTTTGCATTATTATTTCTGATGATTTTATGAAGTTACAGACCAGTAAATTAATGTAATGTCAAAAACAATAGTGTCATTAGAGATCTTCATTGAAGCTTGAAGGGTCCTAGCTTTGCATTTGAAACTGGTTTAGAAAGAGCACTGCCTGCTGGACTCACAGAGCGCATTCATGGTATAGAACATTACAATATTCTGTTGTAATCAGTGGGAGTTGTGAGGACCATGTAAAAAAGTTTCAATTAGCTGCATGCATTTTGGCTGTAATGAAAGTGACTGCAAAACTGTTGATGTGACCTCAAACTCAGACCTGCAATGGAATTTTCTCCACGAAAAATAGGAAACAGAAAATACACTGAATTTTTGTCCATGTTTTCAGACAAATAGATAGGCTGTTGTGCAGAATATCAAATTTGGCAGCTTCCACAGCAAGAGCCACCTTTTACCTTGTACAGTACATGAAATTATATCCTAGTAAGTTTTGTGATATCAAATGTTCAATACTTAATGTTCTGTTAGGAAAATACACTTCCTTGCTGAATAATTAAGTTACAGTAGCAATGCAGTACAGACTGTAGTGACTGTTACTTACTTAGAATGTTCATGAGAAAGTGACAATCTTCATGTCTCCATAATTGCTAGCACTGCTACGAACAGCAGAACAGCCAAAGGTGGCATTTTTTTTGCGGCATGCAGTACTTTCAGAGATCTTACTGTGCACTGATACTATCAACTGGTTGTTAAACCGCCCAACTTCCCCAACAAATGATGACTGTGAAATAAAAGTATTGTCTCTTTGTATCTGTCCTTATCGAATATAGTTTGCATCAGATAATCTATTTGGAGAGTAATAGTGTGTAAAGCCCCGGCCTTTGAGTCGAGGTTTAATATGATTTTCAGCAATTGGCCGAAAATGGAGATACGAATGCTTGGAAATCATGTTGCTCCTCAAGTCACATATTATTTTGAAGCCCGTTATCAGTTTATCATAGTTTTTAAGCAAACTTGATAATGTCTCCTTGCCCATACTTGAATGCAATCTCTATCAACCTTGCATTGAATGCGACCCTGTATCTCAGCCTGAAATAGTTTATATAGCATTTGCATTCTGATAACAATAGGCAATAGGATAGCTCAAACGTCTTTAATAAGTTTCCTATGCGTTTTCCCATTGTTGAGAAGCCCCTCGCAAGATGTGAATCAGTCTGGTTGCCTGCTCCCCTTTCTCTTTGTTAGCACTTCACACTGTGCAGCTGTGACAGCCAGAGGCAGCGGTAGACATGGTAGAAAGGGTGCAGAGACTGGTGAATCAGCTGGTGAATGTGTTTCACTTGTCGGCCGTTGGTGGCGTCAATACAGACAAGGTCGTGCAGTTCAAAGGTTAAAGAGCAAACGATAATCATGGCGATATCTTTGAGAGCTGCGGAGTGAGCTCGAGAGTCTAGCTTTTCCTTTTCAGAGAACGATCAGTTGAGAAAAATTTAGGCTGTTAGCATGACCTCTCCTGAGCAAACGACTACCTTGCAATCGAGTTTCGGGTCTGTTCTTCAGTTAAGCCCCAACGGTAAGTCTGTTCTCAGTCCGGTATTGCCAAGGTCCTTTGAAGGCTTTGTGGTCCGAGTCGCGTCCGGACTCCAAGCACAGTCACTTCGCTTCGCGGTACTGTGGTCAAAGTTACATGAAAAATACCACGGTGCACTGTGATCCTTTGTGATTTTGGGACGATTTGGTACCCACGGCGAAGTGGGTTTGGTAGAGACACCAGCAACACTAGACCAAAAGGGGAATTTTCTCCCGATCGGGTGACTTAGAAATATTGTATTTTGATACAGCCATCCCGATTACAGTCTTTCTCTCAATGAAAAATTCTCCAGATCTGTAGAATTTGTGTTAGATGTGTAACAATTTAAAATTGTCTATGATTTGCTTTAAAGTGAACAATATAGCAGAAGGAAAAATAGTAAACAATCTCCTTCTGCAATAGCACGTAGGTAATATGTCATACTGTGACATCCAATTTGTACATGTACTCACAACAAAATCCCTTGTTTCCAGAATGTGCAGAGATATGTGAAGAAATTCGGAAGTCTGGCAACCTGCATGTATTGGCAGAACAATTTGAGTTGTCATGTCAGACAATATATCGGCAGTTTAGGAACATTTGTCATCGGGAAATGGTAAAGTTGTCATTAGCATACTGTTACATACCTGTATCTTAGATACTATAGTGCACTGCTGGCAGACTTTGACATCAAAGCTTGTCCAGCAACAATTACTTTAAGTAATCTACAAATAAAATTCTCAGGTAAAATAGAGGTTTATCTCAATCAATCAATGAGTACAGTCAAGAACTGAATGATTGGTAGAATTGTCATGATATCATTATGCAGCAGTCAATATCAACACCCCACCTGGAGGCATAGTGGGGGATTTTGAAAGTAGTCTTATGAAATAGTACTGATCGCAAATGAAGTCACTGTTCTCGCTCATTAATATGCATAAATAAATATTTGTCTGCATTTGTCTGCATGAACGACGAAAATAAAACCTGCTAGCGTTACAAATGTTACTAAAAGACTACAAGCTACAACAACAGCCGCGCATACAACAACAAAGTTTGTCCAAATTTTAGGCAGCCTTGTCCGAAAGTTGCGCGCGTGCAGCTATATTTAGTAACCCTGAAATCGCGATCAATGCTACTTGTCAAATGCCCATCCCCTTGGGGCCAGACAATCTGGAAAATCCCCACCTAAAATAATTAAATCCCCCACATTTCCCCTGCGTGCATTCATAAATTCTGCACTTGTCCATGAAAGTGACTGTGGGGATCAATATGAAGCAATTCCCCCACCCCCTTAGGCATAGTTTCATGACAAACACGGTCTAATCCTCCACATTTATCCCGTATTGCCCAAGTTTGGGTCCATCGGGGATTACATTGACTGCTGTATTATCAATGAAATAATGTTAGCCCTTTACAATTCAAGAAGAAACAAAATCATCAGTGGAAGTATACTTTTATAAATTGCTACAAGAGTTTGCTTTTCCCCTCAAGATCACTAACATTAATGTTTTAAAAAGTCATTGCAAAGTACATGGAAATCAACATTCGTTCATTTGTCTCACATTTAGCATTTCTACCTGTAGAGTAGAATGCGCCTCAGCAATATATATTCAGACTTTCAATTTTTCTGCAAGGTTTTCTCATCTACCACTTGTTGAGGTTCATTTTAAAACTCTCAGTGTAAGAAAACTTTTCACCGTCTTAGTTTTTCGAAAATTGAAAATTTTATTTTTCTTCTTAGAGTTAACACAGTGATGGTAGCCATCTTGAATTTCAAATATCGGTAAATCATGGGTAATTTGTTCGAGACGCATACTACCTACAGTTGTTTTCTCAATCTCATTCTTTGGAAACAAATCATACTAAGGGGCCGTCGATAATAAAAGCTGACGCACAAGAAACGTAATTCCTTCGTTTTACCTGAAACCCCCTCCCTCCCCTCTCAAAACGAAAGTTCTTATGCGAAATCAATTTCGTATTATGATGCCGTTTCTGACAAACCCACACGCACCTCTCCGATCCGCACGCCCATGAAAAAAATACCGGAAGGGCACATTAATTAATAAATCTCCACTTTACGCGTTCCACTTTTTAAGACAGAACATTTTAATGCATTTCGCACGTAGGAAAATGTTTCACATACATGTTTCAAGTTGAAAAAGGATAGAAGTTTTTATTTCACACTCATGTCTTTTCGTTGTCTTTTCTGTCTCCGTATTTTGTGGTCATTCTGTTCTCAATGAACGCGAAGGTAGTTTTGTGTTCTCGCTGCAAAGTCGCACTTCGAAAACAATAGAAAATCCTTATGATGCGATTTTGACGCACACAAAACGAAATGAGCTTTTAACCCCCCCCCCCTAAATGAAAGAATTACGTTTGTCGTGCGTCAGCTTTATTATCGACTGCCCCTAAATAGTTTTCAAGCCATGCAAAAATGCAGATGTTCTTGACACAATGGGGTTGAATTTGTTTGGTCTTCTCACAAGAGAAGTGCAATCGTGCTAGACATAACACAACACTATATCTCATAAATGTGATCTTCAGTACTTGATGTCATAAGTCTGATGAAATCCCATACTTGTACTGCAGATACAAATTGTACAAGCATGTTGAACTTATTTTCATATATTTTTTTAATAGGTACTGCCATGATTATACAATGTCTTGCACAGCGAGGTCATGTTACTTTAGCGTTCAATGGGTCTGGTAGCAAAGGTTGTGGTGAAAACCTTGAACATGAACGTGATGTTGGGTTCAGTTATGTCACAACTACCGCTGATGAAGGATCATCTGGAGCAAATACTGAGTGTTCTACTGTTGCTGACACTGACTTTGAAGAAGACCATGCCATTATGCATGTCGGAAATGAGGTCTCAGAAAGCAAGGGGTGCATCGGAAGTGATGGGATGGAATCAATAATTTTTCTAATGGATTGCGATGCCAAAGAACAGGCATCACAGTCAGTCAGAGATCATGTTTGCCACTATTGCGGCGAAACTTTCACGTGTAAAAGAAAGATAATAATCCATCTTCAGGTCTGTCCAAAAGTCGGGCCGTGTGAATGTTCAGAGTGCCGCGAAATGTGCAAAGTTCAAGGAGAGACAAGCAGTAGTGACAGGCAGTGTATCGATTTGATTGAGCAAGCTCATGGATGCAAAGAATGCAATCAGAGATCCATGAAGATGACCGATGTGTCTGTACAAACGGATCAAGGCTTAACCCAGCAAAGAGTCTCTGGCGAGACACCGGTACCTCCCCAGACTTTCTTCCAGATTTACAGACCGTACGAGTGCAAGGAGTGCGGTAAGAGGTTTCGAACAAATCCCAGTCTCAGAAATCACCTTGTGGTTCACTCGACCGTCAGAGCATATGAGTGCAAGAAGTGTGGGAAAACATTCAAGCACAGCAAAAGTCTTCGCCGCCACTTCTCGCACCATTTACAGCCCCGACCGTACAAATGTAAGGAGTGCGGTGAGGCATTTAGAAGGAAAGACAAGTTCAAGGACCACCTGTTGATCCATGCAAATGAGAAACCATCTAGAGAGGTATGTAGAAAAACATTCTGCAGAAACAGCAAGCGTAATGTATACTTATTGAGTTGACCCATTCAAATGTAAAAGCATATGAATGCAAGTAATGTGGCTAAATTTGCAATTTTACTGATAAGCCAGCCAAAATGCAGGTACCATATTTATTACAGATTTAATTAGCAATGACTTATGATATATATTTGATCGTTATTGTTTTTGGGTGAAATACTTTCTAGATCTACCACCACAATTAGTAAGGTGAAAACTTTGTATTACAACTTAGGTAAAAGAAAACAAGAAAAAGTAGCTGTATACCAGAACATAAAGTCACACTGTACATGTACATGTACTTCCCCGCATGACCTTATTTCATCTGGTCATTGTGATTGTGAAATTCAATTTTAGTTAGTTTTTCCATAAAATTGATTTAAGTGACATGGTCTTGTAAAAGAGCAGATAAAGTGTAAGTCTTTCATTTTTTTTATAATTTTGTTTCCTATGTTGCATTTGTTATGTTTTTCTCTTGTGAAGTAATAAGCAAGTGATATACTTCTGCAAGAACAACTGAATGTGTTGATCTCAAAGTTCAATGACCTTCAGCATGCATCATCACATGTCGCCAACAGGGTCATCAGGGACGTCTCTACAACATAAACAAGCGTTACACACTCTCTGAAATTCCTTCTGATAGAAAAAAGTCATCAGTGACAGCAACTGAAAAATGTTCACGGTTTTTTAGAATGTACGGATAATTCGAGTTGACTTATTACATTGACTCATTCACATTTTCCTAATTCTGTGGTAGGGCCTGTCTTACCCTAAACAGGACAGTGGTGATGATGAGGAGGAAGACTACGATGCCTGTGAAAGTGAAAATGAAGCAAGTGGTACAGATCAAAATTTGTAAGTCGATACTTCTATACATGCTTCTTGCATACCGGTACAGATCTAACAAAAAGACTGGAATATTTAATAATGAATTGCACAAAATAAAGAGAAGTCAGCATTTATATTTTCTGTGCTTTATTTTGCAAACGAAGAAGGGACTTATTTTCTTCTCAATTTAATGTTTTGATTGTATTTATGCAATAAAGCATGAGGTATAACACGCATAATTTACAAGTTCATAACAATCATGCACAAACTACAGTCACGCCTGCGCATAACCTTGCATAGCGCATTGCACAATGCCAGTGTCAATGACGCATTGTACCAGCACTGTCTATTGTACCAGCATAAGTGCGGTGCACTTTTAGACAGTCCCCAGCTGTGCGGCGCACCCTACGCTGCGTGAAAGGGAGTTGACACTTTGCGTTTGACCGCACTTTAATGCGCTTGGCCGCACCAGCTGTGACGGTGCTCAAAGAAACCGTTTAGCGACATGGCCTCGGCTGCATTTCACAGCTACACTAATGATCTTTTTGTGATTTGCTACAATTGCCGAGCCTGCTTGACCCTTTGCCGACACAAATGCAAACTTCCAGTCACCATGGTTTCTGGAGTATGTTTTCCAGCGTAAAGATTTACGTAATAAATATCAGTTTTACCTTTTGTAAAAGAGTTGTGTCACATTATGTCCCATGGAGAAATGTTTATGTTTTGTAAGTTTCTCGTGAGAATAAATAAATAAGGGTTGGCTACATGGTACAGTGCTGTAATTTACTGGACGAAACTGGCGTTGGGCGACCTACGTCGTTTTTTTGTCACCATTACAGTTTTCTTTTACAATTATCTACAACATCGACAAACAACAGCAAGGAATGACACATTGTTTTTTAATATTTCTTATTATCGTCATCATCATCATCATCATCATCATCATCATCTTAATCATCATCACCATCATAGAACAATAACAACAACAACAACAAGATTACTCAATTCCCTGTGTGTGAACACACGGAGTGATGACAGAAGACAAACAACTAAAATTCAAAACTAACTTTTTTTAAAATGTAAAACCATTGCCAAATGCATCCATGGTCACTCCAAAAATGATGACAAAACACATACCAAAATATAACTTGACTGGGGGGCAAATGCAGGACTAACAACGAAAGATAATATCATTATTGTATATCACACAAAGCAAAATAAACTATCGTAAAAAGCTACAGATCTATGCATATTCTTCTTGTCTAAAACCCCGAAGCAGCTCCCTTCCTAAGGATGACGTGCGGCATGACTTTATGGAGGTGATTGATGTATTTGTTGCATGTCTGCGGCGTGACAGTCTTCCAGAAGGAAACAATCCCAGCAATGAGCTCAGCTTTGTTGCGTGGCTTTACATATCGTCGAAGATGGTGTTTCATCTTAGCCCAGATGTTCTCGATTGGGTTCAAATCCTGCGGAGAAAAAATGAGAATTACAATTAAAATCCTCCACACAAAAGTACGGTACACTGCGTGGCAATGTTTTTTTTTCATTTAGAGAGAAAGACAATATTGAGATTCTCTGTAGCGTTGCAAGGAGGTAATTATGGAAGGACCGCCATAATGACAGAAACACCCCCTTTCTGATAGCCTTTGTAATCGCCCATACAATACTGGTACATAGGTTGTACTCACCGGTGACTCAGGTGGGGTTGGCCAGTGGTTTATGTTGTTGTTTTCCATGAATGCTTTCGTACTCTTGCTCACGTGTTTTGCGTTATTATCTTGTTGAAACTGATGATACGCTGGGTAATGTCTCTCAACGAACGGTAGAAGATGTTTCTGCAGGATTTCCTGGTAGAACTCACTTTTCATGATGCCGGTAAAGATACAAATTGACGTCGCGCCCTTCTTCGATATTCCCGCCCAAACGTAGACCTGTAAACAATACAAACAATAAAACCGTGATCAATACAGGCACTTTTGAAAGCTAGTATTTTTTGACATCGTCATCAACATCGAACTAGCATCTAATTAATGACCGTTCAACAATTGCACGGAAGCTAACATATATTTGAGATTATAAATACCTTTGTTGGGTGTTTAGCAACGGGGTGCAGGTCTTCTTCCATTCCTTCTTTTACCATTTTGTAGTTTGTTGTCTGCTGCAACACAACTTTGCTTTCGTCGGTAAAAATCACATCATCGAAAGTGTCTCTACTGAACAAAGTTCTCTTGCACCACGCAACACATTTAGGACGATTCGCCGCACCTATCATTTGACAGTACTTGGTTTTTCTCTTCCTCCACCCAAGCCGCCGCCTTACTTTCTTGACCGTCGTCATGGAAACGTCGATGTCAACTTTCTGTTGACTTTGTGAGAAAGTTCACGTGCAGAGAGATCAGCATCTTTCTCCATCTCCTTGTCAATGAAATCCACTTGCTCAAGTCTGAGAAGACAACGTCTGTTTAATTTTCTTGGCGGGTCTACGAGGCTGTGCCGATAGCGTTTTAGAAACAAACCTATGGCATTTCGGCTGACACCGATTTTGTCTACAGCTTCCAAGCTTTCCTTTATCTGAACTATTTTCAGTCCGATACCGGACAACGATACGATTCTTCGACGAACATACTCATTCAGTCGAAAGGTTCTTTGAATTTCTCGTGGAGCAGACATCTTTTTGAGTGCAGTATTCAGTGGCATCGAATAGATACTGTGTGTGGTGCGTTAATAATGAATTTGTATCTTTTGCTCTCTTTTGTTACTTTCTTTTGTTCGCTATGATGTCATTAGTTAAAGGTGTTTATTTTATTACCAACGAAGTCAAATTTGCAAATTAACGTTCAAGAATGTTCACGCTCATTGCAGCGGCTCTCGAATAAATGCACTTCTCCAAAAATGCCGACAAAATCAGCGGTGCTTCAAAGGCGTAAAATGTATAAAAAATACTTGCTTTTGCGGAATCTTGTCAGTTGAGATTGTGCTCTCTACATAACAAGTTATCTGTGTTCACGACAAGCACAAGTTCCCTGCGTTTACTACGATCATTTTTTCCCTCAAGATTATCATCTATTTGATGGCATGCTACGGTCGCTCAGCAACCAAAGGTAAGCTTGGTAGCCACTACCATAGAGTTATCGTTTTCAAGCCATCATGTGTCAACAATTACGTTACTGTGTATAGACATTTCCTTTTTACATCTTTTATACGAAGTTTTACCCAACTTTCAAGTCAATTTACTTCTGCCTGTTTGGGTGTGGCTTTTTTTCTGTCACGTGCCTGATACTTAAATGTTTTTCATTTCTTTTTAGTTCCAGCCTATGCATTGGTTAGATTCGAGGTAGATGATAAAACCATGGTGACATCGTCACGTAAAATTCAAGAAGGCCACCTAGCTCAAGGCAAGACAGTCATGGTGAGGTGGAAAGAAGGGGCAACGAAGACATGGGAGCTCCTCGCCGCAACTGTCATCATCGCATCGGACGACGAGAGAGCTCTCAAATCACTGGAGGTAAGACTGGCTGAAGACGAGGAGAACGCTGATCCACAGCCCAACGACTCCGACGTCACCAAAGCAACAACAAGTGCAACACTGAGTGTTGCTTCTGAAGTAAGTACCAGCAATGCCATCTGTCTTTCTCCCAAAAATCGCAACATGGGACCTGTTGATTTGCAATGAATCTAGTCACATTGGTTATGTTTCACTAGTGACCCTATAAATGCTTGGACTATCACCAAATTGTTATCACTAAAGTCGCACATGCAATAGCAAAAGTAGGGACCTATTCAAACGCCACAGGATCAGTTCAATTTTATTTTTTTCTAACGGAATTTAAATGTTTGGACTTGCAGGTAGATATGGCTACTGCTGGCAGGAATAAACGTAAAGCTACAGCCCCGTGAACCAAGAAGACGAAAAGGAAGAAAACTGGCAGAAATGAACAAGTAAGTAATACCAACTGTTCCTGGGGTAGGTTTTATCTCTTAACTATGTTGTGTCCTCTAACGGTCGACAGACATGCAAGGGTACTTACAGAAATCGCTCGTTTACAGTAATACTGATGGAAATCTCGGTCCAAATAATACAATGTGAGTTTCCCGTAACCCGGCCAGCCAGTATCAGTGCCACATAAGCTTACTTCCTTTGCGGTAAAAGAGAGATTCCGAGTCTGTATTCCAATAATATTAAAGTTAAATTATAATTTTTCACTATATTGTTAGTTAATTGCCAATACCATCGTTTTTCTTTTTCCATAGGCAGTGATTGAAGAAAGTGGCAAGGCAGCACCAGCAAGTGACGTCATTCCCGTCAACACGCCAACCATGGACAGGCTTGACCAGTTGCTCAGCGATGAGCAGCAGGCCACTTTCCATGAGCTGATGACAGCTGGCGATGGCGAAGTTTTTGAAGAAGTCTGTTAGTCAGCTGTTAGCTGCGGTTAACACGCTGACAGAGAAGCTGACGTCAGTGCAGGACAGCATCGCCGAACACAGCATCACCAACCAACTGAACCAGTCAGCCATCGCGACTCCACGGATAGGCGAAAACATCGACTCCACACCGGAACCCGCTGTCACGATCGATTCACCATGACAACAAGAACAACGTGTGACAGTGATGCAAACCCATGAATTATTTAAGGACAGTGAGATCGCCAAAGAAGTCGGGAACACGATTCACAGAACTTCTCTGCACCATGACAACTTCGCTAAAAGACTGGTTTTCACAGTGTTCAGCAAGGAAGAACAGCTCGGGCGAAACGTGAACGGCGTGGCAGCTAGTGGCAGAGCAAAAGATAAGGTGAGCCCCAGACGCATGGAAATGGTGAAGAAGGCCGTCTTCCAAGAGTTCCGCGAGGCACCAACAGAGGAAGATACAGCATGGAAAAAGTGTGTAACAAGCATCAACACAGCCCTTCGCAATGAACTTTTGCACCACAAGAAGAAAAACCGATCCGGATCCGTAGTTCCCCGACAGTAGTTTTTATTCTCTCAAACTGCATTTCAATGAACATGAACTCACCCTAGGCTAAAATACCGTATCATTCATTCGACTTTATGTATAATTTCATTATTTTTTTCAGTTCGCCATGCAATTTTTCACACTGTTCTTCTGTTTATTGTAACCTTTATGTAAGTTGTGCATTGATATCGAAAATTTCCCAATAAATAAACCTATGTTTGATCTACAGGTACAACTAATGTACTTGGTTTTTGTTCTGAAGCTTGGTTGTTGATGGTGTCTTTTCGGTTATAAATCACTAACTTAAAAATTGACAGGCTTTGGAAGTTATAATTTAATCAGTCAATTCCATGTTCAAACTTATAATTTCCACACGCTCAACGGACTGAAACTTGCAGGTCATGATGACTGCTTGGCGACGTACGGTGCTAAAAATAGCGGCAGCTGATTGAATTAATTATCATCATTGTCACGCTGCACGGAGCGGCACATTAGAAAATGAAATAGGGGAAACGGGGTTACATAATGTAGTGGGTCTGCATATTTTGGCACAAAAGCCCTTTCGTCTTATCATTCATCCATAACAAGTCATCCCTTAAGCTTCATTTGCAAGGCAGCCCCCCAATAAAAAAAACAAAAAAAAAACCAAAAAAGCTCAAATCTCACTGGGCCCCTCTGAAAAATGGTAACGTCTATTCACTAGTCAAAGGTCACACACACACGGTACAATCACACATGCTATATTTTAATAATAACACATGAGAGCCAAGGCAAGATCACGATTTAATGCCTGCCCAAGGGATGGTGGTCATGATTGAAATATTGATGATGCCTGAGCCGTAGGCGAGGTCATCATCAATATTTCGGTCATGACCACCATCCCTTGCGCAGGCAAAAAATCGTGATATTGCCCTAGCTCTCATGTGTTATTATTAGTCCCCACGGACACCGTCCGGGGGGACTTATAGGTTTGGTCATGTCCGTGCGTGCGTCCGTGCGTCCGTCCATGCGTCCGTCCGTCGTCCGTTCACGCAGATATCTCAGACATGCCCAGGTCAATTTCTTTCAAACTTTGAACAAGGATAGTACCCTACCCCATACAGATGCACGTCGATTTGTTTCACAATGCGATCAAATTTGGCCGTGTTAGAGGACTTTTTAGTTTTCATCTCCATAGACTCCCATGTATAAGGCAGTCTCCATAGACTCCCATGTATAAGGCAGTCCATAGACTCCCATGTATAAGGTAGTCCATAGACTCCCATGTACTGCTGAAATCACTGATGTGTTCAAAACGTCAAAACAAAGGCCCAGCCGCCAGCGCGTCTTACCGCAAGATATTCCCAGCTGTCACTCAACTTGTCAAGTGAAAACATCGACCCGCCAAACTCAAAAGATCGTGGCGCGAAATAGAAAAGTTCTACCCGCCAGAGCAAATCTGTTAAACCACGCCTCCAATAATTTTGACCTCAAATTTCACGACCAACAACTTTCTCAGACGTTGTTCAGACATCGTGGTCCTGTCGACTGGCGCGGCCGGCGGACATTCTGTCGTTCATCTTTGGAAAATTGAAAAAATTGTGAGATGATGAACAGGATTTACCCGAACAGAACATCGACACGCCGCGGGAGAAACAAAAACAACTAGAAGCATGGCTCGTAATCATGGACTATAGGACTTTGTGAAATATGCAAGAACTGGAAATCAAAGAACTGGATTTTGTTTGAGTGTTGTTCAGAAAAAAATTCACACATTCATCACAGTTAGCAATATTCTCATCGGTGAATTTCTCCTTGGCTACTGGCGTCAGTTTTTTAAAAGACCATTCCCAAACTGACCATCGGCTTCTCACACATCGTGCGACGGCACTGGTTGAGACATCTTCTGCACTATTGCCATATTCGTCAGTTTCTTTTGCTTTGTTTTTCTTTGAGAGATATCTAACACTTGACACGATACAAAGCGTTGCCATTAATTTCATAACCCACGATCGCTGAAACGGAACTTTTCGCCACCTCTCTGCATGACGAGAAAATCGCCAGTACTTTATCCCCACCACGCAGTAAGATTTCCATTACAATCCTGCAACTTGGGCAAGATTGCCTTTCCACTCCTATATCTCCGTTTGAGCCATTAGGGTATCATAGGACGAAGGTAAATTAACCAGCAGAGAATTGGTTCAAGTCGGTGAATTTTCGAAAAATAAAATGATCTGTAAAAGTTCATCGTGTAAAATTTGGCAGCCCAGGTCAGGTTTACGTAGCGATCAAACGCGTTTTTATTTAGTCTGTGCAGCTACAGTGAGTGCCGGGTGAAACTTCCCTGTATCGCGTTCACCCCACTCAATGCGTTCATAATTCATATCCTGCTCACACGTTTCACTTGAAAACAGAACACAAATCATTGCATTCCAAGCGATCACCCAACTCACACGATCACAAATCATGAACTTGAACCAGTCTAGTAAACCAGTAAGCAAATCAAGAAAAAAGCTGTGCACAAACACGCTTCAAACACAGCGTAAGTGTGCGGTGGTCGGCGTTTGGAAGGTGGGCGTGGTTTTATGTTTTTCAAACTTTTCTGTTTCGCGCGTCGATGTTTTGAATGTGGCGGGTTCATGTTTTCGGTTGACATGTCTTTCTGACAGCCGGAAAAGTTGCGGTCAGACGTGCTGGCGGCAGTGTCTTTGTTTTTACGTTTTGAACACATTAGTGATTTCAGCAGTATAAGGCAGTCTCCATAGACTCCCATGTATAAGGCAGTCCATAGACTCCCATGTATAAGGCAGTCCATAGACTCCCATGTATAAGGCCAAGAAAAAATAAAAATTTAGTTTCTCATCATATTCATATTGCAAAAAGGATGCAGTGACACAGTTTTTAGTCCCCATGGATGAAGTCCAGGGGGCTTATAGATTGTGTCATGTCCGTCCGTGAGTCCATCCGTTCACGCAGATATCTCAGATATTTTGACAAAATGTCACGTGACCTTGGTGACCTTTGACCTCAAATATATATATATTTGTCCATAACTCAGTAACCACAAGTGCTACACCCTTCATATATGGTATGATGGGACAGCTTATGACGCCACATATTGTACCTCATTAATTATGTGCATATCTAATTTTGAGCAAGCCAATCGAGCTAGAGGTCTGATTTTTCGTATATAGGGATAAGTTAGCAATACAATTTTTTTGACAAAATGTCACGTGACCTCGGTGACCTTTGACCTCAAATATACATATTTGTCCATAACTCAGTAACCACCAGTGCTACACCCTTCATATATGGTATGATGGGACAGCTTATGACGCCACATATTGTACCTCATTAATTATGTGCATATCTAATTTTGAGCAAGCCAATCGAGCTAGAGGTCTGATTTTTCGTATATAGGGATAAGTTAGCAATACAATTTTTTTGACAAAATGTCACGTGACCTTGGTGACCTTTGACCTCAAATATACATATTTGTCCATAACTCAGTAACCACACCCTTCATGTATGGTATGATGGGACACTTTATGACGCCAAATATTGTACCTCATTAATTATGCGCATATCTAATTTTGAGCGAGCCAATAGAGCTAGAGGTCTGATTTTTGGTATATAGGGATAACTTAGCAATACAATTTTTTTGACAAAATGTCACATGACCTTGGTGACCTTTGACCTCAAATATACATATTTGTCCATAGCTCAGTAACCACAAGTGCTACACCCTTCATGTATGGTATGATGGGACAGCTTATGACGCCACATATTGTACCTCATTCATTATGCACATATCTAATTTTGAGCAAGCCAATCGAGCTAGAGGTCTGATTTTTGGTATATAGGGATAACTTTGCAATACAATTTTTTTGACAAAATGTCATGTGACCTTGGTGACCTTTGACCTCAAATATACATATTTGTCCATAACTCAGTAACCACAAGTGATACACCCTTCATATATGGTATGATGGGACACTTTATGACGCCACATATTGTACCTCATTAATTATGCACATATCTAATTTTGAGCGAGCCAATAGAGCTAGAGGTCTGATTTTTGGTGTATAGGGATAACTTAGCAATACAATTTTTTTTCAAAATGTCACGTGACCTTGATGACCTTAGACCTTGATTATACATGTTTGTCCATAACTCAGTAACCACAAGTTCTTTACGCTTCAATTTTGATAGGATATTAGACCTTCAGATTTCACATCTCGTACCTCATTTATTATGCACATATGTATTTCTTGGCTGGCCAACACAGCTAGAGGTCTGATCTTTTTTCCCGATTTAGAACCATAACTTAGACATGCCTCTTGTTATAAATTGGGAAAAATGACATAAACCTATGTGCCCATAGATGTGAACTTATACACTCCAGCGATACTTTTTAATGACCACATTTCCCTGCCCCATCAAGACTAATACTCCTTTTACAAGTGGGGACTATGTCATTGACAATGACTTGTTTTTATACACTGAACAAACTTCTTCGAGTACTGTTCGCCTTTCTGCATGAGTCCGGACCTCAGCGTAAAAGGTTGTCAGTGCCAAGTCTAAGGTTGCCGCTGAAAGTTTGCTGATCTCCTTGGTGGCGTATCCAAATTTGTTGCTTGCATAGTCGCTGAACACAGAAATTGCATTCCTTGTTGCTATTTTCGTTCGTTTGCTGTTTACTTGCATCAAAATATCATCTAACTGTGCCGGTGACAGCTCTGCATGACGTTTCGCCGCCATAGTTGCCGACTGCAAGTAGGCCTACAAGCGAACGACAATTTGTTACGCACAGAAAGGTTGCGCAGTAAGTAAAATGACGTCATCCATGTAATATCAAATGCAGAGGGCATCATCAAGTTCGCAGAGGGCATCATCACATTCGCAGAGGGCATCATTACGTTCTTTTACATGTCATGTGAGTCGTGTTTAACCAATGGCAGTGCACGCTGAATGAGTGAGGTGTAATAATTTATACTCAGATACTGTGAGTGGCTGGCACTGTTTCGACACGGCAAAGTCTGTAATTTCACAGGGGTGGCTCACATACGTACATTTTCACTCATGCCTTTCATCTTCGACGTAGTGAATTTTTATGTTTTTATAATGGTGGCTAAATTTTGTTCACTTCAGTATGAGTTTTTGTACTTACGTGGTTACAAGTTTTCTTCCGAATTCCATCTTCGTCATCATGATTCTCATGAAGCCCAGCCGTGATTCCATTTATTTTATATATAATTTAATGAATAATCGGGTTTTTATGTTGTATTTTATAGCTTATCAATAAAGAAACTTGACATTTCTCTGAGCATGTATGACTATTAACGAGGTAGAGCTACACAGATAACACAGTGCAGTGTAATGCGTCAGTTCAAAGTTTGTCAAACTGGTAACAATTAGCTACAAATTATATTTTTTGAAGTTGAATGAGTCAGACTGATGCGTCGTTCTGTCTCCACTCGAACACAAACAATAATGTAGCAATTGTACATGGTAGTCTGCCGACAGTCAGAACTTGATATGCATGCTATTTCAACTCCCATAAATTACATCTTGTCATACAGACACATCAAGAAAACTGGTTCATTGTGGACACTCTCGCAAGGGTGTGTTTTAATAGACAAAATAGCATTATACATACAGTTGCAACACATTTCAATCAGCGCGTCTCAGCCCGTATATTTGTTGCCAGGACGCGGCACTGTGAAGATGTCGATGACATGAAGCTAGTGATCAATTTCAGTCCTCGATTACCATACGAGTCCTCGCGAAGTGTAGATAGCTTTAAGCGCAGTTTGAAAACCTACCTTTTACTCAGTTTATGTGTAATTTTCTGTTTTAATTTTCTAGTGTGGTTGTACTTTTAAATCATTTTATCCAGCTATGTACAATGTGCTTAAAACGTATGGGTAGTGCATTTTAATCACAATTTTCAATAATAATAATAATAGCTCCCCTTCTGCCTCTCAAACGACCTCCTGAAGCAATGTGCCGACTCGATCCTGCCACACTAATTCTGTTCATAGTTCAAAGGTCATAAAAGCACATAATGGTATTGCATTTGAACTTGTCCTGATAATGTAGGCATCATTTACACCTAACAAATATTAGGGTCCAATATGTGACCTTAGTCACCTGTGTATTGTCTAGCTAGTGACCAAATGACCACTGGCGTTTTTTTCGATGCCCCAAAACGTGGTTTCGAAGGTGATTTTGGGTTATGCACCTAGGGTTATCTGCTCCACCCGTCTGACCTCGTCTCCCGAAAATGATTTCGGTCCTAACCAGCGACCTAATGACCATTTGCTCTTTTGTCGATGCCCCAAAACGTGGTTTTGAAGGTGGTTTTGGGTTATGCACCTATGGTTACCTGCCTAACCCGTCTGACCTTGTCCCCCAAAAATGATTTCGGTCCTCGGGAGCGACCTAATAAACACTGAGAAAATTTTCTGACAGGTTACTTGATCGCCAGCGTATTGTCTATGAGGTGACCAAACAACCACTCATTATCAACATTTCTGACAGGTTTCTTGGTTTCTTGTTCTTAGTGGTTATTTCGTCACCATGTAGACAATACATTGGTGACCATGAAACCTCTCACAAATGTTCTTAGTGGTCATTCCGCTGCTCCTTAGACAATACATTGGTGACCAAATGACCTCTCATTAATATTGGTAATGGTTATTTTGGCGCCCCTTAGACAAAACATAGGTGACCATGAAACTTCTCTCTCTTGTTCTTAGTGGTTATTTCGTCACCATGTAGACAATACATTGGTGACCAAGTGTCCTCTCAGAATTATTCTTTGGTTATTCGGTCGAAAATCCAATGATAAAGCCTGACGATGGCTTATTTAACTTTTTGAAATACGCCCTCTAGGGCCAACTTTCCTATGATTTTGGGACTCTTAATCACCAAAATCCGTATCTTACTTGTATTTAATCCTCGAATTTCAGGTTTTGTTGCATGGAGTGTGTCAAGGGGATCAAGAGTGTAAAGATTTGAAAATTTGAACTGAATCAAACAACATTAAGTATTCCAAGACAGCACTTTTCGTAAAATCAGCTGGCATCTGGGTAACCAGACAATTCCCCAGCCTCCAGGTGTTGGCCACAACTTTCTTAATTTTGGTCTGATGGTGACGAAATTTTTAAATGTTATAGATGACACCCCAAGCTTTCTGCCAATATACCGGTATACCGGTATATAGGTTGATAGGGTTTGCATCAAACATGAGCTAGAAGTTGGTGTTCAAAAGTTACATACACATCCCGATTTCCCTGCAATGCAGAATTCTTAAGGTCAACGACATTTTTTGGAAAATGGGCTCATTCTACACTTTTTATTGCAAAGATCCAGGTGGCGATTTTCGGTGGCATAGGCTGTGTATTCTGGTTCTGCATAGAGTTACAATGGGAATTTTGAATTTCCAGGATTTTCAATTTTCCTATCCTTAAATCTACACAACAGAAAAGAGCTTGAGTCCTGGTGTTATCACGATCAATAGATAGAATTTATCTCTATGGAGGGGTACTTTCATATTTTAGATATGAAGTCAGGAAGTCAGAGAAATTAAATTATGAAATATTATTTTTGGGCCAAAGACAATACATAGGGAGAAAATCTTAAATTTTCTAAAACCAGTCTTCAAATCCACAGAATAGGGCTGGAGTCCTGTTTGTTCTCTATTCTGAAATAACCTCATATTAAAGATATTCAGACGGGAAGTCATAAAAATTGAATTATGAAATATTATTTTTGGGCCATAGACAATACATGGGGGAAATTTGACAATTCTAAAACCTGCCTTAAATTCCACAGAAACGAGCTGGAGTCCTGGTTTTTTCAGGTGCAATAGATGTATTAACTCTCAATACTGGGGTACCTTAATATTTAAGATATTTAGACAGGAAGTCGTACAATTAAAATTATAGAATTAAAATTCATTGTGCCCCATAGACTTAACACAGGGGGAAATCTGACTGTTTAAGACCCTGTCGTTAAATCTATAAATAAGGAGCTTGAGTCCTGGTTATTTCAGGATCAATACATACCGGTATATTTTTTCTCTACTCTGGAGAACCTTCATATTTAAGATATTCAAACAGGAAGTTATAACGATTCAATTATGAAATACATGTTTTGCCCTCTATAGACTTAACACAGACATAGACAATACATAGGTGACCTAACAACCACAAAAGGTCGACGACATGTTTTGGAAAATGGGTTCATTCTACTCTTTTTCTTGCAAAGATCCAGATGTCATGTACATGGTTCAAAAGCTCAGAATCTGGGCTCTTTAACCGCTATAAATTCTCTCCCCAAATCCAGAAATTAAAGGAGTGTGGGAACAATTTCGCTGGCGGGTCGGGTGATCTTTGACGGTTCTGTGTTTTGCTTCCGGGTTTCGGCGACATGTCACCGAAAACGGTGTATTTTCAAGACTTATCTTGGTTTATTTTAAGACTACTGGATATTTTCAGAACTGCCACAATTTAAGCTTTCTGACGAGTGCAATATTCATGATGAGGTTGAGATTTTATAATAGAACGTCACGATTTTCTGTGGTATAGGCTGTGTGTTTTGGTTCTCCATAGAGTTACAATAGGAATTTTGAATTTACAGGATTTTCAATTTTCCTGTCCTTAAATCTACACACAGACATTAGATTGAGTCCTTGTGTTTACACGATCAATAGATAGAATGTTTTTCTATGCAGGGGTTCTTTCATATTTAAGATGTGAAGTCAGGAAGTCAGAGAAATTGAATTATGTAATTAAAATTCAGGGTGCCACATAGACTTAACACAGGAGAATGCTGACTCATTTAAGACCCTGTCATAAAATGTACGAAAAGGGGGCTACAGTGATGCTTTAGACAATATATATGTAGCAAATGTCAATTCAAAATATTTAGTAGGGGTTTGTTTATATGGCATGATTAGGCTATAGTTCTAAAGTATATTAGAGAGGAGATTTTGCTGAGTTGAAAACATGTAGCAATTTAAAGATTTGATTAATTTAAGTATGTTAGATGTGAATCCAATATTATGTAAAAACTCACATTTTCACTCACACTTTCACCATACACTAACATGCATTAAAAATGACACGATAGATTTGATGCTATAATGATTTATTCATTATAATCATAGAGAAAAAATATGTCTATTGACCCTGAAAAAAAACAGGACTTCAGCCCTATTCCAGAATACACAGCCTATGCCACCGAAAATCGCGACCTGGATCTTTGCAATAAAAAGTGTAGAATGAGCCCATTTTCGAAAATATGTCGTTGACCTTAAGAATTCTGCATTGCAGGGAAATCGGGATGTGTATGTAACTTTTGAACACCAACTTCTAGCTCATGTTTGATGCAAACCCTATCAACCTATATATATTGGCAGAAAGCTTGGGGTGTCATCTATAACATTTAAAAATTTCGTCACCATCAGACCAAAAATAAGAAAGTTGTGGCCAAAACCTGGAGGGTGGGGAATTGTCCGGTTACCCAGATGCCAGTTGATTTTACGAAAAGTGCTGTCTTGGAATACTTAATGTTGTTTGATTCGGTTCAAATTTTCAAATCTTTACACTCTTGATCCCCTTAACACTTTCCATGCAACAAAACCTGAAATTCGAGGATTAAATACAAGTAAGATGCGGATTTTGGTGATCCAGAGTCCCAAAATCATAGCAAAGTGGGCCGTAGAGGGCGTATGTCAAAAAGTTAAATAAGCCATCTTCAGGCTTTATCATCGGATTTTCGACAGAATAACCAAAGAACATTTCTGATGATAATGGGGTATTGAGCTTTGAGTCCTGGTTATTTCAGGATCAATAGATATATTTCTTCTCTATTCTGGAGAACCTTCACATTTAAGATATTCAAACAGGAAGTTACAAACATTGAATTATGAAATTATACAGTTTTGCCCAATAGACTTGACACAGACATAGACAATACATAGATGACCTAACGACCACTCTAACCAATACTTCCCGATAGACAATACATAAGTGACCAAGTGACATTAGTGACCAAATCACCACTCAAAATGTTAGTGGTTACTTCGTCGCCTTATTGACAATACATTGTGACCAAATAACATGTCCGAGTGGTTATTTGGTCGCTCACATAGACAATACATTGGTGACCAAGGACAGGCGACCAATAACCACTCAAACATTGGTCACCTATGTATTCTTATGAGGTGACCTAATAACCATCTAGCCATAGACATAACAAAGGTGACCAAGAGACCTCTGACAAGTTGAGTGGTTATTGTGTCGCCCGCTACCGAAGTGGTCATATAGTCGCTCCGAGTGGTCATTTGAGTCACGAGGAGTGGTCTTATGTCCACCCGCAAGTGGTCATTAGTTCGGACCCTAACCCTAAGTAAGGGATGAATTGTCTTGGAGGGTGAAAGGTGTTCTTACCAGTTTGACAGGCTTTTAAAAAATGTTCCTCAAAAAATAAATTTTTTGTTCATGTGGTTAAGGCACAAGAAAGTACTTTCAAAGGGAACTCCCCACAGGTTTGTAACGTTTAATACTGCCTGTACACATAAATTTAAGTTAGAATGCTCGGGGACAGATATTGGGACTGTCAAATTTTTATATTCTTTCGGCCTACCACTTTTTGGACTCATTTTGAAGCTTATGGAGTAACTAAAGTTTGTATCAGCTTAGTTTTGTGAAAATTGTCAATTTTACTTCCCTACCCTCAGATAAAACACAGGGATGGTGGCCATTTTGAATTTCAAATATCGGTAAATATCAGGTAATTTGTTTCTGTAGTACTAAGATTTGCACACAGTATTTGTGATTTTTAAAGAGAATTGTTGGGACTTTCATTGAGGAAAGTTCTAGCTAAAGTTAATTCTTTCTTTTTCAAGGCGGGTACTACCTTAACATAAATTTTAGTGAATAACGTAGATAATGTTAGATGGTCAATGAACAGGCTTCACCAATATTGATGATAATTTTAATGAATGAGATATTTCTGCAGTTACATCGGTTGATAGTGCATCAATTGTACAAAAGCAGCCCATAACTTTTTCCTCTTCACATTTTTTACAGATCAACAGCACCAAAGCCTAACTCAAACAAACAATGCATGGAAATGACACAAACTGTCTCAAGTGATACTTATGGTGAAGAAAAGTACACAAGTGATGAAAATAATAGCATTGTCATTGGATCTGCTGGAAGTAGAAACAGCAGTATCAGTGATAATAGTGGTGGTGGTAGTAGTAGCATGGATGGTAGTCAGTCACCCACAAAGGCTAGTCAGAGTGAAGTTGAAGTAGTCTCACCAGATTACCAGCCAGGCACTGCACCAGATGACCAGCCAGACATCAGCACCAGGTATTTTGAAATCATATGTGTCCGAGAACAGCAAGCTCAAAAATCAAAGCTTTGTTTCAAGACTATGAGATCAGGTTTAATAACATCCAACCTGTGGGTGGTTTCGTTCAAGTCATGGCTGTACTTCAGGACACTTTTCAAAGCGTCATTGACAGGCTGACGCAAGACATCTCTCCCACAGACAGAGTTTGTATGACAATGGAGAGTCCGTCACTTTCAAATCAAATCCAGCTGCCCTTTTGGCCCGTTCAAGAACTCACAGTCCACAAGGTGCTGAATGAAATAGAAGAAGTGGTACAACCCCATGAAGAAATCACCCTCAATGACAAATTCTTCATTAACTTTGTTCATGTACACATGCCTGTTGGGGAGGGGAAAGTAGAGAGTAGGAGGCCTGTCAACATTACTGATCGACTCAAGCACATGAGATGTGTAATTCAGATAATAAACAAGGATGAGTTATGCTGTGCAAGGGCCATAGTTACAGCGATTGCCCATGTCCACCGTGGCTCTGATCGTAACTGGAATTCCATACGAAGAGGACGCCAGGTTCAGGCAAGACGCGCTACTGAACTTATCACTCAAGCTGGTATTTCACCAGGCCCCTGTGGCCACCGAGAGCTCAACAAGTTACAAGCTGTGCTTCCGTCGTACTGTATCAGTGTGATTTCAGACGAGACAGGATCAGTTCTATACCGGGGACTAGACCCTAGTTCTGCAGAACACAACATCTATCTCTACTACCATGACAACCACTATGACGTCATAACATCTATGTGCGCATTTCTGAAGAGAAGCTACTATTGTCATCAGTGTAACATTGGATACAACAACTACCATGGCCATTACTGTAGAGACTTCTGCAACTGTTGCCGCGCCTCATCGGTATGCCCACTTTCTGAGGACTGTGTCTACTGCATAGATTGCCACCGTTACTTCAGAGGTCAAAAGTGCTTTGAAAATCACAAAACAAAAACTCCAAACTCTCGTGAAGCTGTATGCCAGGCCATCCGTCGATGTAAGTTCTGTGGCGTGACCATCAACTGGGGGAGGAGAAGTAAACATATGCAGCATCACTGTGGAGAAATATACTGCAAAGACTGCCAGCAATATGAAGACAGTGACCACTTATGTAACATCCAACCGCCTGGCAAGAAACTAAAGATAGATTCCCCAGCCGGCAATAGCAAGGATGACTCAAAAACCCAAGAAGAGAATGAAGAGGTCAATGAGAAAGAGATGCGATGCTTTTACTTTAGCTTTGTGCGTACACAAGATGGTGGGCCCCAGGTTCCCAACGTGTGCATTGTCCAGTCTGCTTCTGACCCAGAGCAGGTTTTCCATGGCCCCAACACTATCCAGGAATTCTGTAATTGGGTCCTTGCAGAAGGAAACTCCCCCAGCACCTTCATCGCACACGGTCTTCAAGGTTATGATGGACAACTAATAGTACAATACTGCCATGACAAAAATATTCAGCCACAAGTCATCATGAATGGGAAGAAAATCATCCGCATCTTCATCCCTAATTTAGACATCAAGTTTATTGACTTCCATAATTTTCTACCAGTACCTCTGGCTCAGCTTCCGGGCATGTTTGAGTTGGATGACTCGCATAAAGGCTACACGTACTTTCCTCATTCATTTAACACTGCGGCAAATCAAGAGTATGTTGGTCCCCTCCCAGATGCCAGATACTTTGGTCAAGATGGCATGAAACAATATGAGAGAGAGAGGTTCCTAAGATGGTATGAAGACGCAAAATTGAAGAATCGTCCATTCCATCTTAAGAAAGAATTAGAAAACTGCTGCAGGAGTGATGTTGACATCTTGAGGAGAAGTTGTGTGAAATTTCAAGACATGTTTGTTCAGATGAGTGGTATAGATCCATTCAAGGTTTGTATGACTATTTCATCGGCATGTAATGCAGCTCTCCACAAGAACTCACTCATGGAAGAGACTAAGGGAGTCATTGCAGATCAAAGGTACATCCACAGGCAAGATAGCTCTGTCGTCACATTGCAATGGTTAGAGTGGATGGCATTCAAGAAAAAGGCTAGCATCAAGCATGTCCACAACAGCGGTAAGACGAAAATAGATCAATATTGGGTAGACGGGTATGATGAGGAGAACAACACAGTGTATGAGCTGCACGGCTGTTACGACAATGGTTGCCCTCAGTGCTACAAAGACCCTGGTACTTTCAACGCCAGAGTCGAGAAAACCATGGCTGATCTCAACCTGTCTGCTAAAGACAAGATGAGATTTTTACGATCCCATGGATTCAGAGTCATTGAAATGTGGGAATGTGACTTCAAGAAAGAAATGGAGGAAAATCATGAGCTGCAAGAATTCGTCACATCCCTGGATGTTCAGGTGCCCCTCAACCCAAAAGATGCGTGCTATGGCAGTAGAACCAATGCTACGACACTGTATTATGAGTGTGGAAAAGATGAAGAAATCCACCATGTTGGCTTTAGGAACCTTTACTGCCATGTCATGAAGTACTGTAAATATCCGATCAAACATCCGGACATCCTTACCAAGAACATTGTATCACAAGTTCATACTTACTTTGGTCTAACCAAATGTCGAGTTTTGCCACCTAGGCAACTGTACTTTCCCGTTCTTCCCCTCAAAGTTGATAAGAAGTTGATGTTTCCCCTGTGCCGATGTTGTGCTGAGACCAAACAGCAGTCACCATGCAAACACAGTGACAAGGAACGGTCCTTTGTGGGAACATGGACAACACCTGAATTAGCCAAAGCCATCGAGAAAGGGTACAAGGTCGTCAAAGTTTTTGAGGTGTGGCATTATAAAGAGAGTGAAATGTATGACAGAGGAACTCACACAGGAGGTATCTTTACTGATTATGTCAACGCCTTCTTGAAGCTGAAAGAAGAAAGCAGTGGATGGCCTTCATGGTGTCATAGTGAGGATGACTGTGATCGATATATCCAAGAGAAGTACAAGAGAGAAGGTATTTTACTCGACAAGACCAAGATATGCCTAAACCCGGGTCAACAAACCTTAGCAAAATTGATGCTGAATGCCATGTGGGGGAAGTTTGCTCAACGCAACAACTTTTCTGAGCAGCGTTACATCCAAAAGCCCAAAGAACTATTCAGACTGCTCACAAGTGAACAAAATATTGTCAATAACCTAACTTTCATCAACGACAATATGGTTGGTGTTCAGGATGACTTTGTCGGAGAGGTCTCAAACATCAACGCTGTCATTGATGCATTCACCTCAGCATATGCCCGTCTCAAGATGTATGATGTCCTGGAGACCATTGGAAAACGCGTCTTGTACTCTGACACTGATTCCGTCATATTTATCAGCAAACCTGGAGATTATGAGCCCCCTCTTGGAGAGAGTTTAGGTGATCTTGCTTCAAGATTCAACTTTACTGACAATTATATCACAAAGTTTGTGTCTGTAGGACCTAACAACTATGCTTTCTGTCTAGCCAAACCCAATAGGAAAGGCAACAGTACTGTTTGTCAAGTGGGAGGGATCACGCTTCAATACCCAAACAATCTTGAGATCAGCAGCAATGATATTGCTTGTCTAGTAACTTCAGGTCCAATGTCTAATTACCTGGATGAAATCCAACATGTTGGAAGTGATTTTGTAACAAACCATAAAGAGAAAACATGTGCTGTTGTTTATGACAAAAGAATCCTGGTTGAAAATTACAGAACTCTGCCATATGGCTTTTAAAAGTACACCATCGCTTGAACAGTTTCTCTGCTCCTTCACTTCATTATACAATGAAACATTCAGATCGTGTCACAAAAAGTTTCAGTCTTTTTGCCTGGTCTGTTTTAGTGTCTACGTCATTTTGAAGACCTTTGGGGGTACTGAATTATTTACTCCAGAATAAAAGGAACGGGATGTGATCTACAGACTCGATACACTCAAAAGATCACTTGGTGACAGTACAAGTGCGTAAGGAAGTACACATGTTTCTGTGCACATTTGTGTACATGGTTTTGTCTGTTCAGTGGTCCAGGTTAAATTATTGGAGCGTTCTGTTGCTATCAGGTTTTGCTTTTGACAAAATTTTTCAGGTTTCAAAAACTTGTAAGTGTACATCTCAGCAGTTTGAAACTTGTTGAACAGAATCAGCAATGTTTGTATACCTCTGACAAGTAATCAGGCTCTGACAACAGAGAGGAATTTCATAAAATTTTGATCACAGCTTTTACCTATTGTTTGCTCAATTTTCAACCTTGCAAAGTTTGTCGATGTAGACAATACTGGTAGTTAACATTGGTTAGCTCCACAGTGCAATAAATAAACCACAATCCTATTTGATTGAGTTACCTATCTAATTGATTTGTCTATTTTACTTTTCAATACTATTAAGGTTCTAAGACAAGAAATTGTCCTCTTTAATCTAACAATTCTTTGGTGCTTAATAAGCTCAGAACCCCCATAAATTATACATTTTCTGAAAGCCTAGATATAGGGGAAGATTTTGGTAATCACAGTGTCACCATTGTCTACATAACTATCACGTGACAGGTAATTTGCATAACCTCTCAAAAATCGGTTTTCCCTATGTTTTGTCTCAATACCTCAAAATATCTGACTCAAACTTGCTGGAATGCAAGCTGTCACAATGCTCTTCAAAAGTATGTCTCAGATTTTTTATATCTTGCTTAGTTTCTATGTGAGCACAATTTTAAAGAAATCAACTAGAGAAATTCACCACTCTGGACATTTTTCAGGCATAAAAATTGTTTGAGAAGGTTTAAAAAATTCTGAGACACGCTTTGGAAGATCCTTAGGACAGCTAGCACTCACACAAATTTCAGCCACATATCTCAAAGCATTGTAACAAAACATAGGGAAAACCAATTTTTGAAGGTTATGAAAATTACCTGTCACGTTATAGTTATGTAAACAATGGTCACACTATGAGCTTATTAATCACTAGAATATTGTTGGCTTTAAAAGGTCAATTTCTTGTCTTGGAACCTTAGAAAGCATCTGTGTCTAATAAAAGTGCCTTTAGGTATTTCAAGGAAATTTAGAAATTACCATTCAATAATAATAAAATCAATGTTTACAGGTACTTCATGTGCCTGGCTGTTCGGAAGCAAGTTTTGACCAGCTTAGGGGGTCATCGCCAGGAAAAGTTAATGCATAAATTTCTATTTTTATATCTATAGGATTAACTCAGAAACCATTTTTTGCTCACGTGTTCACACACGTGAGCATATGGTTTAGCCATGTCTGTCTGTGTGTCCGTGTGTCTGTATCCCCATTATCTCAAAAACGGCTGAACGTATTTCAGTCAAATTTGGTAGACATCTTCAGAATTCAAATGGCTAGAACTGAAAAGGTTTTGGTGGGCGTAGCTTGCATATTAATGAAGTTATCACAGTTTTAATTTTTCTGATACATGGTAGTCTATGGGAAGCATGATGACCATGGTTTCTGGACATCTCGACCCCTAACCAACTCGACCCCAGTCAACTCGACCAGCTACCAACCTAACCCTGGTTAGACCTTATAGCCTTGCTCCTTCATGCCAAATATCAAAGTCACAGGTCTTGCCAATTTTGAGAAGGAGATTTTTAAAGTATAATAATCGCAATCATACCAATCCATAATCCAATAACACTAGGTCAAAATTTGTAAGACAATAGTTGTAAACATAGACACAAAACAGCACAGAACAGACAGTAAATAGACGGTACAAACAAAGTCAAATTCATGAAAGAAAGATATATGGACCTCTGGCCAAAAGACAAGAAGTGATGTCAGGTGTTTCGAAAATAGTAAGCGCATCCTGCCCCACATGTGGCACCCGCCATATATCAATCTGTAAGTCAGATAGGTAGTGGTCACTAACTAAGCCCAATGTCACCGATGCCATCAGTGATCATTTGTCGAAGAGAGATATTGTATTTATCTACCAGCTTGCGATACCTGCCAAAAAAGCGTTTGAATGTAGAGACAAGTCTTGCTCTGGTGTAACCTTGATTTAACAGTTTGAAAGAGAGATGGCCATGTCTCTCTACAAAATCACCATATGAACTGCATGCTCTTGCATATCGTATAAGCTGGGAAATGTATACCCCATAAGCAGGTGAGAGTGGAATATTACTAATGAGGTGTGGAAAATTAATTATACTAAAGTTGAAATCATCTCTCTTGTCATATAGCCTAGTAGAAAGGTGACCATTGGAGTCATATTCAAGTAAAATGTCCAGATATGAAGCAGAAGAGGCCGTTTCTGTAGTTTCTTTAATCTCCAATTCTGGAGGATAAATCATAGCGAGATATTTACTGAATTCAGAGTTATTCAATGAAATAACATCGTCTATGTATCTAAATGTTAGGTTGAAAGTACGAGCTACAGAGACCTTTTTCTGCTTGATAAGGTTCTGGATAAATTCTGCCTCGTATGAGAACAGAAATAAGTCGGCAAGTAAGGGAGCACAGTTAGTGCCCATGGGAATTCCTATACACTGTTGGAAAATGTGTCCTCCAAATTCAACAAATATGTTGTCATTGAGGAAATCAAGCATACTGATAATGTCTTTCTCAGTATAAAACACTTTAGCATTAGTTGTATTTTTAACAAAATATGTAGAATTATACCCCAATATCACATATTTGTAACGGCGTGAACCGTTTTTGTAGAAAAATGCTTGGTTGATGATGTTTTTCAAGCGTTCTTTCAATTTATCATGTGGTATTGTGGTATACAATGTGGAAAAATCGAAAGTTTTAATAGATGTTATTTTTGAAACAGATCTTGATTTCAAATTTTCCAAGAGTTCCTTCGAATTTTTTAATATCCACATTTGATTTATACCACTCCGAGAAAAGACAACATCACAGTATGATTGAAGTCCCCGTTTAACAGTACAAAGAACAGAAGTCAGTATCTTCGATAACTCTGTTGTTGAACATTTTAAAGATCCTGCGGTAAACCTAGCTTTGTAAGGTGTTTTGTGGAGCTTTGGTATCCAGTATAAGCTAGGCGACTTATTATGGTCATCCTTTGTTGTATATTAAAATTATCCATGAATGACTTATGGTTTGCCAAAATTTCAGATTTGTTGAACATTGATTGTCTGTAAGTGGAGTTGGTTGAGGTCTTAGTTACACCAAGTTCGTCTATAAGACATTCAAAATAATACTTCTTACAGACAAATACAATGTTATTGGCAGCTTTATCAGCAGGGACGACAACATATTTGTCATGGATATCATTCAAACACTTAACAGCATCAGGATCTTTAAATACAGAATAGGGTCTTCTGCAAACATGTGATCTTAGTCGACCAATACGGCCACGCACTATTTTCCTCACAGATTTGACCCATTCTGACAGTGTGTCCAATTCTACATCCTCCCTTTTAGCCCATTTCCTGGCATAATCTTCAACTGAGTCCATAATGATCTTAAAATTATGGTTCCAGTTGATCCTGCGAGGTTCTCTGAACTTGGGTCCACAAGATAATATCTTACGAAGGTGGTGATGTTCAACCAAGTTCAGATCACCAGTGATGACATGGCCAACTGGAGTATATTTGAAGGGAGATGTAGAGCAGTCACAGGATGCTGGTGTTTGAAGGAATTCATCAATTTTTAAGTGCCGCAATGCCTTATTGTAATTGAATATTTTATTGGAGATTGTCTTGGTGTATTGATATGACAGAATAGGTACAGACTGGTTCTTAAAGTATACAGGTATAGTTGACGTAACCTTTTGTTGTGTAGTATATTGCTGATATTAATGGCATCAATTCCTTTGTTAGTAAATGGAAGATGTATGAAATGACGATGATCATCAGTCATAGGTTCAGCACGAACAGGTTTGTATAGTCTGTATAGTGCAATGTCAGCAATAATACTAACCAGTCTGTACGGTTGTTTGTTCGGATCTGTCAAAGACAATCCCAATGCATAGACATGCAACCTTCTCAAGTCCTTGATGGAAAGAGCAAATATGAAGTACGAATGTGATGGAGACCTAAAGGCTTCTGCAATAAAAGAAGCAGTTCATGAAATTTGTCATGGCAATTGGATGTCGCTGATGTATCCATTTAGGCCGATGGTAACGCCTATGTCCATGACTACGTCTTCTACGGACAGAAGACTCAAATAGGCCCATCACATTCACTTCTGAACAACCAGGACTTGAGAGATTGCCTATATCTTTGATGTTGTCATTACAACCATAAGGCATTGCGGTACCTAACTGTCTAATCCAGTGGTATTCTCTCTGTCTACGGAATGGTGAACTAAGTGTGGGGCTGTTGGTCGGATGGTATATTTTTTCAAGAATACGGACACGCATAGACAAAGTGGAGTGATCGTCCTGGTTAAAATGCTATTTTTCTGATTTTTCTATGACCTTTGACCTCCCCTATACCTATGCAGCTAAGCTATGGCATGGCTTATTCTGGCCTATGTTAAAGTCCAAGACAGCCAGCGTCTATTGGACAATGGCCAGTAGGGGACCAAATTGCTCTCCACAATTTGGGGATTCCACTTGACCTTTGACCTTGGCATCTTCCTGCAACTCATTTATTATGTGCATTTCTAATTCTGAGCTAGCCAATACAGCTAGAGGTCTGATTTTTGGTATATAGGGATAACTTAGCAATACAATTTTTTTGACAAAATGTCATGTGACCCCGATGACCTTTGACCTCAAATATACATATATGGCCATAACTAAGTAACCACAAGTGCTACACCCTTCATATTTGGTATGATGGGAGACCTTATGACATCACATCCTGTACCTTATTAATTATGTGCATATCTAATTCTGAGCCAGCCAATAGAGCTAGAGGTCTGATTTTTGGTATATAGGGATAACTTAGCAATACAATTTTTTTGACAAAATGTCATGTGACCTTGATGACCTTTGACCTCAAATATACATATACTGCCATAACTAAGTAACCCCAAATGCTACACCCTTCATATTTGGTATGATGGGAGACCTTATGACATCACATCCTGTACCTTATTAATTATGCACATATCTAATTCTGAGCCAGCCAATAGAGCTAGAGGTCTGATTTTTGGTATAGGTATAACTTAGCAATACAATTCTTTGACAAAATGTCATGTGACCTTGATGACCTTTGACCTCAAATATACATATATGGCCATAAATAAGTAACCCAAGTGCTACACCCTTCATATTTGGTATGATGGGAGACCTTATGACATCACATCCTGTACCTCATTAATTATGCGCATATCTAATTCTGAGCCAGCCAATAGAGCTAGAGGTCTGATTTTTGGTATATAGGTATAACTTAGCAATACAATTCTTTTGACAAAATGTCATGTGACCTCGATGACCTTTGACCTCAAATATACATATATGGCCATAACTAAGTAACCACAAGTGCTACACCCTTCATATTTGGTATGATGGGAGACCTTATGACATCACATCCTGTACCTCATTAATTATGCGCATATCTAATTCTGAGCCAGCCAATAGAGCTAGAGGTCTGATTTTTGGTATATAGGGATAACTTAGCAATACAATTTTTTTGACAAATGTCATGTGACCTTGATGACCTTTGACCTCAAATATACATATATGGCCATAACTAAGTAACCACAAGTGCTACACCCTTCATATTTGGTATGATGGGAGACCTTATGACATCACATCCTGTACCTCATTAATTATGCACATATCTAATTCTGAGCCAGCCAATAGAGCTAGAGGTCTGAATTTTGGTATATTATAGGGATAACTTAGCCATACAATTTAACTTGATTTTAGTCATTGAAACTTGCTATATACATCAAAGATACTGTGATATAACATTAGTGAAAGTCAAAAGACATTTTTACTTCAGCCAATTCCTAATTTGCATATTAAATGAATTTTCATACTTAGGGATATTCATCTGAATTGACTTGATCAAAATTGATGTAACTTGCTATGTACATTTCAGACACTGTAATACAATATTATTGAAAGTCATTAAGCATTTTCTCTTCAGCCAATTCCTAATTTGCATGTTTAATGAACTTTCCTAATTAGAGATATATATCTGAATTGACTTGACCAAAGTTGACAAAACTTGCTACATATATTGCAGATACCATAATACAACATTATTGACAATCATTAAGCATTTTTACTTAAGTCAATTCCTAATTTACATATTTAATGAACTTTGCTTATTAGGGATATATACTGGGATTTACTTGATCAAAGTTGGCAAAACATGACAACATTGATGATTATACTTGGTTAAAACAATATCGAAAGTCATTTCACATTTTCATGTCAGCTAATTTACAATTTGCATATCTAATGAGCTTTCACAGCTCGGCATATATGGCTTGAAGGACTTGGCCAACGGTAATTACACTTGCTATATAAAATGGTGATACAATGACAGCAGTCAAAGAACTTTAATATTTTTATTTCAGCTAATTACATATTTGTATACTTCATGACCTTTGAGAATTAATCGGCGGTGATTATTGTTCATTATGTTGATCATAATACTTTCAATGAAGTTGCAAACATGTGGCAAAGGTTCAAATTTACACATAACTGTATGAAACACGTGAGCATTTTCAGTTCATATCTGGTTGTTATATAGAACAGGTTTAACTAGTCTGGCAACATTCCATTACATATTCTGTATGGTTGGGGATGTAACCCATGTCTTCTTACTCAAGCGAACATAATTTTCCAAAGCAATTAAAATGGGAATTATTCAAAATGGTTTGCCTAAAATTACTTTTTCAGTAGTTGAAAGCAAGTCGATTAGATTGTGAGAAATGGTAGACTTCTCAAAGAATCTGTGAAGGCACAAATGTGAGCCCAATGTTATTGATGGTATTTTTATTCTTTATTTAGAGAAGGGAGGATTTAAAGTTTCTGCACAGAAAGGTGAGCTTTCAAATTTGGGGCGGGTACTTCTTTAATGTGTTGCATAGTCTGCACTATGTGAACTGTAAAGGCTAACTTTCGTGTCATTTAATATTTATCCTGTAGCGGTAAATGGCCTGTTGGAAGACAGTTTCATGTTACACTAACCCAAACCGTGAGGATTTAGATACATTACAGTGTTCTTGCCACGTAGACTCAAAATCAGTCCTGTTTATATTTTTCTAACTGAATATTGGACGCCCCGGCCTATGTCACACATAATTTATACACGTTTAATCGAGTACTGCTAGGTAGAAAGGAAGCTCAACCCTGAAGAAATACTATGACAGTTTTATCAATATTTAATAATTATGATACCATTTTTAATAATTACATTTTTTTAGCCTATTTACTTCTAGTTGGCTTGTGCCAACCGGCTGCCTGGAGATTATTTTCATCTTCTTCAATTACCTCTAGGGTTTCTTTCAGTGCTGTTAAACCTATCCTAGGACTTATTGTGATTCAGTTACACTTCCTTTGCCTAACAATTTATTTGTGGCCCATCTTTTTCATAAACAAGTTCCTAGTCTTACTTTTTTGAAAATCGAAAATTTTATTTTTCTACATAGAGCTAACAGAGGAATGGCGGCCATTTTGTATTTCAAATATCAGTAAATCTTGACAAGTTTGTTTCTCTAATACCAAAATTTGCACGGTGACCCCATATTTTTATTCTTGATTTTGAAACTGATTTGGTTGAAAGACTCCTTGAAGAAAATTTCAGCGAAAGTTTCAGTCTTTTACTTTCGAGTCGAATACTTCCTTAATAAATTATGATAATTGATAATAACAATTTTATTTATAAAGCCTAGAAATCCATCATGATAAAAGTGATCAAAGACTCTGCATAAATTTTAAAAATGCAAAAGACAAGTGTTAAATGAGGATGTTCACAGCCAACTCCGGTTACTCACCTAGTATAAGTTGAACCTGCGCATGCGTAGTTAGTTAATTGCTTATGCGACTATTATTAAAATCTAATATGTAGGCTGAACATGTCTGATCTGAGAGCGAGCACAGGTGAGGTATAGACATTGAGGTTGTTACTCCTATAATTGTACATAGCATGCCAATCACTATCATCATCATCATGATGTTAGCTGCATATTTTTGCAAAAGTACTGTAGAGGGAGAACAATAATTTTTCGAAAAAAATTAATTGATTTCAGTAATTTACCTAGAAACTGCCCCTCAATCAAGTTGATTTTTGATATTTGAACCAGCTGATGATTTGATTAAACGTTCCGGCTAAGCCTATGCGCCTACCAAGGTGACACTTTCGTACGTTCACTTATGGCTGGTTTTCGGCTCCTCAGAACACTGACACGTACCAGTGTTGGTAGACTAAATCTCAAAACACATTGGCATAACACGATTTTACAAGAGTTTTCCTAATGATATTTGATAAAGTACCTGTAATATTTTGATAATGTATCCGTAACAAAACGAAACATATATGAGTACGTTGTGTTTTTTATCAAAATGAAAAGTACGCAAACCGATTAATTCCTAATAAGTAATTTTGCAAGTTAAAAGACAAATGATAAAGATTCAGACTAACCTCAAGCTTCCGGTATCATTGCTGTAGAAAATACAATACTGCCCTGAAATATTTGCCTATAGGCCTATTTAGGATATTGTTTTTGGTTCATATAACATCGATTATATTTACAGTAAACGTAACAAATTTATGATTTGTTGGGGCTATTTCTGACTGCAAAATGTCAGAGTCCAATAAAATCCACAGCTTTGCTTAATGAACAAAATCATGTTAATATTCGAGGTCATGGTAGGTGCTGAACAAAAGGTCATTAAACTGTAAAGGTGTGTCTTGTGTACTTTACCAGTCACAGCCTGCTATATGGAAGAAACAGTTACAACGCATCATTAATCTGTGATGCTAAGTCTTCAGAACAATTAGGTTATGCATCGCCGACCATATCATGTTTAGACAGTGGTTGAAGGCATGACTAGATAGATAAAATCGCTCATGGTAACATGTTTTCCGTCTGAAACCTGGAAACAACATTAAAATGTTTCCAGCAAGAACCGAGTTGAAGAACTGACTGAGTCATAAATCGTTTATCTGTGATTAGTTCTTCTTTTCGTAACCGTTGATAGATTTTTGACGCCGCATTTTGTTGATTTCTTGACTTGATGATATATCTGATACTCTCCTGTAGGCTCCACGACATTTTTAATTTAATAGCCATAATGCATTATATAATATGCTGATTTAGAAGTTAACTTGGATTGGTGCAAAATATTAGAAGGAATATCAGAAACTACTGCAGGTAAATGCAGAGTTCGGAGAGACAGTTTGAATCATTCGTGCCGATGTTTAACAGACAGCGGGACTTGTACCTTTACAATTAAGTAATAGTCTTTCGATGGGAATGACTCAATGTCAAAAAACAATGAATCGACGAAAATCGGCTGGTATATTATCCCTCATGGTCTTTCTGAACGAAATGTTGATTGTTAGCCTACCAGTTTGCGAAACAAGACTTGTCAAAACCCTGGAAAGTAATGAGGTAAGTTTGACATTAACGTTTAAGTGTCGTAGCATTGGAAAATCTTACGTTATCCTACACTGCGTATAGGATGGAATTTTCTATGTACTAAAACTTCTGATGACAACCATAAACATGCACAGGGTAATCAAAACGATTGCATAGTTTAGTTACACCGAACTCGGAAGACAAAAGGGGTGAAAGTTAAAGTCATCCAGTGTTTCTTTCACTTCAGCGAGGATCCTTTTGCATATTACTATTGTTACAGAGTTCATTGACTCTGACGTCAATTCTGCATAAAGGTTAATTATCAGGTTCAGACAGGTTCAGACTTTGTTAATTATGTGCTATGATTATACCTTATGTGAGAAATCTAGCTAGTACATATTGTTACCTTATGTGAGAAATCTAACAAGTACATACTGTTTTGGTGTTTTGTGAGAAATTTAACAAGTACATACAGTTCTGGTGTTTATGGTCTTGGCCATTGGTACATGTAGGTACCTTGGCACCAAATACGTCAGGGAGAGACTTTGCATTTCATTTGTATGTAAATAAAGATTGTACGCATTGGATTGTATATACTAGGTGTCTTTACGAACACCAGCTCAGACGAAGGGACAACATCTTGAGAGAAGGAACTATCTGGCAATATGTAGCATCCATTTATAAGAAATAAACGGTGTTATCTTTGAAGACTTGGTGTCTCTACGCTGTTTCTGTATCCCGATATCCTCTCGCATGGCGATTCCCCGAGGAAGATAATTGTCGATGGCAACACTTTAATGCCTTAAAAACGCACAGTAGCATAAGTCGTATTTGCCTTGTGTCGATTGTTTAAATATTCTTATTGGATTTCGGGTTTTTATTGGCTGTATCTGAATGTTTCTAACATTAAAGGTATTTTCATCAGAGTTTTCCAAATGAAACCTAAGCTGTTGCAAGAAAGAAGTTGACCTCTTCAATAACGCAGTTCAGGTCAAATACATGTACATGCATTGGAGCAAATTACACTTACTGAAATGATAGAATGTTAAAAAAGATTGCACATAGGATGGAAAGTTTTCTAGTGGGGACACGAAGCACGTTTCTGCTGTTCCACGCAAGTAAGCTTATCAAATAGTCACAAGAGACAGTAACTTCGGCATGTCCACATGCCTAGCCTGACAACGTGAATGCAAAAAATGTTTTGAATTTCTCGTCTAGATTTCACTTTGACGTCCCTTTGGATGAGATCAATCAGAAATGTCCATACTGTGATAAACCTAATATTGTATTTTGTCCATCACACGTTTCTCTTTCTATTCAACTACTTTGTTGCAGCGCTTGCTTGTGTAGTCACTTTATTATTTCAGTTCGTATCTAGGTCCTCATAGCGTTTCCAGCTCATATTAAAAAACATGTTTAATTCGAGTTCCCTTTGTCATGTTATGCTAACCACCTTTCTCACTATTATACCTTTGGCAAAATCTACATTTCTAATTAAATTCCATTAGTTCTTCAATGGTACGGTCTTCTTGCATAGAATGGTGCATTTTTATACCACTTGAACTTGACAGGGCATACAAACTTACGCGCGAAGAGCCACCATGACTATTGTAAAATATCATTTCAGGATTGACTATATCAATTTGTTGTCTGTTTAATTTAAAGTTCGCGGATATAACGTCCAGTTTGAACAATATAAAACACATCGTAGCCTGCTAATACGTCTTTATCAAGTTCAGCTATATTTATGTAAACTGACAATATTGCGCCCTCCTTGTACTTTTTCGTTTAATTAATTTACAGAAAACGTCGCCAACGTTTCGTATTTGGGATGTTTTAGTATTAAAAAATGGTCAGATAAACAAAGACACCGAAGAGGGTGGGAAAAAATAAACCGTGATTCAACCTTGACCCCCGGAAAGTGCGTGAAAATCTGCTCCAATTATGGTACTCTTTTCGCTTTCTTATCCGGCGATGCCAACGATGTGGCCTGCTTTTGTCATTTTCTGTACACAAGAAAAGAAAAATTGGACGAATCTTTCTGTCAAACACCATGTCCCGGCAATAAGTACTTAAAGTGTGGCGGACCACGGGCTGAGTCTGTTTACTACACTGGAATACGTGAGTATTTTCAAGTAGCATATTCGTTTAATGGCTTGTATAGTGTATGTATGATCATTTGTTCGACAAAGCACCTCGATGTTCACTAGCCAAATAAAACAGCAAGACGCTAAGGTTAACAAAGCTGAGTTGTGGGAAAGGTTTTTTGAAACTGAAATATCTAATGTTTTGAAAACTTAATTTCGTCAGCGTTTTGTAAACTTTCTCAGCATAATCTATAATTCAAGATAGAGACAATGTGAATCGTAGAAACGATATCCATCTATCTATTATTTTCTGTACCATTGTACACAACATCGGATAACTGTAAATGCCTACAGCATCACACGTTTTTGATCGTAAACACGAAGGTTTATTCTGATTTTGAAATACTACACCTGTGTTCCTATTAGCTCATGGTCTAAAATTTCTCGATCTTTTTTTGATACTGCAAAATAATAATCTTTCAACGTCAAAAGCATATCCGAGCAATGAAAATTGTACATTTGGTGACGAAACTGGCGTCAAGTATGAAAACCAGTGTTTCTGGTTGTCCGACGATACCCGCATGAACTGGATAATGAGTGAGCAGGATTGTATATTGCGAGGAGGACAGCTTGCCGACATAAACAGTAAAGCAGTGCTTGTAAGTCATTTAAAAACTATCTACTGTTGATTGACCAATCAGAGTGCTCAATTCAGGGTGTTTTTATCTACTCATAAAGCCTTGGTCACCAAATTCCAGAACCGAATGACAGCACCGTAGTAAAGTACTGTCCAATCAAAAGTGAACATGTCATATTCTGTAGACATCTGGTACGTTTTAATATTCAAATTTGGTAACACAGCGGAAACCAGCTGCAACACAAAATCTGTTGTGCCCTTGGGCATTTATATAATGTGCCCTAGGGCATTTGTAGGATGTTCCATTACATTGAAGGCTATTTCTAAATAAAGTTTTAATTCATATCCTAAACATGTTACATTGACAAAGGGGACGGTTGACGTAAACACATTGAAAACGAAAATATATCGGTTAGGGGCGATAGTTTTTTAAGTCGGATAAAACCCTCGTACTCGGGCTCTTCTGGTATATTAAGTCCAACCCTACGATAAAATGTCTCGGCCTGCGGCCTCGACATTTTATCGTTGGGTTGGACTTTATATACCAGAAGAGCCCTCGTACTCGGGCTTTATCCTATACTTAAACAAGTAAATATATTTCTATAGTGCAATATTACTTTTCTCATGATGCTGTGTTTTACAAAGCTATTAATTTCTCGCAGATTTGAAATAAGTTTGCACAGCGTGGATATTCGCTCTTTGTACGATAAATTATACATGTATATCATGTGTAGCTTTGAATAGTCACATATCTCAAGACAGACTTGTTGCAAGTCTGTGGACATAAAAATATCTAAACAGAGTAAATCGAAGAAACAGACTTTAGTAGACTATTGTATTAGTAGTGAGGTGGTAGCAAAATCGAAGGAATATATTCTGGCGTAGATTGTTGGATCAACTAGATGGCCAACAGCCTTGTGAACCGTGCGGGATTTGGGTTGCTATCAATAATACATAATAAAGTCAGACATTATTTTCCAATGTCAATGTTACTCGCAGATCATAACAAGTCAAATAAACCAGCAATATCATCATGAGAACCATCGGCTGCAAAGAAATTGTTTTGATAAATGATTGCATCATTAGTCAAAGATCTTGTCAATCATTTTCTTCCGTGGAAGATATGTCAAAAATGGCCAGACCACGCGTAATCCTAGGAGGCGTTTGCAAGTTCCGCCAGTCGCCTCGTAATCCACCAACTCCTGCCGAGAAAAGCCAAGCGACTTGGGCCAGTCTTATTTCAAACACACCTTAAGTTGATCTTTGAGGTTTGATCCAAACTGAATGTAAACCAGCGCTCATATATCCTAGATGTTATTCTTAGGGAAAAGTCGCTCGCCCTAAAACCAACTTGCAAGCGTCAGATCATTATCTGTATCCTTTTTTGTTTCTATGAAAGGGATTCGTGGTATACTACATTTTTCAACATTTCAACTCCCAGACGATATATGGATAGGAGTTTTAACCTATGAAAAAATGGAAACACTCCACTTCACTGATGTTGAAAACACAAATTTAGATATATCAGCCGACTTATTCGGGCATTCGCAACCGGGTGATATTAAGACAAGTGAACATTGCATATGTGAGTACTTTATAATTCGTTCTTACACTGAAGAGCATACGAAAGCCATCTTTCTCAGAGAGCAATAATAACTTCAACTACATCGTCTAATATCGTGAAGGATGTGATATCTTAAAATATTAAGTATATTTTTTATCCATACTTTTTTCACTTTAACTTTTTCACTCGTTAACGGTATAACCCTTGTCATTGCAGCAATTGAACACTTATTTGCGTACAAACTGGGCAAAAGCAAATGTGTGGATAACCGACGACATATCTGTTCAAAAGTGATGGATGTCGAAGGTAAGTTCAATATGTGTCAGATAAATGTAATGAACAAATAACACGATTGGAAGTACATTTGTAATTTGGGATAATTGAATCTTCATTTTTTTCACATTTCTCAAAAGTGTTAGGTGCCATATAGCTGAGTGTTGCAATATTACAATTAATTACTTATAAAATCAAGTGATTAACTTAGAAGAAAAGCAGATTAGCTTACATTGCAGATTTAACTACCTTATTTCAACATCAAATTATCCTAAAGTTGTTTCAATCGTGTTAAATTGTTACATTTTTTCATGTGTTTGTGACGATTCATCATGCACGATATAACATGTGTAACACGTAACTTTAGGGTTATTTGAATATTCATGCACTTATCGTATATCAATGGAAACTTAAACGAACAGCTCTATTGGGCAAGTGCAGACCTTGCTTGTGCTCGTTTCGGTGGCAGATTGGCAACTATTCCGTCAAGACAGGCCCAGGTAAATGTGTGATATCGTAATGTATTGTAAAAATCCTATCAGCCTTTAGTGAGCAATTATAAAAAGATCGTCAAGTGCATGACCCCTGCAGTTAAGGGTAAGTTAGTGATAGCCTTCAACTGAAATTTTATAAACATAAGATAATAATATGTGAATGTTATACAACAGATTTATACATATACATTTTCATACAAAACAAAGAATTATGGCTTTTGTCTTTGAAGTGGTTTCTCCGACATCAAGTTCTGCGAACTGGTACTACTAAGGATTGGTGGTTAGGAGAAAAGTTCAACAACGAATCGTCTCTTCGAAATAACAGTTTCTTCATCAGTGGAGAGGTGACTACCGGACAATGTTCAAGTAAGATGATGTCAGCTAATGTCTTATCCTTATATATATGAACTGATTACTTTTACAATCGGTACAACAAGCAACCTAAGGTGCCTACCCACTTTGACGAGATGTCAACGTTCAAAACTGCTACATAGTCCCACTTCTTTGAACGAATATGTTAGTGAGTGAGTGAGTGGGTGAGTCAGTCAGTCAGTCAGTCAGTTAGTTAGTCAGTCAGTCAGTCTTCCGGCCAGCCAGCCACTCAGTGAGTAGCTAATTATGTGTGACACAGTGGTGTGCAGATGGACATTTGCAAGGACAGAGGTACGGGATATTATTTTGGGAGGTACATGGGAGAATTGATGGATAAATTAGTGTCTGGAGGGACAATCTTTCCAGACATGTGGAATGATGCAAAATGTGTGTTATTCACGGGTCGTCGTATAGGTCAATAAAAATGCTGTTGGCTGATTTAGTGCATACCATGTAGACCTGTCGTAATTAGTCCCCACGGACGACTTATAGGTTTAGTCATGTCCGTGCGTGCGTGCGTGCGTGCGTGCGTGCGTGCGTGCGCTCGTTCACGCAGATATCTCAGAGACGCCCGGATCAATTTCATTCAAACTTGGTACAAGGATTATCATCTATACCATACATATGCACGTCTATTTGTTTTACGATCCGAGTCAATATGGCGGTCTGGTAGCCATTTTGTTTCCTGTATTTAATGTCGGTGCGTATGTTGACGCAAATTTCTCAGTGATGGTAGGAGCGATTCCATTCAAACTTGGTACATAGATTACTCTATATGTTATACATATGAAACTTGATTTTTGTTTTGATCCGGTCTAAAATGGCCGCGTAGCGGCCATTTGTTTCCTATATTTGAAGACTGTGCGTTCGTTCACGTAAATTTCTCAGCGATGCCGAGCATTGCATTGAAAGTTGGTAACTATATTAATCCTTATCACATATATATGCACGCCGATTTTTGTAATCATTCGATCATAAATGGCTGTGTGACGGCCGTTTCCTTACTTGTATTTGATATCCACCCACAGGATCCCAAGGTATGATCCACAGGCGTTCAAGGATGAAATTAATATTAATGTTGTGTCCATGCATAAGGGCTCATGAATGCAGATATCTTAGATATTCCTGTGCCAATTCTTTTTAAACTTGGTACAAGGATACTACACTATGGCATACATATGCAGGTCTATTTATATTGGTGTGGCATGCATAATTAGTTCTAATTTGCTTAATTCGAGATTAGAGCGCTGTTTCTTGTACAGCTGTGCCAAATTTGATGAACCTTTGTGCAGATGTTTTTAGTCCCCACGGACACCATCCGTGGGTACTTATAGGTTTGGTCATGTCTGTGCGTCCGAGCATGCGTGCGTGCGTCCGTTCATGCAGATATCTCAGAGATGCCTGGAGCGATTTCATTCAAACTTGGTACAAGGATTATTTCATATTTCATACAGATGCACGTTGATTTGTTTTATGATACGATCCAAAATGGCTGCCATGCGGCCATTTTATTACCATTTTTCAGTTAAAGAGCCATTACTCAGGCATGTTTCAACCGATTTTATTAAAAAAAACCCGGCTAGTTTTCAATCGGATTCGAACCCACAACATACGGCATCAGTCGCCTAGCTGAGAGGCCACAGAGAGAACCGCTCGGCTAAATCTCCACTCCCCAAAAAGAGTGGTTCAATAGCCGGCTAAGTTGTTACATTTTTCTGACTGAGACCGCTCAACACGTTGTAGAGTTCGTGAAGCACTCACGCACGCATGCTCACTATCATACATCGCACATACACACTTTATCGAAGCGAAGAAACGAATTTCATTCAAAGTTGGTACAAGGATATTGACCAATGACATAGATATGCATGCCAATTGTTTTGTGATACAATCCAATATGGCTGCGGTATGGCCATTCGGTTTTGATTTTTTAAAGTACAGAGCCATAACTCAAGCGTTTCTCAACCGATTTTATTCAAACTTGGTACAAGGAAATTGACCTATGTCATACATATGCACTTCAATTTGTTTTGTGATACAATCCAATATGGCCTCCAGGCGGCGATTTTATTACCATTTTTTTCATGTACAGAACCATTACTCAGTCAAGTTTCAACAGATTTTATTCAAAGTTGGTACAAGGACATTGACCTACCGTATGTCATACATATGCACATTGATTTGTTTTGTGATACGATTCAATATGGCTGCTGTGCTGCCATTTTGTTATGATTTTTTCATGTACAAAGCCATAACTCAGGCACATCTATACTGATTTTATTCAAAGTTGGTACAAGGACATTGACCTAAGTCATACATATGCACATTGATTTGTTTTGTGATACAATCCATGTGGCCATTTAATTACGATTTTTTTCATGTCCTTAACTACAACTCAAACAAGTATCAAGCGAATTTATTCAAAAGTATTTCTATCACAGACCTAATGTAGAAGACTCTATCCTCTCTGAGGACCTGTACTCAAAGTACCCATTAACAAGTGGGGACTGTGTCATCAACGATGACTTGTTTTCTAGTATTTTAGTTACATGACACATATTTTGACTTGTTTTAGTTGAAATCAAACTGCAAATGTGGTCACCTAACTGCATTAGGTTCCAAGACAAGAAATTTGACCTTTTTAATTTAACGATTCTTTAACGATTAAAAAGCTCAGAACCCCCGTAAAGTATACATTTTCCGAAAGCCTAGATATAGGGGAACATTTTTGGTAACCACAGTGTCACCATTTTTTACATAACTATCACGTGACAGGTAATTTGCATAACCTTCAAAAAATCGGTTTTCTCTATGTTTTGTCTCAATACTTCAAAATATCTGACTCAAAGTGCTAGAATGCAAGCTGTCATTACACTCTTTCAAAGTGTGTCTCAGATTTTTTATATCTTGCTTACTTTTTTGGAGCACAATTTTAAAGAAATCAACTACGGTTAAATTCACTTCTCTGGAAGTTGTTCTGGCATAAAAACAGTCTAAGAAGGTTTAAAAAAATTCTGAGACACACTTTTCAAGACCCTTACGACAGCTTTCACTCACACAAATTTCAGCAACATATCTCAAAGCATTGAAACAAAACATAGGAAAACCGATTTTTGAAAGGTTATGCAAATTACCTGTCACGTGATAGTTATGTAAACAATGGTGACGCTATGGTTACAAAAGTGTTCCCTATATCTAGGCTACCTGAAAATATACAATTTACGGGGGTTCTGAGCTTATTAAACACTAGAGAATTGTTAGTTTAAAATGGTCAATTTCTTGTCTTGGAACCTTAAGACGTGATAAACACCAAACTCAACAATGTTATCGTAATGCTTATCCTAGTTTCAGAAATAGGTGTAACATTTAGGGGCTCCGTGCTAATTCTCACGATAATCGTTACAAAGGATCGACATGACAGTCCTTTCATCTATACTGTCACTCTTCAATATGTCATACTATACGGAAGGAGATGCTACGATCAGTCTTCAGCGCGAACTTCTGTGAACAATGCAATATACAATTTTTACTACTTAAAGGAGAAATTTGTCTAATCAAGACTCACGGAGAATTAAACTGGAAACTAGAGAGAAACATGATGAAACTATTTGTGTGTAGAACTAACTAAATGCGTATTGATCGAGATTATAATATGCGGAAAAATCGAGATTAATCACTGAGATTCATCTACTATACGCCTGAAAAGAATTGACTTGTTATATTTTTCTTTTACCGGTGTAAATTGACTGAGAATGTAAGATTCGGGTGCTACTTTCAAAACACCACATCTAGCATTACATAGGTCAATGAAATTCGACATATTCCGATATTTCTTCTGGGGAGCGGGCCGAAATATATAATCCCATATTTTTCTTGAGGTAATAAAAATGATATGAGATTAAGAACTTACCCCCTGCTCGGCGACGCATGAGGCAATCAAATGCATCAGATTATAGACGCAGTATAGTGATTAAAGTTACAGTTTTAACAACATAGATACATGACACATAAAAGGAGTACTAAGACTAAGATATCAAACGTGGGTAATATAAAGTTTTGTTATTTTTACTCGCTCTGAGTTTTACATCGATTCGGGGACAGTGTGTATCAACTAAAGTCGACAAAAACCGAATCTTATTTATCCATGTACATACACACACAAACGGTTATAGTCTTTGCAGCTACTCTCTTCCTTCCATATTGTTGGCGGCCAATAAATGGCTGGGCGAGTTCGCCAAACTCAAACAACACACAGAGTTAACAGTAATAACCAAACTCTTAGGTTAGAACAGGGTTCTTTCTGCCACCAGCAAGCGATTCTTCGTCGAAGACTTTGCTGCAAACCAAACCACACCATACGGTTCTGGGCAATCGCAGTTTGACCATGTCAATTTCACTGCTTGCGACCATTTAACGCTTTGCAATGAACTGCAACGGAAGGAAATTCATCCCTGAACCGCGTTTTTTCTCGCAGCAACAAAACCTAACAGTGTTGAGCCATGGTCACTGTAGAAATGGTACTGGACGAGGAAGTTCAGCAGTATGTAAATTATGTAAACAGAAGCCAAAGCAATTCACAGTTATTTTCAGAGTGAGCTTTTAGAACTGTGATGAAACTTAAGATAAACTTGGATAACCTTCGTATGAACCTCGAAAAGGCGGAAAAGGCCGACTGCGTGGGCTTTTGGACATGCCCATCTGCATCTTTTACTTGCTAATAACTATCTACAACGCACAACCGTAAATGAGGAGATATGAGTAGAACTTGACTCCAATGCGTAGAAACGGAATTTAATAGTTGCCGTTTGGGGCGTGACACAGACTCTCGAGTGACTAAATAACTTATATAAATGTAAGGATAAACACCGTTTTACTTGCCGTCGAAAGAGCTTGAAGAGTTGTGGTCAAAGTGAGGATGCAATTCGTACTTGAATGAGCTATGATAGGGTTTCTTCTTTATAAAATATAAAAAACGAAAGCATGTCACACATGACATTATGATATAAATATGTGAAGTTTGATTGAGGAGAACTTTGTCCTTGTTTAGATCGTATCTAAAGCTTTTCAGTTATTTAAATTCAACATTTAATTATTGTTCATTTGTTCTTCTCTAGAAATGACTCTAGACCATAATTATTTCTGGACTACAGATGCTTGTGATATGGAAAACTACTTTGTATGTCAAGAAGGTAAAACGTTTTTCACAAATTAGTTTCGTAGGATCAAAATGCTTTGAATTGATTTCACGTTTTGCTGTAGGAAAGACTTATTTTAATATATTACTGAGCAAACAGATACTTCAACAAACGTTTACGGTAGCCTTACACAGTACACAGCGTCCCTTGCTAAAACTCACTCTCTTGCAAAATTTATTCAAATTTCATTAATTTGTTAACCCAAGACTAAAATATTGGTTTTGTTTACCTTGTAGCATGACAAGCAGTTGGATGAGACGGAGCCGTTTATTATGCTAATTTCTGCGTATCACCCGATTTGCTTGTTTTTTTGGTCCCATTTACAATATTTCAAAAGCAAATTTACTCCACTCTGGCTGGGGCAAAAGTGTATGAAATTATCACATTCCATATTTACTTATCTCGATTTTGATCAATCTTGTGTCATGTCAACGTCACCTTATGTATTTCATGTTCCCTTTCAGTAATGTATCTAACATGTATCTAAGTAATATAGTCAAGTTTTTTACCTAACCAATCTCACACTGTTTCTATTAATATAGATACCATCAAAGATAATGGATGCGTCTTTGGTTAGTGATCAACACATACTGTCATTTCCATGCAATTTACCGATGTTTTATGCATCGACAGCTTGCAAGTTGATTTGAAATATTCGTTCAGAAATTAATGAATTAAACGTATAATACGTGAAAAATTCAAGTCAGACGGTAAATAGTGATGTTTATGAAGATGATAATGGAATTGACGATGACAGTGTTGACTATAGTGGTGAGGGCTACACAGTGTGAATGACAATTACCATACATCCTATGCCTGTATTGCCATTCTTCTATTGTTCAGACGGTACTGATATGAGCCCATATTTTAACTAGTGAAAATATGGATTATATTTTCACTGTAACCGAACTACTTACAGCGACGCGTACGCGTGACCTTCGCTATATGTATGACCATCGTTGGTATATGTACATATAAAACAGCTGAGCGAATAAGACAAATGACAATCCGAAATGTCATTATGATTATGGTCAAATTATGTTGTTTGCAGTCACTTTATGGGCATTACATTTAGGCACAAGTACAGTTGTACCAAAATCATACAAACAAACGTATTGAAAATTTGTATAATTTGCCGACACCTGTCAATTCACGGCCGGTCCCGTGGCGGCAGTGTTTTCGTGTCGTCTATGCTGCTGAAGATTACACCATGGATGTATGATTACACGTAAAGATATCGGTTGACAGAGCATCATGATAGAATCGCTTTACGACAAGTTTCCTGTTGATGAGCTTGAATTACAAGCGGTGAATTACATCGTTTACAGTCGTAAATGAGCCACGAAAATCCAATCGCACGAAAATACTCGCGACAGACAAGGTTGAAGGTGCACATGATATTTGATATTTGTACCTGTCAGTGCACAGGTCATGTTCGTGTCTGGTGGCACCGATGCGGTGCGGGTTTCAGATATAATGTACCATCTAGGGAAAGTCAAACTTTCGCTTGGGGTGTTAAAGGAAGTTTAGTTCTATTTAGGCAAGCCAGGAACGAAAATATACGAGCAGACGACGGAAATACCTTTGAAATGTTTTATTCGTACAGCAACAAATAAAAATCACGAACGAGTTACGACACTACAGCTTACAGTGTACTCACTTCATGTTTTCACTAATCCGCTTACTGAGATGGTAAATTCGGCATATTTGACGTCTGGGAACATGTATAATTCTTCGAGATAAACTGACTGGTACGGGTATTATATCCACTGTATGTGCATTCATAGATGTCGCAGAGCTGCTTGCTCTGTGCTCTCAGCTGTTCATACTCGATAGAGTTTGAGCGTGGCGCGAGTATTTTGACCCGATTTTGGCGGCCTCATAACTTTCACGCAGGGATGAGATTATGTATCAAAACACGAAAACACACCCATTTTACAAACTCCCGCCTATGTTTTACATCCACCGTCATTTTAAAGTAAAAATAAATCTTCTTCAAATTGTGAAAACCTGTGTCGACATTGTAATATTTAAATTGTTCGCTTTAAAAGTGCCAAATAAACCCTCCTTTGAAGTGGAATGCCCAATAGCGGAAAAATATCAAGAAGTGATACGGTTGTCATCACTCCTTAGCAACCAACTTTTTATAAGTACAGCCTGGAGGAAGCAAGGTCGATTTCAAGTTGATTTCGTCTCTAATTTCGGAGCGTCTGTAGGAAAACAGTCATAACCAAAGCATGCATGTATGATAAAGGTGCGCAACTCGTCAAAATACGGACACATCACTCGAATACGACGCGGTATCGCCCAAACTTCGTGTAATAACGCCGACAATTATCGCAACGAATATAACGGCTATGACAGCAGCATTAACGGAATCGACAACGATAACGATAGTTGTGAAGACAAGGGCGGTGATGCTGCTTCAGCTGCCGCGGGTGACAATGATGATGATTTCCATGGCATTGGTGAGTGAAAATCAGTATGTCGTTTGGTTTCAGTGACATTGAAATGCTAAACTTTTGTATTTACGCACCGAGGACATTTTCACCATTGATAACTGCAAGGTCGCTTTTAACACGTTTGCAACTAATTTGGGATAATTGAATGGGGAAGTAATGTCAATTCAATCTTCAAATATAACCTTATATACCGTTCTTTTTAAGTTACACATTTGTTTTAATGAGTAATATGTAATATTGCAACATTCAACTATATGACACCTAACACTTTTGAGAAATTTGAAAAATATGAAGATCCAATTAACCCAAATTAGTTCCACTCGTGTTCTTTTACAAATATGTCTGCATCTTCTATATTTGTTGCTCGCTATATACTGTAGTTTTTTCCTTTCTATTTACTTATTTGGTTTTTTTTTGCAAAATAGGATGGTATTCTAATGACGACAGGTGTTACCGTTATGTCCATAGTATATCGTTCAGCTTCAATGAAAGTCGTCAGCAATGTATGTCGTAAGTATCAGGCACATTCTGTAATTGAAGACGACTGCATATTACATTTATAAAAGCGCCATCAGAAGACGGACAAGTACCGGTACTGTATCAAGCAGTGCATAGATGTTATTGACAAAATAAGCATTGGAATTTCGACTCAGCACACTGCTTCATTGTTTCATAACTTTCCTTGAGCCATTTTGTGTTACCGCATATGCTATTTCGTATTTTTACAGTGCTGGGGCTCACTTATAGTTACGGTACTAAATGATACTGACAATCAATTCGTCACGTCACTTATCAACCAAACCTGCGTCTCGTGTTTAGCCTTTATCGGTAAGTAAATCATAAGATTACGATATGTTAATTTTTCAAATGATCATGATTATCAGTGATTAAGATGACGAAAAAAAACAATTTCGTTACTATCATTTCACAGGCTACAACGATGTCGGAAATGAAGGCGTTTTTACTTGGGATGGTGGCGTCACAGGAAAATACGAGAATTGGTCTTCGAGCAATCTGCTAACTGACAATAACGACTGTGTATTGTTAGATTCATCGGACGGTACTTGGATAAAGACGAATTGTTCACAGCCAAATGGCTTTACATGTGAAATGACATCGTTCTCGTAGGGCTACAATGATTTCAAACCACCGTGACGATCATAACTTCATAATACTTAAAGTTATACAACGTCAGTGTTATTACAAAGTCCAACTTACTTAGAGTCATTGCAGTAGTGTCGTTCAATTACTTATATGTAGTAGTGTTATAGAAGTATAATTAATTTCTGGATGTTCTAATACATTTTGCCAGACTCATGTGACCATTATAGACAGCCAATTATATCCCGAAATTACTATAAAAACTTCAAATTATTGGATCTGTCAAAAGTCATGCCAAAGTCCCTATCAACAAGCTGGCAGAGTTTTAGGGACGCTAGACAGGGTGACTACCGGGTACAGACAAATTGATTTAGTTTGCAGAAGGTAACTTACAAAAAATACTTTTATTGAACTTACACTTGCATTCTCTTTAATTCTTACATATTCATAGGTTGTTATTGTTGTTCACGATGATGTTGTTTTCACATGCAATTAATAAACCATCTTTCTACAAAGGAACCAATTTGTAAAGGAAGGCAGAGACCCATCTCTCCGGATTAAAAGTCTGTTGAAAGATATGACCTTCGAATTGTAGATTGATAAAAGGTTTTGTATTAACGTATGCTGGTTTAGAAATAATTTACTTTCCTTCTGTATGCTTACATCTTTTGCGTTGTTTGTTAATTTAAATATTTAACTTTGCACTTCATAAAAGACAAAATCGAGCTATATTTGCCTTTGCAAGTAGCAATTACGCCAAAATTATGATTTTAAAGTGTGCTTTCTGGATTTGACAATGCCGCGAGTGTGATGATATTTCAACAAAGTGAGAAAACATAGCAGCAAAAAGACTGGGTTTGAGCGAATGTACTTAAGTGTACATCTAAGGCTTAGCGGTAAAGCGGCTACTCAACACCCTGTACTCAGAATCAGATGAAAGACGCTCATGATTGTTACCATATATTAGCTCCAAAGGATCACGTCTGGTATTGCTTTGCAATTGTGATTCTAAAGAAGCGAACACTATCGGTGCCGTGACAAATCGTTCGATCAGTTATTGGCAGGTACTCCTGTCCTCGAAAATGAAAGAATTGAACATTTGCTCAAATTTTCCTCAAGCAAACTCTCAACCATTCTCTTTTAAAATCAAGATTACAAATCGGGAAAATAGTTCAAATTTTGGCATTAGAGAGAGAAATTTTCCAATATTTCAATGTTACCGGTATTCGAAATTCAAAATGAACCGTCATCCCTGTATTAACTCTATGGGGAAAATAAGTTTCACGCTTTTCACAATACTAAGCCTTCACTTATTCCAACAGGTTCAAAATAAGCCCCACAAGTAGGAGACTGGAAAATGATTTAGAGGCCCTAACAAAGTTGAAGGCAGCTGCAATTATTTGCACCTTTCTCAAGATATGAATGCCATCGATGATGCTATAATCAGTCAGTTAAACAGCCCCCTAGGATTGTGCCAACATATGACACTGATTTGGCACATCAGAAAATGGTTAAAGGCTATTCATTGGCTAAGGAAGGTCAGATCTGTACGCCAGGTCTGGCAGTTTTAACTGACTTATGCCATAAGACCACATAGGCCACCGCAGTAGCGTTGAGGTAAATTTTCCTCCTTTTTTGAAAATGTTGAGCGGCACGAATTCTCTTGACAGGTGTTTGGTCAATGCCAGCTTAAATACTGATAAATTTTTCGTATAGGCAAGTCCACGGAAATTTTGAGTTAGTAATGAAAATATCGCCCTCTGTGGTGTTTTGGTAAAATTCATGCTCGTTGCTTTGGTTTCCATGGGCCTTACAATACCACCGAATGCTAAAGCCATCTTTCACAACTGTCTGCATTTTGATTCAAGTAGGCAATTATCTTAAAATGTTTTACAAATATACTTCAAATTAACTTTATATAATAGCAGTAGAAGACATTTTGCATTTTCTCGTAAGCTTATTTAAAATTTTCACATTTGTGCATTCACCTTTTAGCATATAAAGCGTGAAGGACTTCACCTAATGCAATTACATTTGCTATGTTAAGTGGTGATACAATGGCTGTGATAAAAGAAATTCAGCATTTCCATTTCAGCCATGACACATTTACATACTTCCTGTCTTTTGGAATTTCATGTCTTTTTGAATTTATTTGATGATTAATGCTTGTGATGTTGATGATAACAATGTCAATGAAGTTGCAATTTTTTGGCAAAAAGATACAGAATGAAGGGAGCATTTAAGTTCATATTTGGTTAAGGGTTGGATATAGCCGAGTGATTTTAACTGAGATGCCATTACTAGGTATCTAGGGGCCGTACATGGCACAGTCAAATCAATATTCATAATTTTGTAAAATTTAATATTATAAGATGAATTAGTAATAGACCATTCGAGGACAGTAAATCAGTCTTTTTCCAACTGCTAAGTTAATGTTGTGTTTGCCAAAAGTGAAAGACTTCAACTTTTGCTCAAACTTTCCTAATAAAACTTCCAACTATTTTGTCATTAAATCAGAAATGAAACACAAGAGTTACTCTGCAAAGCTTGGTCGCAAAAAATAATTGACAAAAATGTTTACTAAAATTTGAAATCGAAATGGCCGCTATCCACATTCAAATAGGAATAGAAAAAACGATGTCTCCAAAACCTATGATGATATTTTTTTCTTACACCTAGTACTTTAAAATGAGCCCCTAGCCCTTCAGCGGTAGACCACAAAACGTTTTACAAAAACATGAGTCTGAATATCTGTCCCAGAGGAGCATCGTACATTAACATTACTCTATTATCTTTTTAGCTTATCTTACTTACAGTCTGGCTGCCTAGTCCATCTTTCTCATTCAACCTTGTTTTAGCTTCTTGGCGTTTTTTCGAAAAGGATTTTGCTTGTCAAGATTATAATTGAAAAACATGTTACTTCTATGGTATAACTCTGTTGATAACTGCATATTTCTCCTAGTGCTTCGCTGGAAACAAGTTAATAACCGTAAATTACAATATTAGAATAGAAATTTGCATACAAATATGGCTTACTTTTTATGCACAATATATAAATATATATATATATGTATATATATATATATATATATATATATATATATATTATATATAAACAAGTTAATAATCATAAATTACAATATTAGAATAGAAATTTGCATACATCAAATGTGGCTTACTTTTTATGCACAATGTATATATATATATATATATAATATATATATATATATATATATATATATATTATATATATATATATAATCGCGATCATACCAATCCATAATCCAATAAAACTAGGTCAAAATTTGTAAGACAATAGTTGTAAACATAGACACAAAACAGCACAGAACAGACAGTAAATAGACGGTACACAAACAAAGTCAAATTCCTGAAAGAAAGATATATGGAATTCTGGCCAAAAGACCAAGAAGTGATGTCAGGTGTTTCGAAAATAGTAAGCTCTTCCTGCCCCACATGTGGCACCCCCCATATATCAATCTGTAAGTCAGATAGGTAGTGGTCACTAACTAAGGCCCCATGTCACCGATGCCACCAGTGATCATTTGTCGAAGAGAGATATCGTATTTATCAACTAGCTTGCGATACCTCCCAAAAAAGCGTTTGAATGTAGAGACAAGTCTTGCTCTGGTGTAACCTTGATTTAACAGTTTGAAAGAGAGATGGCCATGTCTCTCTACAAAATCACCATATGAACTGCATGGTCTTGCATATCGAATAAGCTGGGAAATGTATACCCCATAAGCAGGTGAGAGTGGAATATTACTGATGAGGTGTGGAAAATTAATTATACTAAAGTTGAAATCATCTCTTTTGTCATATAGCCTAGTAGAAAGGTGACCATTAGAGTCAAATTCAAGTAAAATGTCCAGATATGAAGCAGAAGAGGCCGTTTCTGTAGTCTCTTAATCTCCATTTCTGGAGGATAAATCATAGCGAGATATTTACTGAATTCAGAGTTATTCAATGAAATAACATCGTCTATGTATCTAAATGTAAGGTTGAAAGTACGAGCTGGAAGACCTTTTTTGCTTGATAAGATTCTTGATAAATTCTGCCTCGTATGAGAACAGAAATAAGTCGGCAAGTAAGGGAGCACAGTTAGTGCCCATGGAAATTCCTATACACTATTGGAAAATGTGTCCTCCAAATTCAACAAATATGTTGTCAATGAGGAAATCAAGCATACTGATAATGTCTTTCTCGGTATAAAACACTTTAGCGTTAGTAATATTTTTAACAAAATATGTAGAATTATACCTAATACCACATATTTGTAACGGCGTGAACCGTTGTTGTAGAAAATGCTTGGTTGATGTTTTTCAAGCGTTCTTTCAATTTATCATGTGGTATTATGGTATACAATGTGGAAAAATCGAAAGTTTTAATAGATGTTATTTTTGAAACAGATCTTGATTTCAAATTTCTATTATATGTGCATATTATGTAAACAATTTATCACCATTCCCGCTTAAAATTGTTTCGTCATTATTTGTATGTTTCCATATATATTGGTTTGACTGCTATACTTTGAGCGAGTGCCATGTTGTGTTTCCTGTTGTAAAAGGCATATTGGGTCTTTCTGTAGTTGCTCAATGTCGCCAACATTTTTCAAAGCAATTCAGTAACGGTTTCTAATGGAGCTGTAGGCCCCCTTTTTCTAATAGGCATGTATTAACATACCGTGCGTCAATCACACATCTTGTGGTCGAATATGTATAACCTCTGTGGACGTTGTGGTCCAAGACACGGAAATCATGTCATTTTTTTCCATTCTTTAAAAAATACGATTGGAACTATTTTGGGATAATTGGATCTTCATATTTTTTAAATTTGTCAAAAGTATTAGGTGCCCTATAGCTGAATGTTGAAACATAACAAATTACTCATAAGAACAAGTGCATAACTTAAAAACCAAAAGCAGATGAGCTTACATTTGTAGATTAAACCGACATTACTTCCCCATCCAATAATCCCGACTTAGTTCTAATCGTGTTAAATATCGTTTACATAAATTCCATGCACTACAATATTACTAGAGAACATCTGTACTTTGGTACGGTAGATTGTTTCACTTAATTTTGATATACTGGGTTGCATGGTGTTCTATATTTATGTGTCAATTGCAAAAGTTGCCAACCATGACATATGTAGCTTCGGTATTGATGGACGATGCATCAAAATGTGTTCAAACGCACATGACATCATGAATATTACCAGCTAAGGCCTATAGAAGCTTATGGATATCATACGTACATACTTAAAGGCCCATCTCATCTACCAAATAAATATAAGCAATGTGTTATTGACTCTATTTTTGTCATTTTTGGTCATTTTTTTCACCAAAACAGCTTGTGACAGCTTCGATATTAAGTATATGTTTTTGTTATACATTATCGTTGTCACCCAATTAAAGGGAATCATCTTGTCTCCCACAAGCCCACACATGGTGACCCTTGACTTTTACTATCTTCTTTGAAAGTGGTGATTTGAAGTTTTATCACCGAAAGTTGAGCTTTCCAATTTTAGGCGGGTACTACTTTAATTTTTTTCAGAGTCTGAACTGTGTGTACTGTAGCACCTAACTTTCGCTTCATTTAACATTAATCCAGCAAAGGTAAATGGCCTGTTTGAAGACATTTGCATTTCACACCGACCCAAGCCCTGAGGATTTAGATGCATTACAGTAACCGTGCCCACGTGAGATCGTAACTATCAATAATTAAAGGAATGATGTGTGTTTCACTAACCCGCTCCCTAGAGATTGTTTCTATCCTCTACCATAATCGCCAGTGTTACTTTTCGTATTGTTAAACCTACCTGCAAGGTTTATTGCAAACACTTCCTGAGGATCCTTGTACACCGAACAGCGTTGATGCCAAGTGTTTATCTCTCAAAGATCGTATTTGAGCTGCATCCTCTTCCTTGCTGTTTAATTTCATAACAATTTGCACACTGGTTACATGCGTCCTGTTAGCCCAGCTGAGTCTGAGTATGATTATTGATTATATGACATATCATGTTGTGCCGAGCAGTTATAGATATCCAAAACTGTTTACCATAACTACGGCGCTCAGAAAAGTACTGCCCATCGACAATAAAAGTAAAATACGAACGTAATATGAATATTAAAGTAATATACTTTTCAACTTGCATTCTGAAGCTACAGCAATAAGTAAAGATAAGGACAATCAGGGTTCTAGAGAATTAAACATCAGCAATAAAGAAGAGATATAGTCGTGTGACTTAGTGACTTAGTACAGGAGAAACAATTGAGATAGGCAACTGACTTGATATACAGGGAACAGGCTGTTGCTTTGTAAACCATTGTTGCTGTCTAATCAGCTGACCAGTAATAGTTCAACAGACGTTTTATCCTTTTCTATAACTATCCAATCCTTTTGAAGATAAATAAGATTTTCTAGGAGAGTAAATGGCATCAAAAGAGAATCTGGAGCACTCTTATGGGCAAAGAAAGACAATGCTGTAAAAGTACCTGAGTTCAAATCGAGTGAAGCAGCCGATGAAGATGTCCAAGTCTTTGGAGAGGTCAATCAGCTTCGCATATCTGTTATCTTGCCACCCGAAGTCACGACCTTGAGTATTTTCACCGTCCGCGGAACACTGCACTGCATCTGTGCGAATTTTGAGGATACCTTTTTTCTGATAACATTTCCTGTGAATGCCGATGGGCAGTTGTATTCTCGCTAGGACAATCGTGCGCCTTGGTTATATATATTTTCATTAAACTAAGTATTCCCCTATGTGAAACTCCAGACAATGACCAGCTGATGTCAATTGCAATAACGTCATATAGATCTCAACCTCAACAAGTTTGAGATCGTTTAAGTTTTTATTGAAATTGACGATATTTAATATCCCAGTACTCGGAAATAAAAAAATGTTTTATTTTGGGTATATTTCACCTGTTATGAAGCGTTTAGCATAATGTTGATCCTTTATGTGAGTTCATGAGACTCAGTATACTTTCCAATGAAAACTTGCTTTGCATGTCTAACATGTACTTTATGCTCTAAAAACACAACATCAACCTCTCTCCCGGCAATAAAATATCAAAATAAAGGTGACATAGCTTGTACACTTCTCATAACAGTTTCAAGGGAAACGGAAAAGCGATGGTTTACTCAGGTAAGACTTCAATCGCCACAGGTCAGAGTCTACAAAAACATTTAGAAATCGCTCCCCAGGTAATCATTAAGTATTAAACACTTGGTAATGCATTAGACACTGATATTTGTTGAGAGCATGGTCTCTAATTATTGCTTGTGTTCTGATTTTTCTCTCTGAGCCCGCTTGATAAATGCTAGCGAAGGCACGACGACGAGCACAGACACATCATTTAACAAGTCTGTTAAATAATTTTTCTGTGAGGTTTAAATTTATTCCTGAAGAACATAAAAAATCTCGATTGCTACAAGGCTGAGTCAAGTGATACTTGATACCTATGTAAAACTAATTAAAGGTTTAACGAGGATGTCTGATCCAGATGTAACAGGAACATTTAAGTATCAAGCCTATATCATATATATATATATATATATATATATATATATATATATATATATATATATATATATATATATATATATATATATATATATATATATATATATATATATATATATATATGGTAACAAGCAGGAGACAATTAAGCTACTTGATATATCGAATTGTCTATGGCACAACTATAAACTTTTTATTTTCAATACAAAACTAGTTATATCTTTGCATTTATATATGTTAGGTAATTAATATGAGTATGCTGCACTAGAATATGGTGATCAGGAGGGCATTTGTGTGAAAGAAATTCGACTTTGGAATTTCACCCAAAAGTGTTCTCATAATATACATTGTAGTTTATGGCACAAATTATGAGTAATTTGTTTTCCTTTGTATATTGGTGTATATTTGACAACTGACTAAATTTAATCCACTGGAATAAGGTATTTAGAAGAGCTTACGTGTGCAACAAATATGGTACTGAAATTTCATCAAACGTTTTCAATGTGTTATACATATGAGCCTCTCGAGCTATTTGAATTTAATTCCATTCCCCACTTTTACAGACAGCATTAAAGTGTTCACAAGAGCAAGTGTTTCATTTGATAACCTTAGAAAACTGGTCTCTGAACGAATTGTTTTACCATTATGATTTGCATAAGGGAAAAGTTTGTTTCTTGTGCCCCTCAAACCATATCTCCCTGCTTTTCATCGTCATGTTTCTTACCTTCTACTTGCCAACACCTATTGTTATCAAAGATCAGACTTGACATTGTTACAGGAAATGTAAGTGGAATCGAATAATTTGAAATTTAGCAGTTATAGCGCATACAGTTCAGAGTCTTCGACTTTTTAAGGTAGCAGCCACCTAAAAGTTGAACGACTTACACGTCTGCTCGAACCTTATATAAGGAAATTATAAATCATTTCCTTTAAAAATCAGGACTAACAATAAATGCTAACCATCAAACTTTGGTATAAGAAAAACAAATTACCTAGCATTTGCAGATTTTTGAAATTCAGGATGGCCACCATCTATATGTTAACCTCTACGAACGAAATCACACTCATTGTTTTTTCCAAAAATAAGTCTGTGATAAGTTCAGTTACACATTGAGCTTAAATACACCATACAAGTGTTAGATCAAAAGGTATTCTTAAAAATTCGGTCTCCGAGTATCTGTCCCCGAAGAGAATTCTTACTATCTTTATTATTCTTTACCTATACATCAACTTGTAATTATGATACTATTCATATCTACTAAGTTTGGATGAGCTGTTATGAAATACAAAAGAAATATCTATGTGGACCCTTGTTACAACTTGATTGAACTTTCACATGAAAGACAAAATACTAACAGTCATACCATATGATAGAGTTTTGATTTCATAGGTAATGTCTTTTACTACACTTGGACTCCTACGAAACATGATCTTGCAGATGTAGTGACGACAGCAGTAAAGTAAATATATTTCTAAATTGTTGCCTCATCACATGGTATTGTAAAGGACGATTTCGAGTGCGCTTGATCTGACGTACAAAAAATCAAAATTGATTAAAAAATCAAAGTAAATTATATCGTACAATGAGTTTATATGGCTTCTTAAGCGTGGCGAAACCAAGTATATTTAAATCAAATTTGTTTCTTAATAGAATGAATGTAATAGAAATCACACTGTCTTGTAATTATGAAAATATACGACATGACAAATATTATATATAATATATATATATATATATATATATATATATATATATATATATATATATATATATATATATATATATATATATATATATCAGTGGCTTGGTGTCAATTCAGGCAATGTATAGTGCTCGATGCGTTTCCGCAGGGCATAGGTATTGCTAGACGTGGAACTTGTCGTGATTACTCTACAGACTGTTTCATGCGCTTGGCAATCGTCACTCCTGACGATTGCCAAGCGCATGAAACAGTCTGTAGAGTAATCACGACAAGTTCCACGTCTAGCAATATATATATATATAGAGAGAGAGAGAGAGAGAGAGAGAGAGAGAGAGAGAGAGAGAGAGAGAGAGAGAGAGAGAGAGAGAGAGAGAGAGAGAGAGAGAGAGAGAGAGAGAACAAACAAAGAGAGAGGGTTTCAAGGAAGCATAACATCTTAAGATTAAAGTTTTTGTCCCTTTGTATAATTTGCTGTTTAGCATTTGGCACGATGATATTGCACTTTGACCTCATCATATTATGCGTCGTCAATCTTGGTATTATTGTCCTTTCCTGAAGTGGTATTTGGTTCGAGGTGTAAAAAGCTGAAGTTGACAAGCAAAGGGAGCTTTGTATGGTTGATAAGGTGTATTTATAAATTTCGCCCTCTGCTTTTTGCCATTGCCTTAAACTATTTCATTGTTAAATAATTCTATATGTACACTATGTTGCTGACATGTGGGGCTTTCACTAAGTTCAAGATTGAAAAAATCATCAATAAGATGATGTCGCATATACTTTAACTGTGCAATAAAACATCAATTACAGCTATGATTGTGGGAGTTAGGTAGACCAATTTGTAGAATGCATATTTATCGCAAAATCATCAAATACTGATACAGTCTTCAACTCTGCAAAAGATAAACATAGAATTATATTCCAATGTTATGAATTTCTAAAAAATTAAGCTTGAAGCCAATCGATATGATTTTTAGGTACAGAGTATAAACAGCTCGTTGCAGAGGTATTGATTTGCTGAATTTTGGGATCAAGAAGGGGTCCGTAATGAAAGGGTCAACGGTTCTTCTGACAACGTCTATAGATCTTTATACACAATCCTGGATGAGTGATATGAACAATTCTTACAGTATCTTTATTCAACCTTTAAAAAGATGCTGGTATTATGGACACATCTTCATTTTTATGGTCAAACCTTACCACCACCAGGTATATGCGATAACTTTAGAATTAATGTTCATGTGTTCAGTGCATTTGAAAGTCTTATCCGAAATCTCATTCTAAATTCACTACGTTTACTGGTTATTTGCATTGCCATATATGCACAAAAACTTAGGCACTTACGTTTTGTATTATATAAGATTGAGTAGTTTTACATGGTGTCATCTTACATTTATTCATATCACATTATATGTATATTTCGTACGATACATTCAACAAAGAGACTCCATTTGGATGCTTCGGGATGCATGGAATCCTGCCTCCGACATTGTTATGTTAAAAGCATCATTTTTTGGTAGCTATGTTCTTAGAACCGCTGGAATATGTGAGTGAAAATCACAGTAGTTTGACAAAATTTACACGACCAAGAAGGGAAAGAGAGTATATTTGGATCATGACTCAAAAACGGTACAGGCATGAAAATTGCTGTGGTGAATTAAACAAACTCCTTCTTTTTTAAAGTGTGCTAATTTCTGTAGTTCACTTTTGTACATGCAACGATACATCGACGAACTAATAATGAAGAAGACTAAATATGTGTACATTGACACAGGTTTACATGTCGTTTGTCTAAACCTTAAGAGGCGGCTGAACAATTTCACTGAAGGACGCTCATGAGGCAACTATCAGACCCGAGGGATCACAATCTACGACTGATATTTCCTTGCTTCGGAGAAATGAACACAATCGATGAAAAATCTGTTATTTATTGAGCGCTCTATGAGCGTATCGGAATTTGACAATGATTTCTTACCTAAAAAAATGACTTACAAACAGAAACAAAACTTTCATCGTTTGTACCTTTCTCAAGAAATGAATACGATGCATGACATTAGTACGATTGGTCGTTTAAAAACACTCTACGCTTGTATCAACACTGATTTCGCCCATCAAAAGAGATTAAGAGCCATATATTGCTCCAATGGAAGACTGCCATCTTTGTATCTTCAAACTTTTGTACGCGACGTCTTGGAGTTTTAACGTGCTTTGTGAAGGCCGAGTATGTGTTAAACTAAGTTCTTATTGAATTGAAGGCACACTCGTGTGTTACTCATCGGAACACTGACATGTACCAGTATTTGCAGACTAAATGTCAAAACATATTGGTACAACATCATTTTACAACATTTATTCAAATGATAACTAAACTTCATCATTAGTTTGTTTCATTTATAAGAATGTATTTAACATCAAACGATCCCTTCGTGCTATTTAACGGTTTTATAAACAACACAGGCTATAGTTTCAATGTTGAACGTGTACTAAATGCTGTCGAAAAAGGAACCAAAACCCCAGACAAAAGCGGTTACCCTAGGCTTGGTGGTGGACGTAAAACTGACTCAATTCTGTCTGATAATATGATTCAAGATGCATGACACTTACGACAGAGATTATATTACTTTCAACTTTAAAGGTTATTTATGTTTATAACGCTTCGTGTTTGCCCCTAGCACGGTAGGATTTCTGTATTCTTTTAAGTTCTAACATTAAATGCATTGGGTATCGTGGCATGCTTTCACGGAAAAGCCATTACTAGTTTAATTACTAGTTTAATCCTATTAACTTTTATTAATTATTTATTAATCCTAATACCTTCATTGACGCATGGGTAACTCACTTCATGTATGAGTAAGCTATGTTCTTCATTTTAAAATGAACAACAAAATATATGCAACTCGACTAATGCCAAGGTTATTAAAGAAGCTTGGTAAAAACACAGGATTAAGATGCACTTTGATCTCAACCTTCATTACTGCATCATTACTGTAGAATTGTAGAATATTCAATACTAATGTGAAAAGTTTTGCTCATATTTAAAATGAAAATAAATATGAGGCTAGAATATTGTTTTGGTGATGAATATTGATGCTAAACATAGCAGTCTTATAAGTGGTTGGACCTGTTGCTGATTGCAAATGTTGTGTCCGACAAAAAATCTACAGCTTTCTATAGTATCAAAATCATATTATTTTCGAGGCCTTGGTAGGTAATGAATGAATGGTCATAAAACAGTGAAGGTGTGTCTTGTGTAATTTACATGTCACAGCATGTTACACGGAAGAAACGATTACTGCGCATCACCACTTTATGATGCTAAGTCCTCAGGACCATGAGATTATGCGTTGCCGATCAAATCAATTATGACAGTCATTTAAGCCATTACTAGTTTAATCCACAGATAAAAACGCCTAGATCAACATGTTTTCCCCTCATACGTGGAACAAACATCAAAATATTTCGAGTTAGATCGATTACTCTCGCTACTAAGGCAACAGAGAACGATCGATGTTCCAAGAGATATATTTTTATTGGCATTAAAAAGAAAAAATGGCAGTCGATTAGGATCTTGTCAGGGTTAATGCTTTGGTCACTTTCTTGAGGGCAATACAAATAGCATAAAGATATTAAGTCCACGATAAAATTAAATAATTCACCTCGGGTGATTTGACTAAGTCTTAAACTCTTTACCCTTCAAACATCACTAATATCTACTTTTCGTACACGTTGACAGATTTTACACGCCACTTTTTTGTTGATTTCTTGATAGTTCGGGTACCCTTCCTTAGGCTTCGCTACATTTTTATGGTAATAGACATGACCCATAATAAAGTAAGTTCATTTAGAAGTTCACTTTGATTGGTCAAAGATATTAGAGCCGGTACTGAAGGTAAATATAAAGTTCGGAAAAACAGTTTGAGCTGTCATTCTTGCCGATTTTTTAAAGATAGTTGGACTTATAGCTTGAATATTAAGTAAAATGACTTAATATTATGAAAACAATGAATCGATGAAAATCAACTACTTTATTATCCCTTATGATCTTCTTGAAGGAAATGTTGATTTTTAGCTTACCAGTCAGCGAAACAAGGCTTGTGACAACCCTGAAAAGTAATGAGGTAAGTTTGAAATTTATATTTAAGAGTTGCTAGCATTGGAATATCTTATGTTTTGCTATCTTCTTAAGATTGAATTCTCAATTAACTAAAACTACTGATGACATGCATAAACATGTACAGTACAGTACTTTATCAAAATTTGTGTTTAGTACATTTACACATTGTAGTTGTAGCAGTAGATCTTCGATCCGATTCGAACTCACAACGCACGTCACCCGGTTACCTAGCAAGACATCAAAGTCAAAACAAATCCCCACCTAAGTGATTAGACAAAAAGAGGTGATAGCTTATGTCATGTAGTGTTTCTTCTACAGCTTCGACGACCGTTTTGCATACTCCTTTGTCAATCACTTTGAGGCGCACTGCATTAGTCTTATTTTCCTTGTGTCATTCGTTGTAAATATTTTTACTTGATTTCATTTTTGTGTTAGCTGTAAATGAATGGCTCTGATGTTCAGATATTGCCAAGAGATTGTTGACATTTCTAATGTTCATGTTCCACATGAAACCTAAGTTGTTACCAGAAAGAGGGTGACCTCCTCAGATTACGCAGTTCCGGTCAAACACATTTACATGTACATGACTTTGATATAAATACACATACCAAACTAAGAAAGTGTTATTAAACGATTGTCGGTAGAATTACAAGTTGTCTAGTACAGACTTGAAGCCTGTCTAAAATCATGTTTTGATGCAAGTTGTTAAATAGCCAAAGGTACAGAAACTTCGGCAAGTCAACATTCCTGGTCCTGGTCCCACAACATGAATGCAAAAATGGTTCACATTTCTCTTCTAGATTTCACTTAGAAGTCTCTTTTAAATATCTCAATTAGACCTATCCGTGTCTTGATATACGTATATTATACTCTTCACGCCCACTCCTTTCCATAACCTTCTTCTGTGAAAGCGCTTGTATTTAACATTTCCATCTGTAGGTCCTTATCAATGAAATCACAGACAAATAGAGAGGCAGACTGGCAACGGGTAAGAGAATTGTTCAAGGCATGAAGCGGTTACGTAAGTCATCCATGTTCGCCTTGCCTCAGGTAGCTCTTGCCTTGCTTTTCCGAAGGGTGCCGACCATGCACCCTTCGGTAGTTTCCTGATTTTCGCCAATGTTTAAGCGAAAGTATGTTCGGCAAAGTTTGTGTTGTTATTGTCATGTGGTGCTGAGCGGAATCGGCGTGCTGGCGAAAACGGGAAAGTTTTGAGCTTCGGGAAAGTGAGTTTTACCATTTTAAAAATTCCTCTCACATTTTTATGAATATATAATGAATGTGTTTCAACCAAATTTGAAAGTCTTTTATCGATACTGTCTGGTTTTACTCAATGGTTTACGGTCAGTCATATCGTCTATTAAAAGTTGATCATTGAAGGACGTGTTTAGGCGTGTTGAAGGCGTGTTATGTTTTGATTGGCGTGAAGCAGTGTTTCTGCCCTGAGAGCTCACTAGTAAGTATGGTTGCTACGCGACTGGCAGCATGATACCATCTCGTCGTACTCTTTGCATAATCTCGTGCAATTATCAACCACGAACAAAGGTCTCCAAAAAAATCTAACACCTTTGAAGCTTATTTTAATATGAAAAGGCCATAGTCTACCGAGACGACCATGGAACAAAAGCCATGCCGCGTTGCTAGTCTGTTTTTCTATTTGTCTGTGATGAAATCATTTCTATTCTACTAATGTTGTCAAACGTGTTTGTTGGAGTTCCCCTTGTCATTTAGAAATAACCACCTTAGCTTTCAGGTAGTTGTATTACAAACATTTGAGATTATACATTGCTTTTCGTCAGTATAACTATTTTGGATTCCATATTTAATTTCGGAGACTATTGGTAACTTTCTTAACAGCGTCTTGTAATCAACCTTTTTCATTTGATCAATATTTATCAAACTTTAAAGGCGGGTAGACTGAGATTATTTTCTCATTGGGCCGTATTGAGTGTGCACTTTGTTCTACGGTTTTGCATGATTCTATTTGGACTGTATCCCACACAATTGACTGTAAGATCAATAATGGGCAAATCACGCAACACTAGGCCTTACAAGAGAGAAGACACCGTAACGCTTTCAGAAGCAGCTCCAAGGACTTGTGAACGAATTGTCTGACACCACTCACCCCTGAATGTTGTCAAGGAGCACATTGCGATGACGCTTGGCGCCTCCCTTTCCGAGTCCCTTTCCTCCTTTTACACATCCGCTCATAATGTCAGAAATTAGAAATTAAGATATATATTTTTCACGATTTTTGATTGAGAGAACCTTTATTCATAAAGCTACGGAAGAAATCTGCAAATGCAAAGTTGGTTTTTATTTTAGGCGATGTTGCATATTTTTCAGTAACAGGAGAACTTGTCTTTCTTTCTAGGTCAATGATTCATGCAAAGCCGACGCGTGTGCAAGTTCACCGTGTTCTCCACCAGCTTCATGTGAGCCATCTTGCTCTTCTGATGGTTATATTTGTCTTTGCAACACTAATGTGTTCACTGGTAAAAATTGTGACGCACTTGCAGTTCATATAGGTAATTGACAAATTCCTTGGATGCAGCCACTGTGTTTATAAAATCAGACAACAATGGCTATGTGTACTTCGATAACCAAGTGGCACCCATCATTTTGAAAGACAAGCCTGACAGTTCAAGATCAATGCCACCATAATGATCAGCCACAACAAGAAAAAATATAGTACCAGTAAATACGTAAGAGAACACGAACACTATCTGTTGCAGTACATTAATTGTAATCTCTTTCATACTAAGGAACGTGGAGGACTGAGTGTTACTCCTATGAAAATGGAAATGATTACCGTGGAACTGTAAACAAGACATCAGAGGGAGATGACTGTCAATACTGGCTCGAGCAAACGCCAAACAATCATATCACGACCCCTAGAACATATCCAGGTGGTGGGCTTGGCAATCATAATTTCTGCCGCAACCCGAACAATGACACTAGGCCGTGGTGCTATAGAAAGAATGGCATTGGAATTGAATATTGTGACGTAGGTCAGCCAGGTGAACATTGTTCTGAAGGTAAGCTTGATCTTTTTCCTAGATGGATCGGATTAATGCAAAGGAATTTGCTAACTTTACGGCAGCACAATAAATAACCTACAATTCTGTTCAGTTTTTACTAATGAAGGTTACATTTCTTAAATGTCTTTCTACGCTACATGTATGACATAATATGAAGCGTCCTAATAAGTGTTAAACATTTCAAAATAATCATTAAATAACCAGTATTCTTTTGTAAAGCAAGTTATCCATTGAAAGGGTTGTTATCTGGGAACAGTTGGAATATACTTTTTTGTCATTTCCGTTTGATAAAATATTAACATCGATCCATTTGTTTAATAAAACAAGTAAGACTAGTCTCCTTACTTTCCATTTCGTTGTTCTGTATGGCTGAGGAAACAATGGAAAATTTACAAAAATGGCTTCTAATGTTTCCAATACACTGGAAGTGTGAACACTTATGTGCAAGCGATTTGTTTGCACAATCTGTATTGTATTAGTTTTAGTCTGAAATTCATTTTGATGATTGCTGTTGATTTTTTAATGTAGTTTGTAGGATTTTTAAGTACTTCAGCTGTTGTTTGTGTTTCAGATGTTTTACAATCGTGCTTTGTGTAGCTTCATCACATAGAGGACCATTCCATAGGCCATTCCATTGGATAATCCTCCCCTGTATCTGCAAAATTTGATGAAATCCAATTTAAATTTGAAGAATGGTCAGAAATTATTGTTCCCCCATTATGGTTCATATGGAACTGGTTTGTCAGCAAGTCATACAAAAGCCCTAAAGTGGCATGCCAGTAAGCCAGCTTGTAATGGCTTGTCTTTTAAAATGCTTAAGTTTTTAGTAAAAAAATATGTCGTTATAGAATTGGGTGACCTTAAATCGATTTCCTCTGGTAATTCGATATTTTAAACTTATGCATTTTAGAAGATTATATAGTACCCCTACCCCTCCCAATTTTTTGCCATTTTTCGCGGTACATGCAAATCAAAAACCAGCCCAGAGAGGTAGTGCATCCGAAAAATATCCAATGTTAACATCTTTTTCTTGTTCAGCAGGTCAGAAAGAACAAGAAATACCCATGTAGTAGGAATGTATGGGGTGCACGGTGGGCCCCAGCCCACGGACTAATTCGGATTAAGACTTGACTGGCCCCGTGGCTTAGCTTTCTTCGGCAGCAGTAACTGACTAGCCGAGCAAGGTTCACATATCCATGTGCCATCGCGTTCACCTAACGATCTAAGTAACAGCCTACATCTAATGCGACAGTCTGCTGATGTTTATTCCTTCAATTAGCCCTGCGTTGATTTTATATACCCATAGACTAGATTAAGAGGACGTGTTCGTGCCGAATCACACACCCGACTCACACAGTCGCATTGTCTAAAGGATTTTGCTCTGATATCAGGTTGATAGAACACAGAGATAAAAACTTGAAAATACTGAAATTTTACTTTGTGTTTGAAAAACCGTGTAAAGCCACGGAGGTAAAACAAATGACAATGTTAATTTCAGTCTAGACTGACTGTTATCGGCAGTACAGCTGTGGTGTTCCGTCATCTGCGAGTGCACTGCAGGAGGTACTTTTGCTTTGTTGAGCGCAACTTTGTATCCTTTTTGTTACCTAAAATATCTCAAAATCAGACGGCGATTGATAAAACCAAGAGCAACAATACAAAACGAAAGGAATGTCAGTTTTGAATATCAAGTCTATGGCGAAGCGAGCGTGAAAATCGCTCTCGAAAAAGGTGTACGAGAAAAGTGGCCGTTTCACGTAGAAATCGACTGCCAAACGACAAGAGAACGTGTGACATCATCAGAACATGATAAGAGCGCGCAGAAAGTGATGACGTATCCGTTCCCGTTCCGTTCCGTTCCCCGTGTGAAATCCTAACCTCTCTAGTAATGCCGGATGTCAGGGCGCTTTCCTCAATATTTTTACACAGGCACGTGAATGTAGGTACATAATAAAGTCCAAAATGAACATTATAATGTAATATGTGTCTCTCATATGTAGCTTACCAATATGTTTATATCCGTTTCAGCCTAAAGTTTATATAAACTGACCTCTGAGTATTACATTTCGTTTATATAATTGTTTATTTGCAGAAAACATCGCTAAAGTTTCGTATTTGGGATGTTTCAATATGGAACATAAATGGATACACACGTCCCGTCGGCGAAGAGGGTGGGAAATAATAGAGGATGATTCAACCTTGACACCAGGAAAGTGCGTACAATTGTGCTCTAATTATGGCACTCTTTTCGCTTTCTTATCCGGGGATGTCAACGATGTGGCCTGCTCTTGTCATTTTCTGTACAAAAGAGAGCAACCGTTGGATGAATCTTTCTGTCAAACACCATGTCCTGGCAATAAATACTTAAAATGTGGTGGACCACGGGCAGAGACTGTTTACTACACAGGAATACGTGAGTATTTCCAAGTAGCATAATCCATTTGATAAGTTTCTGTATGATATATGTATACTCATTTGTTCGACATAGCATCTATACACCAGCCAAATGAAACAGAAAGAATTCGGGAAACACAAAGCCTATTAAAGGGAAAGGTTTTTGGAACAGAAATATTTAGTGTTAGGAAAACACAATTTTGTCAGGAATTTTGTAAACTTTTCGAGGATAATTTAAAATTCAAGAGAAAGAGTGGAGATCGTAGAAAACATATCCATTTATTTATTTATCTTTACCTGCGCCATTTAAGACATCTTCGGATGATTGTTAATGCCTTCGGCATCAGACATAAATGAAAAATACATCGGTACGTCCAGGAATCAATGACACTTTTGTTTGCTGTAATTTTCGACGGTTTATTCTGATACTGTTACTCATTTAGCGACAAGCATTCTTATTAATTTATGGTATATAGTTTCTCAATACTTCTTGATACTGAGACATAACTATCTTTAATCCTTAAAAGAGTATCCGAGCTATGAAAATTGTATATTTGATGGAGAAGTTGGCTTCAAGTATGGAAACCAATGTTTCTGGTTGTCCAACGATACCAACATGAACTGGATAATGAGTGAGCAGGATTGTATATTGCGAGGAGGACAGCTTGCCGTCATAAATACCAAACCAGTGCTTGTAAGTCATTTATAAACGTTAATGGTTATGTTATCGTAATCTAATGTTTCATATGATGCTCTTTTCACAAAGCTACCCCGTACAATTTAAACTCGTTCTCGCAATTTGAAATAATTATGAAAAGCTTGAATATTCCCTCTTTGTACGATGAATACATGTCTCCCTCACCTTTGCATTGTTATATATCTAAAGCAAGACTTGCCCAAATCTTGCCCCAGGCTTAGGGGCATATAAATATCAAAACATAGTAAATGGAAGGAATAAACTTCAGTAGACTAATGCGTTTGCGGTGAGGTGAGGTGATGGCGAAACCAAAGCAATATACTCTGACGTATATTGTGGGGTGAACTCGATGGCCAACACACTTGTGTACCTTCGGTTAAATAATTCATAATGAAGTAAGACTTTATGAATATGCATAAAGAATGTAGGTTTAGGCAGAGTGTTCTCGGTACTTTATTACAATCATTGTAAGACGTCCACTGCGGTTATTCTTTCATTCAGAAATTTTATTTCAAGAAATGTTGGTTGCAGCAACTCTTGCGCGTTTTGTTTTTCGAATCAGGTAAATTATCGAGTTTAATGATTATAGACTTCGATGAGTGGAAGGGAAGTCAATCTATCGCGGAACGTGGAGGCTGGTCTGTGATAGAAGCATTTTCTGATCCACCACCGCACTCTGTAATATGAGTGTTACGCTGGTCTCAGACCTTATTTCCTGAGTAGCTTTTGCATGCCCATGCCACTCACAGATAATAACAAGTCAAGTTAACCAGCAATATCAAGTTTTCAGAACTATCGGCTGCAAATAAAGACTATTTGTTGTGATAAACCAATTGTACCATTAGTCAAATGACTTTGTCAATCATTTGCTTACTACTACGTAGTATACTAATGTCAACAAACTGTCAGACAACTTGTAACACTAGGGAGTGTTTGCAAGGTACACCAGTAGATTTATTTAGCCAACAACTCATGCCGTGAAAAGCCAAGCGACCAGGGCCAGTCTTACTCAAGCCTTGCTTTGTTAAATCTTTGAGGTTTAATTCAAGACGAATATCAATCAGCGTTCATATATCCCAGATGTTAATCCTGGAGAAAGGCACTCATTCTAAACTGACCTACAACCGTTAAATCATTTATCTATATCTTTTTTTTTGTTTTTTAAAGGAATTCATGGTATATTACATTTTTCAATGGCATGATTTTAAACTCCCAAGGGATTTCTGGATAGGAGCATTAACGTATGAAAAACTGGAAACGCTTCACTTCACAGATGTTGAAAATGCAATTTTAGATATATCAGCCGACTTATTTTGGTATTCGCAGCCGGGTGATATTAAGACTAGTGCACATTGTATATGTGAGTACGTTATCATTCTTTTTTACTCTGAGGGCAATACGAAATAGCTCTTTCTAAGAGAGCAAAAATATCTTCAACTACGTCTTTGCATCGTCGAATATACGGGAATTAGAACACAGTACATTTATATTTAATGTTTTCACGTTGATTTTTTTACTCGTAAACAGCTTAACTCTTATCTTTGCAGACATGCGGCATTTCTTTGCATACAAATTGGGTAAAAGTAGATGTATTAAAAAGGACAACGTATTTGTTCCAAAGTGATCGATGTCGACGGTAAGTTCAACACATTCAGATGAATATGCTGAACACATTGTTTACATTATTTATTTCGTGTCTGTGTGATTATCCATCATGCACAATTTGAATAGAGCCTATAATATAGATAACATGCGAGTTTAAGGTTCTTGAAATATTCCGAGATTATCAGAGAAGTCGCTAATGAAATTTATTAACTGACCGGTTGGAAAACAGCAACTTGCGTAATGTGCAAGAATGCTACAAAATGTGTCTTCGCAGTAATTAATACAAAGAAACTTTACAAAGAAACTTTATCTATGTCCACCTATAGGCACGCCATAAATATTACACTTTATAATATAATATTTATTACCCTGCAGATGACCCTGTAGTGTGTGGACAGGATAAAGACGGAGTAGTATTTGAAGGTACCTGTTACTTCCTAGTTCAGGAATTACAGAATTGGGCAAGTGCAGATCTAGCTTGTGGTCGATTTGGTGGAAGATTGGCAACTATTCCGTCAAGACAGACCCAGGTAAGAAAGTGCTATATCGTAATGTCTCGTGAAAAAACTTGGTAGCTTGGTTCGAGTCGAGTAATTATGAAAAAAGAGATCGTCAAAGGATGTACCCATAACTGACCCCTGTTTTGGGTAAGTTTGTGACAGACTTTAACTAAAATGTTATAAAAGTAGAATGCATAGGTTACGAATGTTATGAAACACATATACACACATTTTTATACTAACACAACGAATTATAACTGTTGTCTTTGAAGTGGTTTCTTCGACATCAAGTTCTGCGAACTGGTACTACTAAAGATTGGTGGTTGGGAGAACAGTTCAACGACGAATCATCTGAAAGAAAAGGCTGCTTTTACAATGTCTGCATTCTCTAAGTGTGTTGCTGATTTCTATTTTATTGCAGATTTTTCCTTTTTTATTTACTTATTTATAATTTGTTATACAGGATGGCATTTGAATGACGGCAGGTGTTACCGTTATGTCCATAGTATATCTGTCAACTTCTACGAAAGTCGTCAGCAATGTATGTCGTAAGTATCCTGCACATTCTATAGTAAGTACATGACTGGATATTGCACGTAAAAAAGCGCCATCAGAAGACGGACAAGTGTTGTGTCAAGCAGCGCATAGATGCTCTTGACAAAACTAGCATTTGGAATTTTGAATCAGCACGCTGTTTCATTATATTATAACTTTTCTTGATCGTATGATTTCTTTTTGTATTTTTACAGTGCTTGGGCTCACTTAGTTACGATACTAAATGATACTGACAATCAATTCGTCACGTCACTTATCAACCAAACCTGCGCTTTGTGTTTAGCCTTTATCGGTAAGTAAAAAGTAACACGGCAATTTGTTAAATTGGACATGCATCATGATTCAAAAAGATTAAAATGACGAAAAACGCGACTCATTCATGTCGTTTCACAGGTTACAACGATGTCGAAAAGGAGGGCGCTTTTACTCGGGATGGTGGCGGCACAGAAAACTACGACAATTGGTCTACAAAAAATGTGCGCACTGACACTAACGACTGTGTATTGTTAGATTCATCGGACGGTACTTGGGCACAGACGAGTTGTTTACAGAAAAATGGCTTTGTGTGTGAAATGTCATCATTTCCTTAGGGCTGCGATAATTTCGAACCACAGTTGACGTCATAGTTTTATTATCATAATAAAGTCGAACGAACTAACATATATTACAGTATTTCTGTTCAAGTACTATTAGACGACACAGAAGTATGCTTAATTTATGAATGTTTTAATAACTTTAGCCAGATTTTGAGTCCATTATCTCCCTTAGACGGATAATTACATCCTGAAATGCGTATAAAATTTAACTTATTGCATCTGTCAAATTTCATACCGAAGTCCCTGTTACCGAGCTGGCATAGTTTATTGAGACGCTAGATAAGATGATAACGGGGTAGAGACAAAGTGATTAATTTGCAGAAGGTAACTAATAAACATACTATTACTGAAATTGCAATTTGCATTCTCTGTATTTGTCAGATGTTCTCTTGCTGTTGTAGTAGTTTTTTACGTGCAATTAATGGCCATCTTTCTTCTAGCGAGTCATAAGCCGATATCATATCTCTATATTTTTCCTATCAATATTTTAAAGTAAAGCTCTGTTCGTTCTGAGGCATTTAACTTATGGTAATTTGCTTTTTGTCCTTAATGTGAAGATACTGTCTTTATAATGTCCGGGGATACACCAGACGCTCAAACCTTCAAAGTTAACGTAACTGCTCTTTCTAATTATGACATTTTCTCTTTAAAGGAACGACGAGACCCATATTTTCTAATTAAAGTTTGTTGAAACATTTGGGCCTCAAATGTAGATGGAGTAAGTGTTTTGGAATAATGTAGGCCATTTCAAAAATTATTTGTTTCCCATCCCTACCGTCACCTGTTTGGGATTTTTTATTCATTTAAATATTAAGATGCCAAATTCAATAAACTCAAAATCTAGCTATATTGCCCTTTGCCGATAACATTTACACCGACGTCTGGATTTAAAGGTATGCCTATATTTACTGGATTTGCTATTCCCACAAGCTGTGATATTCCGGTAAAAAAGGATAAAACATAGAAATCAGGTATGCGCGAATATACCTAAGCTTAAACCCAAGGCTAAAAGTTACAAAGCACAATGTACTTAGTATCGGATGAAGACACTCATTAGGGCACCAACAATCAGCTCCAAAGCATCACCTCTGTTGACAACTACGATTTTTTTTACTTTTTGTTCTTTTCCTGAATAGGAATTAATTGTGATATTTGAAGAAATGGCAATATCTATGACCAGTCAGTTCGCGCCTAAAAAACGAAAATTTGAAGTTTTGCTCTATTTTTCTCCAAGCAAACTTTTAACAATTCTCTTCCGAACACAGTTCAAATCTTGGCACTAGAGAGAGAAATCATTCACTATTTACTGATATTTGTAATTAAAAATGACCGCATCCAACTACAAACACAATGCGGAAAATACGATTCTCCTTTTCCTCAAAACATAGACCAAGCCTGATAATACTTCCCTCACTCAAAAGCTTCAAAATAAGCCCCCCGCAAGTGGTAGACTACAACAGAATTGTAAAAGTTTGAGAGTCTGCATTCTGTCCCGGAGGCGCATTCAACCTTAATAAGCACTGTAGACGTTAATGGCACTTATTTTGTGGTACAAAGTTTATGGTAACTATCATTATTTGCGCCTTTATAACGAATTTCGTCGATAATACATACAATCAGACAGTAAAATAGCCCTCTATGATTGGTGCAATATGAGACAATGTTTTGCATTCAGAAATGGTTTAAAGCTATTAATTGCCCGAGCAGAGGTCAGCCATCGCGGCATTGTCAAACCATCTGTACGCGAGATTTAGCAGTTTTCATGGACTACCTATTTTCGTTTCTAGCAAATCGTATAAACTAGTTGTCGGCCGCTGGACTTGTCTCGTGTATTACTTTGCAACGAAAGCCTCAGTCCTCCTCAAAAGTGGCGTTGGTAGTACAACGTTAATATTGCGTTGGTCAGAAAATGACTCAATCCTGTTTGACGATTTGAGACCCTTTCCTTAAATGGTCGTTGGTTCCAGGTGTTAAAAGTTCGCAAGCCAAGAGAGGTTTGTATGGTCTGATAAGTTGTATTTATACATTTCGTCCTCTGCTTTTTACCATTGCCCTTAAAACTGTTTCATGTATAATAATCCTAAATGAACCTTATGGTTCTGAAATAGGCTTTCACCAAGCTCCAGATATTGCAACGTGCTCAATAAGATGATGAACCATATATTTCAACTGTACAATAAACTTCAATACTGCTATGACTAGAAAGTTAAGTAGACTGATTGATAGAATACATATTTATCATACAAACATCAAATTCTGATACAGAATTAAACTCTGCAAAAGATAAAAGTAGAATTATGTGCAAATGTTATGAATTTCAAAAAAATTTAGCTTGAATCTAATCGATATGATTGGTTAGGTACAGAGGGTGAAAGGCTTGTTGCTGACGTTTGATTTGGTGACTTTAGGGATCAAGGAATTGGTAATGAAACAGTGTTTATTACAGTTTTTCAGACCACGTGTGTAGATATTTATATACAATGAAGGATAAGCTATGAACAATTCTTACTATATCTCTATTCAGCTTTTTAAAAGGTGCTGGTATCATGGACCCATATTTCTTTTGCATTAGATAAGGCGTATCACCACCAGGTACAGTAATGTATTCAGAGCATTTGAAAGTCATGTCCATTGCTATCTCCCGAAATCTCATTCTAAATTCATTAAGTATACATTATATGCATTTTCATGTATGCATAAGAACCGAGGCGCTTATCAAAGCAGTAGTTTTTATCACATTAGTAGTTTAACATGACTTAATGTAATTATAATAGCATCATATTGCACTAAATGTATCCTCATATGACACATTCAACAAATAGTTTCCATTTGTAATGCTTTAGGATGCATAAAATCCCGTCTCTAGAATTGCAATATGAAATCCATCATTAATGTTGTCATAACAGGCCAAAATACGTGAGTGCCGATAACAGTAGTAAGAAAACGCATTTAGACAACAAGTGAAGGATACACATTTGGATGATGACTAAAAGAGGCAGCCGCGAAAATAACTTATATGTGAATGAAGCCAACTCCTTCCACTATAGAGTATTCTACTTCCTGCAGTCCAAAGTGACAGTTTTACAAGCTATAATTCTTCGGAAAACTAACAAAACCTAAAGATACACGCTAAGCATGTGCGTATTCACACAACTTCACACGTTAGTTTAACTTTTACGAGTCGGCTGAGCAACTTCACTCAGTGCCACTGGACAACGTTCATTAAGGATCCAAAGGATAACATTCTAAGACTGTGAGATTTTTCTTGCTTATTGAACTTTGATTGTGATGATTGAAGAAATGAACACAATCGATGAAAAAATGGGTCACTTAATAAGCGTTATATAAGCGCAACGGCAATGACAATGATTTCTTCCTTCTGAAAATAATTTCAAGACAGAAACAGAGCTTGCGTCGTTAGCACCTTTCTCAAGAAATTAACACTTATCATGATGGAATAAAATGAGTCATTTGAAAAAAGCCTTTGTAGGCTTGTATCTATACTAGACAATGACTTCGCACATCGGAAAAGGATTAAGAACCCTACTTTAGCCCAATGGAAGACCGCAGCCTTTGCATTTTCAAACTACTGTTAGTAGATATGTTTGTTGGAGATTGAGTAAGCGTTAATCTAAGTAATAACTGAATGTGACTGTTAAAGGCACAATCAGAGCAGTTTAAGACTCATTAGAAACACTTGACAAAATTTCACAACATATTGGTACACTTCTTGGTCTTCTGGCCGGAGGTCCATATATCTTTCTTTTATGTTTGTGTACCGTCTGTTTGCTGTCTGTTCTGTTCTGTGCTGTTTTGTGTCTATGTTTGCAGCTGTTGTCTTGCGGGTTCTGACCTGCTGTTATTGGGTTATGGATTGGTGTGATTGCGATTATTACAACACCATTTTACAAAATCTATTCAAATGAAAACTGAACTTCACCATTAGTTTGCTTGACTTCAAATAATACACTTAACATTAAACGATCCCTTCAAGTCATTTAACGACAATATTAACAGCACAGAGTACATTATCAAAATGTTCATCATGTACTATATGCTCTGGAAAAAGGAATCATGACCCAGACTAAAAGGTTACACAGATCTAAGACATTTTACAGTGTTAAAACACTGGCTCAATATTGTGTGATGATTCGAGATGCATGAAACTTGCGTCAGAGATAATGCTACTTTGAACTTTAAAGGTCATTATGTTTATAACGCTTTGATGTTGCCCCCAGCACGGTAAGATATGTATACATAAATACGAGTATCGTGGCGTTCTTTGATGAAGTGCCTGTTACCAACGAACTGCATTGACGTATAAGCAACTCACTTCATGTATGGGTACGTTATGTTCTTTATTTTAAAATGAAAAAATATATGCAACTTGATTAATACCAGGGTAATTAAGCAAGCTTGGTAACAGCACAGTATTAAGATTCACTTTGATCTCAAGCTTCGGGTATTCGGGTATTCGGGTATTCGGCTCTATCTAATATAGGCATCCTCCTTTAAAGGGAAGGCAGAGAACCATCTTTCCGAATAAAAGTCTTGAAAAATATGAACTTCAAAACGTAAACCGATAAGACGTATGGAATTAGCATGAATGACTAACTGACTGCTGCAAAGCAGGATTATATGATATGCTGAGACATGTTGACGCCGTTTCAGAAATAATTTATTTCCCATTCCTATCCAAACAATGTTCGGGGCTGTTAATTTATCTTAATATTTTTAATATTTATCTGCTCACTCCAAAAAAGAAAAAATCAAGAGATTTTGCCCTTTGCCGAAAATATCAAAACTAACTTCTGGATTTCAAAGTGTACTTTTTCTGAATTTGACAAATTCACAAACTGTGACATTTCAACAAAGTGACAAAACATCAAAATAAAGACTAGGCTAACTTTACACCTAATACTGAACATTTAAAAGACAATTGAGCAACCTGCACTCAGTATTTGATGAAAGACGCTCATAAGGGCACCATATGTCAGCTCAAAAAAGACCACCTCTGTCGCCAATTGCGGTTTTGTTTAACTTATTCCATGAATTGCAATTGTGATTTTGAAGAAATGACACTACCGATGACAAAACGATCGATGAGTTCATTGAAAGGTTGTTCGCGCGCTCGAAAGTGAACGATTGAAAGTTTCGCTCAAATTTTCCTCTGGTTAACTTGCAACCATTCTTTTTCAAAATAAGAATGAAAATCCTTGGGACCAAATTCAAATTTGAAATAAGCCCCCAAGTGGTAGACAAAATCAAAATCGTAAAATTTTAGAGTCCGAATATCTTTCACTGAGGAGCATTCTACCTTCAAGCACTCTAGACGTAAGGGACACTGATTTCGCGTTTAGAAAAATGATTGGGAGGCCTTAACAAAGTTGACGGCAGTTACCATCTTATGCACCTTTCTCAAGTATGAATTCCATCTTTGGTGCATTCAGTCAGTCAGTTAAACAGCCGTCTAGGATTGTGTCAATATGGGACATATCAGAAAATGGTAAAGACCTATTCATTGGCCGAGCGAAGGTCATCCATTGCTGCATCGTCAAATGGACTGTATGCGAGGTCTAGCAATTTTATTGGACTTATGCAATGTCCGTTTCTCGTAAAAGTTGATGTCGGCCGCTAGATTTGTCTCGTGTATTACTTTGCAACGAAGCCCCACTCCCCCTGAATAGAAAAGTTGCGTTTGTAGTAGAACTTAAACATACAGTTGCTCAGAACTGATTAAATTCTGTCTGATGTCTGATGCGGAAAACGTAAGTTATGATAAAATTTATTTTGCGCTTGAAGTAATTTATGTTCGTAAGGCTCTTTTGTGTCAAGGTATGTATGTCATTAAGATAATTTCTTTTATCAAATACAAATATTTATTTGAAATAATACCTTTGAAATAGTACCTGTTACTAATCAAACTTAGATAACAGTTTGAAGACCGCAAATTTCATAGCAATGCCACAGTAACAACAACAATAAGACACATTAACTAAATATTAGTCAAATCAATTCTGTATCTATCACAGTCGTCACGCAACAGACGACGAAAAGTCTTCCTAGCGTTGAAACTAGATCGCTCGATTAGCATCTTGTCTAGCCTCATGTTTTGATATCACATTGGTCATTTTCTTTAGGGCAATTTAAGTATCTTGAAGGTATTACATAACCTGTTCTCGATTTATATCTCCCTGGTGTTTTCTTCAAATCGAACGCCTAAGCCGACATTCGTTGCCACTTTTGTTGATTTCTAGGCTTAATGTTAATCTGATTACGCTCCTTTAGCCTTAAACATATATTTACGACAGTAGCTGCAGTGGATTATGAGGTGTATATATTCAAAAAATAACTTCAGGTGGCCTAAAATATCAAAATCAGTACTGAAGCTAAATACAAAGTAATATAATAACAAAGTTCGCGGAGACCGTTGAAGTCAATTTTGCTGATGTTTAACAGATTGCAGGACTTATTCCCTGACAATTTGACAGAGGTTCGCCTATTCTGTTGACTTGATGTCACACAAGCAATGAATCGACGAAAATCAGCTTGTTTATTATCACTCATGGTCTTATTGGCCGAACTCTTCATCTTAAGCTTACCAGTCTGCCCTACAAGACTTGTATCCACCTGGCACAGTAATGAGGTAAGTTTTAATTCAATGTTTAAGCCTTCCTTTGAAAACATTGTCCTTTGCTATCTGCCAAAGATGCTTTCTCTGTGTACCGAGACTAATGATAAAATGAATAAACATGTACGGATACGATATTAACTTTTCCATATTACAGTTACATCAATTCGAAGTAAAGGTGTTGAAGTATAAACTCATACAGTGATATTTGTACTGCGTCATCACACCGAAATGCCCTACATAAATAAGTTTGCCTTGTATCAGTAGAAGAGTTGTAAACATCCTTAACCGATTTCATTTATGAAGCAATGGTATAACTGTATAACCGACTCATCCAAGTTTGTGCCTACAAAATAAACAATTTCTGCTCCTGTTCGACGCAAGTTACCTTGTTAAATACTCACAGGATACGCAAGCGACATGCATGGGCCAACACCAGGGATGCAACAATGCTTCTAATTTCACTTCAAGATTTCAATAAGAAAGTACCTTTGGATGATGTCATGTAGACTAAAGTGGCGATATTAATATATTTTATTCTTCACGCTAGTTTTTGCTTTCCGATGATACTCTTCTGTGGTAACGCTTAATGGTCTATTTGCTTTATTACTTCACTTGGTATATCCTGTTAGATGTACCCCCTCATTTCTGTCCGACTCACGTTCATAAATTCATTTAAGTGGATTCATGTTGATGAGTATTTATCAATCTTCTATGGCAGATAGGGTTAAATTAGGGTCCGTATTGACTGTAAAGTTTCTTTTACAAATCTACATGAATCTATTGTATTGTATTCTATGCAGTAAAGTGTTCGATGAATAATAAGCATATTATTAAAAGCAGCATTTTAAGGGACTTGTGAACCTATTGTCTGACAAAACCTAGAAGAAAAGATATTTTCACAAAGTTTAATGTTAATATTTTTCTTCTGCTAGTGCAAAAATGGTTATCTTCTTCAACAATGTTTATGTTGTCGAACATTCGACTAAATGATGATCGGTTTTCTTGATTTTACCGCCAGTTTTGTGAGCAAGTTAGTACAATATGAACTCCTCGCGTTTGGCGATAATGAACAATTTTTAGAGACACACAATACTGTGTTTTCAGACCCAAGATTCATACAAAGCCGATGCATGTGCAAGTTCACCGTGTCCTGCACCAGCCGTTTGTGAGCCATCTTGCTCTTCTACAGGTTTTATTTGCCTTTGCAACACTGATGTAATCACAGGTAAACACTGTGATGTACTTGCACTCCACATAGGTAAGTGGCACATTCTTTGTGATGTAGTCCTTTTAGTGTAAATGTGCACATCAAAATCAAAATTAGTCCCCAGTGGGTACGTGGACTAAAAACATTTCACTGAGAGCTGATATCAAGTGTCACAAAGGGAGCTGCCGCCTATATATACACTTTATTGTAAGTAGCACCCACGGTTGCGAAAGGACATAACGCAAAATCGAAGATCATAATCGCCATAATAATAGCACAACAAGAAAGCTTACGATAACTATGAGTATAGGAGATAAGAAAACACGGGCAATAACTGTTTATTAATATTTCTTTTCTATAATAAGGGAAGTGGAACACTGAGTGTTATTACGATAAAAATGGCCACGATTACCGTGGAACTGTAAACAAGACAGCAGAGGGAGATGACTGTCAATACTGGCTCGAACAGACACCTAACAGTCATATGACTTCCCCTGTAAATTATCCAGGAGGCGATCACAATTTCTGTCGAAACCCAAACAATGACAATACACCGTGGTGCTATAGAAAGAACGGTATTGGAATTGAATATTGTGACGTAGATCTGCCACGTGAACATTGTTCTGCAGGTACGAAAGATACTTATTATCCTGATGTTCTGATGAAAGTTAGCAGAAATCGGGAGAATACATTTTTTAAGTAATTATATCTTCTAAGTATGCCATACATCTTTGATTATGACGGTTTTAGCTTGCTTTTTATTGTTTTTGTTCCTATGTAATACTTCGCACCGTTATTCTTCAAACCGAATCTTGTAACTGACGTTGTCCTGTCTCATATATTTTGACATTACTTTCTCTCTTAAAAAGAACATAATTCTGTTCGTGTGAGAGAGTGCCAAATAGGAAACGTAGAGGTCACTATGTCTACTTAACTTATCTCGTCAAGAACTTCAAAATATAACTCTTCTTCATTTAAAATTTAATTGGTTCATTAAACAATATTACACAATGTAGTAGTTTGCCAACTATTTTGATTTTTTTCCTGAAATATTCCGTACTTAGATTTGTAAGAGAAAAATATTATTTGCATATTTTCCAGACATATATTAATTTTGACCACAGTTAATGAATGTCGACAACATTGTGACCATGTGGTACAACCTTTCCTTGCCTGTTTTCAGAAAACATCGCAAACGTTTCATATTTGGGATGTTTCAATTGGAAAACGACAGATATGTCTGGACGGCGTGCAGGATGGGGCATCATTGAGGGGGATTTAACCTTGACCCAAGGGAAGTGCGTCAAATTGTGCTCCAACCAAGGCACTCTCTTTGCTCTATTGTCTGGTGATGTTTACGGGGTGACGTGCTTCTGTCATTTTCTGTATAGAAGAAAAGAAAAAAACTCGACGAGTCTGCCTGTCAAACACCCTGCCCGGGAAATAAGTTCTTCAAATGTGGAGGGCCACAGGCAGTGTCTGTTTACTACACTGGAATGCGTAAGTAATTTCAATAAACGTGCGTGTTAACAATATTTGCATGTATGTGCACCTTTTAGCAGTTCTTTAACAATCATCCTACATTCGAAGCCGACGTCAGAGTAGGAGAAGGCTACATCTCATGTTGAATAAGGTTTGTCAATCATAACACCTATTTTTCACAAAAAATCAACGCTATGTCACGTCAAACATAACACCTATGTTTTACAAATAAATCAACTCTATGACAGATATCTCAGTGTATTTAAGAATTCATGAAGAAAGACTTATTTTGAAACGCAGTACACGTGTCCTTTTATTAACCCTTATTTTCCATTTAGTTGGGCAAACCTTCACATAATAATCATGTCCTATGGCATAAGAACGCATTGAAAATTACGACCACACATAATCTGAGTTTAAAAGACCATTCTTCATGTTTAATGAGAATTGCATAATCATTAAAAGACCATTCTTCATGTTTAATGAGAATTGCATAATCATTAAACGTTCAAAGGATATCCGAGCTATGGAAATTGTACATTTGGTGGAGAAGCTGGCGCCAGGTATGGAAACCAATGTTTCTGGTTATCCAACGATATCAACATGAACTGGATAATGAGTGAACAGGATTGTATATTGCGAGGAGGACAGCTTGCCGTCATAAACAGTAAAGCAGTGCTTGTAAGTATGCTGACAAAGGAAGATATCGGTAATCTTACTTACCATACTATACATTCTCAAAGCTACAAAATGCTTTATAAGACGTCTCTTATAAATAAAAAGTATCTTTGAACAGCACTGATGTTATTTTCATGTACGAGTCAAAGATACGACCCACATCTTTCTATGGTCATACGCTCTATACCTGATTCTGTTAGATCTTTGATATTTGCAGTAAGATACTTACCATATAGTGCTATACAACTTCGCTGTTGCCTCAACAGAAACGTCAGTTTGAAATTGACTTGAAATTAGTCATGTTTATATCTTTCTCTTTTTTGTCAAAAGGAATTCATTGTATATTATATTTCCCATCTATATGACTTTGAACGAGATTTCTGGATAGGAGCATCAAATTACGAAAAAATGGACGACCTACACTTCAATGACATTGGCAACACGGTTTTAGACATATCCACTGGCATAACTTGGTCTTCGCCACTTGGTGATATTACCTCCGTTGATTGTTGTATGTGTGAGTATTTATTGTTCATTTACAATGAAAAGTTTATAAAGTATTCCTATATTTTAGTTCGTAAACAGTCCATCCCTAACATCGTTTAGTACACTGAATGGATTCACTGTTATAAAAGTATGAACAGGTGTACTTATGACACTCAAGATTTTCCCATTTTTATATTCTTTGCTTTGCCTCTCATCATTGCAGATATGCGACAACGTTATGCATATAAATTAGGTATAAGTGTGTGTACAAGAATGCGACAACGTGTTTGTTCTAAAGTAATCGGCGAGCAAGGTTAGTTCATTACCCGTCAAGTACATCTTACACATGACTTTGTGCAGAGAACGTCAACGTTTCGTATGTCCGCCTGTATCCTGATATTTACGATAAATCAATCGTTAAAAAATCAGAGATTTATAGGATTCAAAGAAAGAGAAACTAATAAGGCTCTGGTACTTATGTTTGTCAGAAATGAAAACCCATGAGTACTGACGGTGAAAATACACAGAAAAAGTATTATCACAATAATGGAATTTTGCAAAAATTACGAGGGGATAAAACACAATATTTTCGAGTGAAAATCAAACATATTTTTGATTATCGCCTCTATAGCCTAGTGATCGGCTTACGAATTATCGTTCGACAACTATTCATGTACATACTTGATGCAAAATAGTTGACTTAGAAACAACGGTTGTTTTGCAAGCACTGTTTCAAATTGATATTGAGAACGAATTCCCGACAACAGTCAAAGTGGTTGTTAAACTACTGAAAATATTTGCAAGACTTTTGGTACTATAATATTGATTGGTAACATTTCTTAAAATGATCAATTTTACCATGACGAGTGATGTATACGTACACAAGATTTCGCATATTTCAGTTTGTTGCTCTTAACCTTCTGAGCTCACTTGAAACAGCCGCCTCTCCTTAACGCACGATTTGTCGCGGGGGTGCATATATCGCATGCGACAGCATATTCCAAAAATGAGAATCATATGCCACAACAGAGCATACTTATGACTCGAAACTTCTATGAGAATCATAATTTGTTCATTACATGACATGCCTCTAAGATGACATTTTATGTCATAATATCAATCATCCACAGATGAGCCTGAATTGTGTGGACAGGACGACAACGGACTTTTATTTGACGGTACCTGTTACTTCCTCGTTGAGGAATCACGCAAATGGGAAAGTGCTGATTTAGCCTGTGCTGGTTTTGGTTGCAAATTGGCGACAATATCTTCACGGCGGACGCAAGTATGTAAAATAATGTGTTGTACAAAAGGTCGAAAGTCTGCTTCTAGCAATTATAAAAAGTAGATTTTTGCATTTACATGTTTGCTGTTCACCTGAACTTATGACAATGTATATTAAATGATTATATGACAATGTGTATTAAATGAGACCCTTCTACGTTCGTTGTACGATCTTGATACTGTAAGTACTTCTATATTTCCTTATATCATACATTGCATGTATATATATATATATATATATATATATATATATATATATATATATATATTATATATATATATATATATATACTGAACAAAATGTTCTCAATGGTTCTCTTTTAAAGTGGTTTCTTCGGCGCCAACTCCTGCTAACTGGAACTACAAAAGACTGGTGGTTGGGTGAACAGTTCAAGAATAATTCTTCTCGTGATAAACTCAGTTTCTTTGTCATTGAACAGGCGACTGTCGGACAATGTTCGAGTAAGCTTTTACGTTCAGTGTTCTCATTCCTATGAAAATATGTAAATTCATTCGTTTTTCTGCTTGATATAGGAATCATTATCTACCGCATGCACTTACCTAGTAGAGTAAATCATGATTGAGTGATTGAGTGAGTGAGTGATTTAGTGAGGGGATGAGCAAACGATTGGGTATCTTAATGTTACGTTGTTTTTTTTTATGAACGAGTGGATGGATGTACGGATAGGGTCCGGACGGATGGTGGGGCAGTTACATGGGAGTAGTTATGGATGAATGGAAAATGTGTCAATAAACGTTCTGAACAGTGCAAAAGATAACCTTTTATTCACTAGCTGATGGATAAACAGATTGATCTGCTCTCTCTCTCTCTCTCTGAACTGATGTATAACCCTTGGTCAGATTTATACACTTTAAGTTGTATTGTCATGCATTACAAATATGTTTCAATTATTCGTTCATTTTTTCCTTAATCTGTAATAAGTCATTCGCTTATGCGTTCTATATGCATTAGTTTGATTGGTAATTATTTCATTTTTCGACATTAAGCGATTCGACATTTTAACTAAGATATTCATTAGCAATCAATAAAACTTGCAGTTTAAATCTGAAAAAATAAAAAGCCTCTTTTGTCTGCCATAACCCGTACTGAAAAGAGTCTAGCTCAAAAGTAACAATAGAATCTACATTCAATAGCATACAATAGGCTTCTCCTTTGTAGTATTTAAATGATGATCCTATAGCAGACCAGGTATTTATAATAAAGACCATTTTAATTAGTTTACACGAAACAGGACCACATTTTTTAACTTGATGTTTCATTCAAGCTTGATTTCTTTTCATGTTTTCTTTGTGCAGAAATGACCTTCGAGTATAATTATCTGTGGACTACTGATGCTTGCGATTCAGAAAACTATTTTGTATGTGAAAGAGGTAAACACCTTTTTCAAACAATATTTATCTAGTCAAACTATTGTTTATAGATATTGTATGTCAATTGCCTATACCGTAATAGTCGTTCGACAAAGTCATATTGATATAAGCAACCCGGTAGTTACCAAACATGTATTTTGATTCCATGTTCCCTGTACAAAATGTTAAAACCCCCCATTGCTTAACTTTTGAACGTTATTTCTTTCGCCCATTTTACATTGATTTGTAAACATACGGACTTGTTCCTCTTATTACAGATATATACGAAGACAGTGGATGTGCTTTCGCTTAATTGTCTACTTCATGGCACTATATATATCTGCAATTTACTTATATGTGTATAAAGTCATGGCTTTATGAGTTGATTTGAAATATATCTTCACATTAAGATAGAGATATACACGAATAAGGTGACAGCAGTGGTGATGCATAGCGGCGACAGTTTTTATAGTGTTGTTGACGACTAGCATGAAGACGCTGATAATCACAACAGGGACAATGATAGTTATAATGGCCACTACAACATTTCTGACGGCAACGATGACGATAAACGGTTAACCGCGAAGATGACTTTCATTACAACTACGATGCTAATAATTATTATCTAGTGAAAACTTTTATTTTTGTATCTATTTCCTTAAACTCTTATGTTTTCTATGTTTCACATCATCGGTGTTTCACTTTATCATTGTGGAAAAAATTTTGTTGACAATATGCACAATATGCATTTCAGGGTTTCTTTACAACCCCTTCCGCGTACCCGTATATATATTTAATATCGTACTCAAAGTTATCCTCCTGTCATGCCCACATGTGGGTTCGCTCCTTTTATCTGGCTCTTTACTGTTATTATCAATGCATTGCTGTACCCTTATTTATCACATTTCTCAGGTGCTAGCCTCAGCCTCAAATGAAGAAGAGTCCATTATGTTTGACATGTTGCGGATTATCGAGCCCTTCTTTGTAACAAAACCAAAATATTGCTTTGTGGCTGCAGTTAAAGGAGCCGATGTAACACGAATAGCGACACAATAGTGACACGAATAGCCGATGTTGAGGTCCCATATTTGTGTGGCGTGAAGCATAACTTATATTTTGCATACCCGACACATGCAATCATTCTTACGATGCCATCTAGATTATTTGTATTAAGGTAATGTTCTCATAGTCTTCACATATTTCCCTTTCGGGTCTTGAGACTTTACATCGTTAGTATATTAGTGTTAATATTTCAATAAAAAACACTGAAAATGAAAATTTTCACATGTGAAAATGACCGAGAGAAGGATAATTTGACATGTTTAGGACACAATTAAGCTATAGTATTTACTACATATACATCGGTCATGCACACCCGCCTGCACAACGAGGACACTGACATGTACAGTCCAGCGTGCGCCTGATTTTGGGACGACTGAAGATTAGTGGACACACATTTGGTTTTGAACAAAACAGGATTTTTTGAGGAGCTGTTAATATAAGTTATGGCATGGGTTGACTCCCTAGGTTCCAACAATTTCCCACACAGGATGGTCTTTCAATGATGGAAACTGTTACCGTTATGTCAACTGTACATCCGAAGATTTCGAAGGGAGTCGTCAGCAATGCATATCGTAAGTATCCTACCCATCTTAAATTAAAATAATTGGCTTAATACTGCACATATATACGAGGGCGCCATCAGAAAACGGACAGGTACAACGTAAACTTGGCAAAAAGGTGCGTAAACGTTCCCGACACGGCTATTCGACGGATTCAGAATAAGTATTCTTAACGCGTTTTGCGTAACTCCATAATATTCCCTGTTGTATTTTATACAGTGCTGGGGCTCACTTAGTTGCAATAACAAATGATGCTGACAATCAGTTCGTCATGTCACTTATCAACAGAACGTGCTCTTCGTGTTCAGCATTTATCGGTATGTAGATTAATACATTATCATGTTTAATATATGAAAAGTATTTAATGATTTATAATATGACAGACTCCTATGGCGAGACAGTGCAAATACGCCGATATCAGCGTATTTGAACGATTTCTGGAGGTCTTTTATACAGCCGTCTCTGCACAAAATGCTGGCGATGTATTTTTCAACTGATGCCTTGAACTCCGAGTTTCGGCGTCTTAAGTTTAGCGCATTGATACATATGAAATTTCCCCTTTTGGCAATCGGGTTTGATGTACAAGGATGCCTTACAGCCAATGGCTAATTGCACAACACGTCCGGTTCTACTTGGGTGGTGCGTTGTTTGCTTGTTTACAGGTCAGAGACTGGTGTGCATTCGGAATAGTTCTCTGTCAAGTATTCGCCGCAATTTCGGTAGAGCAACGCTAAACATCGTGTGTTTCATTTACGTCTCATTAGATAAAGTAAGATTTGTCGTAGCTCTCATCGGTGAAACCTGCCAAGCAGATGAGTATTTCTCCCGCTTTTAGATGACCAAGTTTGTTGTTTTTTCGAGTAAATAATTGTCTTCAAACAAAATTACCTGTTACTCATAAAAATAAGATTGGTATTTGCACTTCCATGCAATATCAGTGATACGCGGGCGCTCCGATGTAAGTTAATTGTGCTACATTTGCAATGATGCATTTTATAACGACGAGAAGCATGACTACATTAATATCTGTTCTCAGGTTTCAACGATATCAAAGAAGAGGGCTTTTTGTTTGGGATGGCGTCAGAGCAAAATATGAGAATTGGTCACCAAGCAATGTGTTCACTGACACGAATGATTGTGTGTTGTTCGATTCATCGGATGGGAAATGGACAGAGACAAATTGTTCAAAGCCTAATGTTTTTGTGTGTGAAATGATATCACTTTGTGTGAAATGATATCACTTTCATAGAGCCATGATAATCTGAAACCACAATAATGAAAACTATTTTCATGATACATGATTGTTTGAGACATATAGTGTTATCATAAAGTTATCACCAGTAGTTCTACAATGCCTTTGTAATTTCTTAAATGCGATTTTGACATCAAAGTGAGTCACAACAGTCTCAGAGGTCAACCATATTTGTAATATCGCGACTTTTTACAGGTAAAACAGGTGAGATTACAGACAGTGACTTTATTTGTATTAACAGTATTTGCTGGATCATTTTTCAAACTCTTGCTGTGTTAGGATGTCGACGTTTTACCCGTAATACTTTTCCATATCATGCAGTTCGCCCCAGGCACAACACAGCACATATAAAATCCCAGGATGCAGCAGATTCTGTCCACACGAATGTAAATTTTGGCCGAGTGGGGGCGCTCGACCATTTTCGCCGATATCTAGTGTATAACTTTAACACCGGTTACCTAGAGGGTCTTAGTTGTAACCTCGTTCCCCTGTATATGGAGTGAATCTCACATTCTTCGCGGTTTAGATGTTTTTTGAATTTTTTTCAACTCCCAGCCGTTTTTTTTAATAAATATGCAAATTAGCTGTAGAAAACGTCAGATTTTAGAGGTTTTTCTGTATCTCCTTCACCGTTTTCAAAATCATCGGCATATGAGGTTGACCTCGGCAGTGTTGACAAGCATGGCTGCAAAGGTACGTTCTCGTTTCTGTTTTCTCTCCGGTTTTCTGCAAAAAAATCGTGAATTTTTGTAATTTTGGTGTCCTCCTTAAACTTTTGGCGCCATTTATGCTATGGGTGGATAAGTAAGACAAAAATAAGAACGTACTTTTCTATCGTACGTCCCAAGCTTTCCAACGATATATTATGAGTATAGGAGCGCCCTTGTTTGCTAAAACTAGATACAAATTTAGCGATGCAATGTAATTTTTAAGCAGAGATATAATCATAGCATCATGAAACTACTCAGAAATGCATTGTAATGGTGTACGTACGACCCGCTCACGTTGTGCTGCTGCATATTTAAACGTCATTCATACAACTATTTTGTTTAAAACAATACACGCTGTAGCCATGTGTGTCTGTAGCATCATCAACACATATTTTGAGATATTTTTGGGTTGAAAAATAGTTAAAATATATGTGTTTTATATAATATTTTCCAGGTGCAAAGGTCAAGTTATCTACCCTATCTTCCCGGCTCAAGTTCTCTACCCTATCTTCTCGCGACCACAACCTATCATCCTTGTAAGTTCACATCTCTTCCTGCTATACATCTACACTCTATTCCCCTACCTGAAACACCCCCTCTCTGTATTGTAATGTATGTGGTATGAACGTTGATGATCACCCATTCCAACATACAGAATCCCGCTGAGTTCAAAGCCAACTAAAACGTATGAATAATCATGTTCAATACCATGGCAGTGTGTTCTTCAATTTTTCAATTACAAACTGCAGTACAGTTAAATTTTTAATTGTTCTTTATATAAATGTCTATAGAACTGACTGTTAATCATTTTTTTCTTTATAGGGGCTGAGCATCAAGCAAATCCATGATATTCCAAATATCCAGTGATCCTGCAACCTAGTGTCATGGACCTTTGTGTTTAGTTCAGTTTCACAGGTTTTTATTTGTCTTCAGACTTTGTGGAATGGTGGTGGTATACTGACGCAAGCAAAATTATTTGGCAGTCCATGACCTTTTACCACTGGCTTTGCTCATGTTTTTTTTGTATTTTTATTTTTTATCATTTTTTTTTAGGATTTTAAGTTTTAATACTTTACAAGTAATCAAATGTAACTTCAAAGACAATTATCCATGTTTAGCTGACAGATGACCAATGTGTGATTTTTATACAATCACACAGCTGCACACCTTGCAACCAGCATTTTAGAATTTAATTGGTGTGCTCTGCAAAATGCGTCGGTCTGTCCTCATAAGCCATCTTACAAGTATTGTTTTGGCCCAATGTCCACCCCCAGGTGTCGTCGAATATCCATTTTCATCCTTTGATGTGACATTTCAATACCTGAACTACTGTGTATGTTAATTCCATTGTCTCTTTTCAGGAGTTGTGGGCCATGATGGGAAACACTATGCATATAGTTGGTAAGTGTCATGTGTGGCAGTTCAGTGATTATGCGTGACAGCCATCTTTTAGCTTTCTCACTGAACATGTCACACAGTTCAGCATAGTCGTTAACATCAGTACCATATTGACTATTTAATGCATGGAATGTTTTCTCATTAAAATGTGTAATACTCATAATACTATTTAATATTCTATAATCTCTAATCAAAGAAAATATACTGGTGGCATGTTCAGAGTGACATAACAGTTTCTCACATCCAGAGAGAACATTCTCATCCATCATTCGAGTGCATGCTCCACCTTCATAACCACCACCGTATTTCTTTATAATCCCCTTGCTACGCAAATAGGACTGTAGTTTTAGCAGTACACTCAATGGTGCATCACCCCCATAGAGAATGCTTTCCACATTTACTAACTTGTCCTGTAATGTCTTTTTTGTTTATTTTCTGAAATTCTCTTTTTCCCACTATGGTGGTCCTCAATTACTTTTCCTTCACAGTCTTTCTCCGGGGGGACATATTTGACTGAGCCATTGATATAATTAATAAGTTTATTATAATTGTCCAGTGTATTACACTTCAGTAGCCTAGCTTCTTTGTGTTTTTGAAGACTCACCAAATCTGCTTCTTGGCCCTTTTTTTTATTTCAATGTCAATTAGGTCAAACTTAGAAATTACGTCTGGATATTTTTGGGGGCATTTAATTTTTACTGTCTGACCCAAGTCTGAATTACCAGATATAATGTTCTTGATATCATTCACAATGGCCTGTTTGTACTGAGAGTATTATCATCATGTTGTTTTTTCTCCTTCAACAGATTTTTGCGGGACAACTTGTGATGGCTGTGCTCGATATGGCTGAATACACCAGACCTTGATTTGTATGGAGCCTTGCAAATGATGCACTCATACTTTTTTGTATTTTTATCTCTCTCCCCTGTGTTAAATAAAGTTTTAATGTATTGTTCCACACAGTCATCCATGTCTTGTGTTCTTTCTTCATTTATATCAAATGAAAATGCCACATTGGCTGCTTTCAGCTGCATATCTAATTTATTAGCCTTGTCCTGCTCTCTAGCTTGCCCCAACTGACTTTGGAAGGCTTCGTTGTTAACCTCCATCTTCAGCTTAAATTGGTCAGACAGCTGATCCTTGAATTTATCAATATCCATTTGATTACTTTCTGGTAACTCTGCATACTTTAACAGATACTCTGTTTTCTTATCTAGTATTTCAGCTTCTGTAAAAAGCTCATCTATAAATTTTCCGATGTTCCTCAATTTAGCATGCAGATGATCCATTGTATATTCAGTTTTTGGATTATAGTTCACAATTGGAACAGCTGTCTGACCATTAGCATTAGATTCAGCCCATGTTGTCATATCATCAGATGTTATTGTCATCTCCCAGCTATGACTGATATTGTGACACTGATCAGCTGAAACAACACACAAATTGCAAAAGAATTTGTTGCTTTTTCTTTGCAGTACAAGGCATTTATATTTTTCATCACCTTCAAGTACTCTCTTGTATGTTATGCCTTTGAGACCAGACTCTGACAATGTCTCAGTTATTTTTAGAATAGGAAGTATCTCCTTTTTAATCATTGTATCTGACTCTGCAGCATTGATCACAGCAAAGGGATACGACTATCTTCTGACTGGGGATTTTGGTCACGCCACACTTCCTGCCCCTCAAACCTGATCAGTCTAATTGCACCACTGATGGCAAATACTTTAAAATTTTGGGAGATCCCTTTACTGTCCGCGTAGGTATCACCACCCTCCCCAACAACAATTTCTACCTTGTTGGCATCTTCAGGCCTCTCCAGATCAATCATGTCTAATTTATTTTCTTTGATTATCTCATTTAATTGAGCCCAAATGGCATCCTCAATGCAAGCCACCCGCCACCCCTTCTTATTTTCACTGCTTGTTTCGACAACTTGATCATGAAATCTGCGGAGGTGGCCTTTAACAGCAGTCAACCTTGGAAGGCGGGATACATTTTCATCAGATCTCAGTGATTTTTCAAGACCGTCATAATCAGCCTCAGACAGACCACCACCCAGATGTATGTACATATGTTCTGCCTGTAGATCTGACCATAGTTTCATATTTTTATTTTCACTCCCAATTTCATCAGTTTTGTCAAATGTAGTGATGCCTCTTTGCAGACAGGTTTTAATAGAAAGGGGCAGTACATCAAAGTCTGCAGCAGTAGTGGCCTCTTTAAAGAAATCAGGTGTTAACAGGTTCCTGGCAAACTCTTTATCATTTTTTAAACGTGCTTTCCAAAGGGCTGTTTCATCATTGCCCGACAATTTAACACCTATGACTTTGTGTTGGCTAAGTATTCGGCCAGTGTTTGTCCTACTGCGGCTTTTTGAAAACTGTGCACGGTTTGAACTAAACAGAACTGCAGTGGCAGCATCAATGTGTTCATTATTTTCAGCTACTTTGAGATGGTCCAACAGTTTTCGTATTGCTGATTTTATTTGACCTGGCCCCATGCTAATGATGTTTTCCACATGGCTGCCTAGCTCGTTTGCCATAGTAACCCGTGCCTTCATAAGCTTGAACTTTCTAAAAAATTGTCGGGACAACAAATCAACATCACTAGCCGCGGACACCTCGTAAAAACGGCCATGTTTCATCATATTTACTAAAAAGAGGTCACTACTGCCAATTGCATAAAACCGAGAAGAAACCATCCGGAGTGAACACATTGTTTTCACCTTTTCGTATTGATCGGCTTGACTATCTTTTGAGTTAGAATAACAACAAAAGCCAAATATTTGAAGTAAAACTTCAGGGGAAAGATCGAGAATAGAAGGAGACTGAGGACAGATAGAAAGGTTTAGATCGCCGTCGACGTCGCTGATCGGAACGTCGTCATTTTCACCACGTGGGCGGGGGCTTGAGCGCGGCACGGCGGCGGCATTGCTCGATTGCGCCCCGCTCACTCGGCCAGCAGCTACACTCTGCCTCCGTCTTTTACCCAATTTCGGCATCGGAGAACGGTTAGAGTAGTCAGCAGTTAGAAATGAAGGAAAAACTTGCTAATTTGCAGATATTTCTGAAGTTTTTGCGATGAGAGTACGCGTACGATATATAGTCGATGCTTTCGGGTCGAGATCCGATCGCTCACTGAAAAAGTTGTTAACTATGCGCAGAAGAGGAAAACTTTATAACGATCTGCGCATCTCAACCTTTGTGTGGACAGATCGTATTGCACTGTGGGAATTTTCTCGTACCGTGAAGAAGTTCAGTAGCAAAATGCTGATAATATAGGTGCAGAAGCATATAATAAATCTCTCAATATACTATGCGCACCTTATATACACTGTATGTGTCAAGATTGCCAAATAAAGTATATATTGAATTCCGTTGAGAAATAAAACTGGTTGGACCGGCTGAAATGTTGGTAGAAAGTTCCTTTCACTGAGGTGACTAAGGTGTGGGACGCTAGAAATGATTATTACAGGGTAAGGATAATTGGACTGATTCGCAGAATGTACGTAATAAATTTAAACATACCATTATTCATATTTTACTTTACTTGATTCTTTGTTTGTTAGACGTTCACATGTTCTTGTTGTTGGAGATGATATCAGAGATTTAAATCTGAACTGTAAATTTTCTGGCATATTCAAATGTGAAACATTTTTACGAAACGGAACTTAGTTTCGGCCGACAGGCGTTTAGCGTTGGCAGAAGACAAAATGTAGTAAAATTGGAGAAGGCGAATACTTTAAACGTAAAAAACTGATATCTATGTGGTATTGGTTAAAAATATAATACAACTGATTGAGAATAATGAAAACGACAAAAACTAAGGAGAAGTTTAAAAAAACTTACCTGAGGCACAGATAAAGGGACTTTGACTGAGGTAAAGGCATAATGCTGTATTATAAAGTCTCCGCAGTGGGAGGTTAATTAATTGCGCCATTCGAACTTAGTATGGACTTCCTAGCATATCGTCATTCAGCATAACAACAAACCTTCGGGGGATGTGAAAAATACGATCGGGAAACTACATGTTTTTATCGATATCTCGCGATCCGCGCGCAGTCTCCACGTGAAATATCGACCGTTGGTATAAAAAACTGTGTTTAAAAAATGTTACCAAGTGGGAGTGCCACTTTAAGCTATATCAGAAATAAGTGTTTTGATATCCCTACGCTCGCATTTTCTTGCTGTTCAGAACAATTTAAATATTAAGCTTGGCATTTCATAAGGATATCAAATCCAGTTTGTTTTCCGATAAGTAAGATACATTTTTTAACCGAACAGTTCTATGATCTTTTAGGAAACTGACATGTGCTATTGTTTTTAGACTTAATCTAAAAACCCTTTCGCACAACCGTACTTTACCGCAATCATCCAAGTGATAAATGGATTTCATCACTAGTTTTGTTTCACCTGGCAGAAGGCGTGTATCATTAAATGATCCCTTTATGTGATTTAACGGCAATATTTACGATGCAGGCCACGCTTTCAAATGCTCGACATGTACTTAATGCTTTCGACAAGTAACCAGGACCATGGTCCATCTATCGCGAAACATCGATACCCGGATTCTTCAGCTTGTATTACAATTCACTTTTGTATGCTATCGAGAATTTGCCACACCATAAGTCGTAGGGGATACATTAACAGAGTAAAGACTCTCAGTCTTCAAAGTTAACATCGTTTTATTATTACGAGCAGAAGTTACATATCGACAAAGATGATTACAGAAGATCCTGCTAACGATAAACGGCTGGTATACCAAAACTATTACTCAACTTTACACCCGCTTAATTACAATTACATATTCAATTTAATCCCTTATATTAACTAAATGTGAAACTTAAACTATACAAACAACTTCAATAACAATCAGCGTGCAATAATGTACATATGTTCACAAATCAAAGCATTTATTAATATACACTTCAAAAAAAACTCTCGTAAATGAACAAATATCGAAAACAACTGATATATTAGAAATGTCTACCCTTAAAATTCCAGCTTGTTTATGAAGATTTTCGCTCGGCGTCTTTGTGGATGTCCCATCAATTAAGCGCATGTCTAGATTGTATGTAGATTAGCTGACATTTGGGTGTTTATTTACCCTCAACCACGTTTAATACTCTGTTCTACCGGTTAGGAAACTGGCTAGATCCTTTGTTTAAGTCCCTGTCTCGATAAAACATTTGGGATAAAAGCGTGTTAAAAAGTAGTACATATGTCGGCCCGCTGGTATCCAGTGGCGGCACGCGTAATTTTAATGAAACGGTATAGAGTCAATACCTTGGATGTAAACAACCTGACCATGACAGTGAAACAAGATGGCATCCGTCAATAGCCGGCAATCTGTGTAATTTACAATATGGAACGCTCCATCCGGTATTGATAATGCTACTTTCACAGTGATTATAATAATAATAATAATTAATAAAGTATTATATAGAAATAATAACACGAATAATAATAGGTTCAATTTCCGTGAAAATTTCACCATAAGGGTATTTTGGTCGAAAAGACCAAATATGATATCAATTTCACTGCCCCATGTTTCCATGGTAACCATTTTAGGTGTTGAAAATTTCAGTTTTTCTAATATCCCATGAAAAGTTACTTTGATTGATATGAAAATTATCTAGTGGGGAAGTTCGGGTCAGAGAACACAAATGCCAGACTTATTTTAATGTTTCGAGTTGCCATAGTAACTATTTTGGGATTGAAAATGTTACTTTTTCCCTAATTCCTATTAAAGAACTATTAATTGATGTAAAAAATTGATAATAAGGGGTTTTCTGGTTAGCACACCAAAAAAATCACACTCATTTTAATGTGAGATGTTTCTATGGCAACCATTCAGGAGTAACAACACCTTTTTTTCAGAAGTCCCACAGCTTCAATGAACTGTTTTTAGATTTCTATATAATACTTATAGCCCCTAAACTTGTAATAATAATAATAATAATAATAATAATAATAATAATAATAATAATAATAATAATAATAATAATAATAACAAGGCAGTATTGCTGAAGGCAATGAGTACTTTGGCCGTGAAAGAGTAATTTTGAGGACAATATATACTACTATTCAAATATGGTCTTGAATTTCCTCCTGTCAATTAGGCATTTGATTAACTGGTTATTAAACGAAGCAATGGCATGATAACGGCAAATATGTCTAGCAACTTTTGTGGAGTTTGAGGCAGGGGTTCTTTATTTATAGTGGAAATTGCTTAAACTCCTTAAATATTCAAATTACAACAAATTTCTTTTGTTCTCGATGGTAGATGTCTAATATTTAGATGGGCATATTTAGATTTCTACCCTATAGTTATCCCTATATACCAAAAATCGGACATCCAGCTCTATTGGCTTGCTCAGAATTAGATATGCGCATAATTAATGAGGTACAATATGTGGTGTCATAAGGTGTCCCATCATACCAAATATGAAGGGTGTAGCACTTGTGGTTACTGAGTTGTGGACAAATACATATATATTTGAGGTCAAAGGTCATTGAGGTCACGTCAAATTTTGTCATAATAATTGTATTGCTAAGTTATTCCTATATACCAAAAATCAGACCTCTAGCTCTATTGGCTCGCTCAAAATTAGATATGCGCATAATTAATGAGGTACAATATATGGTGTCATAAGGTGTCCTACCATACCAAATATGAAGGGTGTAGCACTTGTGGTTACTGAGTTGTGGACAAATATGTATATTTGAGTTAAAGGTCATTGAGGTCACGTGACGTTTTGTCAAACAAATTATATTGTTAACTTATCCCTATATACCAAAAATCAGACCTCTAGCCTTATTGGCTCTCTCAAAATTAGATATGCACATAATTAATGGTACAATATGTGGCGTCATAAGGTGTCCCATCATACCAAATATGAAAGGTTTAGCACTTGTAGTTACTGAGTTATGGACAATAATGTATATTTGAGGTCAAAGGTCACCAAGGTCACATGATATTTTGTCAAAATGTCTGAGATATCTGCGTGAACCGATGGACTCACTGATAGACTCACGGACGGATATGACCCAATCTATAAGCCCCCTGGACTTTATCCGTGGGGACAAAAAACTGTGTCACTGCATCCTTTAGGCAATATGAATACGATGAGAAACTAAATTTTTATTTTTCTTGGCCTTATACATGGGAGTCTATGGAGGTGTAAACTAAAACGTCCTCTAGCACGGCCAAATTCGATCGCATTGTGAAACAAATCAACGTGCATCTGTATGGGGTTGGGTACTACTCTTGTGCAAAGTTTGAAAGAAATTGACCAGGGCATGTCTGAGATATCTGCGTGAACGGACGGACGGTAGGTTCATATCCAGAGCCCCGTACGGTCTGCCGCCGTCGCTTGAAAACAATCTCATAAACCTGGCCATATGGGGCAACTGCGTATGGGCAGCTGGATACTTGACTTCCCGGAGAAGGCTAGCTGTCACGTTCAAGCTCAGGATTATTTGTCGATCAAATTTCAGTAGATTTGCCTTACCTAGATGAAATTTTGTCTATAGGCTGAAATTTCGCCGAAGTTTGACAAAATTGCATCGATTTTTCAGGTTCATATCCGACATTTTTGAGTTTTGAGTGCAGACAGAAATAAGTTTTGAGGCAACATGGCTGCGACCCCATGTTGACCCCTAGTCCTGCGTACGATGCTATGTGCTACAGCTAACACACAGCATCGTACGCAGGATCTAGGACAAGCGAGAGAGTTGCCGACATCGACGGTTATCTACGAGAAGTGAATAAACGACTGTCATTTTTGGAAGCGATCGAGTAGCTGAGGTAGGCTGGGATACGACTTGGGCCCAAGAACGCTGAATTTCGGCAGTAATTTGGCTTTTTACGTCAAGTCCCGAAATGGATTTGAAGTCACCGACCCTACGTACGGGTCTTTGCAGGGCTGTGGTGAGCGGGGCGATTAGCTGTAGCGGAACACACAGCATCGTACGCAGGGCTAGTTGACCCCAAGTGAAAATGTGTTCGCGATCAAATCTTCCTATATTTTTTCAGAATTTTCGACAAAATCATTGCTTCTTAAATCTTTTGTAAAATATAAAATACTAAAATAAAAATGCGATGTGCCATGTCTCCAGATTTCTAAAATATCGTTCGTTGACCGTTCGACGGAATACTCATTTCGCAAACTTGTGACGCAGTTGAAATTCAATACTGACCGCCAAATAATCTTAATGAGACGAGATCATTCTAGACATCCTCCAAATTATCCAACCATTCGCGTTAGAGTTCAGCTCGCTTAGAGTATCATAACATTCTTCGGCCTTCGTTTTATAGATCAACCCTAATCTCTCCCATTTAGGAAATAAATACACAAGCTACCTTGACTAAACTTCGTGCACCATCCAGGACCAAACGCACTACAAATCTGTCTTGACGTCATCATCTCCTTACATGGTAATCGGCATACCGTATTTTTTAGCAAAGGAGACACAGAATACGTCGGAGTATTCAGTTTCAAAACGTATTACATTGTGTGATGTTGTCAAAAAAAGGTAATGTTACTGCAGTGGTATAAATTACAAAACACAAAAGTTCAAATCAGTTTATTTTGGACTGGCTTTACCCAACATTTCATATTGTTTCTTATGCCAGATTTGACCACGTGCTTACTGGCGACCCCTTTACATGCAAATTTTGTGTCAAATGGTGTGTTCTCCTGGAAAAACAAACGTACATTTCTATATGAAGGAGGCGAAATTTGCCCTCAAAACTCGAAACCACCCCTTTATGGGGTGTACCTAGCTATTTTGAACGAGCTTCTCGAATCTGCAGCTGGCTTTCTCAGCTCAAGGATAAGTGTTCTCCATCGCTGTGGGCATTACTATTCTCAACTGGGGGTACAGTTTCCAGTCGTAATGTTTTTCATTGTGTCCGGGATATAAAACCTTTCCTTTTCACACTAGTACTTTGATTAACACTAGTCCACATCTTGTCAGCGATTAAACATGTTTCAAGTTTAAATGTTAAATTCTGGTCTCGAGCCCTCTTGTTCGACCAAACTGAAATTACCCTCCCACTTTGGCTCGTCCAGTGGGTGTAGCAAGGGTCGTGCCATCGCCTAGGAAACGGAGGGTGCATTAATTGTTGCATTTCGATGCACATTTTGATTATATTCAGAAGATTTTGTGGCAAAAACTCAGATAGAGAAGCATTAATATTCAATCTCACTTATTCAAGACTGGCTGAGAGCAGCACTTCCATTCAGTTAACATCATTACGCCATTTATTATGCCAAGAAAGATGAAGCGAAGACATTTTGCCCTCCCTGGTCTCAGCCAGAAATGGTTATACCTTACAGACTTTTTTCCCACGGAATGAAAACAAATGTACTTGGGCTGAGGCCCAAGTACAATAATAATAATAATAATAATAATAATAATAATTTATTGTTTAAAGACCACTACACACCTTGTCTTAGTGGTCTGTACATTATAGAAATTTACTGAAAGAAATACAGGTTTCGAAGAACATACAAGATAACTCAGAGGAAAGAGTGTAATTTAAATCAAATCAATGAAAACAAGCAAGCTTAAAATCTAGAATAAAGGATCCCACCTAAAAACAGCAAAGAAAGTATTTTAAAAAATGTCACTAAAAATAATAGAATAAAATATAAAAAATGCAATGATTTTAAGATATTAAAAAAAACAATTTGGTAAGTATCTCGGGTGAACATTACTTTTGAGAAGTCGAGAAACAGAAAAGCGCAGAAAATACATTCATCCGCAAAATCAATGATATCTTTTATCAAACGCATAATTTCTCCAATATATTGACCTCTAATGTTTGCATTTTGATCTGTGTCATTATGTTAGCACGATATTCGATAGTTGTCCAGCAAGTGCTAGGACTGATATTCCATGGTCAGTGTTGAGGATACTAATTTACCTCCCATTGTTCACGAGCATTCTTTGCACGAATTAATCGAATATTTAAGCGACCTTGAGAAGCTAATAGTTCAGGTATCTTAAAAGCCTCAACAAATAAAATGCGCCAAGGGTCCATCAATGGCATCATCATCATTATCACAATCAACATCGTCGTCATCATCATTTTATTGTCATATTTGAAAATTTACAATAACATTGTACTATTTAAATTCTGCAGAGTATAATGATAATATGGAACTAGGAATATAGATATGTACTAGTCGAGCTTGACCCAGTTAGCTCGTATTTTCTTTGCATTACTACAAGCATTATGGGGTACTGTCGAATGAATGATAAAAGTACTTTTGCGGGGAGGAAATATAACTGTAACTGTAAAAATGGTCTCTAAAAATTAAGTAATTAGAATCAAGTGTTGCATCTACCTTTTGCGAGAATCTACAGTTCCTTTCAATGCTGATTGCGAGTTTATGCAGCATTTTGTGAGTGAAATATTCTGAAATAGTTAACACTCTTTTTCGTAAAGTCCCACAAAATACTTCAGACAAATATTGCTTTTGGTTAATTCGAATACAATGTCATCCACCACCATTTTAAAACCTTCCATATATTCCACTTCATCTAAAATATAGCTGTTTAATCGAAAGATACCTTGCTATTTTGAGAAATAAAGCCTGTGGTTATCAGTAAGAAAACGTGATTTTATAGACTATTTCGATTCTAAACATTAATATTTGACTGCACTAATTGAACACCTGTACCCTTCTAGATATTTCCGTTCAGTAAATAGATTATCACTCAAATTCCATGGACACGACTCAAGTTCAATGAAGATCGTTTATTTTCATATGTGGCCGCTACATTGTCGAATGGGCTCCCTAGTCATATTCGTTCTGCATCAGGTGCTAACATTTTCAAATCTGGACTTAAGACCTACTTTTAGAGAGAGCTTAACACTGTGACACTGTGTACGCTAGTGAACATTTGAATGGATAACGGGTATTACATAATTTCTTATCGTATTGTATCGTATCATATGGTGTGTATGTTGCATTCTTACTATTTTGACAAGAGGAATGATCTTACCGACACGCTAGGATAGGTTGAGTTTGAAGAGGAAACTCGTAGCAGTATGCGATTTTATTTTCAACCTATGTCGAGATGGCTGCATCGGATTTTCTGCCACCTTTTTGTCCGTATCTAGATTCAAAACGATAGAGAAATCTCTGCCAATGATAAGATGGATGGAGAAAGCAGCTCTTTTCTTTGAAGTATTTCGGGTGTATATATTAAGGAAAGAACGATGGAAGGTAATGAATTTAACATGACAATTAATCGTCTTCATCAGTGTCACATTTTAGTCTTGAACGGGATGGCGTGGCATTCTGCTATTTCAACGACTAGGTTTAATATGCACATTTAATGTATCGAACACGGATTGCAATTAACTTAAAAAAAATGAATATCAATCATCTATTTATCGAAATGTTGTGATCATTCATTTGACGTATCATTGAGCCATTTCAGTTGGTTATTGACTTTTTCGGGGTTCGAATGTTATCGATTGTTGTTTTTATTCTAATCTTTATCATGGATCTAAAAAATTCCATTTAATGCGTTTTTAAACGTTTTTCTTGATTTCTCTATTCGTTCAATCGTTGGTGATTGTTGTAGCTTTTCCTTCAAATCTTGCGCTACTTCGAATCTCATTGTGTAGTTGTAACTGAGAACATCTATTATACGATCACGCCATTTATCTATGTCGCCTTCAACGTCAAGATCATTAACCCCAACCTTGACGATCATTTGCCTAGCTTCATTTTTAAATTCTTTTTCGATGAAATCAGCCAATCCAGAGCGACTTGTTACAAGAACTGGTATACCTACTGCCATCGCTTCAAGACCAGCTATACCGAAAGGCTCGCTTCGAGAAGGCACAACAACCAGGTTGCTCTCCTTAATATCTTGTAAATTCTTCTCATATGTGCCGTATTGTGCTAGCTTGATTTTCAAATATTTATCTTGGGCTGACAACCTTTCAAATAATTTCCTTCTAATTTCATCACGATGTTGGGTTGGGACACCTTTTATTATAAAAGTTGGTAGAGGCCGATGCATATCGTGATATGTCTTCGCAACACGGCTGAATGCTTTGGCAATTAACATGTAATTGTCTTTCATATTGTCTACGCCTATCATGTGTGTGTAAGTAAGAACTTGCATGGGATTGCCTTCGCCTGGCAGTTTTACTTGGATCTTAAACGTATCATTATCGGGAAACGGAATATATTCACGATGTATGATCTTTTTGGACAACGCTTTAAATTTTCTATCTAAGACAGAGAATACTTTTGGCCCCACGGAAAACACTGCGGTGGCTTTTTTCGCTGCTTTTATCGTGTTACGTTCCCATTCCTCATAGTATTCCGGTTGATATTCCTCCAGATCCTCATGATTATCACTGATGAAAAGGAAAATACGACTTTTCTTAAATTTCTTCTCTTTTAAAGAAATTGCGGATCCTGAAGTCACGGGTACATGGCCAACAATTACGTCCAGGTGTTTTAATTTTTCTATTTCGGACAAATCACACTCATTGTAGGATTGAAGACAGTCAAGGTTTATGTTCTCGTGGCAAATGTTGTCCGCTACTTTAATATTATGCTCGTTTGCGTCAGAAATATCAATGCAACAGCGATTTCTACCAAGAACTGTCCTGTAAACCTCAAACCCAGCTTCTTTTGCTTCCAATTCTATCTGACGATTCAGGCTTGACGTACCTTTGTCAACCTTTTCCCATTCGTCGTTGAGGATCAATATGCTCCTGTAATGAAACAGAAGATAACATAGTTGACAATGAAAATGACGTCAATTGCCGTTTCAATACTCATTGAATTTGACCGGAATTTTGCTATCACTTGCTCATACCTAGTTTTAGTTATAGTTCAATGAGTATAATATTCTTTATAACAGCTCATTTGCATATTGAATTATATTCTGTAGTCAGGTATTATATTGATATTGAGAGCACATATTTTGACCAGACTTCTGCTATGTATTGACCATACTTAGGTCTAGTTATTTTTTCAGTTTGACAGGCACGAAATTCAGATTATAAGCTCATTTGCATATTCAACTATCCTGTGATATACTGCAATTGATTGAATTTGTGAGTACATAAGTTATATTGAGATTTATTCATGCTCATGATCAAAGCTTGATTAGTGTCACATCCTAATGAATCCATTTGCATACTTATAAATGACTCAACGTATTTAGACCATACATCAACGTTGAATACTCCGAATTTGAACGATCACACCATTGATATGTGACTTTGATTTAAGTAAAACATAATAAGCATCAAACGACACTTCATATAGCACACACAAATGTGTCTAAACACCTGTGGTTTTGCAAATTTTGTTTCGATATAGCGATTCTATCGCTATCCTTTCTTACAGACGCTGTCCACCTAAGTCTTACTTTGTTTTCTTGAGTTTGTATTAAAAATGAGAACTCAAATGAAACCACTACAGGATACAATACAAGATTCATCACACTGTACTAAAATACCTACGTTCTCGAACGTCCTTCAAATTTTGCTGTCGGCAACATCGTGTCGCAGAGGAGGACGGCAGTCATTTTGCTTGTGTGCTTTGTGTAAAATACTTTGAAGTTGCCAATATAGTTAAGAGACTCCAAAACTTATTGCGTTTGTCTTGCATATTATATGTCAATGTGTTTATTTACACCACAATATCGTGGTTTATAGCCTAAAATATCATTCGCTTTATCTAACCTCTCTAACCTCATAGGTTTGGTCACTAAATATTCCACTGAAAGCAGAATTTGTGTGTTGACTTCAGGAACGTCAGTACAAGTCTGTTCTTATCTTGGATGCTTGATTCACTAATTTGATGGAGTGTCGAAACACCATTAAAAACTGCACATTGTATTCAGCGACGTTTCGAAATTGTCACACGTTGACGTTGTTGTTACATTTGATACATTATTTAAAAACAAAAATTGGCTCTTTATCTTACTTGGCTCGTAAATTCTCGGGATTAGCTGTGGTTTTGTCGCACAGTCCACCTGGGCATATTTTAAACCAAATGGTGAGCACGCACAATATGTACATCATCGTCGTCATTTTTCGGCTGGAAGTGAAGACTTTCTGTGAAGAAACAATGAAACACAATAAAAATAGGCTACACGTAGATCTAAACCACTTAACTCTCTCGTGCGCGAATATGACCCTAAAATATATTTTCTACAGCCCACTTTCAATGAAAATAATGATAAAAGGGTTAATAAACCGATAAGCATTAAACTATGAATGTTGCTCGCTGAAGTCGATCGCTGTTCCGTAGTTTCTTGAGTTGCGCAAACAAAGTTCGCCCTGTACACTCAGGGCATCGGGCATCATTCCAAACATGGCCCGTAGATTTTGTCTGGCCGTATAAAAATTATTCTTGAAGAGAAAGATACATGAGTATGCTACTTTGCAAATATTTTTAACACATATTAACACCTTAATGTGGGTCTACTCTAAAAGGCGGAAGCCAGCATCCCAAATGAGAATGCCCAATACTTCAAAAACCGGGAAATGTGATGTTAAGTTTTTTTACATCCACTATCGACCAGCAGTTGTTTCGATGTTGCTTTGTTGTAGAAATTATGACGAACAAAAAGCATCTACAAGCATCTGGAATATTGAACAACCCTATTGTATAATTTCTGTGTCTCTCTGACAACTCATTTATATATGAAATGGAGGAGTCATCACGGGGTAGTGGTTAGCGTACCGGACTCACTGTCGGAGGATGGTGAGTTCGAGATTCGCTAAGTCTAGAGTAACAGACTCTCTGTCAGAGCATGGTAAGTTCGAGACTCCAGCATTGTGTTGTGCCCCTGAGCAAAGCACTTTGCTCCTCTTTGCTCCATTGAGTAGTGAGTTATGGGTACCTCATCCTGTACTTTGGTTGACCTGTTAGATGAGTAATATAAAAATGCATTCCAAAACAGCAATAAATTAGGCAGTCGAACAGATTTCAAAGCTTCCCGATTGATAACTTAATGCTCATAAAGATATACGCAATCAAAGTATTATTACATATGTACCACAGTTTACTTGCATCGAAGCGCGCGCATACTACCGGTATTTGCACTGCAGTGCAATACCAAAAACATTATGCCATTTCTTTATGTTAATGAGTATTTACCAATTTTGACCCGGAACTATTTTTGTTTGTAAACACAAAAATTGTCGTCTACAAGATTTCATTTCACTTTGGTTCTATGCTAGTTATCGTAAAATGGATGACATTACCGATAAAAAAACTACGACAAAGAAAATTGCATGTACTTATCGTAGTGTGAGGATGATTTTTACTATACGGTGAAGCAGTTTGTCGTCAGCGAAGCGAAAACATTGACAACGGGCGACGTCGGCGCAGCGCGCAGCCACAGTTACGTGTGGTTCGATACACGGCGGCTATCAAGTATTGAATTGAACCACACGTAACTGTGGGCGCAGCGGAGCCAATTAAACAGTTAACATTTTCAGAGACGTTTTTGCCAGTAGTTTTCTCACCGGACATTCCCTGTTTTCAATCCTAAAGAATATTTAGAAAGTCATTTTTTGCGTGCAGTTTACTCTGTGTTTGTGTGTCCTACACGCTATTGATAACAGTGAGCGCTTGTGTGCCACGGTGAACACTGAAATTTGATCGTTCGACAAGTTACGTTTGCCGTATCTTACTCTTAAAATTCCCTTAAAAATCTTTGAACTGTTATTTGTATCGATCATTTAGAAAAATTTCAAGCTCAAAATGTGAAAAAATTAAAGCGTTCCATTTTCAAAGTTCTCTTCGTTTGACTATCTATGGAATGTTGCTACGTATGTGTGAGCGATCGCAAGCAGAGTTCGAGCTCTGCGACGTTCCTCTGACGTCATCCTTGATAAACAAATAAACAATAAATAAGCCAATCAAAATAGAGGGTGTGGCGGCTTTGACCAATGAAAATTGAAAGCTAATTCGATGCCTCATTACAGTGATGTCAATGTTATATAACTCCGCAGGGTCGGCTGAAGCTTTGACAGACAAGTAGTACGCACGACTAATCGTCGATTTTCTCGATAAATGATGCAAATAAAAGATAGAACATATAACAAAACCCATGACCTGTGAGTGCAAGCGCGCCGTACTATCGTTATTGCACTCGTGCTGTGGTTTTATCGGCTGTTCTTTTACTCGCTTCGCTCGTGAAAAGACTTCCACCGAATACACCGCAGCACTCGTGCAAATACTGCTTGTACGGCGCGCTTGCTCTCACAGGTCAGGGGGTCTGTCATATTATTAGACAGATGAAAAAGAATGCTCTTAATGAGTTTCCGTGTGTAACCATATCCTGTATATATTTGCAGATATGTGTGTGTTATGGAATAGGTGATGTAATATTTCAGAAATTTATGTTTTGGCCACAGATAGCGCTAGATACAGGTCGTCCTTCCAACCTAAGACTGTGAATCCCTTACAATTGGCTTTGCACGGTAATGGCTTTGGGCTTAGAAAAATAAATCCGAGACAGTATATCCATATTAAAATAGTTTTACTATTTGTGATGTTTTATCATATGTATCTATACTCTAAGAATATTTCTGAATGATCAGATGTACCATAACTCGTATTGAGTCAGAATTTCATGGCTTCTCCTAATTTAAATGTAATAGTCGTACGCACTATGACATTGCCCTAAGAGACCTATTTCCCTGAGAGTCATCCATAGACGGCATGCAGTGAGCATCATGATTTTGGGGCTGCTGATTTGAACTGATTTTTGACACCAGTTAGTTGGATTTGGAACCAAACAGCGAATAGGGTCCAATTTTCTATTCCATTCTGATGTATAGTATAGTCCTGTGAAGCTTTAGGGTGAAAACCCCAGGATTGGTGACTTTATGGACCTGTATCTGAAGCCAGACTTTGAGCCTTGAACGTGCTAACCACGGAGACGTGTTTGGGTATGTTTAGAAATGTCTGCTTCATCCAAAGGTATGACTATGCGATTGTGAAGTCCATATACAGATAGCCGAGACTGTGCTGTTGGTGAAACGAACCGTCAAGATTCATGCAGTCGCTGTACTCGAGAAACTTTTCTAGAGTTTAGAAGTGGTTTTGCAGAATTTGTTCCTCTTGATTTATGTATGCCGGATAATGCTGAAGAGTGAGTACTACAGCAGTAAATGAACAGGTTAAGACCAAAGACAAGTGAACAACATGCTGTATGGGTGTAATAACCAGAGTGTGAGTACTTGACCAGTGTCTAACCACGGGGAATAGTCTGCAGAGTTTTTCTGCTATGGTGTGTTGTAATGGATGTGCGAGTCTACAGCGGGTGCACCTGTGTTGAAATCTGTTGAGGGAAGAGAGCTGACCTTGTGCATCGAGAGAGACTGTGTTAGGAAGCAGATGACTGTTAAAGATAGCTCGTTTATTCAAGCTGCTATGAACTATATCATCATGTGCACTATGGATTTCTAATTGTGAGACTGTGTTACAAATACTAAATATAGCGATAATTATTCCATGTGAATTAATATTAAGAAACTTGAGGCTGAGGGCTAAACTGATTTACATATGCATTTACATATCATGCATTTACATATTGTGATTAAGTTATTGAGTTGAATTACTAACTTCATTAGTGATGGAAAGATTATATTTCGGAGACATTGGTTATGTTTATGTAGAGTGATTATGATTATTGAGTTTATATTCATTAATTAAGTACTTTCTATTTTGTTTTGATTATTCCATTTTTTACCAAAGGTACAGTAATTTGATTGAGTTGATCTCTTTAGGCTCATCCGATTTGAAATATTTATCAGAGCTAAATATTGCTCAAAGTATAGAATATTATCAGAGTCCACAATATTTATCAGAATCTATGATATATTTTGTCAGTAATTATTTCTTTCAAATTGCATAATTTCTTTGGTTTATACTAGAGTGCTGAATGTGCTCAGAGATGTTGTTGCTCAGAGATGTTGTTGTTCACTGCTGTTATAGGACGAAGGGGGAGGGCTTTGCGTACAATTCATAATATTATACAAGTAGTAGAATACTGAAGGCGGAGCCTATAACTTTCACTGATGCCACAAAGGGGGCATATATTCTCAGTGTCAGTAAAGAACACTTTGATAATAACATGCAAAAATGAATTATTGTACTCAGGGTTAAGGGAGTTATGCTATGGCACGAGGGGGGCTTTGTTGTAATGTATAATATACAGGAAGTAGCGCCATCTTGAAGGCGGGCCTATAACTACCCCTGATGCGCGAATGGGACATAATATTTACAGTGTCTGAAGCGAAAAGTTTGATAGAAACATGCAAAATTAGATTATTGTCCTCAGGCATAAGGGACTAATGTTAGAGGATAAAGGGGAGGGCTTTGGGTATAACGTATAATATACAGGAACCACCACTTTACTGTAACAAGGCCTATAACTGTAATTTTTGCCACGAAGGGGGGCATGATATTGTCAGTGTCAGTAGAGAAGACATTTATAACGAGATTCAAAAATGAAATATTGTCCTTTCGCTTATGGGATTTATGTTATAGAAGAAGGGAGAACTTAGTTGTAACGGCCAAATCGGATTTTAGTATATTTTCTGTTAATTGTATTTCTTATTATTGTGTACTGTACCAGTATTTGAGTTTTCTACATATACCAGCAATTCTATACGTGATTCTTTACACCTTATTTTCTATATCCATTATTCATGACTTTTATTCATACACACTCTTATTCAATCAATAGAACTTACTTTTATTTGTTCCTCTCGCTCATATGTTTTATTCAACCAATATAAACTACCTTTAGTGTTGTTCTCGCTCTAATGATGTTGTATTCACCAATAGAACTTCCCTTTTATTATTGCTCTCGCTCATATGAAATCACCTTGATGTTTTAACTCAACCGCTGAATAAAGCTTACCTGGCATTACCACGTTGTTTGCCAATTAAAAGCACCCACGCATAATTTGGTTCAGTGCACCTCTGTAGCCTGATAGGCAGCATACAAGGAACTGACAATGTCTCTGTGTTCCATTTTTCAGGTTAGTTTCTTTTCTTTGACTACACTAATTGTACGGTAGTTTGTAGTATTCACTATGTATTTTTGTGTATTGTTACTGCTGTATTTAAGTATATGTAATTGCTGTATTTTTGTGTATATGAATTTCTTAAAATTTTGCACTCGTGTAATTTTAAGCAGTTAACCTCTGTAGATTGACAGGCAGCATACAAGGAACTGACAATGTCTCTGTATTCCATTTTTCAGTAATGAACGCTATCACTAGTGAAATACTTTTGAGTGTGGGTCTTGGTTGACAGCGAGGACCGTGACATAGTGTATAATGTATTTAAAGTGTTTGATGTTAAATGAAGCACTCAATAAGGATATTATTATTATTATTATTCTTTATTTCAGGCCATAAGCCCATTCAGTAAAATGTACAAAAAATACAACATTACATCTAAGAAATAAAGCTAGAAAAACTTAATAATCTTGTTTCCGCTAAATTATGATATTGTCGAAGGATCTCTTGAGATCTTGTTGCAATTAACTTCAAGAGACATATCCTGACAGTGGTGGACTCTAGGCACATGACCAAAAAACTATTTTTAGTGGAGTACAGTTCTTTGTTGCTGCATGTAATGTAGTTGCAGGGTTGTACTATGATCAAAATGAACGGGAACTTGTTGTAAGTAATGACACCATTCGAAAGCCTAATGGTTATGATTGTGGAATATACACGATTTTGAATGCATAAAGTGTCATCACAGGAAGACTGTATGACATTATTGGCAGTATTACAGTTAGAAGATGGGTGTCCACGCTTTTAATACGTCTATATGATCATATTTTTAAGTCCCTTAATCTAAATCCAAGGGCCATACCACTACCAATAAATTATGCGATATGTACACGATACTGAAGGAGCTATTTCGTATAGGAGAAGAGCCTAGAATTGTAATTAGGCCCTTAGGAAATAATTCACCGTAGTAATGACGACCTTATGCTGAAAAGAAATTTGTCTGTTTGTCATGCACAATATGTCCAGGGAAGTTATCATATGCGGAGGAGATTATATGTTGTTCATGCAGAGAAGCTAAGATGTGATATTAGTTGTGTTTCGCTGAATCTCAACAATTCACCACTGTATTACAAATGTATGTAATGTACTTGTAAATAAATTTGATGTAGCAACTGTAAATATATCAAGGTATGAAGCCGCAAAGTATTGTTTGGGGGACTATGGCATATAGAGCAGCGTAATCTTATTACAATTAGTTAGAGTACTGTAGCCAGTCTCCATAATAGCGCACGAAAACAACATTAATCTGATGTCCGTATAAACTATGCATAACTGTGTATTACATGCATGCACTATGTGTAAATCGGTATTTTACTGAACGAGAGGCCACAACATGGTGAACAATGTGATTATTGGAAGCAATACGTTTAAAGTAGGCAATTTGTTGTGACTGTTATTATATTAAGTACATATAATGTTAAATGTGAATCTTTGTGTGCGCATACACAAAATTTATAAGTCCCTCCATTTAGGTCACTATATATGATCGTATACACGAATACATAGAGAAGGTGACAACCTTTTTTCCAAGAACATATATCCCAGAATCGTAAAAACCATACTTCGGCATTCCGTATATTTCACATATTGATCTATAATACCACTGCATATACCGTCTTATCTGTCAGATTAGAACTGCAAGTCATTTGCCATGTACAGTCTTGTTTGTATATGGTGCATTGTGCACATAGCCCTCGCCATGTGTTTAATAGAATAAATCTATGAAGTGTGAGCACAATATTCTATTACTTCCTATTGTTATCAATGCGATCTCTAACATAACTTTGAATATCATGTTCTTCAGGGCATCAATAGAAGTTAATTGCTCTCTTTAGTCTAGCGCTTTTATATCGTGCATTGTCCCTCACACCAGAGAACAATATTTCGTTTTCGAATCTTGTTATCAAAGTGTTCTCTACTAAAACATTAGAGATCATTTCCCTTCATTGCATCAGTTATAGGCCCATGATCTGTATGGTGCTAGAACTTTTAGATATTGCATTGTATGCAGCCCCACCCTTTCGTCCTACACCATAAGTCCATCAAGCATGAGGACAAAATTTCTCTTTTGCAAGTGTCAATCACCTTTTCTCTACTGACACTGTCAGTATCATGTCCCCCTTCGTGGCATAATTTATGGTTTATAGGCCCCGCCATCAGCATGGTGGTGGTGCCCCTATATTGTACATTGTACACGAAAACCTCCCTCTTCGTCCTATAAGATAGTTCCGTAAGCCTGAGGACAATATTAAACTTTGCATAATTCTATCAAACGTTATCTATTGACACGTGAATATCATGTCATCCTTTCGTAGCATAATTTAAAGTTAAAGGCCCGTCTTCAGCTTGTGTGGTGCTGTATATTACACATTATACGCTAAGCCCCCCCCTCGCCATAAGATAGTTCCTTAAGCGTGAGTACAATATTTCATTTTTTGAATCTTTTATCAATATGTTCTCGACTGAGAGTGAGAACATCATGCCCCCTTTGTGGCATCAGTGAAAGTTAAGGTCTAATGCCCTGTCTTCAGCATATGGTGGTGCCTGTATATTATGTATTATACCAAATCTCTCTTCCTTCGCCCTATAACATAAGATCCTTAAGACTGAGGACAATAATCTAACTTTGCATGTTTCTATCAGATTGTTCACTACTGACACTGTGAATGTCAGGCCCCCTTGTGGATAATATAAAGTTATAGGTCCCATCTTAAGCATTGTGGTGGTGCCTGTATATTATACATTATGCACAAGCCCCCCCCTCGTCCTATAAATAAGTCCCTTAAGCGTGAGCACAATATTTCATTTTGAATCTTGTTATCAATATGTTCTCTTCTGACACTGAGAATATCATGTCCCCTTCGTGGCATAAGTGAAAGTTATAGGTCCTGCCTTCAGTATGGATGTGCTGCCTCTATATTATACATTATACACAAGCCCTCCCCCTCGTCCCTAAAGATAAGTCCCTTAAGCATAGCGCAATATTTCATTTTTGAATTTTGTTATCAATATGTTCTCTTCTGACACTGAGAATATCATGTCCCCCTTTGTGGCATCAGTGAAAGTTATAGGCCCTGCCTTCAGTATTCACTATCGCTCGTGCATATATGTCGTGTACTGGTCAAAATTTCGTGGTATACCATCGCTGGGTGTGCTTTATTGCTTAATTATACACTACGCCCTCCCATTCGTCCTATAACGTAAATCCCTTAAGCGCGAGGACAATATTTAACTTTGCATGTTTCTATCAAACTTTTCTCTACTGACACTGAGAATATCATGTCCCCTTCGTGGCATAATTAAAGTTATAGGTCATGCTTCAGTAGGTGGAGTGCCTGCGTATATTACACATTATACACAAAGCCCTCTCCCTTCGTCCTATAAGATAAGTCCCTTAAGCGTGAGCACAATATTTCATTTTTGAATCATTTTATCAATTTGTTCTCTTCTGACACTGACATATCATGTCCCCCTTTGTTGCATGATTTAAAGTTAAAGGTCCCGTCCTTCAGCATTGTGGTGGTGCCTTTATATTGTACATTATACACTAAGCCCTCCCCTTCCTCCCATAAGATAAGTCCCTTAAGCGTGAGCACAATATTTAATTTTGAATCTTGTTATGAATATGTTCTCTTCTGACACTTAGAATATCATATCCTCCTTCGTGCATCATGGAGTGTAATGGGCACCGATCAGTATGATGCTAGTGCTTGTGTATAGTGCACTTTGCACAAAGCCCTCCCCTTCGTCCAATAAGATAAGTACCTTAAACCTACGGACAATTTTTCATTTTGCATATTTTTATTAAAGTGTTCTCTACTACACAGTGAATATCATATCCCCTAAATGGTATCAGTGATTATTTTAGGTCCCCATCAAGTTGGTGCTTGTGCCGGTATATATTGCATTGTGCATTAAGCCCCGGCCCCGTTTTTCTACTGACATAAGTCCCTTAAGCGTGAGAATAATATTTAAATTTTGCGTATTTTTATCAAAATTAGGACAATATTTCATTTTTGCAAAGTGTTATCAAAATTTTATCTACTTACAGAGAGAATATCATAACCCTTCGTATTCACCCTTCCCCCTTACCCTTTCGTTTAGTTTTTTCCCCGCTTCGTAAAAGGTGTCAAAACATTGGGCTGATCTAACATTTGTAGATAAACATCGAGAACAGTAGTATTAGTGCATGTGTTATAATACAAAGTGGACCAGTTTCTGTGAGGGGAAAAGTTGGAATTTAATTACGCGTTTTTAATATATCTTGAGAACGAGTTTTTTTCTCGTAATTTCGAAATTTAAAAGAATTGAATTTTGAGTTTTTTTATTCTTGTAATTTCGCTTTTTTGACTCCAGCAATAACGATCTTTTATTCTCGATAGTACGCGTTTTTATTCTCATAATTACGAATTTCTCTTGTAGTTATGAGTTTTAAATTCTCGTAATTTGTTTCTCGTTCATCTACTCTAAAGGATACAGGAAGCGCCTCGTTACATCGTACGTTTACCTTGATCTACATCATTTCAAGACTTTTGTCAGTCTTGCGGCATGCCATTGCATGATCATTAAACATGAGAATTTTGCGAAAGTGTTTGGATGTGTTTGCTTGTACAGACAAATAATCTACAGCAATTTTCTGAATTTGCCAAGTGGAAGACAACTTGTACAGTGTAAAGTAGTGGATTAATAAACAAATGTCATAGTTTTCACTTGCATCTAATTTATTCTTCAATACAATATTCTGAAAACATTTCACAGCGTAAATATAATTTTTTAAATTAAATCGAATATTTATTCAGAATTGCAAACAATAGAATAAGAAAGAACAGTTAAATATTGTTTGCAAATGGCATCAGCATGCTCAAACAAATGCGTTTGTTGAATTTGCCTGACCTATCATAATAAATTTCAATATGATTGGCATGGCTAAGAATTTTTAAAATTGTTAAAAGTACGCAAAGATGCTAAATTTTATGCTTGTATCATCATTTTAAATAATTGCTGCTTATCTACATACAATTACAGTATTTGATCACATTTTTAAAGTAGCTTTAGTTATTATCAATCCGTTTCACTGGTTCAGACGAATTTCAATTAGTAATGCAAATAAAATCTTGTTCGTACCCCGGGTTATTACCGGCTGTATATGTACGAAGAAAGACGTACAAGCAGGAAAAAGCTAAGTTTCAATGAATTGTACATTTTGAAATATATGCATGTATAAGAATTAGTGATCAAGTAACACATGTCGATATACTGCTTACCATACATACAAAAGACCATTGTTTTCGTTTAAATGTTTCTAAAAATAGATATTACGGCAAAAATCTCTGTTCACTATTTTGAGTTAGATATTACAGATTTCAATTGATATCAGTGCAAAGGTGTGTTGACCCATAACACGTTTTGAAGACTGAGTTCATTGATAATCAGTGTTTACTTTTCTGTTACACAACGCAATGCATAGAAAGACAGTACGTGGCCTAACAGCCATTAGTGTGGGAAACACTTCCTTGAAAGTTTAAGTCAAGGATATAGGCAAGCATTCTTGTTTTTCGGAACAGATTTCAGCCTGTTCAGTGCTACAGTTGTCTATGAACCCACAAAAATCAGGTGAGTTTCTATCTTATTTTATATTGAGTTTACAGCTGAATGAGTTTCCAAGGAACTCTGTTGAGCGTCGCCCCTGCAAGGCAAATCTATACGGACAATGATCAATGACAAAAGAACATTCGTACAGACATTGATCGAAGTCAAACATGTTTGATCTAGGACTTATTAGTTTAGTTTCTTTAGTGATTGTATGTTCATGCAACTCTGATTTAGTAATAACTTTTGCAAAGCAGTTAAATTGTAGATACTCTGTAAGTCAAGGCTGTTTATGCAAACGAGATCTTGTAAACAAAAGTAAGCGTTCAGTCACCGTTACAAGGCGTTTAATGAGCCAGGTCCTATGACTTGACCCGACCACTTGACCTTTGACCCATGGTCATTACAGAGTGTGAATTTAGCTGAGTTCTTATTTTTTCTCTATTTTTTCTTTGATTTATTTGAGTTACTCGTTCCACTACGTTTCTTATACGTTCTCTAGAAGGCATGCTTATATTCGATTAAACCTCGTAATGATTAGATCGGATATCTGCTTCGTCTGAACGCATTACGGAATATCATTCATAGATGACTATTGCACAGTTGTTGCAGACAAATTATTTTGAGTCTTAGGGACTGGACATAAATTACAGGGGGCGGTGTTTTTCGAAACACCGCTGCATCAAAATAGTGACCCTTCAAAAGTTCATGCACAAAAATGAGTGACCCTCCCAGTTATCCGAGCATGAAATAAGTGACCCTCCCCTGTTACTCAAAACCCCCAACAAACCCGCAATGTGTTCAAGTCTCCTTCTGACTTGCTATACTTTTGAAGTCCCCTCCCACAAGGAAGGCAAAATGTGGCCGATATAACGCTTTGTCCAAAAATATCAAATCATATGTGTGTGATAATTCGTGTTAATGTACTTTGCTTGAAGTGGCAGGTAAAAAGTGCATGCGTGTACAAAAAAATGTAATTTTTAGATTTCATCGATAATGTTGATTCACACGATACATGGTAGTCGACTATAGGAAAACTATGAACGTGTAATTTCCAATATAAACTAGCAATATCTGTTCATCTATAGATGTTTAATAACTGATATAAATATAATTGATTAGCATGGCTGTTTACAAGTGCACATGTGAATAAGATATTTGATTTTGGAATTCGATCCACTATACATGGGAGTCTATCACAAAACTGTAAAAAATGTCACAATTCAAAATATGCACTATTTGTGCACATATGAACTTTAATAATTGACAAATTGTACTTGATTAGAAGAATTTGGTAACACGTGCATCCGTGTACAAGACTTTTTTGGAATTCCGCATAAAATGTTGATCCATCATACATTGTAGTCTATGACGAAACTATGAATATTTTTTAATACAAAACTTGGCAAATCTGTGTGTTTATGTATGCTTGATTATTGATATTTATGTTCTTGATTAGACTAGAGTGGTTACAAGTCCATGTGTGTGCAAGAAATTTGATTTTGGAATTTCACCGAAATGTTGATTCATTATACATGGCAGTCTATGATGAAACCCTGTGAATAATTTTTTCAATACAAAACTAGGTAAATCTGTGCATTTATGTACACTTGATTATTGGTATTAATGTTCTATTAATGTTCTACAAAATTGTTTACCGCCAACACAGAAATACAGAAGGTGCAGTTCTTTGTCTTCTGCATACCATCACACAACACCTTGACACTTCAAATGCGTCTGTTCGAATTTTATTTGCTGACTTCTCAAGTGCGTTTACTATATCACCAAACTTGTTGATCAGAAAATTGAAAAATATGTCAGTCAACAGGCAGTTAGTCGGTTGGGTTGCAATTTTTTTATTAGGAGACCACAGTTTGTTAAGGTACATTCGATACGATCGTATGAGCGATTGACAAATGCCGGCTCGCCTCAACGTTCGGTTATATCACCATAATTATTTACCATTTTTACATCTGAGTGTACTCCTATGCATGAGGACAGTAATGATAAGCTTTACAAATTTGCTGATGATAAGGCTTTAGCTGGCCTCATTACAGCAGATCAGGACACAATCTATAAGCAAGACTGAAGTGAGCAGATTGGTTACATGGTGTGATTGTAGTTTCTGAATGTAAAGAAAACAAAAAAATGAAAATTGATTTCAGGAAAAAAACTAAAATGAGTCCACCTCCGTTAAAAATCAAGTGTAGGGAGGTTGAAAGGATAAACAGTTATAATATCTTGGGAACTTTCTTACAAACATGGTTTCTTGTGATGACCGGCCACATTAATATGTCAAATCGTAAATGTCAACAAAGATTGTTTTTCCTACGTAATTCAGTTGCATACATTTGAAGTATCAGGGAACCGTTTATCATATGTTTTACAGATCAATGGTTGAGTCTATCATTTTGTCATTGTATTTCCTGCTGGGGTGGTATATTGCCTCCTCTGATGAAAATCAGATAAATAGTGTCATCGAAGCAGCTAGGAATATTCTAGGCATATCATTGCCTAGTTTTGATGACATGTACATGAAATCAATGAAAAACAAATCTAGGACTATAATGTCTTACAAAGCTCATCCACTGCATAGAAATTTTATTAAAATGAGGTCTGGTCCAGATATCACTCAATTAGGTGCGGCACGAACAGGTTTAAAACTACTTTTGTGCCCTTAGCAGTTAGGATTCCTAACCAAATTTCTACGAGGTGAAAATCGCATCGCGGAGACGGCTAATGTCACAATTATTTCAAATTTCATGAAAAAAGTACGGTACCGCCAGAAAATGAACCGTCTACCTGGCTGTTTATGTATTCACATAAATTAGTGTGATGGCAGGTTAGCCTATGACGTAAGACTATCAAGTACGGTTTCCCTCAGTTGCCGGGAGGAGAACTTTATAGAGGTGCTAACTGGTCCTCGTTAATTGGGATTAGCTGATAAACAAAAGGTGATTCCAGATCGATTACTCTCTTTTGTTCACTCGCCAGAGTTGTTCATATCAGCGTATATGGGAAGTTTGGTCTGAGTAAATAAATAGCGAACACTCGACTGTTATCTGGCCATTGAGGGCGCTTTATGAGTAAAATAAATAACAAACATGCCAGACACGTCGTTATTCTAGAATGACATCATCGATCCTTTTTTCTGAGGGAAAATACCATTTAAGGCACCGGATTTAATTTAGTTTCAATCGGACAGCTTCGTGAATCTTCGGAGAGGCAGTAAAGTCATTGCGGGGTACATGCAGTGGCGTCTATGCACTAGTGGCGATTTCCATGTAAAGCGTACCGGATGTGTGTTACACAACATGTCGACGTGATTTGTAAGTTTATTTAGCGTATTTACTGTTTAGAATGTTGATTTTTCTCAGCGAAAGGCAAATTAAATTGTTGTGAAAATAATTCCGAGGGTACATTAATGTCTTGTGTTCTGGGATTTGATGCTATTTGCCGTCGCACCCTGTAGACTTGTGTCGCAAGTGTTCGAACTTTAACCTTCCATGCCATGGCAACTGCTATGTTTACAGGTTTGTTTACTGTAAGGGGGGGGGGGCAAAATTGAGTGTTCGCCGGTAAATCATTGCGAGTAGCTTGAGCTACCATATCGCTGTTGTTGGGAAACATTGCCGAGTATATGCTGCAAAACTGTTTGGTACCTCATACAACTGTAAGTTATTTCCAAATCATATCAAACGATGTTTCTAGTATCGATATTTCTGCCGATGAGAACACTGTTCATCCAGTGAAATTCTGTGAAAACTGCAATCGGACACTGGACAGACACCTACAGTTGCTGGCAAATGGACAGTGTAAAGTATGGAAAGTGAACATTGAGTGAAAGATACATTGTGAAAATGACTGCAGTATTTGTGACTACTTCAGTAAAACCGGGAAAAAAAACAAGTTTTGCCAAATTGTTAGAAATCTGTGACTTCCACCACAAGTGATAATGGTCATAGTGGTGAGGTAAAGGCGATAACTTCAAAGACATGCAGCTGTCAGGCTTTAGATTTGGAGAAAATCAACTGTATTCTAAATGGGAAATGTGGAGCAAAGTGGGGCACATGCTCCCTTACACCCAGATCGTTTTGATTCTGTAAGTCAGGATTAGCACTGTCAAATATGTAAAGAAATTTTTGAACAGACCAGTTCAATTGCTGTGTAAATGGAATCACATATTCCGTGCAGACTGCTTGAAGGAATGGGTTAAAACGTCCGCCTCTTGCCCACTTTGCAGAGTGTCAATAAACAAGACCTCTATTACATGTATTCAAGTAGCTCTTGGGAATATCATTGGGGAGCTTAAAATAACCTGTGATTACAAATGGAAGGGGTGTACAGAAATATGTAAACTGAGCGCTCTTGGCAATCATGTGATAAACTGCCTCTATGCAACAATCCCAGTTCCAATTATGTTGGAACATATCTATTCAAAACAACCAACTGATGTCGCGCCCGAGGATGAAAGTGTGCCTTAGCCTAAACGGCAAGTCTCTGTTTCAAAAACTGAAAGTGCCAAAGCAGCTGTAGAAGTGCTACTCCAACATGAGAAGCTAGAATCAGTGCACTGTTTTGAGGACCTGGCCACAAAAGTGATGAAGACAAAAATTGAATCACAGAAGTCTCATGAAGAACTTATAAGATTTAAAACGGGCGGAACAGTAAGTAGTTGTAATTTTTTTAAAGTGAAGGATGTAGATTGAATGGTATAATTTCTTGACAATGTGATTATTTTCGTCCAATGTGTTGTTGAAATTATCTACACTTCCAAATGTGAGATAGAGGTCACCAGTGTGCTTAAAGTACAATGTATCTGGTTGTTGATGACAGAAAGCAATGCTATAGTGTAAAACTGGCATATTTCAGCAATGTTTCATTGTTGTGATGCGCATTTGCATGTACACAAACTGTGATAGGGTGTATGGTTGTTTGTAATTGATCTGAATTTATGCTGTGTGGTAAAGTCAAATACAAAATTGTATTTGTAGACAGGACAACAGCGTGTTTTACCTTCTGCTGACATTTTGACACTCTCTAGCAATCTGTCAGGGGTGGCTGGTGCTGCACAAAATAATGTCAGTCACATCTTAGAGACTCCCCAAAAAGAGACCTGATGTGTATATTTGATGCAAAAGAATGGCTTTATTTAATAGCTCATACACATGAAACGGATCACTGTAGCAAGGAGAAATCCTTCGGCTGATACATCTACCAAAACCATCCGTGAGCGGGCCAGATTGATCAACAGTAAAAGAAAAGTGGTCAGTGGTAGTGAAAGTGACACACGACAAATACAGAGGGAGTTGAAGCTATTGAGACCACAGGACCGTGGACAAACCTAGCGCCATCCTACAACCATATCTACCTGATGTTCCTGATATTGGAGGATTAATCCTGAAAACAAATATTGGGCTGTCTTGGAATGGTCTACGAAAACTGAAGAGGTATTTCAAAACACTAACCTCTAGTTTCTATTGATTTCCAGGTATGGCTGAAACACTCACCCTTATTTATTATTGCAGGCAATTCTGCTTTAGCTACTGGCAATGTAGATGCCAGCTTTGTATATGCTTTGAAAAAAGTGCGGCTCATATAGCAAACGTAGACTTCAACCAGCAATCATCAGTGATAGAGATCTGTCCTACTGTTGTCATTGAAAAGATAACGATATCATTTTCATCTATTACTTTTAAAGTCATCTATTCCTAAATTATATTTGTTGGTAGAACTCCATGTATGTTGTTGGTTATTTGCTTCAAAAATAACAAAGGACAACAAAATTTCAGATGGCTAGGAAATTGAAAGATAAAACTCAGGAGTGAGCACAGAGTCAAAGATGAAGCAAGCAAGTTGAAGAATTCTCTTCCAGCTCAGAAACCGCCCTTTCAGTATCTGGTAAAGGGTCCAAATAGAAAGCAATCTAGGGAAATGAGGCGAGGTCCTTGTGTTGCTGTCGAAGATTTGAAAATAGCTGTCATCAATAGGTTGGAGTGTTTGGAAAGGTAATGATTAATTTTCTTTTTTTTCAGATTATGTATTGCTTTCAATTAAACACAGAAAAATCATTGACAAGCAAACATTTTCGATTTAGCCATGTGCAATGTATTGCCAGTTATCATTTTCGATCTGTTTAAGAAATATCATTGTTATCTAACTTGCAGAGAAGAACAACTGTACTGGCACAATGGTGTCATTCCAGCAAGATGAATATGGTTGAAGATAGGTGGCGATAAAGGTGGTGGAAAATGAAGACTGTGTTTCAAATCTGCAACACAGTGGCCATTAATTCTGTGAAGAATACCATAATTTGGAATTTATTTGCAGCCCGAGACACCTTTCAGAATCTATGACAGCATACCAGATTAATTCAAATCAAGTCAATGATTTGAGTGACAGTGCTTAGAAGTTTGTACATTTCTAGTGTAAATTGTTGTTCATAATTATAGATATAGCATCTAAACTACCAGATTTAGATGTTTTCATACTGCATGTATGAATTTTTAGATTTCATCGATAATGTTGATTCACACGATACATGGTAGTCGACTATAGGAAAACTATGAACGTGTAATTTCCAATATAAAACTAGCAATATCTGTTCATCTATAGATGTTTAATAACTGATATAAATATAATTGATTAGCATGGCTGTTTACAAGTGCACATGTGAATAAGATATTTGATTTTGGAATTCGATCCACTATACATGGGAGTCTATGACAAAACTGTAAAAAATGTCACAATTCAAAATATGCACTATTTGTGCACATATGAACCTTTAATAATTGACAAAATTGTACTTGATTAGAAGAATTTGGTAACACGTGCATCCGTGTACAAGAACTTTGTTTTGGAATTCCGCATAAAATGTTGATCCATCATACATTGTAGTCTATGACGAAACTATGAATATTTTTTAATACAAAACTTGGCAAATCTGTGTGTTTATGTATGCTTGATTATTGATATTTATGTTCTTGATTAGACTAGAGTGGTTACAAGTCCATGTGTGTGCAAGAAATTTGATTTTGGAATTTCACCGAAATGTTGATTCATTATACATGGCAGTCTATGATGAAACCCTGTGAATAATTTTTTCCAATACAAAACTAGGTAAATCTGTGCATTTATGTACACTTGATTATTGGTATTAATGTTCTATTAATGTTCTACAAAATTGTTTACCGCCAACACAGAAATACAGAAGGTGCAGTTCTTTGTCTTCTGCATAGCCTCATACAACACCTTGACACTTCAAATGCGTCTGTTCGAATTTTATTTGCCGACTTTCAAGTGCATTTACTATATCACCAAAACTTGTTGATCGGAAAATTGAAAAACATGTCAGTCGACAGTTAGTCGGTTGGGTTGCAATTTTTGATTAGGAGACTACAGTTTGTTAAGGTACATTCGATACGATCGTATGAGCGATTGACAAATGCCGGCTCGCCTCAACGTTCGGTTATATCACCGTAATTATTTACCATTTTTACATCTGAGTGTACTCCTATGCATGAGGACAGTAATGATAAGCTTTACAAATTTGCTGATGATAAGGCTTTAGCTGGCCTCATTACAGCAGATCAGGACACAATCTATAAGCAAGACTGAAGTGAGCAGATTGGTTACATGGTGTGATTGTAGTTTCTGAATGTAAAGAAAACAAAAAAATAAAAATTGATTTAAGGAAAAACTAAAACGAGTCAACAAAGATCAACTGATATCGCCATCTGAAGAGAGCATTCTAGCAACACCAAACAGTAGAAGTCAAAAGAGACATGGTATCGCTCGCTTCTTCTCGAGACTTGGGTCAAAGAAGAAGAATAGATCTCCGCCAACACCAGTTGAAACTTACAGAAGAAGAGAAAAGAGTTTGCAAGAACACCATCAACGGTCAGTAACTCTCCTGATAAGTCAGGCTTGCTCGATAGTTCAAGGGACAGTCACGTGAGGGCAATGTCGATTTAAATATCTGGAAAACATAGTATTACTTTTATAATTTTTAACTTTGGAAATTATGTCATGTAAAATAGTTACACTTAATGTAAGAGGTTTACGTGAAAAAACAAAGCGAAATGTTATCTTTAATTGGTGTCGGAAAAAGGGATTTCATATAATTTGTTTACAAGAAACATACAGTAAAGCAGGAGATGAGAAAATATGGAGTAGAGAATGGGGTGGTCGGGTTTTATACAGTCACGGCACGATTCACAGTTGTGGAGTTACAATAATGCTCGCAAATAGTATTCAAGCTACAGTAAGTGAGATCCATAAAGATAAGAATGGTCGTTTTATTATGACAAAAATTGGCCTAGAAGGTTCTTCGTTCTATCTTCTCAATATCTATGCACCAAATCGCACATATGCAAAATGTAATTTCTTTAAGATTATGTACAACAATGTAAAGCTTGCAATGTTTGACGACGACAATATTGTGATCTGTGGCGATTTTAATGTATCTCTCAATCCTAAAGTAGACAAGTTTTCCAGTAGCGAAAGAAGTGATGGCTTAGATGATGTCAGCGCAAGAATATCTTTAAAGAATCTTATTGGTTCATGTAATTTATTTGATGTTTGGCGTAAGTTACACCCTAACAGTAAGCAATACACATGGAGGAGAAAGAACCCTCTAACACAGAGTCGTCTTGATTACTTCCTAGTGTCCAGTGAAATACATAAGAACACCTCATCATGTGAAATATTATCTATAAGTTGTACTGATCATATGGCAGTTGAACTTTCTTTTGTGTACAGTAAGCAGGAAAAAGGCCCAAATTACTGGAAATTTAATAATAGTCTGTTGGAAGACAATATTTATTTGAACAAGTTAGTCCTTTTTATTGATAAATGTGAAGACAATTATAAACACGTTGTGTGCAAACAAACAAAATGGGAGTTATTTAAGAAATCTTTGAAACACTTCACTGTAACTTATAGTTGTCACAAGAGTCGATGTCAACGTAGTAGAAAACAAGATCTTGAGCAATTGTTAAAACAAAAAGAAAAAGTACTCTGTTATGACCCAACAGAAGAAAGTTACTGTTCATATCAAGAAATCTCTGCAGAATTGGAGAAAATTGTACGGAATGAAGCAGAGGGTAGTCAAATCAGATCAAGAGCACGTTGGGTGGAAAAGGAGAAAAGAGCACAAAATACTTTTTAGGGTTAGAGAAAAGGAATAATGTAAAGAAAAATATTGTAAAACTCAGAGCCGGGACGGATCACTGTTGTCAGATCTGGACTCCATCTTAAATGAAGAGGTCAATTTTTACAGCAACTTGTACAGGGAAATTCCACAAACTATTTCTTTTGAAGATTTTACACGTAATGTTCAACTACCTGAATTGAGTTTATCACAAAGGCAAGTTTGCGAAGGTATTGTGTCTAATGAAGAATGTTACCATGTATTACACAAGATGAAAAAGAACAAGTCGCCAGGTTATGATGGTTTTACCATCGAATTTTACTGTAAATGTTGGCCATTACTAGGCAATTTGATGGTTGATTCATTTAATGAAGCTTTTGAGAATGGTAGTTTGTCAATAACACAGCAAAGAGGTATTCTTTCATTGTTACACAAGAAAAATGAATTGGAGTGTTTAAAGAATTGGCGCCCAGTTTCCTTATTGTGTGTTGATTATAAAATTCTTACGCACGTTTTATCAAATAGAGTGTCAAAAATCATTTCAAACATTGTAAACACAGATCAAGTAGGATATATTAAAGGGGTGAAGTTGTTAGGCTGATCGAAGACATGTATCATTACACTTCAAGGTACAATATTCCTGGAGCAGTCCTGTACGTTGATTTCGAGAAGGCTTTTGATTGTATTAATTGGAACTTTATGCACAAAACATTAGGGAGCTTTGGTTTCGGGCCCGTCTTTAGAAGATGGGTGAAAGTAATTTACTCTAATGTTCAAAGTTGTGCCACAATATGGGTGGTTATCAAATTTCTTTTCACTCTTTCGAGGAGTCCGTCAGGGATGCCCTTTGAGCGCTGTGATTTTTATTATATGTGTTGAAGTTTTGGCATGCAAAGTGCGTCAATGTATGACATAAAGGGTATACCACTACCATGTAAAAATTGTGGCAGGAGTGTTGCAAAAATAGCCCAATTAGCTGATGACACTACCTTATTTGTAAAAGACGAAAATTCGATTGTAAAAGCGTTGGAAATTATGGATGACTTCGAGAAAACGTCTGGTTTGAAAGTAAATAAAGAAAAAACAGAGGGTGTATGGTTGGGTAAAGAAAGAAACAAAAGAAAATGTGTGAAATCGGTTACTGGTCTGAAGTGGACTGACCAGCCGATTAAAGCTTTAGGAGTTTGGTTTGGATATGACCGACAAAAATGCGAGCATTTGAATTGGGATTCAAAGCTTGAAAAATTCGAGAATATTTTGAAGTCTTGGGGAATGAGGGATTTAACTATTTATGGTAAAGTGCTTATAGTTAACGCACTTGGGATTTCTCAGTTAACTTATTTAGCATCAATGATAGCAGTTCCTGGGTATGTAATTCAAAAAGTTGACCGTTTAATTTACGATTTCATTACAAAAGGTATTGGTAAAATAAAAAGAAATGTACTCGCTGGGCCACTATGTGATGGTGGATGCAACATGCCTAATTTTTGTTTAAAGGTAAAAGCGCTGAAATTTATGTGGATTTCACGTTTAATAAGTGGAAGTGATGCATGCTGGAAAAACTACCCTTGCTATTTATTGGAACCCTTATCAGATTTTTCGATGTTAAGAGATTTTTTGTCTAGAGATATAATTTCATCAGAAGCTTTGCAATCGAGGTTACCTTTATTTTATCAGCATGTATTAGAATCGTGGAACTCTATTCCACACATGAAGAGCTGGCTGACAGTGATGCAAAGGTAATTTGTGGAATTCTAAGTTTAAACTTTTTGTAAGATTAAGACGTAAGGTAGAATATATTGTAACTGACAAAAAGAAGGTAAAACTACAGAAACTAAAAACTTAAGATGTGTACAAACTTTTGCTAGGTCAATTTTCGCAACCAGCCAGTATAATGAATTGGCGAAGAGAGTTCAAGCAGGTGGCTAATTGGCAAGATATCTGGATACTTGCTAACAAACTTACGTCTGAAAATAAAGTGTGTGCCTTTCATTGGAAATTTTTGCACAACAAATGCATTAATAATGTAAAATTGCACCTTTGGAAACTAAGGAAAAACTCTCTTTGTAAGTTTTGTAATTTGCATGATACAACTCAACATCGTTATTTTGAATGTATTATTGCTAGAGAAGTATGGAAAACGATAGAAAAAGAAGTGTTTCAGAACTTATATAATATATGGATACATTTATCATGGCAAAATATAGTGTGTGGAGTAGATGTTAATAGAAACTTGAATAGCAAACTCAACTTAATTGTGTTAGTAGCAAAATGGACAATACACAAATTTCATTGTACAGAAACAAACAAGTCACATCTGAGACAATTATTGCAATGTGAATTACAACGAAGGAATTTGTTTTAACTTCATCTTTTTTTTTCTGTTATAGTTTAAGTGTGTAGCCACCAGGTTTTGAGAAACTGTCGTACATACATTCTGTGATGTAAACTTTTTTTTTTCTTTCCACTGGGAATAAATAATGAAGGAACTTTAAAGAAAAAAAAAAGAAGCAAAGTAAAGAAAAGCTATTATTCTTCCTGTTTGTTTCTCGTGCGCCCTCCCCCTTTTCCGTTAGCGGGGACACACGAAATATAAGTTAACGGTCTACTGACTCAATCGGCATTAAAACTGTCTTAAATTAACTATTACGAAAAATAATTATTAGGCCTACACAATAAAACAACCAAGACCTGTCAGCAGACGGTAGAAAACGATAAAGTACAATTGGCTGGGGGATGTGATTAGCTGGAAATGATTTATTGTAAGATAAAACGCAGATTTCCATTGGTGTTGGCTTTACGTCTCGTCACCGTTGCCGGCAGGCTACGTTGTTGGCAGCTCTGGTCTGCCAGCGACGGTGCGGTGACGCCCTATTGTTCGCACATGCGCAGATGTCAATGTGTCTCCGTTGTTGGCAACCTACGTTGTTGGCAGAACACCCGCAAGAGTACATTTTATACACTTGCTGGTGCGTTCGTTGTAACCCCTGATTGCTTTGGCGAATTAGGCAATCAAACACGTCAGACAATAAATGCAAATACTGACACAACTTCACGTAAGATTGTCAAAGGACTAATACATGACACAGTCAAGGAGAAAAAGAAATCTCAGCGCTAAGGAAAGACGAACTTCAAGTATAAATCTTTTTTTGGTAATATATATATTACAGTCAAACGTATGAAGATAAAGCTAACAATAGCAACAATAAACCTGTGTATCATAAGTACAAAACTAGACATGCAACTGCTAAACTTTCTTGTTGATCCTTGTTTTTGTTTTGCTGTTCAATACTGGTCCATTATGAAACATCCAATCAGCAGTATTATTTATTTCGTGTCCCTTTCTCAATCCAAGTGTCCCTCCCTAATGAAGTCTCACATTTTTATGTATGCCCTACAATTCTGCAATCCCCCTCAAAATGCTTGTGGAAGCAGCCCAAGGGGCGTTTTTCAAGTCACCACGCACACCTGATACGTAATTGACTCATCTTCAATGGCAAACACCAATTCTTTACAAAAAAATCTTCCCCTCTCATTGATAAAAAATCAGGTAAAGTTGGTAAGGAATTTTTCGTTATCGTATATTCTTATAATGCTGTCATGTAGGCCAAAGCTTCAGATGCCATTTCATTTTACGCTAATGAACATGCCAAGCGCAGCAAATCGAGCAAGAACATCAATGGACTGATGATCATTGTTCAGAAATGTTGAAATACGTTTAGTGCCTACCTTGTACAAGCAAACCTGTTTCGTAATGTGTCACATAGCGAAACAGTGAGACTACTAGTATTTCGAAGAATGTAACGACCTACACCCACGCTTCACACAAGCTTTACTGATGAAGATATTTTCTCAAAACACTAGTATATTTAGTTCATAAATGCACTTTTATTGCCCTCATAAGGTTTGTGCGCCATGTGTGATAGCGAGTACTTGAGTACGAGTGAACTTTACAACGTGTAGAGGGGTCGCAGTCAGAAAAATTGTAACAACTTAGCTCGGTTATTGAACTACTCTTTTCAAGAGTAGGAAATTGCTGAGCGATTTTGAATGCGATGTCTTCGCTAGGTGACCGGAGGCCAACGATATGCGTTCTAATCCGGTCGAAAATCCACTGTAATTTTATCGAGAACCATGGGTCTTATCCATTGAAACCTTATTCCTTTATTATAACCATATTTTGATATTGAATGACTTAATTTTCTGTGAATATTGACGAATAACGAGTCGTCTTGTTTCGTTCTATGAATGAGATGAATTTATTAGGACATGGAGTCTTGTAAAACCTAGCTCTGCCTCAAATATATCACATTCTGCTTCGATGTTACGTGCAGTACGTCTAAAATCTCTGTGCAAAAAAAAACATATACGACGATTATTGTTAGATCTTTGACTGGAGGGTAAAATGACAAAGTAGAGTGTGTGAAAACTTAGCCTGGCTATCTAAAAAAAGCAAGGTTAATGATGAGTATTGAGCGACAAATGACCAATTACATCATGACTTCTTAGCGAGAACTTTGAACCAGGAAGACCATTTGGACTGCACACGTCACAAAGAATCACAAACTGGCGAGCATTCAATGTTCAATAATCTACGATATTTATTAGTTTCGCATTCTTGTACCATGCCAAACCTCGCTACTGTTTCTCCTTATTCATGAATTCCGGCTTTGACAGAAATAGGAATAGCAAATGTAAAGGCGACTTTACATAAAATCGTTCCTTTGTTTCATTTTTTGGCATTCTGAATCGTACTTTGATCTAAATTATGACGTAAAATAAACCCCACAATTCACAAAAGAAGGAATTATATCATCATTGACCATCGCGTGTCATTGTAACCACAACAGCAAGTCAGTAAATTGTCGTGTAAATTTCCTTAAGCTCGTATCAGAAGTAATTTATTGGCAATAGTTCTATTTCTTCTATGTTTCACAGAAACTGCATTGTTGAAACCGTTTTGAGAAGTAGGCATATTGTTTGTCATACTGTCATTGAAATACTCGTGCGACTACCCGACGTAGTGTAAAACTTCGAGCAAATAAAATGAAATTTATAAAAAAACCGTTTGGTTTATTTCATCATAAACCTATCATAAAGGCAGGTTTGATAATTTTTTTGTTTTCAATGGATTGTATATAATAAATATTTTTGAATCGTCATACAATATGTCGCTGCTATAAACGATGATTCCGCATAAGAATATCGAATCGGATGTTATACGAAATACACTGGTTTTCAAAGTAGCGATTTAACATTTTAAACCATTGAATTTAGTAGTAGTCGTGATACTAATCAGATTGTAACAATATGACTGAATGGAAATGTAGAAAACGTTATGCTCCCTGGGTTAATGATGATATCATTCCTTCTTGTATGAATGGTGGGGTTATCTTTGTCGTCCTCATTTAGATCACAGTACGATTCGTGTTACCAAGAAAAGAAACAAAAAAATGACCTTTATGCAACGTAACATATTTACATTAGTCATTGGCAAGCTTTATTCTGTCAAAGTAGGAATTCATGAATAAGGAGAAACAGTAGCGAGGTTTGGCATGGTACAAGAATGCGAAACTAATAAATATCGTAGATTATTGAACATTGAATGCTCGCCAGTTTGTGATTCTTTGTGACGTGTGCAGTCCAAATGGTCTTCCTGGTTCAAAGTTCTCGCTAAGAAGTCATGATGTAATTGGTCATTTGTCGCTCAATACTCATCATTAACCTTGCTTTTTTTAGACAGCCAGGCTGAGTCTTCCCTCACTCTAGTTTGTCATTTTCCCCTTCAGTCAATATATCTAGCAATAATCATCGTTCATGGCATGCTATGCTTTTGCGCAGAGATTTTAGACAAACTGCCATCCACAAGAAGTAGAATTTGAGGCAGAGGTAATCGGTTTCTTAAGGCTCCTTATCTTGATAAGTTATTTTTTCCATAGAATGAAACAAGCTGACTCGATACTCGTCAAACATAAAAACATTAAGTCATTCAATACTAAAATATGGTCCTAATACAAGACTCGTAATAAAGGGAAAGCGGCTCTACAGATCACCTATACTATATTTGTCGTTCTCTGTGTTCATGGTTGTTTTTGTGTGTTTTGCTATTGGTGTAGATATAAGCCATGGTGAGACGTAGCCGTAATCTGGCTGTCAAATGACAGCGTGATTCCTTGACGCTCCGTTTCGAAAATAGTGTGCGGTCTCTTCCTCAGATGCTTTTGATACTTGCTGTCCTCGGATTTTGTTTCACTGTTTGTGTTTTAAATCTTGCCAGGGATTTTTTCATCCAGTAAGGACGCTAGAATATTTTATATTGGGGGCGATTTGTTGTGTTTCATTTGTTCGGTAACTTCTGCAAGATTGTGTACTTTGGCATGTATGAGTGTGTAGCTAATGTTGTGATTTCCTTCGTATGCGATGATAGCTTTCATCGTGAATAGATTATTTAGTGTTTGATTTTTTATTTCGTGTGACGAACTTTCAAATGAACATTTGAAAGTTGGAGGTATTTTGTTAATTATTGTGATGAATTTGTGGAGTTCGTGTTCTGTTCGCATAAAATTAGGAAAATATCGTATCTGAATCTAAGCTAGGGGGATCTTTTTTGCTGTGTATTCATGTATAATTTCATTTCTAATTCGTGAAACGTTATGTCGGCAGTTTCAGGTGAGGCTGGCGATCCGTGCAACATCCACTTGTTTGTTTGTAGAATTCGTTGTTGTATTCCAATGTGTTGTATTTTTTCAGAATGATGTTTAGCACAGCTAACAAGAATTCTGTTGGTGGCTTATGAATAGTTCATCGTGTTGTGTGTTCGTGTACATAGAAACTACGTCTAATGTGGCTAAGGTAGCATTGTTCGGAACCTTGACTGAGTCCATTTTCCGGATGAAGTCTGTAGTGTCTTTTTTACATGTTTGTTGGTTTTTCACAATTTCTTTGAGGAAATGGTCTAGAAATTCAAATATGTGCTATATTGGACTTGAGCATCCGCTTATAATCGGGTGACTTCGAATTGTGTGTCCGTTGGTGGCACTTTGTGTTATTTTGGTAGGAGATACAAACGTAGTGTTCGCGTATTAGTGTAGGATGGATTTATATATTTATAAGTGTGGTAGACGATGTGCTTTTTGTTGTACATTTCTGTTGTTAGTTCGTGTATTTCTTCTACTGTATGTTTTGTGTCATCTGTTGTCAATAAAACATTAGGGCATAAATCATTGCAATAAACAGCCTAATACAATACCATCTACAGTGTTTATTTGATCTTTCGTACTCCAGTCAATAGCGGCAAACCAAACGTGCAAACTCGATATGAAATCACCAAAACACAGTTTACATCCGTGGTATGTCAGTAAGACATGATAATGTGACCAGGTGTGTGGTGATATTTTCCTGTTCATTGACTGAGAGAAGCTGATAATGAAACTTTCCTATATTTCAGGCTGTTATAAAAAGTGCACTTGCAACGTCAGCAAGGACGTTATTTCAGATTATCTCACGCGAAATATAACTCTTTGTAGAAAACGGCTATTTCAGCGAAGTACAGACAAAACAACTTTTCTAAAACACGATGCAACTTTCGAATGGGTGTTTGGAATAGCTTTAAAAAATTTTACTCCAGATTATATATCAAAAACCTTTGTGATATGCTAAAGTGGCACGGAATTCAATGCAGAGAATGCCCTTCCAGCAGCAAAAAATACATATAAATAATTTTTTATTTCATAATCAATAAAAAGAAGATACACAAAAAAACCCAGGTCCTCAGCCGAATATGAGAAAGGCAAAATGTTCCTCGGACTGGCAAGAGGTAGGGCAAACAAAATAATGCAATAACAATGAAGAACATAACGTATAACATCTTGCCAAAGAAAAAAAAACAAACAAAAACATTTGACAAGGAAAAACCTGCGCAAAACATAAGCAAATCTGTGTAATACAGATGAACATATAGATTGGTTGGTAAATGTACATTATACAATGCTATTTAGTAGTTGCACTTTTGGAAGAAGATAATATTGAAGCCTCACACCATGATGGTTCATCTTTGGCATGAAATAGGCAATAGCTTGAAATAAGGCATATTTTACTGATATCACGTATCACGGTTTTATGCTGCTTACTTAATTTCAGTGCCTTAAGAAGTTGTAGAAGTCTGAGTTTATTGTCTGTCGTTATTTGTCCTCTCGACCCGACTTCAAAACAAATGAGTTCAGTCGAATAACCTTGAGCTTGTAAAGAGTTAACAAGATGTGAATATTTCATGCATTTGTCATTATGACGTCTCTCGATATTAAATTCAAATGGTACTGTCAGTTCAAAAATGATCATTCTTTTTACATTACTGAACAGAATAACAAGATCAGGACGGTCAGGTGTACATAAAACATTGTGCGGGATGGTACCTTTTGTATGACCTGGTAAATCGGCGTAAATAGATAATGTGTCCATAACTGATGAAGCACAAATTTCAAAAATATAATTCAGAATATTATTATGTCGCCACGTGTATCTATTCTGTTCAAGCATGATTTTGCAGCCATTCAGAACATGATGAAGGGTTTGGGTATTACCGCAAAGTTTACACTTTGAGGAAATTTTCTTACCCCATCTATGTAGATTATTGAACGTTGGAAGACAGTCAATAGCTGCTCTGACTGCGAAGCTGAGGAATTTTTTGGCATGTTATAGATAATGCTTCTCCATGTAATGTCAGACTTTTCTTCTGCAAGAAGCGCCAGGAATTTTCCCTGAACAATCAGAGATTTTATTTTATCCATCCAATGACACTGATATTTTGTTGTAACAATTTGTTTGATGTTTTCCTTCACATGGTCCCACTTACTACCTGTTGCTGCATTAACAGCATCTGTTGCTATGGCAGCAGCTTCAATGTTGCCATATGATTTCCTACTATAAGATTCCTCCCGTGCTATTGTGGCATTCATGGCTGCCATAACCCGGTCATCTGCCCTGATGTGACAGTGTGCTACAGTATGTGCATGACATTCACTGTACACCTGGGAGATGAGCGGAATGGCAAGCCCCTGTTGACTGTAAATAATTGCCGAAGTGGCACCATGAGAAGGAATATTTAACCACTTTTTGATATATTTAGTTGTAATACTATCTAGAAAGCTTCTTTGTGATTTTGTCAGATCATGTACAGTTAACATAAACCTAATTGAAGAAAGCATATACTTGGAATATACATGCAACTTATATTCAGGTCTTACTAATGAAGAATCAATATTTGATAACATACTAGTAATTTGTCTTTTACTAAGGCGAAAGCCGCTTGTGATGTACCTGAATAAGTAATCCATGAACCAAGAAATTTTTCGGGAGCGTCTTTAACCAGAGCTACTTGACTATCGTCAATATAATATGGCACAGCTTTAGCCTGACCACTGCAAATTGAAAGGGTCTTACATTTAGATGGCTTCAAATGTAGATTCATTGTTTTCGTAATCCTCTGAACCTCATCCATCAATTTCTGATGCTTACGCTTGTTATTTGTTACTAAAATGAAGTCATCGGCGTATGGAAGGGTCTAAATGTCTATCAACCTGAATTACCTATGTTAGTGTGACGACTTTGCTTTCTAATGAATTCACGGCACGATTTATTGCACAATAATCTTTATAGTTAGCACAGCTGTATGTATGTATGTATGTATGTATGTATGTATGTATGTATGTATGTATGTATGTATGTATGTATGTATGTATGTATGTATGTATGTATGTATGTATGTATGTATGTATGTATGTATGTATGTATGTATGTATGTATGTATGTATGTATGTATGTATGTATGTATGTATGTATGTATGTATGTATGTATGTATGTATGTATGTATGTATGTATGTATGTATGTATGTATGTATGTATGTATGTATGTATAGTGTATGTATGTATGTATAGTGTATGTATGTATGTATGTATGTATGTATGTATGTATGTATGTATGTATGTATGTATGTATGTATGTATGTATGTATGTATGTATGTATGTATGTATGTATGTATGTATGTATGTATGTATGTATGTATGTATGTATGTATGTATGTATGTATGTATGTATGTATGTATGTATGTATGTATGTATGTATGTATGTATATTGTATGTATGTATATTGTATGTATGTATGTATGTATGTATGTATGTATGTATGTATGTATGTATGTATGTATGTATGTATGTATGTATGTATGTATGTATGTATGTATGTATGTATGTATGTATGTATGTATGTATGTATGTATGTATGTATGTATGTATGTATGTATGTATATGTATGTATGTGTGTGTGTGTGTAGCAAGAATAAGGGAGCTGCTGCACACAGCCAGGGAGCCTACCATCTATCATATTTCTGACGAAGATGAGTATCTTAATACAATTATTTATCAAAAACATCTACGGTGTCATTGAACCGTCACTTTCAGTGACAATTATTCCAATATTACTAGTCGCCAACTGAAAGGCTTCAGCCCTTAGAGATGAACAGGTTCGGGTGTAATCCTTTTCAATTGACAAGACACTTCCAGCATTATACTCCGCTTAGCTGTGAAGGCTAATGACTTTTACGCCCACTGACACAGACGAGACGCTCGGGCATATTATGTTTGAAAATCCATTGGAATTCTTGTAAAGGTGATGTGAGGTTTTTGTTCTTTTTACAAAACATCACCTAGAATATTTGCACTCAATTGCACGTGTTTTCGTGAAAGTAAGATTCAGTATGCTGCCAAATCTCTATGACAAAGATCCTAAAAGAATGTCTGCACGTCTCGTCTTAGAATTCAGCTTATGTAAAGAAAGCCCCGTTACCAACAAACAATCTTTCAACTGTAAAAATATCAAAATAGAGGTATTCTTCACAATAATAAATCATATATTCTCTTGTCTGCGATGTGTGGTAGTGATCATCTCTTCTTGTCCGTGACTCAATATGTTTAGCCACAAGCATTTTCCACAGATCACCTTTGCAAATGTCAAGTCACTGATTCTCAGTTAAAGTGGACAAAGTGGAGGCTAAAATGGTTTTGTATGTGATGTCGGCTAATCAGTTTAGTTTTTTATCCTGAGTGTTAGGGACATGACTTTGCGCTAATGTGCAAATTTTCCACACATAAATCAACTAAGTTTTTATTTTTCGTGCTATTTAATTATAAGTATGCAAATTTAACGTGTAATTTACGTTACCAAGGAAAGTTTTTGAAATAGTTATACCCATTAAAGTAGCCACAGATATTTCGGAAAGTAATGTTTTATTTAAGAGCAAGTTACCATAGCCTTTATGAAATAGGTAATTAACGCTTACAACACAATGTTGATAGACAGAAAATACTGCCAAGTTCGTGATACCATCAATCTTAACAAAATTTTCATGACCTCTGATATTATCTTTCATGATATATAAAAGTGACTACATAGTTTCGCTTTAAATTGTTTGTTTGTTTACTTGTGTTGAGTGCGAAATAGCAACACTGAGATTAAAAACTGCGCAGCGTTGTTAATAAAAACATTAGATTGTCCTGAAAAGTTGTAACGTAGATTACGTCAATATTGTCGGTGGTAACGTAAATTAAAGAAACTATTACAAGTTACATGGCTCTTGTTATCTTTAAATATTTTGTTTTGTCATAATTAATATCAAAGGAACAAATTGACTTTATCAATAACAATCTTTCTGTTAACAACTAAGTCACTTTGATTCAAACTGTATGTTATTTAATCTCTCGTAGGAGGGATTAAGGAATGTTTATCCATCAAATGGAATGTTTCATCAATCGAAATTCCAACATTTCTGTAAAACACTTTGCGTTTAAAATGACATCAATAAATCATAAATATTGGATGAACTAACATCTTTGTAGTCCTCTGCAGCAGTTTTCAGCTATCTGCCACATTGATATTCATGATAAAGTTGATCTTGAATGATAATAACGTAAATTACATATTAATTCCGATTGCCTCATAGAAATGTAAAGTTGAAAAGTCACCAAATTCATTTGCGGAAATAAATGTAGAAATACAAAGTTTAATCGCCATTTTTATATAGATACAGAGTAAAGGACTATAATCCATCATACTTACAAGAAAGGCAAATGCTACCGAACACATTTCGAAACGCAACATGCGGTAAATTGTCTGAGAATTCAGAAATATCATTCTCTTAACAATGTCAGTATTGTAGCAGCTTCATTACATTAAGAAGTCACCCTTGTTTAAAATATTGATCAATCGGACTTAAGGAAACTTAGATGGTATTTTAACGAACTGTCTCACCCTTTTCCATCGCAAAACTTCTTCTCGTGCAAGTTCATCTGTTAAAGAGCTTACATGCAGAATTCTTCCACTTTTATATTTTACTTTTGCTCAATACAGCACAATACATCTTTCAATGAGAGCCTTGACCTGGACATTTTTCCCGTGTCGTATTCTGTGACTGACATATTACTGAGTGCTTTTTTGACTATCTGTCTTGTCCGACAACAACTAACTGCATTGACTTTAGAATTTTGTTTTGTCTTTGCTGTGCTGCCCTCTTACTTTAACTATTTTACTGGGTTGTGGTATACGTACTTCTTGACGTGGTCCCTATCCTTCCTCTAAAAAACTCTCCCCAGTTTAAGTCACTTTTCATTCGCTTTACTAGGCTCTATGAATTTCTACTCTAGCTTTCCCCATTCCCAAAATAGTAGACATATTGCCCATGACGATGTTGAAAAAAAACAAGAACACATTTTTGTCACATTAATTGTAGTCTACGTTACGGTTATTGCAACTAAATATTATCTATTAGAAAATTACAGCATGTTTGAATATGGCGTTTTGAGGAAGTCACAACTTTGTTGTTTACTATTTAGTACTTTTACAAGCTTTAACATATCAAATGTGATTTTATAACGAGTGCTTCTTCGCAAATGTAACTTACGTTACCTCTACTTTGAAATCTGTTAATATTTTCAAGAGATATATGATTATATATATTTCTTTGCCTTTGCTGAATATTAGTTTGCTTCGTTAATTTGGATATTATTTCAAAATACCAAACTTTTTACTGAAAATCAGATTTAGCCCTATTCAGTTTGCTTTTTAAAACTTAAGTAATTTACGTTACAATGCCAACCTGCAAACATGGTCAGTCATATGATCCAGATTTATATACAGTGTTGCCAAATGAAGTTGATTCTCAAGTTGTAATGTACCAGAACAGCAAGACAGCAATATAACAAATCATATAATGACACGTATCGTTACTGTATCCTGGACGCGTCAAGATGAGGCAACACCGTACATGAGTAAAATATTCACAGGGTCTGTCTTTTAGAATCATTTCCTCACATTTTGGTCTGTCTGAATGGTGATTTGAGTAGTTTGCTGTTGTCAGCTACCGGACAGTGTGTCGGCTTCGTTGTGAATAGTATTGGGGTTAACACAAAGTCAGTGTGCGGTGGCCTCCTTTAGGGTAATACACTGGTAACGTTTTTTACTAGTAACGTAGTTTACGTAACGTTCATTACATTTTAAAACCTTTTCACACAATTTCTGCATAAATTCACCCTTTTGTAAACAAATATCTGTTTCATATGAAAGATGACCTTGTTTAAAAATAAATTATGTGAATTGCTAAAACTTATCTACTTGAGCAATCAGAAAATTTATGGTAACGTTTATTACATGATTATCTATACGGGTAGAATGGGCGAATATGGCAAATGAGCAACTTCAAGTTGTAAGGAAAACATTGTTTCCTTACTACCGAAACAGAACTAGAACAAATCATGTCCATGTACCATTTCTTTTTATAACAGAATAAGGAAATATATTCGAATTAGCCTAATTGCGTACATCAACAATGGAAAAAAATTGCTTAATGAATGATAACGTAAATTACCTAGATTATACGACAACGAAAATTCAGGAAGGAAACGGTGAAGGCAGTAATTCTTCAGCATAAAATTTGCTTTACTAAATGCGTGACATATTACTACAAAGAAAGAAGGAACGAAATATTTCGATACCACTGCAAATTTTCGGAGAACAGAGTGAACGTAAAGAGTATACTGAATGCGACATTCGTTTTACTGCGAATTTGATGAGAAAAACAAATTCAAAAAAGGGTAGAATTATTTAAATAATGCATTTAAATGGTACATGTAGATGTTTCTAGTGTAAAATAGCTATTTTGTTTAAAGTTTTAACATCCGATAAGACTTTCCTACACACTGTTCATTTTTATAGCCATACGACACCGCTCACATCAATTTGTCCCTGTTAACTGAGAATCAGTGAAGTGCATGCCGGTATTTTTGTGATAAAAGAGTAATATTCCATATTTATCATATACCCATGCTCATATTGCTTCATCCTAGTGACGTTCACTAATCGTTACGGCCCTGATACGGGTTTTGCAGACCGAGGTTGTACGGCGGAAGGGTCCGAGAGTGCGAGGCCCGTACGCCGTACGACCGAGGTCCGCAAAACCCGTATCTGGGCCGTAAAGGTTTTATCATATACCTTATTGATCGGTTGTGATATGTTTCAGTATTTATCAATAAATTTTGATAAGTTATGACCGATAATTAAAAAAAAACATGAGCAACGCAACTTTGCGTATATATATGTACGATGTTGTCATTTGTTCTGTTGTGGAACGAGTCACCAGCTTGTTCTATGCGAACGGCAATGTCACTACAGAATGAGCACAGATGAGTAGTTGATCCTGCTGGTTAAAATACACTTTCTCAGCAAAAAATTGAGAGGAGACTATCAAGCACTTGTTTTAAACCAATTTTGATCGTATAAGATTCGAACTGTCTACAATTTGCTTCAAAACTACGAGCGAAGCGCATAGAAACGGGTGCGAATCTCGCGCTGGTCGTCAACGTGCTTTCGAATGGAATGTACGTGGATAGCAACGCGCGTAGCAACGACAACGAAAAAGTTCGTAAAAGCGCGCACACTACCTTATTTGGGCAAAGTGTGCCTGGGCGTGATAAACGGCAACTTATTACACACCTGTCAGAGCGCCTTTTCCCATAGGTTTACAAGGGTACGTGAATGTAGGTATATGATAACGTAAAATATCATCCGTGATATTTCACGGTAAACGTTGAGATATGCACGATAGGCGTCATCGGTTTCGGAGTTCTCCCGAACTACATTAACAATTTCTTGGTAAATAACGTACACAAACAAAATGGCCGCCGCTCCCGGCCCGCGAAGCCACGTCGCCGACGTAAAAAATTGAAGGGCTTCAAGGAACACGGGTATTTCTGGTTGCCAAATACGGAAACAAAATGTTGAGTCTTGTGATGTTTTCCTACGGTTTTCCTGTTAAAGTTCTCGTAGTTTTGGGCCAAGCTCTAGCAAACATTCTGCCGTTCGCACGGCGCCGGCACTGTCCCCGAACAGGAAGTGAGCGCGTGACGTGACAGCGATGTCGCGCGCACGACGACTGTTGACATGGCAACTCTATGAGTAAACAAACAAAATGTCGGCCCCTTTCCCCGCGAGCTCCGTGCCCTACGACGATCGAGCGCGATCGAAATCAGGATTGATTTAAATCTGAGGACAGTTTTTGATCGGTTACAATTGTAATAGCATATTGCACCTTGAAAGGTTCCTCCTGTAGAACAATTTTTGAATCCCAGAGTCTTTCTTCTTGGGGTTCATTGAGATATGGAGGACTTGCAGCGATGTCACGCGTGATGTTGACTTCATCGTATACTTAATGAAGCCTGTTCACATAATTATTCCTATATTCATGCGCAAGGCGTAATAAAGCAAAGCCTCAAAATTTGAGAGGATTTCGTACTATTGGTAAAATTATGGGCATGGGTATATGATAAATCGATTCACACATTTGTGCTGCGTCAGACACTCGACTTCGTCTCGTGTCTTACGCAGCACAAATGACACTCAAACTGATACGACACAGGAACAGGCAATATTGGGTAATAACCTCTAATTATTCTGTTGTCACAAACTTGCCTAAGAATGAAGTCGGTACGAAAACTTTGGATCACGACAAAGCTTTGGTGCTCTTGGCAGTTTATGTAAATGGCTGCAAAGTATCGTACATTTGAAATATGATAACGGTCAGAGACGTCGGTAGAGTATCATCACAAGGCCACCTTCGAACAACCGCTATTGCCATTGGAAATCCTAGCTCAAGAGCTTCCATAAGGAGATCTCATTTTACGTAAAATTGGAATTTTTATTATATCCGTTGCGGTCCTTAGCAGATTGTGCTTTTCAGCGATAATTCAGAATATGGCGCAATGGACACCTACATTATAAAAAATTCAAATAAGTTTTAAAACTCACCTCAAGACAACAACAACTTGACGATTATTGATGAGCGTTTGTTTGGTAGAATAAAAACGATATCAACGGAATTCTTTTGAACTAATCAGTACTCTTCTGTGTTCTGCCAAGCTCAGACATTGATTCGAGCTTTTAACTTCTGCCGTAGTTAAGTTTAATGATTGATTGATTTCTGCAGTCTTGGGCCAAGACCTGAGATTGCATTGTTCTATTTGTAATGTTCGTAAATATCATTTGGCAACATTTCAAAAAAGGCATTACCGGTGTGTCAGACTACCATTTACAGAAACCAGCTCAAACCAGCTCAAACCAGCTCAAGAGACATATGTTATATAATGAGAGAGAGACCCTTGGTCTTATTTATCACTGGAGTTTAAAAACCTCCCGCTGCCCTCGCAAAACAAGCATGAATTTTGTGAATTCTTGACCCTCAAGTGATTTTTTTCAAAAATCGTCAACAAATTATTGCAATAATGATTATATTTGTCTATCTGGGATGATACAGAAATTGCATTGAGCCATTGTATATCTTCATCGGTAAGAGATTGCGAGTGATTGCAAAATAATTTCCAAAGAGTTAAACGAAATTTTCAAAAGGTTACTGAAAACCCTTTGTACTGAATTGTTAAGTATTCTGCAAATAATTACTCAACAGACCAAAATTCTCAGAATCGCAAAAAGACAAATGAAAATTTTACAAACTGTTTAAATGCCAATTTACAAACCTCGTGACAGACGTCGAGACCTCAGATAAAGATTAAACAATATGTCGGGCAACCCATGACAGCGAGAAACAATAGGTTTTGTTTGGTGATTTATAGATTTCCCGATCACAAGATCAGCTTCTCCTAACAGGGTTGTTTTATAATCTGACACCGTATTGTTTTATGTTAATTAGTCGAATTATCAACCTCAATCGCTAATACACCCGTGGCCACTTTAGTGTTGATTAAGCCTGTCTGGTGCAAGCAGAAATTCTGTTTGTATAAACGAAACAAAGTGGTGGTCGGTGTAATAAATGTAAGGTTCACTATCGGCACCCCACTGTTAGGATTGAGATAACGTTCTACTAAAATGTCTCGCCTGCCCAATTTAAATCGATCACAACACTGCACTGTAGACACGCTGTAAGTCTGCACTCCGACAATGAACATCAATAACAACGGTCGCGAATATCATACGGGAAAATCCTTCAGTGAGGACGTAGCAAGCTTGATTGTTCAAAATATAAGACATTGTGGTGGCAATTTGGCATCTAGCGAGGTACCACGAGGAGCTACAAAAAACAAGCAAGCGACCGTTTTAAGATAAGCGTGGAGGGAGCCAGAAAAGTTTGGAAGAGATATACATGTATCAGGACAGGTTCCCTCAACCGGGATGAGAAAAGTGTCGTTCATGGTTACACACATGTGAATACATGTACATGTAAAATGCTACCCCGACTGTACTTTACTCTTACCTTTCCGTACCAAGTGAAATTGGAGTAAGTTTATTCACGGTTTGTAGGAAAGAAACATGGCTTAGTGCAAGTGAATGTTTATTTCGAAAGTTTTGCAGTCAAGACAGGCGATATGTCTGTAATTTAATTGCTAACATTTTCAAAGTGGCATTTTCTCAATTCCCGCGTCTGAACAAAGTCTGAACACGACACTTACGATACATGCTATAGTATCGTTGGTATTCATTCACTGCAATATTGAAATCGGCACAAAATGTGTGATGTTCTGTAACACTGACTGCATTTGAAACACATGAGTTTTACCTGAAACTAAATACTGATAGGGCAAATGCTGTGGTCAACATCATTTGTATACAGTGTATTTTATAATCACTCCGTAATTTCAGGCTAATCGGCGTGTCCATGGGGTACCGATAGTAGGATCATATCACCACTGATACAGGGTAAAGCAACCGTTTTATCACCCTTCTGCAGACAGAATTTCTGCTTGCACCAGACAGGCTTGATCAACACTAAAGTGGCCACGGGTGTAACATGTCAAGTATTTTCCTATAATAGTGACCACCAATTTACCTCCAGAATTGTATGAGAATAATCAAATTACGTATGAATCAACCTATGAGACCAACTCACACGATTGCAAATGAGTCGATAACAAAATTAACTCAGTCGTGATTCAACAGATATTCACTTTTGTGCAATAAAATGTTTATCTCTTAAATTGTGCCGCTAAATATCAACTGAAATTTTAAAGCTAATTTGATAGACCTGAAATTGCAATTAAAAAACGATAAAGACATAGGTCGACATTAGGTGCCGATGGAAATCCTGAATAAGACGACAGCATCGCATCCATTATAGTCGTGATACGATATCTATTTTAAAAAGCAGATATCAAAAGTTTAAGACGCCCGTCAAATTGACATTTTATCTAGCCATCAAACAAAGCGGTTTTATGAAGCCTACACTTCCCATTATGCACCACTGAACATTGTATTACTCTGGATATTAGGCTTCATATTAATTTGTTGGATAGACAGATTGATTGCTTGATTGATTGATTGATTGATTGATTGATTGATTGAACATCAAAAAGCATGACATTGTTTCAGACAAAACTCCGATATCAGTGTTGCCACACGCTCGGATGTAAAGTACTCTCGTCTACAGTAAATATCTAAAGTTAGTGTTGCCATAAAGTATTTTAAAGCCCCAGTGGCCCAATATGTAATAAACCGATCTCAAAATGTCCTCAGTTTTTCAAGACTTTTCCTTCAATAAGACCCATTAAAGACTGAAAAAGTGTATAGCACTGTTATAAGTGTCGAAAATGGCATTTAAACTCAAATTGGAGTCATCACCCGATTACCAATGTTACTATACTTTAGTCTCCTGCTACATGCGCCATCGTCGTCGTTGTCGGTCACTAAGTAATTTATATCAACAGTTAAATAAAGAAAACTTTCTTTCGGCAAGAAATTTTCTTTTAGGGCCGCGGTAACATGTCCATAGTCGTACTTGATTTGGTCGTTCATGTCATTCCAAAAGTCGGATGCAAATTCTCGTAGAAAGGCAGGCAGTATTTCAGCTTTTCATTCGTCCGACAACCTATTACATTTGCGGCGCTGTCAAATTCTTTCAGGAAAGTTTCAATGTCGTCACCATGTCTTCCGTGAAATCTTGATGGAGTCACAACAGTTACGGCTTCGATATATTCCGCCATTTCAGAATATCTTGAAACAGGGGTGTCATTTAAAGCCGCACCTTTCAATCCCAGGTTCTCGCATTAGTGGAGTTCTCCTCCCAGTCAAACACTTGGCCAGTACGATGTTTGATTTCTATTACATTAATTACACAAACAGATCTCAACCTTTTTGGCACCGTTTGCTAATCCTGCAAACGGAGTTTATACAAGCGTTTTATTGACGGTCGGTTCAAATTGCCAACGCTCATTGATTCTCCATCACCAACGCTCGAATTCCTGAAAATCGTCTTCCAGTCGTGTTAGAATTTGAATATCACCACAGAGATCGATCGGCAACAGCTTCGCGCTGACCGCTTGGCAGTCCGTCTGCGTTTTTGCGACCTGGAAAAAACTAAAAAGTGGCATTTTCTGGAGCGTGTGGCCGCGTGTTGCCTGTTTGGTGTCCACTTACACAATGAACGTCGCCATAGCTTAGCGCACTTTTAAAGGGAGGCTCCGCCTTTAATCGTTGTCTACGATCTGGTAGTATAATACTAGTGATGTTCGAGCAACAGAAATGTACGTACCAATTCATCGGATGATGAGCGTCACCAAAATATCACGTCGAGCAGAAGGCGCTGGCTTGAGTCGATCCTTAACCTCTGAACACCAATTATGTCATGTGGCATGGATGAGTGGTGAGTAGCTATGATTTACTTGATAGGGTTAGAAGACACGGCAACAGGTATACAGAAATACTCTAAGTCGTCGTAGTTTATTAGCCGAGTAACACACAAGTTACATGGTATAACTTCTATGACAAAGGTAGTCTAACAATAGTTGTCAGGTGTTTTCCTAAACGTCTCCGTCTCAGTCACTAAAATGACAGTTTATATGGAGTGAGAAAACTGCATGACTTTGATATGCGTCTAATATTATCTACAGACTGTCGGCAAACGGGGAGAGGAAGGTCGCACCCATGTAAGTGCAATGCCAAGCAGGAAGAAATAGTCCGTGGGTTAGAGGGGGGTCTACGTGCACCCCCCCCCCTCAGGATAACAAACCTGTATTTTTCAGAAGCCTTGGGATCCCTAGAATACGAAATGGAATTTTAACAGAAAAAATATAGGGATGGAATAGCTGTTATGGTCATGTTTTGAAGGGTACCACAAAATCACGATTTTCCAAGCCAAATGCATTTTCGTCAAATCTGTCTTCTTGTAAGTCATGTGCTGAGCTCATTTTTTAACGTAACCCGGGCTATAAAGTTTTTACACAATATTTCTGTCACTTCGCTACCTCATGGTCAAAGCCTTATAAAGTCAAAAGAATAATAATGCTCAGTCTGCATTACAGTAAATTTGATGTTCATGACGTTTAAAGTTTTGACGGATAATAAATAACTCTTTTGATTAGAATATTGAAGAAAAATGTCAGACCTCGGCTTTCATTCAAGAGAATATTTCTCAGTAAAAGGCACTAAAAGGCACAAAGAGCACGTTATGATAAGGAGGATAGATTGAGGAGAAGGTTTTTGTTATGTTTTATTGGGCTGCCTAGTCCAATGCCATATCGAATAGCTCAATAATTTAGCGTCATGAATATCAAAATTATTTAGTTGTCTGTAATCCCGGATGTTTGCATATACTAGAGGGTTCTTTATACTAAGGGAGCGTTCAGTTATTATGCCCGGGGTGGGCCGGCAAATTCTTCCTGCGCATCAGTCAAAATAAGTGAACTCCCTACCCATTGTACCAAAAAATTGATGATCCCTCCCTTTAAGATGACAAAAATTTCATGACCCCCCTCCCCCAAACATTGCTTGAGTAAAGCTGCACACACAAACACCTCGGGAGGGGGTATGGAGCGAAAGAATAAAACAATCTTAGATCTTTTCAAATGACCTTCCTTACAAACTCACAAGGTGCTTACACTCAGATTTCCGCTTCTGACTTGCTATACTTTGAAATTACCCTTCAAAGGGGTTGGACAGAAATTACAGGTGGATCGCAATATTTTTGCGCAAGCGTGTGTGTACAAATTTTGATATTTGGATTTAATTAAAAATCAGCTGTTGATAATGTTGATTCACTATACATGGTATACATATATTTTCTCATACATGTATGAGAATGTATTATACTTTTCTATGCAAACTATATCTAGATTTTGATGAATTTATATAAATGTACTTAAATGAAATAGGGTTGTTAAAACTGGTGTGTGGACAAAACATTTGACTTTAGAATTTCACCATAAATGTTCATCCCACTATACATGGGAGTCAATGATAAAATTGTGAATATTTTTTTTCCAATGAAAAAACTTGCTATACTTGTACACACAAAGACGTTCAATAATTAACATAATTGTACTTGGTCAGAATATGATGGTTCAAGGTGCATGTGTACAAGAAATCTGATTATGGAACTTCACTGAAAATGATCACCCCCTATACATAGGAGTCAATGATGAAAGTATGAATAATTTTTTTCCAATACAAAAATAGGTAAACCTGTGTTTTTATGTACTCTCGATTAGACTAGGGTGATGAGAAATGGATGTGTTCGCCAGAAATTGGATTTTGGAATTTTACCAAAATGTAGATTCACTGTACATGGGAGTCTATGAGGAAACTTTGAATAATTTTTTTCCAATACAAAACTATCAAAATATGTGTATTTAGACATTTGATAATTCATTTTAAAATACTTAGTAAGTCTAGGATGGTTAAAGGTTAATATGTGGACAAGAAATTGAATTTTGGAATTTCACCGAAATGTTGATTTACTATACATTGGAGTCTCTGAGAAAACTAAGAATATTTTTTACAATACTAAACTAAATTGATTTGTGCTCTGGTGTTTGATAATTGATACAAATGTACTAGATTCAAACAGGGTATTTGAAAGTTTAGATGTGGGCACCAATTATAATATTGGAATTTCACATACAAGTATTCTTTAAAGGGCCATTATTTGTAACTTTTGACCATTTTTACCTCGGAAAATTCCATGTTGGAGGCTCATATTTGTTGCAAAATGTTGTTTTACGAAGAAACAAACATGATTAGTGATGTAATAGCCACATAAAATGCTAATTTTTTTCCAAACGTGTTGCTCTTTCGATCTCGTTTGTTGACGTCTGGCATGCTCAGAGTGCTGGGGGAGAACGCAGACATGGTGACGCCGCGATCACACGAGATGTACAAGTTCACCTTATTGCGGGATCAAAACAACATTGCGTCGTGGATTGCCAGACATCTGGCTACGCAACGTGTTCGGACAATGGACTACGACGCAAGTACCGGGCATAAGTAATGAATATTTATTTTTATATTGCTGTAAATGGCTCGCGCAGGTGTAGAAGAATGCCTACGTTGGAATCCGCGTGTCAATAGAGTTTGTATTTCTGTCCGGACAAAAATTGAAATTTTCGTTGTAAAATCACATGTTATTTAGTTGTCGGGCACGTAATGTTTCCGAATAATATGCGATTCTCTGTTATTTGACAGACTCTTCAACATGAGCCAGTGATCATTTCAATCAAAAACTAACGGAAAAAATCGCAAGAAGATACAGCTAATGGAACTTTAACTATTCATGGTACTGGTAGTCTCAGTACAGGTAACTGTTGAATAATATCCCTGCCAAACATGCTATATCTCTAATATGTAAGTAATAGGAATTGTTCATTGCCCTCAGTGAGCTTGCTTTACAATAAGACAAGCCTCAGAGTTGCCAGGTCAAGATGTCCATGTGACAGATAATTATACTTTTGATCAGATTTACAGTTGAACAACTTCAGAAAATGAAATCATGCAACGCATCATTTTATCTTCCAGAATATTTCTGAACACTGAAACTGCTTTTTGACGGGACGGATACTTATGAAAATTAAGTGACCCCCCCCCTCCTCTGAGCTGTTTGAAAAATACATGACCTCCCCCTTTGCAGGTTTCAAATTTGAGGTGAACCCCCCCGCCTGGATTTTGCCGGCCAACCCCCGGCCATAATAACTGAACGCTCCCTAAATGATGTTTAAATTGTAACTTAAGGTAGTCTCTTTATTCGTTTTCCTAAAAAAACTAATTACTTGTTGATCACCTCAGCAGCAGCTCGAGGTGTCTCTTTGGATACATTGCAATTGTTGACGTGCTACAAAGAGTTTACACAACATTTGTGGCCCTTCGCTAGCTTATGGACAAAGAATAATGATGCTTAACCTGCATTAAATATCAAATCATTAGAAGAAGATGAAACTTTTCGGAAGTCATAATATTCAATATGTTCTCTTTGAGGAATATGTGAATTTTCCACCGAATATTTTTGCCATTTGCTGATGTAGAACGATCTATAGCCGCAATATATCTCGTGTGTGACCTCAAGTGAGAGCAGAGACTTCAGAATCTTGCCATAGTCTATTAGAGTACTTGATAACCTAAAATATAGCCTTTGCTTATTATCCATCCGTCACGCTGACTGATTGATAGGCCACATACAATTATGCGCGTACCATTCATAACTACAGGTTGATGAAACTGCAAAGAAATCTATACAATTACAAGCTGACACAAAGACTAGGCCGCTTTCGATGCCATAATTTGGACAAAACATGCTTCTATAAGAATTGTTGATATAGAGAACTGTCATCGTTTTCTCTGACAATTTGTAAAGGATCACATAAAATACCTCGATATACTGCAGATAATATCACATGAAAGAACTGTGCACTCGTTTTAAAATCTGCTAGATAATATTGTGCGACAGGAAACGTTTGTGCAGAAATCACAGCACTCATAAGCCTGATTAATACAATCTGGAATATTGCATTGTCTCTCGTACTCCAGTCAATAGCGGCATACCCAGCTTTCCCAATACGAACCTCAATCTTCAGAATACATTTTACATCCAAGTCATGTCAATCGAAGGAATCAAAGAAATATTAATCAAGAAATTTAATATGCCAACCATTCCTAGAATACCTGTCGCATGGTCAACAGTTCCGAAAGATATAAGTTCACAAGTGCATGCTGTGGAAATGTAGTATGTTCGTCTCGCAGTCAGATGAAGCGGGTCACGAAATCAAATACTGGCATATTGGTTGTCAATCGCTCAAAATCACCAAACTAGATTTCAATTTCACGAAATCAATACAAGTTTCTCGATATTCGTCTTTGTTGCCCTAAGAAACCTCAATCACGAGCGTTCGCTATGAATGGATCATGGTATGTTACCATTAATTTCCACTAAAGTCAAAAGTTTACAATAACAATCGACCGATCAGCAAATCTCTCCATAAATATTGTCGATAAATAGCAAATTTTGCTATTTCTATCACTCAGGGGTAAATAACTTGGCATGAAATAATTTTCTTCTCTGTGAATATCACACACATGTTTTAAAAATGTCTCCCACTGCATTCATAATAGATTTATATGCGAACCTCACCTGATTAAATATTCATGACAAAAAACAGCTGGCCATATTTCATTTCGAAGTTTGTTAATTCTAAATGACATAGAAAAAGCACCACCTGACGTTGCGCGTGATCCAGGGCTGCGCCATTCTGTAGTATATGGGGCGGTATCTACGATTTAACACTTTGATTATAGAAAGTCGCATAAATTATTTCAAGTATAGAGTGATAATATGTGTCACCGACATTTCATGCATATGGAAGTTTCCAGGTGGCTGGCTCGTAACAGTGTCCCTTTGTCCCGGGTACTTCATAAATGTTTGACAAATAATTTTTTGTAGTATTTCAGACGAATTCTATGGCGTTATTCCAAATTATCCCCGCTGGTAGGGTTTTATTTTCACGAGTGAGGATTTGGGCCGCATCACATAAGTCTAAGACAGGTGTGTACGACTAATTCTTACTAATGTCAGTACGTCCCAACCAAGCGGTTCTAAAGTGAGATAAGATATTGGTCATATGCCCATTACCAAAAATAACGCGATAGGTATATTGTTAATCTCTACTTTTAAGTATTTATTACAGTATCTGGTTTTATAGCTCTCTGGCTATAAAATAAGGTAAAGTGTAATTTAAACACTCGTTGTTCGTTTCAACATATTCAGCACGAGTAAAACATGGGATGTCGGCGATCTGCAGAAGGCAGACAAGGGGTCTCCCGCGCCCCATACAGCCGCCGGATGCAGCATTGCCGGCGACAGGCTATCGACCATATCAGTCAAATACAGAGCTAAAGACACTGTTTTTATCCGCTTAAAATAACATTATCATCTCATATCCGGAAGACGGAGAGTCCCGACTATCGCGAAACTTCAAAACACCCCAATTTGTACCGTGGACGAAAACGACAAATCTCCGCGCTGTGTTAAAAAAATCGCCGCGCTGTGTTAAAAGCTCCGCGCTGTGTTAAATTTGTGTCCGCGCTGTGTTAAAATCGCCGCGCTGTGTTAAAAAAATCGCCGCGCTGTGTTAAATTTGTGTCCGCGCTGTGTTAAAATCGCCATGCTGTTAAAAAATCGCCGCGCTGTTTAAAAAATCGCCGCGCTGTTTAAAAACTCTCCGCGCTGTGTAAAAATCTCCGCGCTGTTTAAAAATCTACACGCTGTTTGAAATTTCTCTCTACTGTTTGAAATTTCTCCGCACTGTTTCAAATTTCTCAGCTAAGAGACAATTCTCCGCACTGTTTCAAATTTCTCTCTTCTGTTTAACATTTAACATTTTATTAGTACTCAACATACACTATCAGAGAGTGTTGTAAGGTACAGTACTCTTAGTACAAAGTGGGAAAATTTTGCTAAGCTAAATACAAGACAAAATTATTCACAGATACGAAATTTATTCTTTCAAGAGATTTGCCAAACGTGAAATTCGCAAATAAAAACTGAACATAATGATCGGTACTGCATCTACGTGAAAGACCTTACCTCAACTTTTCTCGCCAGAATAGTGGCGCTATTCAATATGCTCCCCATTTACTTTCGGCTCGTGATCTCCTTGTGGCCATAAAAGAGTTATTATTTAGCGAATCGAGGTAAAATGGATTTCCAGGACACCGCGACATTGCACTTTCATATGACATCGGACATTTAGTTTCTAGACAACACAGTATCGAAATTAGAATTGTTCTGTCAGATATGTGAGTTGGTGAAATCTCCAATATAGGATAGTTACCCACAGTTTTAGACAGGCTCGTATAATTCAAGTTAGAGTCGGACTACGGAAATCGGGCTTGGCCAGACAGCGGGGCAAGGTCTGTAAGGTATAGTGAAATCCCAGTAATCTGACAAGTATGGTATCGTCGAGTATCGAAATAAGAGTCGGATTGAGGAAGTCGGGCCTGTCAAGATCTGTGAGGTGGTAAAATCTCTGATATATATTGATGTTTACCCGTGATTTGAAAGTCAAGAATCGACCAGAATTGATATTAGAGTCCCGAAATCGCCGATAAACATCGGCAATTTTACATAGACCAGACGTGCCCGAGACACAAAGCAAATCATTCCAGTATCGATATTAGAGTCCCAATTTCCAATAAATATGAAGTCAATATCTGTGATTTCACAGATCCGGCGTGTCGAGACGAAAGGCAAAGTCATTTTAAAATTGTCTAGTGTCGATTATTAGAGTCCCCAAAATCGCCGATATGTATCAGCTTTATGTGTAGTGTATGCTTATCCTTACTGGGTACGAAAATACACGATTTAATAAAAGTGTATTATAAGTAAAGAATTGGACAATTTACAAGTAAACATTTTTTTGTTTGTTTTGTTTTGTTTTTTGTTTTGTTTTTTCTTTTTTGTTCAATACAAATCAATTATGAAACATCCAATCAGCAGTTACACTGTTTTTTTCGAGTCTCTTTCTCAGTCCAGTTGTCTCTCCCTGATGAAGCCTTATTGCCTTATGATTATCGCTAGATTTTTCTACTGAAGAAGGAAATGACAACCTAGGGTGAGGGAAGACTCACCCTGGCTTACAAAAAATAGCTAGATGAATTACGAGTATCAAACAACAAGTGACCAATTACATCATGACTTATTTTGGCCAGGACTTTGAACCAAGTAGGTTGTTTTGACTTCACAAATATCACAAATAGGCGAGAAATTAATGATAGATAAGCTACAGAATTTATCGATCTCGCATTCTTGTGCATGCAACACCTGTTTCGTGTTTCTATTTATTATCATGAATACCAACTTTGACAGCAAAAAGGTTGCCAATGATTAATGTACAGGTGTGCCTGTACGTAAAGGTCATTCTTTTGTTTCACTCCTTGGTTACACCATGGAGTTAAAACAGAAGCTCGATGGTAACACGAATCGTACATCGATCAAAATTATGACGTAAAATGAACGCTAACGATTTACAAAAAAGGAATTATATCTGTGCTGAGACCAAGGCTTACCTATCCCCGTCTCTGTCCCTGGGAACGAACATACCTGAGATCAATATATGTTTACACTACTCCTGACCCTTTCTCGTCCATTTTTGGCCCGAACTATACACTGTAATCAAAATTCAGTGTGGAGCAGTTTAAAGAACAAGACTTGTCTCTACACGAAATTCAATCTTCAGAATACTTTTTACATCCGCGTCATGTCAGATTATACATGGTTACGTGATCAAGTATATAGATTTGTTTTTTCTTTTTTTGTTCAATACAAATCAATTATGAAACATCCAATCAGCAGTTTCATCGTTTTTTCGAGTCTCTTTCCCAGTCCAGTTGTCTCTCCCTGATGAAGCCTTACATGATCAAGTACGACCTAAAAATATGTAGGCACCCTCACAAATGTTATTAAGCTGCCAAAGGGCGTTTGTCAAGTCACCACACACCCCTGATACGTAATTGACTCCGTTTTAATGGCAAACACCAATTCTTAACATAAAATCTTCCCCTCACATTTATACAAAAGTCACGTAATGTTGGTAAGGAAATTTTCGTTAAGTATATTCTTAATGCAGTCATGGAGCCCGAAGCGAATCGAATACCCTAACCCTCCTTTAGCTGCCATTTTAATTTTCACTCATGAACATGTCAAGCGCTGCAACTTGAGTAAGAAATAAATGGACGAAAATTCAAAAATGTTGAATAAGTATTATTAGCGCCCTGTACGAGCAAATCCGTTTCGTAATGTGTCACTTTGGGAAACAGTGAGATTCGAAAGGTGAATATCCAGGCAAATGTTTGATCACTGATATGAAAGCAGTACTGTGCTACCATCTGGATGGCTTCTTAGAGTAGGCCGATGAAGTAGAACCGATTTGTAGCATTGCAGACTTCAATATGTTTTCAGATTGTGTATTTAAGAGGTAAACTCATAAAGAAGATTTACGGATTGACCTGACCCATGACTGTTCAACCATATTGAATTTATGACAGACTAAGTAGAAGCAATGTAGAGTGTGTAGACTTCAATATGTTTACACATTGTGTATTTTACAGTTAACATCATAAATAAGATTTACCGATTGACCGGACCAATGACTCGTTCACCCATATTGTGTTTGTGACGGACTATTTCGAATTACTTTTTCAATTACGTATCAGGGGTGAGTGGTGACTTTAAAAAACGCCCTACGGCTGCTTAAACAAATATTTATAAAGGGTGTCTGCAGATTTTAGGGGCGGACTTGAAAATTGTAGGCTAAATTAGGGAGGGATACCTGGACTGAGAACGGGACTCGAAAAAATAATACTGCAGATTAGATGTTTCATAATGGACCAGTATTGAACTAAAACAACAAGAAAGTTTTGTAGTAACGTGGTCAAGTTCATTGCTTATGATACATATATGTAAATATAATGTACTTTTTTAGGCCGTCAGCTTTAGCATACAACAAATGCAACTACTTCTACCACGTTGTTGTGTCAACAAACATTGTCGGTTTTACAGTTACTACTCCACTTCGCTGTAAACTGTTGTACACCGAATAAGAAAATCCATGGACTGCAACCCATTGTTCAGACAATTAAGAAAGGTTGAAATAGTTTTAAAACTATTATTAGCGCCTTGTACGAGCAAATCCACTTCGTAACGAGTCACTTTGAGAAACAGTGAGAATCGAAAGGTGAATCTCCAAGCAAATGTTCGATCACTGATGAGAGAGCAGTACTGTACTACCTTCTGGATGGTTTCTAAGAGTAGGCCGATGAAGTAGAACCAAATTAAAGCATTGTAGACTTCAATATATTTACACATTGTGTATTTTACAGCTAACATCATAAATAAGATTTACCGATTGACTGGACCAATGACTTGTTTACCCATATTGTGTTTGTGACGGACCATTTCGAAGAATATCACTACCTACTGCCACGCTTCACACAAGCTATACTGATAAAGAGATTTTCGCAAAATGCTGGCTTATTTTGCTCATATATGTACTTTTTACCAACAGCAGTGGGTCTTATCAATGGAAAACATTTCCTTTATTATGACCATATTTTAATATTGAATGACTTAACTTTTTTGAGTAACGAGTTTGTTTGTTTCATTCTATGAACGAGATGAATTTATTAAGATAGGGAGTTTTTGGAAACCTAACTCTGCCTCAAATATACCATATTCTGCTGTACGTGAAGTACGTCTAAATCTCTGCGAAAAAATATAACATGTACGATGATTATCGCTAGATTTTTCTACTGAAGGAGGAAATGACAACCTAGGGTGAAGGGAGACTCAGCCTGGCTTACAAAAAATAGCTAGATGAATGACGAGTACCGAACAACAAGTGACCAATTACATCATGATTATTTTGGCGAGGACTTTGAACCAAGTAGGTCGTTTTGACTGCACACGCCACAAAGAATCACAAATAGGCGAGAATTTAATGGTAGTTAAGCTACAGAATTTTATCAGTCTTGCATTCTTGTGCACGACACACCTATTTCGTGTTTCTATTTATTCATCATGTATACCGACTTTGAAAGAAAAAACAGTTTGCCAATGATTATTTACAAGTGATCCCGCACGTAAAAGTCATTCTTTTGTGCCAATAAAATGGAGTCAATTACGTATCAGGGATGAGTGATGACTTTAAAAACGCCCTTAGGCTGCTTAAACAACATTTATAAAGGGTGACTGCAGATTTTAGGGGCGGACTAGGCTTCATAGGGGAGGGATACCTGGACTGAGAAAGGGACTAGAAAAAAATAATACTGCAGATTGGATGTTTCATAATGGACCAGTATTGAACTAAAAAAACAAAGGGAAAGTTAGTAGTAACGTGATCAAATTCTTTACTTATGATACACATATGTAATAATAATGTACTTTTTTACCCCGTAAGATTTAGCATACATCAAATGTAACTGCTTTTCCAACGTTGTTGCGTCAACAAATCATTCTCGGTTTTACCAGTTACTACCCCACTTCGCAGTAAACTGGTCCACACCGAATATTGATTACAGTAGGTTCGGGCCAAACCATGGACGAGAAAGGGTCAGGAGTAGTATAAATATATATTGATCTAAATTACGCAGGGGGGAAAGCTTACATGTCCGTTTCCATAGGTGGAGACGGGGATAGCCTTGGTCTGAGCACTGGTTTCTTGTTGCTAATGTTTCTTATCTTCATACGTTTGACTGTAATATATATTGCCAATAAATATTTTTACTTTGTCTATTCTTAGCACAGGTTTTGTAAAGATTTCTTTTTCTCCTTCACTGCGTCATGTATTTGTCCTTTGACAATATTACGTGAAGATTTATCAGTATTTGTATATGTTATCTGATGAAACCTGTGCTGAGACCAAGGCTCCCCTATCCCCGTCTCCACCCCTAAGCGTAATCGAGATCACTATATGTTTATACTACTTGACCCTCTCTCGTCCATGGTTTGGCCCGAACCTTCTAGAATCAATATTGCGCGTGGCCAGTTTACTGAGAATCGGGGTACGAATTGATAAAACCAACAATGATCTGTTTTCGCAACGACGTTACATGTGATATATGCTAATTATTACGGGGTACGAAAATACATGATTTAAAATAGTCGCAATCATACCAATCCATAATCCGAAAGGGAAAAATTCATAACACATATGTATCATAAGTAAAGAACTGGACATTTGACCGGTAACTTTCTTATTGTTTTGTGTTTTGGGTTTTAGTTGTTTTTTGTGTGTTTTTTATTCTTTTTTGTTTTTTGTTTTTGTCAATGAATCAATTATTAAACATCAATGAGCGGTTTTATCGTTTTTCGAGTCCCTTTCTCAGTCCAGTTGTCTCTCCATGGTGAAGCCTTACATGTTGAAGTACGACCTAAAAAGCTGTGGGCATCCTCACAAATGTTTATTGAAGCAGCCAAAGGGCGTTTTTCAAGTCACCACACACCCCTGATACGTAATTGACTCCATTTCAATGGCAAACACCAATGCTTAACATAACAATCTTCCGTTCAATTTTATAAAAAATCAGGTAAAAATGGTAAGGAAATTTTTGTTGTAGTATATTCTTAATACTGTCATGGAAGCCAAAGTACCCTTAAACTGCTTCAGCTGCCATATTAATTTTCACTCATGAACATGTCAAGCGCAGCAACTCGAGTAAGAAAATCAATGGACTGAAACCCATTGTTCAGACAATTCAGAAATGTTGAAATACTTTTAAAAGTATTATTAGCGCCTTGTACGAGCAAATCCGCTTCGTAACGTGTCACTTTGAGAACCAGTGAGAATCGAAAGGTGAATCTCCAAGCAAATGTTCGATCACTGATGTGAGAGCAGTACTGTACTACCTTCTGGATGGTTTCTAAGAGTAGGCCGATGAAGTAGAACCAAGATAGAGTGTGTAGACTTCAATATGTATACACATTGTGTATTTTACTGTTAACATCATAAATAAGATTTGCCGATTGACCGGACAATGACCCGTTCACCCGTATTGTGGTTGTGACGGACTATTTCGAAGAATGTAACCACCTACTCCCACACTTCACACAAGCTATACTGATAAAGAGATTTCGCAAAACGCTGGCTTATTTTGCTCATATATGTACTTTTTACCAACAGCAGTGGGTCTTATCAATGGAAAACATTTCCTATATCATGACTATACTTTAATTTTGAATGACTTAATTTTTTGTGAGTAACGAGTCAGTTAGTTTCATTCTATGAACGAGATAGAATTTATCAAGATAGGGAGTCTTGTGAAACCTAACTTTGCCTCAAATATACCATATTCTGCTGTACGTGAAGTACATCTAAAATCTCTGCGAAAAAATGTAACATGTACGATAATTATCGCTAACTTTTTCTACTAAAGGAGGAAATGACAACCTAGAGTGAGGGAAGACTCAGCCTGGCTAACAAAAAATAGCTAGATGAATTACGAGTATCGAACAACAAGTGACCAATTGCATCATGACTTATTTTGGCCAGGACTTTGAACCAAGTAGGTTGTTTTGACTTCACACGCCATAAAGAATCACGAATGGGCGAGAATTCGAAGTTAAATAAACTACAGGATTTATCGATCTCGCATTCTTGTGCACGCCAAACCTATTTCGTGTTTCTATTTATTCACATGAATTCCGACTTTGGAAAGAAAAAAAGTTTGCCAATGACTTATGTACGGCGTGCCTGTACGTAAACGTCATTCTTTTGTGCCAATAAAATGGAGTCAATTACGTATCAGGGGTGAGTGGTGACTTTGAAAACGCCCTAAGGCTGCTTAAACAAACATTTATAAAGGGTGACTGCAGATTTTAGGGGCGGACTTGAAAATTGTAGACTTCATTAGGGAGGAATACCTTGACTGAGAACAAGACTCGAAAAAATAATGCAGCAGATTGTATGTTTCATAATGGACCAGTATTGAACTAAAACAACAACAAGAAAGCTTTGTAGTAACGTGGTCAAATTCATTACTTATGATTCACATATGTAAAATAATACAGTATTTTACATAAAATGTAACTGCTTCTACCACGTTGTTGTGCCGTGAAAATATTGTTGGTTTAACCAGTTCCTACCAAACATTAACAGTAAACTGGTCCACACCCAATATTGATTACAGTAGGTTCGGACCAAACCATGGACGAAAAAGGGTCAAGAGTAGTATAAACATATATTGATCTCAATTACGCAGGGGGGAAAGCTTACATGTCCGTTCCCAGAGGTGGAGACGGGGATAGTTAAGCCATGGTCTCAGCACAGGTTTCTTGTTGCTATTGTTAACTTATCATCATACGCTTGACTGTAATACATATTGCCAATAAAGATTTCTACTTTGTCTATTCTTAGCACAGGTTTTGTAAAGATTTCTTTTCTCCTTCACTGCGTCATGTATTTGTCCTTTGACAATATTACGTGAAGATTTATCAGTATTTGTATATGTTATCTGATGAACTGTGCTGAGACCAAGGCTCCCCTATCCCCGTCTCCACCCCTAAGCGTAATCGAGATCACTATATGTTTATACTACTCTTGACCCTCTCTCGTCCATGGTTGGCCCGAACCTACTGGAATCAATATTGCGCGTGGCCAGTTTACTGAGAATCGGGGTACGAATTGAGTAAACCAACAATGATCTGTTGTCACAACAACGTTACATGTGATATATGCTAATTATTACGGGGTACGAAAATACATGATTCAAAATAGTCGCAATTATACCAATCCATAGTCCGACAGGTAAAAATTCATAACACATTTTTATCGTAAGTGAAGGACTGGACATTTGAACGGTAAACTTTCTTGTTGCTTTTTGTTTTTTGTTTTTGTTTTTTTGTATGTTTTTTTTATTCTTTTTGTTTGGCTTCATTGTTTGGCCGAACTACTGGAATCAATATTGCGTGTGGCTACATTACTGAGAGTCGGGGTACGAATTGGTTAAACCAACAATGATCAATTGTCACAACAAACGTTACATGTGATGAATGCTAATAATTACGGGGTACGAAAATAAATAAATGATTTAAAATAGTCGCTATCATAACAATCCATAATCCGAAAGGTAAAATTCATAACACATATGTATCATAAGTAAAGGACTGGACATTTGACCGTGAAACTTTCTTTTTGTTTTTGTTTTTTGTTTTTTGTTTTTTGTGTTTTTTTTTATTCTTTTTTGGTTTTTGTTTTTTCAATGAATCAATTATAAAACATCCAATGAGTAGTTTATCGTTTTTCGAGTCACTTTCTCAGTTCAGCTGTCTCTCCCTGATGAAGCCTTACATGTTCAAGTACGACCTAACAATCTGCAGGCACCCTCACAAATGTTTATTGAAGCAGCCAAAGGGCGTTTTTTAAGGCACCACACACCCTGATACGTAATTGACTCCGTTTTAATGGCAAATACCATTCTTAACATACAAATCTTCCCTTCAATTTATAAAAAATCAGGTAAAAATGGTAAGGAAATTTTTGTTGTAGTATATTCTTAATGCTGTCATTGAGGCCAAAGCGAATCAAGTACCCTTAAACTGCTTCAGCTGCCATATTAATTTTCACTCATGAACATGTCAAGCGCAGCAACTCGAGTAAGAAAATCATTGGATTGACACCCTTTTTCAGACAATTCAGAAACGTTGAAATTCTTTTAAAAGTATTATTAGCGCCTTGTAGGAGCAAATCCGCTTCGTAACGTGTCACTTTGAGAAACAGTGAGATTCGAAAGGTGAATCTCCAAGCAAATATTCGATCACTGATATGAGAGCAGTACTGTACTATCTTCTGGATGGTTTCTAAGAGTAGGCCGATGAAGTAGAACCAAGGTAGACGGTGTAGACTTCAATATGTTTACACATTGTGTATTTTACAGTGAACATCATAATAAGATTTACCGATTGACCGGACCAATGACTCGTTCACCCATATAGTGTATGTGACGGACTATTTCGAAGAATGTAACCACCTAATCCCACGCTTCACACAAGCTATACTGAAAGAGATTTTCGCAAAACACTGGCTTATTTTGCGCATATATGTACTTTTTACCAACAGCAGCGGGTCTTATCAATGGAAAACACTTCCTTTATTGTGACCATATTTTAATATTGAATAACTTAATTTTTGTGAGTAACAAGTCAGTTTGTTTCATTCTATGAATGAGATAGAATTTATCAAGATAGGGAGTCCTTTGAAACCTAACTGTGCCTCAAATGTACCATATTCTGCTGTACGTGAAGCACATGTAAAATCTCTGCGAAAAAATATAACATGTACGACGATTATCGCTAGATTTTGCTACTAAAGAGGAAATGACAACCTAGGGTGAGGGAAGACTCAGCCTGGCTAACAAAAAATAGCTAGATGAATTACGAGTATCGAAAAACAAGTGCCAATTGCATCATGACTTATTTTGGCCAGGACTTTGAACCAAGTAGGTCGTTTTGACTTCACACGCCATAAAGAATCACGAATGGGCGAGAATTTAATGGTAGATAAGCTACAGAATTTATCGATCTCGCATTCTTATGCACGCCAAACCTATTTCGTGTTTCTATTTATTTATCATGAATACCGACTTTGAAAGAAGAAAAGTTTGCCAATGACTAATAATGTACCGGTGTACCTGTACGTCAAAGTTTTCTTTTGTTTCACTTCTAGCTGAAGTGAAAGAAGAAACAAAAGAATGACTTTGGCGTACAGACACACCTCTACAATAGACACTGACAATCTTTTTGATATCAAAGTTAGAATTCATTAAATTCTCGCCAATATGTGATTGCTTGTGACGTGTGCAGTTCAAATTATCTACCTGGTTCAAAGTCCTAGCTTAAATAAGTCATGATGAAATTGGTCACTTGTTGCTCGATACTCGTCATTCATCTATCTTTTTTAGTTATCCAGGCAGTCTTTCCTCGCCAAAGTCGTCATTTCCTCCTTCAGTCAAAAAATCTAGCGATGCTCATCGCACATGTCATGTTGTATTTTTTCGCAGAGATTTTAGACGTTCTTCACGTACACAGAATATGGTATATTAGAGGCAGAGTTAGGTTTCATAAGACTCCCTATCTTGATAAATTCATCTCATTCATAGAATGAAACAACCAGACTCGTTACTCGTCAAACATCTGAAAAAATTAAGTCATTCAACATGAAAAAATGGTCATATACAGAAAATAAGTTTTCAATTGATAAGACCCACTGCTGTTGGTAAAAAGTTTATTTATGAGCAAAATAATCTAGTGTTTTGCGAAATACCTATCAGTATAGCTTGTGTGAAACGTGTGAGTAGGTCGTTATAATTTGTGACGTGCAAAATGTGGTGAAGGAGCCATTGGTCCTTTCAATCGGTATATTTTATAAATTTTAACTTACATAATTTATACAAACTTTAAATGTACTAAAGTCTACATATGCAATAATCTTGTGGCTACTTCACGTCCTCGAGTTAAATATATCACATTTGACAACAGAGTCTCTACATGTGCAGAATGCACTCATTTCCACCTCTTCAGGCTGTCAATGGAGGTCAGATCAAACTAAAAGCCAGGTACGGGCAACGAGTGCGCTGAAGATCTCTCCTAATCGCAAACATGACTCAAAAGTATATTGTCTGAGAAATTGAGTGGAAGAAATTTATAACCAAGAATGGTTTGCTCTGAGTGGACTAGCCACAGATTTCGAAAGTTTTTTTTGTGTAGAGTCAATGGCTCAAAACACTTGGTCTGCCTTTCATCACTGACAAACCAAATCAGCAATTACTCACAATCAAAGTTTAACTATGCTGTGAATACTTTTCCAAGCCGTTTAATATTGTTCTCTGTATAGCATCTATGATGGAATTAAATGTGAAGGTGAATACAACTGTAGCAGATTACGATCCACTAGTATAACATGACGGTTGTGGTAGATTACTAACATTCTTTCACTACGGATGAGAAACGTTCCAAGAAAATATTTAATCTTGACAAATAATGATAAATAAGTCGATATATTTATACCGTTTCTCTACAAAGATCACCAACGAAACATAAAGAGACTTTATTGCTTCCCGACCGGACACTTCAAGATAGGCGCTAGTCATAGTTATAAAAGTATTTCAACATTTCTGAATTGTCTTAATAATGGGTTTCAGTCTATGATTTCATTGCTCGAGTTGCTTCACTTGACATATTCATAAGCGAAAATTAAAATGGCAGCGGAAGCAGCATTTGGAGACTTGATTCGCTTTGACCTCCATGAAAAATTCCTTACCAACCTTACCTAATCTTTTATCAATATTCGGGAAGCTTTTTATTTTGAGAATTGGTGTTTGCCAATAAAATGGAGTCAATTAAGTATCAGGGGTGAGTTGTGACTTTATAAACGCCCTTGGGCTGCTTAAGCAAACATTTATATAGGGTGACTGCAGAATTTTAGGGCATTCTTGAAAATGTGAGGCTTCATTAGGGAGGGACACTTGGATTGAGAAAAGGGCTCGAAATAAATAGTAATGTTGATTGGATGTTTTATAATGGACCAGTATTTAACAAAAAAATACATACCAAGAAAGTTTAGCAGTAACGTGGTCAAATTGTTTACTTATATGATACACATATGTAAAAATAATGTACTTTTTTACCCTGTAAGATTTAGCATACATCAAATACAACTGCTTCTACCACGTTGTTGTGTCAAGAAATCATTGTCGGTTTTATCTGTTCCTACCCCATTTCGCAGTAGACTGGTCCACAACGAATATTGATTACAGTAGATTCGGGCCAACACCATGGACGAGAAAAGGTCAAGAGAAGTATAAACATATATCAATCTCGATTACGCATAGGGGTGCGTTCCCTGGGGTGGAGACGGGGATATGTACGCAGGTTTCTTGTTGCTATTGTTAATTTTATCTTCATACGCTTGACTGTAATATATATCGCCAATAAAGATTTCTACTTCGTTTATTCTTAGCACAGGTTTTGTAAATATTTCTTTTTTATCCTTCACTGCGCCACATATTTGTCCTTTGACAATATTACGCGAAGTTTTACCAGTATTTGTATATGTTATTTGATCCGTTTGATTTCCTAATTCGGTCAAAGCAAGCGAGGATAAATTACTACTCTATGGACGCTGTCAGCAGATCGTCACCAGATTATTTTTGACAAAGTCAACAAAGAACGCAACAGCAAGTGTATAACAGATACTCTTTCGGGTGTGTTCGTTGTTGACTTTGTCAAAGTTAATCTGGTGTGCCAAGGTACGACTACACAGGAATACCGTTGCTGAAGGCGCTGTACAGTTCTATTCACTTAGATCATACTGGGAAGGCTAAGTCTCGAAGGTTTACGTGTCAGCGAATTATAAAGATAAAGAGCAGGCAAATACTTTGCAAGACGTTTTGAGGACCACACTGCTTCAATATTTGTCTTTACATTACATTTAAACAAAGGCAATATTTCGGGATAACTAACAAACTTAACTTCGAGAGAGTTATCTTTGCCATTCAAAATCAGCCTCTTCAAAGACACCTATACTAGGATATGTAGAAATAATGTTAAAAACTAACACATAAAAGATTTTTCTTAACAGTGTCGACAGCTAATGGTGATATAAATAATACCCGGTCCATGAGAACAGGATCGGCAACAAAGTCTCTAGCGGGTGCTGTTAAATTACGGTGTATAGAATTTAAATCATACAAGAGTGTATCCTACAGAGACAGATAAAAGCGGCTTGAAATAAATTTCTCGTATCTAAATTAATTTGATATTGTTCATCAGGTTTCAATAAAAACTTGCGTGCTTCAGTAATTAATCAAAGGAAATAGCATTCTGACGTGCTTCCGCCTCAAGTAGAATGCGTCTCGAAAGTGTTAAACTTTTGTTTAAATTTGCTGTAAAGAAACATTAAACCTTCCTTTTGACATTAAGAATAAAAACCAAGGGTCACCGTACAAAAAATGGTACTTGAGAAAACCAATTGCCTTGGTATTTACCGACACATGACATTGCAAATGGCCGCCATCCCTGAGTTTACTGTAAAGGAGAAACAATTTCTGATTTTCACAAAACTAAGCCCATGAAAAACTTATCTACGTCGCGAGCTTTAAAACAAGCCACCACAAGTAGTAGACCGAACAAGCATATATTGCAAAAAGTTTGAGAGTCCGAATGTCTGTGCCAGAGACAAGTTCTACCTTAACCTTAAATTAATTTTCATTATTTCATCAAGACTGTAGATACAAAACTCACTTTTACATTAAGATACCAGTTATTCAGCGTTCAGACTTTGATAACCCTAAACAATGAAAACACACCTAGATCAGCGCTCATCTTTTCCAATGTTTTTATTAATGCAAATGCGAAGTACATTAATCCAGCTTTCACAATACAAAAAGTTTAATGAAGTCAAACTTTGACAATACAATTAAGGAGATAAATTCAACATCTTAACGATCTTTAAAGCGATGGTCACAGAATTAAATCAAGAAGAAACATCGGGGTGCCTGAAAAGTTGCATTAACATTTTTTGAAAGAACATTCTTGCAAAAGAGTGCACAATAAAATAAAGAGATCACTGTAATACGATTGAAACACCAGCATACTTGTGTGACAGAGCAGAGCTTTCAAACCGTGGTTACTGCGTCAGATGTTGACAGTTGTTGGTATGTACGTATCACGAACACTGATGTGCAGAAATCGAAACTGTCACAAACAAAAATTAAAGATTTCTCCGGCAGTCACGGCTTAAAATCACACTACTCATCAAGGATATATCCGTTTGAAAACCTGTCGTACACATGTAGTAAACTCTTGTTGGCGCTCAGCAATATGATTGCTGAAATTGCTTGTTGCCATTTTCAGAAGACAAGTAGCATATCGTTTGTATATGTCGGCTATGTCATGGTAATATTGAAAACCAGACTGGCATATGGTTAAAGGTTTGTACCGTTCTCTACACTTCAACACAATGAAGCGCCCTCACATGTTCAGATATCATTGAACTCAAACATAGCGTATTACTTTTGTTTTCATCATGAAGGTGTTTCAAATAAAGTATTTGATATTGATAGCAGCAAATTAGGTTGATATGCCCTGGATGGATCTGTGGACATGTTTTACTACTTTTCCTTGGTCATGAGCCAGTTTACACAATAAAAAGTCTTCTACTGGCCACATCATGCTATTGGTCTCGACAAATTACTAAATTAGGTGTCAATGATTTCCGAAGCTTTGGCAAATCTTACTTATCAGTATCTGAGCACTAATTTTAGCACTTACTTTGGTCCGGGTGATAATACTAAATTGGATGAAAACACTTTCAAAAATATACTTTTTCTCATAAAAAGAAAAATCATAGTTTTACATAAAGGGTAGAAACAGAGTTAGAATAAAAGAACAATCAACTGACAATTGAAGATATCAAAAAAAACTGTACAGTATTTGGTGGATTTGCAACAATTTAACCCAATACGACGTCAACTGTTCTCACTCACAGATCACCTTAAGAGTAGGAAATGCCAATCATTGTATCTATCCTTATAAACTGTACCGAGCAAAAACCTGTTGTCAGCGTTCTTGCAGTGGCATCGACGGGAAATGTGATAAAGGCAATACAAGAATGATCACACAGTCAGTTTACGGGCGAGCTTTCAATTGGACCGCGGGAATACTGACGATGTTGACTTTGGCACAGTGAACGTCGCATTGGGTTTAATTGTTGCAAACTTTATCGACGAAGAATGTTTGTAATGAGTGCAGGTGGCGTCATTTTCTATCGCCAGGAACCTTTTTCTTATCACACAAGCACGTTGTAATTTTAAGCTATTTTGAAATTCACTTTAAGAATAGCTTGTCTTAAGATATGATTTAGGAAAAGAAATGTAAAGAAGAGATGATATGTCAGAATTTTAGGAAAAGTTAAAAAACGTGTAATTCTGACATATTTATACCTTTCTTTTAATGTACTTTCTCTTATATGAAACTGCAATCATCTTTATCTAGGTACGGAATTTGACAAATAAAAGACAAAAAGCATGTGATAGCTATTCTATAGGTCTAGTGAAGACATCGCGGGCAATTGTGGAGTACGCACGAATTGTTCCTGGTATACACACAACGAAGTGGCTTTTTATATGTTCAAGCATTGCCTACCCCTTATGAAGACAAATATATCAGAGGTAAATTTCAATTATTACAAATTCAAAAGTTTCCCGTGCAACAATATATGTGGGAAATGGCATTGGGTTTTGGCGACCTCGGGACCGATATTTGTACACTCTGTTTTAGCTGGCATGAAACAGTAAACATGCCCGTCTCTATAGTGACAGTATATCAATGACAGCTTTGTAATGTTTACAACGGTAAATCCAAACTACATCATCTGCACACAATAAGTCATTAATCACAGTATATACCAAATATCACCCGGCACAGACAAACTGGATTTCTGCTTTAATAGTTCATATACATATTCAGCAAAGCGCTAAAGTAAGGCCAAAAAAATAAATAGTTTGTTTCTCATCCCCGCGCGCGTCAATGTAGACCCGCCGCGCCAACCTTTTTTTTGCATCTCAAGAGGGAACGAAAAAAATGAAAAAAAAACCCCAAAATTAAGAACAATTAAAACCGTTCAGATCATACCAAAGCAACACAAATATTTTATGATATACAAAACTGAACTAGACAGAACATTGAACATCACACAGTGCTCTAACATTCCATTCAGAAGTGTACACTATGTCATTGAAGCTATCAAAACTGCATTTTGCACTAATAGTCAAAAAGCAGCACTGTTGATATGCTAAAAATTTGCTGTGCATTCATCTCTGTATGCATTCCTATGTTCTCATGTTGTAAGTGCGTTGTTGTTGATGGTTGAATAAAAAAAAAGTAGCAGCCAAAAAAAAAAAACCGCGTCACCGCATCATTTTGCAAGATGCCTAGGATGAGAAACAACTATTTTTTTTTTGGCCTAAAAGTATGGAAATCAGCATTAAAACACTAAAGGGGTTCGACTCTGAGGAAGGTCAATGCACAATACACTACACATACACATGTGGATACTACGCATAGACTGTGTAAACTTCAAGCTATAAACTCTGGAATACACAATCATATTTATCAAATTTAAACAAAGTTAAATGATTCGCCTACGAAAAATGTACACAGAAAGTAAATAAAGATTTTTTTAAATATATTATTTAATTCAACCATAAACGTTTAACGTTCTTTTTTCAATATATATTATTAATTGTTTAAAATATTGTGTCATTCACAGTCATTGGTATTGTCCTCTAAAATCTTATCTAAAGTTACATTGACATTATTTTTTACAAAAGACAAAAGACTTTCGATAATTGCTAAATTTTTGAATCGTATCAATGTCAACTTGGCATTTATTTTCCTTTTTTAATTAAATTGACAAAGAAAGCAAAAATACAATACTTTGATAGCGTTATGATCAAATTGACAAATCTAATCAACAGAGATTCATGAAGTGACCTCATATAATGATATGGAAATCTCCAGATCTATCAATTTTTGTCAGTAAGAATTTTTCCTGCCCCTGAAGATTCCCAATCTTTTACAATTTAGGTAGGTATTTGTATAATCAGTCACATTAGAGATTAAACATTTTACACTGGTTTGAATTTTCTACCTGAGAAGACTTGGCCATTTGGATGGATATTGTGTATCATTTCAAAAATTAAACTGAGCACGTTTTCTATTGTTCGTGAGTCCGATAATTTGTTGAATCATACTTAATTCCATTGAGAATGATTTAATCACAATTGTCCCATGGACCTGGTAATATATTACCTTGAATGGAAATGATTATTAGACCAGTTTAATGTCATATTTATATATTGATTGCAAATATTCTCACTGGTAATCTAAAAATTGTTTTGACAAGAGTGTTAAATAAAATAATTTTGAAGTAAATTTGTAAGTTTTTGTGGAAAACAATTTTTCCAATAAATATTTAGGAAATAATTGAAACGTTAAAAGAATTCAATATGTGTTCCTGCAAGTTTTCTCCTCCATTCGATAGGTGTACCTATTTGAACGATAATCACTGAAGAAATCAAATTTCTTTAATCATTGATAGAAACAGTATCCTTTTCTAGGATATGATTGACAAAAACAATGCGTGGGTCGATCCAGTTTTTAAAACATAGGCTATGACGAAACAAAATATTTTCGTTCTCCAAACAATTTGATTTCTATTGTTTAGGGGGCTGCGATTTGACTGGATTGCATGTCCCCAACAGGTCTCGCACTATACCTGTCCAAACGACATTCCTGTAAAATTCTAATTTGCAATACTGCATATATAGAAATACAGCATGATTTGAAAATTAAAATGGGAGATCATGATATATGACCATAAAAGTTCAAATCTTTAAAATGTATGACTTTCCATTCGGCATTCCCACTAAATAAAAAGCCTTTGTATCCAAGATGCATACAGAGACTTTTATAAAATAAAAAATGTAGAGCATATTCAATCCTCCATTTTTCTACTATGAGACTCCTATTTTCGTTCTTATTTTGACTTTGTTATCTTGCCATTGTGCTGTAAAAGTGCTAAATAATGTATTGATTTCTTTCTGTATTTTTTCTCCCAGTTTAAAAGCACTACATTTACATAATCATATCCGAAATACTAAGAATTTTATGGCATTTGACACCCCAGGTAGGTATGCGAATTAATTTGATCTTTACGTTTTCCTTGCCAAAGATCTTCTGATTTTTTTACATTGAGTTGTAGTTCTAATTAGTTCCATGGGTCTTTAATGACTGCAATAGCTACGGGTATTAATGTTTCATTCGATACAAAAAGTGTCGTACCATCAGCGAGTTGATACATTTTGATATCAATTCTATTAGTATATTTTCCGACTCGAAAGAGAACAACTTAAATGCCATGAAATCATAATTTTATATGTTATTGCAAAGCAATCATTATTTCAATTGCTGGAAGAAAAGGGAGCCTCTGAGTAATTTAAAAATATGGAGAGCTCAATCTCTTATTGATAACACTGCTTTCACAACGATAAGAAATGATTTAATATAGGGAACAAACTTTGGCCCGAAACCAAATTAGGTAAGTACATTACATTACTACAAGCTATCATTGGGTACTGTCCAATAAATGATGCAGTACTTTTTTGGAGAGACAAAAGTAGCTTTGATTTGTAAAGTCTCTCAAATTTGTAAGGCCAAAGTAAATAAATTCTTTGTTTTGCGTCTGCGCGCGCGTAGGTTTTTGTAGATTTTTAGGGGAAAAATACAAGCTTTCCTTTCGAAATTTCGCCGTTGGTAGCGCTGCTTTGTCGTAGAAACAAGTCATGACTTTTAACTCTGCGGCTAAAATCTCCTTTACGGCAGTAGGATGTCACTCATGAACCAGCGGTAGCGTAAAACGGTAGTCTCTACACATTAACCTCTGTTGATATTCGCTGTCTCACAATTTCTGTCTGTTGTGGCATTGCCAGAAAAATTGATTAAAGCAGAGAAATAATCGTTGTAAAGGTAATAGATAATGAAAAAACAAGCCTTAAATGGTTTAGGATTGAAGATACAAAAGAGAAAACCTTTGCACGGCTACTTGCAGGAATGGTAATTGCGAGCAATCGGGACCTGAACAGACATCGATTTAGTCGGCCGATTGTTATCAAAGGTGCCACGATTGTAAAGGTGAGAGTTCGGCACATGGAAAATCGGAAGGTGTTGTCGCCTATCATAGTGTGTCTGTCTTTCGATTTTGCCAAACATTTTGTTCATCTGTCCGTTTTAAGTTGAAACAAAAACAAATCACTGATCAGTCCTGTACACGAAATGCCTTTCCGTGCTGTTTGAAAGTCCAAGGAAAATATATTAGAAGTATCAATCTAAATTTGGGTCTCATGAGTCTGTCAGTGGCCATGGAGAGTGGGGATTACAAATGATTTCATTGATTTGATTGAAAGATGAAAAGGGTTAATTTTACCGATTATCAGAGGGAAACTACAGGGAAAACTTTTGTCAATAATGTTACCAGCGTCTTGTTCCCATCTTTCTAACCATGAATGTAGAGGCTTATAAAGCTACCCGATCTATTTAGTGTTTTCTTTCAAATCAAAGACACCCTTCCGTCAAACTATAACAATCCACCAGAGCATAAACATTACCCAAGACTTAAATTGCAAGAGCTTGACCACAAAAGACAGCTAATGTATATTCTTGTGGCGTAACTATTCCTCAAACTACTTAGATTTAAGAAATTTGATAAGACCGTCAAGGTGCTGTGCAATAGTATTGACATGTGGACACATTGAACGTACAAGGAAGAAATTTAAAACTAACAAGAGAAAAGCAAACGTCGACAAATAACTATTAATTTTGATCCATTTGTCATGAAAATGCATACAGTGATCATACAGTGTGTCACACTATGACAGGATTATTCATGTTGAGAACAATTGTCCAATAAAGGCAAATGATTTTGTGTTACATTTTGTGTATGTTTTTAACCGCTTACGCGCGTACCTTTTAGGACTTTGAGTGGACGCAAAGCAAATATGCACCTTTTAATTAATCTGTGTAATTTTTTAATAGTAAGAATTCAACCTGTCTGTACTTTTATGGATCTGGTTGAAAAACGTTTAATAAATAAATAAATAAATAAATAATTTACTTACTTTAGTCTAATGAGAATCACTTGCCTTTTTTCTCGGGAATCTATAGTTCATTGCGTAGGACCAACACAAATCTTTAGTTTATTGCGTCTTTTTCCTTTTATTCTCCAGCATTTTGTGAATAAAATATGCTAAATTGTTTTATTCTCATTTTTCGATTTGCCCCCCCCCAAAAAAAAAAATCAGAAAAATGTTATTTTTGGTTGATTCGAATACAGTGTAATCTACCACCATTTTTACACCGTACTATATTTGGCTTCGTCCAAAACAAAGCCTGAGTATTTTGAGAAATAAAGCCTGGTGATCGGAAAGAAAACTGGTGATTTTTTAGATGATTTCGGTCATCGTGATTGTTCATTTCTCATGCTGCCGCTACGTTGTGGAATGGGCTACCTAGTCATATTCGTTTCTGCATGAAGAGCTAAAGGTTTCAAATTTGACCAAAGACCTACATTTCAAGAGAACTTACCCAAGTGGCACTATGTAAAGTGCTGGACAACACTTTGATGGATACCAGGCACTTTATAAATTTCTTATCATATCGTGCCGGATCGTATCGTATGAACGTTGCATGCTTATAATTTCGACAGGAGAAATAATCTTACCAAAAATCTACAATTAGTTTAGTTTAACGCCAAGTAAACTCTTTGCAGTTAGGAATGTTACGTTCTCCAAATGTTGATGTTTAAATTTTTTAAAGTTATAATTTTCGATACATGTCGAGATGACTGGATCGGATTTTCTGCCACCGTTTTTCCCATATCTTGACGATATATAGATCTCTGGCAATTTTGTAGTCGTACAAATCATATTCCGCAATCCATTTGGCAGGATCAATGAAGAAAGCAGCTTTTTGCTTTGAAGTATTTGGGATGCATATATTAATGAGAGAAAGATAGGAGTGATCTATTTTACATTGATAAGTAATTGTCTTCATCCGTGTCACCTAAGAAGCTTAAAACAGGTTGACTTGGCATTCTGCTATTTAGAAGAAGAGGTTGATCATGAAAATTAAATGTCTCACACATGAATTCCACCAAAGTCCAAAGTGTCAATCAATCGTCTATTATAATCAAAATGATCATTCATTGACGTGTCATTGAATTTCAATAGCCGTTTAAGTTGGTTCTTGACTTTCTTCCAGGGTTTCTTGAATGGTAATGAATGTAGAATCTTTACCATGGATCTCTAAAGTCTCACTTAATGCGTTTTTAAATCTCTTTCTAGATTCCTGTATCATTATTGATTCTTTCAGCTTTTTCTTTAAATCTTGCGCCACTTCGAATCGCGCTGTGTAGTTGTAACAGAGGACATCTATGATACGATCACGCCAGGTATCTATGTCGCCTTCAACGTCAATGTCATTTACCCCAACCCTGACGATCATCTGCGAGGCCTCATGTGGAAATTCTTTTCTGATGAATTCAGCCAGTCCAGAGTGACTTGTTACAAGAACAGGTATACCTACTGCCATCGCTTGAAGACCAGCCATACCGAAAGGCTCGTTTCGAGAAGATAACACAACGAGATTGCTCTCTTTGATATCTTGCAAGTTTTTCTCGTTTGTGCCGTAAGAGGGTAACTTGATTTTTAGGTATTTATCCTGGACAGACAACCTTTCAAATAATCGCTTTCTTATTCATCACGATGTTGGCTTGGGATACCTTTGATTATAAACACTGGTATTGTCGAGCCATATCGTGGTATGTCTTTGCGACGCGGCTGAATGCAGAGGCAATAAATATGTAATAATCTTTTTTATTCTCTATGCCGATCATGTGTTCGTAAGTAAGAACTCGCATAAGATCGCCTTCGCCTGGCGGTCTTATTTGGATCTTAAACAAATCATTCTCGGGAAACGGAAGATATTCATAATGTGTGATGTTTCTGGACAAAGCATCAAATTTCTTATCTAAAACAGAGAATACTTTCGGCCCTACGGAAAACACTGCGGTAGCTTTTTCCGCTGCTTTTATCATCTTACTTTCCCATGCCTCATAGTATTCTGGTTGATATTCCTCCATATCCTCGTTGTTATCGCTGATGAAAAGGAAAACACGACTGCTTTTAAATTCCTTCTCTTTTAAGGAAATTGCAGATCCTGAAGACACTGGTACATGGCCAATAATTACGTCAAGGTCTTTTATTTTACTATTTCGGACAAATCACACTCATTGTAAGATTGAAGACAGTCAAGATTTATGTTGTCGTGGCAAATGTTGTCCGCTACTTTAATATAATGCTTGTTAGCATCAGAAACATCAATGTGACAGCGATTTCTACCAAGAACTGTCCTGTAAACCTCAAATCCGGCGTCTTTTGCTTCCAAATCTATCTGACGATTCAGGCTTGACGTACCTTTGTAAACCTTTTCCCATTCGTCGTTTAGGATCAATATCTTTCTGTAATAAAACAGAAGATAACTTCGTTGACAATGAATATAACATCAAATACAGAAAGAAAAATATTTGTTGCTTACACTCTTTGCCGTTTATTTTTGCATACTACCTAAACGACTTAAATGGAAAGAAGCTGCTAAAATTCGTCTATGAATTTCTTGTGTAACTTTCAAAAGTGGTTTGTTTCAGTTTATTTGGTATTTTCACGAGGAAACATGTTACACTGGGAGAATATTGCTGTGTCTGTTTCAAGCAAAATCATAGGAGTTACATTAAGAAATAATGAGGTTATTGAGGTTATTACCCTATGTTGCCTGTTGCTGTTTGCTATAATATCTGTGTTATTTTTGCTACGTTTGAGTTGGTGTTTGACCTAGTATATGTGACACGAATACTGACACATCACAGGAATTGGTGATATTGGGAAAAGACAATGTATCGTATACCAACCTTAAGAATTTTACAAATGGTAGGAAACCTTAAATTCATGCTGTCAATTTTTATTCCTTCATGCGTATAAATATGAAAATATTAATTAATAAACAGGTTTCATCCATAAAGCACAGACTTATGACGTTTCCACAGAAGTCAACATCACGCGCGACAATTCCCGCATACTTCCGTACTTTCATACCCCAACGAACACAGTAAGTCACCAGACATGAAACTAAAAAATGTCATATTTGGAAAAAAACTTTTGATGGCACAATATGTTATTATAATCATTTCAATAAGATTGTGTCATCGACTTCAACCTAACAGGATTGCCTCTTATTTTAATTTTTAATGAAATTCTGTAACTAGGTTCTACATGAATACTGAATGCACAAATTTTATACGTGCCTCCCTTAGCTGCTTAGATGTAATTATGTTGCAATTTTTATAAACACTACATCATAATAATCGGCTAATTTCCGCATTTAATGAATTTCACTTAATCCTACATTTGCACTGATTTTGACCGGACCTCTGCTATTTATTGATAACTAGTGTAAGATTTTCTGTAATGAATATATTATTCGTACTAACAGCTCATTAAATTATGTATGCATATATAGTTATATTCTCTAATAAGGTGATATACCAATACTGAGAACACCGATTTTGACCGAAGTTTTGTTTATATATTGATCATACTTAGGTCTAGTTATTTTGTTAGTTTGACAAACACGACAAATAAGTTCATTTGCATATTCTGCACTTGATTGAACTTCTCAGGTAAATAGACACTACTAAGCTCTACTAAGATTTATTCATGCTCAAAACTTGATGAGAGTGACATCCTAATTAGATCATTTGCATATTTATAAATGACCCACTATATGTAGAACACTTTTCAAAGGTGAATACTGTCAGTGTTTCTAACGCTTCCCGTTTGACATACTGTGCTCATCAAAGTCACACGTTGTTTTTGGACTTTTTACAAAAAAGGGAGAACTTCAATAGAACCACAAAAGGATACAATACAAGATTCGTCATACTATACCGAAATACCAAAATTTTGCTGTTCGCAACATCACATCGCAGTGGAGGACGGCAGCCATTTTGCTTATGTACTTTGCTCTAAATAATTTCAAGAGGTTGCCTTACAGGTCAGAGAGACAGATGAGGCGCTAGACAGGGCCTTCCCTGGAAAAGCGAAAACAGGGTGATCAAGCCGGGTGGTTGATAGGGTCTATGCTCTCTGGCAGGACATTGCTCGGTACCAGCCAATTGGAGGCAGCTCCTATATTCCACCACCATCAGCTCTCTGAGAGAGAAACATGTGGCCACTGCTAATCTATTTGCTCGGCTCTCTGTTTTCCAAAGCACAACCCTCAAAGGCCCTCGATATACCCTACCAAGGATGGACTGGCTCCATCCCTTGCCAGCATCGAATGCCCACCCCCTCTCCCAGATTCGTAAGGTGGAGAGACATGGAAGTCCATCTATAAATGTCCACCGCCTTAGCAAACAGCATGCAGAAATGCCCTTGATCGATATACCAGCATGAAGGACCTCAGCTGGCTGCTCTATGACCAGACAAACCATAAGGAGTGTAAGTACTTCTGCATATGCTGTCTTCATGGCTACACTAGGTAAAACCAACTGTAAACCAACAAGCCTTGGTACCAGGGGATTGAGCAGATGGCTGTAGGTATTGAGATGCCGGAAGAGGGCAAAAAACAGGCTCATCTTCAAAAAACACCACAAGCAGTTCCCTGCCCCTTAATGGTCTACGCCAACTTTGAGTGCTCATTGCCAAGATTGAGGACCCTACAAACAGTAACACTCGAGTAACTTAGCAGCATAAGCCCTACAGCTATTACTACATAGTTTTGCACTGTGATGGTCGAAAATCACACTATTTAGTACAGAGGGCTAAATCCAGCAGAGCGTTTCCTCAGAGCTGTCCAAGAAGGAGAGAGCCAGATCAAGGTGTTCCTTGCCAGCCCCTAAGCCTTGTGGAAGGGTGAAGAAGACTAGTAGGCAAACCGCTCCACCACAGCCTGCCGGGTAAGGAAGAAGCTGCAGGCTCTGTATATGACCACTGCCCGAGGCCTTCCAAATAACAGCCAAGTGCAAACTCAAAAGATAACAACATAACCTCTTGCTCTTTAAAGGCAGATGGAATCCTTCTACTGCAAACACTCTGGTGTGCACATTAGCAAGGGCGAGTACACCCATATGTGCACCGTTTTGGGAGTCTTTGGGTTCTGAACCGTGGAGGCTACCACAACCTCTACAAATGCACAGATGTCCTTCTCATGGCAGATTTGTTTGAAAGCTCTGGGAGACTTGCATTCATCAGTATGGACAAGACTCAGCCCACTATAACACCAGCCCCAGCCTCTCTTCAATGGGATGCTCAAGAAATGGCGATAGAGTACAATCTCTCTATCGAGAAATGACTGCATGGAGACATCTCAGCTACCTTGATGCCTATAGCCTCTATGCCTGACAATGAGCCAGGTACTGACAAAAGGGGATTTTCATTTGGTTGAGGACTGCGAACAGCTCATGGTCACCATCGTTTGTCATTAGGCAGGCAGCCATGAAGGCTGCATCCTCGAGGTGGACCTTGAGTACCCCATTGAGTTACATAAAGCTCACAACGCTTACCTTCTTGCCCCACAGCGCATGTTGGTACAGGAACTGACACAGCTCCTCAAGCTTGAAGACTCTGTTCAAAATTGGTTTACCAGGGTCGTCACTGTCACTGAGTACTCAGACCTAGCCGGACTCTTAGCCTCAATGGCAACAGGAGCTCCAAGCACCCAATAAATATGCAAGTATAAAAACCGAAAGTTGGAATTTTCCCTGCCTCTCAAAGGCCAGCAGTGCGTACATTATTCCAGCTCCTAAAGAAAATACCTAAGACAGGAGCAGGATGAGGGGCCCTCGGTGGCCTGCTGCCTGCACCACAGCAAGCAGGCGTACTGAAGCACAAGCATGCTTTTGTTTTTTGTAGTACAAGCCTACAGCTGCCAACTCGATCTACAGTTACCCTTAAGAAAACATAACAATTATTGTACCAAGTTTTTCTTTTGCTATTTCTGCCAGCTGATCCCGGGTAACTTCTACCCCATACCACTCGACTGGGGCTCTTCTATTTCTCTGAAAGTGTTATCATCTTAATCTTCACTGTTTCCGAAGGCTCTGCTACCAGGTTTTCATGGTCGTCACAGCAGGGGATTCCACTGCAGGCATTAACTCTAAGGAAGTCATCTCCATTTCTGCACGTACTCCAATTCTTTAGCCCTTAAGCCCCATTTTTATGGACCAATGGGAGCAGATCCTTGTTGAGCTTGAAACTTTGGGGAACCCGGCCATTCTGCCAATATATATGAAGTGAGAAAACCCATTTGCTTCATCGTTGGCTTGAGCGGCTGCTCCAGCCCACCTACTTTTCGTCAGTATAGCTGTTGAGCCCATACTTCTCCATAGACCTTTCCAGAGGCGTACTGAAGCTCTCTCCCTTCTGCATCTCTAGCGCCTTGGAAAAAGTATATTTGAAGACAGCTAAGTCGAGATCATCCGCTAGTTTGCTGGCAGGGCACATGACTCTCTTCCTTACTTCTGTGAGCAGCTACTTTTACAGGATATAATGCAGTTTCTATGTTTCTCTTTACCAAGCCAACCCAATGCTCTTCCAGGTGCCCTCAATGGCAATGCCAGAAAGAACATTTGCCCCCATGGCCGCTTGTAGGGCAGGAAAGAAAACAACCAGCATGCTGCTGATGAGCACGCCTTTGCAATGTTTAGGACCTAGGACCATCACTTTCAACTGTGCTGATAATCAGCAGTGCTCTTTCAACATAATAAGCTGGGGGGAGCATGTTCAATGACTGACATATACACCATGGTCCTATAGCTTTACATGCAAATCTCCTTGTGCATGAAATGTGTATCTGGGTTTTTTTTTTTTTGTCAGATACGAGCTTCGGTACCTCATATTCGTTTATATAATGTTGCTCTTCACTGTTTTCTAGATAATGGAACACATCTATAAAGTCCTCTCTCTTAAAGAATTTGGCCTTTTGGCCTCTGTCACTAAACTCATTACCTGTTTGCAGGGATTTACTCTGAGGACAAGTCTGTTTGCTCTCTGTATTCTGGACCATTCTACCTCAGTGGAGAAGCCAAATAGTTCTTTGTGTTTGATCAGAAACTTTGCGATATCCTTTTCGAAAAACCTACTCATACTATACTGTCAGCCTATTCACTATAGAGAATAAAAGCGCTGTCATGAAAATCCACAACTTTTTGCCTTTGAAGCCCACCCAGTGCCAGTGGTTTTAAAGTTTTAAGCCGCAGCAATTTTTCCAATCGTTTCTGGCTGACCTTCACCTTGAATTCTCTTGCACTGCTTAACTGTGCCCCAAAACCCCTCCGCTTGGCTGCCTCTACACCACTCTGGGTAATACTATACCAACTCTAGACAAAAGGCTGATAGGCCAGACCCCCAGATCTGTAATCCATAGCCTGATACTGTTGAGGTTGGTAGCTGCTTGAGTGGCATCGTGATGGGCTACTGCTGTCATAGGCCACTTCCCCACAGGTTTCTTTGACGTCCTTCGGGCGAGGCTTTTCAAATAGTCTTTAAGTCTTTCTGCCCACATCCCTGTTGCGGCCGTCGGCCTTACTGCATGATTATTAGCCCTATTGACCACATCGCAGTGTATTATGAACTCGTCGACATTGACGACATCTGCCCTCGAGTGACTCTCTCTGCTTTTCTACTCGATCATTTTCCTGAAAACAACAGGGGCTGTGACGTTCTTGTTGGTTAAAAAGTCGATCTTCCTGTCTTTGGCCAGATTTAAGTAGACTTTGCCTGTTGGTTTTACTTTTGTTAGGCAGTCTTGTCTGGCAGCCCAATGTCCTTATTAGGGTGTTGTTGTATTTGCCAGGCTGTAGCATCCTGATTTCCATTGACCATTTGAAATGTAAAAGTGGATGATGTTGTTGTCTTCTGTCACAATGTACCGAGAGTAATACAGCGTGCAGTACTGCTCTGGATGCTGGTGAACCCCAATATGTTGTTGCTGGGGTCAAAGGTGCCCACAGCTTTTGCTCCATTATTCAGATGATCATTCTTGCTATGTTTAAATACACAAAATAGTGCAAACAATTATGGGCTTGGAGTTTGTCGCCCTTGAACGTCAAGCTTAAGGACATCAGAGATATCAACATGGGTGATCCAGACTGCTTTGACAGACCTGTCAGATGCCTTTTGGTCATTCGTCCCCACCCCAGCTGCTGGCCAGAAGTATAGGACTGCATTGATAAACTAGTCTGTTTCACTGACTTGGTCGGAACTAGGCAGGCGGCTGGGGACTCAAACCCTTTCGCCTTCAGCTTCAGCAGCACAGCATAACAGTTCGAGCCGTACGATGTCCTTGCACCCTGCTGGACCTTCTTGAACCCCAGTGGAGGCTGTGCCAAAAGAACTCCTACCAGATGTGCCTCACATCTTGTTATATGATGGCATATCAAAAATGCAGGTCTAAAATAATGCTATCATCCCTCTGCATGATCTCCGAACATACGTGCCAAAACCTCACAATGATGATCACCTCCTTATCACCTAAATACCCTAATCTAAAACTAGCTCCAGACAAAACAATAATGAATTCAAACAACGAGCTATGATGCTGAGGAATCTGTGTTACGGTTGAAACCAACAAATGGAGCCAACCCTTCACTGCAGATGGGTAAGCAAGACCGAATGTCAAAACTTGCGATCACCAATGGTGGGACAGTTCTCATCAATTGCATCAAGCTCGGCACTGAAAATGAGCTCAACAAATACTAGCGGACTTTTCAATCAAAACGGTGAAAAACGCTGGAAAGCATTTGCCATCACATGTGTTGGTGAGGATTTTCGTGTGCACTTCTTTAGTGATGACAATGAACTTATTGTGATAGGAAAGCTGAAACAGGGGAGAAAAAAGGTCGATATCAGAATAATTACCCTCAAGCAAATCATCCTGCTAGATATCCTTGTCTCTAAAGGCGCGACAGTAGAGGCCCACTCACTGTTCCCTACTGTGAGGGTTCTGGGTGACCTCAAAACCAAAATGTATGATGCCTATTCTGTTTTTCCGAAGAGGCAGATTCCCTGCAAATGAGTATAGGCTTTCACAGTCCTCGACCAGAACCAGAAACTCTTTCATCATTGGCAGGTATTGTGGAGTCATTTCAAAGCTCTTTACTGAGGGAATACATAGCATTATTTTAGCACTGCATTCATCTCTCTAAGGTTTGATTTCATACCAAATGTTTGAAAACATGCCCAAAAACTACCATTAGCCGTTAACCCCCCCCCTCCTGGTGCAAAATCGACCTTAAAGGTCTGGTGAAATGCCCATGTTGCAAAATTACAGAATACAGTTGATGGTCTATAAAACAGTTACATTCATTTCTTTTTTTGTTTAGCGCGCATGATTATGAAATATGGCAAAAGAAAAATGCAATGTGGGCGTGTCCCCCGAGCCTCTCCAGTCGACTTTTTTGGCTTTCCGAAGTTTGCCCGACTCGGTATCTCATAACGGGAAGTAAGTATTTCACACCTCCGTAAGCTCCCCATGGGGGTAACTTCTAGGGTTTCCGCTTACATGATCAGGACAGTGTCCTCCTTCACTATGGGAAGACGTTGTTCTTTTGGTGGCTGTGACAGCGGCAAGAACATGAATGGCTCAACTGTAAACTTTTTCAGTGTTGAGTGTTTGAACCATAATGTGCTTGTCTCTTCTGGTTCGTACGATCGGCCACGGTCCCTCGGCTGAGCCTGCCTCGCTACTCGCTACACAGAAGGTTGGGACCGCAGTGCAAATCAACTGCATGAACACCAACACTGAACGTTGTGACTGCCACTTATAAAATGTAGTAGTCTACAACACGGAACGTCGGGACCGCAATGCAAATCGACAGTAACTTAAAACGTAAATGAGACCGTGATTAAAATGAACTACAACACGGAAGGTTGGGACCGCGATGCAAATCAGCTGCATGAACAGCAACACTGAACGTTGAGACTACCATTAAAACGAACAACAACACGGAACGTAGAGATCGCGATACAAATCATGGAGGTAGAGTCCTCCCTGATACAAATCGACAGCAACACGGAACGCGTCGTTGGAACGGCAATACAGGGAATACCGGACCACGAGGACCGCGATGCAAATCGACCGCAACATGGAATGTTGAAGACCGTGATTAAAATGCACAACACAGACCATCTAGACCGCAATGTACATCAACTGCAACACCAAACCTTGTTGCCTCGATTAAATGCGTATGTCTGCTATGTATAGCAAAAGTTTCAATTCTCGCGAGCGAGCGCTCCTATGCCTGCTGTACACTAGACAAAATGACGTCAAATTTATCGCGAGGGCTCGATTGCGTGTGTCAAGTTTCAATTCTCGCGAGAGCCATTTATGCATGTTGTACACTAGACTAAATGACGTCAAATCTCTCGCGAGACTTTTTGTGAATCGCCGAGAGAGAAGCGCAGATTAAACAAAAGACTAAAAAACCCACGTTTTTTCTTTATTTTACCATATTTTTAAAACAAAAATCAGTTTCGCCACTGTGGCGAATTAGGATCAATTTTTTTCGCCACTTCGGATTTCGATTTGCATTGGCGAAAGAACATGGCGATGGGCTGCGCGAACACTGAGGCTGTTTTGTTAGCGGACACCGGGCAGAGATAAGGCGGCGTTGGACCGCTATTCGATGTAAATGAACACACCTGTGATGTCACAGACGGCCAACCATGATCCCTGCTGCGGGCGTGACCTGAGTGTCGCAAAATGACCCCATGAAAGCCGCGCATAGAAATATCAAAAAAATTAACACTTGCGCGTACTTTTAGGTTGCAATTATGTTGCGAGTGTAATAGTATTGACCCCTGGAAGATATTCAGTCACATGAACAGGACCATTTCACCAGACCTTTAAATAGGACCTTTTAAATAGTCAACTTTGATCTTACCTAAGAGCACTCAACCGGTCGTAAGCCAAGGAAGGCTTTTACACCCTTTTGAATTGAAAACAACTACGCTTATTTAGCAAATCCCAAGCCCAGGTGGCGCTGTCACTATCTTTCTCTGTGTCAGGAAGTTCTTTTTCTCCACCACCAACCATTGTGAGGACATTACATTTGTGCTCTGGAGTATGACAAGCTTCTCATGTATGACAAACATTCATAAGCATGACAAACTCTCGAGCATGACAGACAGTCTCAAGCGTGACCAAGGCTCTCCAGTATGACCAAGTCTCTCGCCTCTGACCAAGTCTTCCGAACATGAAAGCACTTAGGTACCGTTTAGTTTTACGGCCGGGGGGGCGGCAAAATCCAGGGGGGGGTCATCAAAATTTTGGAATCCGCAAAGGGGGGGTCATCGCATTTTTCACTGGTAGGAAAGGGGGGGTCACCACATTTTCAAACACATAATACCCACAATAAAGTTCACTTTATGCCATTGCCATGATCAACCCTCTTTACCGGCGGGCCGCCTTCGGCGGCCCACTACAATAAATATACATTTTGTATTACCCATGACCCTCTTAACGGGCAGACGCCTTTGGCGGCCCACTCCAATTAGGTTTACTTCATGCAATGGCCATGATCGACCCTCTTTACCGGCGGGCCGCCTGCGGCGGCCAACTCCAATAAATTGACTTTATGTAATACCCCACGGCAATCTTAATGGCCGTGCGCCTTCAGCGGCCCTGTCCAGTAAAGTCTACTTTATGCAATAGCCATGATCGACCCTCTTTACCGGCGGGCCACCTTTGGTGGCCCACTAGAATAAAGTTGACTTTACGTAATGGCCCATGACCCTCTTACCAGAGGGCTGCCTTTGGCGAACCACTCCAATAAAGTTCACTTTATACAATGTCCATGGACATGAGTTGTCTATGGAAATGAAGTTAAAAATTGCCTTACAGTCGTCCTAATTAACAGACGTTTCAATAGATGTGGCTGAGAAGTTTGTGCACTGGCATCTCTGCTACACGAATAAAGTGCGCCGCGTACCGGAGTTCAAATCCAAACCATGCGGGTAAATTTGACATATGGGTTTTGGTTATTTTTAAGCGGGGGGGGGGGGGGGGGTCATCAATTTTTTTCGTTGACAAAGGGGGGTCATCTTTTTTTCACGAAGAATGCAGGGGGGTCTATCTTTTTTTGAACACCGGCGACAAAATTTTGCCCGCCCCCCCCCCCCCCGGCCGTAAAAACTGAACGCTCCCTTAAGCTCCTATCCTCCACCAACCTATGAGTCGAAGAGATTTGTTAAGCTAAACCAACTGTTTGCAGGGGTAAAAGTGTAAATTGAGAGAATAGAGAGACCTAAAAAACTTTGTTTGGATTTTTTTAAATATAGGCCTGAAGGCCTACCATTTTACAAAATGTATAGATGCGCTGGGAAATAAAATGTCTCATTGCAGCTTTTACAAGTTTTGTCGATCATGTCCTATCACTTTCATATTTTTACTGGCCAGTACAACCTTTTATGTTAAATTAAGTATGCGAAAAGGAAGGTGGGGTGTATGGGGTGTTGATTTGGCGACATGAACCAAAAACTGTGCGCTGAACATTTTGGGAGATCTTCGTCGGAGGACGGGGGGGGGGGGGGGGGTAGCTCACTGTAATGAACTCTTGACTTTAAAAGGTGACAAACTGTCACAAGCGCATATACCGGCAGGTGTTTTTCCTTTCCTCATTGCAGTACGTTTGATATGCCCTTATCAGGAACCCCAAGGGTGGTCCAATCCCTCCCTGACCCTAGGCCTCCTCCAGCCTCGACCCTCTCCTTGGGTGTAAAGGGGGAGGGGATCCTGAAATGGTATCAAGGGATTTAAAACAGAACTGTAATGCCACTAGGGGGGTGGTCCAGAATTTACAGGTTAGGTGAGATTTGAAATGGTAATAAAGTCTAATTTTTTAGCTCTGCTGTCAGCGACGAAGAACTTATCAAATAGGTTGATTTTCCATCGTTGTCCATCGTCGTCATCCCTCAGTTGTCCGTCGTCCGTCAACAATTGCCTTCTCCTCTGAAACCGCAACTCCCATTGCTTTGAAATTTCATATGCAGCTCACTTAGGGTGACCTTACTTAAGTTTGTTCAAATTGTGGTGAAATTTGCATACTTGTATCTTTGGGGCATTTTTGCTGTTTTTGGTAAAATAATCCTCTTCCCTGAAACTACTTGTCCGATTGCTTTGAAATTTGATATGCAGTTTACTTAGGGTGACTTCAGTTAGATTTGTTCAAATCGTGGTGAAAATTGCATATTTGTAATTTTAAGGCAATTTTGTCATTTTTGGTCAAAATATCTTTAAAAATCTTCTTCCTACAAAATACTGGTCAGATATCTTTGATATTTGGTACATGGTTCCCCAGGGGTGATCTATTTCTGACTTGTTCAAATTGTGCAGAAATATGGAAATTTGTATTTTTAAGGCAATTTTTGCCAATTTTCGTCAAAAAATGTGTTTCTCAAAAAGTACTGGTCTGAAAGCTTTGAAATTTAGTATACAGGTTTCTTCATATAGACTAAATGATATTTATTGAAATTGTGATGAAATCTGCAATTTTGTATTTCTGGGGACAATTTTTTTCCATTTTTGGTCAAAAAATGTATTTCTCCAAAACTACTTGTCTAATAGCTTTGAAATTCGATATGCTGTTTGCCACAGATGAATTACATGTGATATATTGAAACTATTATGAAATCTGCAATTTTGTATTTTAGGGCAATTTTTCCCGTTTTTGGTCAAAAAATATATTAATCCAAAACAACTTGTCTGGTAGCTTTGAAATTCAATATGCAGATTCTAACTCAATATGTATTGATGTTGTGATAAAATCTGCAAATTTAATTTTTGGGGCCATTTTTGCCATTTTGAAATTTCAAATTCGAGATGCACATTTCTACAGATGAACTAAATACAATATATGATGAAATTTACAATTTTGTATTTTGGCGACAACTTTTGCCATTTTTGGTCAAACAATTTGTTTCTCAAAAACTGCAAGTCTGATAGCTTTGATATTTGGTATACAAGTTCCAACGGATTATCTTAAAATATGATATATTGAAATTATGGTGAATCCGCCATTTTTATTTTGGGACAATTTTTGCAATTTTAGTCCGAAACTTTAATTCTCAAAAAACTACTTGTCACATACCTTTGGTTAACATGTTCTTAGAGTTGATCCACTGTGAAATATTTAAATTGTATATTTAAATTTTTTGCAGATATTTTAGCCACTTTTATCTTGCCACTGAAATGAGCTATCAACGATTTCAACCTTCTTTATCAACATGTGTCAGAATAGTTATTCTCTATATAAACACAGCAGAGCTATCTCGGCCGTTAGGTCTGAAATGGTTGAACTGTGCCAGAACTCCCGACCCTTTATATATGATTTACACCAGTAAGAAGCAGATATGATAGGTTTTGTTTTGTATATATCTAAGGCTAACAGCGATATTTGTTGCACAGTTTTACAATTCGATTCAGCTTGTATATAAAAACAAAACAAAAACGACACTGAAGGTGGCATTGCTTTTCATTCTTCGTCGCCTACCGATGCAGATTGTTTTATTTCATCACTGTTACAGTAGTAGTCATCTGTTTGTTTACAGTGTACAAATGAAGCTTGTTTGTGTATGTGTTGTCAGACTCCTGTCTGACACGGAACAAATGAATCAGATGTTCATGTTGGTATGATACATCAATTTACGATTTATTAGCCAATTCAAGAATATCATTTCGTTTATCTAACTTTTTCAACCTTATAGACTTGGTCACTAAATATTCAATCCACTGATTGCAGACTATGTGTGTTGACAACAGGAGGGTCAGTTTTGTCTACTCTTAACTTGGATACTTGGTTCACTGATTTGATGGAGTCTCTAAACAACAGTTAGAAGCAGCTTGTTGTATTCAGCGATGTTTCCAAATTGCAACACATTAAACTAGGGGTGTAGTTACATTTGATATATTTTTATTGAAAACAATAATTGCCTTTGGTCTTACTTGAATTGTGAATTCTTGGAATTGACTGTGTTTTGGTCCGACATTCCACCTTGGTATATTACAACCAGATGGTAAGCACGCCCAATGTGTATATCATCGTCATCATTTGCTGGCTGGAAGTGAAGACTTTCTCTGAAGAAACAATAAAAACAAAATTAAAATAAGTTGCACTTAGGTGTTCATAATTTCAAGAGCAGTAAATATGTAGATGGTCCAGAAGGAGTCTCAAGGAAACCAACTAGATGTTGTGTTGACAAAAATTTGTTAGGGCCATGACATGGTAATCTGGCATATGATGCAATTACAGTCTGACAAGCGGTTATGAAGATGAAGATTTTTAGGTCATTTGCAAATTTTTGAAAATACAATTAAAAGAAAAAGACAGACGTCTGGCTGTATATCAATGACATATTTACACTCCAAGTGTCGAATTTCTAAATACTTAAGTTCTCAAGATATTTCAGTTGATACATATCCGTCCATCCATCCATCAATCCACAATGTATCCATTCATCAATCCATAAATCCGTCCATTAATCAATCCATCGACTCATCCATATATATATATATATATATATATATATATATATATTATATATATATATATATATATATATATATATATATATATATATATATATATATACATGCATCTATGCATACACGCATCTATGCAAACATGCACACACACACATCCATCCACCAATCAATCCGCCCATCCATCAATCTACCTACACAAACACACGTGCTCGCATACACGCACGTATGCACCCACCTGTCCACCCACCCATCCATCCATCCTTAAAAGTGTACATAAAAAATACGTTGGACTCATACTGAATAAACGTATGAATGAACTTCGGATTGTTATACGGCTACAATTATCAACATTCAATAAGTTACCTAGTAGATCATACATCATGCCAATCAGATTAATTTGAGAGTAGAGGTCACTTGAGTAAGCATGGATGGAAATCACGCACTGCACACACTGGGATAATCTGTTAAGATCTTGCATTGAAATATAACAACAATCATGAAATTTGCCCATGGACATTGCAAATAATACTCGAAAATTTATGCATAACAACCCAAACTAGGAAAGCTAAACAGTTAACAGATGGTACTTCATGTAATGATCAATGCCGATAAAGCTTCACCGTCCTATCAGCAAGTGTAAATAACCAGTGTTCTGTTCTAACTGATTAGTGTCTGTTATCAAATTGGCAAGTCAAACGTTAATGATAAACACAAGACAGCCTTTCCACTTGAAACTTCTTTGAAATAAAGTAGTTCTACACATACGGCAGCAGAGCATCCGACAGTTCTGTTCTACAGTCCTTCACACCCTACAACACTTCACTAGTGCTGCCTATCGTCGCAGTTATAAATTGAAGGGAATTCTTGTAAGTTCTGCTGTCATAGCAGCCATTCCAGCAGATCCGGTACTGTTAGTCTTAACTCCCATACCAGGTGCTGTTATTGTTATAATTCAAGGAAGAACAGGTGTATCAAAGAGGCGGAAGAAGTATAAATGTTATTATATTCAATATAAGCAGTTGCTTACAAAAAAAGCCGAATCTGTAAAGAAAGACAACGCCTCAGACTTTATTCAGAACATATTTCATCAGGCACTACAAATTCAAAAACAGGATTAGTCCCCCACTTGAGCGTTACATGAGGCTTTAAGGTCTAAGTGGTTATGAAAGTTGATCTATCCCCCCTCCTTTACTGGCCTAGTTTCTGCCAGCCATTCCCCAGTGTCTGGATCATATAACTGCACAAGTTTGATATCATTGGCTGCCATCACGATTTTACTACGCTTTTCACTCCGAATTTCACCGGCTTTCCATACAAACTGTACAAAGTAGCCGGCTCGGGCTCCTTCCCAGATTCAAACTGATCCTTATAGTCTACAAAGTTTAAATGTTGAGGAATACAAACATCTTTTATCCCTTATTTTTTCGTGACTGAAGTTGGGGCATGAAAAGCATACAATTTCGAACGAATGCCGACAAAATCAAGAATAGGTTCTCCATTCAATTCATCTTTAAATTTACCTATCACTTTTTTATTAATCTTGGGAAAATCGGGGGCTACCATCCCACTAGTATCATATATCGATTCCTTACCATTCTGTTCTACATCTTCCCGAACTATGTCATTGAAAGTTATATCAGGAGAGGGGAGAGACACTATAAATAAAACTATCAGTATCTATGTAGGCTAATCGTATTCCAGGGAACCGCTTTTGAAAGTAATTGTAATGCGTGTCATACATAAGCAGCTTAGAAAGTTCGAGTACTGCCGCGCCAATGAAAACTGGCTTCACATACCGATGTTCATCCGTTTTCAGTTCCAGTAGGGCACTGTCGCAGGAATCACCATCCTCTTCACTAGTTATGAGAGTTATATGTTTCATCTTTGGATTATACTTCTGAATTTTTTTACGACTACCTGCCACAAATTTAAGTCTCTGTACTTAAGAACATCTTCTATTGTCTTACCGAACATCGCATTATTCATCAGTTTATAGAAATTCTTTTCAAAGTCGGTTCTCCCCTTTGCCCTCATTTTAGTGTTAAAGTCGATATATTCCATGAGACACGGCGCTTCTTCGAAAGCAAGCGCTTGATGAATTTTTTCAGCCACATCCCCATTCTAAGATGGAATTCAAGTAACCTGTAATGTAAGACATATCTCTCTCTGTCCATGAGACTCATGATTAGTCGAGTGCCCTGGCGTGGAAACTCATAGTTGAGCGGCGCGAGAGGTAGATCATTATATTCTACATGTAATTTGCTAGGATATTGTAGGTCTACTTCTAGAAAACAGGGTGGAAATCTGATGTTGCCTTCTGAAGGGCTCCAATCCAAGTCTGCCCCACCTTCCCGAGCAGACCACTAGAGCCACTCTTCCCTCATCATCCAATGAAGTCCGCCCACTGGCATGGCTGGCTCATTGCCCATCCATAGAGGTTATAGGCATCAAGCTATTTTATTTCGGATAACCACTGCGGGGCCAAAGGCCCTCCATTTTGTTTCATATTAGAGTGTCACTTTTTCGCCACACATACGTCGTGTACGCGTACAGTGAGTCAAATCCGCCTTTGACACTATGAATTAAATTCCGCCGAATTTCCACGCTGCAAGGCTTAATATTGATGGAAGAGTTGCAGATTCACTTTCCTCATATATTGATCTTTCCATTATGATATTTTGGCAATAATTTCATGAAGGAATTATGAATACCCTTACGAAAGATCAAAATTTGCCACAAGTTTGCATTCCTTATTTGTTACAAACTTGATACAAATTCTGACATCCAAACAAGCACCAATCTTGCTAGTCAGTTATATACACTTTGATTCAAACATAGGCTAAGTTTGCAGCAAGTATGTGTGGAGAGTGTGATGAACATTGCACCAAGTTTGTACAGAGAATGTAGAGGTCATTTTGTTTTTGTTTGTATTGAGTGTGCACCAAGCTTGGAGATGGGGGGAATTCAATATCTGGGGCATGGTATCTGTTGCCTTAGCAACAGCAGACATACTGTTGCCCTGGTAACATTTCAGGGGATTTCGATGATTGTAATTCCTGACAGCGTCTTTTTCAAAGTAATGCTCACACAACATGTGGTACATGACATCATCGTGCTGATACTCCCCATTGTATTGTATACAAATGATAATTTCTAAACTGGCTTATAAATGTACACTCTTTAGATATGTTTACCTTGTGAGCAGCAGATTCTAAAATTCACCTTAGAGTCATGTATCCAGATGTTAGGTTGAACATCTATGAAAAAGTTGAGAGGATATTACTACATCCAACACGCACTCACCCTACGACACATTCAACTATACTACACTGTAAAAAGAAAAAACTTCTCACACAATAAATTTTGTTAACTAAAAAACAATATATTACTGCAGAATAAAATAGTATCTCTACTATAATAAACATACAATCTTTGTACTTTATACATAAAATGAGCTGTAAAATATATGTACAGTACACTCTAATTCAAAACATTCCCTGACAATGGAATTTAGATTGAAAAATGGTAAATTCTGTCTCTTTAAAGAAGATCATACAGATCACAATTTTTTTTAATGTGTACCAAATAGAAACTGAGTGGTGAAAAAATATTAAAGTCTCATAGATAGTTAACTATGAAAAACTTATTCAAAAATTTGTAATTTTTGTGACATATATACTTTTGTTGACGAATAAAATTCACTTTAAACATTTCAAAATACCTTTCCGATTGAATGTACATGGAAAACATAAGAGTTTTAACTTAATGTTGTATTATTACATGTTCAAATCAAAACGCAAAATCATCGAAAAACATTGTCCAGAGCTACAAAAAAAAACTTCATGGGATGACCTTGACTTAACAGCGATATTTGAACAGACACTTAGTGTTCAGTCCAACTTCAAAAAGCAAACAACTAAACACAACCACATTCCACATCACTTGGATGATAGATTAGTTCCGCCGAGTCCAAAATATTGCTTCCACCGTAAGATACTGACAACTGTGACGAAAATAACTCTGCCATGTCCGATTTGTCCAAGCACAGCATGCAGTGGAGTTTCTATCATGAGAACCAATGCAATGATCGATAGGGACAATCTCACTTCTTGTCATCATGATGTTCTCAATGAACAGTGGTCGGTTTGAAATGGTCCTCTGTGGCATTGAAAGTGTCAAAGCAGCAAACTCTAGCTTGAAACTTAACTGAAATCCCGCGGAATTGTCCAAGGTCATTTGAGTGTATAACGGACATCCATGATCCACTGAATGTGTTTAACTTACATAAACTCTCGGTGTCGAACGGAGGCAATGTGTCCTTCATCAAACAACAATTGTACTCCCAAATCCTTAATCGTCCGATGTCAGAAATAGTCTACAATTTCTCCCCAAAACAGCAGAAGCAGTGCATGATCCATGACTTGCTATGGTGCAGTGGATTCAAATGCTGGTGTTGGCCAAATTAGCCAATCAAGTGTCTCTCTTCACGACATGTGATCTTGTAAGGTCGAAGTTCAAATACATAATAGGCTGTGTGACCTATGACCTCGATGCTCTCATTTATCTGAAACGTCAGTTTCTCGAGAAATGGGAGAGTATATTACTTTTTTACCAACTTTTATGCACTTGAAATCAATCATTTGAAGACATTTGGCGTCAGCTGGGATCCATGGTCTTTGGACATGTGTCATAATGCAAGTATCATTTATAGCCGTGGCAATGACTTTTCCCTGCTCTGAGCGTACTGGTATGACAGTGTGAATGTGTTTTGACGGACACATGACAGGTACTTTCAGTGGTTACGACTAGTGAACGGAACAAAAAAGTCTTTAAATGGAATTCGAGTACCATTTTTGGATCCTTATCATTTAAAATATGTCCAAGGAAATTGTTTGAAAATGGCAGCTTTATAGTTGACTTTGATGTTTTTCATTCATGATGTTGCAATGGTTTGATATGGAGGTAGCTACCTCAATGGTTTTTATAAATTTGTGCATTCCACGCGTAACCTAATTCATATGTGTTTAACAACCGAGAGTATTTAAAAATTTTTTGAATAAAAAAGAATTAATTTGTCATTTTGTACAATGAACACAGGGTACGTAGTTCGATCATTGTTTCAATTCTGTGACAAAACAGTGCCACGTGGGACAGCTAAAAAAATCTGAAGTTTGTACCAAACTTGATTTGTATTTCACATATATCTACAAGCTTGGTACAAATGTCACAACTACCATGGTGAAAATCCCATAGTGTGTACCAAACTAGTACAAACTTGGTGCATATTTCACATGTTCAATTAAAGTGTGTATCAAATTTGTAACATATATGTACTAATATGTAGCAAGTTTTGATCTTTCGTACGGGTATACATATGTGATAATTATTCATATGCAAATATGGGTGAAAACAGAGTCAACAGCCAAATGATCGTCAACTCGTCATTTCATAAAAATAAGAGGGAAATTCAAATATCGTAAGAAATTACAGCAAAATGAAAAAGTTAAACCAACAGGTTTTTCAGATATATTTTTCATTTTACCACGCGGCGAATAAGCTCGATTTCCCGTAGAAAACAATGGCGTGTAATACACCGAACAGATTGCACACTTCTCGGTGCCGCCTGTGGTGATCCTTTGATTAATATACAAAATTCCTATCGTTTTAGATTTTTGAATTTCTTCACGAAAATTATTTTATTTGCATTTTATTTATTCCGATCACTGAAATATACTGTTGCCGTCAGTAATTTGGCGATCTGACGGCGTGCACATATGCAGAACACGGGCCTTAAATTGACGCATTTTAATCAGTATGCGTCTCGTAAGTTGTACAGACCAAATGCGTGTCATGTTGTTGTAATTTATACCAAATTGGGCGAATATCAACGATGAAAATTCCAGTAAATTTGAAAAAATAACACAGAACGGAGGCGAACGGGTGCAGACTCTCCACTGTAATCGTGCAGTGAACGTTATCGATCGATATTCTTTTATCGGAAATTGATACATTGTTGTCATGCTCACTTCCAAGCTCACAACAAACTCGGCCAGTATCTGCATAGATGATGTAGGGGCAAGTTGCCTTCTTCTGATGCCCTTCGCATTGGCACACCATCTTCGGTGTACTGTCCCACAGTACACCTGATGTATTTCCAACTTTCCCGTTGACGCATAACCTCGCCCACAACCCATACAATTACATTTCTGTCTGTCTGTGCTTATTCCTACGATCATTATTAGAATTAAGAAGACAATTTAATGCAATAATTGGTACGAAGTGGCTGCTGCATTTCGAAGGGTCACCCTCTCCAACTATCAGTAAGATATTGGCTGTCGCGCCGCCACCGCGTTCAGAAGGGGCACAGCCACCACTATACAAGACAGTTATGCCGGACGGGTCAGGATCACTTTCATAAATCTGAAATACTTGGAGTTTCACCCCTGGATTTTGCCGCTCGAAGCGCTTGAAGATGACAGACTTGTCGGGTGTAGGAAATGGTATTCCATTCCAACAGTAATCGGCCACAAACGGTTCATACGTCTTCCAGTTCCTTCTGGTCTGACCACATTTCCTCTTGCAAAATTCAACTGTGGCTAACTTAAGGCTTGTCACGACTGCATACTGGAAGCAGCTGTTGCTACACAATGCTTATTTGTTAACCATCATATGGTAGTTGAATCGCACCAGCCGCCAGTGTAATTTCTGACAGAATTACTTTAAAATTAAGTATCTCAAAATTAAGTATCTCCTAGAGAATGAGATCAGAACCCTCAACATTTTCAACTGTTTTAAGCATATGGTGGTAACGTTCTTCTAATTGACATTGTATATCCTATCTTACAACCTCTTTTGTGTATATATCTTTTAACTTAACATGCAATGTACGAATTTGCGGCAAACTTCGTTCATCTTTCGGATCTATTAATTTGACTTCCATTTCTGTATAAACGTTGTGCCTCTTTTTTTCTTTTGCCATGCCTTCGATGTCGATCCCTGCTATGTCCTCGACTCGCTTGACTTCAGGAAATTCTTTTTAAAAAACTGCCTCTTCGAAGTATTGTATTAAGCGACGCCACTTTTATGGAAATAGGTAGTAAGTTTTCTTGGAATAAACTCAAGCTCAGGTGCATCGGCGCCCGCCTCTTCATATTTCTTAATAACATGACTCTAAAACCATTGAAATCGGACCACTGTTTTCTACCGAAGGGGTTTTCTAGAACCGATTCTTCCCCTGAAGAATCTGTTATATCTGAGTGAGTCATGGTGTATACGTAGTTCTGAGTGTCTAGGTCCCTAATAAAATCAAGTTCTAATATATCGGCTAGCCAACTTATCTTATATTCATTGATGACAATATTCTCCTGCATCATAAACTGCATTATATACTCTCCTATTTTTTTTTAAAAAGAAATATTCTATGATAGGTCATCCTCAAATTCCACCTCAGTATTTTTTGCATCATTTATTAATCGATATATATGATATAATCTGTCTAGGTTGACTCCTTCTTCTTCCTCGTCACAAATTATAGGAGACTCAACAATAAGAATCTCTATGGTGAAAGTAAAACTAATCATACTCTTACTTATAAAAAAGCGCGGTTTAAATGCTAAGAATTCTATATTACTACTCTTTTTAACATTATGAGATACAATAGCAGTTTTCTCTGGCTGGCAATGGGGTACTATTTTTAACCAATGGTCGTTTTGCTGAGCTATATTAATGCGTGTAGCAAAAACGCCATACTTTAATCTTTGAAACTTAAATTTAAAATATTTTGCTTGTTTGTCGTTTCCCCGCTTCCGATACACGTTAGAAGGATGGTAAAATGATGTTTAAGAATTGTGTTTGGACGGGGTGGCCAGGCTTGCAGCGAAGCTTTCAGCAGTTTTTACACTGCAACCTTTACCAAATGTTCAGGATAATAAGACATTGGTAAACTTTTGAACAGTTTCATTCCAAGATCATATATTTCATCACATACGGCGGCATCATTGAAACCACATTTAGGTTTGATTGGAAAAATAATTCTAGATTCTCTACATGTATAACAGGATATTCATATTTAGGCCTAAATAAATTGTGTGTTTCCGGTAACCCGACCTACCCTAGTTCAAACCCCCCGACCCTAACCTTTTTAGTCCCCACGGACACCGTCCGGGGGGACTTATAGGTTTGGTCATGTCCGTGCGTCCGTCCGTCCGTGCGTCCGTGCGTCCGTCCGTCCGTCCGTCCGTCCGTTCACGCAGATATCTCAGAGACGCCTGGAGCGATTTCGTTCAAACTTGGTACAAGGATAGTACCATACCTCATACAGATGCACGTCGATTTGTTTCACAATGCGATCAAATTTGGCGGTGTTAGAGGACTTTTTAGTTTTCACCTCCATAGACTCCCATGTATAAGGCAGTCAATCCATAGACTCCCATGTATAAGGCCGTCCATAGACTCCCATGTATAAGGCCGTCCATAGACTCCCATGTATAAGGCGGTCCATAGACTCCCATGTATAAGGCGGTCCATAGACTCCCATGTATAAGGCAGTCCATAGACTCCCATGTATAAGGAAGTCCATAGACTCCCATGTATAAGGCAGTCCATAGACTCCCATGTATAAGGCAGTCCATAGACTCCCATGTATAAGGCGGTCTATAGACTCCCATGTATAAGGCAGTCCATAGACTCCCATGTATAAGGAAGTCCATAGACTCCCATGTATAAGGCAGTCCATAGACTCCCATGTATAAGGCCAAGAAAAATAAAAATTTAGTTTCTCATAGTATTCATATTGCAAAAAGGATGCAGTGACACAGTTTTTAGTCCCCACAGATAAAGTCCAGGGGGCTCATAGATTGGGTCATGTCAGTCCGTGAGTCCATCCATGTGAGTCCATCCGTTCACGCAGATATCTCAGACACTTTGACAAAATGTCACGTGACCTTGGTGACCTTTGACCTCAAATATACATATTTGTCCATAACTCAGTAATCACTAATGCTACACCCTTCATATTTGGTATGATGGGACAGCTTAAGACGCCACATATTGTTCCTCATTAATTATGTGCATATCTAATTTTGAGCGAGCCAATAGAGCCAGAGGTCTGATTTTTGGTTTGTAGGGATAACTTAGCAATACAATTTTTTGACAAAATGTCACGTGACCTTGGTGACCTTTGACCTCAAATATACATATTTGTGCATAACTCAGTAACCACAAGTGCTACACTCTTCATATTTGGTATGAAGGGACACCTTATGACGCCACATATTGTACCTCATTAATTATGCGCATATCTAATTTTGAGCGAGCCGATAGAGCTAGAGGTCTGATTTTTGGTATATATGGATAACTTAGCAATACAATTTTTTTGACAAAATGTCACGTGACCTTTGTGACCTTTGACCTCAAATATACATATTTGTCCATAACTCAGTAACCACAAGTGCTAGACCCTTCATATTTGGTATGATGGGACACCTTATGACGCCACATATTGTTCCTCATTAATTATGCGCATATCTAACTTTGAGCGAGCCAATAGAGCTAGAGGTATGATTTTTGGTATGTAGGGATAACTTAGCAATACAATTTTTTTGACAAAATGTCGTGACCTCGGTGACCTTTGACCTCAAATATACATATTTGTCCATAACTCAGGAACCATTAATGCTACACCCTTCATATTTGGTATGATGGGACACCTTATGACGCCACATATTGTACCTCATTAATTATGTGCATATCTAATTTTGAGCAAGCCAATAGAGGTAAATGTACGATTTTTAGTATATAGGGATAGACTATAGGATAGACATTTTTTGACAAAATGTCATGTGACCTCTATAACCTTTTACCTACAATACACGATAATGTCAACAAATAAGTAACCACAAGTGCTATGTCCTTTATATTGAGTAGGATGGAAGACCTTATGACAACACATGCTTAACCTCGTTAATTATGCCCATATATAATTGTGGCCAAGCCAATAGAGCTGGAGGTCTGAATTTTGGCATATATGGATTAATTAGCAATACAATGTTTTGGTTTTTTTTCAAAATGTCACGTGTCCTTGATGACCTTTGACCTTCAATATGCATATATGCATATCTCAGTAACCACAAGTTCTTTACGCTTTGATTTGATAGCATAATAGACCATAAGATGTCACATCTTGTACCTCATTTATTATGCACATATGTATTTCTTGGCTGGCCAATACAGCTAGAGGTTTGATCTTTTTTCCTGATTTAGAACCATAACTTATACATGCCTCTTGTTTCAAATTGGGAACAATGACATAGACCTATGTGTCCATAGATCTGAACATATACACTCCAGTGATACTTCTTAATGACCTCATTTCCCTGCCCCATCAAGACTAATACTCCTATTACAAGTGGGGACTATGTCATTGACAATGACTTGTTTTTTGGACCTTGAAAACAAATCCCGCAAGATTGGCTGACGTCATTAAACAACAATAGCGACTGCTTGTGCAAGTAACATGTGAGAAATGCAATCACGTTCAAGAAAAAATGTAAAAAGTGTGAGAGGCTCCCCACCTAACTATCCAAATGTTTTTGTGTCGAGTTTGTGTTTAATTCGTTTCAAGAATGTGTTCCTACATTTTTATCCGATTTTTGTATTAATGAAAATGTTTGTTTCGCCTCGGATATTTGTAGGGAAGTTTGGATTAGTGTGTACGGTAATGTTTTGTTTGTGTGGGGAAAGATTGTGGCGTGACGCAGCCGGACCTAGGGTGTTACAAATTTGATGAGTGGCCCTTTGACGAATTTGATGAGTGGCCCTTTGACGCTTGCGTTTCGAAACCCGAGTGTGGTTTCTCATCAGTCGCAATGTAGATTCTTTCGTTAGTTTGTGTTTGTGAAAATTTATTTTAATGTATTTTAGTGGTCTTGCTCTTCGAATAGCGAGGCAAGAATATCAATGTTTGGGTCTCGTTGTGAGTCCGTTTGGTGGTCTGGTTTGTTTGTTTTTTGTTTCTTTACTTCTGTAAATTTTGTTTTGACTAGTGTGTCTTTTAGGTTTTTGTTTCTCTTGCAAGCAATGATTGGTGATTCTGGGAATAGATTCCTTAGTGTTGAGTCCTTCTCCAGTTCACCCAAATGTTTCAAAAGACTTCCCTTAAGATCTTTTGTTTTTATGTAAGGGCTGTATGCCCGCTGTATGTTGTCTGAAGATGAGTTTGTTTGTTGCTTCGTTACGTGTACTTGTACAGTTTGTTAGTGAATTACGAATACTGTGGTTTATTTTTTCTGTTATATTCGTGATTTCATTGTTTTTGTATTCTCTGTCGAGTAGTTTGTTCTACAGAAAGTGACTTTTTAGTAAAGTCGTCATTGTTGTTTCAAGTGCGAGCATATCTAAGGATTTCACCTTTGGTAAAGCCATCAAATGTTGCTGTTGGGTGACACGATTCTCTATGTAGAAATTTGAATGTGTCTGTTGGTTTACTATGTGTTTTGATGTCGAGGATATTTTCTTTATGGTATCTTGCACCTTTAAAAACTACTACATCTAGGAATGTAATTTCTTGTGTTTAGTTTTCGTATGAAAACTTAAACGTTGGGTGCATTGTGTGGATTTTTTGAATGAACTTAGTGAGTTCGGTTTGTGTTCCAAGAAAGACATCATCTCTGAATCTTTTCCAGAAGTGAATATTGTTGTGGTTGTTTACAATTATTTTCTTTTCAAGTTCATGAAAAGCAATGTCTGCTATCTCTGGCGAGGCATTCGATCCCATGCTGCAGCCGCGGGTTTGGCGGAAATATTGCTTGTTAAATTCAAAACTGTTGTGTTTTAGAATTAGTGAAAGCATTTCTATTAAGTCTTCCGTTAGTGTTTTTTGATACCATAATTTGTTTAAAGCGAGGTTTGTGAGTTTAATGATTCACTGACTAGCCGAATTGCTTCGTCGTGAATTGTGTTTGTGTCCATCGACACCATGTCGAGTGTTACAAGAAATGCATGTTAGGGGAAATTTGTTTTTTCTATTTCTTGTATGAAGTTTGTTTTGTCTTTTATATTTGAGCGTTGTTGCTTGACCAGTGGTTTTATGAAGTAATCCAGGAATTCTAAAATTCTGTTAGTGGGACTGGAGCAGCCACTAAATATTGGTCTCCCTGCAAACGTTGAGTTTTCAGGCGGCGGTTTGTGAATTTTAGGCAATAAGTACCAATGCGGGGTACAGATTTTTATGTTTTTTGGATCGAGATACTTATAAGTATCATGGTCGATGTGTTTGTTCTCGTACATTTTGTTTAATAGTTCGTGTACTTTGTTTACTGTTTGTTCTGTGTCGTCACTGTCTAGTTGTGTATAATACTGAGTGTGCGTAATTGTCTTTGCATTCGTGTATGTAATCTTTTGTGTTGACAATGACGATGCCTTGACCCTTGTCGAAGGGTATTAAAATTTTTACATTTTCTTTTTTGCAGTGAAAAAAAAATTACCAAAATTTTTTTTTTCCTACCTACCTACCTATTTCTGAAGAGCATGTTACAGGAAACACAAATTTTTTTTTTTTTGGCCTTACCACCTTTTTTACTAAATCTAATGTCATCGCCTCTTGCCAATATGTCTATGGTATCTGAAATAGAAAGGATATTCATTGTCTTACCGTAATACATCTTTAAAAAATATTTTTTTAAAGAAAATTTTCTATATATTATCACAAATGACATTCATATTCATAAATGGTCCAACTGGAAGTGGTAAGAGTTATGATGCAGTAAATTTGGTCGCAGGCGACACGTTCTGAAGGGACCCAGAGGCGACTCTACTCTTACATGTATCAGAATTTGATGTCATTTTTCTAGCACCTTTGCTGATTTTATGATGGAAGGGTGACAAGCGCTGATTTTCAGAACCAGTTTATAGAACATACTCTTAATTAACAATTCGACGGAAACTGGAGGGCTGTAGCAAGACAGAGTGTTCCCCTAGCGGAGCCCCTAGCAGAACAGAAGGGCATCATTTGTCACTCAAATATAATTCAACACCTAACTTTCTCTTGAATTAAAGGTGTTTCCATGCGGTCGCAAGAAAAAAGATCGTTTCATCAGCATTTGACGATTTAGACAGTTTCATTATCATATTCAAAGATATGCCTTGGGATTATTGCAGGCGGAATATTCTGACTAGGGCCAGACCATATGAAATAACCGAGTCCGCCTTAAAAGAACTGGAAAATGTACATAAGCGGTTCAAAGACACTTTCTTAGAAATTTGTGATGACAACAGACTTAATGTTTGATAATTAGTGAGCCACTCTCGTCTTCCATTCTCAAGAATATACTTAATCCAACGATTGATACAGAGACAGTCGGCCCAGTAGATTCTCCACGAGCTTTTGACTTCTGAATGGCCTGGGGCGGCTGCGGTATAGGCAGTCATGGATTTTTAATAGATGATGTTAGGGAGGAGGAACTTGAAAAAGCTTATTATCCACCAGGCCAAGAACACTCAGAACAACCTCGATTCTCACTCAAGAACCTACACAAACTATTTAATGCTTGTGAAACTAGAAGTATTTATGATGCTCCATTTGACCTACATGCACTCGGCCTGAGGAAGGACCAAGACTCAGTTATTTGTCTATGGCTCATGTCAGTTAACTACATTGTACTTCTCCAGAAAGCTGAATAAGGGCTCGAAAGAATGAATGAGGGCAACATGAGAAGTCGTTTTGAAGATCTTGCAAACTTAATATGTGATGGAGAAAGCTGTGCACTGCCGCCACCTCATCCACATACAGCCCGCAAGGATGCAATAAGTGAACACTACTTACGTCAATACATGATAAATACTTGGCCAGGGGGGTGGGATAGTAATGCACCTCCTACTTTCTTGAAATTAGGGCCTGCTCTGTGGTACTTATTGAATAACTTTCGTAAGCACTTATGTAAGTACTTCGTAAGTACATGTAAGTACTAGCGTAAGCACTTACGTAAGTACTTACGTAAGTTCTATGTAGTTCTAATAACATTATCCTTTGGCTTCCAACTATTGAAACTTTCTGGATAACCGAGCCATTTTCTTAGATAGTATTTCTTTCCTCTTACTTTTTTCGTTTTTATCAGATAGTATTTCTTTCCTCGCACTTTTTTCGTCTCCAGAATTCGTTTGACTCTTTACAGCTCGGCTCCTCCAGCTCTGCCAGGGGCGCTCTACAGTTCATCAGAATAGAAAGTACCAAGTATTTCCTCCTCCATTCAGATCCTTTATCTTATAGACGGGCGACGTTCCCAGTCCAGTGGTGTGCCCCACATTTGTAACTATGAAGATCTCCTCTTGTGTTTTGGTAATTGGGACACGTTCTCCCGGTTTGAAATGAGGAGTGACGCCATCTTGGGACCATATAATGTATAAAATGCCTGCCAATCATTCTCCTTTGTTACGTCAATGGGTTTCATTTTGATACTTCCATGTATAGTGTTGTTGTAGTTCTCGAGAAGTTCTGGTAGAATAGAGAGCCATTGGCGTGTCTGTCTGTATGTGAAGTATTTCCACATCAGGGTCTTTAAAGTACATCAGGGTCTTCAAACTAAGATTGAATCGTTCCACAACACTGGCATTTTTATCACTATATATGTGATACCAGTTAATGGAAGACTCCTCAAGCCATTTCTGTATTTTCTCATTAGTAAATTCCCGCCCCTCATCTGTCTAAAGTCTGTCGGGTTGCGGCCAGTTTTCTTTATTACATCTTTCAGTGCCTCCAGAATATCATCAGCTTTTTTTGACCATATTGGCCTGACCCTGGCCCGGACAGGTCGCAATTAATGTAATATTCATAGCCATAGCCCAGACCTGAGTTTTGAGACTTGCTATCGCGCAAGCGGCAGCGATATCGAAAGTCAGACTTTGTTGGGCTTATATTCCAAAATAGGGTACAGAGAAGTTCATATTTCATGAGATTATATGGATTATCGCCGACTTTGAAGATAGTGGAATCGTCCTGGAGTGCAAACTCCATTTTATGAAGGATCCGACACATGAAAACGACAGAATGAACGTATTTGTGGCGAAAATTTTCTGTCAAGCAGATGGGCGAATGAAATACCACAACCAGTTGTGCTGCACCATACAGTGAAATTCAGTTGCTGGTCCAGTATTTCATGTGCGGGCCACCCAACCAGATATTACTTTCTATCGCTGATTGATGAGAGATTGAGTTATCTTTGAATATATCCAGCGGGTCACTACGGGTTTTTTGCCAGCCCATTTGTTCCACGCGTAGTCGTCCTAATGAATTATTCATGAGTCCACTACGGCAGCGACACGCTGTCTCATGGACATTGACGCCCGACAGAAATATATAACGCTATTGCCGCCGTTTCACGCTAGCATTGTATTAACGATTCTCTAAATATATAGTATACATATACATAAAAAAGTATATGTAAGTATTTTACTTACACATGAAATGAATTACGAAAATTCTGCCAAAATTATGCTGACACAGACAAGCGGTTATGTCCGAATCGCGTACAGCACCACTGCTAATTAAGCCCTGAAACCAATTCGTACCAGAAAAGTAGAGCGTAATTTTAAATTCGAAAACGATACGATTTTTGTTACGATGGACATCCAAACGACTGTGTCTTTTCTTCCATTTCGTGCGAAAAATGAAAAAATTGAACCGGCAAGTTTAATAGGTATTGCAAGTGCGAATGAATGATGCGAAAAATTCCCATAGTAAACAATGGTTTTTGCGCCGTCGTCGGTACCTTGTGGATCGCTTGCTTCAATTTTTTTAATGTTTCATTCATAAATACAAAAATTCACACCTGAGACCTTGAGATGCCGTACTACAATCGTATTGTTTTCGATTTTTAAATATATGCTTAAATTCTTGTGATTTTACACTTGAACCGCCGTCTGTAGTTCGACAAAAAACACATTGCCCGCGCCCCATAGGAAAACAATGGCATCTACTATCTGCAAATTCATGGCCACTATCGTGCCGATCACTTGCTTCAATTTATTTATTTCATCAGCTACGAATGTAAAAATCTAAATCCGTAATCTTTAGATGTCGTTCTACAATCGTATCGTTTTCGATTTTTAAATATTGGCTTAAATTATTGTATTTTTACATTTTTACCGCCTTCTGTTGTTCGGCAACACACATACTCGCGCCCCATAGAAAACAATGGGCGCTGATGATCCCCCAGCTGTAGGCTAAATTCTTCGCCGCTATCGTGCCGATCGCTTGTTTCAAAATATTTATTTCACCCGCTTTGAATGTAAAAATCTAAATCGATAATCTTGAGACAAGGGCGTTATTTTCGATGTTTGGATGTTCCGTTTGTTTCGTGTAAATTTACATTTTACTCTCGTGATTTTGCGACGTACGCGTACGTTACTCTCTCCCGCACGCAGTACAATGCGATGGCATTTTTAACGGCTATAAATTCTTCGCCGCTACTGTGCCGATCGCTTGTCTCAAGATGCTTATTACTTCAGCTATGTATGTGAAAATCTAAATCTATAATCTTGAGATACTGTCCTATAAGGGTATTATTTTCGATGTTTTGCTGTTTCGTTGCTTTCATTAAATTTGCATTTTACTGTCGTGATTTGGCGACGTAATTTATTACTCCCAAGCCCATACAAATACAATGGCATATTCACCGGTCCCGAGTCAATCGCTCGCTTGGAGATCATTATTCCTTCAGCTATTGACTTTAAAAAATACACAAATAATTTGATGTTGTTTACTTCAATTGTATGGTTTTAGATTTTTGAAGTTTGCTTTAATGTTTTAAAGTTTACATTGTTACAGACGCAAGTACTTCAGCAACTTGTATGCAGAGTACCTTAAAGATAACAACGGCGTTTTCACCGGCTGCAATGCTTTACCGACCCCATTTACATCTCTCGCCTCTTTATGCTTATTGCTGCCACTATGTAAATAAAAAATTACACATATTATCTGGAGATAATATGCTTCCATTGTGTGGTTTTCGATTTTTGAATGCATACATAATTTGTTCATTTTTTTGCATTTGTATTGCCTGTGTTCGGCGACATCAACATACATTGCGCGATATTGTAAACATTGACTGTATAATCAGTCTGCAGGTGTATTTCAATAATCCAACATATCTTGGGAAGTATATCTAGCAAAACGAAATACAGCAATATCATTTTCTACTTTTCGGCTCCTGTATTTACAGCTGTTTTTAGATATGTAAGTACTATAACTCGATAATTGCAGCTTCTCTTTCTGGGCGCCGCCATCTTGAAATTCTGTTGCTATTGACAATAGCAATGACAGAGCTCAAACGATGGCGGCGCTGCACTGAACAATTAGAAGGTCTTTTTCCCGTAGTGGGTGGAAAGTAAACTTATCTGTCAGCATTACATATATTTCTAAGTCCATGAGAATAGGTTTTATGTCATTCTGTTTTGGAGGAATATCCACATGTTGTGCTGTCAGTTTTTTTCATGCAGCTGAAAGGCAATCAGGAATGCACTCTGTCCTGTACTCATGACTGTAATATGTGTCTCTATATACAGATAGATTTTTAATGGAAGAGAATATTCCCTTTGGAACCCTTCCGATTGGGCCATTTGGAAAGCTTGTTCTTCTCTCATTCCAGACTTTGCTGATACTGATTTAGGGTATAGGTTTAAACGTACATTTTATTTTTTACTAAACATAGATAACATATTGCAAACAATGGAGAATTACATAAAATTGGCGGCAGCGGCTAATGCAGTGGCATCACTACTGTCAGGGGCCTCTGACGCCCGATCCACAATAGAGACAAAGCGTGAAAAAATACTCTATATCGTTGCAAGTGGTCAAAGCAAGTTATTTTTGGCAAGGAGCTTTCAATTGAAAGTGTGGAAAAGTGGAATGATGATACGGTAAATAAAGCCTTTAAAGTCTATGAAGCGAAATACAGTTCCCTTATAAGTGATACCGTCACCCAAAGTTTCATAGACCTAGGAGCCCGCACAATCAGTCACGTAGTTCCAATCGATGACCGAGAAAACTAAGCCTCCGATCTTAAAAGCATTCCTCGTGATCCCTGGGATCGCCTTTGTTCTAGTCTGTAAGAGGATTATGGAGATGTGATAGCCTGTTTTTTTCCATTCAAATTGCAATCAGATGGGTAAATTTTCTGATGAGAAAATCTGACGCCAACACATGCCTTTAAACAGGATTTTATTCTAAATAGTGAAATAAAGTGAATATCAGGATGCATAGCCTACACATGGGGGCCCTACTTGCTCTAGTTTCTACCGGTTTAAAAACGGGTAAACATGTAGATATTTAAAAAGTCGGGCTTAATATAATACCCGAAATAAATGGATTCAACTTTGCAAGTACCACCTATCCACCAGCCCCACAGCAGCACAATACAGAGAAAATTACCCTCCCGATGAGGCATCCAGGGAGACATGCTGCAGGGAAGAGATTTGCAGAATGGAACAGACAGAACAAGGAAATGAAGAAGCATTAAACTAGTTCCTAAGGGATAGCAGTGACAAATGATGGCTTCGCGATAGGGACTGTAGCAGAACCCAGCCTACCACCATCTGAAGGGGGCCTGCCACCTACGACGCCTCAAGAGTGTGACAGATGGTATAATAATTGTTATCTTGTTTTAGGGATTATAGGAGTTTCATAGACTGCACTAGGACTATATTGGGGTGTGCTAGACAAATTTGCCCCCTTCAGAACGCACCTATGCGTCCTGCTCCTACAGAGTCCCTAGCGGACCCCTACGGAATGGAGTGCCAAACCGGGTCCCAGTCCCTCTACATTGTATGAGATGGATTAGAATTATTTTGATTTTTCCTATTTATATAAACAACTGCATGAAAACCCAATAATATTTACTGTATTAGCATGGATTATTGCCTGTATTTTAGCTGAAGAGTGCATATACAGATGAATACAGTCAAGAATCCATTGCTTCTATTCAGCAAGCCTGTATTCATGTGATTCATGAGAACTCATGTGTATAATTCTATAATACAGGCAACTCATTAGTGTGAATTTACCTGTATTATTGCATTTTGATGCAGTTGCACAGCAATCATGTATACTAAAACAGTTGTAAACACTTGGGTGATCCAAGCCAGTCAAATCTCACTCGATTAGCAAAATTAGGGGGGGCGACTGCTGCTGCGGTTGCGACTAAAGACCCCCTTGAACAGAAAATATTATTCCTACAGAACCTTATACTTTGTAATGTATATAGAGACAATTAAGATAAAGTGTGAACAAAGAACAAAGAAGTAGTGGACATTCCAGCCCCGCGCCCCACACAAAATTGACCTATTTGGGATTATGGCTTATCAAACAATTTCATTGTTCCTGCTGTTTTTCCTTAAATGTTTGGTTAGTCCTATGTACTTGACACCTTTCGGGAAACGTGTACCTGGTTGGTCTAAAGGGCTCTTAAACTTCTTTTTAACAATAGTATAGTCTCAGCTATACACAAGTGATCAGTATTACAACAGAAAACACAAAACTCGAAAGCTATTAGAAGCGACAAAACTCGCAATTCTAGAGATACCCTTTCAAACAAGGAAACAGAACATGTCGCGTGCTCAAAGAATCGCGATAAACAAGCTTGCAAACAATAGGCTAATTACAATAAAATCCTTCGACAAGGGTCGAGGCATCGTCATTGTAAACACAAAAGATTACGTACACGAATGCGAAAGACAATTACGCAACACTCAGTATTATACACAACTAGACAATGACGACACAGAACAAACAGTAAACAAAGTACACGAACTATTAAACAAATGTATGAGAAAAAACACATCGACCATGATACTTATAAGTATCTCGATCCAAAAAACATAAAATCCATACCCTGCAGTGGTACTTACTACCTAAAATTCACAAACCACCGCCCGACAACTCAACGTTTGCAGGGAGACCAATAATTAGCGGCTGCTCTAGTCCCACTAACAGAATCTCTGAATTCTTGGATTACTTCATAAAACCATCGGTCCAGCAACAAACAACGTATTTAAAAGACACAACAAACTTCATACAAGAAATTGAAAAAACAAATGTCCCCCAACATGCATTTCTTGTAACACTCGACGTAGTATCTATGTACACAAACACATTCACGACGAAGCGATTCAGCTAGTCAGTGAAACATTAAACTCACAAACCTCGCTTCAAACAAATTACGGTATCAAAAAACCACTAATGGAAGACTTAATAGAAATGCTTTCACTAATTCTAAAACACAACAGTTTTGAATTTAACAAGCAATACTTCCGTCAAACCCGTGGTTGCAGCATGGGATCGAATGCGTCTCCAGAAATTGCTGACATTGCTTTTCATGAACTTGAAAAGAGAATGATTGTAACAACAGCAACAACATTCATTTCTGGAAAAGATTTGCAATCTTTCTGGGAACACAAACCGAACTCATTAACTTCATTCAAAAAATCCACACAATGCACCCACGTTTAAGTTTTCATACGAAAACTCAACACAAGAAATTACATTCCTAGATGTAGTAGTTTTTAAAGGTGCAAGATACCACAAAGAAAATATCCTCGACATCAAAACACATACTAAACCAACAGACACATTCCAATTTCTACATAGAGAATCGTGTCACCCGACAGCAACATTTAATGGCTTTATCAAAGGTGAAATCCTTTGATACGCCCGCACTTGTAACAACAATGACGACTTTACTGAAAAAGTCGCTTTCTTTAGAAACAAACTACTCGACAGAGAATACAAAAACAACAAAATCATGAATATAACAGATAAAATAAACCACAGTATTCATAACACTTTAACAAACCGTACAATTACACGTAAGGAAACAGCAAACAAACTCATCTTCAGTACAACATACAGCCCCTACATAAAAACAAAAGATCTTAAGGCAATTATTTTGAAACATTGGGCTGAACTGGAGAAGGACTCAACTCTAAGGAATCTATTTCCAGAATCACCAATCATTGCTTACAAGAGAAACAAAACCCTCTAAAAGACACACTAGTCAAAACAAAATTTACAGAAGTAAAGAAACAAAAAACAAACAAACCGGACCACCAAATGGACTCACAACGAGACCCAAACATTGATATTCTTGCCTCGCTATTCGAAGAGCAAGATCAGTAAAACACTTAAAATAAATATTCACAAACACAAACTAAGGAAAGAATCTACATTGCGACTGATGAGAAACCACACTCAGGTTTCGAAACGCAAGCGTCAAAGGGCCACTCTGTCAACTTTGTAACACCATAGGTCCGGCTGCGTCTCGCCATAAGCTTTCCCCACACAAACAATACATTACCGTACACACTAATCCAAACTTCCCTACAAATATCCGAGGCGACACAAACATTTTTTAACACAAACAATCAGATAAGAATGTAGGAACACATTTTTGAAACGAACCAAACTCGACACAAAAACATTTTGGATAGTTAGGTGGGGAGCCTCTTTCACACTTTATACAGACAAGCGTGAGTATCTAGCGACTGATGAAATCTGCTGATGATGTCATGAATATGTAATTAGGTGAAAGTGGCCGTCGACGCATCGCGACTGGCAGTGGCGCTGCACTTGATAAGTCTATAGTCTGTGGTCTATAGTCTATATCACTGGAACAGCCGATCGTTTGCTGAGACGATCAAAAGGTGTCAAGTGCGCCTCCGATTAAAGTAGTAAAGTAAACTATGCATAACAAATAGACGGGGCCCAGAACATCGTTTCAGGCCCAAACGACACTCTGAGCCCCGTCAAGTTCAGTGTGGGCGCAGGGCTGTATGGAAGAAGCGGTGGCGACTGTGCCCTTTTGGAACAGTTCCGAAGGGTCAGCAACTGCGCAATTCTCAGATTATTATCAGCCTAGCCTAGCAAAAAAAGATATGTAATGATCTATATTGCCGGGGGATTGGTCATAGGATAGTTTGTGATGGTGCACTAGGTACTTCGGAATGAGCTAGCTTGCTAGCTACAGCAATTTGATACAAAATCGGGTAGGCCAGTTATTGAATGTACAGCTAGATTCAATCGGGTTCGAACCCACAACATACGGCATCAGTCGCCTAGCGGAGAGGCCACAGAGAGAACCGCTCGGCTAAATCTCCACTCCCAAAAAGAGTGGTTCAATAGCCGGCTAAGTTGTTACATTTTTTCTGACTGAGACCGCTCCACACGTTGTAGAGTTCGTGAAGCACTCAGGCACGCATGCTCACTATCACACATCGCACATACAAACTTTATCAAAGCGAAGCAACGAATACATCGCTTTAACCGGGCGAACGATAACCTCGGGGACAATTCTGTCCACCAGCAGAGCTACCAACCCATTGAAATTGACTTTCATGTATCCTGTGCCCTTTCTTAATGGCATAGTGAGGCAGAGTAGCCACTTTTAAGTCATAGATAACCTTTTAACTTATTTCTTTTGTATCCCGGACGGGAAGTATTTGTAGACAGTCAGTGGTTTTTCCCATGTATGTACGAGCTCCCATCTGATTTGCTTGTGTTCGTAACGTAATTTCCGGTCACATCGACGGCATCTGAATGAACTATATATTCAGTGACTGTCATGAAATCTGCTCTCTTCAGACTCATAGTACTTTTTATAATTGGATTGTCCTCTGACCTATCTGAAAAACCAACGAGGTTGGCGAAGCTACCTGTAGCATTAAAATAGACTTTAAAATCTTTAGCCAGTGTTAGATAAACACAGCTTGTCGGGAGACATTTTTCAAAATAGATTTTCTGCTGCATCCCAATCGCTTTGTTGAGGGTATCAATATTGTAGTTACCTGGATGTATTGATTTAGTCATCTTCTGTTGAACGCCTTCTTGATATTTTATTACATTATTCGACTCCGTTATGTTATGCCATGAATTGTGTGCATTCTAGCAGTCTTATTTGGTAAATCGTGTTATGTCAATGCTAGGGTTAAAATTAACAGTAACGGGTTGGACCCTTTAGCTTTTAATCCAAATGATTATCCTTAAGCTTTGTATATTATTACAAGGTATTATTGAATTTTTCACTGTAAATACGGCAATCATGTCAGGCACTAGTAACTGCGTCTAGGTGTAAAGTATGGACTAAATCTTGAACTCGAAGATCAGCGTGATGTTAAAGGTCGCAGGTAACCATAATAAGGATTATTTCCTTCGAGATAAAGGTAGAGAAAAACAGTTTGTCTTGGCCGCTGCTTCTGTTCAAAAACATAAACATTCTCTAGAGTTTTCTAGTTTGGAAGATGTAGATGAAAGTATAGTCCTTACAAAGGCTACAAATGATCCTAATCCCTTTGCTCTGACATGGAATGGGTCTAGTCAGAAATTTAGACCCTATAATGTACCGCGTAACATCTTGGATATATTGGATAGTGTAAATGCAGGTGGTGTTACTGAAATGTCAGGGACTCCAAATGTGATTTATTTTGACAGTAATGATAACAAATATAAGTTGCTAGATTTTCGATTTTGGCTTAAGCCTAATAAACTATACATCATACTACTCTGTATACCGATTCACATTGAGATCAATCCTCATTCTACAATCATGAAATCAGATAATTCACTGTGAAAGTGGATAAACTCTGGAAGAATTATTGTTCATATACAGCTAGCGGGGTTCCAGTAAAATTATTTTGGGACACAAATTTGCAGAAACTGGGTCTGAAGAGTGCGGGAGATGCGTAAGCATTAGCGTCAGCTGTATTAACTTTACAGACAGCCAATCAACACAGATGACAGACAATATTAAATACTAAAACATGGTACAGTTTTTATTAGATGCATAAAATAAGGTACAGGATCAGATTTGACGATTTATTATTATTATTATTATTAATTATTATTATTATTTTTATTATTATTATTATTATTATTACAAGTTTAGGGGCTATAAGTATTATATAGAAATCTCATTGAAGCTGTGGGAATTTTGAAAAAGATCTAGAGGTGTTCAAATGCAGGCCCATCGTGGCAGTCGTGGGTGCGCACAAAACAAGGCACACCGACTGTGGAGAGTCTATGCAAGCGCATTTGCTGCAAATATACCTTCACGCAAGCGCACTCGTTTGCCAGTGTAGTCTGCCAATATGAGCATGCGCAATTGGAGATTTCATAAGCACACTGAAAGTGTGTGAAATGGAATCCTAATTCCATTAACCAAAAACCGAATTAAGATATAACAGTGCATTTCCCCAGAAATGGCAAGAGCGCCCTCAAGTGTCAGCCATTCAAAGAAAGCAAAAGGGCCTGAGCATGCGCTTATCTTCCTTCGACTAAATGGGTGCAGGCAATTTCAATCATTCCTGCACATTTATGTGCAAAAAGGACACCTTTCCACAACTGATTAACGAATAACTCAAAAGCTTTATTTCAGTATCTGAAATATACACAAGCGTCAATTCTTTGTTACAAACAGCATATGTAATCACAATTAATAATGTGCCAACAGTTTCAACTCAGTAGAATGAACAAACATGCAACTTTAACTGTTTAACAAATCTCCTGAACAGTGGTCTCGCCACAACATGAATAAAACACAATAACTTCAACCCTTATTTGATCCGAAGGGACAGGATAGCAAACGATAAAATCAACAGTCCTCATTTCCTCAGCTTGTCCGATAACAGGTAACATGACATGTCCATGGACAGCTACAGTACCTCTCTGGTAGTCTTTCAGTGGTCAGGTAATACTACTGCTGCTTCCTGCAAGATCAGAAAAGTAGCATGGAGACTACTTAGAGTGGGTTGGGTGTTCCATGTGGTGGGATTGTTATATCTTAATTCGGTTTTTGGTTAATGGAATTAGGATTCCATTTCACACACTTTCAGTGTGCTTATGAAATCTCCAATTCCATATCCCAAAAACCTCCTTAAGATATAACAGTGCATGTTCAAAGCCTAACTTCAAGTTATTGAGGTTGTCCCTTAAGAATTTTTGTCTGGAATGTCAAGCTCTGGCTATTATTATCGTTAGATGGAACATCTCGTAGGTAAAACCTTGCAAATGTTGATGTTTTAGACCAGTTAGCTTGTGTCAGTATGTCTTTTACTGACACACCTTGTTGTTTTGCTTTAGATGTACATGCTGATCTGGTGGAGTGTGCCTTAAAGATGTCAATATTTATTCCTGCTAATTTCATCATTGTTTTCAACCATCTGGCAAGTGTACTAGTGGATACTGGTTTGTGAGGCTTGACATAGCTCAATAACAGCTTATTTACTGATGATTTCCCATCAACTTTACCACGCCAAGGCTCTGATAATATTAGGTATTCATGTAAGCATGAAACAACACATAGCCGTGATTGGGATGAAAACATATGGAAGGTTACACTACCCAAAGGACTGTGATCTGAGGATTGTTGCGATGAAGCAAATTTTGCTTTACTCGACTTAGTCAACGATGAATATTTGAAAGTAATGTCACTTCCATTATCACACATACTTTTTATGTTTAGAGTTTGGACCTCAGACTGGCGTCCGGCACTAGCCAGAGTCAATAACATACAAAGTTTCAGAGACAAGTCTTTTGGTTTCATTTCTTTGTTATCACCCATACCTTTGATATAGTTCACAACCTGATCTACATCCCAGGTATCTGTGTATCTCGGTTGTGGTGGTCTTTCATTAAACACTGCCCTCAATAACATCATGACCTTGGGGTGTTTACCTACCCTATGTCCATCAATAGGAGGATGGAAGGCAGAAAGCGTGGATCTGTATGTGTTAATTGATCTATTGATACCCCGTATCAAACAGGTGAGTAATAAAATCTAGGATATTTGCCAAAGATGCCGAAAATGGATCAATTTGTCTCCTATCACACCAACAACTCCACTTTCGCCAGGAGGAGTTGTAAGATGCTGATGTTCCCTTTCTCCAGGCATTTGACATAAGCCTGGCAGTTTCATCTGAAATTCCTTCTGTAATGAGGGAATGCCTGAAACCTGCCATGCCGCTAATTTCAGTCCGTCTCCCATTGTTAACAACGGGAGTGGTTGTTGTGCTGGTGATAGCAGAAGTGTCTGGTATGTTGGAAGGAGGATCGGAAACTCCACGGACATTTTCATTATCACTGGAAACCATGGCTGTGCTTGCCATATTGGTGTCACTATGACAATGGTTGTTTCCTCCTTCCTCACTTTGGCCAGACATCTCCCTATCAATGCAAATGGAGGGAATGCATACCCGTTCATACCCACCCAGGACGTCTGCATTGCATCGAATGCTATTGCTTCTGGGTCTGGTTTCCAAAAATGTACCTGTCTATCTGATAGTTCAGTCTCGAAGCGAATAGGTCTACATTCAATGGTCCCCACATTTTCTGAATTTGTTTGAATATCATGGGGTCCAGACGCCAGCTGCTGGAGTCTTCCACATTCCTGGATTCCCAATCTGCCAGGACGTTCTGCACTCCGGGTATGTGCTCTGCTATTATTGTAATTGTGTTTGTCAGGCAATAATTCCACATTTCTTTGCTAGTGTCACCAGTACTGTGGATTTCGTCCCTCCCATTTTGTTGATGTAAGCTACTGCTGTCCGATTGTCTATTTTTAGAAGCACCGTCAAATTTTGTTTGCCCTTTGTAAAGGTTTTCAGAGCGAGGAAGGCAGCTAGAAGTTCCAGTGCATTGATATGCATCATGGCTTCCTCTGCTGTCCACGCTCCTCCTGTCTGAATTCCCTGGGAGTGTGCCCCCCACCCTTTTTTTCGACGCATCTGATGTTATCATGAGATCCGGGCAAGGGCAAATGATTGCCTTGCCATTGAAGTCTCTCAGGTGGTGGCACCACCACTGCAGTTCTGTCTTGCACTCTGGAGATAGAGTTACTAGGGTTTCGTATGACTTGTTGTGAATCAGTGATCGTGTTCTGGTCATTTGGAGATATCTGCACTGCAATGGTGCTGGTATTATTGCTGCAACTGATGCAGTCATTCTGCCAATTATCTGTGCTAGTTCTCTCACAGATACCAGAGTTTTGTGAGCTAGGTTTGCACACTGATTGATAATTTGTAAAATCTTGGACTCCGGGAGAAACATTCTCATTGTCACAGAGTTGATAAGGAAACCCAGAAACTCTATTTCCTGTGTTGGAACTAGGTAGGATTTCTCCCAGTTTATGCCAAACCCAAGGTGTTGAAGTAGGAACAGTAGGGTGTCCCTGTCCCGTATTAATTGATCTTTGGATTGATTCATCAGGAGAATATCGTCCAGGTAATGATCAACCTGATACCCATACGCCTCAATATACCTACAACTGGTTTCATTAATTTGGTGAAGATTCGTGGTGCTGATGCTAGCCCGAATGGTAGGCATCGAAATTGATACAATTCTTTCCCCATCGAAATTTGAGGTATTTCTGAGATTTCTGACTCACTGGTATGCTGAAATATGCATCTTTCAGGTCTATTTTGCACAACCTGAGTCTCCTTCCCTCAGGAGGTCTTTTAACATGTGCAAGCCTTCCATTTTGAAGTGTTTGTATGGTATGAACTGGTTCAGCAGTTTCAAGTTGATCACTGGGCGATAACTCCCATCTTTCTTTGGTACTATGAATATCTGACTTTGAAATCTCCTTCCTGAGAGAAAGTTGTCTCGATGGCCCCCTTTTTCAACATCTTTTCCACTTCTTCGTTGATCAAAGGGACTCTCTTTGTGGGAATTTTGGCTGTTGTGGAGGTTTTGCCTGAAATGGGATGGAGAAAAACTCTATATGGTATCCTTTTACCATTGATAGGATGTTTGGATCGTTTGTCAGTTTTGCCAATTTTGAACATATGCCTGTAACCGACCTGCCGGTGGCATGGTTTGACTTATGTTTGCCTCTGACAAATGTAATTGTCTTACTGTTGGATGAACATTGTCGTGATAATTGGGTTGTATTATGCTTTTTGTGCCCTCTTGGCTGTTTTGTATGGGCAACTGCGAGGCATTCAGACAACTTTCTTTTGAAGGTGATTGTTTTACAAGTGGTTGTGACCCACCTGTTGTTGTGTTGGTTCTTATAGTTGTGTGATTTCTTGTAACTGGACTGGCCCCCAGAGGACCATTTACCCTTTGGGGGCCCACCTCGAAAGGGTTGGTTTCCATTTGTGGTGCCCTTACCACGGCTTCTTTTGGTGAATACTACATGTTTTCGTTTGGATTGATTGGTCTCCAATTCATCTGCAAGTTCTCTTGCTCTTTTCTTTGATTTTGCTAGTTTGGTGATGACTTTTTCAAATTTTTCACCAAACAAACCACTGCAAGGTTTCTGTAGCAAGTCACCATACTTTTTCATGATGTCCTTGGCTCGTTTAATATCCTTGGTGAGCTTGACAAGCATTGATGTTTGCCTGTGATAGTTGATTGCAACGTTGGTTTGTCCAACGAGCATCACTGTACTTTTATCAATTAAATTTACAGTGTCTTCCAAATCCAGTGATTCATTTGCCTTGCCACTTTTAATGGAATGCATAGTATTCCACAATTGGGATAGAGGACCCATACATGTAGTGTTTAACAGCTTTTGTTGGATTTTACACATTGAGTTATCGATACCTTTTTCAATACTGTAACCTTTCGCTTGGAAGAAGTTATCAATATAACCATCAACTTTAGGTACCTCGAGTGACACAGACTCAGAATTGGATGGAAATCCATAACAGTTTCTTTCAGGGTTTTGTCTTTCACATATTTCCTGAAATTCTTATCAACATACGATTGTAAGTTTGGCGGTAACTGCCATGTACTCGTGTCCTTCTCCAGATCGAACATGGCGTAAGATTCAGTTTTGGCGGGCTCACGCTCGCTAAACCGCCGTTGCCTTGCAGCATGGCTATCTGTGACGTCATCAGAGCTGTCTGAGCTGGATGTAGAGCTACTATCAGAGTCATGACTACTAGAGTCTGTACTTGACGCTTCACTATCCGAATCCTCGGATTTATTGTTAGACTCACCGGTCTTATCATGTTTATGCTTGTTTCCTGTAACCTTTCTGTGAGGTTTTTCAGAAGATGGCTTGTTACGTACTGTTTTCGGGTCGACAGTCGATACCTCTATGATCGCATCCGATCCGATCCCTCTACCCGTTTGAGGCCGGGCTTGAGAGCTTTCGTTATACGTGCTAGAGTTTTCTCTCAACTCATTTGCACCAGAAACATTCGAGTCCGCCATAATTTTTCGGAAAATACCGTTAAATTCGCGGAGCCCAATTTGCGCACAGCCGCACGGGCTGCAGCCATTTAGGAGAAGGAAGATAAGTGCATACTCAGGCCCTTTTGCTTTCTTTGAATGGCTGACACTTGAGGGCGCTCTTGCCATTTCTGGGGAAATGCACTGTTATATCTTAAGGAGGTTTTGGGATATGGAATTGAGTTTACCTGCGCGTGAATGTGTAGTCTGTACACTACGTCTTTTGCTATTATCTTGTTGTTGAGCTTTGCATGTTGAGAGAAACTGGAATCACAGCAGAAAATACTTTTCAGGACATCACAAGTGACTCCCTAAGGTAAAAAGTAGGACATTCAGGAAATCCTTTTCAGAAAGTTCAAGCCGCCTGTGGCCATTTTGTGAGGTATAAGCTTATACGTACCTGGAGCGACGGTATACAGTATTTCTACTGTACATATTGCCAGATAATATGCGATGGAATTTTGCGTTTCACGTCGTTCAATCATTCAGATGGAAATGCCGGCCTTCTCCAAACTTTGAAAAAATCAGGGTGACAGACTTTGGAATGCTAACTCTTGTATAACAATGACGTAATTTAATGAGAAGACATTTATATTCGAGCTCGGCAACATTTTTGATTTGAGAACTCTCATCATGGCGGATTCACTGAAACAGTGAGTATTCAACAACTTTTTCCTATGTCCATGTAGCACTTGTGGACTAGCGGGGCGCACAGCTCTGCCCGGCAGATGCGTCGGCGCCGCCGCCCAGCTGCCTTTCCATGGCCGCTGGCACCCGGGGAGAGGCACGGCTCAAAACTTGTATTATTGTCGGGGGTCGGCCATGCAGTGGACGAACGGGGTACAGAGCTCTGCCTGGCAGATGATAAGCGAGTCCACAGGCCTTTGGCGAATCACCAAGCTGTTTTTCACCAGGTTGAAAGATGCGTCAGTCACTTTGGGACGAACTAGATAAATGCAGTCAAACCCGGCTGTGCATAGAAAATTTGCCATAGTATGACTTTGTTCTGGAGACGACCGGCCGTGCGGTGGAACTTTGCAACAAAGTTTCCATATCTGAACTGACGTACTTGAATGACAGGCACAGGAAACGATGGTCAATAAAAACGCATTCTCTTTGCATTTTGATAATAATGTATCAATCACAATGACACGGAAATTATGCCTCCTCCCACAAGAAGGGCCATGGTCTATTTTTAACCCTGCTACTGTATGTTTCAGTGCTGAAAAGGCCATATTGTTGTCATGTTGTCATGGCGACTTTTAAAATTTGCATACAACTGTGAGAGTGAAACGGGTTGTTAGGTCACAAAACTTTTGAGTCCCACTGTCGTCCATTACACCTGTTTCCTTAGGCATTTAAGGTGTGCAAGTATACACATCAAAAGACTAGAAAATTATCTTCATGCACAGAACCTTGTTAAATATCCCTTTCTTGTCTGGTTAACGAAAAAAGATACCCCTGATCTAAAATATGCATGGGTTACCAGGACTAGAAAATTCTCTTCATGGCAGAACCTTGTTAAATACCCCTTTCTTGTCTGGTTAACGAAAAAAGATACCCCTGATCTAAAATATGCATGGGTTACCAGCCAGTGTCACCGGGCTACCAACTTCAGAATATGGTTGCCCAAGTGGATTACCAGGGATAAAAAAGTTAATTTCGAGCCCTGGGCAATATTAAACATGAAATATAAAACTTGTAATATTTCCCCTTGTCTTGGCTTGCTGGGTTAAAAAAAAATGTTTAAAGGTATACAGGGACCATGTTCAACTTTAGCCATTGCTACCATGGAAAGGGAGATCTAGCTAATCATCAGAATCATAGAGTTTATGGGGTCACGCCAGGTCACACACAAAAAAGGCACCCCTACATGGCCATAATTTTACTTAAGTTAAACAATAAGAAATAATTTGTCTTCATTATGCTTCCTGGAATGAGGCAAAGAAATAAAAATAATTTTTTATAAAATGAACATTATTATACGTCGTCAATTATAAATCCATAAAATAAATAAGTACCAGTGAATTATATTTTAAATAGAAACAAAAAAAACCCGTGCGCTACTGTTACTGCTTGTGATAAATATAATTGTACATTGGGTGATAAGGAGGATTGGGTTCGGATACTAGTAGAATTAATTTCAGCACATAAAATTAATTTGAAGGGATAAACTTAATTCAATAAATGCATAATGAGTAAGTAATATACTACATAACATTCATTTGGGATGACTGCATGAAATATAATTAAAAATGCTGGAGAAATTATTTCTGGTCTATATAAAATTAATTATAACACTAAAATTAACAGAAAACATAATTTTGACCAAAATCGCCCCAATATACATTATCTTTATTATTCTTTCTAGAATGAAGGCAAAGAAATTACAATTATTATTACTATAATTATAGAACAAATGTTAAAAGTTGTTTATTAGAAATCAATAAAATAAATAAAAAAACAGTGATTTATATTTTAACATGGACCCTCTCGATGGTCTATGGTTTTAAATAAAAAGCCTGTGGTTACCGAAATGGTTACTATGGCAACATAAAATAAAAATGATCATGGAGTTCACGCTGTTATAAATACACGTAGGAGAGCATTTGCATAGTAACTGGGATTACTTTTAATGGACTTAGGAAAAAAATGAAACTTTAAAACGCAAACAGGTTACTATGGAAACACAGGGCAGTAAAAATGGATGTCATATTTTTTTCTTTCTAACCTGAAATAACCCTTTTGTATAATATTTCTGTTGATTACTGGATTTTTACACTGAATATTTGGTCTTTCTAACCCAAAATTCTCTTTGATATAACACATTCTGTTGATTCCTGGATTTAAGATAAAATCTCTGAAAAACTGGTAATTTTACTCCTGAATGGTTGCCATGAAAACATCTCACATTTAAATGAGTGTGATTTTTTTATGTGCTCAGCAGAAAAACTCTTATTATCAATTTTACATCATCAATAGTTCTCTTATAAGAATTAGGGAAAAGGTAACATTTTCAATCCCAGAATAGTTACCATGGCAACTCAAAAGATTAAAATAAGTCTGGTTTTTGTGTTTTCTGACCCGAACTCCCCCCGCTCGATAATTTTCATGGCACTCAAAGTAATATTTCATTTGATATTAAACAAACTGAAATTTTCAACCCCTAAAATGGTTACCATGGAAACATGGGGCAGTGAAATCGATATCATATTGGTCTTTTCGACCCAAAACACCAGTATGGTGAAATTTTCACGGAAATTGAACCAATTATTATTCGCGTTATTATTATTATTAATACTTATATTAATTATTATTTTTTTATTATAAAGCCTTCAAAAGAAGAGAAATACAAAAACTGATACAAAGACAATTTAAAAATCAGGTACTAGTATTAAATGAAAACACTCTGTACAAGACAAAAGAAAACCCAAGTTTAAAATGGTCTTAATAACATATTAAGAAGATAACGACTGTTTAAATCTTTTGCAAGCAACAACCTGGCGAATGCTGTCAGCCAGCCCATCTGGCTTTGAACATATCTTCATATTTTTACGGATCGACTGAGAATATCGCTTGTCAAAAATATAACGCAAAAGTGATATACCATTTCTGACACAAATTCTCTTAACACGTGATACTAAATGAGAGTAACCCTCCAATCTACCACATAAATGCATATTCAAGAGACGCAGGTAAAACACAACGTAAACGAGAGTTATTACTAAAGATGGATTTCATCAAATCAAGAGAACTGATTTCAAGTGACGTATCAATTTTCATAACATTAATTGCCTTCAGGAAAGAAGTACTTCTACAATATTTGTGAATGCCAAACCCAGCGTTTAATCATTTTGACTGGATTTTTTAGGCCTCACTAATGGATGATTTTGACATATGTACACAGTTAATACCAAACATAAAAACTGGTCTTATGGCAGTATTCCATACGTAAGCGAGTACATTACAGTCAATATGGCCATTACTGAATGCAGTGCCTTGAAGTCCATAAAAAGCTTTCCTACATGCATTTATTCTATTTATGATGTGTTCATTAGGATTAGACGATGAAAGTGTAACACCTAAAAAGTTCACACTTTCACATTCATCCAGTCTTACACCACTCAGTGACCAATATGGATGCGGTGTAAGTGTACACTGACCGAAAATAGCACAGCTTGTCTTTTTAGGATTGAAAACACAGGCCATGATTTGTAATATATTTGTTTGCAATCTCCATCATATTTTGAAGACCAGTAACAGAAAGGCTTGCTGACATTAAGTCGTCAGCATAACAAAAAACTTAAAAGACAAATTATTGATCCTGATACCACAAACACATGATGACAATTCATCCACTAAATCTTGATAAAACAAATTAAAAAGAAAAGGAGATGATAGTCCTCCTTGACGGGTACCTACAGACACCACAACTGGATCACTCAAACTAGAACCCCACTTAAGGTTCCAAGACAAGAAATTGACCTTTTTAAGCTAACAATTCTCTAGTGGTTAATAAGCTCAGAACCCCCGTAAATTATATATTTTCGGAAAGCCTAGATATAGGGGAACATTTTTGTGACCATAGTGTCACCATTATTTACATAACTATTACGTGATAGGTAATTTGCATAACCTTTCAAAAATCTGTTTTCCCTATGTTTTGTTTCAATACTTTGAGATATAAGGCTGAAATTTGTGTGAGTGCAAGCTGTCATAAGGATCTTCCAAAGTGTGTCTCAGAATTTTTTTAAACCTTCTTAAACAATTTTTATGCCAGAAAAACTTCCAGAGCGGTGAATTTAATCCTAGTGAATTTCTTAAAATTGTGCTAAAAAAAAAACTAAGCAAGATATAAAAAATCTGAGACACAATTTTAAAGAACGTTGTGACAGCTTGCATTCCAGCAAGTTTGAGTCAGATATTTTGAAGCATTAAGACAAAACATAGGGAAAACCGATTTTTGAAAGGTTATGCAAATTACCTGTCACGTGATAGTTATGTAAATAATGGTGACACTGTGGTTACCAAAATGTTCCCCTATATCTAGGCTTTCAGAAAATATATAATTTACGGGGTTTCTGAGCTTATTAACCACCAGAGAATTGTTAGATTAAAAAGGTCAATTTCTTGTCTTGGAAACTTAATTTGTGCGCTTATATGCCTGTACCAATACACTAAAATCATCCAGCAATGATTAGGAAGTACATCCATTGCTTTACAAACAAAACATCTTGAGGTACAGCATCAAAGGCTCCCTCTGTATCTAGAGAGAAAGTATAAACTGTCGATCCTCGTTTGTTACAGTATGAAATTACATCATTTGCAAAGGCTGCAGCAGTGGCAGTTCCTCTACCCGTAACAAAACCAAACTGTAAATCACTAAATTCATGTTGAATGGAAACATCGAGAATATAAAGTTCAAGAATTTTCGAAAATGATCAAGTGTCGATTTCTTCAACAAAAGGATAAGTAAACCTTTAGTAAATGACAAAGGAACAATACCAAATTTAAAACAGATAGAATACATTACACTCATATGATAAATAACCTTAGAGTTAATAGAATATTTCAAATTTCAGACATTATACCGTCTGTTCCGGTCGCGCTGCCAGATCTCAGCTTCTTTATGTACGCAGCGAGCATAGATTCAGACATAACAAAGTCAGAAAACGTAACATCCGTTAGGTTGGTGCATTTCTCTCGAACTTTAAGTTTAGCAGTGGACATAGCCTCACTAGTACAACTAGGCATACTAAATTTACTGGTGAAGTGATCATAGAACTTCTTAATATCAATACTGGCATCGTTATTTTGAGATGTATCATGTTTTGTCTTACGAATGCAATTCCAAAATGTCCTTAAACTACGGCAAGTATACAGTGAGTTGAGCAAACGGGAAACGCCATGTATCTTGCTGTTAATCACTTGATTACGTTAATGCCTATATGTCTTTTTTGCTGCTTTGTAGCATAAATAAATTTGTCCAGTACGAGGTCTGCCACAGGATTTCCAAATACTAAACCATAAAGGTTGCCTATTACTTGTCACAAGACAATTATTATTCCACAAGTAATTTTTCTTGAAACGGCCTTTGCAACGTTGATGACTATCAGAAATAACCTGTTTACATGAATTATGCATGACATTAGCAACATCATTCCACATGGTATCTACAACTTTACATGCTTTGCATCTCTGTTCTTAACATCATCAATACCACAAATCTGTAGTGACATAGCTGCCTGAGTTACATTATTACTATAGGTAGAACATATTCTGTCATCAAAACAATTAACAGCAGGATATTTACGCTGTTCCATCGATGTTATCATCAGCACCACCATATGAGGCAGAATTAAAAGAAAAATTAATAGTTGTACATAACGGAAAATGATCACTAACATTAAAAGGTCCATCAGACATTATAATACAGTTCCTAATGATATCCATAGCCATGCCAGAACAGAAAACATGATCAATATAAGATTTAGAAATCTCGTTAAAATATGTGTATGTAACATTTTGTGCAAAATTAAAGTTAGCGACCTGGAATTCATTATTGCATAAAAATCATGCGATATATAGCTAAGATTTGTAAATGGATGTTTCTGGTACCAGTATTTCTTGAGCTGACTGCCACTGGGTAATGATGCATTCATATCACAAACGACCATTATAGGCGATGAATCCATGTTATCAATAGCCGATTGTAAAATATCTAACGTTTCGCACAAAAGATCAATTTGCCCTGGATGACCATTATAATAAGGTAAATACACTCTAAAGATTGTTAGAATAATTCGCCCACAAGCAATTAATTGAACACCAGATATTCTATTAGAGTCAACAGCTATTGCTTTATAAGAGATACCTGGAACTCTTTATGTAATGAAACAACACCACCTTAAGGACGACCGGACATAAGTTGTTCCGGGATAATACTATATTTCATATGTAACCATCTGTTTTTGTCAATAAGCTGCATATAAAGACCTGACAATTCCTGGGTCGTGAGCCAGTGTTCGCTGACAAACAAACGATCACCATTATTGTAATTTAAAATGTTGTCAATAAGACCATAAAATGATTTCAAACCCTTACAGTTATAGGAGCAAACACTAAAATCCATTTGATATTTATCGAAATTTCAAATGTCAGAAAATAATAAATTATTTACATGACCCAGGGGTATTGGTGACGTCCTCTACCAGACGTCTCAAGCTGGTTATGCTGTAGTAGATAAGATCCTTGAGCAGCATTATCCAAATTGAGCGTCGAATGATGATGTCCTTGTGTATTAATAATTTATACGATTGATAGCGGTGACCTAGTGTGTTGAAGCGATTATACGATTGATAACGGCGACCGTGAGAATTAGGGCGATTGTTACGAACAATGTGAGCCAAATTTTGTAATCTTTCTCTGTACGGACGAATGTGAGTGTCTTTGGGCCAGTTGTTGCCATTAAAAACAATATCTTCGTCATCTGTGGAGTCAATACATACACAAAAGGAAGACTGGCCTGGTATTCTACATGTTAATTCAACGACGTCAGTGACAGAGACACTCCAATGCTGTGAAGCTGATTTCTAATGTCGTCAAAAGAAATTTGAATATCCAGTTTACCAATATAAACTGCAGTGCTGCTCGATGACATTTGGCTCGATGACATTTGGCACAGTAATAATTAAATTACATGAACCTGTACCAACGACATCTGAATGCTGCGTTGCCTTTAAATTTAATTCCACGACGAAATTTACGTATTTGATAGCTTTGTAGAGAAAAGTCGTTACGTTGGCCATCACTGTCGCTAGATTCCGCTACATGCAAATTAGGGTGTGCGTCCAAAGCATCTGGTATATTTTCTGATGACATAGTATCACCTGTAACTTGCACTGTCGTTGCAACTGCTTCATCAACTGGTGAGGTTGTTGAATTCTGCACATTCTTATCAATGTTTTCAAGATTGCTATGATGATTATTCTGAACAGCAGGAACAGTCCGTGTCGATAGTCTCACTTCCAGACTGGCAACTTTCTCGCAAAGTAAAGTAATCTCACTTGTTATGGTAGAGACAGAAGTAGATAATTGTGTGACCGTGTCACGTAGAAAAATACATGTTTCTGTTAGTTCTGATGATTCTGATTGATTACAAAGTCTATCAGATAGACTTTGTATCATAGTTTCATCCTTAGCCATCTCAGTAACTGTACCGACGGGTTTCAAGGCTTTCGCTAGTCGTTTATCAAATTTCTTGTTTGCAAGCGAGTAACCTATGAGATATATGTCTTCAGCTATAAGATCGACTTTCCGTCTGTTAAACATCTCATAGTTCTGTATTCAGGGAACATCTCTTGGAATCGTTCATAAATTTGAAGCCTAATTGATAGCAGTTTGTCCCTCCGACAATGGCCAGATGACTCAAGACCAAGCAGAAATTCGATTATTTCTCTTTTATCATACTGGTATACATGCGATATATCATTAAAAAAGTAGAAGCAAATATATTGACATCCATTGTAGCAGAAAGCTGTTCAAAATGGACACATAGGGATCAGTAGAAGCATCGTTTACGAGCAGAGCATCTGTTGTTATCTGCGATTGCGTCATAGTTGTTAGCAAGATCTCCCAATGAGGTCTTACTACTTACCCTTATACATAGAGTGTAAAATGTGTGACAGTGTGCTTTTAACACCAAGTGACAAAAGCTTATACAACAGTAAAGTGTGGTTGACTCTATTGATAGCCTTGGAGAAGTCTACGAAAGACGATATAGCTTCCCACATCTTAGAGATAAGTATTTCTGAATGATAGCATGTAAAACGGAAATATTATCGATTGTGCTGTGATCTTTTCTAAAACTTGCTTCGCAATCTGACAACACACTAGCTCTTTCGGACTATTTGGTTTAACGCTAATTTAGAATTGCAGTAAAGACTTACCAAGTGGTTTTTAAAAGGAATATTCCTATGTAATTGTTTACATCACCTGAGTCTCCTTTTTAAATAGTGGGATAACAACAGCACTTGACCACTCAGAAGGAAAATTTCCAGAGTCGAAAATGATATTGAACAGTTCTAATAACACTGGTAAAATTACATCTGCTGAAAAACGGTAAACGTTCATCAGGGACACCACCATCTTGACCTGGCGGTTTCCGATATTTCAACCTTCTCAAGCAATTTAAAAGCCTCTGTCTCTATTATCGGTGCACTGAGAATGTTATCTATATCATGGTCACTCTCCTCTGATTCATCCCCATTGAAATGAACTTTTAATTATTCTTCAACAGATTGCAAGAACTCCAAATCAACAGAATTTAAATCTAGCATTTTTGTACAATTGCTAAAGTAATCGTACCATGTCTGAATGTCAATATGGCTCTTTGAACTATTTTTACGATTCATCACAAAATTTATATGTTCCAAAATTCTCCCGAATACTTATCGCAGCCTCTCAAAAGTTTACGAACAGAGTCTTGATGGTTGCTCTTGTAGTTCTTGCATATCTCTTTAAATTATTTCTATGCATTTTTGTAATCCTTCAGCAAGTCAGAGGAACCTAGTTGTCTGAAAAGTTTTAATTTCTCGTAGCCACTGCTTTTCGCATGCTGACAGAATTCATCAAACCATGGCGGCTGAATTGACCTTTGTTTCCTCCGAAAACCCGACTGAATGGGCCCTTCTACACCAGCTGCCTTTAAGACATCATTCAAATTTGAATAGCATGAGTTGGATTCGGTATACCCATTTGCATCCTGAGACACTTTTTGCACAGATGCAGTGAGTAGATTACCATAACAATGACTCCTACAGTCCTAAGTCATATGATACCGAATAGAAGTTGAAACAGATTCGTCCCGACGCTCTGTTTTACGTGTGGGGATGCATGATAGCTTCATATGATATGTGATGGGGAAATGATCTGATTCTACTCAGGGAACAACTTTAAAAACGATTTACACAACTGAAGTTCTGATGACACAATGACATAATCGATATCACTGCCACCTGTCGCGGATGCATTTGTGACATTTCCATCTTTATCATTTGCCACGCGACCATTAATAATGGGAATACCAAAGTTGCGACAGATGTTTACAATAGCCTTTACCCGTCGTTTACAAATTTATCTTTTGAGTTCTTTGGTGCGTGAAAAGCTGATGGACTATATGTATCAACAGTAAGGGTTAAAAATCTATCTTGTCACTTGCATCCAACATATTATAACGAGAAATTTATTCCATAATGCAATATTTGAACAGATATATATTTCGCAGCTTATAAATGCAATTTTTTAAAATTAAATTGAACAGCAATTATTCAGAATTGCAAACAATACAAGTACGAAACAACGGCCGAATAATGCGGATTGATTGATAATGGCATCAGCATGCTTAAACAGATGTGTTTGATGAATTTTGCCACGCCTATCACCATACATTTCAATATTTTGTCATGTTCGGGATGATTCTCCAGTCAGTCTGAAACTGATTGCAGAATAAGATATTTTAGAAATTTAGAAATAATAATGTTTTGTCGAAGAATTTGATATACAACTTATGCTACATGTACATGCTATATCAAAAATGATAAGAATTGACGTTTGTATTTTTAAACATGGGTGATGTACAAGAGCTGAATACCTAATTTAAAAAAAAAAACAGAAAAAACTTCCGTAATGCAACTATCAGAAGGGTAATTTTTTAAACAATTAATTTCGTACACGAAAATGTTCTCTAATCACATAAGCAAAATTAGTCGGTGACTTATGTAATGCTCTTCGACATGAATTGACCTGCCTACTTTTTCATTAATTATTGACGTTTTAGATATTGGTGACAGGGAAAAACAATTTGCTCTGCGTCAACTTAAGGGAGCGTTCAGTTTTTACGGCTGGGGGGGCCGGCAAAATCTTGTCGCCGGTGTTCAAAAAAATATAGACCCCCCTGCATTTTTCGTGAAAAAAAGATGACCCCCCCTTTGTCAGACGAAAAAAATTGATGCCCCCCCCCCCCCCCCCGCTAAAAATAACTAAAACCCATATGTCAAATTTACCCGCATGGTTTGGATTTGAACTCCGGTACGCCGCGCACTTTATTCGTGTAGCAGAGATGCCAGTGCACAAACTTCTCAGCCACATCCATTGAAACGTCTGTTAATTAGGACGACTGTAAGGCAATTTTTAACTTCATTTCAATAGACAACTCATGTCCATGGACATTGTATAAAGTAAACTTTATTGGAGTGGTTCGCCAAAGGCAGCCCTCCGTTAGAGAGGGTCATGGGCCATTACGTAAAGTCAACTTTATTCTAGTGGGCCACCGGTACCACCGGTAAAGAGGGTCGATCATGGCTATTGCATAAAGTAGACTTTACTGGACAGGGCCGCCGAAGGCGCACGGCCATTAAGATTGCCGTGGGGTATTACATAAAGTCAATTTATTGGAGTGGGCCGCCACAGGCGGCCCGCCGGTAAAGAGGGTCGATCATGGCCATTGCATGAAGTAAACCTAATTGGAGTGGGCCACCAAAGGCGTCTGCCTGTTAAGAGGGTCATGGGTAATACATAATGTATATTTATTGTAGTGGGCCGCCGAAGGCGGCCCGCCGGTAAAGAGGGTCGATCATGGCAATGGCATAAAGTGAACTTTATTGTTGGTATTATGTTTTTGAAAATGTGGTGACCCCCCCTTTCTTACCAGTGAAAAAGCGATGACCCCCCCCCCTTTGCGGATTCCAAAATTTGATGACCCCCCCTGGATTTTGCCGCCCCCCCTGGCCGTAAAAAACTGAACGGTACCTAAATGTGAGCAGATATGTTGCTGTGCACCCTCATCAAGGCACTCCAGCTACTTGAGTGATAGTCAAGATATTTCCCACGCCATGCGCTCGTAAGACTATGTGTCTTCGCATAACTGTTAGTGCTGTCTAAAGTTCTATGGAATCTCTCAGCTACGTCACTTGCAGCCTTAAATGCTGAGATGGTCATCCCATGACATTATTTTAGGCCAAGCCACGAGCACATGCCACTTCCAGGAACTATCGCCGTTACCCTGCTGAAGCAGCAATGCAGAATTAGTCTTTCGACGTAAAGTATACAAGCAAACTACAGTAGGATACTTCTGATATAACTATTCTGATTTTGCATGGCATAACAAATAGACTGATCATACAACCAATATGGCGGCGCCAATCACTATTCAACTTTCCACGCTGCTTTTAAAAATAATAACAATAATAATATTTATTTCTCCACACGCACTACACATACGTCTCAGTGCGATTTACATATTAAGAAAGAAACAAACAAATACCAAAAACCAGCAACAGCAATAGAAGAAAACGAAAACAAACAATGTCAAAATCTGTCAACACCTGTACCATTCTCGTACAATAAACAAAAGACGGTGATAAAAAAAAACATTATGAAAGCAGCAGAATAAATTAAAAAGTCCCAGTTAAAAAATCCCAGTTAAAAAGTCCCAGTTAAAAACCATACAGAAGATGATCCTAAAAACTCAATCACAAATAGCACTGATTAAAAAGATGAGTTTTTAAAAGACGTTTAAAACAGTCAACAGATCTGGCGTTGCGAATCACTGGCGGCAGCGAATTCCACAGAGCAGGTGCACAAACAGAGAATGCTCTCTGCCCATATGCCTTATTAAAGTTTCCATGAGGTGGCACCAACCGCAAAGAATCAGCTGATCTGAGATCTCTCACTGGGGTGTAAATTTCAAGCAAATCAATTAAATAAAGTGGTGCAAAGCGATGAATGGTTTTGTAGGTAGTTAACAAAATTTTGAATTTGATGCAAGCACCAACAGGCAGCCAGTGCAGATCAATAAGAGCAGGTGTGATGTGATCGAATTTCCAAGTCCGTGAGACGAGACGAGCCGCAGCATTTTAAAGTGATTGTAGGCGATCCAGCTTAGTCTTATTAACACCATACAGGAGACTATTACAATAATCAAGTTGGGTCGTAATGAATGCATGAACCATCTTTTCCGTTGTAGGTGTGTCCAATAATTGGCGGATCTTGCCAATTCTAGATAATGCGTAGAACCTTTCCTGCAGACATGGCTAATATGATCAGAAGCAGAACCGTCGTTGTTGAGTTTAACACCAAGATACACATACGTCTCAGTGTTTATTGTACGAGAATGGTACAGGTGTTGACAGATTTTGACGTTTTCCTCTATTGCTGTTGCTGGTTTTTAGTATTTGTTGTTTCTTTTTTAAAATATGTAAATCGCACTGAGACGTATGTGTAGTGCGTGTAAGAAATAATCTAACTCGCCTATCCTAAGGCTGGAAATTTTCACCGCATCTGATCTCAGGCGTGACGAAAACTGAATCACCTCTGTCTTATTGTCGTTGAGAATCAACATATTGGATCTCACCCACCTGCGAATTTCATCTATGCATATCTCAAGAGAAACTTGCACTTCATCAGGTCTCTTGCACACAACATAAATCTGCGAGTCATCCGCATACAACATGTAGTTGAAGTCGTGCTTGATAATGATGTCTTCAAGTGGCGCTGTATACAGTGTAAAGAGAATTGGTCCCAGAACAGAACCTTAGGGACGCCATATGTCTATTTGTACTGGGTGATGTAAATGAGTCTATCTTTACACGCTGATTACGATTGTTGAGATGGGATCCGAACCGTGATAGAGCTTTACCAGTGATGCCAAAACGGAATTGAAGTCTGTGAAGGAGTACATCATGGTCAACCGTATCGAAGGCAGCAGACAAGTCCAACACGATAAGGAGAACATCTTTCTTTTCGTTGAGAGCGAGCATGATGTCATTATGCACACGCAGAAGGGCAGTCTCTGTGCTGTGGTGAGCGCGATACGCACTTGGTTAACTTGGTTAACAGTGAATGGTTAGCCAAGTGATTGTTCAATTGTGAAGCAGCAACCCATTCAAGTAATTTCGATAGAAATGGCAGATTTGACAGAGGACGGAGTTTTTCAGACTGTTTGGATCAAGGTCCGAGTTTTTCAGCAATGGTCGAATGATCGCAGATTTAAAATGACTTGAACGACACCAGATGATAGTGATGCATTAAAGAGATGCGTAATGAACAGTGCAAGAACAGAGGCGAATTTCTTGATATAGTTTGTCGGGAGGATATCCAGATCGCATGATTTGGAGCTGCCCGCTCAATAAGAGTACGAACCTGATGCACGGACACCTTACTGAAAGTTGGTAAATTATGAGATGGTAAGGTGTCGCCGGCGTCGGTACTGTAACTAATGAGGCCTTCAAGAAGTTTGGCGACTTTGGAGTTGAAATAGCTCAGGAATCTTGATGGTAGTTCCTTCAATGGAATCTCACTGAGTAGAGCTTTAGCGTTGATAGCTTTCGTATCAGATAAATCGGAGATGATCTTAAACAACTTCTTGTCATCTGCCTCTTGGATGCGAGCGCGATGGTAGTCGGCCTTTAATTCGTCACAGCGGCGAAAATATTCAATCCGCTTTATCGGAAAAATCTGCCGATCAATCTCAAGCTTTGTCGAGCGATAGAACAAAGTTCATTCCACCGAACCAGGCCACGACAGCTTACATAATGTCATCGTCATGAAGAACAATGTTCAGCCTGGTAAATGTAAACCAAAGCCCCTCCTGAAACTTCTTATATTCATGTTAATCTCAATCGCAAATGATGTACAAACTGACCCAGGTCCAGCTGACAGTACTTCATATGTTTTGGAACCTAGCCTGTCAATAACGTTGGACCAAAGAGCTATAACATGTGATACCTTTGACCAGTGGTTCCACACAAGCTGCCGAGGAGTTCAGAGTGGTGCCTACGCCAAACCAGTAGAAAGCAGTGGTTTTCATTGAGACTGTATAAAATGTGGTTGGTCAATGCTAATTGCAGCTTGTCATGCTTTGCTTTATCAAGTATTGACACCTCCAATCCTTAGTGTGTTCTATTAGATTTATCGATACATGGAACCTTCCCAGTTGATGTGTCCAATCCTTACGTCGACTCTTGAAAGGAAACAAATAAGGTCGTCTGCAAAACGCTCAAAGCCAATCTGTATTCTGAACATTAACTGCCAGTCAATAAGAAGGAACTCTGCCATATTGAAAATATGCTGGCCATTACCAAACCAGATATTGTCATCTGTACTGAAACATGGCTTGATCTATCATTAAGTGATAGTCAAATGTGTCCATCTAACTTCAAACTCTGGAAGAAAGACAGAACAACTAGTACTGTGGTTGGAGATGTCCTTATTGCTGTCAGATATAACATCACTACCCTCAAAATTGGAAAATTGTGAAAGATAATGGAAGTGTGAACGATCTATGGAATACTTTTAAAAAGTCCCTAGAAAAGTTCATGTTACATTATTACGGTATTAGGGGTAAAAGTCTAAAATTGATACAGGTGTTTCTGTGACATCATAGCTAAGTTATAGTTCTAGAAGGTGAATTCTCCAGTGCTTTAACAATCAAGTCTGGTATCCCACAAGGGTCCGTATTAGGCCCATTTTTGTTCTTGTTCTACATCAATGACATCCATGAAAGTATTCAATCTACAGTTCGTCTGTTTCAATTGCTTATTTACTATTACATCAGAGTGAGATTGCCAAAATCTTCAGATTGATCTTGATCGTCTAGCTATCTAGGCAGATAAGTGGCTAATGTCCAGACAAGTGCCAAGTACTTTCGGTCACTAGAAAACGTAAACCGCCTATGCATGACTAGGAACTAGATGGAAAAATGATAAAGCATAAACGATCAGAAAAATATATGGGATGCATATGGACATCTGAACGAGATTTGCACGATCATATAAACTCTCTTTGTAACAAACCTAATAAAACTCTAGGTTTCCTTCGCAGAAACCTCCACATTAGCTCCCGCTCTATGAGAAAAAATTCTACAAAGCTCTTATTTGACCTACGTTGAAATATGCACCCACTGTGTGGGATATGTACAGACAGATTGATGTCATTAGTATTGAAAAAGTACAAAGACAATCAGCCAAATATGTCTTTAATGGGCACCGTACCCAATCCAGTGTTCACATCATGTTGAACAAATAAGATTAGAAAACGTATCCCTATATACCAAAAATCAGACCTCTAGCTCTGTTGGCTTGCCCAGAATTAGATATGTGCATATTTAATGAGGTACAGGATATGGTACCATAAGGTCTCCCATCATACCAAATATGAAGGGTTTTAGCCCTTGTGGTTACTGAGTAATGGACAAATATGTATATTTGAGGTCAAAGGTCATCGAGGTCATGTGACATTTTGTGAAAAAAATTTATCCTATAGTTATCCCTATATACCAAAAATCAGACCTCTAGCTCTATCAGCTGGCCCAGAATTAGATATGTGCATAATTAATGAGGTTAAGGATGCTGCGTCATAAGGTCTCCCATCATACCAAATATTAATGGAATAGCACTGAGGGTTACTGAGTAATGGACAAATATGTATATTTGGCGTCAAGGTTCATCGAGGTCATGTGACATTTTGTGAAAAAAATTGTTTTCAATACTTATCCCTATATACCAAAAATCAGACCTCCAGCTCTATGTGCTTGCCCAGAATTAGATATGTGCATAATAAATGAGATACAGGATGTGCTGGTCATATGACGTTTTGTTAAAAAACCTTAACACTGATACATGTCCCTGTGTACCAAAAATCAGAACTCTAGCTCTAGTTTGAAGAGAGATATGTGCATAATCAATGAGGTATAGAAACATGCTAGGGTCATAGGTCAAGTTCATCCTCAAAATTTTTATTTGCAGTTTGATTCCCTGTTGGTCATTGTTCAGTAGTCACAAGCCCCCGGTCCCCCAGGACTCTTACATAGGCCAGAATAAGCCATTGGTATAGCTTAGCTGCAGAGGTATAAGGGAGGTCAAAGGTTAATGAAAAATCAGAAAAATAATACTTTAAAAATCTTCTTTAAACGGCAAGGTGAAAATTCTTGAAATTTGGTATGTAGCATCTAGGTAGTATGGTCTAAATAGTCTCTCAACAGATTTTTGATTTTTCAATTTTTATGCAAATTAGGTGAAATTAAAAATTTTATTAATTAATAACAGCCAGGTCATGTATCCAATCAAAATATGAAGGGTCAGGTGCACCAGTACTCAGTATGCTTAATATGCCCTGCAAGTTTGAAAAGGCTGCGCGCAACGGTTTTGGAGATCTAGCTTTGCAAAGAATTTACGGAAGAAGAAGAGGAAAAAGAAGAAGAAGTGATCCTGAGTAAATACAATAGGGGACAAGCCCCATAGGGCTTTGTCCCCTAATTATATATTTCCAAGGCTGGCTCATGATGTTAACTCACTCATACTTTGAATGACAAATTTGTCGATCTGAAAAAAATGTTACCGTCCATGCTAAAATTCTGACTTCACATAAAAAGCACGTCTCGCGTAAATTTCATGTTTATGGTCCTTTACATTACGGGAAGGCTCCATTAACTTGGATGGTACCTGAAACCCGAGTTGCCCTTTGTCAACTCGGGTGACAAACAGAAGACTTTAATCTCCAAAGGTGTTAATGTTCCATCGTTGCATTTATCTTATCCGGCTGCTGCTAAGATAGGAACGTCAGGGCTGTAACGACTCACTCAATACCACGGGCACACACATATGCTTGCACATGGAACTATGTTGACAGGAAAAAGTGAACTACGCTCTTTTCAATGCAAGTAATTTAGTTTCTTCTTTAATTTAGGCTCTAAACTAAGTTTTAGAAATATGGTGAAACAAAATATCGTTCTTCGTTCATTTTCATTCCAGTGTCCTATTTTCGGACACTTCACTTCAGTAACGCGCATTGATCATATATGCAAATGTAATCAGAACAACATGGAACGTTCTTTCCATGTGTCGAGCTTTTTCATGGACATGCAAACAACGTAACGTTGGAGTAAGGACTCCAAGAGCTGCGCGTATCCTGTGACATGACATCTCCTATAGAGCGAAATCAATGAATCAATGAAGCCGGATCTGTTTGTAAACAGTAGGGCCACTCTTACATATGAGAAAGGAGAAATAGTAGAGGCAGTTGACGAGGCCGGTCGGTGGACGGTAGCTCGAGTAATTGATTGTTCATGCATGTTTGATAAAATCCCAAATTGACGACACCCAACGCCAACCTGTACGACACTGTATGTGTACAACGCACCTGCAGTCGACTAGTCGATTGTGACACAGTAAGCTTACACCAATGCAATATCGGTCGACCTGAAATTTGACACTGTGATCGACGTAGCGTTTCAAAAGTACGAAAAATGAGACCAAGTAATTGTTTGTTTATTTAGATTTGATCTAATACCTCCGGCAACCAACAGACAAAGTCCTACTCGTACGCATAAAATCAAAGTTTTCAAGCGTAGACTTTCCCTTCAGCTTAACCACGGCCCCTCCACAAAACGCGATGTTGATTGACTTGAATATTGACACTATGATCGACCATGGATGGATTGACGTGGCGTTTCAAAAGTATGAGAAAAATGAGACTCAGTTATTTTTGGTCGCTTTACATTTGATCAAAAACCTACCAATCCCATCAGACAAGGCCCTACTCTTACGCAGAAAACCAAAGCTCTCAAGCGTCGACTTTCTTCTCTTTCGCGTTTGAGAGAAACAAACGTCGGCTTTATTCGGAAATGGTCGGCTATTCGTGGGCGTACCGTCAGTCCAATGGTAAGCTACAACCGATGTGAACGTCGGAATAATTCGGGCTGTAGTCGGGAAAGCAAGGTTGACCTCGAGAGCGATTCCCTGTACAGTACACGTTCGCAGATCGCGGTACTACAGGCTGATACTAGATATCAACAAATTCACCGCGTAAATTGCTAGACTACATATAGCCACATCGGCACTTCTGAAATGTTATCTCTGGCTTGCAAGACAACAAAATATCAAAATATTATTATCAAAACCAGAATTTCGGGGCTGGAGAGCGAAACATTGCTGAAAAGTACCCTGTCAATTTGGCCGGCATCCTGCTGAAAATGAACACGCTGCAAACAGAGAGGCTTGTTGCGATGGACAAGTAGCCTTTGACTTTTTGACCGGAAAAATAAGTGAGTGTTCATTGATAATTCAAAGACTGGATCCGTTGACACCAAAGTTTGCTCGTGACTTTCATTGCATTGCATGCACCTTTCCGCAATGCCACTCATAGAGTCTCAACTGAAATTGAAAGATTATGTTGTAGCATGATGTTGTGCTGATTTTCGCTACTGTACTTTCTTTTAGGGTTATAAACATTCATACAAAGCATAAAATCGTCAGTTTGTCTCCTTTCGATCGTACAGAGATATTGTGTGATAGGAAAACTTCAGTTCAAAGGGCAATGATCTTTGTGAACGTACCCTCAACCAGCTTAAATAGCTTTCCGTATGCAAAATCAGCGTACGTTAATTAACTGCTGGTATTGTTTAAACACCATTTTATTGAAAGGGATTCTATAGTACCATTGTTTTTATAAACTCTTCATGCAATTTCATGAACTAAATGATGACGTCAAAGTAACAGCAAGTGCTGGACGGCACTTTTAACGCTGGTCGGAAATCATGAGTGCCTGACAGAGCAGAGCCGTCATCAAGTTCAAGTGCCGACCGGCTTGGGCCATGCTAAAATGTAGTTCTGGCAGTGCTAATGTTTTGTTTACACTAAAAGATAATCTGTTCGCATATGTTGACATAGAGATTAATCCTCTGATAACCAACTCGGCTTACTCGGGTACGTCTTAGTTAATGGAGCGTTCCCCTTATGATATTTATTTGACCATTGAATTGTTTCAGCGATGTTAATTTCCGATTAATTCAACGATTTCAAATAAAAAATTTTTTTCCTGGTCGAATAAAGAGATATTTTAGTAGTTCTGTAGAAATGATCCGAAATAGCGCAGTATCTGGTACGATGTGTACGCTAGAACTCTATAGCTCGAGTGACATGTTTCCGGGTTTGCCCCTCCAACAGCACTGCGGTCACTCCATAATCCTTTGCGATTTCCAAGATGGTGGTTAATACAGCTTTGAGCTATACACACATTGACAGTGTATATACACAGAGACAGTGTATACACACAGTGACAGTGTATATACACACAGTGTATTCATGCACGGTGACTGTTTACACATCCTGTACATGAGTCATCATCATGTACATTGGATTTTCAAAGATACAGGGAACTCTACCTATCGCATTACCTTGGTTTATGGGATTATTGTTACATCATATTTATTAATCTTTGTTTTGATTTCTTTTAAGTTGAAAGAGAAGGGGGCACAAAAGAAAGCTGCCATAGAGGTGAGAGAGGGAACAACATACCAGATGGAAATCGGTCTCTCTGAACCATGCAGCGCAGATGGAATACCCAAACCACTGTCCCCACCTACCAAGATTTTACTACAATCTGGAAATCACATGCACACCTGTTATATTTGGTGTGGAAACTACATCTGCATGTATGTTTGATAATATAAATGGAAATATACTTGGATAAGGTTCATTCTTGATATGATATACTGTACTTTGAAACTATACAGCAGGGTTCTCCCGAGGACAAATTATAGAATACTGATGATTTACATAACAATACATCTAATTGTTATGGTAATGAGTTTATATTATTTTGAAAAAATTAAAGAGTGGAAGCAACTACTCTATAAAGCTCTGGGGAGAACACTGTAAAAAGATCAAGTCAATCCAACCTGAGATCAGAATCATTTCTAGCTACTATAGACTGTGATTCCTTCAAAATTTGTTTAATTTTATAGTTTTATTAGAGGAATATGCACATTTTGTATGATTTTCACTTACATTAGATTTACAGTACATGTGCATTGTCCTTACCTGTACATAATGACTTTTGTAGTTAATAAATGTGAGATTATCGTACAACATACAAACTAGTACAGACTTTCATGTTTCATGTTGATAAGCTTTTGAAGCATATATTTCACCCCCTCAAATTTTAATGACTGGCAGGCTGTATTTCAACAATTTGTTACTATAGCAAATAATCAACATTGGAGTTAGTACAAGTAAAATTCATGCTGTAAATGCCTTGAGCCAATCACATTTTGAAAAGTTACTCTTAGGGTCAAATGATTACCCTTTGAATTCTGTATTTATTACGCCAAAATTTTTGTGCAAAATTTTACATTTTTATAATTTTTCTGTAATCGTTTTGATAACTTTTGACCAAATGGACATCACATTTCATAGACTTTCCATTTTTTTTATCAAAATTTGGGCAAAAATCTGGAAAAAGGTCTTGATATATTTAGTAAAGGTGCTAAAAATTGACTTTGACGCTCAAAGGGTAAACAATGATAAGGGCATAATGATAGGGGTATGAAGAGAGACTGACAAATGCATATAAAATATGTACCCTCATGTAACAGTTTTCCTCATGAATTTGTGAGAAATGACCAGTATTCATCAACAAAATGCTTTAAATTTGAATAAATGAATACCCTTTATGTTTGAACATTCACTATGGCAACAGTACATATATATAAGAAACATTAGCCTTGCTTCATAAGCCATAGGGTTAGCATAACCTGCATGGCCAGTATTGAAAGATCCATGGGCAACTGAAACAAATAATCAGTAGGCTAGGGGCTCCAAAATGGCCTTGTTTGACTGGCTTTGCCAGTGTAAAAAAATAAGAAACTTTCAGTGTTACGAAATCAGGCAGCTTTAAACATTTCATTTCTCACGTTAAATTTTAGTGACCACTATGACGTCTTATATGGGATATTTGGACTCCCTAAGTTACTGATTTTTCTCTGGCAGATTCATTTCATACAGCATTGGTTTAACTTGTACATAAAAGTTGATTTATTTAAAAATCCAGCACGGTGACCACCACATTTTAAAACAGCAAAATAATCACTTCGAAATTAAGTATCAGTTGATCGAGTTTCATCAAAATGACATGGGATTTCACAGAGGTACATGAGTAACAATATTAGTCAAATTATTAACATTTAACATAGCACACGTGTTCAAGGTTCAAGTCAACAAAAAATCATTAAAATTATAAATTTATGGGTTTTTATATGGTTTACGTTGAATTCTTTATTTTTCCATTGCTCGCAAGTCACTTTCTTAGTCGAAAACACACTAGCCAAACACATTTTCTGATGGTTTACAGATTTTCACTTGCCTAGGGAGTCTCATTCAAAGCTTGTTCCAAACAAGCATGGTTACCAACTTTTTTGTCTCTTTTGACAAGTAGTCACATGTCAAAGTTAATCTGTGCGGATTTTCATGAAAATGACATGGATTTTGAAATCGGCCGAATCGGTGTGTTTTACCTTAAGTCGTGATTAGGAGAAGTGTTAATGTTTTTCCCAGCAAATGTGGCACGAATACGCTTCTGTATCACAAATCAATTTCTTATAAGTCGAAATCTTTGGTAAGCTAATCATTTTTATGTGTACTTTCTGTGAGAGGTGTTAATTCCAATCATAGATCTATGCCATATGAACGAACGATTCATAACCGCAAAGGAAGGCTACTATGCAGCGGTTCAAGGTAACTTAAGAGGTTTTTGTGACATATTATCTCACTTCAATTACAGATGAGTGATAGACTTCTCGTATGTTGACACTATGAACTATGGTATTACAGAATGTAACCATACTGTCTAATTGTGAAGTAGATCAGTATAATTTGGGGGAAAATTAATTTGATGACAACCTTGTCGAATTTTGCATGAGCAAGTATGCCGTATTGCTATATGAGAGAACAACATTAGCCATAAAAAATCCAAAATGGCCGCATTTTGCAATATAGCCGCAAAATAAACTAAATTGTACCTTCAGGCAGTAAAACATATTATTTATAAGGTCAAAATTGCAATTTTATGTCTATCATGCTTTTGGACACAACTTCAATGAAATTTATCGATGTGTATTGTGTTTTGGGGGTATTTCATTAAAGATAGCATATGCCTTGAAATGAAAATCAAACTTACCACATGCATTCTCAAAATCAAGGATAAAACTAAGGGGTCAAAGTGCAAAGTTCCTTTTAGAGGAAAATGCAAATGGTTTACCGAAATTTGCAAACCTAACTGTTGCCTAGGGGATTAATATATTTTCCGTTTTCACAAAAATAAACGGTGAAATCTTTATTTTCATAAAGAGATCCAAAGTGAGTCGTCAGAAAGGCATTCTAAAACTGCAGAGTCTCACTATCTGTCCCCGAAGCGCATTCTACTTTAGACCCATGAATATTTAAGGCTATATTTTCAACATTTTCCGTTGCTTTTCCCATATGTGCCTTGCCTGATAAGTTCATTCCTCACAAATGCACTGAGTTAAGCTCTCGATATTTAGCAATTTAAACACCATTCACATCCGGAACATCTAAAACATGCTTTGTAAGGATTCACTATGTTTCTCAAACTCTCAATATTTTAAATGTCAGTCATCTGGCGACTTCTCTGCCTGTCCTCACATTTAACAAGCCTGTGTGTGAGTACAGGGACCTAAAATACACCAAGGGACCATAAACTTAAACGCGAAATTTTCCAAAATAATATCTAAGGCTGGTGAAAATTATTTGTCGCGATCTCGGACTTTTACCATTTTCTTGACCAGTCTAAGATTTCTTTTTTCCAACCTGAGAGTCGTCCGAGATATTCCTTTTTCATAAATTGTTACATGTTCCCTGTCCATTAAGCAAGCACAGGTGACTTTTTTTCTTTTTAATGTTTGGTCGATTTCTAATTATGGCTAGTTTAATACTTTTTCAACGTGTTTAATCGCTTAATCATGCATTACATTTGTAACAACTAATGTACTGTTCGAGACAAGGCTGTTTATTTTCGATTAACGAGTGTAACAAAGTAAACTCAGAATCTACATATAATATATGTGTGTCGTACTTAAGCAGCCATATAGGCAATCTTACTGCCTGAGGTATAGTTGTCTGTTGGTGGATTTTGTGAACTTTTTCTTGATGGATGAAGCCAAAGGGAAAAGTATAAAACTGTAATCTTACAATATGGACACTTCGCAGATCATCCAAAGGTTAACAGTAGACAACGTCATCATTATGAGACTCATTACAGGCGGCAACATATCGAAAGACAAGTTCCAAGCAAGTTGAAGAAATCTGTAATTTTTCGGTCTGAAATTGCATATCCTATAACTGAAGTACATATATACGACAGTATCAATGTAACCTGCACACGATCACAGTAGTCGTTTGTATGGTTCTACGTAGGCATGGTTTAAACACATTAACAGTTCAGTGGATATTGGGAGGAAACTATTCAAACAAGCACATCCTTTGATCAAATAAACCCTATTTTAACACAATTCCCCTGTTATTCAAAACCTGTGACTTAAATAAAGCTTTACAGACAACAAATCTGATCTTCTATGACGGACTGCATGCAGAAAAATAATATAAAATGTTTATGACATTAGATTTTACAATTTAACATAAGTTCATAAATCATTGCGCTGATCAGCCTGATACAATACCATCTACAGTGTTTCTTTGATCTTTCGTACTCCCTTCAATAGCGGCGTAACTCAGTATGTTTATCGATAATAATTTTCTACAGACCACCTTGCAGGTGTTACGTGCATGCCTGCACTTTTTTGATAAACGAGTAAAGTTCTAACAGTATCCTACTGTCAAAAACTTGTCAAAGAAAGAGGTCGGTGCGAAAACTGAAGATCACGACAAATGCTGTGTGCTCTTCGCAGCTTGTTGTATGGCGGCAAAGTATAGTACATCGGAATATGATAACGGTAAGAGACGTTGGTAGAGTATCGTTACAAGGAAGCCTTCGAACAAACAATGATTGCCATACAAAGTCCTAGCTCGAGAGATCCCAAAAGGAGTTCTAACCCTGAATGATATTGTAAATTTTGAAAATATCCCTTTACCCTCATTCGAAAGTTGGCTCTTCGGCAATATTAAAGAATATGGCGGAATGGACACCTAGATGATAAAGAATTACAAATAACTTTTAAAACTCACCTAAAGACAGCAACAACTTGACAATTGATGGTGTGTGTTTTGGATGGTATAACAATGATATCAGGGTTGTCTTTGGAACTATTCAGAACTTTGCTGTGTTCTGTCAAGTTAAGTGATTGACTGTAGCTTTTAAATTCTGCTATAGTTAATGTTTAATTTTTGATTTGTGCAATCTTTAGCTGCGACTGAAGGATGCATTGTTCCATTTATGCAGTTGGTAATAACAATAGCACAATATCATTTGGCAATCTTTCAAAAATGTAATTTAGGTATTTCAGGTGTGTCCGACAGCCATTTTCAGAAATACACTCGAAAGTCGCAAGAGACGTATGTAATACGGAGAGAGAGAGAGAGAGAGAGAGAGAGAGAGAGAGAGAGAGAGAGAGAGAGAGGAGAGAGAGAGAGAGAGAGAGAGAGAGAGAGAGAGAGAGATCTGATTTGTTTTTATTTATCACCAGAGTTTCGAAACTTCCCGAATCTTACGAATACCTGGACCTCAATTAATTTTTTTTATCATGATCGTCCACAAACTATTGACATTATGACATTACATTCCAGTTTGTGAGGAGAGTGACAAGGGAGAATTCATGCAAAAAAAAGCAAACATGAACTAATGGAAATGCATTTGTGCAATGGCGTTTGTTCTGTTAGTGCTTGTTTACTGTTCTTTGATAACTCGAATGTGGAGTCCTTTGTGTAATTCACTGGTGTCCGGGAAGTCGTAAGATTCATGCTCCTTTCGTTGCGGTCGTGGATGTTTTGAGACTCGAGTGAAAATAAAAACAAATCTCTCTCTCTCTCTCTCTCTCTCTCTCTCTCTCTCTCTCTCTCTCTCTCTCTCTCTCTCTCTCTCTCTCTCTCTCTCCTCTCTCTCTCTCTCTCTCTCTCTCTCTCTCTCTCTCTCTCTCTCTCATATATATATATATATATATATATATATATATAATATATATATATATTGAAAATTTTAAGACCAAATTTTCTCTAATTTCTGTGTCGGCGAAAGCTCTGAAACATTGACACTAATATCTCTATACTACGGTTAAAACAAAACCTCACAGAACAAGCTTGTACTGCCATAAAGAATTTTAATAGTGCAAACTCAAAAAGTGATTTGCTCGTGATATAGACCCCTATCATGTCCTCCCTATCTACAGCGTGTAGAGGGGCCATAGCTAGAACATTTGTAACAACTTAGCTCGATTATTGAACTACTCTTTTTAAGTGTAAGGATTTGGCCGAACAGTTTTGATTGCGTTGTCTTCGGTAGGTAACTTGGTGCTTGGTGTCTTCACATTTCAATTCTCAAAGAAGAGCAACAAAGCATTAAAAGGACAAACGCCATTGCACAAATGCATTCCCTTTGGTTCATTTAAGCTTAAAGGCGCCCTTCTCAATCCCTGGTTCTCGCATTAGCGAATGTGTCAACAGCCCATTATCAGTTTGTCATTCTTTTGTTTTCCAATGAATATTTTATCAAGGAAATAATATTTATATAAGATAAATCTGATAATTGAGTGGGGGCTTTAATGCTTTAATTGCGTGAATTCTCCTTTGTCATTTTCCTCACAAATGCACTTGATATCCAGGAATTCCTAAGATTAATGCTCGTCTTGCGACGATCGTGGTTTTAAAACTCCAGTGAGAAATAAGAAATACAAACCAACCGGATCTCTCTCTCTCTCTCTCTCTCTCTCTCTCTCTCCTCTCTCTCTCTCTCTCTCTCTCTCTCTCTCTCTCTCTCTCTCTCTCTCTCTCTCTCTGACACACACAATATTACATATGTTTGTTGTGACATTCGAGAATGTTTCAGAAAATGGCATTGTGACATCTGAAATAACTAAAATGCATTTTTGGAACGTTGCCAGATGATATTGTTGTACTGTTGTACCAGATTTATCTATAGAACAATGCATTCTCCCGTCAAAGCTAAAGATTGCAGTAATCAATAAATAAACATTACCTATAGCAGAAGTTACAACATAGAATCAATCGCTAAACTTGACAGAACACATTCTGAAATGTAGCCAAAGAGCCCCATTTTGCGAAATAGCGTGATGGATATATTCAAAATTTACAATCTCGTATGAAGTAAGAACTCCTCTTGGAATCTTTCGAGCTAGTATTTCGTATGGCCGTCAGAATCGGTTCTAAGGCGGCCTTGTAACGATACTCTACCAGTATCTATGACTATCATCATATCTGATGTACGATACTTTGCGGCCATGCATAAAAGCTGTGAAGAGCACACAATATTTGTCGTGATCTACAGTTTTCGCACCGACGTCTTTCTTTGACAAGTTTTTGACAGTAGGATACTGTTAGAACTTTACTCGTCCATCACAAAAGTGCAGGCATGCACGTAACACCTCCAAAGGTGGTCTGATTGGTGAGTTATGCTGCTTTTGACGGGGGTAAAAAGATCAAACAAACACTATAGATGGCATTGTATCAGGCCGATCAGCGCAATGATTTATAAACTAATGTTTAATTTTGAAATATAACGTAAAAAAAATTATTCTTGTACAATAGTCTTTTGTATGTATGGGCGCCAATATATCGTGATGTGTTATGTGATGTGATCTTTTGCATATTGCCAGGGAAATAATGAGTTTTCGGTATCAACTGTATGATGTTTGCTTATTCTTACACATGTATATTGTTTGTTCTAAATTTGCAATGATTGGAATTAAGCCTTTTTTCTGCTGTTATGTGTTTCTTCGTACATCAACAGCGGGTAGTTTACTAAGGTACGCGCATAATTTTATTTGTATGATTAATGGAAATTGTCTGAAGCAGTGTGGGGAAGGATAATAATGAAATGCTACTTTTTAAAGATAATCAAATACTCTAATGGTAGTGCAGATAAGCGGCAATTCATTAAAAAATGATCAGGCATCGAAATTGGCATGTGTGTGTTGTTTTAACTATTTAAACAATGTTAGCCATGCAAAAATTCAACTTTGATGCCACTTCCCAAGCAGGCCGCCAATAAGTTTGCGGTAAGATTGTTTTTTCATAGTTTAGAGGACGTGTACACATCCCAGTTAAAAACCATACAGAAGATGATCCTAAAAACTCAATCACAAATAGCACTGATTAAAAAGGTGTGTTTTTAAAAGACGTTTAAAACAGTCAACAGATCTGGCGTTGCGAATCACTGGCGGCAGCGAATTCCACAGAGCAGGTGCACAAACAGAGAATGCTCTCTGCCCATATGCCTTATTAAAGTTTCCATGAGGTGGCACCAACCGCAAAGAATCAGCTGATCTGAGATCTCTCACTGGGGTGTAAATTTTAAGCAAATCAATTAAATAAAGTGGTGCAAAGCGATGAATGGTTTTGTAGGTAGTTAACAAAATTTTGAATTTGATGCAAGCACCAACAGGCAGCCAGTGCAGATCAATAAGAGCAGGTGTGATGTGATCGAATTTCCAAGTCCGTGAGACGAGACGAGCCGCAGCATTTTAAAGTGATTGTAGGCGATCCAGCTTAGTCTTATTAACACCATACAGGAGACTATTACAATAATCAAGTTGGGTCGTAATGAATGCATGAACCATCTTTTCCGTTGTAGGTGTGTCCAATAATTGGCGGATCTTGCCAATTCTAGATAATGCGTAGAACCTTTCCTGCAGACATGGCTAATATGATCAGAAGCAGAACCGTCGTTGTTGAGTTTAACACCAAGATACACATACGTCTCAGTGTTTATTGTATGAGAATGGTACAGGTGTTGACAGATTTTGACATTGTTTGTTATCGTTTTCCCCTATTGCTGTTGCTGGTTTTAGTATTTGTTGTTTCTTTTTTAAAATATGTAAATCGCACTGAGACGTATGTGTAGTGCGTGTAAGAAATAATCTAACTCGCCTATCCTAAGGCTGGAAATTTTCACCGCATCTGATCTCAGGCGTGACGAAAACTGAATCACCTCTGTCTTATTGTCGTTGAGAATCAACATATTGGATCTCACCCACCTGCGAATTTCATCTATGCATATCTCAAGAGAAACTTGCACTTCATCAGGTCTCTTGCACACAACATAAATCTGCGAGTCATCCGCATACAACATGTAGTTGAAGTCGTGCTTGATAATGATGTCTTCAAGTGGCGCTGTATACAGTGTAAAGAGAATTGGTCCCAGAACAGAACCTTAGGGACGCCATATGTCATATTTGTACTGGGTGATGTAAATGAGTCTATCTTTACACGCTGATTACGATTGTTGAGATGGGATCCGAACCGTGATAGAGCTTTGCCAGTGATGCTAAAATGGAATTGAAGTCTGTAAAGGAGTACATCATGGTGAACCGTATCGAAGGCAGCTGACAAGTCAAACATGACCAGGAGAACATCTTTCTTTTCGTTGAGAGCGAGCATGATGTCATTATGCACACGCAGAAGGGCAGTCTCTGTGCTGTGGTGAGCGCGATACGCACTTGGTTAACTTGGTTAACAGTGAATGGTTAGCCAAGTGATTGTTCAATTGTGAAGCAGCAACCCATTCAAGTAATTTCGATAGAATGGCAGATTTGACAGAGGACGGAGTTTTTCAGACTGTTTGGATCAAGGTCCGGGTTTTTCAGCAATGGTCGAATGATCGCAGATTTAAAATGACTTGGAACGACACCAGATGATAGTGATGCATTAAAGAGATGCGTAATGAACAGTGCAAGAACAGAGGCGAATTTCTTGATATAGTTTGTTGGGAGGATATCCAGATCGCATGATTTTGGAGCTGCTTTTTTTTGATTTTGGAGTAGAGCTTTAGCGTTGATAGCTTTCGTATCAGATAAATCGGAGACGATCTTAAACAACTTCTTGTCATCTGCCTCTTGGATGCGAGCGCGATGGTAGTCGGCCTTTAATTCGTCACAGCGGCGAAAATATTCAATCCGCTTATCGGAAAAATCTGCCGATCAATCTCAAGCTTTGTCGAGCGATAGAACAAAGTTCATTCCACCGAACCAGGCCACGACAGCTTACATAATGTCATCGTCATGAAGAACAATGTTCAGCCTGGTAAATGTAAACCAAAGCCCCTCCTGAAACTTCTTATATTCATGTTAATCTCAATCGCAAATGATGTACAAACTGACCCAGGTCCAGCTGACAGTACTTCATATGTTTTGGAACCTAGCCTGTCAATAACGTTGGACCAAAGAGCTATAACATGTGATACCTTTGACCAGTGGTTCCACACAAGCTGCCGAGGAGTTCAGAGTGGTGCCTACGCCAAACCAGTAGAAAGCAGTGGTTTTCATTGAGACTGTATAAAATGTGGTTGGTCAATGCTAATTGCAGCTTGTCATGCTTTGCTTTATCAAGTATTGACACCTCCAATCCTTAGTGTGTTCTATTAGATTTATCGATACATGGAACCTTCCCAGTTGATGTGTCCAATCCTTACGTCGACTCTTGAAAGGAAACAAATAAGGTCGTCTGCAAAACGCTCAAAGCCAATCTGTATTCTGAACATTAACTGCCAGTCAATGAAGAAGGAACTCTGCCATATTGAAAATATGCTGGCCATTACCAAACCAGATATTGTCATCGGTACTGAAACATGGCTTGATCCATCAATAAGTGATAGTCAAATATTTCCATCTAACTTCAAACTCTGGAGAAAAGGCGGAGCAACTAGTACTGATGGAGGAGTCCTGATTTCTCTCAGTGACACCTACCTAAGTTCTGAAGTAAATGAGTTACAAACAGATTGTGAAATTGTATGGACAAAGATCCAACTTGCCAGGAATAAGAACCTCATTGTCTGCTCTTGCTAAAACCCGATAACCTTGACTGAAAAGAGTTTATCACAATTTGAAATATCCAATAATATGGCTTGCAAAATGCATGCTTAATTAACGGTGGCGACTTCAAGCTCCCGGGAGGGAATAGGAAATCACAAAATACAAAACCAAGTGCACAGTATGCCAGTATTTATTATAAGTTTAAGATATCTTTGATCATAATGGTCTTGTTGAAGACCCAACTAGAAACACAAATACCTTTCAACGTATTGAAACGATGCCTGGTATCTCTGATCATGATATAGTGTACATAGAAGTTAACATAAACCCCTTCCGTAATTAACAGAAACCTCGCAAGATACCATTGTACAAAAAGTCAAATGGGAAAGTATACAGCAGGATATGACATCACTACCCTCAAATTGAGAAAATTGTGAAAGATAATGGAAGTGTGAACGATCTATGGAATACTTTTAAAAAGTCCCTAGAAAAGTTAATGTTACATTATTATGGTATTAGGGGTAAAAGCCTAAAATTGATACAGTGTTTCTGTGACATCATAGCTAAGTTATAGTTCTAGAAGGTGAATTCTCCAGTGCTTTAACAATCAAGTCTGGTATCCCACAAGGGTCCGTATTAGGCCCATCTTTGTTCTTGTTCTACATCAATGACATCCATGAAAGTATTCAATCTACAGTTCGTCTGTTTGCAATTACTTATTTTACTATTACATCAGAGTGAGATTGCCAAAATCTTCAGATTGATCTTGATCGTCTAGCTATCTAGGCAGATAAGTGGCTAATGTCCAGACAAGTGCCAAGTACTTTCGGTCACTAGAAAACGTAAACCGCCTATGCATGACTAGGAACTAGATGGAAAAATGATAAAGCATAAACGATCAGAAAATATATGGGATGCATATGGACATCTGAACGAGATTTGCACGATCATATAAACTCTCTTTGTAACAAACCTAATAAAACTCTAGGTTTCCTTCGCAGAAACCTCCACATTAGCTCCCGCTCTATGAGAAAAAATTCTACAAAGCTCTTATTAGACCTACGTTGAAATATGCACCCACTGTGTGGGATATGTACAGACAGATTGGTGTCATTAGTATTGAAAAAGTACAAAGACAATCAGCCAAATATGTCTTTAATGGGCACCGTACCCAATCCAGTGTTCACATCATGTTGAACAAATAAGATTAGAAAACGTATCCCTATATACCAAAAATCAGACCTCTAGCTCTGTTGGCTTGCCCAGAATTAGATACGTGCATATTTAATGAGGTACAGGATATGGTACCATAAGGTCTCCCATCATACCAAATATGAAGGGTTTTAGCCCTTGTGGTTACTGAGTTATGGACAGATATGTATATTGAGGTCAAAGGTCATCGAGGTCATGTGACATTTGGTGAAAAAAATTGATTTCCGTAGTTATTCTTTATACCAAAAATCAGACCTCTAGCTCTATCAGCTGGCCCAGAATTAGATATGTGCATAATTAATGAGGTTAAGGATGCTGCGTCATAAGGTCTCCCATCATACTAAATATTAATGGTATGGCACTGTGGGTTACTGAGTAATGGACAAATATGTATATTTGGCGTCAAGGTTCATCGAGGTCATGTGAGATTTTGTGAAAAAAATTGTTTTCAATACTTATCCCTATATACCAAAAATCGGACCTCCAGCTCTATGTGCTTGCCCAGAATTAGATATGTGCATAATAAATGAGATACAGGATGTGCTGGTCATATGACATTTTGTTAAAAAACCTTAACACTGATACATGTCCCTGTGTACCAAAAATCAGAACTCTAGCTCTAGTTTGAAGAGAGATATGTGCATAATCAATGAGGTATAGAAACATGCTAGGGTCATAGGTCAAGTTCATCCTCAAAATTTTATTTGCAGTTTGATTCCCTGTTGGTCATTGTTCAGGAGTCACAAGCCCCCAGTCCCCCAGGACTCTTACATAGGCCAGAATAAGCCATTGGTATAGCTTAGCTGCAGAGGTATAAGGGAGGTCATTTAAGGTTAATGAAAAATCAGAAAAATAATACTTTAAAAATCTTCTTTAAACGGCAAGGTGAAAATTCTTGAAATTTGGTATGTAGCATCAAGGTAGTATGGTCTAAAAGGCTCCCAACAGATTTTCGATTTTTCAATTTTTATGCAAATTAGGTGAAATTAAAATTTTTAATAATTAATAACAGCCAGGTCATGTATCCCATCAAAATACGAAGGGTCAGGTGCACCAGTACTCAGTATGCCTAATAAGCCCTGCAAGTTTGAAAAGGCTGCGCGCAACGGTTTTGGAGATCTAGCTTTGCAAAGAATTTACTGAAGAAGAAGAGGAAAAAGAAGAAGAAGTGATCCTGAGTAAATACAATAGGGACAAGCCCCATAGGGCTTTGTCCCCCAATTATATATTTCCAAGGGCTGGCTCATGATGTTAACTCACTCATACTTTGAATGACAAATTTGTCGATCTGAAAAAAATGTTACCGTCCATGCTAAAATTCTGACTTCACATAAAAAGCACGTCTCGCGTAAATTTCATGTTTATGGTCCTTTATATTTATTTGACCATTGAATTGTTTCAGCGATGTTGATTTCCGATTAATTCAACGATTTCAAATAAAAATATTTTTCCTGGTCGAATAAAGAGATATTTTAGTAGTTCTGTAGAAATGATCCGAAATAGCGCAGTATCTGGTACGATGTGTACGCTAGAACTCTATAGCTCGAGTGACATGTTTCCGGGTTTGCCCCTCCAACAGCACTGCGGTCACTCCATAATCCTTTGCGATTTCCAAGATGGTGGTTAATACAGCTTTGAGCTATACACACATTGACAGTGTATATACACAGAGACAGTGTATACACACAGTGACAGTGTATATACACACAGTGTATTCATGCACGGTGACTGTTTACACATCCTGTACATGAGTCATCATCATGTACATTGGATTTTCAAAGATACAGGGAACTCTACCTATCGCATTACCTTGGTTTATGGGATTATTGTTACATCATATTTATTAATCTTTGTTTTGATTTCTTTTAAGTTGAAAGAGAAGGGGGCACAAAAGAAAGCTGCCATAGAGTTGAGAGAGGGAACAACATACCAGATGGAAATCGGTCTCTCTGACCATGCAGCGCAGATGGAATACCCAAACCACTGTCCCCACCTACCAAGATTTTACTACAATCTGGAAATCACATGCACACCTGTTATATTTGGTGTTGAAACTACATCTGCATGTATGTTTGATAATATAAATGGAAATATACTTGGATAAGGTTCATTCTTGATATGATATACTGTACTTTGAAACTATACAGCAGGGTTCTCCCGAGGACAAATTATAGAATACTGATGATTTACATAACAATACATCTAATTGTTATGGTAATGAGTTTATATTATTTTGAAAAAATTAAAGAGTGGAAGCAACTACTCTATAAAGCTCTGGGGAGAACACTGTAAAAAGATCAAGTCAATCCAACCTGAGATCAGAATCATTTCTAGCTACTATAGACTGTGATTCCTTCAAAATTTGTTTAATTTTATAGTTTTATTAGTGGAATATGCACATTTGTATGATTTTCACTTACATTAGATTTCAGCACATGTATACTGTTCTTACCTGTACATAATGACTTTTGTAGTTAATAAATGTGAGATTATCGTACAACATACAAACTAGTACAGACTTTCATGTTTCATGTTGATAAGCTTTTAAAGCATATATTTCACCCCCTCAAATTTTAATGACTGGCAGGCTGTATTTTAACAATTTGTTACTATAGCAAATAATCAACATTGGAGTTAGTACAAGTAGAATTCATGCTGTAAATGCCTTGAGCCAATCACATGTAGAACAGTTACTCTTAGGGTCAAATGATTACCCTTTGAATTCTGTATTTATTACGCCAAAATTTTTGTGCAACATTTTACATTTTTATTAATTTTTCTGTAATCGTTTTGATAACTTTTGACCAAATGGACATCACATTTCATAGACTTTCCATTTTTTTATCAAAATTTGGGCAATGATCTGAAAAAAGGTCTTGATAGATTTAGTAAAGATGCTAAAAATTGACTTTGACGCTCAAAGAGTAAACAATGATACAGGCATAATGATAGGGGTATGAAGAGAGACTGACAAATGCATATAAACTATGTACCCTCATGTGAGTTTTCTTCTGAATTTGTGAGAAATGACAAGTATTTATCGACAAAATGCTTTAAATTTGAATAAATGAATACCCTTTATGTTTGAACATTCACTTACGGCAACAGTACATTATCTGTAGGAAACATTAGCCTTGCTGCATAAACCATAAGGTTATCATAACCTGCATGGACAGTATTGAAAGATCCATGGACAACTGAAACTAAATAATCAGTAGGCTAGGGGCTCTGAAAATGGCCTTGTTTGACTGGCTTTGCCAGTGTAAAAAAAAAGAAACTTTCAGTATTACAAAATCAGGCAGGTTTCAAAATTTCATTTTCATTTTAAATTTTAGTGACCACTATGACGTCTTATATACGATATTTGGACCCCCTAAGTTACTGATTTTCTCAAGCAGGCGCAGCCAAAATTCAGATCCATTTCATACAGCATTGGTTTAACTTGTACATAAAAGTTGATTTATTTAAAAATCAAGCATGGTGACCACCAAATGTTAAAGCTGCAAAATAATCACTTGGAAGTTAAGTATCAGTTGACCAAGTGTCATCAAAATGACATGGGATTTCATGGAGGTACACGAGTAACAATATTAGTCAAATGTTAAAGGTTCAAGTCCACAATAGATCATTAATGTCATAAATTCATTGGTTTTTATATAGTTTATGTTGAATTCTTTATTATTCCATTGCTCGCAAGTCACTTTCTTAGTCTAAAACACACTGGCCAAACATATTTTCTGATGGTAGAGAGATTTTCACTTTCCTAGGGAATCTTATTCAAAGCTTGTTTCCATGGAAACAAGCACTGTGACCACCTTTTTTTATTTTTTGTCAAGTAGTCACATGTCAAAGATGACCTGTGCCAATTTTCATGAAAATGACATGCATTTTGAAAGCGGCCGAATTCGCTGTGTTTTACCTTAAGTCGTGATTAGGAGAAGTGTTTAATGTTTTTCCCAGCAAATGTGGCACGAATACGCTTCTGTATCACAAATCAATTTCTTATAAGTCGAAATCTTTGGTAAGCTAATCATTTTTATGTGTACTTTCTGTGAGAGGTGTTAATTCCAATCATAGATCTATGCCATATGAACGAACGATTCATAACCGCAAAGGAAGGCTACTATGCAGCGGTTCAAGGTAACTTAAGAGGTTTTTGTGACATATTATCTCACTTCAATTACAGATGAGTGATAGACTTCTCGTATGTTGACACTATGAACTATGGTATTACAGAATGTAACCATACTGTCTAATTGTGAAGTAGATCAGTATAATTTGGGGGAAAATTTAATTTGATGACAACCTTGTCGAATTTTGCATGAGCAAGTATGCCGTATTGCTATATGAGAGAACACATTAGCCATAAAAAATCCAAAATGGCCGCATTTTGCAATATAGCCGCAAAATAAACTAAATTGTACCTTCAGGCAGTAAAACATATTATTTATAAGGTCAAAATTGCAATTTTATGTCTATCATGCTTTTGGACACAACTTCAATTAAATTTATCGATGTGTATTGTGTTTTGGGGTATTTCATTAAAGATAGCATATGCCTTGAAATGAAAATCAAATTACCACATGCATTCTCAAAATCAAGGATAAAGCTAAGGGGTCAAAGTGCAAAGTTCCTTTTAGAGGAAAATGCAAATAGTTTACCGAAATTTGCAAACCTAACTGTTGCCTAGGGGATTAATATATTTTCCGTTTTCACAAAAATAAACGGTGAAATCTTTATTTTCATAAAGAGCTTCAAAGTGAGTCGTCAGAAAGGCATTCTAAAACTGCAGAGTCTCACTATCTGTCCCCGAAGCGCATTCTACTTTAGACCCATGAATATTTAAGGCTATATTTTCAAACATTTTCCGTTGCTTTTCCCATAGTGCCTTGCCTGATAAGTTCATTCCTCACAAATGCACTGAGTTAAGCTCTCGATATTTAGCAATTTAAACACCATTCACATCCGGAACATCTAAAACTGCTTTGTAAGGATTCACTATGTTTCTCAAACTCTCAATATTTTAAATGTCAGTCATCTGGCGACTTCTCTGCCTGTCCTCACATTTAACAAGCCTGTGTGTGAGTACAGGGACCTAAAATACACCAAGGGACCATAAACTTAACGCGAAATTTTCCAAAATAATATCTAAGGCTGGTGAAAATTATTTGTCGCGATCTCGGACTTTTACCATTTTCTTGGACCAGTCTAAGATTTCTTTTTTCCAACCTGGGAGTCGTCCGAGATATTCCTTTTTCATAAATTGTTACATGTTCCCTGTCCATTAAGCAAGCACAGGTGACTTTTTTTCTTTTTAATGTTTGGTCGATTTCTAATTATGGCTAGTTTAATACTTTTTCAACGTGTTTAATCGCTTAATCATGCATTACATTTGTAACAACTAATGTACTGTTCGAGACAAGGCTGTTTATTTTCGATTAACGAGTGTAACAAAGTAAACTCAGAATCTACATATAATATATGTGTGTCGTACTTAAGCAGCCATATAGGCAATCTTACTGCCTGAGGTATAGTTGTCTGTTGGTGGATTTTGGGAACTTTTTCTTGATGGATGAAGCCAAAGGGAAAAGTAAAACCCGTAATATTACAATATGGGCAATTCGTTCCCCAACCAAAGGTCAACAATAGCAACTATCAATGTGTGACTGGTTTTAGGCGGCAACATATCGAAGGACAAGTTCAAAGCAAATTGAAGAAATTTTACATTTTTGGCTGAAATTGCATTTCCTATAACTGAAGTAAACATATACGACAGTATAAATGTAACTGCACATAATCACAGTCGTTGTTTGTATGGTTCTATGTAGGCATGGTTTAAACACAGTAAAACTTTAGTGTAAATTTGAAGGAAACTATTCAAACAAACACTTAATTTAATCAAATATATCCTATTTTAACACAATTCCCCCTTATTCCAAACCTTTCACTTCTTAGATAAAGCTTTACAGACAACAAATCTGATCTTCTATGACGGACTGCATGCAGAAAAATAATATAAAATGTTTATGACATTAGATTTTACAATTTAACATAAGTTCATAAATCATTGCGCTGATCAGCCTGATACAATACCACATACAGTGTTTCTTTGATCTTTCCTACTCCTGTCGATAGCGGCATAACTCAGTAACTCAGTATATTTAGCCACAAGCATTTTCCACAGACCACCTTTGCAGCTGTTATGTGCATGCCTGTAGTTGTGTGATAGAAGAGTAAAAATCTAACAGTATCCTACTGTCAAAAACTTGTCAAAGAAAGAGGTCGGTGCGAAAACTGAAGATCACGACAAATGCTGTGTGCTCTTCGCAGCTTGTTGTATGGCGGCAAAGTATAGTACATCGGAATATGATAACGGTAAGAGACGTTGGTAGAGTATCGTTACAAGGAAGCCTTCGAACAAACAATGATTGCCATACAAAGTCCTTGCTCGAGAGATCCCAAAAGAAGTTCTAACCCTGAATGATATTGTAAATTTTGAAAATATCCCTTTACCCTCATTCGAAAGTTGGGCTCTTCGGCAATATTAAAGAATATGGCGGAATGGACACCTAGATGATAAAGAATTACAAATAACTTTTAAAACTCACCTAAAGACAGCAACAACTTGACAATTGATGGTGTGTGTTTTTGGATGGTATAACAATGATATCAGGGTTGTCTTTGGAACTATTCAGAACTTTGCTGTGTTCTGTCAAGTTAAGTGATTGACTGTAGCTTTTAAATTCTGCTATAGTTAATGTTTAATTTTTGATTTGTGCAATCTTTAGCTGCGACTGAAGGATGCATTGTTCCATTTATGCAGTTGGTAATAACAATAGCACAATATCATTTGGCAATCTTTCAAAAAATGTAATTTAGGTATTTCAGGTGTGTCCGACAGCCATTTTCAGAAATAAACTCGAAAGTCGCAAGAGACGTATGTAATACGGAGAGAGAGAGAGAGAGAGAGAGAGAGAGAGAGAGAGAGAGAGAGAGAGAGAGAAAGAGAGAGAGAGAGAGAGAGAGAGAGAGAGAGAGAGAGAGAGAGAGAGAGAGAGAGGTATCTGATTTGTTTTTATTTATCACCAGAGTTTCGAAACTTCCCGAATCTTACGAATACCTGGACCTCATTAATTTTTTTGTCATGATCGTCCACAAACTATTGACATTATGACATTACATTCCAGTTTGTGAGGAGAGTGACAAGGGAGAATTCATGCAAAAAAAAGCAAACATGAACTAATGGAAATGCATTTGTGCAATGGCGTTTGTTCTGTTAGTGCTTGTTTACTGTTCTTTGATAACTCGAATGTAGAGTCCTTTGTGTAATTCACTGGTGTCCGGGAAGTCGTAAGATTCATGCTCCTTTCGTTGCGGTCGTGGGATGTTTTGAGACTCGAGTGAAAATAAAAACAAATCTCTCTCTCTCTCTCTCTCTCTCTCCTCTCTCTCTCTCTCTCTCTCTCTCTCTCTCTCTCTCTCTCTCTCTCTCTCTCTCTCTCTCTCTCTCTCTCTCTCTCTCTCTCTCTCTCTCTCTCTCTCTCTCTCTCTCTCTCTATATATATATATATATCACTCTAACACACAATATTACATATGTTTGTTGTGACATTCGAGAATGTTTCAGAAAATGGCATTGTGACATCTGAAATAACTGAAAATGCATTTTTGGAACGTTGCCAGATGATATTGTGGTACTGTTGTACCAGATTTATCTATAGAACAATGCATTCTCCCGTCAAAGCTAAAGATTGCAGTAATCAATAAATAAACATTACCTATAGCAGAAGTTACAACATAGAATCAATCGCTAAACTTGACAGAACACATATTCTGAAATGTAGCCAAAGAGCCCCATTTTGCGAAATAGCGTGATGGATATATTCAAAATTTACAATCTCATATGAGGTAAGAACTCCTTTTGGAATCTTTCGAGCTAGTATTTCGTATGGCCGTCAGAATCGGTTCTAAGGCGGCCTTGTAACGATACTCTACCAATATCTATGACTATCATCATATCTGATGTACGATACTTTGCGGCCATGCATAAAAGCTGTGAAGAGCACACAATATTTGTCGTGATCTACAGTTTTCGCACCGACCTCTTTCTTTGACAAGTTTTTGACAGTAGGATACTGTTAGAACTTTACTCGTCCATCACAAAAGTGCAGGCATGCACGTAACACCTCCAAAGGTGGTCTGATTGGTGAGTTATGCTGCTTTTGACGGGGGTAAAAAGATCGAACAAACACTATTGATGGCATTGTATCAGGCCGATCAGCGCAATGATTTATAAACTAATGTTTAATTTTGAAATATAACGTAAAAAAATTATTCTTGTACAACAGTCTTTTGTTAGTATGGTCGGCAGTACATGGTCATGTGTTATGTGATGTAATCTTTTACAAGTTTTCAGGGAAATAATCAGTTTTCGGTATCAACTGTATGATACGTGCTAATTCTTACACATGTATATTGTTTGTTCAAACTATGCAATGGATTGCAACTTAGTTTTTTCTGCTTTTAGGTTTTTCTTCGTACATCTACAGCCGGTAGTAAGCTAAGGTAAACGCATAATTTTATCGGTATGATTAATTGAAATTATCTAAACCAGTGTGGGGATGGATAATAATGAAATGCTACTTTTTAAAGATAATCAAATACTCTAATGGTAGTGCAGATAAGCGGCAATTCATTAAAAATATGATCAGGCATCGAAATTGGCATGTGTGTGTTGTTTTAACTATTTAAACAATGTTAGCCATGCAAAAATCCAACTTTGATGCCACTTCCCAAGCAGGCCGCCAATAAGTTTGCGGTAAGATTGTTTTTTCATGGTTTAGAGGACGTGTACACATACTCTAAACTTTTGGTGGCTAAATATGTTTTTGATACGCTGATTCTATTAATTTTGTTAGTCTTGCAAAAATTGTACAGCTTCATTAGGAATGTTTCTATCTTTTATCAACATTGAGAAAATCAAAAATATGTAAAGGAGGTAAAACCGACAGCCACAAAAAGTAATCAGATCTTTATTTTTGGTTGCTAAACAAATAAAAAGCCCATGGTCCGGTATCAGCAGTTTTCCCGTTAAAACTTGTTTTTACATTATGAGACCACGCGATCATTACAGTCTCCACTTATTGTTTCCATGATTGACAACATCTGTCTTGCATCATTTGAAAACATAAAATACTGCAATACATATTCTGTTGACCACAATTTTGCAATGCTATTAATTAAAATGTCATGCAATACCGGCACACACTGGATACCATTATTGTTACGAAACCCATGCATAGAGTTTCTGGTATTTTGTGTCCCACTCTCGAACGATCAAATATCATAGAATGTAAAAAATATCAGCCTCTCCTGAGAGTGCTGCTGAAATGGATTGACAATCTAGACATTGTTGCAAAACTAGGAACATGGAGAGCCAGTGGATTAACATTTATGTATTTTCTGGTTGACATATTGCTTCTGCTTTCAGGTGAAATGTAAAGAGTCAGCGTGGAGCCTTTGGATTGTGTTTGAAAGCCAAACTAACAGAAACGTCACTACGTAGGTATGTCCGATACTACTAAAAACTGCTTGACTGAATTCTAGTAGATGATGTGCCACTATATGCTACGAAAGGTGCAAATCAACTACTGCGACACGATCCAAAACGTGTAAATCTAGCAAGAGTAATGAATGACATATCTCGCAAATGTTTTGAACATTCAGTGAAATATATCGACACTCACTCGCAAGTTACCTTGTCGCTGACTTTGTCGAAAGTGAAATGTCCCAACTGTCGTAGTCTACCATGAAATCAAAAAATGTCCCCTAGCACGCCAGGTCTTCGTTTAGCAGTGGGTTCGGGATCACTTAATTATCTGTCGCGACACTTTGACTTCATCTTGGTCGTTTGAAGTTCTCGTAAGATACGCCTGATTGCCACACAGCGGCAGCCATGTCAGTTCATGTCCATGCGTATTTATCTATGTACGTAGTCATAATGTGCAATGTACGTTGGTGGCAACTGCGCCGCCAATGGGCGGTTAACTCGAAAAGCGGAAGTAAAATCCTCGCTGAGATCACACATTTCACCTGAGTTATCGTTTCCAAAACTAACACCGATCGAAATGACTGAGACGAAAGTTGCGCAAAACATGAATTACACTGCGAGAGCAGTCCGAGACATTGCGCAACTAGCGCGCAAATAAACGTTAGCGTGAACACCGTTCCCTATCCCCGTACCCGGCCCTTGGCACGGACATGTAAGCTTTCCCCTATGCTTTATCGAGATCACTTTATGTTTATACTACTCTGGACCCCTTCTCATCCATGGTTTGGCCCGAACCTGATTTGATCAATATTGGCTTTGGACTAGCTCTGCATGGCAGGGCTGTGTGTTACTGGCGTTAGACGGCCACCCAATGGGAGGCCGTATAGCGCTGGTAACACACAGCCCTGCCATGCAGAGCTAGCTTTGGACCAGTTTACTGAAAATTTGGGTAGGAACTGGTAAAACCAACAATGTTTTCTTGACACAAAAATGTGGCAGAAGCAGAGACACGTGATGTATGTTCATTCTTAGGGGTAAGGAAGTACATAATTTTATAGATGTGTATCATAAGTACAGAACTGAACACGTTACCACTAAACTTTGTTGTTGTCGAATTTCTGTTCAATACTTGAGGCTTCAGAAAGATAAAACGAGCCCATGATTAAAAACAGAATGGAACCCTGTGGTACATCACATTTGATTTGCCTGTAACAAGAAGTTTTACCATTGACAATTACAAATTGATTACGATTTGATAAATAACTATGAAATAACTTTAGTGATGGGCCCCGCACTCCAAAATGATGCAGTTTGTGAAGAAGGATATCATGATCTATAGTGTCAAAGGCTTTTTACAACTCAACAAAAATACCTAATGTAAAATAGCCAAGGTCCATCTTCTCTGTAAGATCAGCAACAGTGTCAGCGAGGGTAACTTTAGGACTTTACTTTTTGCGAAATCCATACTGTGTATCAATTAAAATATCGTACTTGTCAAGAAAAGAAACCAGCTGTTTATTGATAACTGCATCAGAAAATTTACTAAAGACTCGCAAGATTGAAATTGGCCTGTAATTTCCAACATCAAATGGACAACCTTTTTTTATCCCGAGTCCCTTTCTCAATCCGAGTCTCCCTCCCTAATGAAGCCTCAAATTTCCAAGTATGCCCTAAAATTATGCAGTCCCCCTCAATATGTTTCTGAAAGCATTCTAAGAGGCACTTTTCAATTCACCACTCACACCTGATGCGTAATTAACTCCATTGGCTAGGCAAATACCAATTATTACATAAAAATCTCTCCCTCACATCGAAAAAATATCAGCTAACAACCTACGCCCACGCTTCACGCAAGCTTTATTGATAAAGATACTTTCGCAAACACTAGTAGTATATTTTGCTCTACAATTCACTTTTTATTGCCCTGATAAGGTTTGTGATAGCGAGTATGTGAGTGCGAGTGCTTCATGACCTCTACAGTAGGGAGGCCCAAGGTGTTATGCCTGTTTAGGCTATTTTTACAACCTTTATAAACAAAAAGAATGGTAGCATTCGATAACTGTCACGTTCTTAAATAAGTAAAAGTATTTTCTTCTGATAAAACGTTGTTTTGAACTACCATTGTTTTTCTTACCCTCAGTTTTCATGGTCTAAAATTTGGAAAATCTGCTATGGTCAGTGCGTTTATATACGTGACCTGGTTTCAATAATACAAAAGAGCACCACCAACAGCTAACAGTACTTAGTGTTTTTAAAAAGCCCTGAGTGATATATGGATGTTTAACTACCTTTCCACTTGAAATCTACATGGATTTTAGCCAATCAGAGGAGATGTTCAGAAAAAAACTTGGCTTCTTCTTTTATTTTGAGGATGTTCCTCTAGCTGTCACAAGTGGCCGGAACACGCAGTAAACTGTGTAAGTACCACATATTTTTTATGATTTATGGCATTTCTGATTTTCATAATTTAAAATATGAACACAGATATTTGGATTATTTTATAATCAGTGTATCATCTATCCTAATTTCAGATAGTTCCGCTCAAAAATGTTTGCATGGATCGAATTTTCCAACACCGCGGCGTACACTGTACCATGCCAAAGCTAGTTAATGGCGGCGGACGCCATGCATTTCCCTCGTACATCGTGGCTTCGAACCCAAACATGTAAATGTTGTTAACGTCGCCTTTGTTTGAAAGTACAGGGTGCCTCTGTGTAAGCCATGTTGTCATTAGGAGAGGAAGGGAACTATGTTTCATTTTTGATGTAGATTCGTCTAATATTGAATCGTTTTTGTCGATCACAACGTGGCTCACAAAATCGTAAATCACTTCCTGGTTTTCAATCGTACTGTAAAGGGTTTTCTTTCATGATTTGGTACTATTGTTTCCACCGTGATTACTTGGACTGTTTGGAGTATCGTATTCTGTTGAGTTCTTAATTTAGTAATTAATTCATTTCATTTATCGTCAGTTTCTGTTCAGTGCGATTACGGCGATGATGTATGACACACTCCCGAATCATATATGAATCGTTTATTAATGTAGTTTTTTTTTCTCTGATTTTTGATACTTCATACTTAGGTGATGGATGATTTTATTGCTTGTGCTGTGCTTTCCCAGTCTGTCCTTGCTCTATCTTCTGTGCCTATTAAACAATTTCTGCTGCTCCTTGTAATGTCAATAGTGAATTAACTGACAACATAATTTGTTGTCTTAGAAATAAAGACCAGGGACATAGAACAACATTTTTTCTACTTCCCTTTTCCTGTTTCTGAATTAAAGACTTGTAATATAACCAGTGTTAATATGTTTATTGTATTTCCATGATTATTCGCTGCTAAGTTTTGCTGAAATAACACATTAGATAAATAGCAAATTTGGAAGAAAGTTACATAATTATGTTCATTTAATCATACCGTTTCTAATTGTATACATTGAGATCTTGCCTGATGGTAAAGTGTGCCAGTGAATCTCACAATACATGGACAAACAGAAAAATCCTGGAGCTTACTTCTTCAGTAAAAGGTTTGGAGTACTGTTTGGTTGCCACCCCTTCACTCCCCCTTACCTGGCTACAGCAGTATGCTGCAGTCAACATGGCAGACAGGACAGAGACACAGCTCGTGTAAAATGTAGTACATAGTTAAGGCGATACTGAAGGATTCAACGCGCACGTTGGTTGCTATCGCTGGCTATCACTGGCAATGTTTAAAACGTGCACTTTTGCATGTGCTAAATCTACCGTTCTGTTGTTTTCTATGGATTTTTGATTCCTGGTATTTTGAAAATGCTCAAAATCTTTCAACTCTCTTAAATGTAAACCAATTTGGCTGATTTTTGTAGGATTATTGAAGTCATAGATGAGAATATAGATAAGCATGCGTTTCTAAAAATTCCGGACAGTTTATGAGATATTGCCGTAAAACCCTTCAAAATTTCACAAAATGACACAGTAGATATTTTCCTGTTCAAAAATCGTTTGTACCTGAACAGATAACCTAATCCATGCTAGGGGCTCTAAACAGGTATCTCATGTGTTACATTCTGAAATTTTGGAAAATTTGGTGCAAATTTGTAGGAGCTGAAACGTTTTAAAATAGAGCTGTGAAAATTTGTATATGAGTGACGTCACTGATCAATCGCGCGACAAACCTGCGTCTTTTGGAATTGTATGGTTCTGTAAATCTTTATTATGCAAAGAAAACCATGAAAACTTTGCATTTTGATTGATTTTGGAAATTACCCTTAGCAACCGTTGCTTAGCAATTTGAATCCTTTGGTATCGCCTTAAATAGTATGAACAGCTAGTGAGAAAGTTTCAGAAAGCAGAAATCAGCATGGTAACATTGTGTCTTACCTTTGGAACTCTGCATGGGTCTAACGTTATCCCATTCCTGACTTGAAGCCACCATCATTCTTACCAGCTGTTTATCGAAATCCACCAATGAGTTACAATGAAGTGATGCAAATTGACATTGTGGGTTATGCATTACCTCTATCATATGATCAAGTGATCAACCAGGTGCTTACCATTATATTAGCCATACTGCCCATCCCCACTATCAGAATAGATGTGCCGGATACTTACTGTGATATGTCAGCAACGACCTATCTGTATGTTACTGAAGGTGATCTGCTGGAGAACTTACCATGATGTTAGATGATGATGATGGTAACTTACCTCTGGTTAAAATGATTGGTGCATTGTTATGCAATTCAGATGATGATTGAGACCATAACCTTACCTCTCTCAACAATATATACATTTGACAATGGTGACCATGATGGTGATGACCAGCTTTTACAGGAAAACTGGACCCTTTCCAGTTGATAAATTAAACCCCACAGCAAAGCACTGTAAAATGTATTCATAGTGTTGATCTGTCATGGACCTTATTCGAAGCTGCTAAGCTGCTACCTTTAAGGAACTTTAACAATTTTTCTACTGGTATGGGAAAAATTTTCATGTTCTACTTCTTCAGCAATACTCTTGCAAATTCTTTTGAAAATTCAAGCAAACACCACAAATGTGTAACGCATTAAAATTTAGTCAAAAATTGTGATGAATACTACAAAGTAATGACTGTTTGGTTTTTACTATTTCAAGAATAACAAAACAAAACGAAAACCATAGCACAGAATAAGGTCCATTGTAATATGTTGGTACGACGTGTAGAAATTGACAAAGGCTGCTGGCATGGTTCATAGGAAAGCATGTATTACCTTTCACCCTGTGAGTGAATTCAGACAGCAAAAAGTACAGATTTCAAGACGATTTTTTTCAACAATTTTAAAGTTGACAAATGATACAAATGACAAAAGTTCACTATATTTAAGAACTCTTTCGAATGGATCTACTGAAGTAGGAAGAACTTCGCCCGTCTTTCTTATTTTACTCCTAAAATGTCGTAATTTGACCTACCAGTAAAATATCTAATTTGCATAAAATCTGCATATTTTTGAGAAAAAATTAGTTTTTTCAATGTTAATCGCTTAATTAAGCAATAATTTAACATCTGAAAATTGTATTTATTTTGACTCAAAGATAACAAATTTACCTTTTTAGCCGAATTTTATCAAATTTTCATGGTAGTAAATGATGGATTTTATGTTTTACAGATAGAATAAATTTCTTCGTCATATCATATTTGTTGAAATTTGTTGTAATTTATTTGAAATTGGGTAATTATCATCAAACTAATACTTCTAAACATTCATTTCAGTGGTTTTTCTTCAAAATATTTGATCGTAAAGTGGTGAATTTGTCCTGTTTTGCACCCTTCTCAAATTTTTGAAAATTTTAAGCCCAAATTTTCTCTAATTTCTTGTCGGCGAAAGCTCTGAAACATTGACACTAATATCTCTATACTACGGTTAAAACAAAACCTCACAGAACAAGCTTGTACTGCCATAAAGAATTTTAATAGTGCAAACTCAAAAAAGTGATTTGCTCGTGATATAGACCCCTATCATGTCCTCCCTATCTACAGCGTGTAGAGGGGCCATAGCTAGAACATTTGTAACAACTTAGCTCGATTATTGAACTACTCTTTTTAAGTGTAAGGATTTGGCCGAACAGTTTTGATTGCGTTGTCTTCGGTAGGTAACTTGGTGCTTAGTGTCTTCACATTTCAATTCTCAAAGAAGAGCAACAAAGCATTAAAAGGACAAACGCCATTGCACAAATGCATTCCCTTTGGTTCATTTAAGCTTAAAGGCGCCCTTCTCAATCCCTGGTTCTCGCATTAGCTAATGTGTCAACAGCCCATTATCAGTTTGTCATTCTTTTGTTTTCCAATGAATATTTTATCAAGGAAATAATATTTATATAAGATAAATCTGATAATTGAGTGGGGCTTTAATGCTTTAATTGCGTGAATTCTCCTTTGTCATTTTCCTCACAAAATGCACTTGATATCCAGGAATTCCTAAGATTAATGCTCGTCTTGCGACGATCGTGGTTTTAAAACTCCAGTGAGAAATAAGAAATACAAACCAACCGGATTCTCTCTCTCTCTCTCTCTCTCTCTCTCTCTCTCTCTCTCTCTCTCTCTCTCTCTCTCTCTCTCTCTCTCTCTCTCTCTCTCTCTCTCTCTCTCTCTCTCTCTCTCTCTCTTCTCTCTCTCTCTCTCTCTCTCTCTCTCTCTCTCTCTGACACACACAATATTACATATGTTTGTTGTGACATTCGAGAATGTTTCAGAAAATGGCATTGTGACATCTGAAATAACTAAAATGCATTTTTGGAACGTTGCCAGATGATATTGTTGTACTGTTGTACCAGATTTATCTATAGAACAATGCATTCTCCCGTCAAAGCTAAAGATTGCAGTAATCAATAAATAAACATTACCTATAGCAGAAGTTACAACATAGAATCAATCGCTAAACTTGACAGAACACATTCTGAAATGTAGCCAAAGAGCCCCATTTTGCGAAATAGCGTGATGGATATATTCAAAATTTACAATCTCATATGAGGTAAGAACTCCTTTTGGAATCTTTCGAGCTAGTATTTCGTATGGCCGTCAGAATCGGTTCTAAGGCGGCCTTGTAACGATACTCTACCATATCTATGACTATCATCATATCTGATGTACGATACTTTGCGGCCATGCATAAAAGCTGTGAAGAGCACACAATATTTGTCGTGATCTACAGTTTTCGCACCGACCTCTTTCTTTGACAAGTTTTTGACAGTAGGATACTGTTAAACTTTACTCGTCCATCACAAAAGTGCAGGCATGCACGTAACACCTCCAAAGGTGGTCTGATTGGTGAGTTATGCTGCTTTTGACGGGGGTAAAAAGATCAAACAAACACTATAGATGGCATTGTATCAGGCCGATCAGCGCAATGATTATAAACTAATGTTTAATTTTGAAATATAACGTAAAAAAAATTATTCTTGTACAATAGTCTTTTGTTAGTATGGTCGGCAGTACATGGTCATGTGTTATGTGATGTAATCTTTTACAAGTTTTCAGGGAAATAATCAGTTTTCGGTATCAACTGTATGATACTTGCTTATTCTTACACATGTATATTGTTTGTTCAAACTATGCAATGGATTGCAACTTAGTTTTTTCTGCTTTTAGGTTTTTTCGTACATCTACAGCGGTAGTAAGCTAAGGTAAACGCATAATTTTATCGGTATGATTAATTGAAATTATCTAACCGTGTGGGGGATGGATAATAATGAAATGCTACTTTTTAAAGATAATCAAATACTCTAATGGTAGTGCAGATAAGCGGCAATTCATTAAAAATATGATCAGGCATCGAAATTGGCATGTGTGTGTTGTTTTAACTATTTAAAAATGTTAGCCATGCAAAAATTCAACTTTGATGCCACTTCCCAAGCAGGCCGCCAATAAGTTTGCGGTAAGATTGTTTTTTCATAGTTTAGAGGACTTGTACGCATACTCTAAAACTTTTGATGGCTAAATATGCAATCACAAGTCGCATCTAAAGATGTAGAAATCAATAAATAGACATTAACTATGGTAGAAGTTAAAAGCTAGAATCACTCAGTAAACTTGACAGAACATCCTTGTTTTTCTACCAAACAGTCATAGTTGATGACACAGTCCCCGCCTGTCTGCTTGGTTATAATCTTTGGTGTCTTGGTTGCTGTGGAATGACCTTGATGCAAATTGCATGAGGCCTATGATTTGCAAACTAATGTTATTTGTGGAATGTTCAATGAATGACCCATTTCTGTGGGTATTGACTGCTGATGTCAGTTTTTTAATAAGTTGATTATTTTTACACTGCCTTGAAATCACACAAACATGCAGTTTTAATGATTTAAACAAATGTTTCCAGAGTGAACTTTAAAAACATACATAGCAAAAGTCAATGGAATTGCACAGGCAATTTTGGGCGAAATATGGTAATGTGTAATGTCATTAGGAAGAAACTGCCCCAAAATAGAAATGTGCAAATTTAACCATTCTTTTACTTGATTTGACTTACTTCACTCACGGAGATGTTTACAGCAGTCAAACGGGCTGTTATCGTGGGAAGACGAATTTTTGACCAAAACTGGCAAAGAATGCCCCGAAAAATATGAATATGCAAATGTCAACAAAATGTGAACAAATCTCACTGAGAGAAGACTTTTCTTTTTATTGCCCCATAAATACAAATATGCAAATTTCAACACAATTTGAACAAATTTGATGAAAGTCACCGCTAGGGATCTGCATATTATATTTGAAAGCAATCAGATCAGTGAAGATGGCTTTTTGATCAAAACAGCAAAAATTGCCCCAAAAATATTGATATGCAAAATGCAACACAATTTTAACAAATCTGAATGTGGGTATCCCAATGAACCTGCATATCAATTTACAAAGCAATTGGACCAGCCGGTCCAGAGTAAAAGACCTTTTGACCAAACATAGCGAAAATTGCTCCAAAATTACAAATATGCAAATTTCGTGACAATTTCAAGAAATGTGACTGTGGTCGCCCCTACGGTCTTTCATATCAAATGTGAAAGCAATGGGATTAGCAGTTTTAGAGAAGAAGGTGGCAATTGTTGCCGGCCGACGTATGGACGGACGGTGACGGACAATGAACGTCACTGCATCTGATGCGCGTGGTCAGCATCCCATTCAAATGTTTCTGAATCCGGCGGTACAATAATTAAGCTAAAACAATAACAAAGTGGTGGCGCTATCACGCGACGAAAATCAACAATGTCCATTGACATTAAAAACTCGCGACAGAAAATCTGTGTGAGCACGAATTCATTCTTATTCTGTTTTGCTCTCTATGTATATAAAATGGTATTTTCTGCTCTGGTCTGTCCCTGTGACAATTTTTTTCCCCCAAATTTGAACAAATCTGTTCACAGATGTTTGATTTATGGTTCAAAGACAAAAAATTGAAAAAAAATGACCACCTTGCGGCCGTATTCAAACTTTTCGCAAACACAACTTTACATGCATATGTAGGTCTTAGTGCTTTGACTTTGTGCTAAGTTTGAACGTAATCAGTTCATGGATGTTTGAGTCATGGTTCAATGACATGAAAAATCGCAAAAATGTGGCTGCCTCGCGGCCATATTCGATCGTTTCGCGAAATAATTTGACGTGCATATCAAGGTCATAGTGTTTTGCCTTTGTGTCAAGTTTGAACAAATCAGTACATGAATGTTTGAGTTATGGTTCAAGACATGAAAAATCGCAAAAAAATGGCCGCCTCGCGGCCATATTCGATCATATCACTAAATAAATTGACATGCACATGTACATCAAAGTGCTTTCCTTTTGTCTCAAGTTTGAACAAAATCAATTCACAAATGTTTGAGTTAATATTCAAAGACATAATAAATCGCAAAAAATATGGCCACCATGCGGCCATATTGAATCGTATCGCAAAATAAATCGATGTGCATCAGAAGGTCATAGTGCTATGCCTTTGTGCCAAGTTTGAACAAAATTGGTTAAGCAGTGTCTGAGAAACTGTTGATGACGGACGGACGGGACCCAATCTTTAAGTCCCGCCGGACTTCGCCACGGCGACTAAAAGCACACCACCACTAGTCAAGTTGTTGCTGTCTTTTAGATGAGTTTCCAAAGTTATTTCAATTTTTTTATCAATCAGGTGTCCATTTCGCTATTTTCTGAAATGTAGCCGAAGAGCCCATTTTTCGAATTAGCGTGACGGATATAATCAAAATTTATAATGTCATATGAGATTAGAACTCCTTTTGGAATCTTTGGAGCTATGCTTTGGTATGGCAGTCAGGTTTGACTCAAAGGCAGCCTAATAATGATACTCTACCAACGTCTCTGACTATCATCATATTCCGATGTACTATACTTTGCCGCCATACAACAAGCTGCAAAGAGCACACAACATTTGTCGTGATCTACAGTTTTCGCACCGACCTCTTTCTTTGACAAGTTTGTGACAGTAGGATACTGTTAGAACTTTACTCGTCCATCACAAAAGTGCAGGCATGCACGTAACACCTCCAAAGGTGTAGAAAATTCTTGTCGCTAAACATACCGATTGGTTAGTTATGCCGCTATTGACGGGGGTACAAAGATCAAACAAACACTATAGATGGCATTGTATCAGGCCGATCAGCGCAATGATTATTAACTAATGTTTAACTAAAAGCTACATTTTAAGAGGTAATCAAATACTCTAATTGTAGTGCAGATAAGCGGCAAGTTATTTAAAAGTATGATACAAGCATGAAAATTGGCATGTTTATGTTGTGTTAAAGCACTTAAAAATGTTAGCATGCAAAAATCTGATATTGATGCCAATGCCCAAGAGTGCCGCCAAAAAGCGTGCGGTAAGATTATTTTGTCATACTTTAGAGGACATGTACAGATACTCTAAACCCTTGGTGACTAATTATGTTTTTGATCAAGCCGATTCTATTGATTTTTGCAAAAAAATGCACCATTTCGTAAGTCAATGCTAATATCTTTTATCAACAATGCGAAAATCAAAAATATGTAAATAAGGTAAAAACCGACAGCCACAGAAAAAGATGAAGATCTTTATTTTTGGTTGCTATGAAATAAAAAAAAACATGGTCCGGGTATCACCAACTATGTTTTCTGACACAACAAGGTGGCAGAACCAGAGACACATGATGTACGTTAATCCTTGGGGCTATTAAGGAAGTACATTACTTTTATATATGTGTATCACAAGTACAGAACTGGACACGTAACCGCTAGAACTTTCTTGTTATCGATTTTTTTGTTTCAACACTGGTCCGTTATAAAACATCCAATCAGCAGTATTATTTTTTTTAGCGTCCTTCTCAATCCTCGTCTCTCTCCCTAATGAAGCCCTCACATTTCCAAGTATGACCTAAAATTCTGCAGTCGTCCTCAGAATGTCTGTGGAGGTAGACTAAGAGGCATTTTTAAAGTCACCACACACCCAATACGTAATTGGCTCCGTTTTATTGGCCAACACCAATTCTTTAAATAAAATCTTCCCTCAATCGTAAAAAATCACTCAGGTAAAGTTGGTAAGGAATTTTTCGTTGTAGTATTTTTCGCTGTCACGGAGGCCAAAACACCAGCTACTATTCAATTTACTCAAATGAACATGCCAAGCGAAGCAAATAGAGCAAGAAATTCAATGGACTGAAACTCGTTATTCAGAAAATTCAGAAATGAAATACTTTTATAGCTATCATTAGTGCCTACCTTGTACAAGCAAATATGTTTTGTAATGTGCCACGTCGGAAAACAGTGATACTTTTTCGAAGAATGTAACGACCTACACCCACGCTCCACACAAGCTTTACTGATAAAGAGATTTTCGCAAAAACACTAGTATATTTTGTTCATAAATCATTGCCCTGATAAGGTTTATGCGCCATGTGTGACAGGGGGTGAGTACGAGTGCTTCATGAACTCTGTACTGCGTGTAGAGGGGTCGCAGTCACATAAATCTTAACAACTTAACTCGGTTATTGAACCACTCATAAGAGTAGAGATCTGGCCGAACGTTTGAATATGGTGTCTTCGCTAAGTGAGTGGGTGCCTACGATGTGCGTTTCGAATCCGATCGAAAATCCACAAACAGTCTTATCAATTGAAAACTTATTTCCTGTAATTTGACCATATTTTATATCGAATGACTTAAATTTCTGTGATTAGTGACGAGTAGTGAGTCTGCTTGATTCGTTCTATGAATGAGATGGATTTATCAAGACAGAAGTCTTGTAAACATAACTACCCCTCAAATATACCACATTTTGCTTCAATGTGGCGTGCAGTAGGCCTAAAATATCAGCGCAATAATATATCATCTGCGATGATTATTGCTAAGTTTTTACCTAAGGGGAAAATGACAACTAAGGTCAGGAAAGACTCAGCCTGGCTAACAAAAAATAGCTAGATGAATAAAGAGTATCGAGCAACAAGGGACCAATTACATCATGACTTTTTAGCGAGGACTTTGAACTAGGAGGTTATTGGGCTTCAAACGTTACGAAGAATCACAAATTAGCTAGAATTAATGTTAAATTATCTACAGTATTTATCAGTCTCCCTTTCTTGTGCCACGCCAAATCTCGTTAATGTTTTTACTTATTCATTGTGAATTCCGACCAGGACAGGAAAACGATTGCCAATGACTAATTTACATAAAAGTCATTCTTTTGTTTCATTTCTTGGTAACACCATGGAGCTAAAACAGAAGCTTAACGGTAAAACGAATCGTACGTTTATCTAAATTATGACTTAAAATAAAACTCAAATAATGGCATAATAATGATGAATAAGTGCCAAATCAAACATCAATGCCGAATAATGGCAAAATACCGATTTACCATAATAAATTCATAACAATGTCAGATAAAATCAAGATAATATCGTATTAATGACCAATATAATCGCACAATAAAGACCAAATAATGACATAAAATGACCAAATCACCAAACAATGGCATAATAATTATGAGATAAGTTTCAAATGAAGACATCAATGCCGAATAATGGCAAAACAATTGAATTACCAAATAATTTCATAATAATGTCAAGATAATATCAAGATCATGTCGTAATCATGACTAGATAATCGCACAATAAAGACTAAATAATGACATAAAATTGACCAAATCACCAAATATGGCATAATAATGATGAAATAACTTATACGGGTGCCTATTCGTATTACTGAAACCTCTAAAAGTATTATTGATCATAATATTCGAATATTAATAATTGTCAAATTTTATCGGGTACTATTGCTGCAGATATCTCAGACCATATGCATTTACCTGTCTTGCAATTTTTATGAATCTTTTACTACTACCCCAATGAAAGGGACAGTATCTTACAGAAGTTACGGAATTTCTCTCCTGATGAATTTAGACAAGATCTTCCAGGACAACCATGGAATGAAGTTTATGATTGTGTAGATGATGTAAATGAAGCTTATTGTACCTTGTTTCAATTTTAAACAATGCTGTGATAGGCATGCTCCAATCGTCACACGTTCAATGAAATCAGTGTTGAAACGCAAACCTTGGATAACTAAGTCAATGAAGAATTCAATTAAAAAAAAGCATTATTTATTTGAGAGGTTGTCAAATCAGGTTATGATTCTGACAAAGTTACACAATATAAGCGTTATAGAAAATTTACTAACAACCATCTTAAGGACTGCAAAACGAGACTATTATGCTCCCTTCTCTGGAAAATCATAACAATTCAAAGACAACCTGGAATATTGTAAATGATGTACTTTGCTCTCACAAACGGAAGCCAAACACATGTTTACCTGACCATATCACTGTTACTGCAGATGATAGTACAGCTTTAACGTATAGAAACACTGTCGGTTGGTGAATATTTAAACAAGTACAATCTTCTGTATAAGCATCAGTATGGTTTTCGAGAGAAACACAGTGCAAAGCTATCTCTTATTAATTTACTGAATGATTTGACGTGTCAATTGATCGTGGAAATATTACAATTGGTATATTCTTAGATTTTTCTAAGGCATTTGACACTATCGATCATCATATCCTTTCAGAAAAACTTCAACATTATGGCGTGAGAGGAAATCCTTAACTCTGGTTTACAGACTACCTTAAATCAAAGATCTCAATATGTGTGTGTTGATGGTATCAATTCTGACAAGTTGACTGTCACCTGTGGAGTTCCTCGGGGTCAATACTTGGTCCCACACTTTTTCTGATTTATATTAATGACCTTCCGAATTCATCTGATTTTTTCGATTTTCGTCTTTTGCAGATGACTCAAACCTTTTTCATAGTTATTGTAAAGACATTGATCACATTGACCTGTCACTAGTAGGACATCACTTAAACAATGTCACACGTTGGTGCGATGCAATAGGCTTACTATATCAATAAGACAAACTATGTAGTTTTCCACCAAAAACGTAGAACCGTGTATTTCTATGATGAATTGTGTGTGAAAAAAAACATTTGATTCGGTGTCATCAAGCGTCATTTGTTGGGGTAATTATTGATGAATACCTTACATGGAAACCACATATTACCGAGGTAAATGAAGTAATTAAGAGGAAAGCTGGTATAACTGTTTAGATTAAGATCTTTTGTACCGAAAAGTGTTATACTGTTGTTGTACAAGTCATTTATCCAACCATATATTACGTATGGCTTAGAAGTTTGGGGAAATACGTTTTCATCATATCTAAAACAAATTTACATTACGCAAAAAATGTGCATGAGATGTATCACATTTTCTGAATTCAGAGCGCCATCTTCACCTTTGTTTTATGAATTACGTATTTTAGATGTTAATAAGCTTTATAAATTACTTGTCTGTACTTTCATGTTTGATTTACATCATCAAAATGTACCCCATCCATTATCAGATTACTTCCAAGTTGTAGATCACTGCTATGATACACGTCAACAGTCAGCCATGACTTTAGTACTCCCTAGAATGTATACTTCTGCAGGTCAAATTATGGAACACTTTACCGAATCGTATCAAATCCTTAACTTCCAGGTGGAAGTTCATAAGGGACCTGAAAGATCACCTTCTACAAGAATATCTTGGTACAAATTAAGTTTATTATTTCAACCAAGAGTTAAGGCAAGTCGTATAGAATGACAGACTATGTATTTTGTTTTTCCTTCTTTCTTTATACAAGAGTTTTCACCATTCGCCAGACAGTAGCCTAACATGCTTAATAACGTTATATATTACTGAGTAAGCGGGGCTAGGCTTGACTAGCGTAAAGCTATATTTCTAGCTCCATATTGCCAATGTACCATTTGCAAATTCTCTTTTTCTCATTGCCTTTTTGTGGCATTAGATGTGTATTTCATGCATAATAATATGCAATAAAATGAATGAAAAAAATAAATAAGTTCCAAATCAAGACATCAATGCCGAATAATGTCATAACAACCAAATTACCAAATACATTCATGATAATGTCATAATAATATCCAAATAATGATCATATAATTGCATTATAAAGGCCAAATACTGACATGATTGTCACCAAATTACCAAATAATGAATAATAATAATGAGCTCCGTTTAAATAAAGATTTCAAGATAATTTTGGAGGTCTTCTCACCCCATATGTACTGTACAGGAATAGCATGCCCCGACATAGAACAGATCCATCCAGGATATTCTATGAATGAGACTGAAGCCTGTCATAATTAGTAGCTCCCTAAACTGTACTACTTGATAAACTGCACTACATTATAATGCCTATAGTAGTACAGCTTGAAATCTGTTCGACGCCGGACCGTAAAGTCTATAGCCAGAACATTAGGAGTGGTCGAATCAGACTCGCCACAGCAGTAAAAATTGCATTGTGTTGTAAAGTTTTAACTTTTTTCCAGGCTCTATATACATTGGTTTAGGTCTGCTATTCGCATCATTAATTAAAAATCTGTAGTAAGTTAAATATACAGAACCAAGCAAGGGCGAGTTCCCGGTTTCGTAAGGTCGAGAGTGCAGCATGCAGCAGAGCCCCGAAGGGCCCGACGAGATAAGGCCAAAGTAATTAAATTCTTTGTTTTGCGTCCACTCTAAATGGGAAAAGGTACGCGTCCTAAGCGGCTGAAAAACACACACAAGAAAATTAACAAAATGTAATTTGATTGCAGCAAGTAAACAATTGTAACAAAATTTTAGTCCAGAAAAGCTAAGCGGTTATGTCCCAAAATGTCCTATTCAAATACACTGTGTGTGTTTGTTCATGAAAACCTTGAACACCTAAGCGGGTTGGGACGCAAAACAAAGAATTTAATTACTTTGGCCTAACGGGCATTTTTCAATCAACATTCCGATGGACTGCATCCTGTCAGTTTCAGGGTTGGGAACCTCTTCAGTTTGTATGCTTGGGTAAACAATAAAAAGCGTTCTAAGCTCACATCATGCACTGAAATGTCCTGGCTCTTCAATTAGAAATGTCAACGATGGGATTAGCCAATTTATCGGCGATAAATCAAAACGTGGGTTGGCGGCCATATTGGCTCCGAATATTTCCGTGCGTTGGTGTCTGACTAGACTTGCCCCAAGTTTGTGGGCATATAAATATCAAAACAGAATAAATTGAAGGAATTTGAATAAAATCAATCGACTGTCACATTTATGGTGAGGTGACATTGAAGCAATTTACTCCGGTAGGCTCATGTTTCGATTTTTGGAGGGTGTGTCAACGTGATGGCTTTGGCCAGTTGTAACTGGTGCCGCAGGCAGAGACTAAAAAGCCAAGCGACCGGGGTCAGCCTTGCATCTTAGGTGTTTTCATTTACGTACTGCAGGAAAGCATAGGATCAATCCACAGGCAGTAAGGCCTGATAAATGTAATATGCTTGTCTAATAACTTTTGTAAAGAACAGGGCAGGTAGATCTAGATTTCTTGTGAAGCTGTGGACTGTTTGCGTTGACCTACTCGACTAGCAGCCAGCTGGTCTAGGAAGTCATTTACATTGAGTGAACTGAGGCACAAAATCTACGCTCACAATATTTCCGATGGTATCATTTTCAACAGTAACACTAGACTCTTCATCACTGGCTACCCTCTAAATCAATCATTCCAAACAACATTTTGTCGTAGGAGTGATTTTCACTTTCCAAATTATAGACAGAACTTGAGATAGATGCCATTCTGCAATTGTGTGTATAGCTTCTCCGTTCTACACTCACGAACGCCTCTTATGACGTCACAGAAATGGACGCGTTCCTCATGGAGGTTTTTCATCAAGCCCCGAAAATTTTCATTTTCACATTATTTGTCAACTGGAAAAGGAAAAAATGCCACCATTTAGCTAGAAATGGTATTATTATTTATTGACAAAAAATTACAAAATAGTGACAATGTCACTGTTCGCTCCCATATAGTTATCAAAACAAGCAAACAATTGTATGAAACAGGGATAGACATACAGACAGACTGACATACACATACTGGCACAGAGAGATGACATTGGCCCTAAGTGTGCCTTGGCCCATGGAGAGTGATAAAGATATAACAAACAGCTGAATGTAATGATAAAATAGTTAAATATCGGCCTACAGAACTGAGGGTGAATATGTTTCGGCAATTTGATTAGTTTCTTTCTTTTTCTTCTTCTGTGATAATTTTCATGGCAATCAATCTGCAAGGCAGTTTATGTATTTACAAATATGTTATCTTTTACAAGCACACAGCAAACTGTTCTTGATTTTTCATTTAAAATATTTGACATAGACTGAAAACATAACATGCAACCAATTTTTACATTTTGCCCATACACCATATCATGGAGAGATTTCAACATACAATCATTAACTCAGAAACCCTACAGGGAAAAGTAAACATTGTTTTCTTCCAGTACAACTGATGCATCCACATCTGGAACAACTTACAAACTTAACCAATTACACAAGGATGATGACACAAGAGATAAAGTTAAGGAATTTAACTGTGGTGAACTTGACTATTCCTTTCAAATCCTTACCTAACTTGACATCTTAAACTAATATACACTGCATGGTTAATTGCGTGCAAAAATACATCAGGGGTGGACCATTTGATAAAGGGGGGTGTCTGGATGAGGTACATTATCTTTTTTATTCGATCCATTACACATTCTTTTTTCCAACTCTCCCACCTTTTCTTTTTGTCAAACCTCTGGCTGCTTTTTTATTGACATTTGTTTGGAATTTTTTTCAAAATCTGCCAGGACCCCCCAGGATATCAAATGATCCACCCCTTTGTATTGTCTTTGCATGAGATATACAATGACCAGATGGCAGGAAGTGTGTCAACTATTTACAAACTTGATACTCTTAAATATTGGAAAAATTTTGGAATATATTTGTTGGAAACCAAACCTGCTAAATTACTCAGCTATGTTTTCTAATGATTTTTTCCGCATTTCATCACCAAATACAGTTGACCATATCAAATGCTTACTAAATCGCCACATTATATACTCTTAGTTCCTGTAGGTGTAAAAATATCAAAATAATCTTTAAAATACAAAACAAAATATATCCCTAAAATTGAAAAAAACGTTGTCCTAAAATTCAAAATTCCAGATTTCAACCTGATTTCAATATATCATATTAAGTAAACCCTAGAACCTGTTTACAAATATCAAAGCAATCAGACTGGTAAATTTTGAGAAAAAAATTGTTTTGACCAAATATGAGAAAAGTTGGCCCAACAATACAAAATTGCAGATTTCATTCTAATTTCAATATATCTTATTGACATAAACCCTGGGAACTTGTACACTGAATATCAAAGCTACCAGATCAGTAGTTTTAGGAGAATTTTTTTTGACCAAAAGGCAAAATTGCCCGGCCCCGAAATAAAAAAATTGCCAGTTTCAATCCTAACTTCATACATTATATCGAGATAAATCTTAGAAACCTGTATACCAAATATCAATGCTATCAGATCAGCAGTTTTTGGATAAAAATAATTGACTGAAAATTGGAAAAAATGCCCCAAAATTACAAATATGATAATATCAATACAATTTGTACAAACTTGAGTGAGGTCATCCTGAGGAACATGAATATTAACTTTCAGAGCGATCAGACGAGCGATTTCAGACAACAAGCTATTTTGACTAAAAACGGAAAAAATACCCTAAAATACAAACATGCAAATTTTACCCAAATTTGTGCATACATAATTTAGAATCTGCATAAGCTTACTAAGTTTCAACCCATTAATTAGCCATTTGCAGGATTTTCCTTCCCCCCCCCCCATTTGCATATTTTTGGCACTGACATGTTACATTTGAACAAATTCTCATCTCCCCCTCCCTCGGTGCACCTGTACACCAAATACTGAGACGGCACGCGTTGTATTTTAGGAGTTTTGATCTGGACGGACTAACATACATACATACATACATACATACATACATACATACATACATACATACATACATACATACATACATACATACATACATACATACATACATACATACATACATACATACATACATACATACATACATCATACATACATACATACATACATACATACATACATACATACATACATATTGTTGATTGATTGATTGATTGATTGATTGATTGATTGATTGATTGATTGATTGATTGATTGATTGAATTTATTTGGCAATTAAATAAAATATATAAAATGTACATTTCACATTACTGCTGAGGATAACACAAGAAAGCAATTGATGCTTATTTCCATTGTGGTCCTCGTACATACATACAGACGCCATTTTGCTATCTGATAAGAATACTTGCCATTTGCATATATACATATGTATATACGGGAGCTTTTCTAGGTGAGATATACCTTAAGATATGATGAAATTGGTCACTTGTTGTTCGATACTCGTAATTCATCTGGCTATTTTTATGTTAGCCAGGCTGTCTAATCCGTGACAAATTACGTCCACTCCTTCTGATGTCGTGATTCTTGATATATCATATTCTAAAACACTTGTTTTGACATTTTCGATTTGAAATTTTGATGATCTGAGTCGTGACAATGCCCCAGTCCTCAAACGCTTCACAGTGAATAAAACAGAAGGCAGATGCAAGACATCCTTCTTTTTATATAATCAATACAACGGCACCAGACTTTAAATCAATAAGTCAAAACGTCTTTTTAGCGTGACCAATCACGTCCAGGTGATGTGTCATCTTTCAGCTGTTCTGGGCTATCATCGTGCCAACTATATCATTGGGCACATTGCTTTTATTCCTTCTGGCCTATACAAATTTAATATTCGATAAGGTACACTTCTTGCATGTGAGTTTGACCCTGGTTTGACCCAGAGTTTGACCCAAAGCGCCCTCTATCGTTAATTTGTGGGAAACAGGGCAGAATACATGGCAATTATGTTGTAAAAAAGGCTTTGCTACAGCACACAGTTTAATCTTTCATTTTTTCAAATTGTTAAAGATGTCATATATACACAAATTATTTATGAACGTCACATTACGACCATTAAGATTTTAAAAAAAACTAAATTTCGCTAGTTATAAAATGTACCAGTCAAGCTCGAGCACGGTAATGACATCACCCAGCACGGGCGGCCGGTCGCAGCTGTTGACCGGCTTTCATTGGCAGCACCCGCGTACTCGTGTGCGGGATACAGGGTAGCTGTACATATCCACGGAGTTGTTGTGCGGTCGGTGTTAGTTTCCAGTTTTTATATGCTTGCTAGCTACCAGAATGCGAAAACAGCGAAAGAAAACACTCATAAACGAAACAGCACTGCTAAACAAATGTCAGTACGACGGGTGTCTACTAAGAAGGGTACGGTCGCATTTAACGTAGCTCTGCATGGCTGTGTGTTACGGAGTTATACGGCCTCCCCACCATAGCCCGGCTGACTGCCATAGACAAAATCGCTGGTAGCACCTCGGAAATACGGCCCGCAGTTTCTCCGCCGAAACAGCCGATTTTGAATCCAAAACTTGCATTGATCTACTTTTTGAGCACATCCACCTCGCTTAGTAGCCCTGCGTACGATGCTGTGTGTTCCGCTACAGCTAATAGCCCCGCTCACCAATGTTACTTGGTCCTTCATAACAAATCTATGAGTAGTCTATGAGATGCTATGAATAATTTCCTTTAAATACAAAACTAGCTAAATCTGTGTTTTTATAGACTTTTGATTATTGATTATTGTGGTGAGCGGGGCTATTAGCTGTAGCGCAACACACAGCATCGTACGCAGGGCTACTCGCTTAGGTACTGATGACTGTGCTTAGCTGCGCTTGTAAATTTACGCAGAGCCCGATTTTCTCTCTAGGCCTATATGCGGGGGAAGCGTTCGTAATTAGTGTGAGCAGTTTTATTGCAGTTCACTGCAGTGGCTTCGATATCTATTACTGAAAATGGTTGTAATCTGATTCAACCCATGAGCACTCGGGCGAAAACCAGCCCTGCAAACAACATGAACAAAAGAGCATCGCGATATCGAGCTTCTAAAGTCGACGTTCATCGAGGAGTGCAACCAGAGAAAATAATGAAATATGTAACAAATCTGATGAGAAAAACGAAAAATATTTACAGGAATGAAAATGTTCATCGTCGATAGTAAATAGCCGAGTGGTTGTTAGAAATAATGTTAATTACAGACTGTTACATCGCGATGTTCATTTGTTTGCAAGGCTGGTTTTCGCGCGAGCTTGGCCAGATCTTTAAGGTTGCGAAATCTCCGATATATATCGGAAAGTATTTACCGCGATTTGAAAAATCTGTAGTAACGTCCGTTTTTCGAAGTTGGGGTCGAACTGAGGAAGTCGTGCTTGCTCAGATCTGTAAAGTGATGAAATCTTCGATATAAGCTTATATTGGATATTTACCCGCGATATGGACAATCCAGTTATGAGTATCGTCTATCGCTGTAAATAATGTATTTCGTGGAAGACCAGCCAAAACTCCCGATGATGTCCGATCGTTCCTCTGTCCAAGACCCGATCGTCAAGTAAATTTTTTATAAAGCCTACATGTAAAGAATGTATTTCGTGCAAGGCCCTTCCGGAAACTCCCGATGATATCCGATCGGTCCTTTCGACTCGGACGAAGTCCCGCTAGTAATTATGTGTATGAAGTTTCGTGTGGACATTTAATGAAAAAATGCTTTAAATGTAAAAATGTATTTCTTGCATGAATAAATTTAATAATGTAAAACATGCAGGATTCTTGACTACCGGCCATGGATGCTATTTTTGAACTAAGAGTCGGACAGAGGTAGTCGGGTGGTCAGATCTGTAGGGAGCATTCGTTTTTTACAGGGAGGGGGTCGGTGGAAATCAGGGGGGGTTGACTCTTACGAAACCGTTTTTAAGGGGGTGTCAAATTTTGCAATCAATGATTGGAAGGGGGTCAAATTTTACAAAGGTTTGTATGGAGTTATGGAAAAAATTTGACTTTTGAATTTCACAGAAATGTTACTTGGTCCTTCATACAAAATCTATGAGTAGTCTATGAGAAGCTATGAATAATTTCCTTTAAATACAAAACTAGCTAAATCTGTGTTTTTATAGACTCTTGATTATTGACATTAACGTTCTTGATTAGACAAGGGCGATTACAAGTTCATGTGTGTGCAAGAAATTTGATTTTGGAACGTCACCAAAAATATTGATTCTCTTTAAATTGTGGTATGTGAGGAAACGTTGAATATTTTTTACAATACAAAACTAGCTATTAAAATCAGTGTTTTAAAAAGTTTGACAATTGATATAAATGTACGTGACAAGAATATTATATTGAAAAGAGCAGATCTGAAAAACCAATATGAAAATTTAACCCACTGATTATTTGTAAAGTTCAAAAAGGATTCTTTGAAAGGTCAAAGGTCAAATGGGAAATTATAATTCAATTAAGATATTATTGATACGGACTTTGACATCTGGGGGATGGTCGCTGTTTTTTTGTGCATGAAAATTCAAGGGATGGGTAGCTCTTTTTCTTGCAAACACTTTTGAAGGGCCTAATTTTTCAGCCCAGGGCCATAGGGTGCGAAGGTTTAATGAATCAAATCTGATGATTTTTTGAGGGGTCACATTTTACAATTGATGAATTGAGGGGGGGGTTAAATTTTAGAAATTTGATTTGGAGGGGGTAGCTTACATTTTCATTTGTCCCTCAAATTCCACCGACCCCCTCCCCGTAAAAACGAATGCTCCCTTAGGTGGTTAAATCTCCGATATACATTGGATATTTACCCACGATTTGACAAAGTATCGTCTGGTATCAGAGTTAAAGTCCGAAATCGCCTATATTTATCGGGTTAATATTGGTGATTTTGAAGACTCGGCGTGTCGAGACACAGTGCAAGGAAATCTAGAATGATCGTTCGGTATCGATATTAGAGTCTCGGAATTGCCAATATTTATAGGGTAAATATCAGCTATTTCTCAGCGTGCCAAGAAACGATAGGCAAGAGGTCGTTCTAGACTGAGGTGTAGTCCCGAAATTGCCCATATTATCGGTTTATATCGGCGATTTCGCAGACTTTGAAAGGTGCAGAACATAACTTAGTATCTTGACAGTTTTTAACATTTTAGGTCCTATTACCTCCGACTCGCCGGACTTTCTTTAGCCACTGTCTTCGAAGGAGCTGCTCTGTGGGAAAACGGTAAAACTAACACCGTTTTTGTTCTTCCTTTAGTCGTTTTTGCACCCAACTGCACTTAATTCATTCTTCATTCTACTGAGCATTAAAAAGTTGTAACGTGCAGAACTATACTAGACAGTCATAGACTCCAATGTTTCGGTAAGCTGTCACACACGATAAAAATTACAAACGACCTAAAAAGAGGGCTAAAACTGCAGCAAGTGAAAATAATACAGTAAAAAATTAGGTCGACCAGCGAGAGATAATACTTGCTAAAACGCAGAGGATAAAAACTGCAACAAGTTAAAACAAATATAGTAAGTTACTGACCGACCAGCGGGAAATAAAACACTTGCAAAGCACAGAGAAAAAAACGCAGACGTTTCGGGTGCGACCCTTCGTCAGTGTCGCACTCGAAACGTCTGCGTTTTTATTCTCTGTGCTTTGCAAGTGTTTTATTTCCCGCTGGTCGGTCAGTATTTTACTGTATTTGTTTTAACTTGTTGCAGTTTTTATCCTCTGTTTTTTTACTGTCACACACGCTCATGTATCACCGATGATATCACGCACGCTCCTCCCATGAGCCCTTTCGCGCCCATGGGATTTCGAGTTATTTTCGTAAATGTCGTCTACTTCAACGTCCTCCTTCGTCGAGCCGCTGTCGCTGGCGGGTGCAAATATGTGGCAAATTTGAGCTGCATTTTATTCAAGGTGGATTTTAGAAGGGATAAATGGTGACACTCCCCAGACTTAGGTTTCCCTTTATCGGTTTTCCCTCCATCGGGGAGATTACACAGCACGGAGATAAATTTCCACAGCGCGGAGATTTTTACACAGCGCGAAGATATTGACACAGCGCGGAGAATTGTCGTTTTCGTCCATGGTACACAGAAACATTAAACAATCTCACACTCTAGCAAAACCTTTTTAGCAATGATGATCGCCCTGTATATTCTGCCCCGTTTCCATCAAATTAACGATAGAGGGCGCTTTGGGTCAAACTCTGGGTCAAACCAGGGTCAAACTTACATACAAGAAGTGTACCTTATCGAATAATATTATATAGGGCTCAGCCCTTGGTGTCGCGCCAGGGGTTAAGATTGGCAATGTTATTTGTATTGATTCATGATAAACTGTAATTGTTACTTCATAAACGTTTATATGACAACTATGCCCAGTTTCCCTCTGATGAAAGCAGTTCACGTACTTACTTAGGCCCAGACGTCAAACCCTGCAGCAGTGCAGGTAGGCCTATAGATTTTCTGTAATGTGTAAAATTTTGGACAAAAATTGGCAAGTTTTACATTGATAACAGCCTATTGCCTTAAACAAGGGACGTATTATGCAATAATTATCATTGCAATGGTAACGGCACTGCCCAACTTCCACTTGCAAGCTGAAAACTATAGCGTTCCGTCTAAAAACTGGCAATTTTTGAATTTAACTATTGACACTGGGGGCGCTTTTCTAAAATTCATCCCAGCATTCTTTGCGTATGCCACCGTTCATATGCGCGACTGTTTTCTCCCTTTATCTATTTTAACGAATTCTGTATCAGCGACAAGGTGCATAATAACATTACTGGCTAATAAAGAGGTATATTTTATAAATGGCATGTTATATAATAATAATTTGTTTCGTATTTGTTTATTTACGAGTACTCAAAAAAAAACATGGCGGCGCCCACGAAAGAAGGGTACACTTCCGGTTACTCGCATAGTATATTATGAATAAGCGCATGCGTAGTCAGTAAGCCGCTGGTGCGACTATTAAATTTGTATAGGCCAGAAGGAATAAAAGCAATGTGCCCAATGATATAGTTGGCACGATGATAGCCCAGAACAGCTGAAAGATGACACATCACCTGGACGTGATTGGTCACGCTAAAAAGACGTTTTGACTTATTTGATTTAAAGTCTGGTGCCGTTGTATTTATATATATAAAAAGAAGGATGTCGTGCATCTGCCTTCTGTTTTATTCACTGTGAACGTTTGAGGACTGGGGCATTGTCACGACTTAGATTATCGAAATTTCAAATCGAAAATGTCAAAACAAGTGTTTAGAATATGATATATCAAGATTCACGACATCATCAGGAGTGGACGTAATTTGTCACGGATTCTGTCTTCCCTTGCCCTAGATTGTCATTTTTTCTCCTTCAGTCGAAAATTTAGCGATAATCATCGCACATGCTATACTTTTACGCAGAGATTTAAAATTGTCTGCACGCCACATCATAGCAGAATGGGTACATGTGTATATTTGAGGGAGAGTTCTTAGGTTCATAAGACTCCCTATCTTGATAATTCATTTTATTCATAGAATGAAACACGCTGACTCATTACACGTCAAACATAAAAAATTAAGTCATTCAATATTAAAATATGGTCATAATACAGGAAATACGTTTTACATTGATTAGACCCATGGCTGTTGGTAAAAAGCGTTATGAGCAAAATAATTAGTGTTTTATATAGCTTGTTGAAGCCTGTATGTAGGTAGTTATAATCTTTGACGTGCACAATATGGCTGAATAAGCCATTGGTACTGTCAATCGGTAAATTTTATCAATTTAAACTTACATTTAAAGTCTTTAAATGTATTGGTCTACTTATGCTGTAATTTGGTGGCTATTTCACTAGCATACTCTTCCCCGCCTTCGAGTTTAGAATATCAGATTTGACGTCTGAGTCTCTTCATGGGCATGGTAACTCATTTCAACCTCCTCAGGCAGTCAATGGGGTCAGGGTCCAAACTCAAAGCCAGCTACGGACAACGTGTGCCCAGCTGATCTCTCCTCCTCGCACACATAACTCGAAAGTTTATTGTCTGAGAAATTGAGTGGAGGAAATTTAGAGCCAAGAATGTTTTTCTCTAAGTGACGAGCCACGGCTTTCGGAAGCTTTTTGTGTAGAGTCAATGGTTCAAGACACTTGGTCTGCCTTTAATAACCGATAACAAAATCAGCAATTGCTCACAATCAATTTTAACTATGCCGCGAGTACTGTTCTAAGTCATTCAATGTTATTCACTGTAAACATACCTCCTGTAGAACTAAGCCCATAAAAACCTTATCTACTCCACGAGCTTTACAACAACCCCCTTAAGAAGTAGACCGAATAAGTATTGCAAAAAGTTTGAGAGTCCGAATATCTGTATCAGGAGCGCATTTTACCTTAACCATTTCCATGATCAAGACATTAAATAAAAAAATACTGTCAAGGCAGTGTGCTCACATTTGGTTTGCATTGGTCAATCAAGGAAATTTAAACCAGAAAACAAGAATAACAAAGATAAATAAGGTCTGAAACTTTAGGTGCTGTAGGTCAACTTTAGAAACAGGCTTAGCACAGGAATGTTTCGACAGTCCTTCATGGTTTCAGCAGGTCTGCCAATATGTATCAGTTCATAAAAATGACAGGAAATGACTCAGGGTCAGTGGAGTAGCCTGTTTCAGTCACTGGCATGCCACCATTCCTGCACATTTGCAGGATTTCCCCTTTTCTTACCTCATTTACATATTTTTTTACCCTGACATGTTCATTGAACAACGTCACATCTCAACCCTGGGTCTACCTGTACACCAAATACTGTGATGGTAGGTGTGGTGGTTCGGGAGTTTTTGCGTGTGACGGACATACATCCGTACATACATACGTACATACATGCATGCATGCATACATACATACATACATACATACATACATACATACATACATACATACATACATACATACATACATACATACATACATACATACATACATACATACATAATACATACATACATACATACATACATACATACATACATACATACATACATACATACATACATACATACATACATACATACATAAAACTACATACATACATACATACATACATACATACATACATACATACATACATACATACATACATACATACATACATTATTATTATTATTATTAATCTTTATTTAAACTCGATAACTCCATAGGTGAAACACACTCTTTTCGTGGAGGTCGAATAGACAAAAGAAAGTCATAAAACACTTTACAGCACAGACATAAAAACACAAAATCACACAAGAACAAATAGATACAAAAACTACGAAAAGGCATCAGACAAGTAAGTATTATACAAAAAGTTGTTACAAGATTTCTTAAAACTAGTCAGTGACTCAGAGTCCCTTATTGATTTGGGAGATTGTTATATTCATCCACACCCGCAACTGACAATGTGTTCTGATAGAGAAGTGTACGTGCCTGGGAACTTTAAGGAGATTCTGATTGGAAGAACGAAGTGATCTAGAAGGGATGTAATTATTGAACAAACTGGTTATGTAGTCGGGGTTAAATTGTGAGTTGATTTGTAAATTTGGGCCATACGGTTACAACGGAGTTTCAAGTTAATACGCAGCCAATGAAGCTGAGTATACATTTGAAATACATACATACATACATACATACATACGTACATACATACATACATACATACATACATACATACATACATACATACATACATACATACATACATACATACATACATACATACATACATACATACATACATACATACATACATACATACATACATACATACATACATACATACATACATACATACATACATACATACATACATACATACTGTTACGTGCAGAGAAAACGAACAAAAGGGTGAACTCAGCAGTTAACGTTTAAACAAAATTTATTACAAAAATAAAACTAATTGCTAAGTCAGGGATAGAGTACAAGCTTTAAAAGTGTACAGACTACTTATCTCAGCTGGGACGGCAAAGCTCCAGTCTCAGAGTTGTAACAGTCAGTTGGATGAATGAACAGTCCTTGCAGGCTTGAAGCTGCACAAAGTCCACAGTATAAATCCAGCGTGACAGTGAAGGTCTTGAAAAGTCTTGAGAATGACTACTGCTGGAGTTTATAGTAACACACAAGAGACACGATCCCAAAAGTCTGACTGGAAGCTGTGCACGTCCCTTTTATAAAGGCATATAAGAACAATCTAGAATTTTTATTGACATGCTAATTACTGTTCTAAAATTATCTCCCTTACACAACTAATCAACTTCCAGAACATTCCAAACATGACTAATTGAATTCAAGGTTGTGAGGTCATCAAGGGCAGTGACCTTGAGAATGTTCTAGACTAATTGAACTCAGGTCATGATGAGTGTGGGGGAAAATGACCTACATAACACACCCCTCTTCAAAAAAGAAAATTTTTCAATGAAAAATCTTTCTTTTACAAATGTAATCTTAAAAGTGTGAACAACAATAAGTTCTAAATACGAGAGAGACAGTCTGCAATAAATTGTCTCTGCCTTTGATATGTCTAATATCAAGATTAAACTCCTGTAACATTAAACTCCATCTTAGCAATCTCTGATTTTTGCCTTTAAATTTCTGCAGAAAAACAAGAGGGTTGTGATCAATATAAACCACTATTGGCTGATTTGAAGAAGTAACATAAACTTCAAAATGCTGTAAAGCTAATATCAAAGATAAACACTCTTTTTCAATTGTAGAGTAGTTTCTCTGGGATTTGTTAATTTGCGTGAAAAATAGCAAACAGGATGATCTACCCCATGACTATCCTCTTGCAATAAAACAGCACCAGCAGCCGTATCACTAGCATCTACAGCTAATTTGAATGGCAAAGTGAAATCTGGTGCAGACAACACTGGGCACTTTGCAGTATGGCTTTAAGTGTATCAAATGCCTGTTGGCATTGCTCTGACCAAACAAACTTTACTTTCTTTTTAAGTAAGTTAGTCAAAGGCTCAGTAATTGCGGAGAAATTTGGACAGAATTTTCTGTAGTAACCAGCCATACCGAGAAAGCGCATCAGTTGTCGTTTGCAGTTTGGTATGGGAAAACTTGAAATGGCACTGATTTTGGCATCAACAGGTTTTACCTCACCCTGTCCTACAGTATGTCCGAGGTAAGTTACCCTTGCCCATACAAACTCAGATTTGGCAAGGTTGACAGTCAACATTGCTTTACTCAGTCTCTCAAAGAACTTCCGCATGAGCTTGATGTGTTCCTCCCAGGTGTCACTATACAGAATGACGTCGTCAACGTAAGCTGCACAACCCGTCTAGCCCGGATATGACGTCGTTGATCATCCGTTGGAACGTTGCCGGAGAGTTCTTCATTCCAAATGGCATCACCTTGTACTGGAACAATCCGTCTGGCGTAACAAAGGCGGATATTTCACGAGCACGATCGTCAGAGGGACTTGCCAAAATCCCTTCAGTAGGTCAAATTTCGTCACATACTTGCTTTTCCCACTCGGTCGATGCAATCATCAATCCTCGGGATTGGGAAAGTGTCTGTCTTTGTTAAAGTGTTGACCTTCCTAAAGTCCGTGCACATACGATAACTGTGATCTGATTTGGGAACAAGTATGCACGGCGAACTCCAGTTACTTTTACTGGGTTCAATAAAGTCATTGTCCAGCAGGTATTTGACTTCTTCCTGGAGATATTTTGCTTTTGTTGGATTCAGTCTGTATGGATGTTGTTTTACAGGCTTACTGTCCCCAACATCAACGTCGTGATAGATGACGTTTGTCCTCGTTGGAACATCTTGAAACAGGTGTTTATATTCGTGGAGCAGTTCTTTCACCTGTTGTTGTTGTTCTGGCTGGAGGTGTGCCAACTTTGTAGACTCCAGCTTCTCCAGGATTTCTGAGTTCTGAAGCTTGACCGAGCCCAGCTTTGAGTTTAGAGTATTTTCACTCAAGTCAGTTTCAGTATCACTATCTTCATAATGGCCAGAACTGACGGTACTGACAGGCTGAGTTATAGTAGGATTATCCCTATCCAAATATGGCTTAAGCATATTTATGTGACATAGCTGCTTTTGTTTTCGCCTGTCAGGTGTTATTATGATGTAATTTAAATCACTCCATTTCTTATCGATTAGATATGGCCCAAAGTAACGAGCATGGGTGGTTTGCCAGGAATTGGAAGTAGAACAAGAACTTTTGACCTGGTTCAAACTTCCGTTTTGAGGTGTTTTTATCGTATTTGGTTTTCATGACTGCTGAGATGACTCAAGATTTTCTCTGGCTAATTCACATGCTTTAGAGAGTTTTGTACGAAAATCTGACACATATTGCAAATATTCAGACAATCATCATCGTCTGATAGGAATTTCTCTTTAACGAGCTTAAGTGGGCCACGGACTGTATGTCCAAATACAAGCTCAAATGGGCTAAAACCAAGAGACTCTTGAATTGACTCTCTAACAGCAAAGAGCAAAAAATGAATTCCTTCATCCCACTGCTTCTCTGTGTCAAAACAGTAGGTCCTAATCATGTTTTTCAAAGTTTGATGAAATCGCTCAAGAGCACCCTGACTTTCTGGATGATAGGCGGATGACCTATACTGTTTAATGCCTAGCTGATCCATTACTTGTTGAAAAATTCCAGACATAAAGTTGGAGCCTTGATCGGACTGGACACATTTAGGGAGGCCAAATAAAGTGAAAATTTGACTAAAGCTCTCACTATAGTCTTTGTCTTTATATTTCTCAGTGGTATGGCTTCGGGAACCGAGTTGATGTACACATAATTGTCAGCATGTACTCATTTCCTGATCTTGTTTTGGTAGGGGCCCAACACAGTCTATTAGTATCCTACTAAATGGTTCTTGAAATGCAGGAATTGGCTGTAAAGGGGCCTTTGGAATGGTCTGATTTGGCTTTCCTACCATTTGACATGTGTGACAGGTTTTACAGAAATGTGCTACATCCTGCCTGAGATTAGGCCAATAAAAGTGACTGAGAATTTTGTGATAAGTTTTCCTTACTCCCAAATGACCAGCCCAGGGGGTTTCATGGGCTAGGCGCAATATTTCAGCACGATAGGGCTTTGGAACAACAATTTGATGTTTTATAGCCCAATCGTCATCAACCAAAACATCTGGAGGTCTCCATTTACGCATGAGAATACCAGATTTTGTATAATAGGAAACAGAGCTATCTGAAGTTTTACCTTCATCATCTACCCTGTCAAACAAAGACAAAATATCTGGGTCTTTGTGTTGTTCTGCAATGAGATTTGATCTAGAAAATGTCTGACTTTGGTCAGCAGAAGTTTTACTGGAAGTTTCAAATCCACGAGGGATAACGGAATGATCCGTGTCAAACACCTGACTGAGAAAGGTGTCATTTAAGTCAACATCTGTGACATTATTTTTGAGAGTATTTTGATTCTCGGAAGTTTTCTTTGACATGGCTCGAGTAATGGCACATGAAGGAAATAAATCGGGTATCTCTTGTTCAATTGGCTCTGGATCCTGATCTAAACTAGGATTATCAGTCACAAGTGGATTAGTAATGACCTTGTCCCCAGCAAGGTCGTTTCCAAGAAGAAGGTGAATCCCTTCAAAAGGCAAAAAGGCCTAATACCTAAAGCCACAGGTCCAGAAACAAAGTCCGAAGACAAATAGACATTATGGAGAGGAACAGGAATGTAGTCATTACAATCTACCCCTTAATAAGAACTTTAGAACCTGAAAATGACTTTTCAGAAAACGGCAGGGTATCTGCCAACAAAAGAGACTGGGAAGCCCCGGTATCTCTTAAATTTTGACAGGGGTAGCGGAAGAAAAATCACTAGAAAGTGATATAAAACCATCGTGAATAAATGGTTCGAAAATACCCATAATGCTATCTTGAGAAGAATTGACCTTGACCTCATTAATTGGGGATGAGAGGGATTTAACCTCGAAAATGTGTTGCACACATTATTAGACTCTAATTGAGTTGATGAAGAAATAAAGCCGGTTGGCTTAGATCCACTTTGACCACTTTGACCTTCACGTTTTCTTTTCATTTGAAACACTCTGACATTAAATGGCCGTCTTTCTTACAATAATTACAAGAAAGTGTACCGAACTGTTTGTCAGAAGGAGATTGAGACTTGGGATCTGATGATGTGGGAGTGTTACTTGAATTTTGTGAACTGTTGTCATTTGATTTTCTACTGTCCTTTGAGAAATTCTTGGATGAAAAGGAGGAGTTAAATTTACCTGCATTGTTTCTGTATGAAAAGGACTGGGATGGTTTGCTGAGAAAGGAAGATTTGTGGGTCAATGAATAATCATCGGCCAAACGTGCAGCAACCTCCAATGTATCTGCCTTTTGTTCACTGATAAATGTCTTGATGTCACTCCGATGCACCTTTTAAATTCCTCAATCAAAACAAGCTGTCGTAATTTGTCATAATTCTGACTGACCTTTTCAGAAGAACACCAGCGATCAAACAGTTGTTCTTTTGTTCGAGCAAATTCAACATAAGTTTGATCCTTCACCTTCTCACAATCCCTAAATTTCTGACGGTAAGCTTCAGGCACCAACTCATAGCCCTTGAGAATTAATTCCTTCACAGAATCATAATTTGAAGCCTGCTCTACTGACAACTGAATGTAAATTTCTCTGGCTTTCCCACCAAAGCACTCTGCAAAAGCATAGACCAGGACTCCTTAGGCCATTCAGACTCTGAGCAATTTTCTCAAAATGAAGGAAATATTTATCAACATCCTTTTCTTGGAAAGGGGGAACTAACCTGAAATGCTTAGTGATGTCAAACTTGTCTGAAGGGAAGAATTTTCCTGATTGTCCAAGCTCTAAACGTCTCATTTCTAACTGTAGTCGATGTTCTTCCAATTCTCTCTCCTTTTCTCTCTGTCTTTCTTCCATTTGTAATTCTTTGTCTTTCATTTGTAATTCTTTGTCTTTCATTTGTAATTTTTCCTGCCTTTCCCTTTCTTCCATTTGCAATTTTTCCTTTTCTAATTCCAATTTCTTAAGCTCCAAATCTGCCTGTATTTCTAATTCTAATTTTTTGAGTTCGAAGGAAGACTCAGGCTCATAATCTTTTAAGGCAGACTCCTCAAAATGGCCAGAATTAACTAAATGTTTTGCAATCTTGAACTGAATTTCTCGCTTGCGCATAGATCTTTTGACATCTACTTTAAGGAAATTTGACAGTGCTATGAGGTTGTCTTTTCTGAGGGAATTAAATGTGTCCTGATCAAGGTCATCCATAATTCGTCTGGCTTGAATTCCGCCATGATTGAATTTCGCTGAGTTCACAGTGTAAAGTAGTTTTGAAAAGATGTCAAAATGTTGTCAAACGGCTCAAAATATTCGTCTCCCGGACAAGCCCCCAATTTGTTACGTGCAGAGAAAACGAACAAAAGGGTGAACTCAGCAGTTAACGTTTAAACAAAATTTATTACAAAAAAAAAACTAATTGCTAAGTCAGGGATAGAGTACAAGCTTTAAAAGTGTACAGACTACTTATCTCAGCTGGGACGGCAAAGCTCCAGTCTCAGAGTTGTAACAGTCAGTTGAATGAATGAACAGTCCTTGCAGGCTTGCAGCTGCACAAAGTCCACAGTATAAATCCAGCGTTGACAGTGAAGGTCTTGAAAAGTCTTGAGAATGACTACTGCTGGAGTTTAGTAACACACAAGAGACACGATCCCAAAAGTCTGACTGGAAGCTGTGCACGTCCCTTTTATAAAGGCATATAAGAACAATCTAGAACTTTTATTGACATGCTAATTACTGTTCTAAAATTATCTCCCTTACACAACTAATCAACTTTCCAGAACATTCCAAACATGACTAATTGAATTCAAGGTTGTGAGGTCATCAAGGGCAGTGACCTTGAGAATGTTCTAGACTAATTGAACTCAGGTCATGATGAGTGTGGGGGAAATGACCTACATAACAATACATACATACATACATACATACATACATACATACATACATACATACATACATACGTACGTAAATACGTACGTACGTACGTACGTACATACGTACATACATACATACATACATACATACATACATACATACATACATACATACATACATACATACATACATACATACATACATACATACATACATACATACATACATACATACATACATACAATACATACATACATACCCACCGACTCATCATATAAGCTCTTTTTGGTATTTATATACATACCAAATATGAGCTAAAAAATCTCGAATTTTACATTAAGATGCCTGTGATTCAGCGTTCAGACTTTGATAACCGTGAACAATAAAAAACACAGACAGATCAGTGCTCATCTTTTTCAATGATTTTATTTATGCAACTGCGAAGTACATTAATCCAGCTTTCACGATACAAAAAAAGTTTAATGAGGTCAAACTTTGACAATACAATTAAGGAGATATATTCAACATCTTAACGTTCTTTAAAGCGATGGTCTCAGAATTAAATCAAGAAGAAACATCGGGGTACCTGAAAATTGCAGTAACATTTTCTGAAAGAACATTCTTGCAAAAGTGTGTACAACAAAGTGAGTCCCTGCTATACGATTCAAACTCCATCGTACTTGTGCAACAGAACAGAGCTTTCAAACTGTGTTCATTCAGGTGTTAATATACACGTATCACGAAAGTGAATTCGCGATAATTGAAACTGCCACAACGAAAATTAAAGAATTCTCCGACAGTCACCGCTTAAAATCACACCACTGTCGTTCACATTCATTAAACTCTTATTGGCGCTCAGTAACATGACTGCTGAAATTGTATGTTGCCATTTTCAGAAGACAAATGGTGTATCGTATGTATATGTCGGCTGTGTCTTATTAAACAAGACTGGCCTTGAGATTTTGCACTGTTGTCCGCACTTTAACACAATGAAGCGCCCTCACATGTTCAGATACTATTGAACTCAAACGTGCGTGGCATATTACTTTTGTTTTCATCATGTTGGTGTTTCAAATAAAATTTTTGATATTGATAGCAGGAAATTAGGTTGATATGCTCTGGATGAATCTGTGGACATGTTTTTTACAACGTAAACTACTTTTCCTTGGTCATGAGCCAGTTTACATGATAAAAAGTCTCCTACTGGCCACATTATGCTATTGGTCTCGATCGACAAATTACTAAATTAGGTGTCAGTGATTTCCTAAACTTAGGCAAATCTTACTAATCAGTATCTGAGCACTAATTTTGCACTAACTTTGGTCCGTGTGATAACACTAATTTGCATGAAACACTGTCAAAAATATACTTTTCTCATAAAAAGAGAACAATCATAGTTTTGCATAGAGGTTAGAAAACGAAGTTAGAATAAAAGAACAATCAATTGACAATTGAAGATATAAAAAAAAACTGTACCGTATTTACAAACGAGACCTGTATAAAACCTTTGTCGATATTGATGGACTTAAGGGGTTCACCTGAATTTATGAAGGGCTAGAGCTGCAGAGACACACTTATCATGTTGGAAGTAAGTTCATCCTTGGAGCTCCACTTACTGTAGATTTTGTTGTATTGTCTATACATGTTTCTCTGGTTGTCAAATACAGTTTCTTGATCTACTCTCAAAATCATGTCGAAATGAACAGTGTTCAAGAAAGTCTGGATGTGTCTAATGTCAAATGTAAACCCGAACTAGAATTGATTTGTCGACAATGAGGTTGCATATTGAAGGTGTTTCCAACCTTAGGCTAGTAATTTGACATTTAAACATACTTTGGGGAGACCTGGAATACAGTCTTATTGAGAAAAGTTAAAATACAATCAAATGTTCTAGTTACTGTTGCCCTTTCATTTTCACAACAGGTAAAAGAGATTTCTACATTAATCCACAGTTTAATACCTATTTGGTTGTTGTGAGTGGTAGGTATATGTCGCAAAATGACAGGGTCATAAAACTTTATTCTTCAGTACAGTCACTCATATTTCAGCATTCACAACAAAATACAGAGTAACTGCAATCAATGAATTTTCCAAATGTTTAGGGAAATCATAGATTGTACGTGTTTTGGGGAAAAACCCTCTGCATGGTAGATGTAATTATTGCTAACAGTATATGTGCAGACGGTAAAGTGTAGAATGAAACACGCTGACTCATTACTCGTCAAAAAAGAAAAAACTAAGTCATTCAATATCAAATATGCTCAGAATACAGAAAATACGTTTTCAGTTGATGAGACCCACTGCTGTTGGTAAAAAGTGCATTATGAGCAAAGTAATTAAATTAGCGTTTTGTGAAATTCCCTTTATCACTATAGCTTGTGTGAAGTGTGGGAGTAGTCGTTATGATCTGTGATGTGCACAATATGGCTGAATAAGCCATTGGTACTGTCAATCGGTAAATGTTACCAATTTAAACTTACCTAGAAAATCTTTAAATTTACTGAACTCTACTTATGCTGTAATTTGGTGCCTACTTCACTAGCATACTCTTCCCAACCTTTGAGTTAGTATATCAGATTTGACGTCAGAGTCTCTACATGTGCAGGGTCATTAATTTCAACCTCTTCAGGCGGTCAATGGGGTCAGGGTCAAACTCAAAGCCAGGTAGGGACAGCCGTGTGTGCTGTTGGTCTCTCCTACTCGCAAATATGACTCTTAAGTTTATAGCCTGAGAAATGAGGGGAGAAATTTAGAGCCAAGAGTATTTTTCTCTGAGTGAACGAGCCACAGCTTTCGGAAACTTTTTGCGTATAGTCAATGGTTCAAAACACTTGGTCTGCCTTTAATCACTTATCAACAAACTCAGTAATTGCTAACAATCAAACTATAACTGTGTTGCGAGTAATTTTCTAAGCCATTAAATGTTATTCACTGTACATATATCTCCTGTAAAACTAAGCTCATGAAAACCTTATCTACTCCATAAGCTTTACAACAACCCCCTTAAGTAGTAGACCGAACAAGTTTTGCAAATATTTTGAGAGTCCGAATATCTGTGCCAGAGACGCATTCTACCTTAACATCAAATTAATTTCTATTATCTGATCAAGACTTTAAATATAAAATAATTAGAATTTTACATTAAGATGCCTGTGATTCAGCCTTCAGACTTTGAAACCTTTAACAATGAAAACACACACACACACAGATCAGTTCTCATCTTTTTCAATTATTTTATTAATGCAAATGGAAAGTACATTAATCCAGCTTTCACGATAAAAATAAAGTTTAATGGGGTCAAACTTTGACAATACAATTGAGGAGATTAATTCAACATTTTAAACGATCTTAAAAGCGATGGTCACAGAATTAAATCAAGAAGAAACATCGGGGTACCTGAAAATTGCAGTAACATTTTCTGAAAGAACATTCTTGCAAAAGTGTGTACAACAAAGTGAGTCCCTGTAATACGATTCAAACGCCAATGTACTTGTGCGACAGATCGGAGCTTTCAAGCTGGTCGTACAGGTGTTAATATACACGTATCACGAACATAAATTCGCGATAATCGAAACTGACACAAACAAAAATTAAAAGAATTCTCCGACAGTCACTGCTTAAAATCACACCACTGTCGTCCACATCCAGTAAACTCTTGTTGGCGCTCAGCAACATGACTACTGAAATTGTATGTTGCCATTTTCAGAAGACAAATGGTGTATCGTATGTATATGTCGGCTGAGTCTTATTGAAAACCAGACCGGCATATGCTTTGAGATTTAGCACTGTTGTCCGCACTTCAACACAATGAAGCGCCCTAACATGTTCAGATATTACTGAACTCAAATACGGCGTATTACTTTTGTTTTCATCATGTAGGTGTTTCAAATAAAATCTTTGATATATTGATAGCAGGAAATTAGGTTGATATGCTCTGGATGAATCTGTGGACATGTTTTTTAACAACGTAAACTACTTTTCCTTGGTCATGAGCCAGTTTACATAATAAAAAGTCTCCTACTGGCCACATTATGCTATTGGTCTCGATCGACAAATTACTAAATTAGGTATCAGTGATTTCCTAAGCTTAGGCAATCTTATTTATCAGTATCTGAGCACTAATTTCGCACTAACTTTGGTCCGTGTGATAACACTAATTTGCATGAAAACACTGTCAAAACATACTTTTGCATAGAGGTAAGAAAACGAAGTTAGAATAAAAGAACAATCAACTGACAATTGAAGATATCAAAAAAACTGTACCGTATTTACAAACGAGACCTGTATAAAACCTTTGTCGATATTGATGGACTTAAGGGGTTCACCTGAATTTATGAAGGGCTAGAGCTGCAGAGACATACTTATCATGTTGGAAGTAAGTTCATCCTTGGAGCTCCACTTACTGTAGATTTTGTTGTATTTTTCTATACATGTTTCTCTGGTTGTCAAATACAGTTTCTTGATCTACTCCCAAAATCATTTCGAAATGAACAGTGTTCAAGAAAGTCTGGATGTGTCTAATGTCAAATGTAAACCTGAACTAGAATTGATTTGTCGACAATGAGGTTGCATATTGAAGGTGTTTCCAACCTTAGGCTAGTAATTTGACATTTAAACATACTTTGGGGAGACCTTGAATACAGTCTTATTGAGAAAAGTTAAAATACAATCAAATGTTCTAGTTACTGTTGCCCTTTCATTTTCACAACAGGTAAAAGAGATTTCTACATTAATCCACAGTTTAATACCTATTTGGTTGTTGTGAGGTGGTAGGTTTATGTCGCAAAATGACAGGGTCATAAAACTTTATTCTTCAGTACAGTCACTCATATTTCAGCATTCACAACAAAATACAGAGTAACTGCAATCAATGAATTTTCCAAATGTTTAGGGAAATCATAGATTGTACGTGTTTTGGGGGAAAACCCTCTGCATGGTAGATGTAATTATTGCTAACAGTATATGTGCAGACGGTAAAGTGTAGAATGAACACGCTGACTCATTACTCGTCAAAAAAGAAAAAAACTAAGTCATTCAATATCAAAATATGCTCAGAATACAGAAAATACGTTTTCAGTTGATGAGACCCACTGCTGTTGGTAAAAAGTGCATTATGAGCAAAGTAATTAAATTAGCGTTTTGTGAAATTCCCTTTATCACTATAGCTTGTGTGAAGTGTGGGAGTAGGTCGTTATGATCTGTGATGTGCACAATATGGCTGAATAAGCCATTGGTACCGTCAATCGGTAAATGTTATCAATTTAAACTTACCTAGAAAATCTTTAAATTTACTGAACTCTACTTATGCTGTAATTTGGTGCCTACTTCACTAGCATACTCTTCCCAACCTTTGAGTTTAGTATATCAGATTTGACGTCAGAGTCTCTACATGTGCAGGGTCATTAATTTCAACCTCTTCAGGCGGTCAATGGGGTCAGGGTCAAACTCAAAGCCAGGTAGGGACAGCCGTGTGTGCTGTTGGTCTCTCCTACTCGCAAATATGACTCTTAAGTTTATAGCCTGAGAAACTGAGGGGAGAAAATTTAGAGCCAAGAGTATTTTTCTCTGAGTGAACGAGCCACAGCTTTCGGAAACTTTTTGCGTATAGTCAATGGTTCAAAACACTTGGTCTGCCTTTAATCACTTATCAACAAACTCAGTAATTGCTAACAATCAAACTATAACTGTGTTGCGAGTAATTTTCTAAGCCATTAAATGTTATTCACTGTACATATATCTCCTGTAAAACTAAGCTCATGAAAACCTTATCTACTCCATAAGCTTTACAACAACCCCCTTAAGTAGTAGACCGAACAAGTTTTGCAAATATTTTGAGAGTCCGAATATCTGTGCCAGAGACGCATTCTACCTTAACATCAATTAATTTCTATTATCTGATCAAGACTTTAAATATAAAGATAATTAGAATTTTACATTAAGATGCCTGTGATTCAGCCTTCAGACTTTGAAACCTTTAACAATGAAAACACACACACACACAGATCAGTTCTCATCTTTTTCAATTATTTTATTAATGCAAATGGAAAGTACATTAATCCAGCTTTCACGATAAAAATAAAGTTTAATGGGGTCAAACTTTGACAATACAATTGAGGAGATTAATTCAACATTTTAACGATCTTAAAAGCGATGGTCACAGAATTAAATCAAGAAGAAACATCGGGGTACCTGAAATTGCAGTAACATTTTCTGAAAGAACATTCTTGCAAAAGTGTGTACAACAAAGTGAGTCCCTGTAATACGATTCAAACGCCAATGTACTTGTGCGACAGATCGGAGCTTTCAAGCTGGTCGTACAGGTGTTAATATACACGTATCACGAACATAAATTCGCGATAATCGAAACTGACACAAACAAAAATTAAAAGAATTCTCCGACAGTCACTGCTTAAAATCACACCACTGTCGTCCACATCAGTAAACTCTTGTTGGCGCTCAGCAACATGACTACTGAAATTGTATGTTGCCATTTTCAGAAGACAAATGGTGTATCGTATGTATATGTCGGCTGAGTCTTATTGAAAACCAGACCGGCATATGCTTTGAGATTTAGCACTGTTGTCCGCACTTCAACCAATGAAGCGCCCTAACATGTTCAGATATTACTGAACTCAAATACGGCGTATTACTTTTGTTTTCATCATGTAGGTGTTTCAAATAAAATCTTTGATATATTGATAGCAGGAAATTAGGTTGATATGCTCTGGATGAATCTGTGGACATGTTTTTTAACAACGTAAACTACTTTTCCTTGGTCATGAGCCAGTTTACATAATAAAAAGTCTCCTACTGGCCACATTATGCTATTGGTCTCGATCGACAAATTACTAAATTAGGTATCAGTGATTTCCTAAGCTTAGGCAATCTTATTTATCAGTATCTGAGCACTAATTTCGCACTAACTTTGGTCCGTGTGATAACACTAATTTGCATGAAAACACTGTCAAAACATACTTTTGCATAGAGGTAAGAAAACGAAGTTAGAATAAAAGAACAATCACTGACAATTGAAGATATCAAAAAACTGTACCGTATTTACAAACGAGACCTGTATAAAACCTTTGTCGATATTGATGGACTTAAGGGGTTCACCTGAATTTATGAAGGGCTAGAGCTGCAGAGACATACTTATCATGTTGGAAGTAAGTTCATCCTTGTAGCTCCACTAACTGTAGATTTTGTTGTATTTTCTATATATGTTTCTCTGGTTGTCAAATACAGTTTCTTGATCTACTCCCAAAATCATTTCGAAATGAACAGTGTTCAAGAAAGTCTGGATGTGTCTAATGTCAAATGTAAACCTGAACTAGAATTGATTTGTCAACAATGAGGTTGCATATTGAAGGTGTTTCCAACCTTAGGCTAGTAATTTGACATTTAAACATACTTTGGGGAGACCTGGAATACAGTCTTATTGAGAAAAGTTAAAATACAATCAAATGTTCTAGTTACTGTTGCCCTTTCATTTTCACAACAGGTAAAAAAGATTTCTACATTAATCCACAGTTTAATACCTATTTGGTTGTTGTGAGGTGGTAGGTTTATGTCGCAAAATGACAGGGTCATAAAACTTTATTCTTCAGTACAGTCACTCATATTTCAGCATTCACAACAAAATACAGAGTAACTGCAATCAATGAATTTTCCAAATGTTTAGGGAAATCATAGATTGTACGTGTTTTGGGGGAAAACCCTCTGCATGGTAGATGTAATTATTGCTAACAGTATATGTGCAGACGGTAAAGTGTAGAATGAAACACGCTGACTCATTACTCGTCAAAAAAGAAAAAAAACTAAGTCATTCAATATCAAAATATGCTCAGAATACAGAAAATACGTTTTCAGTTGATGAGACCCACTGCTGTTGGTAAAAAGTGCATTATGAGCAAAGTAATTAAACTAGCGTTTTGTGAAATTCCCTTTATCACTATAGCTTGTGTGAAGTGTGGGAGTAGGTCGTTATGATCTGTGATGTGCACAATATGGCTGAATAAGCCATTGGTACTGTCAATCGGTAAATGTTACCAATTTAAACTTACCTAGAAAATCTTTAAATTTACTGAACTCTACTTATGCTGTAATTTGGTGCCTACTTCACTAGCATACTCTTCCCAACCTTTGAGTTTAGTATATCAGATTTGACGTCAGAGTCTCTACATGTGCAGGGTCATTAATTTCAACCTCTTCAGGCGGTCAATGGGGTCAGGGTCAAACTCAAAGCCGGTAGGGACAGCCGTGTGTGCTGTTGGTCTCTCCTACTCGCAAATATGACTCTTAAGTTTATAGCCTGAGAAACTGAGGGGAGAAATTTAGAGCCAAGAGTATTTTTCTCTGAGTGAACGAGCCACAGCTTTCGGAAACTTTTTGCGTATAGTCAATGGTTCAAAACACTTGGTCTGCCTTTAATCACTTATCAACAAACTCAGTAATTGCTAACAATCAAACTATAACTGTGTTGCGAGTAATTTTCTAAGCCATTAAATGTTATTCACTGTAAATATATCTCCTGTAAAACTAAGCTCATGAAAACCTTATCTACTCCATAAGCTTTACAACAACCCCCTTAAGTAGTAGACCGAACAAGTATTGCAAATATTTTGAGAGTCCGAATATCTGTGCCAGAGACGCATTCTACCTTAACATCAAATTAATTTCTATTATCTGATCAAGACTTTAAATATAAAAATAATTAGAATTTTACATTAAGATGCCTGTGATTCAGCCTTCAGACTTTGAAACCTTTAACAATGAAACACACACACACACAGATCAGTTCTCATCTTTTCAATTATTTTATTAATGCAAATGGAAAGTACATTAATCCAGCTTTCACGATAAAAATAAAGTTTAATGAGGTCAAACTTTGACAATACAATTGAGGAGATTAATTCAACATTTTAACGATCTTAAAAGCGATGGTCACAGAATTAAATCAAGAAGAACATCGGGGTACCTGAAATTGCAGTAACATTTTCTGAAAGAACATTCTTGCAAAAGTGTGTACAACAAAGTGAGTCCCTGTAATACGATTCAAACGCCAATGTACTTGTGCGACAGATCGGAGCTTTCAAGCTGGTCGTACAGGTGTTAATATACACGTATCACGAACATAAATTCGCGATAATCGAAACTGACACAAACAAAAATTAAAAGAATTCTCCGACAGTCACTGCTTAAAATCACACCACTGTCGTTCACATCCAGTAAACTCTTGTTGGCGCTCAGCAACATGACTACTGAAATTGTATGTTGCCATTTTCAGAAGACAAATGGTGTATCGTATGTATATGTCGGCTGAGTCTTATTGAAAACCAGACCGCATATGCTTTGAGATTTAGCACTGTTGTCCGCACTTCAACACAATGAAGCGCCCTAACATGTTCAGATATTACTGAACTCAAATACGGCGTATTACTTTTGTTTTCATCATGTAGGTGTTTCAAATAAAATCTTTGATATATTGATAGCAGGAAATTAGGTTGATATGCTCTGGATGAATCTGTGGACATGTTTTTTAACAACGTAAACTACTTTTCCTTGGTCATGAGCCAGTTTACATAATAAAAAGTCTCCTACTGGCCACATTATGCTATTGGTCTCGATCGACAAATTACTAAATTAGGTATCAGTGATTTCCTAAGCTTAGGCAATCTTATTTATCAGTATCTGAGCACTAATTTCGCACTAACTTTGGTCCGTGTGATAACACTAATTTGCATGAAAACACTCTCAAAAAATATACTTTTTCTCATAAAAAGAGAACAATCATACTTTTGCATAGAGGTAAGAAAACGAAGTTAGAATAAAAGAACAATCAACTGACAATTGAAGATATCAAAAAACTATACAGTATTTACAAACGAGACCTGTATAAAACTTTGTCGATATTGATGGACTTAGGGGTTGACCTGAATTTATGAAGGGCTAGAGCTTCAGAGACAAACTTATCATGTTGGAAGTAAGTTCATCCTTGGAGCTCCACTTACTGTAGATTTTGTTGTATTTTCTATAAATGTTTCTCTGGCTTTCAAATACAGTTTCTTGATCTACTCTCAAAATCATGTCGAAATGAATAGTGTTCAAGAAAGTCTGGATATGTCTTATGTCAAATGTAAACCTGAACTAGAATTGATTTGTCGACAATGGGGTTGCATATTGTTATGTGTTTGCAAGGCTAGTTATTTGTATTTCAAACATACTTTGGAAGGAGTGGAATACAATCTTATTGAGAAAAGTTAAAATACAATGGAACGTTCTAGTTACTGTTGCCCTTTCATTTTCATAATAGGTAAAAGAGATTTCTACAGTAATCCACAGATTAATACATATTTGGTTGTTGTCAGGTAGTAGGTTTGTGTCACAAAATGACAGAGTGTCATAAAACTTGTATCTATATTACAATCACTGATATGTCGGAGATCTCAAAAAACTACAGAGCAACTGCGATCAATGTATTTTTCACATGTTTAGGAAAACATATACTTTACTTGTTTCGGAGGAAAAACCTCTGCATGACTAAAAAAACGCAACTGAGAGAATTCTAGCACTACTTCCTTGTAACAAATATCAATTCTTTTGTAAGAAGATAGAGTCCATGAATTGTCAGGTTTGTTATCAACTTTATTCCCTCGAACATGGATGTTTATTTCTCAAATTGCCAAGAAATGCTGGAGAAAGGTTAAATATATTGTAACCAGCCTCTTGGGTCGTACAATCACATAAACTTAATCAAACATCACCTTTTCATGTTTTTCAGATGTCACTGTTCAAAAACATTATCAACTGGAAATACAACTTTTGGTTCTTCTAGGTAAATGGGGCGTACACAAGTTTTGGGTCACAGAAATGAGTACACCAGTTGAAGTTATACTTGAATTTCAAAGTAGCTTGGAATTACAACGTGCTGGGGTGTTAGAAAAAATGTTTCTGGTGATAGAAAATAACTCCAACTGCATCCATTGCAAACGTTCTCCTTTGATGAATTATGCAACAATTTAACCCAATACGACGTCTACTGTTCTCACCCACAGATCACCTTAAGAGTAGGAAATACCAATCATTGTACCGACCCGTACACACTGTACCGAGCAAAAACCTATCGTTAGCGTTCTGTGCAGTTTCATCGACGGGAAATATGATAAAGGCAATACAAGAATGTTCAAACAGTCAGTGTACGGGTGAGTTTTTCAATTGGAGCGCGGCAACACTGACGATGTTGACTGTGGCACAGTGAACGTCGTATCGGGTTAAATTGTTGCAAACTTTATCGAAAAAGAACGTTTGTAATGAGTGCAGGTGGCGTCATTTTCTATCGCCAGAAACGTTTTTCTTATCACCCAAGCACGTTGTAATTCCAAGCTATTTTGAAATTCACTGTAAGAATAAGCTTAACTTAAGGTATGATTTAGGAAAAGAAATCCAAAGAAGAGATGATATATTAGAAATTTTAGGAAAAGTTAATTTTTCATATTTTTTTTACATATTTGAATTTAATAATAAATTAATATTACCAAATTAGTTATAAATATGTTGACACTATTAATTGTAAGATTTGCACGGCAGAATTGTAAATGAAATTTGTTTTTATGATTTTACATATCAAAAAATTATTAAAAATTCTTTCAAATTTCAAAATGTGATTTTTCAAAAAGTACTTCAAATACAGGAAAATTGTGCCGTACAAATCTTATCTGTAACCTTGTTAATAGGCTGTAAATATTCCATGTCCATATCTCATTTCAAAGGTTGGATTAAATTGGTATAAAATTATGTAGGAAAACTGTTATTCTGTCAAAAATGTTGAAAACAAGCCATATTTGCACCCCTCTTTTGAAGTCACAGAGCAGTCTTTTTGGTTAATATCACTTTTGACACCTCTTTGACACTCAAAGAATCTAAAAATGCATTTATAATAGCAGTCACGCATTCTGAATGCAAGCACTGCCTTGTCAAACTTTCCTGAAAAACATTAAAAAATGACTTTCCCTTTTCAAACATTTTATAAAAAGCTAGGGGACCTCTACCATAGTAAATAGACTAAGGACTCCCCAACTTCTTCTTATTTGGTCAGTTTTTCAGAAGTTTCAACAGTCTGTAACTCTGCAATGCCTTTGTGCCCAAATGTCTAGTTTTTTTATTCCACAGAGAATGATGACTACTTTTATGTTTTAATAGTTTTTTTGAAGTTTATAACTGACGCCCTAGCCTTTGTATTACCCCTATTTGTAACAATCAACCCCTTTTTGTAACAAAATTTAATTTTCAAAAAATCTTTGCCATATATGTTGAAATACTAATAAAATATGCATATTTGTATGTTTGAGGGCAATTTTCTTTTTTTTTCCTTGTCAAAACTCACTTTTCCGACTGCTTTTGTTACAAATTGGGTTGATTGTTACAAATAGGGGTGACACGTATCACCCCTATTTGTAACAATCAACGCTATTTGTAACAAAATTTAATTTTCAAAAAAACTTTGCCATATATGTTGAAATATTAATGAAATATGCATATTTGTATGTTTGAGGGCAATTTTCTTTTTTTTCCTTGTCAAAACTCATTTTTCCGAAACTGCTTTTGTTACAAATTGGGTTAATTGTTACAAATAGGGGTGAAACACGTCAACCCTATTTGTAACAATCAACCCTATTTGTAACAAAACCTAAATTTCAAAGAAACTTGGCCGTATTTGATGAAATCTTGATGAAATATACATATAAGTATGTTCGGGGGCAATTTTCTTTGTTTTCCTTGTTGAAACTCATTTGTACGAAAATGCTCGTTAGATTAACTTTCGTTGTGCAGGTTCCTAGGGATAAGAGCCCTACTCGTAAGATATAATCAAGTCGTGCAGATACATGCCAAAGGTTTGTTTCGGGGCAATTTTCACCATTTTCGGTCAAAAATGTTAAAAATCTTGTTTTCTGACCGAAATCATACTAAACCTATATGGGATTAACTTTTGTTACAAATTGGGTTGATTGTTACAAATAGGGTTGACGTGTCAACCCTATTTGTAACAATCAACCCTATTTGTAACAAAATTTAACCAACTTGAAACAAAACCTAATTTTCTACAAAAACTTGGCCGTATTTGATGAAATCTTGATGAAATATACATATTAGTATGTTTTGGGGCAATTTTTATTTTTTCCTTGTCGAAACTCATTTTTTCCGAAAATGCTTGTTAGATTAACTTTCGTTGTGCAGGTTGCCTAGTATAAGAGGCCTACTCGTAACATATAATCGAGTTGTGCAGATACATGCCAAAGGTTTTTTCGGGGCAATTTTCCCCACTTTCGGTCGAAAATGTTAAAAATCTTGTTTTCTGACCGAAATCATACTAAACCTATGTTGGGTTAACTTTTGTTACAAATTGGGTTGATTGTTACAAATAGGGTTGACGTGCAACCCTATTTGTAACAATCAACCCTATTTGTAAGAAACAACCCTATTTGTAACAAAATTTAATAATTTTGTAACAAAACCTAATTTTCAAAAAACTTGGCCGTATTTGATGAAATCTTGATGAAATATGCGTATTTAGGTCTATATTTTGGGGAAATATGTCGTTTTTGAAAAAAATATTTTTTCTAAAATTGCGAGGTGGTTTGTTTTGAAATTTGGTATACAGGTTTCTGGAGATAATTCTTTCAAGACGTATTGAATTGTGCTGATCTATGCACGACTCTTTTTTGGCAATTTCGCCATATTTGGTAAAAGAGCAGGTCAAAAATCTTCTCTTAGAATCTACTCGTCCAATTGCTTTGACATTTTGTATGAAGGTTCCTTGTGGTGACGTTTTACCTAATTTTCAGATAATTCATCACAGATACGGCCTTGGCATTTGTTTGGATTCATTTGAACCCTCAATGCCGCTGCTTTAATTAATACACTTGTTTTATTGTAGGCTTTTGTGGTTGTTTCGGCAAAAGGGTTTAATTGCTTCCCACTTATCAAGTTCTTCCAAATATTTTGACGGGATTTCTTTTTATCCTCTGTTTTGATATGTGTTGAGCCTAAATGTTGTTGTGAAGATCAAGTCATTTTATGTTGTGAATGTTTGTTTTTCTATTTACTTTTTGTAAAATGTGATTGTTTGTTTTTCTATTTACTTTTTTGAGTATGGTTTTCTGTTTGGTTTATGTTGCCGTGCATATTGTGTCTATTAATTTGCTTGTGAAGAATTCTACTTTTTTCTTGAAATCGATTGGGTATTGCATGTAGGCGAGTATCTAAGAATTTCGCCTTTGATGGGTCCCTTAAAGGTTGTTTTTGGGTGATCCTCTGAGCAGGCATTGGAACGTTCCGGTTGGTTTTGCATTTGTTTTAATATCAAGAATGATTTCTTAGTTTTGCTTTGAGCCCTGAAATATTTCAACGTCGGAATATGTTGTTTTTTTAGGTATTTCTCAACCAAGAAAAAAGTTGTCGTGTTCCGATAACCCGACCTACCCTATTGTTTTGCCTGCGACCAAAACGTAAACACGGAAGTAACAAAAAGACAGAAAACCGCCCGTAAAATCACGTGTTCGTCACCTGATATTTGATTTTTGCTTGGGACGTCGACGTCTTTTATGTATTTAGTCCTTTAATATGTATGATACGCTTTTTCTGGAAATGTTGTGGTAAGTATTAGATCGCCCTGGACCCCTGAAAAGTGCATATTTAAAAGAAAATATAGGGGGAAAAAACCAGCCGACCTACCTGCCCTGTTTTGAAACCATGTTATTGGAAGAGCAAAATTTTTTTTTTGGTTTTACGAATTACAAATAGCGTTAACTTTTGATACAAATAGGGTTAGTATGACTTCTGTCAGTAAAGAAGATTTGTTTTGCATTTTTGACCAAAATTAGTGACTCATGCCGCCCACCAAAATTTGGCATGTATCTGAAAAACATGATTACCTGTTAGATGGAGGTCTTTATCCCTAAAAACCTGCGAGCCGAAAATTTTATCTAATGAGTAGTTAAATGAGTTTCGACATGGAAAAAACAAAGAAAATTGCCCCCGAAAGTACTAATATGTATATTTCATCAAGATTTCATCAAATACGGCCGAGTTTTTTTTGAAAATTAGCTTTTGTCACAAATTGGTTAAACTTTGTTACAAATAGGGTTGATTGTTACAAATAGGGTTGATTGTTACAAATAGGATTGACACGTCAACCCTATTTGTAACAATCAACCCAATTTGTAACAAAATTTAACCCAATAAAGGTTTGTATGATTTCGGTCAGAAAACAAGATTTTTAACATTTTTGACCGAAATTGATGAAAATTGCCCTGAAACAAACTTTTGGCATGTATCTGCACGACTTGATTATATTTCATGAGTAGGCCTCTTATCCCTAGCAACCTGCACAAAGAAATTTTATCTACTGAGTAGTTTAAGAAAAAATGAGTTTCGACAAGGAAAAAACAAAGAAAATTGCCCCCGAACATACTAATATGTATATTTCATCAAGATTTCATCAAATACGGCCAAGTTTTTTTTGAAAATTAGCTTTTGTCACAAATTGGTTAAGTTTTGTTACAAATAGGGTTGATTGTTACAAATAGGGTTGATTGTTACAAATAGGGTTGACACGTCAACCCTATTTGTAACAATCAACCCAATTTGTAACAAACTTTAACCCCATATAGGTTTAGTAAGATTTCGGTCAGAAACAAGATTTTAAACATTTTTGACCGAAATTGGTGAAAATTGGCCCGAAACAAACTTCTGGCATATATCATCGCGACTTGATTATATCTTACGAGTAGGTCTCTTATCCCTAGGAACCTGCACAACAACATTTAATCTAACGAGCATTTTCGGAAAAAAATGAGTTTCGACATGGAAAAAAATAAAAATTGCCCCAAACATATAAATATGTATATTTCATCAAGATTTAATCAAATACGGCCAAGTTTCTTTGAAAATATGGTTTTGTTACAAATTGGTTAAACTTTGTTACAAATAGGGTTGATTGTTACAAATAGGGTTGACACGTCAACCCTATTTGTAACAATCAACCCTATTTGTAACAATCAACCCAATTTGTAACAAAAGTTAACCCAATATAGGTTTAGTATGATTTCGGTCAGAAAACAAGATTTTTAACATTTTTGACCGAAATTGGTGAAAATTGCCCCGAAACAAACCTATCTGCACAACTCGATTATATCTTACGAGTAGGCCTCTTATACTAGGCAACCTGCACAACGAAAGTTAATCTAACGAGCATTTTCGGAAAAAATGAGTTTCGACAAGGAAAAAATAAAAATTGCCCCAAACATACTAATATGTATATTTCATCAAGATTTCATCAAATACGGCCAAGTTTTGTAGAAAATTAGGTTTTGTTTCAAGTTGGTTAAATTTTGTTACAAATAGGGTTGATTGTTACAAATAGGGTTGACACGTCAACCCTATTTGTAACAATCAACCCACTTTGTAACAAAAGTTAACCCCATATAGGTTTAGTATGATTTCGGTCAGAAAACAAGATTTTTAACATTTTCGACCGAAATTGGGGAAATTGCCCCGAAAAAACCTTTGGCATGTATCTGCACAACTCGATTATATCTTACGAGTAGGCCTCTTATACTAGGCAACCTGCACAACGAAAGTTAATCTAACGAGCATTTTCGGAAAAAATAAGTTTCGACAAAGAAAAAATAAAAATTGCCCCAAAACATACTAATATGTAAATTTCATCAAGATTTCATCAAATACGGCCAAGTTTTGTAGAAAATTAGGTTTTGTTTCAAGTTGGTATAAATTGTGTTACAAATAGGGTTGATTGTTACAAATAGGGTTGACACGTCAACCCTATTTGTAACAATCGACGTGTCAACCCTATTTGTAACAATCAACCCAATTTGTAACAAAAGTTAACCAAATATAGGTTTAGTTATGATTTCGGTCAGAAAACAAGATTTTTAACATTTTTGACCGAAATTGGGGAAAATTGCCCCGAAAAAACCTATCTGCACGACTTGATTATATCTTACGAGTAGGGCTCTTATCCCTAGGAACCTGCACAACGAAAGTTAAACTAACAGCATTTTCGGAAAAAATGAGTTTCGACAAGGAAAAAATAAAAATTGCCCAAAAACATACTAATATGTACATTTCATCAAGATTTCATCAAATACGGCCAAGTTTTGTAGAAAATTAGATTTTGTTTCAAGTCGGTTAAATTTTGTTACAAATAGGGTTGATTGTTACAAATAGGGTTGACACGTCAACCCTATTTGTAACAATCAACCCAATTTGTAAAAAAGTTAACCCCATATAGGTTTAGTATGATTTCGGTCAGAAAACAAGATTTTTAACATTTTTGACCGAAAATGGTGAAAATTGCCCCGAAACAAACCTTTGGCATGTATCTGCACGACTTGATTATATCTTACGAGTAGGGCTCTTATCCCTAGGAACCTGCACAACGAAATTTAATCTCACGAGCATTTTCGTACAAATGAGTTTCAACAAGGAAAACAAAGAAAATTGCCCCCGAACATACTTATATGTATATTTCATCAAGATTTCATCAAATACGGCCAAGTTTCTTTGAAATTTAGGTTTTGTTACAAATAGGGTTGATTGTTACAAATAGGATTGACATGTGTCACCCCTATTTGTAACAATCAACCCAATTTGTAACAAAAGCAGTTTCGGAAAAATGAGTTTTGACAAGGAAAAAAAGAAAATTGCCCTCAAACATACAAATATGCATATTTCATTAATATTTCAACATATATGGCAAAGTTTTTTTGAAATTAAATTTTGTTACAAATAGGGTTGATTGTTACAAATAGGGGTAATACAGCCTTTACCGCTACCTTAAACAGGTTGACTTGGCATTCGGATTTTTAGCAGACGAGTTGATCATGCAAGTTTAATGCCTCGCACACGAACTCCATCCAAGGCGAAAATGTATATCAATAGTCTATTAGCAAAATGTGACTTATCATTGAGTTTAAAAGCGGTTTAAGTTGGTTCTTAACTTTTCCTGGAATGTTAGTTATTGTAGAATCTTTACCATGAATCTAGACAGTATCTTTTAATGCATCTTTAAATCTCTTTCTAGATTCCTGTATCATTTTTGAGTCTTTCAGCTTTTCCTTTAAGTCTCGCGCCACTTCAAATCGCGCTGTGTAGTTGTAACAGAGGACATCTATGATACGATCCCGCCATGTATCAATGTCGCCTTCAATGTCAATGTCATTTACCCCAACCTTAACGATCATTTGCGTAGCTTCATGTGGAAATTCTTTTTTGATGAATTCAGCCAGTCCAGAGTGACTTGTTACAAGAACTGGTATACCTACTGCCATCGCTTGGAGACCAGCCATACCGAAAGGCTCACTTCGAGAAGACAATATAACGAGGTTACTCTCTTTAATCTTGCAAATTTTTCTCGTTTGTGCCGTATGGGGGTAGCTTGATTTTCAAGTATTTATCCTGGACAGTCAACCTTTTAAATAATGTCGTTCTTATGTCATCATGATGTTGGCTTGGGACACCTTTGATTATAAACATTGGTAGGAGCCGATGCATATCGTGATATGTCTTCGCGACACGGCTAAATGCTTTGGCAATTAATATGTAATAATCTTTCATATTCTCTACGCCTATCATGTGTTCGTAAGTAAGAACTTGCATGAGATTGTCTTCGCGTACCTCTGTCGCGTTTACTGTGATGTTAAAAATATCATCCTCGGGAAACGGAAGATATTCAAAATGCTCGATGCTATGGGACAACGCTTTGAATTTCTTATCTAAGACAGAGAATACTTTTGGCCCCACGGAAAACACTGCGGTGGCTTTTTTCGCTGCTTTTATCGTGTTACGTTCCCATTCCTCATAGTATTCCGGTTGATATTCCTCCAGATCCTCATGATTATCACTGATGAAAAGGAAAATACGACTTTTCTTAAATTTCTTCTCTTTTAAAGAAATTGCGGATCCTGAAGTCACGGGTACATGGCCAACAATTACGTCCAGGTGTTTTAATTTTTCTATTTCGGACAAATCACACTCATTGTAGGTTTGAAGACAGTCAAGGTTTATGTTCTCGTGGCAAATGTTGTCCGCTACTTTAATATTATGCTCGTTTGCGTCAGAAATATCAATGCAACAGCGATTTCTACCAAGAACTGTCCTGTAAACCTCAAACCCAGCTTCTTTTGCTTCCAATTCTATCTGACGATTCAGGCTTGACGTACCTTTGTCAACCTTTTCCCATTCGTCGTTGAGGATCAATATGCTCCTGTAATGAAACAGAAGATGACATAGTTGACAATGAAGATAACATCAAATGCCGCGACAATACTACTTGATCTTGACCGGACTTCTGCTATTTATTGATCATACCTATTTTTAGTTATAGTTCAATGAGTATAACATTATTTATAGCAGCTCATTTGCATATTTAATTATATTTTGTATTAGGTAGTATTTCAATATTGAGACACCTCTTTTTACCGGATTTCTGATATGTATTGACCATGTTAAGGTTTAGTTATTTTCAGTTTGATAAGCATGACATTCTAATTATCAGTTGTATTCAACGTTTCCAAACTGCCACACGTTGACCTAGGAGTTTTGTTACATTTGATACATTATTTAAAATCAATAGTCTTACTTGACTTGTGAATTCTTGGGATTGGCTGTGTTTTGGTCACACATTCCACCTTGACATATTGTAAACCAGATGGTGAGCACGCTCAATTTGTTCATCACCGTCGTCATCCGTCAGCTTGAAGTGAAGACTTTCTGTGAAGAAACAATAAAAACAATACAAAATAGGTTGCACTTAGATTTCACGCACTCAACTCTCTCGTGCATGAATATGACCCCAAAAATATATTTTCTATAGCTCATTTAAAAGCGTGAATGCACTCGATAGGAATAAAACTATGAATGTTGATGGCTGAAGTCGATAGCTCTGTCATAGTTTCTTGAGAAGTGCTAACAATTTTCGCCCTGTACACTCAGGGCATCGATGATTTAGTAACGCTACAAGTCAACGACCTGTGATGAGAGAAATGACTAGATTAATATACAAAAGAACAGTAAAACTTCCGCCAAAGGCACAGTAGCTACCATAGACTCCAGTTACATTGAAGGCATACAAAGCATATAATAAGTCGATAATCGTGAATGTCCTTTGTTAAACTATTCTTATAGCTGATAAATTGTACCTCTGCATACAGAAACAAACGTGAAACTATACATATCAGATTAGACATGCATATGTTATCTAATATAGGTGCATAAGCACAAGTAGCAGCCACATATTCGAAATATATTATTTTGTATATAATTACAGGTGCAGTAAATATCTAAATGGAGTTATATTAAGGAAACGAACTTGTTGTTGTCATGACAAAAAATTGTTAGGGCCATGACTTGGAAACTTGGGATATGATATAAGTACAACCTGACCAGCGGTTATGAAGAAAAAGCTTTTTATGATATTTTCACGTTTTTGAAAATGCAGTTAAAAGGAAAACAAACGTCTGCTGTATACAAATGACACATCTGCCCTCCAAGTATCGAGTTTGTGAATACCTCTGTTCTTAACATAGTTCAGTTGAGGGCCATTCCGACATTCATCATCCAATCAACCATCAATTCAGCCATCCACCCATCCGTCCATCAATCCATCCATCCTTCCATATCCCTCCACATACATACATTCATACATACATACGTGCGTGCGTGCGTGCATACGTACTTACGTACGTATGTGCATACATGCATGCATGCATGCATGCATGCATGCATACATGCATACATACATACATACATACATACATACATACATACATACATACATACATACATACATACATACATACATACATACATACATACATACATACATACATACATACATACATACATACATACATACATACATACATACATACATACATACATACATACATACATACATACATACATACATACATACATACATACATACATACATACATACATACATACATACATACATACATACATACATACATACATACATACATACATACATACATACATACATACATACATACATACATACATACATACATACATACATACATACATTATTATATGGAATGTAAAAATCGTAATTATAAAACCGAATCCCTGTAATAAATTGCTTAAAAGTCTTGTCATGACGAATATTAATGATCGAGATTTCATTGTAGTAATTACGAGGGTTTTTTATTCTCGCAACTATGAGCATTGATTCTCTTGGCTATCGCAGTCTTTCTGTTGATTATGCGCTTAAAATTTTTAAATTTTTCACATACATCATCGATTATTCTTCAACGAAATTAGAGAAATTACGTGGTATTTCTCAGGTGTTCATATTAAAATATACTGTGTTCACTAAGCGCATTTACGATGATGTCTGCGTTTTTTAAAGACTTGAAAGTGAACTGAATAGAAACTAGATCGAATGCGATCATGCGACAGATTAGCAAAGCCTTGCCGTTGCCCGTCGCCAAGCTTCATGCATTGTCATGTACAACGTCATTTCATAGCGAAATCATCATAAAATTAAAGGCACGATATTTCTTTCAATCGAGCTTTTTACTGTTGATCGCATCTCCCTGCTGGTGCAGTGAAATTTACGATGAGTTACACCACGCCACTCTTCTTACACCTCGATTAACGCCTCATTCTTTGTTGGTATACGAATATTGCTTTAAAAGTTCTACAGGTAAACAATGACGTCGTTATGTCAATACGCAAAGGGATACGGCCGTTGCTTTTCCGAAAGATGTACAAAAGTGGCGATAAATGTGTAACGTTCCATTATTTTTTCTATCACCAAATCGTTGCACAATATTTTTAACTACATATTTATCATTGCATAAGGGAGCCTTCAGTAATTACAGGGAGTAGGCCGGGGAATTTCATGCGCACTTGTACTGTAAATGTGGCACCCCCCCCCCCCTATTGTCTTGTCTAAAATGTGCCCCTCTTTTCCCCACGGATACTGAAACAGTACCAGCTAATTTTTATGATTACAATTGGTTGTTATGTAAGCTACTGACAGAAATTACAGGGGCTGGCTTTTTGGGAGGGACGGTCCCCATTTCTCATGCAAGAATTTTAAGGCTCACGCATTTACGGGAGTGTCACCATATTTTGCGCAGCTAAAAGAACGCAAGTCGATGTGGCTGATATAGTGCTTCAACCAAAACATTTCAAATAATAATACTTGGGAATCTGTCAGGCAAACTATTCACAATTGTTCCGTGCAAAACAAGCTATATCTGTACATTATATACGTTTGGTAATATATGCGAATATACTTTGCTTGAAGTGGGTAGGAAAATGTGCATGTGTGTACAAGAAATTGGATTATTTGAATTTCAGTGAAAATGTTGATTCTCTATACATGGCATTCTATGAGAATTATTTCCCAGTGAAAACAAACTAGGTACCCTAAGTTACTACTGGCTGTAGCTGTACGAAGAAAAACATAAAAGCATAAAAAAATTAAAGCTAAGCTGCAATCCATTGCACATTTTGAATAAACAATATGCATGTTAAAGAATTAGTGAGCATTATACGATTGATGCACAAACCTCATTATTTCCTTGAAAATTTGTAAAAGATCACATAACACATCACGATTTACTGCCGACCATACTTACAAAGACCATTGTACTGTTTTAAAATGTTTACTACAATAGACTTCAAATTAAAGCATCAGTTCAAAAACTCATTGCACTGATCAGCCTGATATATTCCGTGGGCTAGAGAGGCCCACCGTGCATCCCCCTAAACTTACTACATGGGTATTTGTTGTTCTTTACGATCAGCTGAACAAGGAGGAAAATATTAACATTGCATATTTTGGGATGCACTACCTCTCTGGGTTGGTTTTTCATTGCATATACTGCAAAAAATGGTGAAAAATGGGTAGGGGTAGGGGGTACTATATCCTCCCCTACATTAAAAAATAGCGTCAATGACACTGTAGCTCCCATCCTGGACTATTTAGTGTTTGTTCTCTGGACAGATATTTGAACATGTGTGAAAGGGATAAAGTGCATGAAGTGAAAATACTTAAATGAAATGTACTGGAGACAGTGAAACATGTTTAATGTAATTATTCAGAATATAAAATGGAAAAATACAGAATTAGATATATCGAATACTGTGATACAACCATTAACTCAACAAGTCATTAACAATGACATAGTCCCCGCTTGTAAATAGGAGTATTAGTCTTGATGGGGCAGGAAAATGTGGTCATTAAGAAGTATCACTGGAGTGTATATGTTGAGATCTATGGGCACATAGGTCTATGTCGTTGTTCCCAATTTGAAACACATGAGGCATGTCTAAGTTATGGTTCTAAATCGGGAAAAAAGATCAGACGTCTAGCAGTATTGGCCAGCCAAGAAATACATATGCGCATTATAAATGAGGTACAAGATGTGACATCTTAAGGTCTAATATCCTATCGAAATTGAGGGTATAGAACTTGTGGTTACTGAAATATGCATATGTATGTATAATCAAGGTCAAAGGTCATCGAGGTCACATGACATTTTGAAAAAAAAATTATATTGCTAATTAATCCCTATATGCCAAAAAATCAGATCTCTAGCTCTATTCGCTTGCCCAGAATTAGATGTGTACATAATTAATGAGGTAAAGCGTGTGTTGTCATAAGGTCTCCCATCCTACTAAATACAAAGGACATAGCACTTGTGGTTACTTATTTATTGACATAAACATATATTTTAGGTAAAAGGTCATCGAGGTCACATGACATTTGGTCAAAAAATTTCTCTCCTATAGTTTTCCCTATATACCAAAAATCAGACATCCAGCTCTATTGGCTCGCTCAGAATGAGATATGCGCATAATTATTGAGGTACAGTATGTGGCGTCATAAGGTGTCCAATCATACCAAACATGAAGGGTGTAGCACTTGTGGTTACCGAGTTATGGAAAAATATGTATATTTGAGGTCAAAGTCACCGAGGTCACGTGACATTTTGTCAAAAAAATTGCTTTGCTAAGTTATCCCTATATACCAAAAATCACACCTCTAGTTGGCTTGCTCAAAATTAGATATGTGCATAATTAATGAGGTGCAATATGTGGCGTCATAAGCTGTCGCATCATACCATACATGAAGGCTGTAGCACTTGTGGTTACTGAGTTATAGACAAATATGTATATTTGAGGTCAAAGGTCACCGAGGTCACGTGACATTTTGTCAAAAAAATTGTATTGCTAAGTTATCCCTATATACCAAAAATCAGACCTCTAGCTCTATTGGCTCGCTCAAAATTAGATATGCGCATAATTAATGAGGTACAATATGTGGCGTCATAAGGTGTCCCATCACACAGTAAGTGAGGCTACCCACAATTCCCCTTGATTTGTTCACTCAGACATTTTTTGCTAAAGGCTTTTTCAATTTTATCAGTTCCTTAACAATTTTTAACTTACAATTTAAGTTCAGGATTATTTGTTTAAACTATGTTCCAAAATTATTGATTATGTTTAAAATTCAAGAGTAAATTAAATGAGAAGTCGATGTTTGGAGGAGCTAAAAATTGTACACTTGTCAAGATAAAGTTATCAGCAACTAAGATGGTCTCATCATACCACCTGTCAGACATGCAAATTTCCTTTGTTACGAACATTAAAAAAAATCAATACCCTTTCTTTTGTCAACACAGATGCAACTTATTCCCTTAGTTTCCTCGAAAATATTGTGTATGGCTGTCAAAAATCTATGTCAACAAAATTACAAAATTGCTATCTCCTCCGCGGAAAAAGGGTTGATCTTCTCATTATTCACAGTGAGAAATCAGAAAATTATGATAATCAGAACTATGTTGCCAGAATTTTGAAATATGGACCGAGTTGTTCTGTGTACAGAAGAAATTTGCTTCAGTTCAGTGAGTGATCTCCGTGTGTACAGATCATGGAGAATTGTGGGTAGCCTCACTTACTGTGCATCATACCATACATGAAGGCTGTAGCACTTGTGGTTACTGAGTTATGGACAAATATGTATATTTGAGGTCAAAGGTCACCGAGGTCACGTGACATTTTGTCAAAAAATTGTATTGCTACGTTATCCCTATATACCAAAAATCAGACCTCTAGCTCTATTGGCTCGCTCAAAATTAGATATGTGTATAATTAATGAGGTACAATATGTGGCGTCATAAGCTGTCCCATCATACCATATATGAAGGCTGGTAGCACTTGTGGTTACTGAGTTATGGACAAATATGTATATTTGAGATCAAACGTCATCAAGGTCACATGATATTTTGTCAAAATATCCGAGATATCTGCGTGAACAGATGGACTCACGGATGGACGAACAGACGGACATGACCCAATCTATAAGCTCACTGGACTTCATCCATGGGGACTAAAAATTGTGTCACTGCATCCTTTTTGCAATATGAATACGATGAGAAACTAAATTTTTATTTTTCGTGGCCTTATACATGGGAGTCTATGGAGATCTGCCTTATACATGGGAGTCTATGGACGTGTAAACTAAAAATATGCAAATTTCACCACGATTTGCGAAAGGTCACTCCTATGCACTTCCATCCCAAGTTTCAAATCAATCAGACTTGTGGTTTAAGAGCAGGAGATTTTTTGACCAAAAATGGGAGAAAATTACAAAAAAATTCATGAAAAATAGCAAGTCCAAGATACTGACCCAAGATATGCACAATCATTTCATGTCAGCCCAAAGTACTTACATGCTAATTTTTCATGTAATCTGCTCAGTGGTTATTGAGTTTTTTCAATTTTGACTGTTTTTACATTTTTTCAATTAATTTGCATATTTTTGGCAATGACAACTTCATTTGAACAAAATCTCATCTACAGCCCATCATCCATGTACACACCAAATAACAAGATGACATACAGACATACAGACATACAGACATACAGACATACAGACATACAGACACACAGACATACAGACATACAGACATACAGACATACATAGAGGGACTGTGATACATACATACATACATACATACATACATACATACATACATACATACATACATACATACATACATACATACATACATACATACATACATACATACATACATACATACATACATACATACATACATACATACATACATACATACATACATACATACATACATACATACATACAGACATTTCCCTAGCCTATAAGAATAGCTTCCATTGCCATATATACATATGGCTATGGGAGCTAATAAACTAGCATGAAATAGCACAACCTTTACATTTTTTGAAAGCTCAGATGCAGTTCTTTCTAAAAAAACAAATTCTAGCAAAATAAGTTTGTGTACATAGAAAAGGACGACTTTAAAATGCATGTTTTTGACAATTTTGAAATTTTTTACCCAAAATACCATGTAACATCTGTGATTTACTTTTTATTAAGCAGACTTTTGACAGCTTTTAGTGTTTAAATTATTTATTCCGACATATTAAACAAGAAAAAAACGTGTTAACATTAGATATTTAACGATACACAACTTCTCTGGAGTCAATTTTGATTGCGTGTATCTGTATGGGGTGTGCAAAAGCTAGATGTAGGGTACAACATTCATTCCTTGATGAAGTAAACTGGCTTGAAATGCCATATACCTTATAGTTTTAGAAAGCTTAGTTACTGTTCTTTCTAAAATGCATACGGTTTTAGTGAAAAAAAATATGACGTCATAGTTCTGGATAACTTTCAATCGATGTTAGTGATGTTAGAGAAATTACGTGGTATTTCTCAGGGTTTCATATTAAAATATAATGTTAACTAAGCACATTTTCGATGATGTCTGCGTTTTTTGAAAGACTTGAAAGTGAACTGAATATAAATTAGATCCAGTGAGATCATGCAACACATATGCTAAGCAATCTGTCACCGGTCGCCAAGCTTCAAGTACACAGTCATTTCATAGCGAAATCCTCATAACATTCAAGGCACAGTATTTCTTTCTGAGTTAAATGTTAAATATGAGTTAAATATGTACATTGCTCTAAAAGGTTTACAGAGTAATGTCATTATCTATTTTAATACGCGACGGGATACGGCCATTGTTTTTCAGAAAAAATTACAAAAATGGCGATAAATGTTTGACATATTGCATGAATTTCTATCTTCAAATCTTCGCACAATATTTTATGTCCGTTTATGAGAACCTCGGTCATACAGCGAAGGGCGCTTGCACGCTCGAGTCCTTCCGCCGTATGACTTCGATCCGCAAAACCCGTATCAGGGGCCGTAAAGATTAGCCTAATACTGTTGTCTTGCCTTGGTCGTACCGCGTATGGGCCCTCGCACGCTCGGGCCCTTCCGCCGTACGACCTCGGTCCGCAAAACCTGTATCAGGGCCGTAAAGATTATTCCTGCAGCTGTTACGTGCATGCATGTACTTTTGTGATAGATGAGTAATATTCTATATTTTCACAAACTTGCCTGAGAAAGAAATCGGTTAGAAAACCTTATATCACGGCAACTCTTTGCAGCTCTTGGCAGCTTGTGTAAATGATCCCGAATTCCATACGAAATCCTCGCTCGTGAGATTCCACAAGGAGTTCTAACCTTAGAGGATATTGTAAATTTTGATTGTATCCGTGTCGCTCATTCAACGAATTGCGTTTTTTAGCGATAATCCCGAATATGGCGAAATGGACGTCTAGATGATAAAAAATACCAAAAACTTTTACAACTCACCTAAAGACAGAAACAACTAGACAATTCGTGATGTGTATTAGTTTTGGTTGAATAACAACGATATCAACGGTATTCTACGGAACTAATCACTACTTTTCCGTGATCTGTCAAGTTTGCAATTGATTCTAGCTTTTAACGTCTGCTGTAGTTAATGTTTCATTATTGATTTCTGCAGTTTTTGGCCACGACCTGAGATTCATTATTCTAATTTTAATATATATATATAAATATTACAATATCGTTTGGCATTATAGGTATTTCTGGTGTGTCAGCCTGGCATTTTCTGAAACAATCTCAAATGTCGCAAGATACATTCGTAAGTAAAATGATGAGAAAGAGATGCCGTTGGTTTTAGTGATCACAAGAGTTAAAAAATCTTCCACGACCGTCGTGAGACGAGCGTGAATATTATGAATTCCTGAATATCAATTAATTATCTCCATCATATGTTATCGTCAACAAATTGTCGGGATTGCGTGACGAAAACGTTTTAAATAATGACCATATTTGTCTGTCTGTGATGATGCAGCAATTTCATATGCATTGTGGATCTGCATTATTGAGACAGTGCGAATGAATGCGAAACTATGGCTGCGAAGAAACTATGGCCGGTGTATTGAACGAAATTTTCAAAACCTTACTAACAACCGTTTGTGCGGTGGCCTGGAGCTTCCATCGATAAAAATACGTTGGGAATTTAAAGGGGAAGTTCACCAAGGATGATTTTTACATATATGGTAGCTCTGTGGTCATTTACCCCAGAAAAGCTATTTTCACCATTTATAACTCGCCCAATTTTTTACGAAAATGATAAAAATAGTACAGGAAGTTGCCCATGTAATTTGAATCATGGGAAAAAAGCCCCAAGCTTGGAGATGGCATCATGTGATATGGAAGGGACCATCTTTGGATGGGTATGGCCTCCACATTGTCCACTCACAGTAACACAGTAGTAAAGAGCAACACAAAATCTGAAAGTGGACAGTTTATTATGAGTGATTCATCGTTTATGCAAGGATACTCAGTATAAACAAAAGTTATGTAAATACGCACAGCCTGGTTTAAGCATGGGTGAGTGGACAATGCCATACCCATGGGAAAATGGTGCCTTCCATATCACATTATGCAAGTTCCAAGCTTGGCGCTTTTTCCCATGATTCAAATTACATGGGCAACTTCCTGTACTATTTCTATCGGTTTTTGTAAAAATCGTGGAAGTTATAAATGGCGAAAATAGCTTTTCCGGGGTAAGTGACCACAAAGCTAGCACATATGTAAAATTCATCCTTGGTGAACTTCCCCTTTAAGTATTTTTCTAAGTTAGTTTATGTTAGCACCTAATTTAAAGGTGAATGTTTACAAAAATAATTCATGTTAAATAAAGTAATATTTAAACAAAAACAAATTAAAATTACAAACAAGACAAAATAAATTTGAAAACAAAAATAGTTTTTAAAAAAAACAAGCAAAATAGTTTGGAAAAATGTTTTTCATTTCAGAAAAAACAGGAGTATATTATTTTAAACATAATTGTTATCGATAAAAGCAAAAAACAATATTCTAAAGTAAAATGAAAATTAAGTTAAATTAAATTTAAATGAAAATCAAAGTCAAAATGAAATGAAAACAAAAAGTAAAACGATACAAAACAGAAGAGAGCTGTAAGTAAATGTACCGACGATAAACAAGTGTTATTAATCTACGATGCATCATGAAGGGCAGCGTGTTTTCTTCGGTTGCTGAACTGGACTGGGAGCTCACAGAGAGCGCCTCTTCAGCCTGGCGTACACCAAAATCGTACGTCCGTTTCGCTTCCCTTGGCACAAGCGAGCTACGTGTGCCAAAGAGACGCGGTTGTTGGTGGTGTAAAGGTTACAGGCATGTGTTGGCACCAGATTGTCTCATCAGAAAATCTACCGACCAGATTACATTTGCAATGAAAAGCAAAGGCTATCAGACCTTCATAATCCTCTTACAGTCCAGAACAAAGGGGATCCCAGGGATCACGAACAGTGCCGTTGAGGCGTTGGGTATGAAAACAATTGCCGATTAATCATATGAAAAGGGGAACAATGAAATGTTTCACGGCTGGCACGACTCTATTATGTGATTGTCACTGAATTAAGTTTGACATAGTTAACAACGAACGCACCCCTAGAGTATCTGGTACACACTTGCTGTTGCGGTCGTTGTTATCTTTGTCAAAGTTAGGGAGCGTCCACTTATTATGACCGGGGTTCCTGCGCATCAGTCAAAATAAGTGAACCCCCCCCATACCCACTGCACCAAAAACGTGATAACCCCCCTTTTGAGATGACAAAAATTTCACAACCCCCCACCACCATTGCTTGAGTAAAGCTGCACACACAAACACCTCTAGAGGGGGGGCACGATAGAATAAAAAAAGGATTCTCAGGTTTTTATAAATGACCCTCCTTACACAAGGTGTTAATGTTCAAATTTCCCCTGCTGACTTGCTATGATTTTGAAATTACCCCTTCAAAGAGATTGGACAGAAATTACAGATGGATCGCAATATTTTTGGGCAAGCATGTGTGTACAAAATTTTGATATTTGGATTTAATTGATAATCAACTGTTGATAATGTTGATTCACTATACATGGTAGTCTATGAGAAACTATGTAATACTTTTTCAATACAAAACTGTATCTATGCATTTATAGATATTTGATAATTGACATAAATGTACTTAATAGGAATAGGGTTGTTGCAACTGGTATGTGGACAAAAAACTTGACTTTAGAATTTCATCAACAATATTCATCCACTATATACATGAGAGTCTATGATAAAGTTGTGAATAATTTTTTTTCCAATGAAAAATTTGCTATACTTGTGCATATACAGACGTTCAATGATTAACAATATTGTACAATATGATTACAATATGATGGTTAAGGTGCATATCATGTGTACAAGAATCTGATCTTGGAATTTCACTGAAAAATGTTCATCCACTATACATAAGCGTATATAAGTAAACCATGAATACTTTTTCCAATACAAAAATTATACTTTTGATCAGATTTACAGTTAAATGACTTCAGAGAATGAAATCATGCAGCGAATCTCCCAGAATATTTCTGAACACTGAAATTACCTTTTGACGGGATGGATACTCACGAAAATTAAGTGCCCCCTCTGAGCTGTTTGAAAAATACATGACCCCCTCCTTGCAGTTTTCAAATTTAAGGTGACGCCCCCCCCCCCCTCCTTGATTTTGCCGGCTCAATCCCTTTCGTAATAACTGAACGCTCAATTAATCTGGTGACAATCTGGTGACAACGTTCACAGATAAGTAACTTACCCTTGCTTGCTTTGGCGAATTAGGCACTCAAATGGGTCAGATAATAGATGTAAATACTGGTAAAACTTCGCGTAAGATTGTCAAAGGAAAAATACATTACACAGTGAAAGAGAAAACGAAATCTTTACACACAAATACTAAGGAAAGACGAAGTATAAACCTTTATAGGCAATCAAATGGGTCAGATAATAGATGTAAATACTGATAAAACTTCGCGTAAGACTATTAAAGGACAAATACATTACGCAATGAAAGAGAAAAAAATCTTTACAGAACCAATAATTAGGAAAGACGAAGTATAAACCTGTATTGGCAATATATAATTATTACAGTCAACGTATTAACATAAAGTAAAGAATAGCAACAAGAAACCTGTGCTTATACCAAGGCTCCCCCATCCCCGTCCCCACGCGTAAGCTTTCCCCTATTCCTAATCGATATCACTATATGTTTATCGCTACTATTGACCCTCTCTCGCCAATGATTCGGCCCGAACCTACTGTACACAATATTGGGTGTGGCAAATTTATTGCGACTCGGGGTACGAACAGGTTAAACCAACAATATTTTGTTCACACAACAACGTGGCAGAAGCAGTTACATGTGATGTATGCTAATCCATACTGGGTACAAATATACATGAGTTAATATATATGTATCATAAGTAAAAACTTGACGTTTTACAGTTTAACTTTCTTGTTGTTCGTTTTGTTTGGGGGGTTGTTTTGTTTTGAAGTTTTTTTGTGTGTGTTTTGAGGGTTTTGAGGGTTTTGTTTTCTGTTCAATACTAGTCCATCAGAAACATCCAATCCACAGTTTTATTTTGTTAAGTCCCTCTGTCAGTCCAGGTGTCCCTACCTGATTAAGCCTCATGTTTTAAATTACACTCCTAAAATCTACATTCCCCTCGGACTGAAACTATTGTTCAGACGATTCAGAAATATTGAAATACTTTTAAAGGTATGATTAGCGCCTACCTTGTACAAGCAAACATGCTTCGTAATGTGTCACTTGGGAAACAATGGGACTCGAAAGGTTAATCTTTAGGCAAATATTTGATCGTCAGTTTAAAAGCATAACAGTAAGTTTACTTCCTTCTGGATGCTTATATGAGTAGGCCCATGAAGGTGAACCAAGTCAAAGCATGTGTAGACTTCAATACATATTTTTCTGTCTTTTCTGTCAATGTACCATGCCATTAAGACAGACATTACCCATTTACTTTAAGCCTTCAGTAATTACAGGTCGGGATAGGGGGAGGTAACTATTTAGAAAACTTTCTAGGGAGTATTTTTGTATAAACCTATCTTAGGGGGAATGTAACGTTTTACAGAAGCTGACTTTACGGCCAAACGTTAAACAGTCAAAGTATTATTTTCTCAACAGGAAATCAACGACGAAATACATTGATTCTTTTAAATGCATACACATTATCGACAAGCTTCACAAGCACAGAAGATGCAGTGGTGTTTACATTAAACACCTTGAACATTAAAACTGATGAAAGACAGCTGGTAAAGCGTATATCTATTATCAAACGTCTATAAATGCACAGATATTGTTAGTTTTATGTTTTGTACTGGAAAAAGTTTTTCATAGTTTCCTCATAGACTACCATGTACAGTGAATCTACATATCGGTGAAATTCCAAGATCCAATTTCTTGCACACACACCCACTTGTAACCACCTATGTCTAATCAAGTACATTAATATAAATAATCAAGAGTACATAAATACACAGATTACCTGATTTTGTGTCGAAAGAAATTATTCATAGTTTCCTCATAGACCAGTATGTATAGTGAATCAGCATTTCGGTGAAATTCCAAATCCAATTTTTTGTACATACATTAACGTTTTACTTCCCACCTCAAGCAAAGTATATTTACATATATTATCAAACATATATAAATGTACAGATATAGCTTGGCTTGAGGGGAAAATTGTCAATATATTGCCTGATAGACTCCCATTTATTTATATTTGATATTTGGGGTGACGGACTATATCAGTCACATCTTGCCTGCTTTTAGTTGTGCATAATATGGTGACCCTCTTGCAAATCATGATCCTTCAAAAATGCTTTCGTTATAAATTAGTACCCTCCCTCCAAAAACACGAACCCCCTCCCTGTAATTTCTGTCCCCACCTTACATAACAAGTAAAGCAATTGTTATGTACATTAGCTTATACCAGTTCATCTAGTGTGGGGAGAATACTGCAGTGGGCGAGGGTCAAGTTTCAAGGGGGAGGGTCACATTTTAGACAAGAGGTTAGGGGAGGGTCACATTTTACTGTACAGGTGCGTACGCTGTTCCCCCGGCCCGTCCCCCAGTAATTACTGAAGGCTCCCTTAGGAAGTGGCAAGCTGCTCGCTAAAATGCATGCGTCACTAAAGGACGATAAGAATATTTCCGTGAACACATATTCGCCGCCATTGCAATTCAACAGTCGTTTAGGTGTGTCGTGAGTTAACATTTCACAGTAAATTTGAAGTAATCAATACTTTCGTTGGGGATAACATAGTTATCACCTTTCGACAGCAGCCGTCATGTCTTATGTGAAGGTTTACGGTCCTGGCGAAAAGTATACTGTGTAGCCAGGTTCAGCGAGCTGCTGCGCGCAACCTGCTAGCCTGGCATTAGCTGTAACAAAGAAGATTATCTTAAAGCTAAAGTTACATGTAATCTAAATATTCCCATATATGGTCAAAGGGGCGTTCCTTGGTATTCAAAATGCCCATATGAGGCCGCTTTTTTTAAAAAGCGGCCACCCGCTTAAAATCTGTGATTGGTTCGATTTTCTCTTTCCATGGTAATTGTGACAAAATTGGAACAGGTGACAGTATACCTTTAATTCAATCATTTATCAAAAACCTCCAATGTGGCAGTGAACTGTCACTTTCAATGGCAATTACATTTTCAATCTTACTTTTGGCCAGCTGAAAGGGTTCAGCCATCAAAGTATCTTACCGATGGTGCAATCATATGTAACTAAAAATTATAGATGAATAGGTTAGGTTCTGGTGTAATACTTTCCAATGGACAAGATACTGGCAGTATTATTATTATACTCTGTTAAGTAGTGACACCACTGCAAAGGACTTTTATGCCCACTGATACAGACGACACGCTCGGACATATTACGTTTGAAAATCTATTGTTATAGTATTTCTTGTAAAGGTGATGTGAAGTATTTGGCTTTTTCCGAAGTATCACCTACAATATTTACATGCAAATGCTCGTGTTTAAAAGACGCCAATTGGTTATAAATACCGAATGGACGCTCACTATATAAAGACGCCCTACGAGTAACTTGAACTGAGAGCTCCAGAGATTGCGCTTTTTTGCGTGTTTTTATGCATCACAACACAATTTTTAATGTATCACAACTCCATATTTTTCAAACCGATAAGTTGTCGGGACAATTTTAGTGAGTAATTGTGCGTGGCCAGTGAGAACGCCAACCCCGGGGTAGCCGATGGGGACTTGAATATCACTGTCAATCAAACCTTGTGCAAAGTAAGACACGAGTTAGCTGGATGTGTACCTTATGTTCATTAGAATTCGCCTTATGTGTTAACGGTGACTGAATAAAACAAGATTCCCAGTGTATTAGGGACCGAGCACAATTAATGTGTACAAGTGCCATCATATCGATAACCGACGCGATGCAGTTCTAATCTGCATATCGGTCAAAGTTTACTACGTCTGAGAAACACGATAATCTGGGCTTGTTTTCTAACTTCCGACCGCGATCATTGGCCACATTAAAGTTTTACGTTGACTGGTTGAGTACATCGGGATCACGGTTCAATCTTCAGAAAATACTCGCTTCGACATCGATGTTTCCAAATTTAATATAAACATATATAAACATATTAGTTCTAACAATTTGAGAGATTCGAGCGATGCATACCGTGTTTTTTGCATACCATTATATTGGCTTGTAGCGGAAATATCGTAGTTCGTAGACACTGTCCGCATCCGGCCCCAGGCGACACACTGCTGCAATCGTTGAAATCACGTAACTCGAACGCACCACGTACGGTGAAAATACCTAATGCCAAAATGTATGTATTTCGAGGTGCCAATTAATGTTCTACATGAACAGTTTATGTTTGTAAACTATTAATATAGCGACTTTTGACGCAAACAATACTATGTTGACTGGTTGGAGCACCCACTAATGCGCGAACCAGGGGTTGACAACAGCGGGTTTAAGGTAGTATGCACCTCGAAAGTGAAAGACTTAAACTTTTGCTCTAACTTTCCTCAAGGAATCTTTCAATCATTCTCTTTCAATATCAAGAATAAAAATAGGGGGTCACCGTGCAAATTTTGGTACTAGAGAAATAAATTACCCAAGATTTACCGATATTAGAAATTCAAAATGGCCGCCATCCCTGTGGGGAAAAATAACAATTTTCGAATTTCGAAAAACTAAGCCGGTGAAAAGTTTTCTTTCACCAAGAGCTTCAAAATGAACCCCCACATGTGGTATATCAGAAGAGAATTGTAAAAGTTTGAGAGTCCGAATGTCTGTCCCCGAGGTGCGTTCTACCTTAATAGTCGCGCCAGCGGCTTACTGACTACGCATGCGCTTATTCATAATATACTATGCGAGTAACCGGAAGTGTACCCTTCTTTCTCATTGGGCGCCGCCATGTTTTTTTTTGAGTACTCGTAAATAAACAAATACGAAACAAATTATTATGATATAACATGCCTTTTATAAAATATACCTCTTTTATTAGCCAGTAAATGTTATTATACACCTTGTCGCTGATACAAAGTATCGTTGATACAGATAAACGGAGAAAACTGTCGTGCATATGAACGGGGGCATACGCAAAGAATGCTGGGATTGAATTATAGAATAGCGCCCCCTGTGTCAATAATTAGATTCAAAAATTGCAAGTTTTTAGACGGAACGCTATAGTTTTCAGCTTGCAAGTGGAAGGTGGGCAGTGCGGTTACCATTGCAATGATAATTATTGCATAATACGTCCCTTGTTTAACGCCATAGGCTGTTATCATTGTAAAAATTGCCAATTTTTGTCCAAATTTTTACACGCTACAGAAAATCTATACCTGCCCTGCTGCAGGGTTTGACGTCGTGTAAGTACGTGAACTGCTTTCATCAGAGGGAAACTGGGCATAGTTGTCATATAAACGTTTATGAAGTAACAATTACAGTTTATCATGAATCAATACAAATAACATTGCCAATCTTAACCCCTGGCGCGACAACAAGGGCTGAGCCCTATATAATAGTAAGGAAACTATGTTTCATTAAGCTGCGAAGTCCCTATGATGAAGATCCTAAAAGAATGTTAGCACGTCTTGCACTGAAGCCTAATTCAGTTTATGCAGGGAAAACCCCGTGACCATCAAACAATATTACGACTCTTTACACATCAAAATAATGCTATCCTTCGCAATCGATAACTCATGCTTATCATATACCTCCAGCAACGTTCGTGTATAACACTATGTAATAATTTGCCGAATCACGCCCAGGGACACTTTGCCAAACTGTGGGCAAGGTTACCACGCGCGTTGCTATCAACAAACGTTCCATTCGTAAAGATAGCCATCGCGAGGTTCGAACGTTTCCCCCGTTCTGATCGTACGGGCGACAGTGAAGTTAGCGAAATCGGGTGATATTTCTCAGGGTTTTATTAATATCCAGTGTTGACTAAGCACATTATCGATGATGTCCGCGTTTTTGAAAGATTTGAAAGTGAACTGAATATCAATTAGATCGAGTGCGATCATGCAACAGATATTAACTAAGCCTAGCCATCACCCGTCGCCCAGCTTTTAGTACACGGTCATTTCATCGTGAATTCCTCATTAAATTAAAGGCACAATATTTCTTTCAATCGAGCTTTTTATTGTTGGTCGCATCTCTCTGCTGGTGCAATGAAATTTAAGATAAGTTCACCACGCTGTTCTTCTTACACCTCGATTTACGCCTCATTCTTTGTTGGTATACATACATTGCTCTACAAGTTCTACAGGTAAACAAATTATGTCATAATCTATATCAATACGCGAAGGGATACGGTCGTTGTTTTTCAGAAAAAATTACAAAAATGACGATAAATATTTGACATATTGCATGAATTTCTATCTTCAAATCTTCGCACAATATTTTTATGTCCCTTTGTGCGAACCTCGGTGTTACGGCGTAGGGCGCTTGCCATGTGCACGCTCGAGCCCTTCTGCCGTACAACCTCGGTCCGCAAAACCCGTATCAGGCGCCGTAATACTGTTGTCTATGATATGTATATATGGCCATCTCTTTATGTCCGCTACTCAGTATGTTTGGCCCCAAGTATTGTCCACAGACCACTCCTGCAGGTGTTACGATTATGCCTGTACTTTTGTGATAGAAGAGTAATATTCTCACAAACTTGCCTACGAAATAAGTCGTTAAGAAAACTTTATTTCACGGCAAATTTTTGTTGCCCTTGGCAGTTTATGTATATGACCTAAAATTATCGTAAATTTGAAATATGATGACAGTCAGAGACGTTGGTAGAGTATCATTACCAGGCTACCTTCGCACCAACCCTGATTGCCATACCAAAGCCTAGCTCCAAAGATTCCAAAAGTAGTTCTAACCTTATATGATATTGTAAATTTTGATTATATCCGTGTCGCTCATTCAACGGATTGTCTTTTTCGGCGATAATCCCGAATATGGAGAAATGGACATCTAGATGATGAAAAATTACCAAAAACTTTTACAACTCACCTAAAGACAGAAACAACTTGACAATTCGTGATGTGTGTTAGGTAGAATAACAACGATATCAACGGTATTCCATGGAACTAATCACTATTTTCAGTGATCTGTCAAGTTTGCAATTGATTCTAGCTTTTAACGTCTGCTGTAGTTAATGTTTAATTATTGATTTCTGCAGTTTTTGGCCACGAACTGAGATGACTATAATATCGTTTGGCACTATTCCAAAAATAGGTATTTCTGGTGTGTCAGCCTGCCATTTTCTGAAACAATCTCAAACAAATTAAAAGATTACAAACAATACAAAATAAATTTCGAAAAGACAATTCTTTTTTAAATAAAAACCAAACTAAATAGATTGGAAAAATGTTTTCAATTTGAGAAAAAACAGCAGGACCATTTTATTTGAAACATAAGTTTTCTTGATAAAATTTAAAGCAAAACAAAATATTCCAAAATAAATTGAAAATTAAGTTGATGTTAAATTAAAATGATAATCAAATTAAAAGTTAAATGAAAACAAAAAGTAAAACGATACAAAACGGCAGAGAACTGTAAGTAAATGTACAGATGATTAACAAGTGTCATGAATCTGCGATGCATCATGAAAGGCAGCGTGCTTGGCAAGCGTACGCTCTTCGGTTGCTGAACTGGACCGGGGAGCTCACACAGAGCGCCTCTCCAGCATGGTGTACACCAAAATCGTAAGTCCGTTTCGCTTCCCTTGGCACAAGCGAGCCCCTTGTACCAAAGAGACGGCAGTTGTTGGTGGCGCAAAGGTTAAGGTTTTGGGTATGAAAATAATTTCCGATTAATCTTATGAAAAAGGGAACAAAAAATGTTTCACGGCTGGCACGACTCTATTATGTGATTATCACTGAATTGACTTTGACAAAGTAAACAATGAACGCACCCGCAAGAGTTTCTGGTATTCACTTGCTGTTGCGTTCGTTGTTGACTTTGTCAAAGTTAATCTGATGACAATCTGGTGACAGCGTTCAATGATTAGTAACTTACTCTTGCTTGCTTTGGCGAATTATGCAATCAAATGCGTCAGATAATAGATGTAAATACTAATAAAACTTCGCGTTAGATTGTTAAAGGACAAATACATGACGCAGTGAAGGAGAAAATGAAAGCTTTAGAAAAGCAGTACTAAGGAAAGACGAAGTACAAATCTTTATTGGCAATATATTTATTACAGTCAAACGCATTAAGATAAAGTAAACAATAGCAACAAGAAACCTGTTCTGAGACCAAGACTCCCCTATCCCCGTCCCCACGTGTAGGCATTCCCCTATTCCTAATCGATATCACTATATGTTTATACTACTCTTGACCCTTTCTCGTCTATGGTTTGGCACGAACTTACTGTACTCAATATTGGGTGTGGTCCAGTTTACTGTGCCTCGGGTTACTAACTGGTTAAATCAACAATGTTTTGTTGACACAACAACGTAGCACAGGCACTTACATGTGATGTATGCCAATCCATACTGGGTACGAATATACATGAGTTAATATATACGTACCATAAGTAAGAACTGGACATTTTACTGCTAAACTTTCTTGCTGTTTTTTTTTTGCTTTTTTTTTGTTTTTTGTTCAATACTAGTCCATTATGAAACATCCAATCAGTATTTTATTCTTTTAAGCCCCTTTCTCAGTCCAGATGTCCCTCCCTGATTAAGCCTCACATTTTAAAGTACGCCCCTAAATCGACAGTACCCCTCGGACTGAAACCCATTGATTCAGAAATGTCGATAAGCGTCTACCTTGTACAAACAAACATGCTTCGTAATGTGTCACTTTGGGAAACAATGAGATTCGAAAGGTTCATCTGTAGGCAAATATTTGGTCGCCGGTGTACAAGCAATGCTGTCAGTAAGTGTACTTCCTTCTGGATGGCTTCCAAGAGTAGGCCCATGAAGGTGAACCAAGTTAAAGCATGTGTAGACTTCAATACGTTTACAGGATTGCGGTCCTACTAATTACTGCCCATGACTGCCTGTAGCTGCCTGAGGACTGCCCGAGAACTGCCCGAGGAAAAAGTGGGCCAAATTTCGCCCATTTTAACAGTAGGCCAATAGGTTCAATTTATATCATGCCCAGCCAATCAAAAATATCATTGATTTGGCGTTAACCTGATGTTTTCTCCGGCGGTTTTGGAACTCAGAAGACACCGGGCTTGAAGGACGTCGCCAGCTTAATAGTGAGATCATACCATTCAGTCCGAGAGGTCGTAAAGTAACCTCGCCGAGCGCGTACAGCTTGACAGCCTACCACCCCTTGCACTGAATGGTATGATCTCACAATCAAGATGGGGACGTCTTTCAAGTCGAAAGCCCAGCGTCTTTCGGGTTTTAAAACCGCTACAGAAAACACCAAATCAATGATATTTTTGGTTAGCCAGGCATGATACAAGTTCAAGCTATTGGCGTAGTGTTAAAATTGGCGAAATTTGGCCTACTTGATCCTTAGGCAGTTCTCGGGCAGTTCCTCAGGCAGCTACGGGCAGTCACGGGCAGTAATTAGTAGGGCCCAGAAATTGTGTATTTAACAGTGAACATTAATAGAATTTACCGACTGACCGTACCAATGACGTCTTTACCAATATTGTGCTTGTAACAGACTATTTCGAAGAATGTAACGACCTACTCCCACGCCTCACACATGCTACACTGATAAAGAGATTTCGTAAAGCACTAAGTTCAGTTGCTCATAAATGCACTTTTTACTAACAGCAGTGGGTCTTATCAATCGAAAACATTTCTAACAATGTGACCATATTTTCATCTTGAATGACTTACTTTATTGTAACGAGTCAACTTGTTAATTCTATAAATGAGTTGAATTTAAGAAAAGATTTGGAGTCTTGTAAATCCTAACGCTGCCTCAAATATACCACATTTTGCTTCGATGTGGCGTGCAGTACGTCTAAAATCTCTGCCCAAAAATATAGCAACTACGATGATTATGGCTTGAGTTTTTGACTGAAGGGAAAATGATAATCTGGGGTGAGGAAGACTCAGCCTGGCTAAGTAAAAATAGCTAGATGAATGACGAGTATCGAAAACAAGTGACCAATTTCATCATGACTTATTTTGGCGAGGACTTTGAACCAAGTAGGCCACTTGGACTCCACACGTCAAAACGAATCACAAATGGGCGAGAATTCGATGTTAAATAAACTACAGGATTTATCAGTCTCTTATTCTCGGGCCACGCCAAACTTCTTTCGTATTTCTATTTATACATCATGAATTACGACTTGGAAAGAAAGACAGACTTGAAAAGATTGCCAATGACTAATGTACAGGTGTGTCTGTCATTCTTTCTTTTTTTCACTTCTTGGTAACACCATGGAGCTAAAACAGAAGCTCAATGGTAAAACGAATCGATTTATAATATTTACATAACGATTTACAAAAGAATTAATTATATCATCATTGACTAAGACACCATAACGTTTCTACATTTCCATTCAGTCATATTGAAACACTTTAATTTGTATCACGACTGCCACTAAATTCAATGGTTCAAAACGCTGCATGGCTATTTTGGAAACCAATGTATTTCAACATCACTTCGATATATTATTAGGAATCATCGTTTATAGCAGCGACATATTATGTCGATTCAAAATTGTTTATGATATTCAATCCATTGAAAACAACAACATATCAAACTTCCCCCTAATGATTGGCGTATGATTCGATAAACCAATTATCTTATGATGAATTACATTTTTCTTGCTCAAAGGTGTGTACTACGTCGAGTAGTCGCACGAGTATTTCAATGAGAAAATGACAAACAACATGCCATGTACTCAAAACGGTTTCAACAATAGGGTTTCTGTCAAACATGGAAGAACTATGTTATACTGTTCTACTCCTTCAAATCGTAACAGGCGAAGTCTCCAAAGTTCACGTGTCATTGAACCCACGACAGGAAGTCAGTTCATTGTTGTGTAAAATTTTGCTCAACTCATAGGTGTTCATAGCAGTCAGCTTGCCATGGCCTCTAAAGCGAAACTTAGTAGCAGTATAACTGTTTTTGTACAGTTTTAGACGTTATTTACTGAGTAAATTTCTAGTTCCTCCATGCTTGACAGAAACCGTTTTGAGTACACAGCATGTTGTTTGTCATTCTGTCATTCTGTCGTTGAAATACTCGTGCGACTACCCGGTGCACTTCGAGCAAAAGAAATGCAATTCATGATAAGACAATTGGTTTATTAGATCATCACCCAATCATTTAGGTAGGTTTGACATGTTGTTGTTTCCAATGCATTGGAAATAATAAACACTTTTGAATCGATGTACTAGTAGAATATGGCGCTGCTATAAACAATGATTCTGCATATGGATATCGATGTAACCATGAATACATTGGTTTTCAAGTAGCGATTTAATATTTTGAGCCATTGAATTTAGTAGTAGTCGTGATACAAATCAGATTGTAGCCTTATTACTGAATGGAAATGTATAAACGTTATACTGCCTGGGTCAATGATGATATAATTCCTTCTTTTGTAAATCGTTAGAGTTCTATTTTACGTCATAATTCAGATCAAAGAACGATTCAAGTTACCATGGAGCTTTTATTTTTAGCTCCATGTTGTTACCAAGAAGTGAAACAAAAGAATGGCTTTTGCGTACAGACACACCTGTACATTAGTCATTTGCAATACTGTCTGTCAAAGTTGGAATACATGATGTATATTAAATAGAAACACGAACAAGGTTTGGCGTGGCACAAGGATGCGAGACGAATAAGTAGCTTATTTAATATTACATTCTCGCTCATTTATGATTCTTTGTGACGTGTGCAGTTCAAATTATCTACTTGGTTCAAAGTCATCGCTTAAAGTGTATATCTCATCTATTCTTTGTATGTCTGAACTGAAACGAATTGCATAAAACAATATTCATTATTTCGAAAAATTCATAACGTTGTAGTGGCAACTATTTCTACAGTTGTGTATTTCACTGCTAAAGTTGTGAAAAAATCACCTTGTCAAAAAACATCCGAGTTCCGAATCGCAGCGTATGACGCATGACGTTAGAAGTGGCTAGCAGTTGCTGACCTGTGAGAGCAATCCCCTTAGAGCAACAGTCAATGCATTGGGTACCAACTTCGAGAAGATTTCAGGTAGTTCGCTATGATGAAAAGATGCGTGGCTCGGAGCTGCAACAGCAGAAGCCTGGATAGTTTTAGTCTACATTCGTGCTGTTAATTTGGTGTGGACCTAGAGATAGTTCCATGAGGGCATGGCAGAGTTGTGTGTTGAGTGTAAGTGTGATAATACCAGCAGCTGACCCCACGCCGAGATAGTTCAACTGCTGTGTACTGTACAGGAATAGCATGCCCGGACATGGAACCGACCCATCCAGGATATTCTATGAATGAGACTCAAGCCTTTCATAAACTGTACTACTTGATAAACTACACTACAAACTACACTACATTATAACGTCTAAAATACTACAGCTATAAATCTGTTCGAACCGGACGTGGCAGTCTTTAGCTAGAACATTAGAAGTGATACGTATTGAAAGGGGTCTAATCAGGCTCGCAGCCTCGGTTAATAAATTGCACTGTGTAAAGTTTGCACTTTTTCCAGGCTCTCTATACAGTCGTTTAGTAGTACGTTAAATATACAGAACCAAGTAAGGGTGAGTTCACCGTTTGGCAAGGTCCACAGTGCAGCATGCAGCAGGGTCCCGAGGGGTCCGACGAGATGACACTACAGGCAATTTTCGATCAACCTTCCGATGGACTGCATCCTGTCAGTTTTTGGGGTTGGGAACCTCTTCAGTTCCTATGCTTGGGCAAACAATAAGAAGCGTTCTAAGCTCAAATCATGCTCTAAACTGACCCCTTCAATAAGAAATGTCAAGGACGGGATTAGCCGATATCGGCGATAAATCAAAAATTGGGTTGGCGGCCATATTGGCTCCGAATATTTCCGATTTTTGGTGTCTGACTAGACTGGCCCCAAGTTTGTGAGCATATAAATATCAAAACAGAATAAATTGAAGGAATTTGAAAAAAAATCAATCGACTGTCACGGTTATGATGAGGCGACATTGAAGCAATTTACTCTGGTAGGCTCATGTTTCGATTTGGGGAGGGTGTCAACGTGATAGCCTTGGCAAGTTGTAACCGGGTGGTGCCGCAGGCTGAGACTAAAGCTAAGCGTCTGGATCCGCCTGGCATGTTACTGTTTTCATTTACGTACTGCAGGAAAGGGGTCGAAGCAGTAAGGCCTGATAAAATAATATGCTTGTCTAATAAATTTTGTAAAGAGCAGGGCAGGTAGATCTAGATTTCTAGTGAAGCTGTGGAATGTTTGCGTTGACCTACTCGACTAGCAGCCGGCTGGTCTAGGAAGTCATTCACATAGAGTGAACTGAGGCACAAAATCTACTCTTACAGTATTTCCAATGGTATCATTTTCAACAGTAACACTAGACTCTTCATCACTGACTACCCTCTAAATCAATCATTTCAAACAACATTTCCTCGTAGGAGTGATTTTTACTTTCCAAATTATAGACAGAACTTGAGATAGATGCCATTCTGCAATTGTGTGTATAGCTTCTCCGTTTTACACTCACGAGCGCCTCTTATGACGTCACAGAAACGGACGCTTTCCTCACGGAGGTTTTTTCATCAAGCCTCGAACATTTTTCATTTTCACAATTATTTTTCAACTGGAAAAAGGAAAAATACGCCATCATTTAGCTTGGAAATAGTATTATTATTTATTGACAAAAAATTTCAAATTACATCATTACTTATTTTGGCGAGGAATTTCAACCAAGTAGGCCACTTGGACTGCACACGTCAAAAGAATCACAATGAGCGAGAACTCGATGTTAAATAAACTACAGGATTTATCAGTCTCTTATTTACGGAGACTTAATGAGGCCACAAATGTAACTTTTCATTTCATACCTGTAATTATTTTTATTTCATACCTGTAATTTTTTTTATTTCATACCTGTAATTTTTTTCATGCCTGTAATTTTTTTTCATACCTGTAATTTTTATTTCATGCCTGTAATTGTTTTTTCATACCTGTATTTTTTTTTCATGCCTGCAATTTTTTTTCTTTTTAGTTTTGTGACCGGTAGGTTTAAAGGTCACAATTGAAAAAATACAGGTATGATGTACGAAATTCAAAACATGCCTGTAAATTTTTTTTTAGTTTTGTGACCTTTGAACCCACGAGTACTGATTGCCGCGTTCATCCTGGCTCAAAAGCTAACCTTTCGCCCAAAATTAATAATACTTGAATCCAACAAGTATCTCACACCCAAACACACTCGGAATCATTTTCACAATTATTTGTCAACTGGAAAAAGGAAAAAATGCCATCATTTAGCTTAGAAAAGTATTATTATTTATTGAAAAAAAAATTCACAAATAGTGACAATGTCACTGTTCGCTCACATATAGTTATCAAAACAAGCCAACAATTGTATGAAACAGGGATGGACATACAGACAGACTGACATACACAGACTGGCACAGAGAGATGACATTGGCCCTCAAGTGTGCCTTGGCCAATGGAGAGTGATAAATATATAATAATAACAGCTGAATGTAATGATAAAATTGTTGATATCGGTCTACAGAACTGAGGTGGATATGTTTCGGCAATTTGATTAGTTTCTTTTCCTGTTCTACTTCTGTGATAATTTTTAAGGCAATCAATCTGCAAGGCAGTTTGTGTATTGACAAATATGTTATCTTTTACAAGCACACAGCAAACTGTTCTTGATTTTTCATTTAAAATATTTGACATAGACTGAAAAACATAACATGTAACCAATTTTTACATTTTATCCATACACCAGATACATGGAGAGATTTCAAAATACAATCATTAACTCAGAAACCCTACAGGGAAAAGTAAACATTGTTTTCTTCCAGAACAACTAATGTATCCACATCTGGAACAACTTACAAACTTAACCAATTACACAAGGATGATGACACAAGAGAAAAAGTTAAGAAAATTTAACTGAGGTGAACTTGACTATTCCTTTCAAATCCTTACCTAACTTGACTTAAACTAATATGCACTGCATGGGTAATTGCGCGCAAAAATACATCAGGGTTGACCATTTGATAAAGGGGGTGGGCGTGTTAGAAGATTGATGAGGTACATTATTTTTTTTATCTGATCAATTGTACATTCTTTTTCCTCACTCTCCCATCTTTTCTTTTTGTCAAACCTTCTCTGGCTGATTTTAATTGACATTTGTTTGGAATATTTTTTTTTAAATCTGCGAGGACCCCAAGGATATCAAATTGTCCACCCCTTGGTATTGACCATCTTTGCATGAGATATGCAATGACCAGATGGCAGGAAGTGTGTCAACTATTTAAAACCTTGATACTCTTAAACATTGAAAAAAATTTTGAATATATTATTTGTTGGAAACTAAATCTGCTAAAATTACTTCAGCTATGTTTTCTAATGATTTTTTTCCGCATTTCAACACCAAATACAGTTGACCATATCAAATGCTTACTAAATCGCCACATTATATACTCTTAGTTCCGGTAGGTATAAAATTACCAAAATAATCTTTAAAATACAAAACAAAATATATCCCTTAAAATTGACAAACGTTGTCCCTAAAATTCAAAATTTCATATTTCAACCTAATTTCAATATATCATATTAAGTAAATCCTAAGAACCTGTTTACCCTATCTCAAAGCAATCAGACTGGTAAATTTTGAGAAAAAATTGTTTTGACCAAATATAAGAAAAGTTGCCCCCACAATACAAAATTGCAGATTTCATCCTAATTTCAATATATCTTATCGACATAAACCCTGGGAACCTGTACACTAAATATCAAAGCTGCCAGATCAGCAGTCTTAGGAGAATTTTTTTTGACCAAAAAGGCAAAATTGCCCCCAAAATAAAAAAATTGCCAGATTCAATCCTAACTTTAATACATTATATCGAGATAAGTCTTAGAAACCTCTATACCAAATATCAAAGCTACCAGATCAATAGTTTTTGGATAAAAATAATTTTGACCGAAAATTGGAAAAAATGCCCCAAAATTACGAATATGATAATATCAATACAATTTGTACAAACCTGAGTGAGGTCATCCTAAGGAACATGAATATTAACTTTCAGAGCGATCAGACGAGCGATTTCAGACAACAAGCTATTTTGACTAAAAACGGAAATATACCCTAAAATAGAAATATGCAAATTTTAACCAAATTTGTATACACATAATTTAGAATCTGCATACTAACTTTCAACCCATTAATTAGCCATTTGCAGGATTTCTCCCCCCCCTATTTGCATATTTTTGTCATTGACATGTTAATTTGAACAAATTCACATCTCCCCCTCCCCTTGGTGCACCTGTACACCAAAAACTGAGACGGCACCCGTTGTGGTTTAGGAGTTTTTGATCTGGACGGACTAACATACATACATACATACATACATACATACATACATGCATGCATGCATGCATGCATGCATGCATGCATGCATGCATGCATGCATGCATGCATGCATGCATGCATGCATACATACATACATACATACATACATACATACATACATACATACATACATACATACATACATACTACATACATACATACATACATACATACATACATACATACATACATACATACATACATACATACATACATACATACATACATACATACATACATACATACATTGTATGTTGTAGGTGGCGCAAAGATTAAGGTTTTTGGGTATTAAAATAATTTCCGATTAATCTTGTGAAAAAGGGAACAATTAAATGTTTCACGGCTGGCACGACTCTTTTATGTAATTATCACTGGATTAACTTTGACAAAGTCAATAAGGAACGCACCCGCAAAAGTATCTTGCATACATTTGCTGTTGCGTTAGTTGTTGACTTTGTCAAAGTTAATCTGGTGACAATCTGGTGATAGCGTTCAATGATTAGTAACTCACCCTTACTTGCTTTGGCGAATTAGGCACTCAAGCGCGTCAGATAATAGATGTAAATACTGATAAAACTTCAAAGTACGCCCCTAAAGTCTACAGTACCCCTCGGACTGAAACATATTGTTCTGACGATTCAGAAATGTCGAAATACTTTTAAGGTATATTAGCGCCTACCATGTACAAGCAAACATGCTTGGTAATGTGTCAGTTTGGGAAACAATGAGGTTCGAAGGTTAATCCTCAGGCAAATATTTGATCGCCGGTTTAAAAGCAGTGCTGTCAGTAACTTTACTTCTTTCTGGATGGCGTCTAAGAGTAGGCCCATGAAGGAGAACCAAGTTAAAGCATGTATAAACTTCAATACGTTTGCAGATTGTGTATTTTAATACAATTTATCGATTGACCGTACCAATGATGTCTTTACCAATATTGTGCTTGTGACAGACTATTTCGAAGAATGTAACGAACTACTTCCACGCCTAACACTTGCTATAATGATAAAGAGATTTCGTAAAGCACTAAGTTCAGTTTGCTCATGAATGCATTTTTTACCACAGGCAGTGGGTCTTATCAATGGAAAACATTTCCTATATTGTAACCATATTTTCATATTGAATGACTTAATTGTTCGTAACAAGTAAGCTTTAATGAGTTGAAAATTTATCAAGATAGGGAGTCTTGTAAAACCTAACGCTGCCTTAAATATACCACATTTTGCTTCGATATGGCGTGCGGTAAAATCTCTGTGCAAAAATATAGCAACTATCATGATTATCGCTTGAGTTTTTGACTGAAGGGGGAAATGACAACTTAGTGTAAGGAAAGACTCGGCCTGGCTGACATAAAAATAACTAGATGAATAACGAGTATCGAACAGCAAGTCACCATTTACATCATGACTTATTTTGGCGAGGACTTTGAACCAAGTAGGTTGTTTTGACTACCCACGTCACCGTCAAAGAATCACAATGGGCGAGAATTCGATGTTAAATAAACTACAGGATTTATCAGTCTCTTATTCTCGGGCCACGCCAAACTTCGTTCGTATTTCTATTTATAACATCATGAATTACGACTTGGACAGAAGTAAGACTGCCAATGACTAATGTACAGGTGTGTCTGCACGTAAACGTCATCCTTTTGTTTCACTTCTTGGTAACAACATGGAGCTAAAACAGAAGCTCCATGGTAACTCGAATCGTTCTTTGATCTAAATAATGACGTAAAATAGAACGCTAACGATTTACAAAAAAAAGAGATTATATCATCATTGACCAAGGCAGTATGACGTTTCTTTACATTTCCATTCAGTCACATTGCAACAATCTAACTTTTATCACGACTGCTACTAATTTAATTTGAACTAATAGTTCAAAACGCTGCATGGTTATTTGGAAAGCTGTATTTCAACATCACTTTCGATATATTATTCAGAATCAACGTATATAGCAGCGACATATTCTATGTAGATTCGAAATTGTTTGTCATATTCAATCTACTGAAATAAACAATATATTAAACTTCCCCTAATGATCGGTGATGATGAAAATAACAATTATTTTATCATGGATTGCATTTTTTTGCTCGAAGGTTTGCGCTACGTCGGGTAGTCGCAGGAGTGTTTCAATGACAGAATGACAAAAAACATGCCGTGCACTCAAAACGCTTTCAACGATATGATTTCTGTCAAACATGGAAGAATTATATTATGACTTTGTTGGATAAGGAAATATGCCTAGGTACTGCAGTTTCTTCACATCTTAGGGGGGGCTGTCCTACTCCTTTGAGTCGTAACAGGCGAACTTTCGAAGGTTCATTGAACCCACGACAGGAAGTCACTTCACCGTTGTGTAAATTTGTAATTTTGCTCACCTCATAGGTAGACATAGAAGTCAGCTTGTCATGGCCACTAAAGCGAAACTTTGTAGCAGTATAACTGTTTCTGTACAGTTTTTAGACGTTATTTATTCAATGCTTGACAGAAACCGTTTTGAGTACACGCCCGGAGTACACGGCATGTTGTTTGGCTTTCTGTCATTGAAATACTCATGCGACTACCCGTCGTAGCGCACTTTGAGCAAAAGAAATGCAATTCATGATAAGATAATTTGTTTATTACATCATCACCTAATTATTAAGGCAGGTTTGATACGTTGTTGTTTCCAATGCATTGGAAAAAATAAACAATTTTGAATCGACGTACTAGTAGAATATGGCGCTGCTATTAGCGACAATTCTGGATATGGATATCGATGAAATACATTAGTTTTCAAAGTAGCGATTTAATATTTTGAACCATTGAATTTAGTAGTAGTCGTGATACAAATCAGATTGTAGCCTTATTACTGAATGGAAATGTATAAACGTTATACTGCCTGGGTCAATGATGATATAATTCCTTCTTTTGTAAATCGTTAGAGTTCTATTTTACGTCATAATTCAGATCAAAGAACGATTCAAGTTACCATGGAGCTTTTATTTTTAGCTCCATGTTGTTACCAAGAAGTGAAACAAAAGAATGACTTTTGCGTATACAGACACACCTGTACATTAGTCCTTGGTAATATTTAGCTGCTTGGCGTGGCACAAGGATGCGAGACTATAAAGAATCGTATTGTGATTCTTTGTGACGTGTGCAGTTCAAATTATCTATCTGGTTCAAAGTCATCGCTTAAAGTGTATATCTCATCTATTCTTTGTATGTCTGAACTATATCGAATGGCATCATAAAACAATATTCATTATTTCGAAAAATTCATAACGTTGTGGTGGCAACTATTTCTACAGTTGTGTATTTCACTGCTAAAATTAAAAGTGGCTAGAAGTGGCTAACCTGTGAGAGCAATCCCCTGAGAGCAATAGTCGATGCATTGGGTACCAACTTCGAGAAGATTTCAGGTAGTTCGCTATGATGAAAAGAGGCGTGGCTCGGAGCTGCAACAGCAGAAGCCTGGATAGTTTTAGTCTACATTTGTGCTGTTAATTTGGTGTGGACCTAGAGATATTTCCATGAGGGCATGGCAGAGTTGTGTGATGAGTGTCAGTGTGACAATACCAGCAGCTGACCCCACGCCGAGATAGTTCAACCGCTGTGTACTGTACAGGAATGTCCCGGATATGGAACCGAACCACCAAGGATATTCTATGAATGAGACTCAAGCTTTTCATAATTAGTAGCTGCCTAAACTACTACTACGTTATAACGCCTAAAATGTTACAGCTGTAAATCTGTTCGACGCCGGATGTGACCGTCTATAGCCAGAACATGATGCGTATTGAAAGGGGTTGAATCAGGCTCGCCACCTCAGTTAAGAAATTGCATTGTGTAAAGTTTTCACTTTTTTCCAGGCTGCTATTCGCATCATTAATTACAAAACTGTAGTAAGTAAAAATACAGAACCAAGCAAGGGCGAGTTCACCGTTTGGCAAGGTCCAGAGTGCAGCATGCAGCAGGGCCCCGAGGGGTCCGACGAGATGTCACTACAGGCAATTTTCGATCAACCTTCCGATAGACTGCATCCTGTCAGTTTTTAGGGTTGGGACCTCTTCCGTTCGTATGCTTGGGCAAATAATAAGAAGCATTCTAAGCTCAAATCATGCTCTAAACTGACCTCTTCAATAAGAAATGACAAGGATGGGATTAGCCAATTTATCGGCGATAAATCAAAACGTGGGTTGGTGGCCATATTGGCTCCGAATATTTCCGTTTTTCGGTGTCTGACTAGACTGGCCCCAAGTTTGTGAGTATATAAATATCAAAACAATAAATTGAGGAATTTGAAAAAATCAATCGACTGTCACGGTTATGATGAGGCGACATGAAGCAATTTACTCTGGTAGGCTCATGTTTCGATTTGGGGAGGGGGTGTCACGTGATGGCCTTGGCAAGTTGTAACTGGTGCCGCAGGCTGAGACTAAAGCTAAGCGTCTGGGATCCGCCTGGTATCTTACGTGTTTTCATTTACGTACTGCAGGAAAGCACAGGATCAGTTCCACAGGCAGTAAGGCCTGATAAAATAATATGCTTGTCTAATAAATTTGTAAAGAGCAGGGCAGGTAGATCTAGATTTCTAGTAAAGCTGCGGAATGTTTGCGTTGACCTACTCGACTAGCAGCCGGCTGGTCTAGGAAGTCATTCACATAGAGTGAACTGAGGAGGCACAAAATCCACGCTCATTATTTCCGATGGTATCATTTTCAACAGTAACACTAGACTCTCCATCACTGGCTACCCTCTAAATCAATCATTTCAAACAACATTTCGTCGTAGGAGTGATTTCACTTTCCAAACTATATACAGAACTTGACATAGATGCCATTCTGCAATTGTGTGCATAGCTTCTCCATTCTACACTCACAAGCGCATCTTATGACGTCACAGAAATGTACGCGTTCCTCACAGAGGTTTTTTCATCAAGCCCCGAACATTTTTCTTTTCACAATTATTTGTCAACTGGAAAAGGAAAAAATGCCATCATTTAGCTTAGAAATAGTATTATTATTTATTGACAAAAATTTAAAAAATAGTGACAATGTCACTGATCGCTCCCATATAGTTATCAAAACAAGCCAACAATTGTATGAAACATGGATAGACATACAGACAGACTGACATACACATACTGGCACAGAGAGATGACATTGGCCCTAAAGTGTGCCTTGGCCCATGGAGAGTGATAAAGATATAATAAACAGCTGAATGTAATGATAAAATAGTTAAATATCGGCCTACAGAAACTGAGGGTGAATATGTTTCGGCAATTTGATTAGTTTCTTTTCCTTTTCTACTTTTGTGATAATCTTTAAGACAATCAATCTGCAAGGCAGTTTATGTATTGACAAATATGTTAGCTTTTACAAGCACACAGCAAGCTGTTCTTGATTTTTCATTTAAAATATTTGACATAGACTGAAAACCATAACATGCAGCCAATGTTTACATTTTGCCCATACACCAGATACATGGAGAGATTTCGAAATAATACTATCATTAACTCAGAAACCCTAAAGGGAAAAGTAAACATTGTTTTCTTCCAGAACAACTAATGCATCCACATCTGGAACAACTTACAAACTTAACCAATTACACAAGGATGATGATACAAGAGATGAAGTTAAGAAATTTAACTGTGATGAACTTGACTATTCCTTTCAAATCCTTACCTAACTTGACATCTTAAACTAATGTACACTGCATGGGTAATTGCGCGCAAAAATACATCAAGGGTGAACCATTTGATATCACAGGAGGGGGAGGGGGTGTCTGGAAGATTGATGAGGTACATTAACTTCTTTATCAGATCCATTCTACATTCTTTTTCCCCGCTCTCCTACCTTGGCTGATTTTTTTATTTACATTTGTTTGGAATTTTTTTTCAAAATCTGCCAGGACCCCGAGGATATCAGATGGTCCATCCCTTTGTATTGACAATTTTGCAGGAGATATACAATGATTAGATGGCAGGAAGTGTGTCAACTATTCAAAACCTTGATACTCGTAAACATTGAAAAAATTTTTGAATATATTTGTTGGAAACCAAACTTGCTAAAATCACCTTAGATATGTTTTCTAATGATTTTTTCCGCACTTCAACACCGAATACAGTTGGCCATATCAATTGCTTACTAAATCGCCACATTATATACTCTTAGTTCCAGTAGGCATAAAAATACCAAAAATAATCTTTAAAAAAAGGAAATATATCCCTTAAAATTGACAAATTTAAAGTTGTCACTAAAATTCACAATTCAAGATTTCAACCTAATTTCAATATATCATATTAAGTAAACCCTAAGAACCTGTAAACTAAATATCAAAGAATTCAGACTGGTAAATAAAGTTGAGAAAAAAAATTTTTGACCAAAATGGGAAAAGATGCCACCAAAATACAAATTGCAGATTTCATCCTAATTTGAATATATCTTATTCACATAAACCCTAGGAACCTGTAACTAAATATCAAAGCTACCAGATCAGTAGTTTTAGGAGATTTTTTTTGACCAAAAAGGCAAAAATTGCCCCAAATAAAAAAACCGCCAGTTTCAATCTTAACTTCAATACATTATATCAAGATAAATCTCAGAAACCTGTATACTTAATATCAAAGCTATCAATCAGATCAGTAGTTTTTGGATAAAAAAAATTCTGACCGAAAATTGGGAAAAATGCCCCAAAATTACAAATATGATAATATCAATACAATTTGTACAAACTTGAGTGAGGTCATCCTGAGGAACATGAATATTAACTTTCAGAGCCATCAGACGAGCAATTTCAGACAACAAGCTATTTTGACTAAAAACGGAAATAAATACCCTAAAAATACAAACATGCAAATTTCACCCTAATTTGTGCACACATAATTTAGAATCTGCAAGTTTCAACCCAGTCTAACCAATGCTTACTGACTTTTAGCCATTTGCAGGATTTTTCCTTTTCCCCCCTTATTTGCATATTTTTGGCACTGGCATGTTCATTTGAACAAATTCACATCTTCCCCTCTCCTTGGTGCACCTGTACACCAAATACTGAGACGGCAGCCGTTGTGGTTTAGGAGTTTAGGACTACATACATCCCATCCTTGTCATACATACACACATACATACATACATACATACATACATACATACATACATACATACATACATACATACATACATACATACATACATACATACATACATACATACATACATACATGCATGCATGCATACATACATACATACATACATACATACATACATACATACATACATACATACATACATACATACATACATACATACATACATACATACATACATACATACATACATACATACATACATACATACATACATACATACATACATGCACACATACATACATACACATATCTTGATAAATTCATTTTATTCATAGAATGAAACACGCTGACTCATTACACGTCAAACATAAAAAATTAAGTCCTTCAATATTAAAATATGGTCATAATACAGGAAATACGTTTTCAATTGATAAGACCCATGGCTGTTGGTAAAAATGCGTTATGAGCAAAATGAATTAGCGTTTTGCGAAAATCTCTTTATCAGTAAAGTTTGTGTGATGCGTGGGTGTAGGTCGTTATACATGCGACGTGCACAATATGGATGAACAAACAATTGGTCCCCTTAATCTGTAAATTTTATCATGTTAAACTTATATACAAAATCTTAAAATGTACTGAAGTCTACTTATGTTGTAATTTGGTGGCTACTTCACCAGCATACTCTTTCCCGCCTTCGAGTTATATAAGTATATCAGATTTGACGTCAGATTCTCTACATGTGCAGGGTCACTCATTTCAACCTCTTCAGGCGGTCAATGGGGTCAGGGTCAAACTCAAAGCCACGCAGGGACAACGTGTGCCCAGCTGATCTCTCCTACTCGCAAACATAACTCGAAAGTTTATTGTCTGAGAAATTGAGTGGAGGAAATTTAGAGCCAAGAATGTTTTTCTCTGAGCGGACGAGCCACAGCTTTCGTAAGCTTTTTGTGTAGAGTCAATGCTTCAAAACACTTGGTCTGCCTTTAATCACCGATAAACAAAATCAGCAATTGCTACCAATCAAATTCTCACTATGCTGCAAGAACCTTTCTAAGCCATTCAGTGATATTCACTATATACATACCTCCTGTAAAACTAATCCCATGAAAACCTTATCCACTTCCGAGCTTTACAACAACCCCCACAAGTAGTAGACGAAACAAGTATTCCAAGAAGTTTGAGAGTCCGAATATCTGTGCTAAAGGCGTATTTTACCTTAACCTTAAATTAATTTCAATTATCTGATCAAGACGTTAAATAAAATAACTCGAATTTTGCATTAAGATGCCTGTGATTCAGAGTTCAGACTTTGAAAATGTTTAACAATGAAAACACACACACACAGATCAGTGCTCATCTTTTTCAATTATTTTATTTATGCAAATGCGAAGTACATGAATCCAGCTTTCACGATACAAAAAAGTTTAATGAGGTCAAACTTTGACAATACAATTAAGGAGATAAATTCAACATTTTAACGACCTTTAAAACGATGATCACAGAATTAAATCAAGAAGAAACATCGGGGTACCTGAAAATTGCAGTAACATTTTCCGAAGAACATTCTTGCAAAAGTGTGTACAACAAAGTGAGTCCCTGTAATACGATTCAAACTCAAACGTACTTGTGCGATAGAACAGAGCTTTCAAACTGTGGTCATACACGTGTTAATATACACGTATCACGAACATAAATTCGCGATAATAGAAACTGCCACAAACGAAAATTAAAGAATTCTCCGACAGTCACTGCTTAAAATCACACCACTGTCGTTCACATTCAGTAAACTCTTGTTGGCGCTAAGCAACATGACTGCTGAAATTGCATGTTGCCATTTTCAGAAGACAAATGGTGTATCGTATGTATATATCGGCTGTGTCTTATTAAAAACCAGACTGGCATATGCTTTGAGATTTTGCACTGTTGTCCGCACTTCAGCACAATGAAGCGCCCTCACATGTTCAGATATTATTGTACTCAAACATGGCGTATTGCTTTTGTTTTCATCATGTAGGTGTTTCAAATAAAATCTTCGATATTGATAGCAGGAAATTAGGTTGATATGCTCTGGCTGAATCTGTGGACATGTTTTTTACAACGTAAACTACTTTTTCTTGGTCATGAGCCAGTTTACACGATAAAAAGTCTCCTACTGGCAACATCATGCTATTGGTCTCGATCGACAATTACTAAATTAGGTGTCAATGATTTCCTAAACTTAGTCAAATCTTATTTATCGGTATCAGAGCACTACTCTTTGCACTAACTTTGGTCCGTGTGATAACACTAATTTGGATGAAAACACTTTCAAAAAATATACTTTTTCTCATAAAAAGAGAACAATCATGGTTTTGCATAGAGGTTAGAAAACAGAGTTAGAATAAAAGAACAACAAACTGACAATTGAAGATATCAAAAAAAAACTGTACAGTATTTACAAACGAGACCTGTATAAAACCTTCGTCGATATTGATGGACTTAAGGGGTTCACCTGAATTTATGAAGGGCTAGAGCTGCAGAGACATACTTATCATGTTGGAAGTAAGTTCATCCTTGTAGCTCCACTAACTGTAGATTTTGTTGTATTTTCTATATATGTTTCTCTGGTTGTCAAATACAGTTTCTTGATCTACTCTCAAAATCATGTCGAAATGAATAGTGTTAGTCTGGATAAGTCTTATGTCCAATGTAAACCTGAACTAGAATCCATTTGTCGACAATGAGGTTGCATATTGAAGGTGTTTGAAAGGCTAGTAATTTGTATTTCAAACATACTTTGGGGAGACTTGGAATACACTCGTATTGAGAAAAGTTAAAATACAATCAATGTTCTAGTAACTGTTGCCCTTTCATTTTCACAAAAGGTAAAAGAGCTTTCTACAGTAATCCACAGTTTAAATACCTATTTGGTTGTTGTCAGGTGGTAGGTTTGTGTCGCAAAATGACAGTGTCATAAAACATGTATCTTTCGTACAGTCACTTATATTTCAGCAATCACAACAAAATACAGAGTAACTGCGACCAATGAATTTTTCACATGTTTGGGTAAATCATAGATTTTGCGTGTTTTGGGGAAAACTCTGCATGGTAGATGTAATTGTTGTTGACAGTATATGTGCAGACGGTAAAGTATGGTTATGTAAATTTCTGAACCAAGTCACCTCTACAAACTGACAACAAAATAATTGGCTAGTTACTCAGAAGATCCTCATATTAAGGCACAATTATCGTATTTGGTAGCTTAAGCTAGCATTGAGTAAAGAAAATACAGTATAATGCACATTACAATGGTTTCAAGTTCCAAGAGATCGTAGAAAATGGTATACACTTATGGATTATCAATATCGTAAACAGCAACAATTAACGTTTAAGTGTAATAATGGCTAACATGCAAATTGTTGTACTCTGACCTGAGGATCCTCTTGAATACCTTGCTCCAATTATTCTTACATTTTGTGCCTTAAGTCCATCTCGCGACTGACGTCAGAACTCAATCACCAGGGGTGACTGTGGGGGCTATAAAACAGCAACCCACTCACATTGGATAAAGCTAAAAAATATAAAAAGAGAGAAAAGGCTACATTTTATGTGGTTTTATTACAAACATGATAAATATAATCGTTATTTTGCTTTTTTTCTCAGCATGCATTTTCGTAAACAAAATGGGTATCGAATACCAGAAATAAACATGTCCCTAAGAACTGTGAACTTTGAACTGCATGTGTCAAATATGGCGGCCGCTTAGGTTCGCCGCCTCGCTTTCACTATGAAGCAAAGTAATCAACATGTTATTGACTACCAAGTGTCGTAGAAAAGCTTGGTAAACTAACCCTGTGAGAATAGCTTTACAAAGATGGCTGATTTATCTTAAGCCAAAAATTTACATAAATATAAAAAGGACTCATTCAAACCGACAAATTCTGTCAGAAGACAGTTGAACATTTCGTAACGTTCTGTGAGAACTTGTCAAACCACCATTGTGCAGAGCAGGAAGTACATGTATTCAGAAAAGTTTGTTAAATAAATTCTTAAAATTTCAAAATTCACATTATTTTCCATATGCGCCAATCATATTAATGGTTGCAATTGTGTGGTGCTCTAATGCCGCACAGTGTTCTTTGGCCCGCAATCTCAGAGCTGCGATACTATTGCTACGCCTTTCCGTGTCATTCCCCATCTCGCCGCTGAGATTTTGTGGAGCCGGCACACCAGCAGTCGGTGAGGGCGCTAGGTGGTTTAAGTGATTAGCAGGGGTAGCAACTCCCATGAAACTCGGTAATGTTGTGTGTGGTGACATACATGATGTGTGAGGGTGACCCGCCGGTACCGCGTTCGCCACGTTGACATTGACGCTGCTTGCCATCGTTGACATTGGTGAGATTGCCGGCCATGGTGAACTTTGAACCTGGAAGGAAATATAAGAACAGGGTCAAGATGTGTCAGTGAGTACCTTAAAAGAGATGAATGGAAATACATATTAATACGGAATAAGGTATAGGTTTCTGCCTATGTTACTGTGTTTACAATGTTTACAACTAATTTACAAGGGGAGTAAGTGACACCTTTTCATGATACTTTGATATTTTTGATTGTGTGAGAAGTTACATGATAAAACTGACCGTAGGAAAATTTAATTGTCGGCCAATAACCTGAAAAGAATGTCTCGAAATGACAAATATTGTTTATTGTTACTGCCCTGAAAAGTAATTTTAGCGTATTAGCATATAACATCTGTTACCCAGACCTTGAATTTTCCAGTAATGGCTAAATGTGATGATAGGGGGTCAGGAAAAGCACTGTTTGCTGCATTTACTGAACTTGAAAAATATTTTGTTCCGGGGTCTAAAACTAAATGAAGATATGTACATAAGTTGTAAGAACGGCTTCACAAAGTTTATGAATCAGGCTTTTGGGAGAGGTTATAGGTCTTCTGTTTCCAGTTAAGTCGGTATAATAGAGAATTATTAACAATAGTGTTATTAGAAGTAAAACCTTTAACTCTAAATGCCAACCATTTGATTTTTTCGTCAAAACTCTATTAATAGTCACAGAATTAAAGAACACAATACAATATTTTCTGATCTTGATGATTAAATTAACATCTCAGAAAAATAAGATTTGGATATCTGTACAATTATGCAAAATATGCAACGTTGAACACACCATTCCCTTCAACACAAAAAAGAAAACATAACAATTGAATATTCCTCAAATCACTTCGCACTATTAACCTATATTGGCATCATCTTGAACATTACAGGAAAGATTAACAGGCAGGGAGATGGGAACATAGATGGGTTCAGAGAGAGAGAGAGAGAGAGAGAGAGAGAGAGAGAGAGAGAGAGAGAGAGAGAGAGAGGGAGAAAGAAAGAGAGACAGACAGACAGAGAGAGAGAGAGAGAGAAGGCAGAGAGACAGAGAGAGAGAGGATCACAGTCTGTTTACCTGAGCATATCCCTCGGCTCTTGGTGTAAATGTCATGTCATAACCATTTCCATTCATGCCAGGAGGGCGCACTGGTAACTGTCCGAATCGTTCACGCTTTCGCCATTTCGCCCTCCTGTTTTGAAACCACACCTTTGACAGAAATAGTAGAGATACAACTTCATTAATTATATGCTACCACAGATCACTCCTTGACAAAATGCTGTTTATAAAGCACATCTAGAAATGAAAAAATTAGTGTTTTTCATTTATATAAGGATTAATTTCTTTTTGTCTTAAAATTTACAAATTCCACTTTTCATTGGCCTAGGCGAATGTGGCTGTACACTTGGTCACAGAAGTGCATATGTTACGTCGGAAGATACGCGCGCCCTCTAGCGAGTGTGACAGAAATTCTTTTCCTCGGATAAATGACGTAGCCTGCAGTGGAGGGTTGCTTCCAGCGCTTTTTTGTCTTCCGGTATGAATGAATAAGTTTTATAGCCCTGCCGTTAAAATGTTCAACTTTTCCTTCCCAGGTATTGTCCCTTTCATAAAGCAAAATAACCAGACGAGTTTTGCTCATGTTTCCTGTTGGTAGAACTCACTGAAGACGAAGGTGCCAGAGCAAACCAATGAGCTAATACCATAAAATGATTGTTGCCTTCTTTGTACAAGCGTAAGAAAGAAATATTGGCTGGGCAGAAGTTCAAATCGTGTAAGGACGACAATGCCAGTCATACATATTGTCTGATATCATACGAGATGATTTCAAGAGGCAATAGCTGTAACTGTTCGTAAACATTTCCATTACATTTAACCTTGTGAGTGTGAACATTTTTCTTTTTTTCTCTGTAGAGTGTGTTGAAATACAAATATTAGAATGTTTTTGTTGGAAATGAATTCTAGTACGGACCAAAATTCACAAAATTCAGTTATGAACTACGACATTGGGAAATTTACGAACTCATAGACGCTGTGATGAAAGGCTGGACACTGGAATTCTAAAGGGACCGGTTCTTTATCGGCTTAATCTACAAGCAAAGTGACTAGCTGTGCAAAACTTTCAAGGAAGAACAGAGGACTATAATCTCATAAATAGTTCATGTAAACAGCCACTAATGCGAGTACCAGGGATTGAGAACTGCCCCTTTAACTTATTCCATTTTGTGACGGTAGAGCAAGAAACAAATAGAGTGAAAATGATGGTAAGTACATGTACGTCAACGGTCACAGCTAATGGGTTTGTGAAGCCTGGACCATTAATCAGTAATGTCTCCAGGGACATTAATATTGTTGTCGTAATATCTAACTGTCAATCACAAATATTTTTTTCTCGGCATATTATAGTTTACACACCACGAGGAGGTCCTGCGTGGCGGGCATACCCATCGGGTCACAGGTTAGGGACCCCCTCGGGTGCAGGTTGGCACAAATTGTCCCTGCCTAATTTGTTTTGTTTTGTTTGATAACACGGGGCTATGTTTAGGATACAATTTCCGTTGAGGAATTCAGTCCCATCTGTTAATTAAGGGTTGAACGCGATAGTCAATGTTTGACGTGCCAGTCACGTGACAAGATACCCAGGAGGGGGGTCAAGTGCGAAGCAGAACTGATAGAGAGCTCTTTAGCAGGCCACAAACAAACGGAAAAGAATCAGAAGTTTATCATTTAACCGGAATTCGCTCTTTTTGTATATTTCTAAATGTTCTGTTGTGACTTGGGTGGCTATCCAAAGAACCTGACTCAAGAGCCCCATGATTATGAAGCTAATATTCAACTTATTCTCGAAGAATATTGATTGGAAACGAACCAACGGCGTTGCCAACATAAAATTTCGGTGAGAAAGGTGCACGTGTGTGTTAAGTTCATTGTTTTTAGTGGTTAATTTCAATGATACATGCATTTTTCATGTTACATTCTCTGCCCTGGTGAAGAGTCGGTGACGCACAGTACCATAGCATCCATTGAGAATTTTGAATGTTAGTATTCAGTTATCAATGACAAGCCACGTCGAGGATCACACTGCTCTACACTTAGTCTACATAATGAAGCAAAGTGAGACCCAGTCGTTACAACTTATCGATAAGTATTTTACCATTCTCAGAGCGGATTCGTTTCAACCGGATCGTTCTAACGGGTGGGACATCCAGCAAACTTTTACAGCAATGAGTGTACCGAGGGACTAATTTTGGCACTTTACGGCTAATGTGACGCACAGGACGATAAATGTTCTGTAGGTTCAGCGCAACCTAGACCTGAAGACACTTCTCGTCTGTATTCCCCTCCCACGGTTGTTGACATTCTTCAAGTGGTCGGGGGGGACGTGGCATCTTTCACTGGGCGACGAGGAGTTTTGTTTATTGCATTTCAATGATGGGTCACTGAAAAAATATATCCCAGCGAGGTGGAATTTCACACAAAAAAACGCAAGCTTCGCTCTTTCGCTCGGGTGATCAACTTCACAGCGGAGAGCCGTGGATAAGCTGACAGGAACATCATTGAATAGTACGCGGGGTTTGTGATGAAGTCGATGCTGTACGGTTGCAGAGATGTTATGAAACCCGACGGCCCGAGTCGCAGTTTAATTTGTACATAACAAGGTCGACGGGCGGTCAGAAAACAATCCCACTTCATAAAAACAGTTGCCAACATATCCGCTGGTGTGTGTGGGAGAGACTGGCGTAATACCCTGCCCTCGCGAGCTGCTGAAAATTGCACTTATTTTCAGAACGCGTTATTAGCAAGTCACAAAAATCCAGGCCGTCGCCAATTTCAATCGAATTAGGACGACTAAAATCGGATTTTACTGTGAAATTGGAGCCGTCACTTCTACGGAGCCAGTACACGCATGGGAACGTTGCTATCTGACCGTGAAGGACGGACCCTTAAAACTCAGGCGATTGTGTCTTTTGATTCCAATATATTTATTTCTCTTGGCAAAACAAAATATTCTGTACGGTTGAAATGCCAAAGATTCAATAAAGAAATACAACCTGTATATATTTAGTGCCTAAAGTTATCGCTGACGACTGCATCGTTGACGACTGCATGCTTTTCTAGAATTAATTTGTGGACAATAACATGGCAGATATTTGTACAAAATGCGGTGTGCTGCTGAGGCAGATACAATGGTATTTCAACATACTGATGAAGGACAGAATAACATTTTGTAGAATTCCCGATACTTTTCTACAAGAAGACACGTACATTACGTTAAAATACAAAATATTGCCTCTTTAAAAATTGATTCGCTATCCACCGGACGGGACACAGCAACACTGGGGGTTAGAGTGGACCGACTGGCACTTCGGTGCCCGGGACTTCGAAACTCGTCTTCGCAATCGAAACAATACCAAATAAATGTCAACGAATGAGAGCCATCAAAACGTCATCACATACACATATCATCAATCATATATCGCCTAGAGAGGGCGTGGCTGTAACTTACCAATGGATTGTGTCGCAACAAGTTTTGACAACGTGGTGCATCGCGTTGATATACATGTTATCTTGAAAAGTTTCACTGAACTCAGATAAAGAGAGTCACTTAAAGGGCCAATAGCTGTACCTTTTGGTGTTTTGTTGGTCAATTCAAGTTCTTGTTCTACTCTCCGGAGCATGTTAAAACGCCTACTATTCAGCTTGTCTACAGGTGTAAAACGCATTTTGTTGTTTACATTTGAATTCTAGTCCGAACCAGAATTTACAAGTCTACAATATCAATGAAATTTACACATGTACAGGCTGAGCTGACCAGCTGCATAATCTGTAACTCAACGTGCTTTGGAGTGTACAACAAGAAATTGTAGCCGACATTACGAACAAAAATAACAGAAAATCGTCAAAAGTTACTGTTCCTGGCCTTCCAACAAATTGAGAACGTTATTTGGGTGAGATATCCTAACAGGTGGGGTTTGTATCCTTGATTGGTTTTCTGAATCGATGGCGACGTGAAGACTGAAATAAATATTAAGAAATCGATGACGTAAATAAAGAGACCTGTGATCGTTAAGACAAGCATCTGCATCTGATATCAAGACGATAATAATGAACGCTGACACTGATAAAATGACCGTTGCACGTCAACTGTGTCGTGGATTGTTCGCTTTCCAGAGTCATCGTCGCTTCCTTTTCAAATTTTTGGATATTTTTGTTCCACTCAACAACTATGCCGTGTTGTTCTACTTAATAACACATGCTTGATTTCCTGTCATCACGACTCTACTCGCTCCCTGCTTAAAGGTGACTGCAAACTAAGTGCTCCGATGACATAATTTATGGTACATACCAGAAATTAGGTCGTCGGTTTATTTACATGATGTTATGTACATACGCAAATTTTGAGTAGAGCCCCAATGATTGATAATACAGCGTGTTTCAGTAAACGGAACAGCATATATACCTTTTACTGAGAAAAAAAGTAACGGAAATAATTTGGAAAAAATACCAGCAACTTTTTCACTTCAATTGTGCGATCGCACCGATGAATTATTCACCCGTCATAATATCAATGGTGGTACCAATCCAAGGGAGACAACAAGATCACTGCGAGACGATATTGTCTGGGAGTAACTATGGCTTAATTTGTTAATTGATATGTGATTTTAATTACATACGTTGCCCATTGTAAGGTCTTGGCAACTTGATTTAACATTTTGCCCCCGCTGCAATGGATGCGCTGCTAATTACCCGCAACTTCGCTATCAGGGTGCCCGTTCCCCAAAACAACATACCATCCCATTCACCTGAGCGATGAATTGTCCGAGCAAAGGAAGTATGTAAAGCTGTTTTAACGTTGCGAATTATACAATGTTACTACCGTCGTGAAAAAGTGTAAACTTTGATGCATTATGACGAAAATACATATATTCTGTACCACTACGACTCCTAGTCTACTATTACTACTTTTAAATTAGTTTTATCTGGACAAACATCAACATCGCATGGTCTTTCATTAATACTCATGTTAGAATTAATATTTTCTGTGTTTACTCATATATATGAAATGTCTCCGTTTGTTTGTTTGTTTGTTTGTTTACATTACCACAGTGGTAAAGTTGTCTATTCATTTAGCGAGAAGGAATGGGTTTAGGAACCATGGTGTTTTTGATCCAGTGGAAATATTTTAAAACCAAGATTTATTCAAGATTGAAACTTGAATTTGAGTATCATCATCTCAGTGAAACATTACTTGGGCTTTTGATGGCATTCTTTGCGACACTCATGATGGCCAACTCAATGTTCATATCCAAGGAACTGTTTCGTTTTTTGTTCATTGGTAATTTCAGTCGTCTTCTTGAACAGTTTGTGATACGGTTTTCTTGTTGATGTTTCTCTTTTGTGTTTCGTGTAGTTTTCTGTTTAATACCGACCATCACCGTTAGTAGTGATTTTCTAATATTGTTGTTGATATATTCATTAATTTATTTATTTTCTTATCTTCCACTGGTTCCTATAATGTAAACGTTTTCCTTTTCGTTCTCCTTTTAGTCTTAGCATGTAAATAGGGACCTATGTGAAAGAAAGATGGCTGAAAAACTGTTACTGTACTGCTATCCATTACTACTACTAGCACTAAGTACTGCTTCTAGATTGTTACTGGTTTTATTCGTCATTCATCTCAGAATAGGTAACAGCCGTTTACACGATAAAAATAATTGCAGAGAAGAAAATACACCATCATATGTTTTGTTCATTTCGGTCAATTTTGAATGCTGAGTTGATCAGGGAAAAATTCCATGGCAATACTGACATCGATAAAAACGTTCGACGTTGCTATGCTGTGAAGTGAATTATTCCGGATCAGGTGTTTTACGTGAAGTCATCCGTCGCGATTGGAGACGGGGTTCATTACTCTCAGGGACATTGCGGGATCTCGTCGCCCTCCGACATGAAACCCGAGCAGTCAGGCGACCCCCCTCCGACGATCGCTCGGGGTGGGTGCGGAAGTATTTGTCACGATCATGGGCGAAAGTTTTGCGAACGTTCGCACGTTCAGTGACAAGGGGGCGCCGCGGGCAGCGGGGGACCGTCACTGTACTGATTGAAAAACAACGCGTACTTCACTCCCAAACGTGCATCTGCTGGATTTTCCCCCCGCGTGATTTATCGAAGGCGACATTAAAGGCTGAATTGGGGCTATTTAAGTTCAATAAATTCCACTCAGGGCAATTGACATCTGACTCCATCCCCATAATTAATCTTGGCGGACATTACCGGCGTAAATGGGCACCGTCAGGAATCTCCTTCCTTCTCGATCAAAAGTAACAATTTAAAAAGCACCGGGGACGGGTTTAGGGGCTTTGAAACATCTGTTGGAGTGTTTTCACTTATCCGGGGAAATTGCTGATAATTATCACTTTACTATCCGTCGATAAATGCTAAGGAGGCTGGAAGTAGAGCACTGGGTCCCCAGCGGACGAAATGTGAGCGAATTCCGACGGTTCTTCAACGACTGAAGTGAAGTGTCATTGCCGCAAGGGGGATACTGTGAAGTCAACCCTAGCGTGACACTCCGGTCCATAAATTTTGACAACCGCCGTGAATGAAATATTTTCCATTCAGAAATGTTGACATTTTCCCCCGTGATGAGAGATGGGCCGGCCAGGCTGACGTCGCCGGAGAACGTGCTTATATGCTCTGAGAAAGCAATTATGCGCCGTAGTAGCGTCAGATATTACCAAACTATGAACTTAAGCCAGTAACTTATAGATTTGACTCAAATTCGTGGATGACGCGTTTCATTTTCTTAAACAACCTCTAATTGTTTTCCCCTTATAAATATAATCATGTGATGAGTATAAAAGGTATTTTCTCTGCTGTACTTTGAATTTCTGTGATCGTGGGTACAATGTCGGCCAACTGATCAACTCCACATGGCAAAATTTTGCATGAAATGTGTCTAATTAGATTAAAGCTAGTTTAAAGCTTCCTTTAGCAGCTACTTCAAAACCCGTGACGAGATGCCTGGTCTTCAACCCGTCAACACAGCCTGTATCTTGTCGTTGACGATTGGATTTTAGGGTATTCATCAGATTTGTCTGATACAACAACGTATATTTTATATTTAATGCGTTGTTTTGTCATCACTCCTATATTGTATTTACTTTAGGAAGACGAAACAGAAAGTTACGACTGCTAGTATCTTTTAAAGCCTTTGCATTTTCTTGCAAAAAATAAATACCATCCAATGTTTGGAGAGATGTTTTGGCATCGCCTTATTTTCTTTGAAAATGCCAATATTGCGATCCTCGGTTATGGCTTTGGTTTACTTGATTAGGGCGGCGGCCATATTACAGTTGCATCTCGAAAATTATTAAGTTGTTAAAATCAAAGTCGTGACTTCGTCGCCAATGATTGAAAAAACGTTTTGTGGTCACGTTTTGGTAGGCGTTTTTCATACTTTGTTTTTGGTTTAAAACAATGTCATCGGGAAAATGCAAAATGAGGCAGCTAATGTGACTTAAGGTAGAACGCACCCCGGGGACAGATATTCGGACTCTCAAACTTTTACAATTCTTTTCTGATGTACCACTTGTTGGGGTTCATTTTAAAGCTCTTGGTATAAGAAAACTTTTCACCGGCTTAGGTTTTCGAAATTTGAAAATTTTATTTTCCCTCCCCAGAGTTAGGTAATTTGTTTCTCTAGTACTAAAATTTGCACGGTAACCCCGATTTTCATTCTTGATTTTGAAAGACAACGGTTGAAAGATTCCTCCAGGAAAGTTTGAGCAAAAGTTTCACTTGCGAGGCGCGAACTACCTTAAAGGGAACAGCGATGAGACTGTTAGGTAGAAAACGATAGCAGCAGATTTACATTAGTATTGCAAATATCCGCTGACAAGTGGTCTACTTAGTCTGTATAATGCCCCTATTCTTGAAATAGATGTATAAATGAGCGCGTAAATCGAAATATCATCATTACAGCCGTACGATGGCCTACGATCCAATAACACTAAAACTACCGCTGACGAAGATGGGATTGTAACAACTAGCAGTTGTGTCCAACATCAAAGTGACTAAAACGTTCTATTCCGCCCCTGGGAAATCTGATGATTTTTTATCCTTCGCGGAATTATTCCGTTTCGCCTTAGCACGTGCTTAGAGCTTCTCTCGTTTGGTAAGGCAGCTGGTAAGCTAATTTTGCTGATTTACGGCACTATCGGCCAGCTTGGCTCAATTAATCATTCGGCGGCGAACAAATTAAAATAACAGATGTTGAGTATCGTCGTCTACAATTTCAGATTTCAGTCACACGGTTGGCAGGAGGAGAGAGCTCACTCCCGACTTCAGATGTCATTGTCAAAACATCCATTTCTATTTGTATTAGAGGCTGTGAGAATTTGCCCTCCTTCAAGGCTCGGATCGCCCCGCAAAATTGTTGGAATTTATCCTCGTCCTTAGGCTCGTCCACGGATGTCTTTTTTTGTGGCGTGCATCCCGCTATTAAAGGCGTCCGAAGAGATGAATCAGAAAATGAGGAACGTGTCGAATGTTTTACATTTCAGTGACACCAAAATCTCATTGAAATCAGTCTTTATGTAACTAAGCTGAATAAATTAACTTATACTAATATAAATCTAACTTAAATTAACTATCTCACTGACTGACGTATCATGATATCGTATGTGTGTGCCTCACAGTGTCAGTATCTTTTCCGCTGCTTTCAACGTGTTGTATGCAGCTTTCAGTGATTCACGCTCCTATTCAGAGATTTTCGAAGTGATCGCTATCCATGCGTCCGGTTTGGTATCTTCCTGGCCAATACTTGTTTGCCATAGCTTTCCACATTCTGAATCGGCATTTGTCTGTTTCTCGGTCCGAGCAGAACTTGCCAAACGGGTCTATGTTATTGTATCTCTGTCTGTCTGGGTGCCTCTGCCCTCACAGTGACATACAGGAAATTACCAATTGCCGCTGTAACCCCAAAGCAAGTCACACTTCCCTTGCTTTGACAAATATGGCGCGATGTTGACGTGTGGCCAAAATTTGCATTAGGAAAGAACGCCGAACGACAGAGATAAAATTTGCAGATGTTCAAAATCTATGCAAAATTCCCCAACGACATCACGTATTAAAATTAAAGCGGGTCATTTACGGAACGAAAGTAAGGTTAATGTAAATGGATTTTTGAATGCAGAAATTCACAAAAATATCGAGGTTGGCCGTATCGACTTGTCAGTAATCTTTCTCAGTCAGTGTCCGCCAAGAGTGAATCAACACTTTGGCATTTCCCGCTCAATTTAAGTTATAGGACGCAGTTACTTTGTTCTAGACTGTAATCAGCAGCTATCGTTAGAGATTTATGGAAGTGTGTCTCCAATTATGTTACATTAGCGTTATTGAATTAGCACACTCTGTGCTATTTGCATGTATCAGCCGGTAGTTAGTACAACGCAGGACGATCGACTACACTGTCATACGTATCTCACCGCCATTTTTCTGCCCTTTCCGAAACGAACATTTTGGCAGACGAGAAAGGCGCAGAATTTCCCAGACCAAGTCTTACAGGCCTTTAATCTAGACTTGTTGATTTCCGATTCAGATCGTCTATGTGTTATGTGTTTCGGCTAGGACGGGACTGAGAAAGTTAGAAGTCACAGTGAACAAATAGGCGTGTCGCTCAAATTCTGCGATTAACGGTTTGTGAAGAAACAACGACGCGATGAAAAACGTAAAATTTATGGCAGGTGCAAGGATGGCTGGGAGTTCCGGTCCGACTTCAGAGAATTACAAATACTCGCATCAAATGTGAAAATCGGTAACAGGAGTTGTGACCAACGACTGCCCTTAAGGACGAGGGCGCTTCAATATTTCCTGCGTAAATTTTACTCTTGCGGACGATTCAAGTCAGCAGAAGCAGCCATTTTGGTCGACCTTTTTATTGGAAACTAAGTTACGACTTATTTTTTTATAAGTTGAAACTGCTTGATTTCCTTTCTTTGAACTCTTTCCGGTAACGACGTTCGCTGCTCATTAACATCCGGTAGCAAGCCATGTCTGCACGAAATTCAATATTGTGCAGTAGTTTCGGCGCCAATTTGCAGTCGGAATGAACATGTGTTCAGTTTGCAAAATTTGAGATATGTTACCATTAAAGTTGGCGAATGTTTATGACGCTACCCCGACCTCTGCGAAACACAAGAATTTGACAATAAAAGTTTTAACTTCAGTCAATTATACGTTTTGTAACGATTTTTATATCCACACAGTAGGCTTTTTAGGAACACTGCAGCGGCTTTCGAAGCATCACTAAGTTTTAATAGCAGTACTTTACCTTGTCTGCTTATGTCAGAGCTAGCGAGTGCAATGCGTGAACTGAACACGTGAATAACAGTGCGTTTGGAAAGTCTCTCTCCATGGTCTACATGGACACCTTTCACTGTAGGCCGTTCTCACGACAAGTATTTCAATTCGTTTTAGCCTAATGCGCAACGGGACAGCCACAGCGCTACGAGCGCAATGAACCATAGACTACCTTGGGGTGTTTATAAACTGTAGCTATGATGGTGTTACTGTTTAATCCGTGTATGCGTATAGAGCCTGGGGCTCAGAATTGACGTACACATATGGCTGGGGCAGATCGAGCAGATTTTGCCAATGTGTTGTAGCTGTGCTCTGTCTGCGGAAGACGGCTGGTCAGCATGACCATGGTTGACTTAAACCCCTTTGAAGTACCACCGGTTGGCAGTCTAACAGCGACGCTGAAACACATTTGTTATCGAATTATCTGCGATTACATTCAAAGGTATTCAAACTTTCCAGACTTTTGATCGAAAGAGATTATTTTTGCCTTTTTGCGTTTAAAAATTTACCTTTAACCGATTTTTTTTTATTTGAGGCTGCAATTTTTTGTTCCGATGAGTTTTTTGGCGGGAAAGAGTACTGTGAAATGATACACGAACGATCCTAATTACAGTCCCTCACAGTAATTGAATTCGTGTCTGCAATGTAGCGTTGCCTGTAAGCGAGATGGTACGGCGTTACCCTTGACGTTTTTAACGAAGTAAAAAGACCAACCGCGATCAAAATCGAGAAAATCAACGCAAAAACTAAAACACGAAGTGTCCGACATTTTCTTTGGTGGGATGGGACGGAAGACAGAGCCAAACTCGCCAATGACGACACCGATGCGAGAATCACCATCAGCGAGTCAGTTTTCTTTCATCACAAACCATTTATGTTACTCCAGAGAGTCGACTTTCATTTTGGAGCTATGCTCCCCACTCTAATAACACTTCCTTCAAACCATATGGAGATCAAATGTACTTAACCCCTTGTTTGATTGCATAAGCACTTGGTACACGTATACGATTCATGCTACTAATTTGACAAGAGAAAGACGGGCCAGTATATTTACTTGCTCGCTCTAGGGGGAGATCTTGTGGGATACATTAAGGTTTTGATGAGATCGCAGAGAGCTTTGAAAGTATGTCAGAAGCACATCCTGATTTTTGCCATGCTTGGGCGTGTGTTTATACATGAATGTATTGATAACGGTCGTGTATGAGTGTTTCTGTACTTGGGTGCGTATCTGCTAGGAAATACGTGTCTTTGACTGTCTGTCTGTCTGTCTCTCTATCTGTCTGCCCGTCCGTCCGTCTGCTTTTGGATGAGTTTCCGTCTTACCATCATTATGGCGGGAAATCAAGAATGTCAAGACGATAGACGAAAGAAGGGCTAGAAGGGGAATGTGGTGCCTGAAGAAATATACACTACACTGTCTGAACTCTCGTATTTTTCAATATTAGTCAAGCTATAGAAAGTTTGAGGGAACTGATGACATTTAAATTGATAGCTCTCGTTCACAGGTCGCTCTGACAAGATAATTTGCACTTGGAAAGACGTCAAAATTGGAAAATCTTCAAGTGCCGTCACTGTAATTGTTTTCGGCGAGCCAAGAAGCAAAGCCCAACTGTCTTTCAGATCCCGGGGCATCAAAGCTTGAAAAGCTCTCCATTGAATAACACGTCGGGGGTCGAGGTGGAGACTTATTTTCCCTCTACGAGCTAATTAGATCAAGAAAAACAAACATACAATAATTTAGAGTAAACCTCACATTTCATACGCGATTTATCGTTTCAGGGTCGAGCTGTCTCGCTGATATCAATCGCGGGTCGTTCACAGCGTTACAAATTACAATGGAGTTGCTTTATCATGGCGTAGGCTGTAAGTGAAGACATCCGTTCAACACCCAGTGTTAATTTGTTTACCGAGATATCAAAATAATCTCTGACGATAGTCCTTGAAGCGGACAGCCAACTGGCAAGCTCGGTACGTGGCTTGTGGTCAAGTTACGCATCAGTGTAAGGCAAGCTGACAAGTGGGGGCTGGAGTTTAGATTAGCAGTAAGATTCTTGCCCTTGGCCATGTGGGAATGACGATGACTGTGAGCGTGAACAGGGAGGGTGAGGCAATGGACGAGACAGTAGAAAGTTTAGTATCTCTAGTGTGTGCGTGCATATTTACATATGAATGAACGCATGTATGTATGTATGTATGTATGTATGCATGCATGTATATGTATGTATGTATGTATGTATGTATGTATGTATGTATGTATGTATGTATGTATGTATGTATGTATGTATGTATGTATGTATGTATGTATGTATGTATGTATGTATGTATGTATGTATGTATGTATGTATGTATGTATGTATGTATGTATGTATGTATGTATGTATGTATGTATGTATGTATGTATGTATGTATGTATGTATGTATGTATGTATGTATGTATGTATGTATGTATGTATGTATGCATGTATGCATGTCTGTCTGTCTGTCTGTCTGTCTGTCTGTCTGTATGTATGTATGTATGTATGTATGTATGTATGTATGTATGTATGTATGTATGTATGTATGTATGTATGTATGTATGTATGTAGCCTATAATGTGTGTATGGGTAGATGTATGTATGTATGTATGTATGTATGTATGTATGTATGTATGTATGTATGTATGTATGTATGTATGTATGTATGTATGTATGTATGTATGTATGTATGTATGTATGTATGTATGTATGTATGTATGTATGTATCTATGTATGTATCTATGTATGTATCTATGAATGTATCTATGTATTATCTATGTATCTATGTATAGTACCAGTCTACTACTCTGTATGTTTATTGGTGCCCATATCGATGCCTGCATCTATCTAGTCTAAGGCCTAGGGATACATAAATCCATGACCAACTATATTAACCGTGTCAGAGTGAAGCCTCGGACAACTAGGCAGAATAATGCATCGTATTGAGAGAATCTGCACGCATAGTACAAAATGATGATATAAATAACAGGATAGATATATATATATATATATATATATATATATATATATATATATATATATATATATATATATATATATATATATATATATGCGTTATGTGTGTGTGTTATATCTTATCAATGCGTCACAGATATGTGATCGTTTGACGTTTACAATGATGCTAAGACTTAGTGATTCCTTGTGATCGAGGGTCGTCACTTTTAAATATTACAACTATTAAATATTCATTTATTTGCCCATTGTTTACTTTGTATTTACTTCAGAGACAAAGAACGACATCTGAGGCAAAATGCTAGCTGCAAACCTCTCTTCCAACTGCACCATGATGGAAAAACTTGCTTCCTTCATTTCTCTAGGGAAAATTGTCAGCCGAGTTAGCAGATGGTCGCCAGTTTCTTTTTTTTCTGTCGTTGAAATCCACATGAAAGCTCCCCCAGATGTAGAAAAACTTGACCGATTTGCACCCCAAGTGAACTCATAAACTTGTAAGACATTCTGCATAAAATCTGTACATGTGGCTGACGCTGCACTGCGAAAGAGAGCGCTAGGGTTGGGAGATATCCTACCCCGTATCAAACTAGATTAACAAGCTTACTTCATATCAATGGGGTATTTATGATACCAGATCTCCTTACAATTTGCTCTTGATTAGCGGCGTTTAATGGCTTGCCTCGCCATGTCAACTTCCTTGTGAGGCATTTTCTCCTCACCGTTCAAAGAAAAACAAATTAGCGAGGGATGACTTGGCAGGGCCGGGCCGTGCACAGACACCACCGTTGACAAGTGACCGCGGTGGCAATAATAACCTTTTATATTAATCTATCACAATTAGCAAGCCCTTTTGTTTGACAGTGCTGGGCCTGCCCGAACGCAAATGATCTCGTTATCTGTCCAAGAAGTTGGTGTCCCATGTCAACATCACTTCAACGTGTTTAATTGGATGTTTTATCCAAAATTATCTCTTTATTTGGCCTGTGATATGGGGAGCAGGATTGACTTTGAAACCACTGTTAGAGATGTTGGCAGAGGATATTTGTGGAGCGATGTCTTCAGTCTAGCAGTTGCAGCGAGATGTTTATTCGTTGTATACTTGGTGTTTATAACTCTGGGGCGCCAGCATATTCTCTCTCTCTCTCTCTCTCTCTCTCTCTCTCTCTCTCTCTCTCTCTCTCTCTCTCTCTCTCTCTCTCTCCTCTCTCTCTCTCTCTCTCTCTCTCTCTCTCTCTCTCTCTCTCTCTCTCTCTCTCTCTCTCTCTCTCTCTCCTCTCTCTCTCTCTCTCTCTCTCTCTCTCTCTCTCTCTCTCACAAACACACAGTTTTCAAATTCCTGCCATATACAGGGATTGTATGTGACATGATCACAACTCGCCTGCACAATGTACTATGAGCATTACAGCTGGACACTGCCGCTGCACGTTAATCTCAATTAATCATCTAATTTAATTCCACGATAAATTGGTTATTTGTTTTAATAAGTATCTCGTGTTTACGCAACGTTAACGACGTTCCGAGCATTTCCTCTGAACCGGGGCCAAAATGAAGTGGATCGTTGATTTCGTCGCCATCTTGGGCGGACAATTTTGTTGAATCATAGAACGACGTCCGAACGAGTTCACTTGATTAAATTACATGGTATCGGTGACCATTCTCGCTAAGATGCTATATTTACGCGCTAACTTCATCGGACCAATATTATCTGACATTTTTTAGATGGTTTTTAATCTGGTCGAGTTAAATTTTCGTTATCCGAGGCACTCGTCGCGCGGTATGGTGCTATAAAATGCTCTGTTCACTTGTAATTACATGGGTCATTTCGCGCGTTACTGAACGCCAGTTATTTAATTCACTTTCGAATAATAAAGATCGCAGCGGTCAGTGTGGCTAATCAAATAGCCAAAGTTCTTTTTAAAATTAACTGTCTGATCCAAATAGTCCAACTATGTGCCCATCTGACAATGTTTGCCTGGCCTCTTGATTCAAAGTGTAATCAGACGATGTTCGGTTGACTTCGCGGAGGGGGGGGGACGTGTAGCAACCATCTCCCTGTCCTCTGTCCCTGCGTTCTATCATACTACCATGGCAACATGGCTATTCAGAAAGTCAGGCAGGCAACGAAGCTCCCCGTATTCTGCCGCTGAAGGGTTTCTGAAGCTGACTAAATCTACGGCGCTAACTGGGCAAAAGGGCGCCAAATCGCGGCAGTTGAAAATGACTTATGACATCCAAAACTTCGCTGCATTATTGACTGACAGCGAGCGATTTGTCGCGCCACAAGGGTAAAATATTACCAGTAGCTGGTCCGCATATTTCACAATTGGTGATCAAAATGTTTGCGAAAGGAATTATATTATATTTATGATTTAATCCTTTAAGAATGGGGAAAGAATGCGTGGTACCCACAGCAAGTGATTACGCCGCCAATACTTACTAGAAGTGACAGCAATCCCGTGTGGCGCTGAAAACACTGTCTAGAATTGAGCTGCTTGATCTTCAAACTCAATACTTAGTTAGTTACACCTCCATAAGCTGTATATTTTGATGAATTTTCCACTACTTTTGATGTGTTCATAAGCAAGAGTTTCTTTTTCTACTCCTAAAATCTTCAAGTTGTCGAAAATTGTTGGTGTTCTACTTCATACATACATAGTCTGTACACATTGTATGTGTTCAAATGCCATATCTGCATTCTAGTCCTGACTAGAATTCTAATGTCAAAACTGAAATCGCATTTTTTTTCACCCCAAATTTTGCGACTGCATGGCGAATACTCTGTATTCCACCATAATACTTTATGGCGAAGAATTAGAAAATGTACAACGATGAATGCGAGAAATCTGAAATCGAGCGGAAGCGTTCGGGTCCGTTCGAACTATCATCTTTGATTGTCGTTTACCCGATAGAATGAAGGGGCTTTAACTTTGTTGGTGCAAACACTTGACAAATGACAGCTTACAACACGAATTATTGAGCCAGCAGATACGCTGGTTTTCGCAGATTGTCAAGATGTTGCACAACCTTAATCGACTTGTGCCACAGCGACCTATCGAATCGAAAAATGAAAAGACCCACTAGTGGGTCTTATCAGATACGCCACGTTAGGGTAAAACGCACGTTGACACGGACAGCTGTCGACCATGCTCAAGTTTTTCGCAAGAAAGATTTAGAATATTCTATTTAGGAGTCAAGAATGAAAATCAGGGGTCAATCTGGAAAGTTTGCGATCATCAGAAAAAAGATCTTTCCTACAAGTCACCTTGCAAAGACCTGAAATATAAAATGCCATGTATACAATACCCTTGTGAACTCTGAGTTTCAAAGTTTGATTTTTCACGAAAATGAAACCAGAAGTCAGATAAAAATTCGTTCGTTTCGCAATTAAGCTTGTAAATGAATATAAAAGAACAGCAAACTAGAAAGGAATTAAACATTTGAGTGTCAAATTCGTCCCCAAATCATGTTCTATCGTAGAAAGAAGGCCATTAGATATTTGCTGATCACTGAGTGCATTACTGTGACACCCGTGTGTAATGACATTTTCTCCTTCATAGGTGCGTCACACGAAAATGTTTCGCAACAGCTTGAACATGATTTAGATATCGTACAGCCTAAATTAAAGGGTCATAACTGTAACGTTTGATGATATATCCACTACTTTTAAATCTGTATGCTACTCCCCAAAACATGTTGCAACACTCAGTATGTAGCTTGTCAACATAGCGTTTTTACGTGTACAGTGCGCTGTTATTGTTTAAATTTGGATTGTAGTCAGTGCCAGAGATCACTTGTCAACAATAAAAATGCAATTTACACATGCGCAGGCTGAGCTGACCAGCTGAATGCTGGGTCTATCAACACACTGCGAGTTGAGGAGAAAGAAACTGAAGTTGACATAAACAACAAAAATAGCGGGAAAGAAAACATCAGTACAGCTTTAATAGACTCGATGGGCGGAGTTGTCTTCCTTTCATTCTGGATTCTAAATCTAAATCTAAATCAAAACAATGACAACGCACGTTTTGCATCACTTGTACCAAATGTCAGACATCGGGAGCAAAACTTTCCTTTCTTGACAAAATGTCAAAGAGACGAATTGCATTTGCAATATTTCTATTTTTAAACACACTGGCCTGCTACAACTGCGTCTTTCATCAACGATCGAGCAATGTCAATGTCAAGCAATTCGCTAATCGACAATTCTTCGCAACAAATTTAAGATGGGGTGGCGCTTTAACCAACACTGTAGACACTTTTTCAAAGCAATATTTCTCATCAAAGATGAATTGAAAAGCTCCTCATAATATATATTTTCAAAAGTATTGTTTGGTAGCAATAGTTTCCTCGAAGAACGGAAAGTGAATATTTTGGGTAGAAAAACTCGATTTTGATATTGATTAAAATACATTTAAGTTAAAAAGTTGATGACACTTTATAAAATTAAATATCTAATTTAAAAGTAGACTATATATGTACGAAATTTTGTTATGCATTATATTTTTATTCTTAAATGGCAAGAAAGACTGGCATTCCAAAAAAGTGATTAAAGTCATGATAAGAAAAATTAAAATGACTCTTATTCAAAGTTTAAATACTTTATTGCCAAACAAAATTGTCATTTTGTTAGATACTATTTACAGAACATAAAATTTCACAAAATTCGACCCCAGAGTGGAGTTAATTCGGTTTTTTTGTTTTGTGTTGTTGTTGTTTTGTTGTTGTTGTTGTTGTTGTTGTTTTTAATGTTGAAATCGGGAGAAAAAAGAGGGCAGGAAATAGGATGGCTTGCATAAACGTAGAAAAATTGACACTTCTTTCTCACCCGCCTTATGACTGATTGTCATGCTTGCCCAATCAATATCCGAATCCTGGCATTACAAATCATGAGCATTTAATGACTCTTAAAAGGTTGCAAAAGAGTGATTTTAAGCTAAATAGGATGTGTTAATGCGCAACACGACCTTAACAACACAGAATACGAGTTTCTGTCGAGGAACGCTAAAAATGCGACCATTTTGGTTGCAAAATGGTAAATATGAATAATGGATTTCCCCAATGTTTATTTGGCGAGAAGACATTCTGTTCGTATCGCTCTTGATGACACCGTTGCACACCGGTGACGTCATGCTCTGGTGAAACGACAGATTGAGATAAACCAATGGCAGGCATCATTTTGCATTATCAAACGCGAGAGTAAAAGTGAAATGTGTGCAGACAGGTGTAGAGGACGAGGATGGGTGGAAGAGCGAGGGATCGTTTAGAGGACCAGTAGCTATAATCTTTCATGATTTTGTCACTATTTTATGTTTTAATGTCAACTATAGATTCTTCTTCTCACCCTAGTTATGTTGAAATACACAGTATTCAGCTTGTTAACTCGGCCTGTACATGTGTAGACTGCACTGTTATTGTTGACTGGTGAATTCTGGTCCGGACTTAAAAGAATAAACTTTCAGAATGCATTTTCTATGTACAGAAACTATGTTGACAAGCTGAATAATTGACGATATAAGATGCCTTGGGGAGTAGAACAAGAACTTTCAACCAACATACAAAACAAAATTGGTGGAAAAGCTAATCAAACGTTACGGCTACTGGCGCTTTAGGAGAATCTAATGTAATATGTATAGGGTCGGGCGAGCACACAGACTCGAGGGAACACAAGCTGTGATTTCGGAAGACAGGCACTGTACACAGCACATGTCTACACGCACAAATCAGTCACGTACAGTGACCGTAGCCTGAAGCCTGGAAGGAGAACGAAAAACATCCGCCCTCATTGCAGTCCCAATACCATACAGCTCATAAAACTAATAGCGGAAATACTCCAATTTTAAGCATTAACTTTTATGGTACGCCAGCCTCATCGAAAAACGGCCACGCGAGCATTTCAATTTGTGGGATACTGGTTAATCCATTAACTCAGTCACCCCACTTCCTGAGGGGGGCAAAGCACCAGAGTCTGCAAAAACACAATGCGGGCCACTCCTCCATCCAAAAAACTTCTGGACAAAACGTTTGAACTTTTGACGACATTTTGGTCTGGGAGACAACAGATATCGGATGACCATCTATGGCGTTGATGAATGTCATTACATTTTAAGTACCGAAAAGTGAACCGTTGCAGTCGAAACTTAGCTGAATTTACAGCATTGTCAGTAAAGTACTCATATGATCATCTCAATACAATAGATCACTTCTTGACCTAGAAACCATTTATCTCTAGATATATGGATCCCTGACTGACTGGGCCAGCACGGTTTTGGTCCCTCGCTACCTCATTGAGATCCGAAACTGCGACGCTTACAAGTGACAGCGATCCATTCAAAATATAAAATATTAAGGGGGCTTTGTCGTTGTAACTTTTGATCGGTCTAGAATCTGTACGTCCATTTCGAACACAACATAGCCCCAAATGAACCGCACAGACACTAGACTTGTTCTCTCTGGAGTACACAGTATCTTGTTCTGCTCCACATAGCATGTCGAGATGGTAGTTCGGCTTTTGATCTGCAGATGGAATGTTCAACTTAAATGTACCGTCTGTGTGTAACGGTCCATCGTATTATTGAGGAGGAGAATAGAAATATACAAAAGTTTGTTTCAAGGAACAAAAGATAATGAAAATATTATGAAAACGTTTTGTCTTTAAATGACAGTTTTTTATGTTGTTTTTTTATTGTTGTTGTTTGTTTTCATACTGAGAGTTGCTCCTCTCTAGAGCAGCTGTATCCGAACATGAGTAGGAGCAGCGACGGCGCGGCACAGGTTGATAGGGAATGGCGATCCTTGAAAGTCGTGTTCAACGCTGATCGGGCTGCGAAACAGTCGAGAACCCCACCAATCAAAACAACGCGGCAACTCTCGATAGAGCTTAAAACGTTTTCATCCAAGCGGCTACATGAAGGGGATACGCGAAAGATGAGAATCGACTTTTGCGCGACCGTGGCCCCAAAATGTCATGACTACCAGACCGTGACAAATTATCATATGTTCGATTCCGAATCTGTATCAAAATACAACTTTGTGAAATCTATGCACAGTTACTGGTGACGACGTCAACTAAAATACCAAAGGAAATAGATATTGCAGACCCATAACATTTAAGTGGGAGCTGACTTGAAAGACACTCATTTCTGATCCTTAATATTTTACATAATGTTTTTTACGAGGTCATGGAGTGACTCTATTTTGATACAGCCTGTCAGTATTTTTCATTTTTCACTTCGGTTGTTAACGACACATCAATTACATAAACGAGGCTATCAAATAAAATTTAATAATTCAAAATATCAAAAGACAATTCAGTTTTGATTTTATGGACTTTTTCTAGCTTTTACTGGGGTATCATTTTTCCGGTGACTGTTGAAAGACCCGGTGGCGTTTTCTGAAGTAAATGTAGTATTTAATTTAATTGTCTTAAAGGGCTAGTAGTAATAAACTTACGATAAACTTTTCATTGTTTTTCGTTTTTAATGTCAACTACAGTTTATCGATGTACTTCATAAAGCATGTTTAGATACACAGTATTCAGCCTGTCAACTCATCCTGTGTATATGTAGACTGATTTGCCATTGTTGACAAATTAATTCTGGTCCGGACTAGAATTCATATGTAAACAATATCGATGCATTTTACGCATGTACCGGCTGAGTTGACGAGCTGTGTTGGCAAGCTAAAAAGATTGTGTTTAATATGTTTCGGGAAGTAGGGCATGAACTTGCAATCGACATATAGAACAATACTAGTGAAACGTCATCAAATATTACAGCTACTGCCCCGTGGACAGTTTTACTGCAGCCTGGTTTCGACACTGGTTTCGCATCATGCACTCTTCACTGCTAGAGCTCGATGCGCAGAATCAAGCATCCCGGTAATTATCTTTCCTACTACGGAATCCCAGAGCACACGGGAACCTCAAAAACACGGGTTCCAAGACCAGGAAGACAACAGGCGACATTCCAGACCAATCGATGTACTTGAAGCTTGTCGGACAGAGCAAGAAACACTCAATAGCATTTTTGGTTTTCACTTTTAAAGGCTCCAGAAGCGGTATCTTTCGATGTGTTTTTTTTTTCATAATTTTTGTTCAGTAGGTAAAACACAACGCTATGTGGCGCACCTAAAATCCAAATCGGAACTCCTAGTGTTCAACGTTTCAACACAACGTGTTAATGTGTAATATCCGATATTATGGTTACAACATACATGTATACATGTAGGTTCTAGAATTCACAATTGTTAACAAAAAATATTCAATATCGCACATGCGCGATGTGTCACATTTGGAAGGCTACTACGAGTATTTCAACATAATTTAGGGAGAGGAACACAATAATCAGTTTGTTTTCTGCAACCAACATAATAGAATATAGTTACAGCCACCGTCGACGTCCCTTGGTCTGTCTATTGTTTCAGACTGGACATATGGAATGATCTCTTTACTAATTTTGTGTTCAGAAAGGAATGATCAAACGACTGTATAGACGATGGTTTTACGAAGGGACACAAATATCAGTTGTGCCCTATTTCGGATACTTAGGTGTTGTCTTTCCATCTAGTGGACTCTGGAGTAAAGCACAAGAGGTCTTGGCTGACCAAGCAACAAAAGAACTGTTCATGTTAGATTCAAAAATACATTTTCTGAGGGATGATGATATTCAGATATGCTTCCAAGTTTTTGATTCAAAAATCCTCCCTGTTTTGCATTATGGAAGCGAGATTTCGGGGGCATATAGAAGGTTATATAAAACAGGTACAAGGTACAAGTTCAATTTTGCAAACAGCTAATTAGACAGAAGAAATGCGTAATAAACGCTGCAGTGAGAGGGGAATTCGGAAGACCAACTCTGAGATCAATAAAACAAGTTTAAAATGGTTTTTTTCTGTAAGGTTCGCAGAAAGTTGGCTCAGCCAAGGGGTAAGGACTGTAGTATTTTTCATCACAACGTTGCAGAGATATCAATATCCAGAATTGGCATGTAATCAGATCAATAGTTACAACAGACTAGCTACGTATTACGTACTACGTTTTATATTGAAAATTATTTTCACATTTCCATGAAGCCAGTCTAAAATTGCATTTACATCCTTCCGTATATCGTCACATTCATTGAATATTGAAAGAGGGCGAAACGAGGATCTTGTCAAAGAACATAGAGTGTGTATTTGTGATAACGTGTTAATGGAAAACGAATTCCATTTTCTGCTAGTTTGCCCTTTGTAAAATACATTTTACATTTACAAAATATCGATAAACTCATACAATTATTACAAAGTGAAAATTCTGAGATCATCAGAAATTTATGCAGATTTTTGTTTTATGCTTTCAAGAGACTGAGTGATAACTCGAAGACAGTTTAATAACTTTGCTTGTTTGATTGTGTTTACTTTAAATTTCATTGTCCTGTACCTTTGACTGTATTGTACGTGTGGTTAATTTTTGTATGGCACAATGGGCCGGTGGCCTTTACGCAAACGACGATACCTAAAATGCAACAATGTAAAGTGTCAATGTTAAGCCTCTCGGCTCGATTTTCAGCTTGGCAGTAAATCAAGGGAGATTACGATGCAAAGTCGGCGAAACAAGCATTAAATAAAAAATGCAGTCAGTTTGGGCCGGATTAAGAGGTACAGAGTTGATTAAAGTGTTGGTTTTTTGTGTGTGTTTTTGTTTTGTTTTTGTTTTTGTTTTGTTTTTTACTTTCCTACTGTTTTATATCTATAAATTTGAATTTATATACATGTATGTACATAAATGTATACAAATATACACTTGCATTATATATATATATATATATATATATATATATATATATATATATATATATATTTTAATTTATGTCACAAACATAAAATGTACATATAAAATGTATTCATATATATACACGCATATGCATGACAGCATCACTGGCAAATGTAAGTCTGTGAATTACGCCCAGTTCTTGTTCCTCGATGTAAGTAAAGTTCGCGTTTGAGACTATCGCCGGCTAAACCAGACAATAAATGTATGCTTGTTTTCATTGATACACTGGCTTCCCAATTACCAGTGCCAGAGGACTTCACTTTATAGGGCAGAACGCATCTCGGGGACAACCCTGGGACTCTGGAAATTTTACAGTACTTTTTAGGCATGGTGCTTGTTTGAACCCATTTCGAAGTTTGTGAAATAAGTGAAGGTTTCACCATGTTGTTTAGTGAAAATTGAAAGTGTAATTTTCTCCTTTTACAAGACTTTATGAAGAGAATAGCGGCCATTTTGAATTTAAAACATCTGCATACTTTTCAGTCATTTGTTTCTCCAGTATCAAAATTTGCATGGTTACCCTCATAATTTAATCCTTGGTTTTCAAAAACAATACACTAACCGTTCACTTGAATAAGTTTTAGGCTTTCAGTTTCGTAGCGTATTGTATCTCTTAATTGCGCCGATAAACTCCGTACCTGGCCATCTTGATTTTGGATTCGACTAAAATACTATTTGCATAATATGCATTTTAACGGACGGGACACTGACAGATAGGTCAGAAGATGTTTTTGAAATTTAGGCTTCCCACAGTAATATTTATTAGCTTGTTTTCGCTTATGTTTGACTCGGTTTTCGCTATTAAAATCCCTTAAATCTTTTTCCCGACCTTTCAACGAAAATGTCGCGTTCTCCGACCACGAGAGTGTTCGTTCGTCACATGTCAGGCATATCTATTCCCCTCTCATTTGTCAGATGGCAGCAAATCTACAAAAATTACTGAAAATCCTTCGTTTGGTTGCAAAAATATGACACACATTTAATCATTTGTGGATAACCATCTACCAAGAATGACTAAACAAAAGTCAAAACGTTCAGGTGTATCGTTGGCCGACAGACCAAGAAATGAATACATGGAAGCGAAAGAAAAACGTCGAGCAGCTGAATATTTAAACTGCCTGTAATGCTAAATTTTAGTGATTTTTTTATCGTTTTTATTTTTATATCAATTGCAACTTTTTATTGTACTCCCCAAACAGCCACTATTTAGCTTATCAACTTAGCGTCTATATGGGTAAAATATATTGTAATTGTTTTCATTTTTAATTCCAGTACGGACAAGAATTCACTTTTCAACAATAACAATGCAGTTTACACACTTACAGACTGAGTTGACAGGCTGAATACTGTGTATATCAACATGCTTTGGGGAGTAGAACAAGGCATTATGACTGACATTCAAAAATGAATACGGTAAAAATAAAATTGTCAACAGTTAGCATTACTGTCCCTTTAAGCATAGTTTGGACAAAAAGCGGTAACCATGAAGCAGAACATTTAGTCCAGAACTTGATCATTCATTGACAGTACTGGGGGCGTTCCACCCTTCCAGCGAAAGTACTGTATAGGCGTTTCCCGTGTCGAAAAAACGTGTATAGCTGAAAAACGACATATATATTCGGGCCACGCGGGGACGTGCACACCACTTAAACTTGAAGTTCTGGACGATTTGTCAATGTATGAGAAATAAACTTGAGAAATCGTCGTTAAGATAGATTAGATCTACAAGACAATGGGAGGCAGTATCCTTGGTGTAGTGTAGAAAGCTGAAAATGGCGGTTCTACGTTAAAATTATAGCGTGAATCCATGGACCAAATGTCACAAGCTGCTGTCGTGGTTGCTTGATGTGAATCAACAGTCAGGTCGATCATTGCGAAAAGAACAGTTTATTTGCTTGATTTTGACTGTTTATTTTCCATGTTTCAATAGTATTTTCACGCAGTGATAAGTTCTGGGGAACCACGGTCAACAAATGCGATAGCGTGGCACGGAGGGAATTCTGGCGATCAAGATTTAAGGGTGTTTAGCTTTCTTTTGAAATTCCTGGCAGCTCTTTTGGCGAAGGTTCGATGGGAACGAGGCGATGCATGCTGAGTTAGAACTAACATTTCCTGGATGTCATGTACAAGACCCCCGCCTCCCCTCCCCATCAACAAATAACCAAAAAGTGGTCCAGTCTGGTTGTTTTCACTGACATGCTTGGATCGATTCATAGGACGACGGGGAATGAAAGGGCGACTGCCATAACCTTCTCCCACGTAGGCGGAAGTGATTTTATGTAATAATGTCAGAAATCTGTTGGCGTATCATACCATGAGTTCACTTTTAACATGGTGTTAAATTATGGAATGAACCGTTCCACATTTTCCACGGGTGATGTAGACAAGGGTCCCGGAGATGTTGGAAAAGGATTCATGCCATAAAAAAGCGAACAAAAACAGATATTTAAAAAAAATGCTGTCTCTGTATGCTTTCACACAAGAGATTTAATCTTCAAACTTTTAAAATTTCAATTTCCTATTTTCGGTTTAGATTTACTTTTCAAAATGTATTACAGAAAAACTGTGATGTTTTTGTCAGACAGTGACTAACCTGGACTCTTGCTTCCGTAAGATCGCACCGTAGAGCTAGCTGTTCCCGGCAGTAAACATCTGGATAGTGGGTGCGCTGAAAGACTTTCTCCATTTCGTCCAGCTGGAAGCTGGTGAACGTCGTACGGTTTCGCCGCTTCTTCCGCTTGCTGTTGTCGGCGTTCTCGCTGCTCTCCGTGCCGCCGTCCTTGGCGTCTTCTTGGTCCGTGCTGACGCTCTCTTTGTCGTTGTCGTCATCCTCCCTGTCCTCGGTGTTGTTGTTCTTGTCCTCCGCCATGATCAGTTCCTTGTCCTTCACTTCGGCCATGTCTTCCCGATCCCGAGTCCTGTCTGCGAGGGAAAAACGGAACACAATTTCACTCCTTCCTTATCCGTCACCGAGATTATGTTACTGTGATTGCGTAATCGACCAGATAAAACCCCCTTCTGGACTTTCTTAATTAACGACAGCGGGCGAGCAAACAAGAAAGCTCCGTAATTCCCAGCAGCCTTTCATCCGAAGAAAATTGTCAAAATAATCAAGATAACACTCGATGGCCGGAAACACGAAATGGACATCAGAACGCGTAACGCCTTCAGGAAGCGCGGAGGTTAATTAATCAAATTTATTTGTTATGGTACTAAAGGATTTATTTAATTATTGGCGGGCGAATGGATGTTGATCACATGTCGATGATTTAGCTAAAACAATAAAAATTGCACCATCTATTCATTTTCTGTCTGACTGACCTACCCTTGCTTGCAGTAATGAGTAATTTCGACATATCTATTTGTAACCTTATGTAGTTTCCAGATTATTTTGTTTGCAAATTACGTTTCTTATTCCTGAATTATTGCCGAAATGCACACTGTTCGACTTGTCAACACGATCTGCATTGAGTTAAACGTCCAATGTATTGTTAACAGTTGGTCGGGGCGAACATTACTTGTCAACAATAACATGGCATATCGTGTACAATGCGATGGGTTGGCAGGCAGAGCTAATACTTGATATTCAAAACACTTACTGGAGAAAAGGGATGGACGAGATAATCAAAAGTTACAGAGCTCCCGCCACTTCAATAGCTATGCAGGGACCGGATTCCGCAAGTTTTGTTTGCGTAATCAAAAAAAACACCACATTCGGTAACAGCCGCTCGTCAAAGTTACGATCGACTTAAACATTCGTGATCTGAAATAATGACGTCATCATAATTACATTTCTTGTTTGGAGACGTACGAGTTGAGAAGACTTTTAGCGAAAGCGCTGGTGGGTGTTGTGAAGTTTCTTTTGGACAAACAATTTCATGCCTATTAGACGGTGCCCCCTAGCCCCTCGTTTGCTCATTTGGCGCTCGTTCTACTCCCTGTGGTTTTATGCCGCGAAAGCAACATTTCTGAAACTATCACTGTTTTCATTTCTAAGTGTTTTATTGTGCGCTGAATTATGTTAAGAAAACACATGGGCAATCCCTAGGTTTGTTGCGTCTGAACTTTCTGTGGATCGCGTTATCGGAAACGGGTTATAGTCTGGGGTAATAATTTCTGTAATAATGAACTTGGAGGACGGATTCTCCTTGAGAGTGACACCAGTCCAAGGGCTTTAAAATGAACCCCCACAAATGGTAGATCAGAAAGGAATTGTAAAAGTTTGAGAGTCTGAATATCTGTCCCAGAGACGCATTCTACCCAAACACGGCAAAGTAAGAGTCTGAGGTAATAATTGCTCTAATGAACTTGAAAGTGAAAGACTAATAGCTATAGTAAAACTTGAAGATGAGCAATAGTCTACAATATCGTATGAGGTGAGTCAAAATATAAGTATCAGATAGGGTACACATCATCGGCTCTCCTATCGAGTGAAGTTCGGGCAGTGTCATCGGAACAATCGAAATTCAAAAATTTGCACCAAACTCCCGACACGGGCACGACGATCTCGCTCGCCGTTTGGCGCGCTGTTCCCATCCATGCAGATTGTCGTTGTCAAACATTGTAGACTATTTCTTCGCAGAGGAAAAAAAAGACAGAATGTGGAGAATGTTTTCTGCTTAGATCATTTCCGTTGCAGGCATACTTAACGCTCCCTGGGGAAAAGCCGGTTTGCTTAAGATACCACTAAATCTGATACCTAGCGTAACATCTCGTCCCTCATCGCGCAAATAAAAACGTAATTTTTTTTCACCAATGTAACCCCGGTACGACAGTGTCATTTTGATCGTACACAGCGCTTACTGGTCGCTGTTCGGGAAGTTTATTACGTTTCATTAATTTAACAGCCGATCGTTCAATATATCTGTTACTGTATGAAGTAATGCTAATCGGGGATATACTGAAGGACACGCGTAAAAAAATCGCTCGAGGGGGAAAGTTGACGGATGATCTCGGCGCAAGATGCTATTAGCAAGACTACTAATACTTTAAAGTGTTGTCCCCTTATTAATTCATTTATTTATTCATTCATTCATTCACTCACTCACTCACTCACTCACTCATAAAATTTAATTCATGCTGATGACATCACTAGTGAAATAGTGATGGGAACTCGGTTTGGCAGGTTAGTTGAGCGAACCGTGACTCCGCAGAGCAGAACAGGGCAAGTCTTCGAGGGTTGACATTTTGATAAGCGCGGCTACTTACTGTCAAAAACATGAAAATATCTCGCGACTCTGAGCTTTTTCGCAGATGTCTGGAAGGGTAACGGTTGTTCCCATGTATCGTTTGACACGCGAGACCCTTCTCGGAGCCATCATCATCATATTACCGCTAACTTACAATCCGGTTGTAAAAAACAGGTTACTGTAAACAAATTAATAATTAGCTCGTGTTGTGACTTCGATTTGATTTGATTTGATACGCTAGCGAGGAGCCGTTGACAATTACACTCAACTCGGTATTCCACTTCAACCCTGGGCTCCGCCACTTAAAACACATTTCAGTTTATCAGCTCGTTAAACCGCTGTGTTAGTGAGAAATAAAAAGGCGGGAAAACTGCGCGCTGAAGACCGCGCATAAATCATGTCGTCTGCAGCGTGTACAAGATACCGTGGGAGAAAACGCGCTTGCACCTGTCCGCAGTCGCTCTAAAATTAATACACCATCTTGGACATCGTTAAAATGTGAGCACGCCATCACTAGCTATGGGCTATTGTGGAACGTCGGTACACAGTAGCTCACAAATCTAAGATTTACCGATAACTTAGACAACTTTTTTCAATCTTCTCGCGGTGGTAAGCGAACTGTTTTAGGGTAAAAATGTTTGATCATACGTAAAATTGAGCTAAAACAGGATAAGTAAAGATAAATATTTATATTAATGTTTATTTATTTATTTACTGTGATAATTCTCTCTCTCTCTCTCTCTCTCTCTCTCTCTCTCTCTCTCTCTCTCTCTCTCTCTCTCTCTCTCTCTCTCTCTCTCTCTCTCTCTCTCTCTCATTTTTAAAACACAATGACTGTACAAAACCCGGCATTCACATGCGTTCAAAGTCGAAGTCATAGTAATGAGTGAAGCCGTCACTTTTAATTTGTGTATCTATCCAGGCGGGCGGTACCCCCTCTGTTTAACATTACTCGGCGCAAAAAAATCAAGAAATTAATAAACGTCAATCAGGGCCATCTATGTGTCACTGAGCTTGGAGATAAAACACGCATACTGAATGCAAACGCAACTCCTTGCAACCACGTTTGTCTCCCTTTCAACATATCACGGACGACTTTTTTCCCACACTTTTTGTGGAATTCTACCCAACCTCAAAAACAGCATCGGAAATAATATTTCAAACAAGGGGCATGGAGGCGCGATGCCACTTCCGTTTTGAGGAAGTGTATGGTGAGATCGCGTCCCCTACTGATTTAAGGGGGCGACTCCAGTCACGCCAGAGGGAAGCCAAGACAACGACTTGTTGCTTGTAGTACGGAAAAGACTTGTTGCTTTGGGAACTGCCACGATTTTTCTCGAAATTCTGTTTATAAATGAGAAATTTCCGGACTCACCTGGGCTACTGTTGCTGCTGTTTGCCAGAGATGGCTTTGGTTTTGTGTTTCCCAAGATATCGTCGATGGTGTGTGTGACGGGACCGGCTGTGTTGCCAACTAGGGCCGCTCTCTGCATCTCTACGTTATCAACTATAGACACCGTTAACACTCGTTAATTAACACATTCAAATTAACACACGATTAAGAGGTCGCCGCGGCAAGCTGTTGTTAATTTGTGCGACAGGGCACTATCTGACAACTTTCGGGGGCGAGTCTGTTGAGCGTCGTAAAATGGAGCTCGATGATGAAACGTCTTTCAGGCGAACTGCAACATTGTCTTAACATATGTCATTTACATATATGCTAATTTCACCCAATCACTGAATCTGGTTCAAATCAAGCCGGGCTAATAAAATTAGTTTTCTTTCAAGTGTACCGCTCTGCTTGTCTACGGATTGACCACAGCGAGACGCGCCGCTGTGAGTAGTATGAACTTTAAATTGGATACGGTGTATTTTTAGTCGGCTAGGTACATGTGATACAGCGCTCTCTCCTAGCAAGTGTTTCAGAAATTTTACAATTCACATACCATTCTTCGCACGGTGTGAGCTTTAATACAGTCGATTTATTTTCTTCCCGCTCCGCCGATGCGATGCTGGAGTCGAGTTTTCATTTCTTGCAGTGGCCAGCAGACGAATCTCTTCGAGCCCAAACGGGCTGTGCGATCACGGTCGCTGCCGCGCAGAGTTCGGCTATCAAACATCTTTCCTTCGTAATTGGTTGTATGCCACGATCTCCCCACTGTCAGTATGACGCTGTGTCCAATTCGACTCCACAGATGCAGCTGCCTGCTATTCGTTAACCCCAACTGCGACGGGTAGTCTATCACCAGCCCTCTTTTCTCTGAGCTCTCGCCGCCTCAGTTAAAAAAAACATTGTTTTGATAACGCGGGTTCATCGAGATATTCCATGCCACTCAATTAATTAAACATAATAAGATCAGCACAGGCTGTCACTTTTATCAAAATTGAAGCCCGGTCCTTCGCTCGACCCCGGGGCATTTTAATCGAGGCTTTCATATGAAGGTGACAAATATTCAACGTCCCCCGTGTTTTCATACTCAGTAATTCAATTATTAAGTAGTTAAGTCAGCTTGCCGGCCGCTATTCGCTAAATGTATTCAGCGTTGAGGAGTGTCGAGATCCCACTGAGTGGCTCCTATACCCCATACAAATAAAAACCAATCACACTTCTCATCAGGACGCCTGTGAAACCGGACAACACATTGTGCGCGCGCACATTCTCCGAAAATACCCCGATCTCCCATGTCAGTGGCGTAAACCAAGTAAAAGCGAAGATCTTTGGAATGGGAGAATTTGAAGGCGTTCTGCACGGTGAATCGGCCTGTGAAGCTATTTATTAGATCCAATTTATAGAGCGCCCAAGCCAACATTCCGAAAATAACGTCAATAAATTGGATTAGAGCGATATATGATATTTGTCTGTAATAATAACATACAGGCGGGCTTGAACCCTTGACAAATGCATATTTGTCTCGATTAGTAATATACACGCTGAAACCTCTCTATCGGCCAAATACTAACAACTCAGTGAGCACACGGCGTGAAATGCCTTCAAGGGTGCAAACTTTTTATTTGACTTCAAACTCTCATAATCTGACCTATCTTTTGTTTACTCAAATCTACATGAGGAGGTAAGTCTATCTCGCGCTTCCCGAGAGTTGTTTTTCTGGGGGAAGGGAGAACCTATAACACGTTCACAATTGTACATCTTGAGATGGATGGACAGATAGAGAGAGAAACGGAGAGACAAACATACACACGAACAGACATACAGATACATGCAGCAACAATTATAGACATGAATTCAGATATGATGCGAGGATTCAAATGCGTGTTTGTTGTTGCCTTCATGTGTAATGAATCACTTTTAAATGTTTTTATCAAAATCTTCGGTCGCTTTGCGTTTAAAAGTTCAGATCAGCTCGTTTCCATTGCAATTAATTTTTTCCCACCCCGTTGTGTTGGCGCTGCCTTTGATAGTGAGAAACTTAGACGGCCACCAAATTAATCAAAGCTGACAAGATAATAAGGGCGAAGCGTTTCGTGAATTTGATCTGTGCTGCCGTATAAATGAACAGAGATGGAACGCATGCGCAGTTTACAGTCCCTTCGAAAAATATGCCACGCTAATTGACATGTTTAAAAATACGAATTATTTGTGTTGTGACAAGCGTGGCTAAAAGTCGATCACTTTCCTTGCCGATGCAATTTCTGCAAGGGCGTACTCGCGATACTCTTTAGATATACGTATTTAACCCTTTGAGTGCTGTAATTTTTCCCACCAAAATTTTAGTGCAACATTTTACCAATTTTATAATTTTTTCTGTAAATATTTTTGATAATTTTGGACCAAGTGTACATTACATTTATCTTTTACAGTTTTTTATCAAAACTGTGGCAGACATCTGAAAAAAATTGACTGAGGCATATCTTATAAGGCAACAAAAATTGACTTTGGCGCTCAAAGGGTTAACGTGTTAGTCACCCTCCGCTAGTTTGTATAGTTTCGTTTAACAGACGTTGTTTACGTTTATATTGGCGGTATTTTACTTCATAAATCGTTAGGGCTAATCTTTACAAATAGTGTAAGCAGTAAGACATGAAAAAGAAGTATTGTTGCTCATGTCCCGAGTTCACTTGCGGCTATAGCAAGTATTTTCTTTAATCAGAAATTATCAATGATGTTCACAGGTCGTCAAGTGGTCAACATGAGCTGACATATTATAACCGCGGGCATATCTCTGAAATTACAACGGGAACTACTGCCGAAGATTAAATACTTTGATATCACGCAATGCCTGTCTGATATGCATGTTTTATATCTTCTACAAAGATGGTGTCAACGTATGTGACTTTTGTGCCGACTTGAGTCTTGCTTTGGCGAGAACGTCGAGAGAAAAACTTTACGACCGCCATTATTGTCTTAACCTTAATGTATAAATAGATTAAGGTAGTATGCGCGTCGAAATTGAAAGACTTCAACTTTCGCTCAAACATTCCTGAATGAATTTTCAGCCATACTCTTACCAAATCAAGAATAAAAATCAGGGGTTATTTTGCTACTAGAGAAATAAATTACCTAACAGTTACCGAAATTTGAAATTCAAAATGGCCGCCATTATATATGGGGAAAAAATAAAATTTTCGATTTTTGAAAAACTAAGACGTTGAAAATATTTATTACTCCAAAAGTTTTAAAATAAGCCCCCTCTAGTGATAAATCAGAAGGAATTGTAAAAGTTTGGGGGTCCGAATATCTGTCACCCAGGCCCATTATATCTACTATAAAACACGGCGAGTTCGATTTTAGACCGACGACGGACAAATTGGTCGGCTGTACACCGGATTTGTCCGGCAGTTTTTCAATTTTTCTCACCCATGGAAAAGTATACAGCCTGTGAAAATGATCGCGGAAACTAAATTGAAATATCGCCTTTACAATTACAGGTGTGCGACTGTCTCAACGTGTGTTCTTGTGTAGCCTAGCTACTTGAATGCCCAACTTTGAAAGGCCAGAGGATGTGAGAGAAGGGGGTAAGAGAATAGGGTCTGACATTCAAAGAATAGACACCGAATAAGACGCTGAAATGGATGGAAAGTCGGAGATGAACTTGTCGCCAAGCCGTAAGGGAAGACGTAGAGTGTGTTTAAGTACTCAAATACAAGCACACGATGGTGACGATTTCATGACCGACTTACACATTTTGCGCGGAGAGTCACAGTGAGTGAAGTTGTGTACACCATCGCACTAGTACAAGGTACGTAATTCCCGCAGCCACGTGAGATCAAGCGATTTTAAATTGATTTTTTGTACTTTTTATAGAACCATAATTCTTCCCCCTTCGCAAACTACGTATTTTTCTTATTCGGTTCAAGTGATTGACCAATGAAGATTGGGACCGGCCACTATTATGTTTATTCTAAAAATCAACACTGATTCATAACCCCGAAATGAAGATAAGTTTGATCACGCTTCTGACTCGACAAGCTTTAAGCATTTCTCACGAGTGCCTCCCATGGCGTGTTCAAATACCTAGAGTTTGGTTTGTCGACATGCCGAACATCTTATTTGTGTGATGTAGGGTTGCACCGATATTGTGACAACAATGGAAGTACAGGTTACAGGTAGTGTAGACAAGCCGAATGCATAAGTAACACGATTGGTACTATTTCGGGATAATTGGATGGTGAAGTAAGGTCGTTTTAACCTGCAAATGTAAGCTCGTCTGCTTTTCTTTTTAAGTTACACACTTGTTTTTATAAGTAATTTGTAATATTACAACATTCAGCCATATAGCACCAAACACTTTTGAGAAATTTGAAAAATATGAAGATCCGATTATCCCAAATTAGTTCCAATCGTATTAAGTATTTTCACGTGCCATACAGTACCGTGACTGCGCTTGATATACGCACATGGACGCAGCATAGACCCTATCTAGAGAAAAATGTCGATAACAATCGTGAGATTTATGTTCAATTTCATATATTTTCATATTTTAAATATATTTTCCCCGAGACTAATTAAACACGCCAGTACACTGAAACCAGGGAAAACAGCGTCATTCTGGTTACGTATACCAGCATCTCCCTGAAATGAAAACAAAAAATAAACGAACGAACATTAAAATACCAAACAAACAACTTCAGTGCTTGCTGCTTCTTTCTATAATTGGCTGAGTATTTACTTTGGGAGCGCAGTCGTTGCGATGGTATAATTTGTCCTCTTTTTTGAATAAGATCCCGTCTGCTCTGAAATGTACACGGCGTCTGCTCCATTTGATTACATCATACAAGTCGACAGTCATTGGATTTCCTGACAGATATTTCATATTATCGGATGTGAAATTCAAACGACAAAATATGATGAACGAAGCCTAAAAATTGTCAGTTTATTCAAACGTCAGTGATTCTTGAAAAGATATTAATTTATCGTAACTTTAATAAAGAGGTTACTTCGCGGTAGTTTAGAGTCAAGAAAGTTATTGCTTCAGTAAACATATAGAAATCGTCTACTTTTCTAGATTTTCAGATCTTGTTACGTCATTAACATGAATTCATTTACCATAATATCTTTATGAATATTTCACAGTCGCTGTTTATGCTAACTTCTTCAAATACAGTGTCAACTTCATTTTCGGACATTCACTTTCAGCCTATGATCTGCTCTGTTGGCCGCCAGCTATATTTCCTTATGTTCAACCCAGTTTCTAGCTTGTCAACATATAGGATTTCTTGTTGTTGTTGTTGTTGTTGTTGTTGTTGTTGTTGTTGACTCTTACCTTTTACTCAGGTTTCGATTCACTTCATTAATAACCTCAGTGTTTTGTCGAAGGTATATATAGCATATAAAGCAAATAGCTCCCAAATCTGTGCAATATTCCCCTGGTATTCTGGTTGTGTGGCTACAGTTTGAAGGTTATTGAGGAAATTAAATTTTCACCTTTTCGTTTTTCTGCAAATCGAAACCTTAATTCTTCCATACAGAATTAACAAACGGGACAGCGGCAATTTTAATTTTCTATCGTCGGTAACTTTTAACCAATTTGTTTCTCTTTTCTTTTATCCCTGTTTCTATGGTGATCCCTGATTTTCATCGGGTTAAAGCCTTTGTGGGGAATGTTTCGGCAAACATTTAAAACCTTGAGTTTCGTAGTTAGCATTACCTTATTGTGGTTTCGATAAGACGCCTTTAGAATTTAGCATACTTTGAATATCATCAATTATTATCTATCTCTTTCAGTATATTACAGTGTTTGCTCTGACATTAACATACGTTTGCTCCTTTTTGAAGAAATTCCATTATCCAAACGACTGGTACAACCAAGTCCATGTCATTTTAAAAACAATACACTGTATAGTTCACAACTTAATTTTCATATATAGTGACGCCGGGCGTATCATTGGAGTTTCTGTGTGACTATAATTTGAGGGACTATAGCTAACCATCGATAACATGAGCTGACTAATGCGGTCAGTTGCTCTGAAAATAATAGCAAAACATTTTCTGCCAGGTTCCATCTACTCTTGGTTTAACACTCGCCAGTGTCCCTTGTTGTGAACGAATCACCATGTCGAGTTGTTCATAATATGCACAAGAGTCACAGCCACAGGCGCTTGGCACATTGCTGGGATAATAATCGTATTTAATATGTAGAGTTAATTTATTTAGTAAAAGAAGAAAAGAATCACCGTACGTGAGATATTAGTGTAGGCCTATAGGCCTACATGTTGACTGGCATTATAGACCGAGTGGCTATGGCTGCCTGGCTCGGGCCAGGCGAACGCACTGCATAATCATCAATGTGTAGAATGTTTACATGACTTGATTATTTATAACGGTACGTGATATTACTGTACATGTCGGCTAGCTTAACCGAGCGGCTGTAGCTGCAGGGCTTTGGCGTGGCTTGCGCCCGTTGTCCACTGCTGCACAGTTTATGTCTGTGCAGCAGTGGACAACGGCCCAGGCCGGGCCAAAGCCCTGCAGCTACAGCCGCTCGGTTAAGCTAGCCGACATGTACAGTAATATCAAGTACCGTTATTCTTTATTAAATAATCAAGTCATGTAGACATTCTACACATTGGTGCGTTGGGCCAGGCAGCCATAGCCACTCGGTACAATGCCAGTCAACATGTAGGCCTATAGGCCTACACTAATATCTCACGTACGGTGATTCTTTTACTAAATAATCAACTCTACATATTAAATACGATTATTATCCCAGCAATGTGCCAAGCGCCTGTGGTCACAGCACTAGGTTTAGTTACCGTACTCGTCCGAGTATAAGCCCCTGCTCGTGTATAAGCCCCCCTACTGATTTCAGAGGATTTTAGAAAATGCATTACATCCGTGTATAAGCCCCTACCCTAGTGTAACTCAAATACAGAAAGGTTAGGAGAGTATATTTTGGTCATTTAACTTGGCAAAATTGCTTTTAGATAATAAAGAAACCATTAAAAGATGTTAAAACAATGGGAAACTGGAGTTTCCTTGACAGCATGGTAAGGAAAATGACACGTTTTCCCAGTACTATCTTGATTCTTTGACCCTGCTCACCCCCTAAATAGAATAGTCTCACTCACGTCGGCCATTGTTCACTTTCATTCACAGCCACGATGTTTTCATGCTTGAAACATGCAGTTTCTTTTGTTTGAAGCAATTATCCTTTCATTTGTGAAGACTTTTCCTGGTGACTATTACAATTTTCACTGCTATGTTGTTGTTTTCACAAGATGTAGACAGTTTGATACTGGAATATTGAGTTGCCTTTCCGTGTAGGCAATGCATGCCTGTTCACATTACTGTTGATCAGCAGCATACATGACGTCTTTGTTTCAAGTTGGGGGGATTTTGTGACGCTGAATTTCACCAAAATGTCACTTCTGTATTTAGAGATTGTACAATCAATTTCTTTGGTTGTGTAAGTCGATTTTGAAAGCGATAGAAAGATTGAGTGGTGTTGAAAAAAATCGTGCATAAAATTAGCATAAATTATGCGTCCATGCCAGATAACATGGGGTTGCTCGAGTATGAGCCCCTCCCCTAGTTTTACAGCTGTTTAGTGTTACCGAACCGGGGGCTTATACTCGGACGAGTACGGTATATGACAGCCATACTCTCTCTCTCGCTCTAAATCGTCAAATTGAAATCACAACAAACGTTCAAAATATAACTTTTTAGCAATGGTTTCCTCCATCCTCAAATTCTTCCCGTACAATTTTCCATTTAGCAAAACGTTTTTACCACTTTTGTTTTACCTTATCCATCACCGGTCACCATAAATAAAACAACTTTAGTCGCCAAATCGTCGCTCATGGTTTATTACGAACATTAATTTTAGAAATTTGAGTTCCAAATTGCAGTCGTCTCCTGTTATGACTGACTTTGTGGTTGTTTCCCGCGCTCAAGTGGCAAACTTCTACAGTAGCTTTGTTGGACATATTCTTTTCGAAACACTCAACGCTGAATACCACCTTGTGAATTCACCCTGTGCTGCAGGCTGCCATGCCATCCGGACCCTTAATCACTCAGGTCGCTCGGTGTCTACAAATACCGTCTCTGTATTTAAGTTTTGATTCATATGCAATGCACGGCATAGCTTCTTATTTTTCTTGGTTCACAGTAATACAAGAACACAATGTGACCGTTGTGTCAAATTGACGGTGTATGTTTTATTACCATAACAGATGTGAACAGCGTACAAAATTCTTACGATTGGAACTCCAGTATTTCGACTGCTTGAGGGCGCTGTCCATGGCCTCTGCTGGGACAAATAAAAACTGACATGTCGGCGTCACAATAATGAAAAATTCAGTCACGTTTCGTATTTTTTCTGAAATTAAACTGTCAGTGACGTCATGTAGGTCCACAATTGTAAATACTATAGCATTGGTAACCAAGGAAACGAACATAAAGTAACCACAGTGCGAAAGACTGTTTCGTAGGAAAGGGTTTCCTGTGATATCGATATCGCCGACCAAATTTGTAGTGAAGTTTGTGTAAATCGGCATGAAGTTGTTCAAGATATCTTTTGTCATGTTTACGTCTGTGTGTTGCTTTTGAAGAACATCACTCAGGGCTCAAAACTAAGTTTCTGTAACTTAAACACACATGTATTAGGTGTAGGCCAGATACATTAACTGTTTCTAACCCAACCTGACCACAAATGTATTGTATTGTACTGGACAGAGCTAGTGGACAAAGATACACGCAAAATACAGACAAAGAATTTAAAAAGTCGGGATATTTTCTTTCAAAATCGGGCGGTTTATCTTTCTTGGACATGCAAAATTGTAAATTTGAATCAAGACCAAAATACAAAACGTTTCGTTAAGTTTATGTAAACCTTCAACACTTAAATAAAAGGAGAGTGTACGTTTACATGATTGGCATTGGGCCCTGTGTAATTCAGGTTTGCGAACCATACTTCAAATAAGTAAAATTAACGTTTTCATTTTTGTAACACAGGTTGTACTTCCAGTAAAGTAACTGTCGATTTGACATGGTAAAAAAAATGTTTTCAAATATGTTGTTCCACAACTACCTTTGGTTTTTCCTTTGACACAATCATAATCGTTCTCTGAGAACGTTATTCTCTTAAAGCCCCATTAGCTGTATGTTTTGTATTTTTTCAATAAGATGGTTTGAACTCAAATGCAACTTATGAACAGCTCTTACCAAAGTATGACTACAGAACGTTTCCCGAACATTTGCGATAAACGCACTGCTTAGATCATTTTAACAAGTAAACAATGTTCCAGTTGCAACTCAAATATTACCGCCGCTAATATAGGTGTGACTTGAATTTAATCGACAAGATCCGTCATCAAGGATTGAAATAGTGATATTTTCAAAGACAATATGGCTCAATAACGGAAATAAAAAAAAACATCTCCCTGGAGATTGGATGTTATTTTTTGTAAGCAAAATGGAAAAAGGTTCAGCTAATGGGCATTTAAATTTTGGATTACTGAAGAAATGAGTGATATTTCTGAGCAAACTGAAGGCCTTGTACAACAGCGATAAACAGAATGGTTTTTTTTACTGGCAACACACAGAACAGTGACGTCATTTCATGAATCTGCCAGAAACATACACCGGTGAGATAACCACTAAACGGCTGACCCAAAAAAACCTGCTGAGAGATTTTTGAATATTATCATGTAAGGGGAACCGTGAATGATTAAAAAATGAAATTCGAACGAAACTCTTCGCCTTTGATCTAAACATCCTCTTGTAATAAACGAGAGTTTGGAAGTACGAAATTTCCGACAACGAAATTATGATTTGAATTTTGACCAAACAAAATAACCTGCTTAAATTTAAACAATCGTTTCATAAGAAAATGTGAACGATAATTGTTATCACACTTTCCGTGACGTCACCGTGGCATACAGTTTGAGCGAATTTGGGCTCGATGATAGAATTTGAGCTAGATCACAAATCCTATAGACACAATTAGGGCCATTTGCCATTTTTAATCATTCACGGTCCCCAATACAGTATTCATGATCATGGTTTACATACACATAACAGGATATTTCCGCTTTTTTGATAATTTTATGACCAAACGAAACTTGGGTAATGTAATACAACTTTCTGAAGTTTTGTGTGGTTATTATTACTCGTGTAGCATATTGAAGAAGATTTTGATGTCAAGATATAACAAGAGATTTAAAGCATGTCAAAACAAAATATGAACTGTAACTGTCGTCAATACACAGGAGGAAAGGGCTAATAAGTGTCAAAAACTACATATACTGGGATCTTAAACTTTGCCATCGCATAAAGCTAACGACTGTAAAATCAAAAGATGTGAATTCGAAAATTGTGCTTTGATCAGCCTTTACGGGTTTCTTTCGAAAAATTTACATTCTCCTAAAGATAGGGAGCTTGATCCCAGGGATTAAGTTTGTTCTAGTCCGTAGGAGGATTATGGAGTGTCACATCCTCTGTATTTTCAATTGAAATTGTAATCTAGTAAGTAAATTTCCTGCAACACAATCTGACCCCCTTACACAGGCCTTTAACAAAAGATAGAGAAATCGTGATTTATTCTAAGAGAAGTCGTGATTGTCAGTCAACATCCCATTGCTCTTGAAGATAATCGGTCAAAATGTCCGATCCAATCAGATTTTGGATGACAAATCGGAAATGATTATATTGAAAGCAACGGTATCTGTGATTGGCTCTGTTGTCACAAATGACTGCGAGTCCCCTGGCATATCCGTGGGGTCAATACGAGTTGTGATTCTGTGATGCCAAACTGAATCTTAAGCAAAGACTTACACTTTGTGCTCTACAAAAACATTGCTAACTGTACATGTGGATATAATGATGGCAGACAGAATATTGTGTGTCCAAATGTGCTTGAGAGGAAGGAGCTTATGGATGACGATGAAGCTCAAATATACTCAGAGATCTTCGAATGTGACAGTTGGAGTATCTTCAACCAAGGGTGATGCTGTTCGTCACAGAGGGCGCTGTGTTCATCACAGGATGGGATCTACTTCGTGCAATGCCCTATCGATGTTTCAACGGAATATCTCTCTCTGCCATGAGGCTTATTTCTTGTTCTCCGATCAGTAGCACGCCCCGCTCAAGATCGATGACTGCCTATATCACGGTGACAAAAAAGGGACAAGATGTCAATTGCCATGGGGGCATTAAACGCCATCTTTCGGTCACGAGTGGGATTACTTTCGTTTCTTCGAAAACGTTTTCGCATCACCTAGGAAACAATAATCAGGGTGCCTACACATTGCATGATCGGAGGTTCGGGAATATTATCACTATAATTAACAGTGCATACTTAAACAATTGCCATAAATACACTTTATATTGATGAATACTTTACATTGAAACCAGTAATAGATGTTCGCGCCACCACACCAAACTTTTATTTGTGTAAATATAGTTTGTCGGGCAAGGTGATTGCTTGTATTCCAGGCCATACTTTGGAGATTGTTCTCAAAATAGGGTCATGTTACAAGATGTGGTTTTCGAGAACATCATGACATTTCTTTCGTGGAAAGGGTAATTTATGTGTAGAGAACTACAAAGCTGATATGGGTTAACGGATGGACTTTTAGCCTTCCATGGATTATAAAAAAACTTACTTCTCTAGTGTCCTGAAATTCTTCCAAGTGCTATGCCAGAATGATTTATTTTTTCGTGCGGAAATTGTGATAACATAATGACCATCATTTAAACACAAAACTTCACAGCAAAATTATGATGTTCAATTTCCATGTTCAAATTTTTCTGCCTTTTTTGCTTTTTTATCACCATCTTTAATTGCACTTTACAGGATGGAAGGAGTCTCTTAAAGGGACAAAGTCGGCCATTTGTTCATGAATTTTGCATTGATGCGAGATACTACTTATATTGTTTGACATGTTGATTTTGAAATTGAAAATGATGTTGAAAGATACTGAATGAATGGGTGACCATGCATATATTCAACCCCGGTTTTAGAGACGATACATGAAACCATCGCGAAAATGTCATGACCAGTAATTCATTTTCGCGATGGTTTCATTTAATTTGTCTAAAATCGGGGTCGAATATATGCATTGTCACCCATTCATTCAGTATCTTTCAACATGTCAAACAATATAAGTAGTATCTCGTATCAAACAAAATTCATGAAAAATGGCCGACTTTGTCCCCTAACAGGTAAAGCATTGGTTGTCGAATATCGAGTCACTCCCTCTAACCATTCACAAGCTTATTCTTGGCAAAGCCAAATATTTCTGTCTGGCAGCCGGCGGTTTTGTTTAGCTCGTGAGCGTGGCTGATCAAATTTCCGATGATGAAATATGTTTTATTAATTGGATATATATTCGATTTATTTTTAATGTTATGTTATGCAAATAAAGCAATACCTTGCTGGTTCGTAACGTGTCCAATCCGATCAACAAATCGAACTTGTCCTCATCTGAAACGAAAGCAACGTTCATTAGTATCAAGTGTTGCGCTTGAGGGCGTTTTCATTTCGTTCGCATAATGTCCGAACGCCTAGGCAACCCGACCGTTAACGATAAGCTGATTCGAAGCATGACCTATGGAAAAATATTATAAACCAGCTTGTTATTTTTTTGAATGTCAATACAAATGCCTCCTCTTCCCGATGGAAAAACAACTGTAGAAGACATTATTTTATAAATATTTTGTTCAGGATGAAAATTTACTCCGTATCTTAGCAACAACATTGTCGACCTCTTGAAACAATCAAAAGATGTTTAAAACTCTAAACAATTACAAATGCATAAACTTTCTGTTTGGCATGCTCTCCTTGACTATGTATTGCAAGGGTTAGATCCTGGTCGTTTGCATCGTCATTGCTGTACCTTAGTTAGAGCGGTCGGGGAGGGGGAACAAACCTCTATCATCTGTCAATGTACCCCCAACTATTACGGGGTCAGGAAACTGCGTGAGCTGGGAAGCAGAACAGCGCCGCAAAGCGGCAACTAATGTGGTTGATTGCCAATGGAAATACTGAAGCCGTTGCCGAGGCACCTCAAGACGTACAGATTGATGTATTTCACTGACAAGGTTACGGTATGATTATAGTGTGTTTAATGAAACACTACTTTGACTAACTTAGTCTTTTGTGAAAGGCACTGGGCCCAATCAAAAATCATGCAACCCAGTAGAGAGAGAGAGAGAGAGAGAGAGAGAGAGAGAGAGAGAGAGAGAGAGAGAGAGAGAGAGAGAGAGAGAGAGAGAGAGAGAGAGAGAGAGAGAGCCATGTACCCAGAGAAAGGGAGATTGCACACAAATACAGAAATAAAAGTCACATTAGGCCGAGAAAAATAAAAGTTTTTCATCCTCGCGCACGTCAATTCAGACCCGCCGCGTCAACCTTTTTTGCTACTCAGGAGGAAATAAAATGAAAAAAAACCGCAAAAATACGCGACGATAGTGCATAACACAGTGCTGTATAAAACAGAACTGTAAACAAAATAACTGACACTAACATTCAATTCAGAACTGTACACATTATGTCACTGTTATGTTAAGCTGCATTGCTGCACTAAAAGTCAAACCACAGAACTGTTTCTATAATACAAAAATACCAAGGCATTTATCTCTGCGTGCATTCCTATGTTTCTTTCACGTTTTTTTGCGCGCGTACTTGTTGGTTGAAGAATTAAAAAAAATGAGATTGAAGAAAAAAAACGCGTCACCGTATCATTTTTGCAATATGTCTAGGATGAGAAACAAACTTTATATTTTTCTTGGCCTTTGGTGACGGAAAAGAAAACAGAGTCAAATGAGCCAGGAGACAGACTGAGACGGGCGGGCATGACAGGGAGAAAGTGTGGGTGAGACATAGCAAAACACTGGAGATATGAACTCTAAAAACTTGTAAATACAGAAATTATACGTGGGATTATACTCCTGATCTGTTCTTGTTCACAAATATTCAAATCATGTTTGTTTGTTTGTTTGTTTAAGGAAGAGTGGTAGTACATATTTAGCAACTGCCTCGCAAAGAGGCGAATAAAAATGCCCACTAGATACCTGTTACGAGCAAGTCACACTGGACGGAACATCCCCCCAGTGTTATCTGAGCACCTTCGATCTGACCTTTGACCGAAACGCGGAGATCGTGAAACGATGACGCCAAACTACTGCCGCCATGATTCCGAGACTTGAGCAACCTGGAAGTGAAGATGACAGTGAATGTATCAAAGGGACATTCTGATTAATTTCATTAATTCACTGATATCAGTCTGAAATTCAGATGATAAAATTTTAGGATATTAGACTTTGTCTGTGTTTATTGGTTCAAGCGCAAACGCCAGTTTGTATGGTACATGTATTTGTGCCTTAAAGGGACAAAATCTGCCATTCTTCATGATATTTTTTGATGCGAAATACTACTTCTATTGTTTGACATGTCGAAAGATACTAAATGCATGGGTGACCACGCATATATTCGATCTGTTTTACAGACGATAAACGAAACCATGGCGAAAATGAATAGGTCATGACCATTAATTCATTTTAGACACGGTTCATTAATCGTGTCTAAAACCGGGGTCGAATATATGAATGGTCACCTATTCATTCAGTATCTCTCAACATGTCAGACAATAGTAGTATCTTTTATCAAACAAAATTCATGAAAAATGGCCAACTTTGTCCCTTTACGCCCATTGTAGGAGCAAAAAATACGCATGCGTTAGCAGTAAGGTAACAACGCCATTTTTCCAAGCCAAAAATAATCGTTCGGCTTTGCTTTTGATGTTATGTTGATTTCAGTGTGCTTTACCTGCAATTTACTTTTAGTTTATTTGTTTTTTTTGTTTGTTCTGTTTGTTTGTTTGTTTGTTGTTTGTTTGTTTGTTTGTTTGTTTGTTTGTTTGTTTGTTTGTGTGAAGGAAAATAAATTAGGAACCGTATAACAAACATCGTGTTAGCTACGATGTCGCAAATGCACGCTGTTAACAGGGTCTTTGAGATCGATTCGCCGTCTTTCTGTTTTACGTATTATGTACTCGCACATCCTATCTTCTGATTTTCACATCACAGAGTACTAAGACGCTGAGGAAACCGAAACTATGACCGGTGATCGATCCAGTTCCTTCAGACACTCATCTTATATGACAGTAAACCTATAAGCTTATCGGTTGTCTTTGAATACGGGAATACTTTCAGTGTCAACAGAGACTGGTCGTGTATACATCCATTGTAAGGCTTTTGGATATAGGATACGTGCATCAGTATGTATTATGACACTTTTGATATCCATTTTTCATTTGACACGAATCGCTGCGATGTATTCATTTCCGTTGAACACAGTAAACTAGATATCCTAGTAATGCAGTCACCACCTGATAGAGTTTGCCGCTGCGACATACAGTGCACAGAACATGATATCTCCCATTCACTTGCACTTGGGGATCAGCGATTGATGGCTACACCATCATCGGGTAAATCATAGACTCTCGTTTTTCTCGAGAGTCTATGGGTAAATCAACCGTTACAGCCTAGAGGCACTAGTGAAGGACGTAGAAGTATTTTAATACCGTATTTAGACCTATTGCACTAATCTATACAGCCAAATATTTCAACACTCACCCACACTTTTCGGCCCTTTTGGTCGATATTATGGTGTATCTACTTCCGGTGTCAATCAAGGCTTCAAATGTGTCCGTGCTGCTCTGGAAATTAGAATACATACAGAGAGCGTCAGAGCATCGCTTGTGACGTTTTGCGCGCGTTCCGGTGACGCTTATATAAAACACTTGCAAACTAACATACAAATAAGAATGCATGGAATAAGAAGGTGTATTATTCGAAGTCTCAAACCTTTACAATGCTGTTTTGGTCTACCACTTGTGGGATTCATTTTGAAGTTCATGGAGTAAATAAAGTTTTCAGCGGCTTAATTTTGTGAAAATCGAAATTTAATTGTTCCCCACTATGATGTAAAGTCAACACACTGAAGCGGCCATTTTGAATTTCATGAGTGGGTAATTTGTTTCTCTAGTTCCAAATTTTCCACGGAGACCCATGATATTTATTCTTCAATTTCGAGGCGCATACTACCTTAATGTTCTTCTGCAGCTAAGCAAACTTTTGGCTTTACTTTAGTGGCAATTTTTCATCTGCTACAACATTTTCTAAAGAGAGGCAAGCAGGTTTGCCCTTCAGCATGCAGCCGCCATCTTAAATTTGTCACCGTGTTGCTGCTCAGCATCAGAACACGCCTGTCGTTTTGCAGTTGACAATAGCGAGATGTCGTTTGCAAGTTAGAAGGGCGCCAAATGACTTCTGTTGACTCGTAATAGACAAATCCCCTTAGGTTTTGGTTGAAATTCTAACACAGACAGAACACCCCACACCATGCTATCCGTTTTGGATACAATCAATAATGAACGCTACTTTCTTCTGACATTCAATCAACCAGTATCCAGTGGACTTCATCGACAGTAAAATTTGGAGGCAGCGATATCACTTTCTATGATGTGATATACGTCCCCGGAGGAAAAGAGACAGGTAAGATGAGATTACCGAACAGAATCGAAGAGAGATTGGCGGCTGCATGGCTAACACCTGTCTTCAATTTACAATAGGAACATCAATTTTAGTCACTTCAGGCTCGTAACTACCTTCCGTGATTGATGTAGCGATAAAAAAAACGAACGCTTTAAGCTATCCGGCTTGCATTGGGGGGAAATTTCCTAGGAAATCCCATTCACTTGACTGTTTTCTAGCAATGGTCTTGACACCGAGTGACAACTTACATTGCTATTATTTTTCACATTTCCTGTATTTATGGGGCGCTGTGCCTGTCAAAGTCTGACGTAAAAGTGGAAGGAAAGAAAGCCGGGAAGCTGACAGTCTGTCAGAATAAGCGGACAGTTCGACAGCTCAGTCAGGCTGGCGAACTACTAGAAAGGATAACTTAACATCGATATGAAACACAGTGTAGCACTTAGACGAAATACAGTTTCAAAGAAAGCGATAAATCTTTTAAAAAGGCGTTCGCCTCGAAAATGAAAGACTTAAATTTTTTGTTCAAATTTTTCTCTAGCAAGTTTAACTTTCAACCATTCTACTTTAAAAATCGGGGGGGGGCCATCGTCCAAATTTTAGTATCTCAGCCTATAGAGAGATACAAATTACCAAATATTTACCGATATTTGATATTCAAAATGGCCGCCATGTCTCTGCGGGGAAAAATAAAATTCCAGATTTTCATAAACTAAGCCGGTGGAAACGTTACTTACTCTAAGAGCCTTTTAAAAATAAGCTCCACAGGTTGTAGACCAAAAACAGTATTGGAAAAATAAAAGTTTGAGAGTCCGAACATTGTCCCCGCGGCGCATTCTAACTGCAGACATAATGACAATAGAAAATGACATAGCCAGACGGACATATTTGAATTCAACGAATCAATCGTTTTCAACGGAGCCCGTTCTCGATTTTATCGAACCATTGGATCTCGCTGGGCAGGTTAACAGATCGTTAATGGTCCAGACACCCGTAAAATCAGTGTTTGAAAAAAGATCGACTTTGTTAACGATTGAGAAACGTGATATTACTGGCAACCCATCCATGGGAATAGACTGGCATTCGAAACAGACATCCATGGATATCAATAAAAATCCACAGTTGGATAGAGATCGTAACTGTCAATATTCGATTGAAGAGCGCCATTTGTACAACATGAACTGGATTTGAACTATTTAAACAGGTTATAGTCTACACAAAAAGCGATTTATTGCATGGAAACACGAAAGAAACAAAATTGCGATTTTTCGAATTTTAGAAAATGGAAAGGGCCTTTTTTTAATAGTTTGGGTATGTGTGTTTCCACTTCTTGACTGCTTTTGCCATCAACGACATTTGCACAGCAATGAAAGGTTGCAGTCAGAACACGAACAAAAAGTGTTTGCAGTGATCTTCAGACTCTACTACAGGCGAATGTTCAGACACGGAGGAAATGGAGAACGCCTGAAGAAGGTGGGCTGCATAACGCTGAAAAGCTTCACAATGCTACAAAGGGGGCACTGTGAAACGAAAGACTCGTCTCGTCTCGGGAGAGTTTATCTCGAAACGCTCTCGTCGAAGAACTTAATCAGCGGGATTGGGTAAGGTAATTCAAAAACCCAAGGTTCGATAAAATCGAGTAATTGTTGCCGGAAGAAAACGACAAGAACACGTGCAGTTTCCATGGTGATGACTCACGAGAGGGCCCACTTGTAACTGTTTTTTTAGTTATTCGGGAGCCAAATAACAAATACGCAACATTAACCATTGAAGGGGGTAGGTCTAATATTTTCAATCCGTCTGCCTAGAATACGTGAACTCGTGAAGTGAGTAAATATACTCGCGTGTTGGCATTGTTAGCTAGTACTCTATTATAGGACTCGTCTCGACAATGAAAGTTTCAAACTGTTTTTCACGTTGTGCTCGAGGACAATTTAAAATTTTTTTCTCTCTGACACAATCGGAATCAAAACTGGCCGTCTTCGCGCGAATATTTCGATTTGAAAGCAAAGGTCCCTACAACTTATTGGTATTTGAAGTTCAGACTGGCTGCCAAGTTCATGATCTTTATGTGAAAATTAGATTTTTGATTCTCGCAAAAAAAGCAAAGTAAAATAACAAAAACAATAACAGGAATCACATGTGAAAACTTAATTTTTCCAGCAGTTGACAAATGGAGCTTACGGAGGCTGTGGTAAGCAGAGAGTTGTGAGAGTCGGAAAATCTGTTCCTCCGGGGCAAAGTCCGCTTTATTCCCAACATCAGTTGATTTGACGACATGTTGGACACATCCAGCGTGCATACACGATTTGTTTCATGGGTCCCCAGTGTCCCTGCATGCACTTGGCAATACATCCTACTTAACAAGCTTAACTACGATGCGAGATCGCAGCAGGACGTAAAAAAACACGGAACACGTATCGAAAATTTGTGGTTGTCGTCTCCTCGGGCAATAGCTTCTCTTCGCCGAAGTCTTTGGTTTGCTAAACGGGTAATAAATCTGCGACCTTGTATGTCTACCTGTAATGGATTTTGTGAATATCTGTAAGCTTTTTTGCTTATTTTCTTCTAAAATCCACTATTTCAACATAAAAATTATAACTGTGCAAAGGTATGAATAGTAAATCTTGGTACATTACATTTTTTCAATACATATTATTTAGATTGTATGTGCTGCAAAACTGAATCGCTTTTGCCGAATCTTTCCTCGCCAGGAAAACTTTAAACGACTCCCTTTCAAAATCAAGAATAAAAATGAGGGGATACGATGCAAGTTTTGCTTACTATAAAAACAAATTACCTAAAATATACCAACATTTGACATTCAACATGACCGTCATTCCTGGGTTAACTCTAAAAGGTAAACAATTTCGCGGTAGAGAAAGGAAAATATTGTAAAATTGAGAGTCCCAAATATATGTCCCCTTGGCAAACTCTAATGTTGGTAGCTAGCTTAGACAGTCTTTGACTGTGAAAGTGGTTAAAATAGAGTGACTTTTTTTCGTCAGTATGGAAAACACAAAAAAGCATAACACCATCTATTGAATAAACAAGCGACTTCATGTGGCGTTTACAGCAGGCAAATCACCCATCCTAAATATTCACGCTGTTTTGAAGGTGAAGACACGTATAAATGTCTTTCTTAACAACCTGTTGCTACGGAACAATCTAATGCGACGCGTGACGCATGGCGATGACGTTATTGGTTCGCCTTGTATTTTTTTCTCTTCCCAAAATCTCTACAGCTTTTTCCTTTGTAAACAACATGATTATTTTGCATCATATGGAAAGACAAATAATACCTCTGCCATATCCACGCTTACATTCGCTGTTGTGTTGTAAACTGATTTACGGTAACTGTGTGTGAAATCTAAAATGCAAAAATCGCTCGTTGGGACTTGTTACTTTCTTGCCGTGAGGAGGTTCGTGTAATTTGACACCTCATCAGTCATCGTTTAGGTTTACGTAACTAGGCAACACACATCTTTGTACGATCTACCAGAGAAAGACCAACAGCACACGTAAATATAACAGGATGTAAGGCTACAAGAAGGCTGATGCCTTTTTTGGTAGACTGGAGAAGACAGAATTACATAAATTTAGTCTACAGTTTGGAATGAAGAATAGATATAATTTATTATCTGGTTGATGTTCAACAAGTATCATGGAGAAAGAGAGAGAGAGAGAGAGAGAGGGAGGGAGAGAGCGACGGAAGGTGGGAAAATGATGTAAAGATATAGATACAGACGGAGAGACAGAGACACACAGAAACCTGAGAACACACAGAGACACATAGAGAGATATAGGCGGAAGAGGCGCAAATTCAATTTTGTGATGCACCACGATTCTTACTTGGCACTTGACCATCATGGGGAGATTTTTCGACTTTGTCACTTGTTCATCAGTAGATTCCTTGATGGACGTAAAGCGATCGCCCGTGCCGGTGACGTCAAGACGCTGCAGGCCGTCCTCCACTTGTTTCTTCTTGACAAGCGCGTGTGGTTGCTGGAAGTGTGATAAAAAAAAGAGGGGTTATTTCGAACAGTGTCAAGTCAGATTTTTGTTTTGAACGGGTTGTCATAGTAGTGAAATAAAAGAACCGGGTGACGTCGTCGGTAGGGAAATGTAAATTCGACCACGGTTAAAAGTGTGAATGACATGCTAGTTGCAGCTGTTGATGAATATTTTAAATGTCAGAAAATGATTTCATCACGTGACTCAATCAAACCCAGACATTACTCAGAATGTGCTTACATTGCCTCGTCTGAGACTCGCGAAGCTCTGATTAATTATGCAGCAGTGTTCAAATCCACCGATGAGGTCACAACCGCCACGTGTTTTTTTTACAATTATATGCCTATGCAGGCATATAAAGCCAATGTCTATAAAGAAATTCGTCAGAGATTGACTGCATATAAACCAGTGAGGTCGGAAAAATAACAATTGTGGATTTTTGTCTGTAGGATAATTATACGTGACTGTAATATGCAAAAGTTCGGTGCAGTTCATATGAAAAAATAGTCATTGACATAAAAAACTTTTCGTCATCGGGCATAAATGTCACCAGAATCATGTAATAGGGTTGTTTTTCAACAATTTGTGATTCAGGATATTACCGCTGCCGACTTCTAGACAGATGGTTAATCGGGTTCCTGCAAACAGCACGGACTCCAAATATAGTGCGACCGATGAATTTGCGCAATACATGACGTCATCATGGTGTAGCGTCTACACGTGTACATTGTAAGAGCCTTTCGTGCAGGCGTGACACCGAAACAATATCTAGGGTTTCGTTATCCGTCACCACGGCAACAGATTTCTGACATATCTCGGTCTGTTTGATCGTGCCGTTCCCCGCAACGCTTTCTTAAAGAGGTTTATGTGCTTAACTACACGCAGAGAGAAGAATCTGCTGAAATCAGCAACGCGTCATTGTTCAATTTCTATCTTGTGTTAAGTCATGAAACTACCCGTATGTTATAGAAGACGATTTTCAAACCATAAGCTTATTTAGTACATCTCACTTCCGGCACAAATGATAACAACTGGATATACTCCCGGACGTAAGAGATAAAATTGGTGATTACTAGTAAGACTTGGTGATTATAAGATGGTGGAGGTGCGGTGTGTCTGGTCCGTAAGAGAGGGCTTTCTGATGACACTGTAGAGAAGCGATATTGAGTTGCAGGACATACGTACTCTTGTGAAGAACAAACAGGAAGCGCTTCAAGGGAATCAGTTCAACGACCCACACATGACGGTCGAGAGGCCGAGGACAGAGCTGATTTCATTCGAGACTGGCGTGTTCGCTGACGTGCTACAGTGCACGTCCGACAGGTAGTTGCAAGGGTAACGAAGAGGGGGTCAGTGTTTTGGCCTTTGCCTGCACATGCTTTCGACCTGCGCGTGCGTACTTCGTTACTCTTGTTTGTATGCGTGTGTCAAAGGTTTTGTTACAGAAAATCAGTGCTTAGAATTAAAATGACAGTAGTTGCAAATTGATTGTGTGTGTGTGTATATATATATATATATATATATATATATATATATATATATATATATATATATATATATATATATATATATATTAGAAACTAAATTGAAAAACACACAACTACATCTGAGTGTCTCTGCACAGCAAATTTTTGGGGCTTGAAAAAATGACCCATGTAGGACTTGAACCCACGTCCCCCGAATTCAGTTCGGATGCTCTACCAACTGAGCTAACGGATCAGTTCAAGTTGGTTTGACGTGCGCCGTCCTGTATATATATATATATATATATATATATATATATATATATATATATATATATATATATATATATATATATATATATATATATATATATATATATATATATATATATATATATATATATATATATGAATATATGATGGTGAAAGATTTAAGATGGTGAAAGTTTTTCTCTCTCCAATTTGGAGATATTCGGACTCCAAATTTCTACAATTCTTTTCTGATCTACCACTTGTGGGGGCTCATTTTAAAGCTCTTGGAGAAAGAAAAACTTTCGTTGTCTTAGTTTTTCGAAAATCAAAATTTTGATTTTCCCCCACAGAGATAACACAATAATGGCGCCCATTTTCAATTCCAAATATCGCAAAATGTTGGGTAATTTGTTTCGCTAGTTCCAAACTATGCACGGTGACTCCCGATTCTTATTGTTGATTTGTTAAGAGAATGGTTGAAAGTTTCATTTAGGAAAGTTTGAGCAAAAGTTTAAGTTTTTCACTTTCGAGGTGCATACTACCTTAATTGTCTGATAGCTCAGTATAAAGCTTCGTGCTTTTCCGATTCTATATGTGTGTGTACTGTGTACTGTGTCTGTGTGTCGTCTGCTCCACGCACACCGTGTTGTTCGGTCGCGCACAGAATTGCAACATCTCAGTCGGTTACTGTGACCAACTCTTTTGGGTTGGAAGCAGTAGCCGACTGGTTTTGTGTGAGGCCTAGCAGCTAGGCGATGTTGCAGTGAGTGTGTGGGGGTTCGAATCCCGTTTGGGTTATAGCAAAATTTATATTTACATACCCTCTTATTTTTGTAAAAATCGTAGATGAATTTTTTCGCCATAGAGTTAACAAAGGGGTGGCGGTCACTTTGAATTTCAAGTGTTGTTAAATTTTGACTACTATTTCTTTCTCTAGTAACAAATTTTGCACGGTGCACTGACCCCAGATTGTTATTCTTGATTTTAAAAGGGAATGGTTTAGGCCTAAAAGTCTTTCACTGAAAATTTGAGCGTACTTTTAAGTCGCCTCCCAAAAAATTCGAGGCGCGAACTAGCTTAGAGCACAGACGGAGGCGCTGAGCGGAACCTGTCTATGCTTAAAGGCGATTACGAATGTACATCAACGAAAGGTGTCTACGTCAACAGAACTGCTAACTCGAAGACAGATTTCATCTCGATGATATCACGTCTTCGTGACATCACTGTTTATATTGGGATCGGTACGTTGCTATGCTCTTTTGAAACTCGCACCTGCCTACGCGGATGTGGACGAGACCAATCATTTGCAATAATGCTCATCAACGCTACACCCTAGAAGATAACATCCAGAGAATCTGCTTCGGTAAAAACAGAGAAAGGAGACTTCGTCGATGCATTAAATGTTGAAGCATGGGACAACAAGCGAACGCGAGGCTGAGGAAGTCCCCCAACAATCAGCCGGACGGTCTAGAAATGTGGGATAAGAGCAGGGCCAAAAACACTTGTCTTAATATTTCATTTGATGTATTTTTTTCATTTGTTTACATTGTCATTTATTTGTCTTATGTTCTCATTATATTTGTATTTTTAAGTTCAGTTTACATTTTTATTTCATTATGTTTGCATTTTTATTTCGTTCTTTCTTTTTCATTCATTAATTTACATTTTTATTTTCACATTTTTATCTATCTCAATGTCATAATTTATTAATCTCTCTAGTCTAGCGCCTTAAGTTTGCGCTCCTGCACCGTGAGTTGAGAGACTGAATTTTTACGCGAAATAAATACTTTCGGTATCATATTTCAGTTTGTTGAGCAGATTGTGAAATTTACGATAAATGTAAATTAAGGTAAATCTCTTGGTCTAGTGTGACGTTTTTGTGAAACTTTCAATAATCTGATAATAATGATGTGTTTTAAGTTTAATAATGCACTAAGTTAGAGGGCATGCGTTTCCATAGTGAAAATGTCGACTTGTCACCGTCGTTACTGGGAACGTCAGCCAATTCAAGCTTCAACTTCTTCTGGTACAGGTAGATTCGCACCTCTGAACAGTGCTATGATATCTGAGGCATGTCAGGCACCGAGCGAGGCCAGCAGCTTGCTTTAGACAAGCCTTCTCCGAAGAAGGAACGCCGCTAGCAGCTTGGATCACATCAACCACCGTACCGTCCCTTCAACCTATCACAGTCGAACGTTGAGGACTCTCCACACCACGGTCCAAATCGACACCGTCAATATCTACATCTCAACACCAACATCAATGACGCAGCCGTCGCAGATAGAGACAAGTAATAAAAACATAGATGTAAACACAATGAAATAAAATTAAGAACACAATGGGAAAATGAAATAATGTAAACATAATGAAATAAAATGAAAGCACGAAATTAAAACGCAAACATAATCCAACAAAATGCAAAAAAATAAAAAACAATATAAAAATGTAAACATAATGAAATAAAAATGCAAACAAAATTGGAAAATGAAGTTAAAAATACGAATATGATGAGAACATAAGACAATTTACAAAGAATGTAAACAATGTAAACACAGTGTGAAAATTAAATAAAAAGGAAATAATGTTAAGACGTGTTTTAGCACTAATCTCACCCTATGTAGAAAGAGCAACCTCGATTGTGTCGTATAGTCGCGCCAAAAATAGACTCATGGTCGTATGTAAATGAATGTAGCCATGGCGACCAATTGTGCAGCGGACGCCAAGTTGGCGTTACACGTTAGGTGATGTGCACGCTAAAATATTTACGTATCACGATGTGATGCATTTTTTCCTCTCTTTTGAGATCAGGTAGTCTTGATTTTCACGATTTTAACACTATCATGGGTGCGGCCTTCTGTGACTTTCATTTGCCTCGACATAACAAGCTGTGCGAGGAGCAGCGTTACATAATGTTCTGTGTCAGCGAATTCTAGAAACATCCATGAAATATTAAAAGTCCTTACAAGATGTATACTACAAGCTCCCGCGATGTATACGCAAGCTCGATATGTGTTCTCTGAGAGCACAATAAAACTAGGTCGTTTGTCATAATACCTTCGTAAAAACCTGCTCTTCCCCCGCGGTGATAGCTTAAGCTTTCGTTAACCTCCTAGGCGTTATCTATCTCACGGGATGATTAATACGGGCGGTACATCAAAGATAAAGAGAGTTTGGTAAAAGAGTCGGAACATCTCGTCGAAGGACGTTACAGTGGCTCGAATCAGGGGGATTTTCGATGCCACATGATGTTCACCGTGTCTAAGCCCTAAGCGACAAAGCTGGGAAACACTTGCTTGAAGGCGGCAATTAATGAATTCAGCTTTTTTGTCAGGCATCTTTAAGTAGGAAAGTACTACAAGACTGTTAGATGAATAAAGTTGGTCGATCAGTAGTTCAAAACACCGTACTAATTGTTACTATAAAAAAACCATAAAACACATATATTCAGTTGCCACTATAATGAGCATTTTTAACCTTCAAATCGCAGCATCTTCTTTCCAATTTATTTTTCAAAAGTATAAAATGCTCAGATGAAAGAGGCGCGAGACAACAGCTGATCATATGTGCCAGAGCATAACAATCAAACCCGTTATAAAAGCCGCATGCCAACATAAGCGAAATGCATTTCCTTAAATCGGCGATACAAGTTGTCATGGAGACGGGTCATTTACTGTCCTACACATGTTTTCCCCGTAACAAATGCGTTTACCGATTTTCTCAGTAGTATTAGCAGTAGAAGCTTCAGGTAAAGAGTGACCGTTTGTTGACCCCGGTTCTTGTAATCGTAACTGCGCATGCGCATGTTTGTTGCATGGGATTTCGGGAAAAGTGTAGACTGGCCCCCAGTCGCCTGGCTTTTCTCGGCAGCTGAGTTACTTACTGGCAAAGCAAGTCGTTCACCCAACGAGCTACGCAACAGCCGACCATTAGTGCGACTGTCTGCTGATGTTTAATCCTTCAATTTTTCCCATGTTATTATGCCCACAGACTTGGATTGTAGCATACAAGTTTACCGGATGTAGTTTCGCAGGTGACTCTACTGATAATGATAATTGTCGTAATTGGATTCGTGAGTGAATAATTAGGAAACTGAAAAAGATATCTGACAAACGTGAACAAAGACCGATAATTTATACAAAAATAGTCAAGTTGACACTTTGAAGGCTCATTGTGCGAAAAGGTGTACCCGCTTCTCGATTGCCCGTAAACAGATCACCACTTCAAGGTCGATTGTAGATTTGTACTTAAACTTTTTGAGTAAAAAAAACTTAAAAACACATGTTTTTGAGTAAAACAACCGTATGCGAACTGTTTTTGAAAAAAAAAACTAACAAATTTTTTGAACTTTTCGATGACGGAGCTGATTAAAAAAGTACAACTTTTCGGGTGTGAGACCTATTCTTCTATGTGAAAATGCGGATTGAAAATACGTGTCAATGAACCTGAGTCACTACCTTAAGTGGATAGATATATTAATGTAAGCAGTGATTCTCGCTAAATCACATTAATGTGCTCAAATAATATAATCGATATCACGGATTCAGCTATCCAACACTTTCGTTTCCGAACGCAATTCAGGCAAAGTTCCTACAATCATAAAATGATCACGTGACAAGTATATTGATTTCGTTGAGAAAGAAAGTGCTCACGATTCAGAGTAATGACACACAACAACTATAGTCTCCAACTTACGCTGACGAATTATGCGCAACGTGGAAATAAAGACAAAACAAATATGAAAACATGACGTCACCGATTACAATTGCGTAGCAGACAATATGGTTGTTCTAACTACGTACACACTCGGATGTTTCTTAATCTGTCAAATATAACGAAACAACTAAATTCCTCAATTTAAATCTGACAAGCAATGCAAGGGCAATTTTTACATTGTGAGAAAACTGTAGTGTTTAACGAACGATACAGGTACATGGGTTGCTTATGTCAGAATTGGTTTCGAAAGTGAAAGACGAACTTTACTTCAAACTTTTCTCAATGAAACTTTCTACCGTAATCATCTTTACCTAATCAAGAATGAAAATCAGGGGGTCACTGTGAAAAGTTTGGTACTAGAGAAACAAATTACATGACATTTACAGGGCTGGCATTTCAAGTTGAAATTCAAAATGGCCGCCGTCCCTGTACTAACTCTAAGAGAAAAATAATATTTTTCTTACGCCAGGAGCTTTAAAATAAGGTCCCAAAGTGGGCAGAAAAGAGTTCTAAAAGTTTAGGAGTCTGAATATTTGACCCCGAGGCATATTCTACGATAAATCACAGACAAGGAGAGAAACCGATTTTTTCTTAAATTGAATGCAGCTTCAATGATACAAGGGCAAGGAATATGTGAATGTGTGCATAATCGTTTAGGCAATTTCTTAGTCGTCGATTGTCGGGGAAATAATGGCAATCAACATTTTAATTTATTCTCATTTGACCTTAATTAGATGTCATTAATGATTTTGACAAATAGGACAATGAGTGTCAATTACTTCGACTCTCCACCCACACACTCACCAATTAATGTCAATAAATCCGCCGGCAAACCCAACATATTATCATCATCATTGAGGTCTAACCTTTCTCGTGAATTGTTTTAGCCTTCCGTTAGATCATTATATCATTACTACTGGAGATAATAACTAACAAACTAAGTATCAAAGGATTTGGTCCGTTTTGTCAGTTCACTGTCTTTTTGTACGTGTTTCTTCTTCCTTAATTTTGTCTCTGAGATCGCTATAGAACTGGTCTAGACCTGGACGAGACTGGGGTATACTGGCCCCACGCTAACCTGTACTACGATTAATTATTAATCTAGCTGTATTTTGTACTTAGTCAACGATAAAGGCACCTTGCAGACAAGCTCTTATTTTTCCTGTATGAGAGCGGTTGTGGTCCCTTCTTCTCTAGGTGTGCCAAGTTTGAAAGTGTTGCGGTACTCCGTAGCGAAATTTTCCGTTTTGAGTTCCCCCATGCCGACGCCTACAGTGACTGCATTGTAAGTACTCCTGCAGCATACGCGGGGCATATATGGTGTCATTGCTGGTCTCAGGTCAGAATTAGAAACGCGTTAAAATTGTTCTGAATAATCCCTTTACACTTGCCACGTCCTATAACAACAAAAACAGCATTCTTTCATGTACTCACGCAAATCTGTTAAAACACTCATGTGATCATCCGACTTGGTAACACCATGAACAAAGTGCGCTTCTGAGCTAAGGTGACGTCATCTTAAATACGTCTTTGTTCTACATTTAGTGAAGAATAATTCAATCGTGCCCTATCTATAGAACATTACTTTTTTTATATATATAATTATATATATATATATATATATATATATATATATATATATATATATATATCTGTCTGTCTGTCTGTCATACAGCATTATGTGTGTATGATATACATATGTGTGTCTTCCTGTGTGGAGTGGGTGTCTATGTCAGTCTTTGTCTGTATCAGTCTCTACATCTGTCTGTGTATATGTGAGGACATGAGATCATTCTGAATATAAATATGGGAAATAATATAGCATTATATATATATATATATATATATATATATATATATATATATATATATATAATATATATATATATAATATATATATATATATATACTTGTTTAGTTCAAGATCAGCTGGAGTAGAGTGCTCAATACTAGAGTAGAGCTAAATACACAACTGAGTTGATCAGGATAATCTAAAATATTACATTTCCACTACAAATTGTTTTCGTATAGGCTGCAGAGCCGCCTACACTCATCGGGTGGCTGTGATCGACTGAAACTTTAGGCGGGAAACGATTTCTTTTGTTTTGTTTTTGTTGGCACCTGTTTGTTGCAAAAGGTTGAATAATTAGTGACTGCACAAGAGAAATTTTCTCCTGTGCCAACAAAAACAAAACAAAAGAAATCGTTTCCGCCTAAAGTTTCAGTCGATCACAGCCACCCGATGAGTGTAGGCGGCTCTGCAGCCTATACGAAACAAATTGTAGTGGAAATGTAATATTTTAGATTATCCTGATCAACTCAGTTGTGTATATATATATATGTTTATTGATTATAAAATAGTGTTTATCAATATGTTTATGAACTGTTCAGTCATAGGGAGGGCAGTAGGTCATTTGTAATTTATTTTTATGATCGCCTCTAGATATTAAGTTCCTCTGACATATAGTTCGAGATAAAACTGAATCTCAGGTATCAGTCACAGGAACACAACTTATCTGTCTTTACTCGATGATCTCGTCCAGCGATTTCAGTTTAATGAAATTTTCTATAATTTCCACAGAGACACGCCGCTGATGATTTCGCCGGCCGACATTGATAGGGAAATCAGCTCATCCGCTGAGTGATGTGATGTAGCTCAGTCGTGACAGTTGCTGCTTGGCGTGTTAAGGCGGGCATTTGATGATGTAATTTCGTTACAAATGAGATTTCCGAATGACCCTGTTCACCCAGGCGAATCTAAACGTGTGCCTGGGAATATCGAGACGAAGTTCCAGAGCGATAATTATCGTTTTAGTCGTCCAATGCTTGTGGATCAACCTATCCTGGAGCATCGTCCTGTCAGCGATGCGGTTAAGAGTTGTTGATTTCTGTCTATCCCACGATATAAGATTAGTATGTTCTGTAATCTGCATGTCTTCTAGTGTGAGCCGGAAATTGTTGGTGTTCAAGCCAGCTCCTAAATTCTGATCGTCTCTGGCTTCCCAAAATCACTTTCTGCACACTAACTGGGCTTTGCCCGGTAAGTGTACTTAATGCAGAAAGAAAAATTTGCATTATTGACGATCAAAATAATTTTCAATTTTGAGCATTTCTCTCCCTTACAGGGTGAAATCTACAGTACCCTCTCCGGCGTTGTCATGGTTTTTTAAATATTTACGAAGTGGCAGAAAGCTAAAGATGAAGGTAAGACGATAGGCGAGTGCTTCGATCGAACGACAACTTGAAATTGTTAAATTGCAGGTGACAGACAATAGACACTTTCAAGACCTTCCTTCTACGCCTTGGCTATGATGTTTTGACGTCTTCGGCTATCATCTCTTAAACATTAAAACGAACTGCTTAGGTATTTGACTTTGGCTTCTCATACTGACGCCAAATGACATTTACCTAGAGTAATCAAGAACAAGCTGCAAGGTCAATCATAGAGAACGTGACAAGTACACAAGCTTTCTCTGTCAAATTTGTTCTCTGAGATACGTTCTTTCTGATGAAGCAGACTTAATCAAGAGTGCGTGCATGTAGAAAAGTTGAAGTACTTGACAACTTCGGACGTCATCAACAAGCGGTACAGGGCGTTAAAGTTGTTCACTGAGCAGTCAACGCTCGTCAAAGATTGTCGAGAGTGTGCATTAATTCCACAGACTGCAACAAGTATTCTGACATCAGCGAAAAGGAAAGAATATTAAAAGATTGCACAGGGATTGCGAACTGTAGAATACCGTGACAAGTTTTTGCCCTCTTCCGTTCATGTTTCTCATACACAACATTCATGAGACATGTTTCTGTATTTAAAAACATGGTCATACCACAGCGCTCTCTCTCTCTCTCTCTCTCTCTCTCTCTCTCTCTCTCTCTCTCTCTCTCTCTCTCTCTCTCGCTCTCTCTCTCTCTCTTCAAAATTGCTAAGTATTGTGTGAACCATTATGACTACACTTGCCCGCAAAATACATCAACCGAAGAAACCATTTCAAAAGAAAATTTTTACAACATGACAGTGCTGAAGAGTTCATTTAAATACAGAATGCGTCGTACTGTGCTGTTCGTATACTTCTCCCCAGACAATGCGTTTTCTGTCCATCTCTTGAGTGCTACTATCTTCCTTTTTGAGTAATGAAGGTAGCTTTCCACTGATAGTAATACGCCCTTCGGGCTGGCAGATTTGAAGAATGGCTGAGCTTCTTAGCCTTCTAGCTCGTAATGGATTCCCTGCCTGCATCGCCCTCTGCGTGGAATACGGCTCCAGCATCTAGAACATGTTTGTTAATAAGGAGACAGAGCACCGGGTCTTATCCCGCCACGTTTTTATTGTCTCAGCGTAAAACCAGTATATATCTGTTCGTATTTGCATTCCTCCAGCAGGGCACTACAAACGACTGACAGATTTTGAAACGTCTCTAGGATTCATGCTCAGTTTAATTTGAGTGATGAACTCTGAACTGTGATAAATTGAAAGTGGTTCGAGCCATGAGACAATCAACCAACCATTGATAAAAATATATACAATCTGGATCAAGCCTTTCAGAAGTGCAAGATGTGACCAATCACGATCAGCCTTACATAAGTGCAGGATATTTGACAAGGCTTAGTGTTAATGATTTATCCTGTGAGTTTAATTAAAATGTTGTTCTTCAGTCACGGACAATTTTTTTAAAAATCTTCTGAAGATACGCAATTTTTTTAGCTGGTACTGTCGTTCTGTTTTTCATGTACAACTACCCACCACCCTAGGAAGTCTTAATTTGGTTTTTCCTTGCATTCTTCTATCCATCTATCTATCTATCTATCTATCTATCTATCTATCTATCTATCTATCTATCTATCTATCTATCTATCTATCTATCTATCTATCTATCTATCTATCTATCTATCTCTATCTATCTGCCTATCTATCTGCCTGTCTATCTATCTATCTATCCATCTGTCATCACATATATAAACTTCTGTCATGCTTTATCTCAAACCATTGGATAGTTTACGAACCTTTCAATATATGTCCCCGTTAATTTATTCATGTATGGATTAAATTACACACCCCACTACCTACCATGATCCATATTGACATTTAACTGATGTCAATCTTCACAAAGCTGATCTATATTAGAGTTATATAGCCGTTAAGTCTGCCTCGAGTATCGGACAAAAATTTGGAAACTTTAAAATTTGGGAAAGATGTACATCTTAATGTATTAGGAAAAATGAAGAGCTAATTATCGACTATGATTATCATGTATACATACATACATACATACATACATACATACATACATACATACATACATACATACATACATACATACATACATACATACATACATACATACATACATACATACATACATACATACATACATACATACATACATACATACATACGCACACACACACACACAGAGGAAAGCAGACATGTTGAGCAGCATGAGCAGTATTATAGTTACTGTTTCGGACACATCACGTCCTTGTCTGTTATCTGTAGTTCTTCGATCGCACTGCATTAATATAAAAAATGTATTAGTTGATTCGCAGGATCTAGCTATTAACTGGATTACACAGCTTTCATAATATTCTACATCCATTTTCGCCTAGATTTTGGTTGCTATGGTGACGCTATTTTAAGTTAAGCGGCATAATGTCTCGCTATGTGTGACCCTGTACAACCTCCTTGACGCTCCCCCTGTCCCTCAACTCTAATTTGTTTGACGTGAAAAAAAAAGTCACTTCTGCTAACAGTGTGTTAAAATTGGGAAAATTCAGAGGACGGGAAGTTCACGGATGTTGAATGTGTTCGTCACATTTTACAATCATCAACTGTACCAATGCTACAGGGCAACTTCATCAAGAGTTGCAACGCTGAACTGTTCTTCCGTTGATCACGATAGAAATCATCCCTCCGACTGCGTTTTCCAACTAGTCAAAATGTCAAGGAGAACAAAATCAAACGCTGCGACATGAGAAGACGCATCTCGCTTTCTGTTAAATTAGTAATAGTACAGTTGTAATCTGCTGAACAGAATTGAGTGGGAACGTGTTCGATATGACGGAGTGTCATAGCTGCGTTAATGTGGACCAAACGTTATCTATATAGGTGTGGCCATGTTACAGTAAATGCTATGTTTTTAAATCTTGCTTCAAACATGTAGCGCACATATGCACCTCCTATTGCCCAACTCTTTCCAACTTTGAGTAATCACATGGCACAGCGACTTATATTCAATACTCTGTATTGTCACTGAATGTCGCGCTGTCACGTATGCTTTCTTTCATTGCGGGATTTGTCTATCTGTCGTACCCTTGTCAACTGTTATCATGTAGGCTGAAACCGCCAACCAGTTCCTGTAAGGCTTGATCTATAGCATGTTTGTCAATAATTATACCACATATCAGAGTATATGGACACATTGTATGGACGTCCTACCGACAATGAGCTGTATTAAATACAACCTGCTTCGTGCAGCGCGTGGGTTCCCATCCAACAAAGGACCACCAATTGCCCGCCATTGACGGTAAGCACGACACGTTGGTAAACACATAATCACAACCCGTTCTAAATGTGGCTTTCTCATAAATCTGTACAGTTTCGCAGAATCCAGGATACTTACAGCGTCTTTTGAGGTTCCCACTCGCATGTCTAGTGGTAGCAAGTCTTTCGAGTTCTTGTGCGTGAAGCCGACTCCTGGCTGGCGGCGTCTTTGTTGTCGTTCCATGTTTGGCTCGTCTGCTTCTGAGCGCGAATTTCCTTCTACATTTGATGTCGCTGAATTTTCTACTGGCTTTCAGGGCTTGTTTATGATAAATACCGGAGAGACTGGGATGGCGATAATCAAGTCCCCGAAGATCTGTGCGACAAGGGAGGGAGAAAAAGTGAATAGGAAATAATGATAGGAGGAACGGCCGGCCCAATTATCGCATGCATAGCTCCTTTCGCTCAGCGCAGCTCATTTGTGACAACCTAATTACCACAGCGCGCACTTATATGTCGCTACCAGTTCTCCACTGATTTCTGAAGATGTGTTTCCGGCCTAGCAGATATTTTGGCTTCCTCCTGCCTTAATATCGCTAATGCTTGTTCTGATTTTGTTTACCATCGCCGGAATCGAATCTTTTAATCTTTAATTGTGTAAACTTTTTCAATTTATTTTCAAAATGATTTAAAAAAAATACCTGATGGCGCTATAGAGTATCTCCCAAGGCCTTGCGATTATTTTCTTTAATTCTATAGGGAACGCTCTTTCCCCGCCAAATTTGTAAGGTCAACATTGTCAACAAATTTTCACTTTATGACAACACCTTGCTTCACACGTCCGTTGCGCAAACATGGAAATTATAATCTGCAAATATATCGCTGTAAGCGCGGTCCGACCGTGGGTGGAGGGACTGCTGCAGGATAAAAAAGACTCGCGCAACCCTTGATGGTAAGCCGTATGACAGTGCATGACAGTTTTGGTGGTGAAACGAGAAGAAGTCGTGTGGGGCAAATTAAGGTAATGCGTGCCCCGAAATTTAAAGATTTAAACTTTTGCTCAAACTTTCTGTGTGGAAACTCCAAACCATTCCCTGTCGAAGTGAAGAATAATAATCCGGGCCATCTTGCAAAGTTTGGTGCAAGAGAAACAAAATACCTGACATTTACCATATTTGAAATTCAAAATGGCTGCCATCCCCGTGTTAACTCTGGGGGACTGAGAAAAATAAAATTTTTGATGTTCACAAAACTAAAATCCATGAGCTTCAAAATGAGCTCCACAAGTGATAGACCCAAAAAGTATCTATAAGATTGAGTCCTAACAGACGTCCCGAGGGAAATCGCATGTATGATCATATGGTTTATTATTTTTCTGCACACAATACGTTTTTCGCCATTCGTGGCTCACGATGATTGGTCCGTCAGTCCATCATGGGGATGAGTGTCTGTGTGTCTGCCTGTCTGTCTGTCTGTCTGTCTGTCTGTCTGTCTGTCTGTCTATGTGCTCGATATCTCAAAACGGCTCATAAGATCAGAATAAAATCTGGTACATAGATTCAGTTTGCAAATGGCAAGAACTGATTAGTTTTTGGCGGGTGTGGCTTGCTTACTTTTTGCTCATTTGCATAATTAATGATTAAAAAAAACCGGATATACATTGAGATTGACTGAACACAATCTGATGAGATTTGCTACACATGTTGATCACACCTCTGATGAGATTTGCTACAAATGTTGATCACACCTCTGATGAGATTTGCTACAAATGTTGATCACACCTCTGATGAGATTTGCTACAAATGTTGATCACACCAAAATGTATCAGCCGTGAAAGATATTAAGGGTTGACAAGAAAGATAATGGCTATTTTGCATATTTAATAAACTTTCCTAATTAGGGATATATAATATGAAATGGCTAGATTAAAATTGACGAAACTTGGTAGGTATTGCTTCAGCCAATTCCTTATTTGCATATGTAATGAACATTTCTAATTAGGGATATATATCTGAATTGACTCAACCAAAGTTGATGAATCTTGCTACATATATTTAAGATACTATAATAGAACACCATTGAAAGTCGTTAACCATTATTACTTCAGTCAATTCCTAATTTGCATATTTAATGAACTTTCTTAATTAGGGATATATACTGGGATTTACTTGATCAAAGTTGGCAAAACATGCTATGCACATTGATGATTATACCAGGTTATAACAATATTGGAAGTCATTTCGCATTTTTCACATAATTTTCATATCTAATAAGCTTATACAGTTTGGCATATATAGCTTGAATGACTTGAGCAAAGGCAATTACATGTGCTATATTAAGTGGTGATACATTGACATACTCAAAGAAATTATTTTATTTCAGATAATTGCATATTTGAATACTTAATGATTTTTGGAATTGATCTGTGGTGAATATTGTTCATTATGTTGATCATAACACTTTCAATTAAGTTGCATACATGTGGCAAAGGTTCAAATTTTTACATAAATGCAATATATAATGAAACACGTGAGCATTTTCAGCTCATATCTGGTTCTTCTATGCACGTATAAGACAAGTTCGTCTTTTAATGTCTATATAGAAAGAGTTTAAAGTAGGAAGTGACATGCTTGAAAACACACCGCACTATATCTTTACGATGTAAAATGGTACTGCTGGCATATGCATTCTTGTCCGCATTAACATTCAGTCATCATCAACAATAACATTTGACATTTATAACTGTGTCGATTATGTTCAATCCGTGGCAAAACGCGTCCAACGGTTTTCCTTTGATCTCGTTTTCAAATGTAAAAAGTAATAAAGAAACTTGTTTATGTTTTTCATTAAAAGGTTATCAAAAGATAATTGGTCTTAAGCCCGTTTTCATTAGGTTGTTACTCATTCCGAAAAATTTAAAACATAATTAGGGTACCCCTCTCACCAAAATGGGGGTCTAATTGCGTCCATTCGTTTCATCGTGACTGCCTGTTAAGTACTTAAAGCACCAGACACTCCAAACAAAAATGTTCGAGTGTCTATGCCTAGGGGAAAGAAAACATGAAAATGTGGTGTTTTTGTGTTTTCATTTTCAAATAATCTTTTTCTCTTTCAGTGTTAAAGTATGCGTGTTCTATCCAAAGTACATGAACTGTTCGCACATTTAATTACTTAGGTTTGCTACAATGTAACAATTAATTGCCGAACTTGTTATATTTGTCCAAAGTTTGTTTACGCAGACATTGAGCTACTTAAAATTGAGTTCCCGTCAAATTGAAAAACAATAAGCACTGTTTTCAACAGATTGCAAAAGATGGTACGATGGATGGGGTTGACCCAAGATGCAACTTGTAGCGCCAACGTCCTATATACACCGCAAAATGAAGTTTTCATTTGAAAAACATTGAAAGGAACAATAAAAAAGTGCCACTTTTTTGTTTTTCCCCTAGGCATAGCCACTTGAAAATCTTTGCTTCGAGTGTCTAGTACTTTTATTGGTAGTCACGATAAAACGAATGGACGCAATTAGACCCCCCGTTTGGCGAGAGGGGTACCCTTATTTTGTTATAAATTTTTCGGAATGCGTAGCAACGTAACGAAAACGGGCTTAAAGACAAGTTAGCGTTTTATCACGTTTTAACGTAAAACAGAAAAGGTGTCTTTATCCCTTTTTACATTTAAAAGCGAGGCCAAGTGAAAAGCGTTGGACGCGTTTTGCCACGGATTAAGTTGGTAACTGAGTATTTTGACACCATTTGTTGAGTTAAAAATCAATAAACTATATATTGTGAATGATTTCGTTTGTCCGACAAGCAACGCATTGACGTAAAATGATTAAAAGTCCATATTTCATGTGTGAACTTGCGATGAGTAATTTAAAAATCAGCATATTCCATCAGTTACGTCAATTACGATAACTCTCGGGTGATTGATGAATTTTACAAGACATTTATTAGAAAATGTCACAGCTTAAATCGCTGAAACCTTCAATGTGGTTTGCATAATCTCTTCTGTTTGTGAGATATAGTTATTGCATGTAAAGCGTTTTGATGGCTTAGTATGTTAATGTGCTTGGAGACAGGAACAGGGAAAATATATTCGTTCTTGTTTCCCGAACAAAACTAATTAAAATACTATCAACAACTCCATCTATTATCCTTTCAAGTTCAAGCTAAATCCAGCTGTGTCCTCATTTGTGTTTCAAGGTCTCACGTCGTGAAGACATGACCATGATAACGGTTATTTGACGTTGACGTTGCTTAGTGCCAGCTAGCGGATGTCAGAATTATCCGATGGGATTTGGAAGGAAAACACCTCCATGGGGACAGGGGACAAGAACTCACAATACCTAAGATCTTCCATCGTCTAACTCTAACAATGAAGTTCAATTCCCTTCTTTTTCTTTAGTAACACAGCGAGATACTTGACTGACAAAATATCAACTCAAGCACGCCCTCCCCCCCTTTCCCCGCCACCCCCATGGAAGGACCATGCTTCAGGCCGTGCTCTTGACCATGTTCTACCGTCGTTTTAAACAGGCAGGTTTATTTATCAGTGTATTAGTATATCGCTGTTGTTTTTGCTATAATACACCATAACGTACGTTTGGCATCGTGCTCCAGGCCACAATTACGTCAAGAATTACGCCATTTACGTTCCAACGTTACTGCATACAGGTGGAACGGCAGAGTGTACACTGGACGGCCAGTAAACAAGAGACTTAGCCGTGTGCCATGACTTGGCATGACAATGTGTAAGAATAAAGAAACTTCCATATTATTCATAGCCAATCATTAGAGGGGACACATTTAGTGATTGACTTCAAGGGGACGCCAGTGACGTAAGTTTTCTTATCTGAAGTCCTTCACAGTCAAAAAGCAGTTTTATGGCTTTCATGAAAAATAGGAGTACCATGTTTAGTTTTGAGTATCATACAAAAAATATGGAGAGGTTCCAGACAAACAATTTTTATCCAGAGACATAATAATCACCTCAAAGATATTAGCTTAACCGTGGATTTTTTACATCCATGGCTTAATCCATCACTTTTTTTGCTCAAAGCGAACCAGTACGACATCTAATTTACACAAATGCAAAACGGGATATGGGTGCAGTAAAACATTGTGCTGATAACCTATTTCTGTTTACCAAAGTGATTTAAGTGATAATGTAATTAAGTGATATTGTAATGACTATTTATGATCACCTTTTGTGTTTTTAGTTTAGGCAATGTTTTCAAGTATATCTTGCAGCAATAAAACATTTCTCATTTGCATGAGTCCAATATGTCAACCATGTCACTTCCTTTCTTTCTTCATGGGACTAGTAAATCAATAAATTTAACACAAGGATAATTTCAACAAATTATATCTTCAGCCTGAATATTTAAATGGTCAAAGAAAATGTGTACTCAATCTACATTATACAGCAGGGCATAAGTGTAAAAGGTTTTATAAGAAACACTGCATTTATTATACTTGAAACTTGAAATGTTATAAAAGATGTTCTCAAGATTAGTATTGGATTTTGTTTGTTGAATATAATTTACCATTGATTAAACGATTTCCCATCAACATAAATCCAAGCATAATACCATAGAAACGCGTTCATTTTTATTACTAGAGTGTACATTTCCCCCTGACCACACGGAAATTGACATGATGAAGTATTTCCTGTGTATTTCCACCCGTTGTTATGATTGTGTACTAACAGGGTGTATGGAATGAAAAGCACTGTGCAACCAAACAGTCGATTAATTTGTTCAATTCAGTTTAATTGATAGGTAGTTTGTGTAATTTCAAGACAATTTAATCCATATACTTCCCATTAATATTTTAAACTTTCTGGTGGATAACATAAATGCATAATACTGAAATGTAATCCATTCTCTATTCATTGCAAGAAATGTCATGATACCCTAATCAAGATATTAAAATGTAATTTCATATTTCCTTAAAAACTTGTATAGATGTGTTTTCAAATGAAAACATCAATTATTGAGCATTTAATTACACCCGTTAGTGTTGTTCTGCATCTGTGTTTTGCGACCGTATATTAATGAGCCTAGTTACAAACATGGTTTAGTTTTGGATTATTTTCTATGTCTTTTCTTTTTGTGGAAACGTTTTTTGCGTAATTGCTTTAAAAAGACTACCTTGCAGCTATGTTTGATTGTACTTCTGCTTTTTAATTGGCTATATGTGAAGAGCGTATTCGTGATGTAAAAGTAAATATCGTTACATCTCAAAGGTAGTCAAAGTGTTGACACACCAATTTTGAATAAATTAAACTGACTCTGCTCCTTAGCAACTGGCCAATGCTAGTCAAAATATCTGGCAAAATGGTAAACGCTTTGGGAGCTGAAGAAACTCTTCGTTTGGCACTAACTTCTTCTTCTGTTTTCCCTGTCACTGGTATTTCCTATAAAGATTTCGTGTTGGTATTACAGACCAGATTACGTGGTCACTGGTACAAAAGATATACTTTTAAATGTGTGCAACTTGCCTGTTAACGCCACTTATCACCGTACAGAAGAGCAATTATTATCCTAGGAACCAAAAATGTTCATTAAAGAGCTGAAAGACTTTACGGTAATCAGAGGACACTGCGTTTCTCAAAGTAAATGTCTTGAAGATAACAATAAAAAAATTGTGTAAAGCCGTACAATCGACTGAACGGAGAGATTTCCTGTTTAATCTCATCCATCACATAAGCGTTCCCTTCAATGATATTTGCACCAATGAGATCTGGTTGGTGGTACAACTATATCATCATTTGCTTCACATATTTTCATTGTGGTGTCCCTTTCTCCCTTGTCATGGGTTCTACAACGAACAGCAGCAGCCTCAATAGTCCCTGCAGAGAGGCATATCATCTTGGCTGTTTGGTTGTTTATGGTCAGCAAAAGGGTTTTGGTCTTTCTATGAAAAATGTTCCATGCAGAGGAAGAATATGTGGGCAAACAGGAAGAGAAAGTCATTTATAATGATAATGATGATGATGACTATCATAATAATTGTCACGACCACCACCATCACCATAGTAATTAAAATGTTGATTGTGTTTATGCTAATGAGAGTTCGATTATGGGAAAGATGATCAAAAGCACAACTGTTAAGAGTCACACACCATTTATAGTAATAGAACATTTCAATCATTTGGATTTACTTAAAACATGCACAAAATCATTTAAAAAATCCTTTCGAAAATTTTACAACCATGGAACATTGTAGGGGACACAGTGTATGAGATAATGACCCACTGTCAATGGATATCGAAACATTCAACACTACCAATAACATGATTGGAACTTATTTGGGATATTTGGATGGTGAAGTAATGTCTTTAGAATCTGCAAATGTAAGCTAATCTGCTTTTCCTTTTACGTTACACACTTGGCTTTGGTTTTATGAATAATTTGCAATATTGAGACATTAGCTATAGGGCACCTAACATTTTTGAAGATCCAATTATCCCAAATTAGTTCCAATCGTGTTCAATGTACATGAATTTTTATGAACAAATCTTTACCTTTATAAAACAAAGAAGAAAAACTAAAGGAAATATTCTATATATCCTTTTTGACAAAGTAATACATTGAAACTCTGTTGTTTCAGTTAAATTTCTGAGTTACCGGAAAATGTCAGTGGAAGCTGTTTTGGCCGTATTGTATTCGGAAGACAAGCAAATTAGGTAGACCGGTGTAATTTTTTTCTGGCCATGTAATTGATAATCCTTCAAAGTTTTAACAATGCATCAAGAAAAGTTTGTTTATATGAGTTAAAAGCTTTAGTTTTTTTAGAAACGATGGAAACGAACTGATATATGCAATCAGGTTATTCATGACATTTATTGTTTTAGAGTTTTCAAAACTGTGAGAATAGCAGTTATTCACGGAAAACGTATACCTAATTTGAATATATGTAAATTTAACCCATTTGCACCACTTAGATTTTCCTAGACTTTTAATGAATCATTAGTGGAACCTTTCCAAAGGTCATGGAGAAGAAATAATTTCTGTTGTAATTAGTCCTAGGTTAAACCCTAAATTGACTGGACTTGAACAATTCTAATTTCAGAGACTCCTTACCGTTCACGTACGCCACGGTCCCTCCTCAAAGGGACCTTGTGGAGGGACCGTGCCTACGTGCCTAAGTCTAAGGATTCAATATGGATGCCAGGGATCTTTTGACGCCCTTTTTTCGTGAATTGTTGCTTCGATTTTTCTGGACAAACAAAATTCTGCAGCTATCTCTTATTCCATTCTATTTTCATGTCTTTAAAATACTAAAGTGAGTGGAGGTCCATGACGGGACCGAGTCCTTCAGAAACACTGCCGGTAGATTTTGACCGGCCTGTGCTTGAGGTGACGAAAAGTAAACATCACATTTTCAGGTTTTTGTTTCACAGAGATTATCTCAAGAGGCAAGGCAGCTCGTTGGAGAAGAACCTGATCAAGGTGTTAATAGGTTTGCATAATGACATACTTATGAACCTTTCACTGCAAAAATTGTATCAGGTTGGAAACTTAGTAAACATGCACTGGTGGTTTTTGTTTTTGTTTGTTTGTTTGTTTGTTTGTTTGTTTGTTTGTTTGTTTGTTTGTTTGTTTGTTTTGACGTGTAAAAGAACACTTTTCATCTACCGTGGTCTTATGGACATACAAAGTCGATGCGTGGTACGATTAGAGTGTTAAATCACAGTACCGTACACTAGAATTTTTAAATCCGATATCCCAGGGATTAACTCATCCTTTATTCAAAACTGTTGTCATTGGTTTCTTTATTGGTTCTGGCCGTATGCTTGCTCGAAGCACAGTCTCTCCACCATCGGATTGACAGAGTGTGGCGGGTGGTTTTCCTTCGAACCGTCTGTTCAGCCACAGAGAAACATAAACAGAGTCGCAACGGCTATTGTTTAAGGCGTGAAGCGGTTACGTAAGCAATCCATGTTTGCCTCGCCTCACGAAGCTCTCGGCTCTCTTTTCCGAAGAGTGCCGACCATGCATCCTTCGGTAATTTTCGGATTTTCACCAATTGTTAAGCGAAAGTATGTTCGACAAAGTTTGTGTTGTTGTTGTCGTGTGGTGCTGAGCGGAATTGACGTGCTGGCGAAAACGGGAGTGTTTTGAGCTTCAGGAAAGTGAGTTTTACCGTTTTAAAAATTCCTCTCATATTTTTATGAATATATAATGAGTGTGTTTGAACCAAATTTGAAAGTCTTTTATCGATACTGTCTGGTTTTACTCAATGGTTTACGGTAAGTCATACCGTCTTTTACACGTGCGTCAAGGAAGGACATGTTTATGAAACTGCTGGCGTGTTATGTTTTGATTGGCGTGAAGCAGTGTTTCTGGCCTGAGAGCTCACAAAGTAACTATGGTTGCTACGCGACTGGCAGTACGATGCCATCTCGTCGTATTTTTCGCATAATCTCGTGCAATAATCAACCACAAACAAAGCCTCCAAAAAGTTTAACACCTTTGAAGCTCATTTTAATATGAAAAGCCAATAGTCTACCGAGACGACCATGGAACAAAAGGCATGCCGCGTTACCAGTACACCTGGTCACTCAAATAACACGACTTTACAGATGTAATGGTTAAAATCGTAAACTTCATGCCTCTAAAAGGGTACAGTAAACATATCGAATGGTAGTTTTCTGTTTCGATTTGAAATCCGAACACCACAGTATACTTGCCTCTACTTTTGGCGGAAAATATATGAATTCTATAATAAACTTTGTTTACTCATACCTCGGTGCATGTGATTCCGCACGTTTGACAAATTGGGGTTAAGCGGCGCGATGCTTCACTGTCAGACCTTTTGCAGCTGACGACTACATTGGCAGGGAGTCGGGACTCGATTCACGTAAGAAACTAACTATTTAGAATCTTTCATCACTAATGGAAGACCCCCGGGTCGCTTTGACATTAACCGGACATCCGGAGCTTTGCAACCATCATGATGGCGAAAATAGGTTGTATCAATTCCATTCTTTCTTCGATATAACAAAAGCGGAAAGGTTTCATGCTTATCACGGTCTGACCAAAGTCTGATTTTCAGCACGAGTGTGGAGGACCGTAAGCTAAGAAACACATGAAGATGCAAGTCCTCAGATTTTCAGTCCAGCGTCCTCCTTATCCAGTTCACCAATTTTATCTCATAGAGCATCTTAATACTACTGCCGTTATAAGATGTTGGTCATAATATTCTCTGTGTGCGTCTCTCTCTCTCTCTCTCTCTCTCTCTCTCTCTCTCTCTCTCTCTCTCTCTCTCTCTCTCTCTCTCTCTCTCTCTGACAAATGATCTAGATCCGACAAAGTGATCTGTCTATAAAAAAGTGGAAAAGCGCAGTATCTTTTTTAGTAGAAATTGTGATTGCAAACATTGCATTATACGTAGAATCAAGATGACCGTTGACATGACAACAAAGATGTTTTAGAGACAAGTTGATCAAATCCACTAAGTCTTCACTGCTCTGGTACAGAGGTATTATATAGTATGGCATGTTGTAACTGAGATCTTTAGCGATGAACAATCGTAGATACCTTCTTTCACCTAACTTTTACAATTCATTGTGAGATGTTATCGAACGAGCTAAATTGTCCCCATACCGAGGCTATTTTAGATTAATTGTGACTTATCTTTAGAGTATTAATCTTTACAGTTGAGCTTGAATTCAGTAGTGTGTAGGATGGCATTGTTTCTTGAACAATGTCATTCGTGTCACAGTAGCAGAAAACAAATATAGTACCGTTGCTCTTTGATTGGGTGAGAATTTGGAAAGTTATGACATGCGCAATAGGGTTCCTAGTACGGATTCTCTTTCTGCGATGTTTGTACAGTGGAGATTCTTATTGTGACAGCGTATCACGTACAGAGTGAACGTTGAAGCGGGAACAAAGAAGTCGGTGTAGATCAAAGTACGACTCAAGATGCGGTGGGGGGGGGGAATCGTGAAGGTTAAAGAAAATTGTAAACCATATTTGACGGCTGCTATTACACAAGTGGCTGTTAAATTCAAGACCTCTTTGATTTATTACATGATTAAGAAATTAAAAGCGGAGTCTTTCGCGATAATTTTCAATTTTGATTTTCAGGCATGGTACTATCTCCAATTTTCCCGGGAGTTGATGAATTTCCAATATCTAAATTCTTAATCACACAACATCAAAAGAGAATCTTATCAACGGGTTATTTTGTCATGGGACAATGCAGGGATTAAATAAATCGTTGACGTCATTTGGCAATGTAGCTCAGTGCATGCATGAAGCCACTGTAACTTTACAATGTTCGAATGTTTTTATGAATTCATGTTTAACATAGTTTGGCATATAATTTCACTATAATACTTATCAATTGATAAGTATCCCGCATTTTTGTTCCAGGAAAAAGTTGATATTGAACGCATTCAAGCCAAAAGTCATCTTTACGTTGAACTGGACTCATTTTATTCCGCATGCTAGGATTAATTGTGCAATTATCATATGCCTTCGTAATTGTGTGATCTCGTGTGCATGCATACACTATTATAAGCGACATGTTATCCATATAACCTTCGCTTGTCAAGCCGTGTTGCCTTCCCCCTTCCCTTGAAAATCTTTGACTTTATGGCATACCTGAGACATGACAATCTGGAAAGCTCGATCGAGGATCACTTAAAACATGGAAATACATGATCAGTTTCAATTCGAATATGGTTGACTTGGATTCCTCTGAATATAAAATGAGAACACGTATGCTCTCTCTCTCTCTCTCTCTCTCTCTCTCTCTCTCTCTCTCTCTCTCTCTCTCTCTCTCTCTCTCTCTCTCTCTCTCTCTCTCTCTCTCTCTCCCCATCTGAACTAGTACTCTCGGTAGATGGCAGCTATACAAAAAGGTAGAACCTTCTACACCTTAAACGACACCCCACACGCAAGGCTGCACTTTTCATCATCCGTGACTGAACCGATTGCCGGCAGCACGCCAGGATGCCCCTGCTCAAGGCTACCGTATCAGTCGTTTTGAATGAGGAAGCTGGGAGCCTCAACAGTGTGTATGAATAGGACGGCAATACAAAAGATGCCGGTGAACAGTGATGCAGCTGATGAATTCACAAGTTGTCAGCTTGGAGGCGTTTCCATGCTTTCCTAAACAGAGGCAAATTCTGACATTTTCCGTGGTTGGCATGGCAACCTGTTAGCATAAGGCGAGGTCCCATTTCTATTATATCGCTTACAGAAAAACACAATTTCATATTTATCGGGGTGCTATTTTTTTCTGTTCTCTTGCGACTAAAATTCTGTTTCCAGTAACTCTGCAATAATCGAGGAAGTGTTGAAGAACATTAAGGTACAAAGATGATAATATGGTATGTGGCGGATACGGTGACTAATAAAATTGGATAAATTGCGTTTCATGTGAAACTGCAGGAGTTTGGAATCTGATTACTCGCTTTGTTAAAATATAGATATAGGCCTAAACAATAGCGAATAGTTGGCACAAGCGAAACCTAATTGATGTAATTGTGACCGTCACCTATGCAATATATATTTCAACAGCGCATTAACTTGAATGTGAAATTTGTCAAAATCAAAACAGACGCGGTTTTCCGAATGAAGGGGATTCCTACTCGAGACCTGCGAACGTACACGCCACCGCAGATAGCAGATTCCGTGCCGTCGCTCCGGCCGTGAGTACTTGTGCGTCACGAGGCAGGCTGTCACGACCAGCTCTTCCGTCACGCGAGTCGGCCTTTTCCCCCGTGAGACGCGTAGGCAGAGCCACTTCTGAGAACAATGTACTCGCTCATCCAGCGTTCACATTTTCTCTCTTATATTGAATTATAGGCTTTCATTAGCGGAGCTACAATACTCGATTACGCAGTCGTGTTGAATGACATGTATGGCGGGATTCGTCGACAATTACACACCTTTCCCCTCGAAAAGGTCAGATGTCCCATCATGCATGTCACAAAAATGCAGGCTTTGCACCTTTGAAATGCCCTGTGTGACCTGTGTTTCCTAAAGATTGCACGTCTGGCAGATAACAGTCAAATTGGACAAGTCCACTTAAAATGGTGCATATGACTCGATAAAAAGTGTAAAATATTGACTAGCTGGACCGCGTGGCTAATAAAAGCTGAAGCATAAGCTGATGCTAGTCGAATAAAAAACTATGCAAATATCACATTTTATCGGCTTCAACAACGACAACACTGCAAAATATTGAGGAGAATAAATCATTTTTAAGCTACATGGACATTAATTGCAGGAAATGAGTTAACATCAATACATACCTTGGCAACAGCGTAGAGAAGGCAACCGTTGCGTCGTGCGGTCTGCGCCTCGGCGTTCAAACTGGCGCTCGACGATGACGTTTATCAGCTGTGTCACGTGATGTCGTTAACGGTAAGGAGAAACGCGGATTAGCGATCCCTCGCGTTTTCAGAATTTTTCGGGCGAGGGGGGGGGGCACTTCAGGCGTACTGCCGCGCACGTGCGCTGTGTTGTGGCGTGTATTTGGACGATCTCTTCCGCTCAAATAATCGAATTCAACTGCCACTCACCATGGAAATTTAAAACAACCCAATATAACGGTACTTGGACGATCCGGTACGAGGCTCATCATTACCTTTACCAGGTCGGTGTGGGAAATTATTGATAATGAATTTGATTGGGTTATTAGATGTGCCATGATAAATTTGAATGTGAAAGGTACACGATTTTGATTTAAACCAGTTCAGTACAGTACATTAATACTAATATGAAAAAAAAACATGATAAATGGAGCGGCGGTTTCAAGATTTTAACTCGATGTTAAAGGGCAGGCCGTATTTTGATGTCACCAATTGTGGTAAGGCAAGAGGAAATTTGTTTTGTCTCCCCGCGAGAGTATCTTTCGGGTGTTTTCAGAGAAAACAAGCACACAGAATTTTCTTTAAAAAAAAAAACAATCTGTTTGAAACTGTAAATCATGAAAATGAATGGTGACCATAGTCATACCTTTGAGACCATGTGGTGACTTAATGCATTACTATTGAGAAATATATCAAAAGTTGCCCCCGAGTCTGTCCACATGCTATCGTTTCTCATACTGAGGCAAACTTAGGGTCCGTGATAAATTTCTGTGTGCGATTTTCCACTGATTCAAACTAACAGCATTCCCTTTGAAACTCTGACCAGACGCAAAACAGAGAGACTTTACTTAGGGAGCCGTCATTATTTATGGCCTGGGGGTCGGAGGAATCTGAGGGGGGGGGTCACTCAAAAAATCGAAAGCCACAAGAGGGGGGTTGCTCAAAAGTGGAGAGCAAGAAGGGGGGCTACTCAATTTTGTTGATATGTACTGAAGCATTTAGTGAAGTTATGAATTAATACAACAATAATAGTAAAGAACAGCAATATGTATGCTTGAGATATGTATGTTCATACCCGGTATATGTACATACAAACACACACACATTATATATATATATATATATATATATATATATATATATATATATATATATATATCGTCTGCAGATCACAATAACGTGAAACACATAGTGTAATGAGATTTCAGTTTGTACTTGAAACCACCTGTATGTGTTTATATATATATATATATATATATATATATATATATATATATATATATATATATATATATATATATATATACAGGTGCTTTCAAGTAGAAACTAAAATCTCATTACACTATGTGTTTCACGTTATTGTGATCTTCAGACGAGAATGATCAGCTATTCGACGTGGCAAGCCTTATGTTAGAGGCTAGTACTGAGTACATTTTTCAGTATTTCAAGATTAAAGATTGATATACTTGCCTGATCATTCATGAGAAACGTCTGCTTTCTATATTCTACATTGTATAGGTTACCGATAGGGGAAAACGTGTAAAGCAAGCTAATTCTGATTCTATAAAGTTTAAAACCAGTGGAATGCCTTAACAACAAACCCATCTTTTATTGCAGGAAAATAATAATAAATAATAAATGTGAATAAATGTATGTCTGTCGCTATTTTTTCGTTTTCAAAAAATGTAATCTGCATTGAAATCAGTGAACTGGAATATAAGTTTTTGAATACTGTCTCAGATTTCCGTTCCTTTGAGGTTTTTTATACGAAAAAAATCTGAAAAAATACTCCCAAAGTGCCACCAAATAACACCATTTTAATCTCTATTTTCAAAAGCTCCAACGACAGGAGGGGGAACAACCCCCTCCTGACCTCCCCCGCGACCGCTTGCGTGGTCGCTTGTGGTGCTTTCACACCACATCTTCGCCCTCTTGTAAACAAAATCCTATGGAGAACACTGCATGTCATCAGAGCACTGGATACAGACCTGTACATCAGCCCCTGTCACAGCAATGGAACCTCTTTAATCAGGGCCTGTACAGGGCCTGTCACAGCAGCAATCCATTTTACTGTATAGATATTTAAATTTCCCAATTTTTTTTTGGGGGTCACTCAAAATTTCTGTAGCAGAGAGGGGGGTTTACTCAAACACGTCATGGTTGGCAGGGGGGGTTACTCGAAATTTTGGAGTTTCGAAAGCAATTCCTCCGACCCCCAGGCCGTAAATAATGATGGCTCCCTTTCTTTAATCTCTGTGTTCAACTACAGTGCCTTCATCACTTCAGTCCAAATGTTGAGAGACCATTGCATGATTTTGTAAATGCTTTCCATTTTACAGCAAACTAGATTACAGTGAACTTGATAAATGTAGATAGCCCCTCGAAATTTAAAGACTTGAAGTTTTGCTGAAACCTTTCGTACGGAAACTTTCCCTTTCGACGTGATGAATAAAAAATCAGAGGTCACCGTCCAAAATTTAGTACTACAAAAACAAAGTACCCAATATTTATCGACACTTGAAATTAAAAGTGGCCACCATCCCTGTGTTAACTCTACAGAAAAACTGAAGTTTAGATTTTCAAAAATTAATCCGATGAACGCCTTACTCACTCCAAGACCTTCAAAATGAGTCCAACAAGGGGCAGACCCAAAAAAGTACTGTAAAAATTTGAGAGTCGGAATATGTGTCCTCCAGGTGTCCATAATTGCGTTGATCACACTTGCACTAAAAAAGACTGCAACCAAAATGCATTATGCTATTGGTATGCGTGAGTGGTAACTACAAAGACAGGCCGTCGGAACCTGGCGACAAAAAGTGAAAGTCGTTTGTTGAGGGCGCTGTTACGTCAACGATTCAAAACGTGAAATTCGTGCTCGACAATTACTTTGTGGGGCAAAGTAATGCTACTGTCATGGCCCATTTGAAATATCTAAAGTAACATAAGTATGGATACGAGTATCTTGTTGGCGTAATGCTATTTAAGATGGAATGTGCCCGGGGACATATATTCGGGTTTTCAAACTTTGACATTAACTTTTTTTGGTTTATTACTTGCGGAGACTTATTTTGAGGTTTATGAAGTAAATAAAGTTTTCATGGGCTTCTAAATTGTGAATTCGAAAATTTAACCCCCCCCCCCCTGCCCCCTGTAGAGCTAACATAAGGCATTGTGCCCATTCTTTAATATTTCGGGAAATCCAGGATAATAAGTCTTGGCAGTTTCGGGGAGCTAACTACCTTAAATTCGGACAATATCTGAAAGATTGGACACATCGCAGGTATTCAGCAGAAAACACCGACTCACCCTATCTGTTCGAAATTTCTGCACTATATGCCGAAAAAATACTTTCAGAAAGAGTGGCTCCTTTCATCAGTTCATTTACAACGAGGACAACTTAACAATGAACATGTCGTCGTTTTTAATCATTCACAAGTGAATGCCAACTAAATGTTGGATTTAAGGCAATTCCCGCCTACTGAATGAAAGCTCCAAACTTTTGCTCAAACTTTTCTCAAAGCATCTTTACACAATACTCTTCATAATCAGGAATGAAATCAGTAGTCACGGTGCAAATTCGGTACATCGAGAAAAAGCCTTCCAAAATGCATCGCTATTTTACATAAAATGTCTGCTATTCCTTATGTAAAATATGGGCCGGTACGTGTAAAAGTAAGTTTGCCAAGTTCATAGAACAAGACAGTGAATTTTGTTCCACATTCTTCAAAATGAGTCAACATGAGCAGGCAAGCAAAATATTGTAAAATGTTGTAGTTCCAATATCTCCTCCACCCTGGAGCAGTCTACCTTAGACTGTGACTCGCTGTCAACATTGAGAGACCAAACCATCGTACGACAGAGAGGCGTCTTTAACAGTGTCATTTAATGTTTTAGCGTGGCCGCGACATGAATCCTCGCTGACGAGCCTGGTTTCTAATACCCCATATACCTTTGTTCTTTGTCCGTGTCACTATGAAGAAAACTTACAAAAGCTTCAGACGGGTTTTTTGAAAGTTTAAAATGTCAATGGTGTTTTCGATTTTTTACACTACAATAACTACGTCTGGATAGTAGTACACAGTCCCTCCCTGATGGAGGGACTGTGAGTAGTACTTAACATTAAACTAAATTTACCAAGCACACAATTGCAGGACATAAGAAAGATACGAAAACTATCCTCCTGTTTAAGTTAGTATGCGTCTCGAAAGTGAAAAACTTAAACTTTTGCTCAAACTTTCTCAAATGAAACCTTCAAATCTTCTCTTACCAAAGCAGGAATAAAAATTAGGGGTCACCATACAAAATGAAAACCAGAGAGACAAATTACCTAAGATTTCCCGATATTTGAAATTCAAAATGGCCCCATCCCTGTGTTAACTTTATGGGAAAAAATAAAATTTTCGAAAAATTAGGACGGGTTTCTTTCATCAAGAGCTTTAAAATGAGCCCAACATGTGGTAGATCAGAAGAGAATCCAGAATTTCTGTCTCCGAGGTGCATTCTACCTTAGCTATGATCAGAGGCATTGGGAAATCGACCTGGAAGGCAAAAGGGGAGGCCATACAGAAAAGTGGGAGTACAAAGTCCCCGGCACAATATATTCCCTTAAATCCTCGATCTCACAATGTCACTTGCTCTGATGCAACTGGGAAAAGTAGCCAACTGACGCATCTGCAATGTTCAAGAGGTGTATGACATAATTCACAAGCAGATCACTGGGAAAGGGCCTTGAGTGAGTTGAATAACTAGCGAAACACCTAAAGCAGAACGGGAAAAAGATATAAGAATCAGCCGACAGTCATTCTGTACTAAAGATATCTTTTATTGTTATCGACAAGGCTAAAACTAATACTATCTCCACGTAGTAATACAATACTCAATACTGGGGGAAAAAAACACTGACAACAAATGCCGAATACACAGATACAATCCAAGCTAAAAATCTCTTCTTTCGAAAATTGTTTTATAATCACTAAAAATAAGAACAACAGTGTGAGATGAATACAAAACACACCCCTACCACTAGTCGGTTGATTGGGTATTAGATAAACATTCTCTTCAGAAGAAACTCACTTTAAACAGAATACGTCTGCAACACTTTTCAATTTAATGTTCAACAATTTGGCTATTTACTTCTTTAAAACAGAGTTCAACCAAGTTTATCCATTCTGTGTATAGTACATAGCTGTGCATTTGCATATCTAAATATATGCAAATGATCATATGCAAATAACTGATTATATATTCAAATAATTCATATTGACTAAAACAGGATATTTACTCCATGACTACCCCACGGGAAGTTTACTTTTTGGTAGGTAATGCTTGGCACACATTTATTTTGAAGAGGGGCTGGTACATCAGGTTTAGCCTCCCCTGCTTGTAGAAACCTTTCCAGTGAACTCTTAGTTGTGAAGTAATCACGTGTTACAAATGTACGGCTAAAACAATGTATTGTTGAGCACATTTCATAAAGATCACAACAACTGAAGTTGTACATATCATGTGACACCGTAACATGCAATGCAGGTTTCTACAAATGCTTGGAAGGACAACGTATGAACAATTCAAAACAATATTAATTATTCATGAGGAAAAATGATACATAAATTATGACTCAACAACATAACTTTCACGTCATCGTTTTCGGTAGAGAAGCAGCGTATGGAATATACAGAGTATGAGCATAGCCGTAACGCTTCATCAGCAGAAGTTATTGTCATGGTTACAAAGAAAAGTGAAGCTGAACTGTAAAAACATAAACTATTTACTTGTATTCATATAGCTGTTTACAGCGGGTGGTGTCTACATGTGTTGCATTCAGCGTCAGTGAAAATGTCAATTGACAATAATTTGTATTGTTCATAACCTGCAAGTATGTGGATTTCAAACAGAATGAAGATGCCTGAAATCACAGAATAGTGAAATTAAATCCCTTAATAATTAATGCTTTCACAGTGTCTGGGTTGCATTTCATTGCAAATTATCATGTTACGTCACATCTGGAAAAGGTGCTCAATGTTTCCTTGATTGACAAAGTCATACCATGGAGGTCTTTTGGTACCTCCATGGTCACACAAAGTTACCATTACAATGATTATGAGGAACGGGAAAAAAACTATAAACCTTAAGCTTCTTTGCTTAGATAAACAAAGTCAAAGGTCATAGAAAGTTCAATGAAGATACTTCACAATCGCTTTGTCATATCTGATTTGTCAGGGAATGGCTTGGTGTGATTATTTGCATTTGATAGTGAGAAACCCACACATCTACATGAATTAACTATACAGATCAAAAAAAAAACCTCATTTTCAAGGCTACTATTTAAAACGAACGAATTTGTATACTGTGTGAGAGAAATGAGATTGAAAATGAGTATCATTTTGTCCTACTTTGCCCCTTTTTTGACAACATAAGAAGTAAATACATTCCACCGTTTTACTTGAATCCACCATCTGAAAGAAAATTTTATCTTTAATGTCTTCAGAGGACAATTCTACACTACAGCGTTTAGCAGCATTTGTATTTCATGCGATGACATTAAGAAAAGAGATATATGATAGCTAAATTATTAAGTATTTTGTCAGATTGCTTTTCCTGTCAGTTTTTGTAAAGTTTATTTATTGTGAAGTGTATTGGGCCGATGGCCTAGAATCACAAAATAAAGACCACCAACTATACAGATACAAAAATGATTTAACAACAATCATTTTACAATTATATGGTTCAGTCGACTTATCTACAGGGTTACAGAAGAGCCAGATGAACACGACACACAGAAAATAGCTTCTGAAAACAATGTGCTGTGCACCAGTTAGATCATCGATGTTTTGAGCACACACAAGATTTGCTGACTAATTTTTGGAGCGAGTCTCTGCAACGATGCTACTATAGAGAAAACCGCGTAAACATAATTTTACGGTTGTCATTAATTGTGAGAAGGTAAAAAACACAAGCAGCTCTCAGTTCAAGTCCTGTACAAAGTTCCACTCTTTCTTTGGACAAATCGCATAAACTATCGCATAACGCCTTCACAAAAACTGTTACAATCAGGATGGCTTTGTTGTGGCAAAACGTTTACAGCGAAAGTTGCAGGTTGTGGAAAATGCCACCTGTCTATTAAGAACATCCCCTTCACCGCAATGGTTTAGCCTAAACCACTGTTTTTAATGGTGGATGTGGACCTGTTTACTGTGTAATGGGGTAAAAAGTAAAACAACACTTGCAGATACTCAGGTTGTCCTTGAAAGGAAGGCATCACAGAACCTTCAAGGTAGTATGCACCTGGAAATTGAAAGACTGATTTACTCAAACTTTCCATACAGAACCTTTAAAGGTATACTGTCACTTGTTCAAATTTTGCCACAGTTACCATGGAAAGAGAAAATCTAACCAATCAAAGATTTTAAGCGGGTGGCCACTTTTTTAAAACAGCGCCCTCAAATGGGCATTTTGAATACCAATGGGCATATTTAGATAACATGTGACTGTATACCTTTAAACCATTTCCCTTTTGAAATCAAGAATCACAACCAGGGGTCACTGCAAAAGTTGACAGCAGAGAAACAAATTACACAATATTAATGGCCTTTGATATTCAAAATGGCTGCTAACACTGTGTCAAATCTAAGGGAAAATTGAATTTTCAGTTCACAACAATAAGCCAGTGAAAACATTATGTACTCCATGAGCTTCAAAATGAGCCCTCACAGGCAGCAGACCAAATTAAGTATGGTAAAAGTTTGACAGTCGGAATATCAGTCCCGAAGGTGCATTCTACCTTAATACAGAGTAAAAAGTCTAAATTCTTTCACCAACATCATTATTAGCCTTCAGACCCCAGGGGTTGGTTTCAACTCACAAGTTCCATCGGTGTGGATCAGTCCATTATCACTATGTTGGAGGGGGAGGCAGCAGCAAAAGGAATGAGAAAGTGAACACAATATTACAAATTTATAAGCATACACGACAGATCAAAAAGCCTTGACTGAAAGTACACTTGATTCTAAGGTACCCTTCATTGCACATTTTGACCATCCTAAGAGATCTGTTTCTGTAAAATGTACATGAAAGAAACGCTGCAAATTAATTAAAACCAATATGGAAGCTTGGTCTCAGTATTTCCAACATGTGCCTTGAAATTTATAGCAAAACTTTCTATTTTAGGAAGATAGGTTTTAAAATGTCATATAGTACATACACAGGAGTGTAAGTGTTGCGATTGACCGGGAATAAAGTGGAATACTTTATCATGCTGGCAGCACAGGAAAAATAATATTGCAATTTATAATTTTCATATTAGCACCAACGACATTTTCAAGCATATGTGGACATCATGCATCTATCATGGTCATTATCTCCCTTCTTTTACGAAATCCACCACCACCCTGTGGTACAGGCCTTTTTTTTCAAAACGGTGACTGGATTCACACACAGGGAGATGGGGGTGCTTGGCTTGAAGGAACACACACTTGCTTCAGCTACGGCAGTGTGGACCACATATTGAAAGTAGCTGCTTGTGAAAATGTTTACAAGAGGGGAAGGAAAAATGGCACCCTGAGATGGGGGGGGGGAAGGAGGGGGAAGGCAAGAACAACAGCTGTTGGTTATCCTCTTGTTGGCATCCCCCATGAAAGGCAGTCCCTGTGATCAAATCTTGGTTTAATTATCCACAGGACCTGTGAGCAAGAAATTATGTCATATTGACTGGCAGCAGCCTAGGCATTGTCACTGACAACATGGGCTCCACATATGGCCACCGTAGTTGAAACATTACATACAACACACCACTTTCGGTGGGTCACACAGTACAAAAATTCGATTCACATTGTTATATTCATCATACTTCTTAATTAAAAAAAATAAAGCTCTGTCAGGCAATATATAAGTTCTCTAATCAGCCTGAAAAACAAATTCTAGCAGAAAGAAACCGAGATTAAACTCTCTATGCACGAATGATAACAGCAGGAATGGCTAAAGTTGTCAAGGCAGACCATAGAAATTCTACCAACACAGCAATGAAGAACGCTGGAGTTAAACTGTACCTAGGGGGTACAGTTGTATTTAATTACTAGGAAAGGCACCCTAGGTTGAGCAGTTTGTGATCATCGGAACAAACTAGTCCAGTTATTCTTCAAGTGCTGTGCAGTAGGATGAACTAAACATATAGTGTATTAATGAAGTTCACAAATCAATCCACAGTCAACAGATAAAATTAACACAGAATTTGTTTTCAACACTGTATTCTTGAAAGTACCTCACACTACAGGAAATGTCAAAATTGGGCAAGGCAACTTACAGTGAGGCAAATTTTTTCTCTAGCTCTGGGACCAAACAGCTTCTCTCCAAATGAGTAACATTTTTCTAATAAAAATCAACATTTTGACACTTTCAGGGCAAGAAAATTTCAATATTTTGTATACTCCACTCAGTGAGATTAAAGGTGTGTTTTTGTCAGGGGTTTTCACTCCTATTTCAAATTTCGACATTTAAACAGACTTCAAAAATACAAATCTGATAGCAATGAGGCCCCCTGATGATGGCTATCTTCCATTGTTTGCATGAGTTTTTCTCGGTTGTTATTGTTCACAGTTGCATTCTGGTCCAAACCAAATTCAATGCAGTCTACACATGCACAGGCTGGGTTGACAAACTGAATACTGTGTATTTCAACATGCTTTTGGGGAGTAGAACAAGACACTGTAGTTGATACACAAAACATACATAGCGAAAACAATACCAAAAGCTACACTGCACCGTTTGTTTAGGGTACTGGACTGTCAAGGCAAAGCACCACAGCAGAGTTTATACACTCAAAGTCACTTAAAATTCAACCACTTTCCACAACTTTTTCAGTGAATTCCAGGAACTCAATGGGATCAAAATTTTCTTTTCCATGTACCGGTATCGTGTTTATGATATATCATCGTACACATCAATTTTATGATATCACAACTGATCATCTTGTGATTTTTCAAAAATTGCGGACAGCTTATAAACACCAGTCAATATGACTTTTCATAGAATTTAAAATTCAAGGACTTTCAAGCCGCCAGTTTTTGTTGAGAATTTTCTTTCTAAAGATAATAACATCATTGAAGCCCTGATATTCATGAAGATGTTCTCGCACCAGCACACTCGGAGTCAAGCAGCGAAATCTGACTGTCTTCAAACTGCCCACTTTAGTGAATCGTGCAACTGGTAACGCACACAAGAAAGCCTGAACTTGAGAATGGCCACTGGTACAGTTGCTGCTTTCCGCGGGCCGATGGTTTGAACAGCCCCCAACTGACTGAACAAATTAACCCTCCTAACTCAGAAATGACAGAAACTAAAAAAAATCCAAGCATCGCAAAATTAAAATGCCCAGATGAAAGTGAGCAGGGTTTTCCACTAGGGGAATTGAGGGGTGCCCCTTCCCATCCCCCCACTCCCCACCCCACTATTCAAGCAACCTAGTCATATGCAAATTACCATAAAAAGCATACATTTTCACAACATAAGAATATGCAATTTGTATTGTTATGTAAATTGACCAATCCAGCATTATTTCAAAGCTGTGGAGAACATGGATAAGTAGTTCATGTTATTGCCCTTCAGGCGTCAACAGAAAAAATTCTTGTCAAATCTACTTATTTTGCCAAAGCAATTTTAATAGCTTATAAAGAATCCAATTGGGCTAAGATAAAATCAACACATGCACAGGACTGCTTGTCTGTGCCCAGTCTTTTATCATTTCATGATTAAATTTTCACACCGCCTTATCTAAAAGTAAACAAATATTTGTTTAGATAAATGCCAAATACTGTCAAATTGCTACCGGCAATCTGGGTACAGCAGCAACGTAGCATCCGATGGAGGAGACAGTTGTTGTGAACTTTCGTCACGGGTGTTTCAGATGATTTTAGAAAGAGGAGTGTTTTTACAAACATATACCGGGTATTATATGTTGACGGCCCAAGAGGAGTTGATACCAGCATAGCTGTAATTTTTCGTTCTAATATGGGACTGATCACACCATAAAATACATGAAATGGCACATGTGCAAAACAAATATCCCCTTTTGGAAATAGATTTATGGTGGGTAGTGTGTGATCAACTTGTGCGAACGCTCATAAAGGGGTCTGAAATGTGTTCAATTTTTAGCTTAATTTTTGCCTTTTCATCACGTAGACTGTATGAGTCTTGCCTCACTTCATAAATGAGGTGAACTCTCATCTCCAATTCCAAGGGAATTTTTGAACACACTTTGGACTGCTTCATGGTACGCAATAAATGTTTGAAACTGTGAATTCATCTCGGGTACCTGTAGCTTTTTGGCATGGTTTCAAAGTTGTTGTTTGTTAGATGAAATTTGTTGTGTGCTCCAAAAATCATATGAAAATGTCCTTTTTATCAATTTGTTGCTGCATCCTGTGTGTACGTACTTGTGTGTCCAATGTTGTTGATGACAACCTCATGCTAGTCTGTGACTAGAACTCATTTGCCTACAACAACATTGCATAGAGCACATAAGCCTTTTCCTGCCAGACGGCATCTCTTCCCCCATCAGCCAAGTCAGTAAAAAACGGTATTGAGCCAAAACATGACGTATTTTCACCCACTTGGCTTGGTCTGTTATAGCATCTTTAGTCCAAAAAAATCAAGTTTACAGTAATTATGTTTTCAACAGCTTTCAAATGTAGAGTATTATGTTTAAATACACCATATGGAATATGTTGTGTTTCATTTATTGTAACCATCTTGACCTGATTGTGAAATATTGACTTGGCAGGAAAAGGGTTAACCCTTTCACCCCCAGTTCCCTGTGTACAGGTCCAACTTTACCATAGAAAACAATGGATTTGGGACAAACCATAGTGGTGAAAGGGTTAAAGGACCTGCAGCTATAACTTTTGATTTTTTTTCCCAATTTTTGTTTACGATGTCAACTACAGTTTCTTGATCTACTTTCCACAGCATGTCGAAACACTTTTAATCCACACAGCGTCTTCATGTGTAAAATGCACTGTTGTTGTTTACATTTGAATTCTAGTCCAGACCAGAATTCACTTGTCAACAATAACAATGCAGTCTATACATGTACAGGCTGAGTTGACAAACTGAATACTGTGTATCTGAACATGCTTTGGGGAGTAAACAAGAAACCGGAGACAACAATAAAAAAAACAACAATAGTAAAACAAACCATCAAAAGTTTCCACCATGGTTTGCCCCAAATCCATTGTTTTCTATGGTAAAGTTGGACCTGTATACAGGGAACTGGGGGTGAAAGGGTCAAAAGTTACTACAGACACTTGAATGTGATGTCAATTTGTGTTTGCAGAGCTAATACATACTATGTCAACATAGTCTATGAACAACATGAATAAAATTTACTTTTCTATTGGAAAAAATAATGAAAATATGACCAAAAGTTACAGCTATTGCTCCTTCAAGCTGTTCCATCAAATTTTGTCATTAATTTGAAAATCATAAAGTGTTGGTACGTTGCTGGGGGTGGGAGCCATCTGTACAACACGTGGCCTTTGTACAGTTGACACACAGCAAAATAAATTCTCAATATCGATAATGGAGCTAGAATTCTTGATTTTCAACAATGGGTCTCATGCGTTCTACACCCTCTGAGTTTTCAAAAATAAAATCCTTTCTTTAGCAAGAACGGGAAAGTATTTGAAAGCATAAAATAATTCATACAGAGCACTTGCAAGGCAAAATCCAAAACCAGGCACAATTTTCACAAAATGAGTCCTAGAGAACTCAGTTTTCTAAACTTGGAATCTGGTAGGGTAATGGCTTGAGAAATGTTTGGGATTAAAATACAGAACTACCTCTGGCTAAAGTTGTTTTCAAGACATTTTCTCTTTAATTTTGGAAACATAACATATTTTCTTACATTTAGAAACTGAAGGCAGTACAGTGAAAATGATCTTACTAAGCTAAGCAAACTACCACAGCCATGAAAAATTCACCTCTTCATTACTTTCCTCTGCAAAGCTAAGTGGCCTTTATGCTAATGAGACAATAGATTATCCGGATACATAGATGAAGTGGTATCTCTAACTCACTTGCAAAAAATATCACAAGTTCTAGGGTTGGTGTATTTTCAAAGCCAGGAGTGAAGACATACATTTTTCGAGCAGAACTATTTCTTTCATAAGGAGAGCTTAACAATGCAAAATAAAAAATTATTTTGAAACACTGCTGAAAAAAGGATATTTTAGAACAGTCTCAGTCAAAAAAAACAACAACTCGGTCTAAAACCATTTTTGCAGAATTTACGTTGTAAAATATTTTGACAAAATAGATATCATTTTGGCATGAGATGTGTATATAATATTGTTTAGCAATACAGGACACAATACATGGAAAATGGAAAAATTTTTCACCACACTACAGAGGCTACAATGGTAAATTTTTACATGTATTAATGATTTTGTGGCAATCTCTCAGAAAGTGGTAACGCTTGTAAAAAATATATGGCACACAAAGAAAGTACAGCTAATCATAATCTCTGAAGTCACTTTGTGGCCGAATGATAGTTCCATGGCGATACAAGAAATTGATTTACCATGGCAATAATTTCAGCCCCGAAAACAAATATCATGTGAATTCCTCCTTTACAGTTGAACTGTCGGTATTAATCACATGTGACAAAGTTTACAGCCCATGATAGTTCATGATCAGTATCAATGGGATGGGAGAGCCATATTAAAGAATGAAAGTTTTGAAATACATCTCCTTTTGAACTTTTTTTGTGCAGGTAACCCCATTTTGTAAACTCATCAGATACCTATAATTTGCAAGACAGGAACAAAACCATAGATTTTGACAGTTCACACATTTGTTGGTTTGTTAACACTTTTCTCATGGACTTCCATTTCCCTAATGCACCTAGGTCAAAGGTCAAGTGAGTTCTATGTTTGGAGGACTATATATGTAGCATATTTCTTGTCTTACATGGACTCTGAAGTCATAGTTATGACACATTACACACTTCAAATTTTGACTAAATTTACCAAAACCCTGTCTCAACCGATAATATCACTTTCAGAAAACACACTTCCAAATACCCTGTCCGTCTTTTCAACCCTTACACAATAAAGTGTGTAAAATGAACAATTTTTTTTTTACTTGACTTCAATGTCACTTTTGTTCACAACATCTACATGTCGGACATGTTCCTCCAAAATGCAGCCATGTGTGGAAATTTTTATTCCAACCTCAGATGCCGGCGAAATTTCAAGTCACCGTTTAGACTCTTTTATGAGAAAGAAATCTCAAGCCCTGTCATCAAAACACGGTAGAGTACTGTAGTACAGCAAATGAGAAATTGCCACAAAACCTATGAAGTAACACAACTGACCGTCTGGTGAAAACGTTTCCATTTTTCTCCTAACTTTCGTATATATTTTGCTACACAGAGATTTACTTTTCAAGTATGGTTTTGGAACTATTAACAAAGAAGACATGACTGTTCATGAGGGTTAAATTTTTTTCAGCAAACAACAATACATGTATAAAGGTTGAATGAGTAAAAAACAGAGACCAGTCAGCACATACAAGGCATTTGATAGCTTGCAAATAAACAATTCAAATTTTTTTTGTAAATTTTAAAACTAAAACATTGGCAAATTAAGCACACAGGCATCTCTGCAAAAAATGCTACACACTAGAAGATATAAATGTCGTATTTTCCACATATGAAACATTTAAAAGGACAAGTACTGTACGGCCAAAATACTTTCTAACAGCTTTCAGAGTACTTTCGACTTGAAAAAATTCATTCACTTCTTTCTGAAACAAAAAATTTCTAAGAAACAAGATGCCATCTGCCCTAGTCTCATTTATGCAAGACTTGAAGTTACATCTACAAGGTTACTGAAGCATGGAGCTTATAGAAAAGTACTTGACTCAAGTGTTAATTGAATGATGGGAGAAGGATTTGAAACCAGGCATATAGGGCAAATATAAGCTGACGACAACATGCACTGTTTTATACCTGGTTTTGTGCGCAATGCTTACACAGTGCCTAGCTGTATTTGTTAGGATATAGCTGGGAAGTAAAAAAAAATCTGGCAAAAATCTGCAGCAAGCAAGCACAACAGGTAACCTCCAGTATCTTACAGAGTTAACAATCTGTAATGCCAAGACATGCAGAAATGAGTTTAGGGCTGGGGGAGGGCACACAGCAACTAGAACAGCGTTAGTGAGTCTAAAACGCACAACAGGGTGAAACAGCAGCGGAACAATTGAACAACAGTGTTTGTTTACTTTGAAATCCAGTATAGAGTATGAGTAATTGAATTAACAATACAAATGGAATGAGAATTCTCTAGATTTTTGAAAAAACACACCAAGATACAATCTAGGAAAAATTGGGAATAAAACTGTCAATATATTCCATTTTCTGTTTCAGAAAATTAAAAAGATTCTAGTTATTCTACATACAACATCTGAGTGAAAAATAGTTGTTGATTATTAGGCAGTACTCGGGGCTGTTCCATCCACCGCTGCATCTCCCTCCCCTTTCTTTTCTACATCATTTACACTGACAGATTTGATTTCAGCTGCTGCTTCCGCTTTCTGAGATGTTGGTTGTGATTGGGTGGCTTCACCTGCTTTGTCACACTGTGATTGGTCAGCTTCGCCGTTGCTGTTCTTTGATTGGTCGGGCTGAGCGGCGACATCATTTGTCTCCGACTGACTTGACGATTCCGCAGGCGGCTCCACCTTTCCGTTTGAAGTTCCGGTGCTGCTGTCTACTGCGGTTTCTGGCTCAGGCTGGAAACGAAAGGCAAGAAACTTCATTTCACAGATCGCTTACATCCTCAGACCCAAATTTGTCTCATGTCCCTCTTTCTTTTGGTGGCAATTCAAGTCACTATAAACATGGGATCACAATAGTGAGATTTGGAGTGATGAACTTTCCCTCACTAGCTAAACCAAACTAAAACATGGTCTCATGGTAAGGCCATGGTAATTAAATGATTTGTTTTGTGTCCACTAAAAATTACGAAAGCTGAAACAGAAAAATTAAACTTGATTGTTTCCATGTAATATGAGTGCAATTCAAGATTCAAAGCACAACCTTCTCTATTACCTTTATAACTTACACTACAGGTGACATTCGGCAAGCATGCCGACATGTCAATTCCATTTTACAAAATTTGTAAACATCAATTGGTGGGCATAAAAGCTACATGGTAAAGTCCTATTCAGATTTACCGTATTGTTTTTTTCATGAAGACCTCTAAACACTTGCGCACGTGGGGACGCAAAATTAAGAATTTAATTACTTCGGCCTAAATGTACACAGACTGTACCAAAGGAAAGGCACAAATCTGTAATTTGGAGGTATAGAAACAACTTATGGACAGTCAATACAATTTCCACACAATTTCAACTCATTCCATCGCAATTACTGTTACATTCAGACTCCCTTTGACAGGGTCTGTTCTTGAATTGACACCGATTTTCACACAAGCTACTTTAGTGCAAAAAGTTCATTATCTAAATCATGAAACTTTTCTTGACACCATCAGCTCAGACATACTCGGTGTACATTTTGACACAATACTTCAAGCAGACCATTAAAACGTGCCACGTGCACATTGGTCACTGTCGGTGCCATATGCACATGTACATGTATGCACATGTTGTGTCGGAATTTTTGTGTTTCACATCACAATATCATTCCTACCAGTCAGATCATACTGTTATGAAATGAACTTGAATGGCAATTTTGCCTTTACTACGATATACATATATTCAATCAATACACCGATCCCAATGTCAGTGCCATATGCAAATGTTGTGTCGGAATTTTCTGCTTCACAATCTAATTCCCTCCAGTCAGATCACACTGTTATGAAATTTAACATTGAAGCATTACACCAATCCCGACGACAGTCATACTGCCAGATTTTTCCAGTTCACGACGTTTATGCCAGAGCGTTAGACAGTTTAATATGCAGTGAACTGGTCATACAGCACTGAGTGGTATACCCACAGCTGAGGTGGTTCATTGCCATTACTCATATATCACAGCAATATATTGAAATTCTAGTATACAACATTAAAAAAAAGGAATTTTCTCTGCCTGAGAGCTTGAGTGTGTTCCAACTATGGTACATCATAAATGTAGCACTGTTATTTTCATGTCTCGACCAATCAGATTGCTGTATTTTCACCAGTGATAAAATGGAATCAAGTTGTGATTGAAAATATGGGTCAGGTGGACCCTGGTTAAGACAGAAATAGGACTAGTATGTAAAAGTGTCTTGAGAATTGTCCAAGTGAAGCCTAACAGCAAGTTGCTGGTCAAGTGACAAAAAAATGAAAAACCTGAAACAAGTCTTCATTTCATCTTGTTCTTTTGTACTTAGAATAGTTTGACAAGGCACTGCTGGAAAGCCACATGACTTGTCTACTCATGGTACATGTAGATCTACATGTATAGAAGCAAACAGTGCACAAATGCAATTGACATTGACCTCTGTGTGATAAGAGACAGCACTGAAGGACATTAGGCAGTATGGTTATTGTCCTCCAGTGACAGACTTGACCCTCTGTACAAGGAGATTTGTAGTGAGAAGGATGGAAATCTGTATGGGGCACAGCTTAACTTGGATGAACAATTTTAGTTGTGTTTTCAAGAAAACAGTTATTCTCAATGCAGTTATGACTAGGAGGTACACGAATGTCAACCCAGAGGTGATTAGAATTGTAGATTAGAGACGTCCATCACTCCTGCAGAGTTTGGCTATATTGACTTGATAGGTGTTTCGTGAACAGAGTACAAATGTCCATTCAAAAATGGTTTGATGAATAAGAGTTCAAGTTTGAGACTTGTGCATCAGTCGTACAGATGGTGCCCTTGGAGCCTAGCCTAGTCATTAACATATAGTGGGCCAATTTACTTCAAAGGAAGCATGCCACTCGATGACAGATATTCGGACTGAAATTTTTCCAATACTTCATTCTGGTCCACCAGTTGTTGGGGCTTCCCTTGGAGTAGGAAAACTTTTCACTGCCTTAGTTTTTTGAAATCGAAAATTGCATTATTCCACTAGAGTTAATACAGGGATTGTGGCCATTTTGAATTTCACATATCGGTATATGTTAGGTGATTTGGTTCTCTAGGACCAAACTTTGCAATTTGGTCAGAGAATGGCTGCAAGTTTCACTGAGGAAAGTTTGAGCAAAAGTTTAAATCTTTCAATTTGAGGCCCATACTACATTGATAAGTATACAATAGTGTCTGAACATGTCTTCTGTAAGGTTAAGATACTCAGACCCACAGAATGCAACACTGTGGATTTACCAAACCACTGTCCCTGTGGCTAAAAAAGTCACAATGTGCTGCAGTTGAAATGATAATAAAAATTAACACTTCTCAAAGAAAGAAAAGGACCCAAGTGCCGGCAGTTTTAATTTTCTGTTCTTCTTGCTGGATAACAACACACAATATAATGTGGGACTTGTCAAATTCTTGTCTGTCAACATTTATGCTGATTATGCAAAAAATTAGGATTGTTTTTGCATGAATGATTAAAGCCCACGTGTGCCATTATGGATTGAAGTGACACAAACTCAAAAAGTGAAAAAATGGTCCATCATTAGAAATTTGTGAATGGTGTGTTTGTGTGGTGGTGTGGGGGGGAAGAGAAAATCTTGGAATGACCTCTAATGTCATTAAAAGTCCATTAAACTTTAAAGTGCCCGACAGGATTTCTAAAATAATAACATTCTATTCGATTAGTATCTCTGTTTCAGGGGCCTTTTTTTGTCATCATTAACACAAGGGTCATGCTATGCTTCTCTACTAGTTTTGACCAACTTGATCTGATAATGAAACATGAACTTTGAAGGATAATGGTTGAATATGGAAAATCTTACCACTTTCCTTTCCCAACTATTGTGGTTCCCATCACATGCTACAAACATAAGGGTTTAAGCCTTTTGCTACCATGGTTTGGCCAAAACCCACTGATATCAATTGTGATCAATGGTTCTCCACAACTTGGTAAAACATGGGGGCGACAATTAACAAAACAATGTAAATTTGCTTATTGTTTTGTAGTGAAAATATGTTCTTTTATACAGCATTAACATATGAATAGATTGTTCCAAAACAGGGTGGGTGACCCATCCCTAAAACCCCCTTGTGGCGAACCCTGTGATTTTTGGACATGTTTACTGGAAATTGACGTGAACAGGTTGAATTGAAATGTCCAAGTACATTGTGAAAAGAACATCCCCATTATGTTATGCTTGACTTCACAGGGATACATTGGATCACAGTGCATATGCTAATCACCTGTGTTGTCAAAACTTGTATCTTTCTTCAGAGTCTGTACCTGTGACTTTTGACTTTTTTTTTCACTCTATGTCTTTTATGAACTAGAGTTTCTTGTGCTACTCCGCAAAGCACGTTGAAATACAAAGTGTTGAGCTTGTCAACTCAACCAGTACATGTAAAGACTGCATTGTTATCGTTGACGAGTGAATTCTAATTTGGTGTGGAACTCAAATGTAAATAATAACAGTGCATTTAGATGCTGTATTGACAATCTAACTAACTGGTGTTTCAACGTGCTTTGGGGGCAGGACAAGAACTTGTTGCAGACATACAAAGCAAAAATTGTGAAAAAAATCATCAATTGTTACAGCTACTGATCCTTTAACCCTTTGAGAGTATATTTTGCTCATCAAAATTTAAGTCCAATATTTCGCAAATTTGAATGAATTTTTTGGGTTTTTTTATTTTTTAATTTTGGACCGAATGGACATCACATATCACTGGCTTCAGCTTTTAACCCTTTCACCCCCAGTTCCCTGTATACAGGTCCAACTTTACCATAGAAAACAATGGATTTGGGACAAACCATGGTGGTGAAAGGGTTAAGGGCAACAAAATTGACTTTGGTGCTCAAAGAGTTAAAAATTCAGTTTAACGGGCAAGCACTTGCCATAAAATGTGCTTGTACAATAAATTGTGTATTAGTCATGTATGAAAATAAATTTACTTGGTAAATGACCTTGGTTTTGTAAAAATCTGTAAAACTAAAATTATTTTCCTCTGAATATTCTTTGGTCAGTCTATTAATTGTTAAGTAATTTCTTTGTGTCTCCTGGAGATGAACAAAATCTACGGTTCTAGGGTGCGGGACCAAATTTTTTTTACCAAGGACCTCATTGCTTTGCAAGTTATGGTCCAAGTGAGCAGTGGCTTATGGGAAAGAATATTGAAACTCACGATCAAGGTGAGTATTGATAGCATGGCCACCACAAATATGTCTAGATTCATAGGACGTATTGTGATATTGATCCTTCCACCATCAGTTTCAATATTGATTCCCTCTCTATCGTACCAATAATTGCACTTCTAGCAATGTCAAATTTTCTTCTTTGACATACTGTCATTATATACTGTGTCCTTCAGAAAGCACACATGTGTGTATTGCATTAATATCACGGTAGGGGAGTAACTTCCACAGCTTTAAATTGCAGAACATTAGAAACAAGTAAATTACCCTTCATGACTACTTTTGGTTTTCTTCATTGAAAAAACATACTTTGTAGGGTATACTTTGTAATGACAAAGGCTTGTGGGTATCATCCATATTCATATATTCAGTTGTACTATTCACCAACTGTCCCTGCAGTAAGTTGTACACCACTCATATAAAGAGATAGTGTTGGCTTTTGTTTAATAACATGGTGGTCATGCATATCCACGGCCCACATGTTATTGGGTTCAAAAGCGTCAATACAAGTTTTCACAAGGAAATTTGGGAAAAGCCGTTCTGGTTTTTTTTAAGGCAAAGCAGAACATCTTTCGAGTGAAAAGCTTACAAAAGGGTGGATCACTGTCTGATATGATGCCCTAAGTGTTTCCCAACTAATTGTAATAAGTTAGCTATGCGTACTTTGTGGTTCATAGAGCACATTTAACATACATATGTAGACATGTAGTGATTTGTCTAATTGGCTTCATAACGTCTTTTTGTTACCAGCACCAATCTGGTACATTTTACTGTTTCCCAAGACACTATACCGGTATACTGGGCTATCCTTTTATAGATATCACAGCGATCACATTATTATGGGTCAGCATAAATAACACTTGGGGACCAGAATTATTTACCTATGCATCAAAATCTTAGTAAAAAACAGTTACACAGCCAGCATATTTTGTGACTGTGATAGACATACAATTTGTCTGTCTAGAGAGTATTTGATGTAGAACTCCTTGATTAATTTACACCCTTATTCTTCAATGTTCATCAGGGGCGATGTGTAATATGGGAAGATACAAATGAGTTGAAATCACTGGACTCTGTGAGTGGTTCTCTTTCTGACAAAGACAGAACAAAAACTAACAGACAGTCCGTGTATGCAGTCATTACTTTCGTGTGTGTGTTCATTTTCACCCTTTCACCACCGCACTTGGTCCAACACCACTGTGTTGAATGGTAGAGTTGAGTATAACATAAGTTGCGAAGGGGTGATAGGTTTGCATTAACATCAACATGTTACTTGAGATCCTTCTCACCGCATTTCCCTGTTGTACAGGTCCAACTTTCCCATGGAAAACAATGGAATTGGGCCAAACCATTGTGGTGAAAGGGTTTAAACAGACACACATGTCAATCTGTGCGACTGCCTGTATTCTAAATACCTAGGTAAATTCAAAGATTTGCACAAATTTAAAGACAATACCTGACAAAAGATGGTAAACACTCTCCAATCTTCTGAGAGGCATGTCTTTACTTCTTTGCTTACCTGTGGTGTTTCAGAGTCTGTCTTGGACTCAATCGGTGGTTCACTGACTTTGTCCTCTTCAGCTGCAGCGTTTGATGCCGGCGGCTCGTCCACCGTTGTCGACGGCGCACAATCTGTTGTTGTTTTGGACTCGGGTTCAGCTGCTGGCTCTGTGACTGCTTGGGCTTCTGAGGGTTCTGAGTCGGCCTCCTGTGCAACAGGTTCTGCCGGTGTCTCGGCCACCTCCTGCACGGCGGGCTCTTTTGGGGTTTCGTCAGGCTCGGCCGCGACAGGTGTTGCGACGGGCTCTGTTGGTTTTTTGTCCACCTCTGTCGTGGCTGGTTCTGCGGGCGCTGCTTCCTCAGCCTGCTCTTCCACCGCTGTTTGTTCTTTTTCCTCTGTGGCTTTTGTTTCCCCTGTTGACAAATCTTCGGGCTCACCTTCTTTGGTCTCTGAGATCGTCTGCGCATCTTCGCTGCTTTCTTTCATTTCCACGTCTTCTGTTTCCTTCTGAGTTGTTTCTGGAGTGTCGTCACTTTCCTTTTCTTTCACTTCTTCCGGCTCTGTCTTCTCTGCTGCAGAATCTTCCATATCCACATCTTCACTCTTGGCTTCGGGCTCTGCACTCGGCGTTTTCTTGCTCGGGGGCTCCTCGCTGGATACTTCGTCCTCTGCCTTTCTCTTCCGCGAGTCTTTCTTCTCTGGACTGCTCTCTTGTTCTGACTTCTGAGGTGAGCTGCTTTGTTCAGCTGGAGTTGTCTGTTCGTCCATTTCTTCGTCCTCCTCGCCTGAGTGTGTCGGGCTTGCAGCTGCTTCGTGGATCTTGCGTCCGCGACCGCGCCCTCGGCCCCTACCCCTGCCCCGTGGGCTCGGGGAAGCCTTGGCGGCGGCCCTACCGCCCCGGGCGCGCTTTTCGGGAGTCGGGCTGGCGGAGGAGAGCGTGGCACGCGTCACGCGAGCGGGAGATTGGGTGGTTTCTTGGGGGCTGGCGGCGATCCTCGCACTTCGTCGCCTCTCTCCAGTCGGAGTGCTAGACTGCCTTTTGCGAGGCATGTTTTGACCTGGAAGTAAAACAACAACCGACGCTTGAATGTTGGCCCTAAATGCTAGCTAGCTACACACATTGTTCAAAATGCAAACGGCATAATTTTCAAACCAGCTAAAATCACTATTCCGACACATTTTTGCAAAAGTGCGGCCGCAAAATCGATGAAGCGGAAACTTACCTCTATGAAAATGATATATAAGGTGACTCTAATACACAAAAGGCGTCCACTCTTCCGAGAATTGGGCTACAAATTTGTGAGTTGTATTCACTATAACACACGCCGCTGCAAGAGCATCGACAAATGATGCCTCGTTTTCATAAATTCAACTTCCGGTACACAAAATACGCCCTCTAGGTCGAATACTATTTGTTCTTTCTATTCATTCGTGCTGCATTGAGCGGGGGCATTGTAATCATTGAAAGAAGGCTTGTTTGGATAAAGGAAATCAAGTAATCGATTTCATTACAAACTTATCTTTATCATTTTAGAGTTACAATAGCTGCAATATTTTAGATTTATTTCAGAATTTCTTTTTTTGTCTTTTTTGGAAGAATAAGTCTATAATACTACTTTGCCTTATAAGTTGGCTGTGAACGTATGAAAATCAATTCAAATGCAGAATGCAGTGCAATGTTGTGCACAATTGACAACCGAAGTATCGTCCAGCTAATCAACTACATTGTACATACACAGAGCAAAGGCCAAAATATTTGCAAACAGATCAGTTTGAAAAAAAATACAGATTATGGAGATGTAAGAATGAATGGTACCCGTAACTTCAGAGACGTATTAAAGGCCAAATAAAAATGTGTATACCCAGTAAGCCGACCTACCCTATTTAGCCTATTTTTTTCAGATTTTAAAAGTTCCTGCACGATTTTACCAAATTATTACACATAGAACATAATTGCCATGATTTTCAGTCATTGAGAATACAACATATTGGCTTCTTTTGTGGTGGATCAAACTAAAATTGAAATAAACAAAAATCCCGTCTGACATACAATATTTGTTTATACCAGAGGACGAACTAAATTGGGTTCCCTTCACACCTTTCAGAGTACGAGAGATGCTTGGTAAGTCATGATTCATATCAAATTATAAAAATACTCTGAAAGTAGCCCACGTCTGTTCACATTGCACGTAAAATGTGACCCTCCAAATAGTGACACTCTTTTTCTATATGTAAAACATAGAACTTGCCCCGCTCCGAATTTAAAAGTTGGAAATGTTTGACCTCGATAAAACTGGTGACTCTGTTATGAATAAGAAATAACACGATTGAAACCAATTTGGGAGAATAGGATACCGTAGTAATGCTGGTTTAATCAGCAAATTTAAGTCGTCAGTTTTGAAACATGGGGAAGGAAAATGGGGATATCACAGACATAGACAAAGTCAGCCTGAGAAGCTGTAATCGACATTATAGTTTATCGAGTTACAAAGCACTCTGTGTCGATGTCTGACATAAGAAAAGCCTATAAACAGGAAACTATACGCGTGCCTTTTCTTTCAAGTCTGAACAATTTTCACTCGGGGTTTATCTTCATTCTCAATGACTGAAAATCATGGCAATTATGTTCTATGTGTAACTTTTTCAAGTTGCACATCTGCGAGGGCGCCTTTCACTGTTTTAGGGCCAATATCGTGTTGCATTATACCATATTGGACCTTCGCCTTTTCAAGTCCCTGGTATCGTATCCCGTTTAGTATCTCACCTACGATGCATTTCAGTCCGTTTGGAAATAAGCACTACAGAGTGATAGTGCATAGGCTTAGAGGAACAATAGTGTGACATTTGATAAGATTTTCGTTACTTTTATTCAAAACAGGTTCACTTTTTTGGTGTTGACTTTCGCCTCTTGGATTAAGAAAGAAGGCACGCCTAAATAAACCCCCTCCCTAACATATGTTTAAATATAAAAGCACGAGTGTTTCCAACACGACGCATCAATGTTATGGTTGACTTGTGAATTCTAATCCGGACTTAAGTTCAGTTGTCACAAATTACAGGCTGTATTGACAGGCATTTCATCATTTAATTTTTTGAGTGGTAAAACTTAAATTTCAAAATGTATTTTAGCAACGGAACTCAAAAATATGACGATAAATATGAACACGATTGGAACTATAATTCGGGATAGCTGGATCTGCTGATTTTTGAAACCACAGGACTGTCTGTGTGTAGTTTTCTTTCTGACAAAGAATTTATAACATCAATCTGTACACAGACCTATGCGCACACTGCTTGGCTCCGATGGAGGGACGCCACCAACGATCAATGTCGGAAATTTATATCAGAGCCAGCAATTCTCAAATCAAACTTTTAAACTGCATGCTACACAAATGAAGATTTTTTTTTTTTGAAGTGAGGGTTCTAAATATCACCGATCTACTTCGCAGTTTTTGTCAAGGAATCACAAATGAAGATTTTTTTTTTTTGAAGTGAGGGTTCTAAATATCACCGATCTACTTCGCAGTTTTTGTCAAGGAATCATTTTTTTATTTCTGTATTCATGCGCAGGAATTCTGGGATATGTTTTACAAATATTTATTTAAAGGTAGGGTTCTCTTAGTTTCCAAATACCTTCAACTATCTCCTGATAATTCGGTAACAGTATCTGTGTATGTTTAAAACGCAGAAGTGTTTACCTACATTTCAAAGATTTAGAGCACCGTTGAAACAAATACAGGATGTTGAGAAAAGTAATGGCAAGAGAGAAATTCATAACGCAAAATGGTCACCACTGAAAGACGTGTAATTTTGTGTTTCTCAAAGCTGATTACTATTTTACTTGTTTCGAATTGTTTTAATGCAACTAAATTGTATGTATATGCTTAGCTCTTCAGTGGTGTTTCTTTACTTTGTTTCGAAAACAAAAAATGATAATAGAGAATTACAATAAAAGGGTCAAAATGTCAAATAAGAGAACTCGCAATCGATAATTTGACTTCTGTTCACGAGTGGGATCACTTTGATCAACAAGGCCCTGGAACATGAATTTAATGGGATCTAAAGTCTCAAAGGCAAAGCCGTAAAAATCGTTTATTTTGTGAAATTTGTGAAGAGATTTGACAAGCTTCAAGTTTCTCTGAAACAACATAATCTCGCCTAGTTGTGCATGCTGTAAATTTTGCATTTACTTCGGTATAATTAATTTAACAGTGGTTGTGACGATGATAATCGATTTTAGGGTGGTATTTTGGTAGTAAGCGGGTCAGTGACTAGCTTTTGTATTCCCCAGATGGGTTGAAAATATTAGCTTCTCATTACCACCTCTGTGACGGTGATTATCAGGCCATCCGAGTGACTGCTGTTTTTTTCTTTTGTTTTGTTTTTTAATTTATTTCAACATAAGCTTAGTTGGAAACAAAACAAATCTACATAACCGTTATGAATGCATTAATATTACAATGCGTCTTGTCTGAAAAAACAAATAATTAGCTGTTTAATTTTTTTTTAATTATTTTATTGCAGTCATCAAAAAGAAAGAAAATACATTATACTTCACTATTCACTGGATTACAAATATTACGGTTCACAGATAAAGAAAAGGTGAAAATTAAGATTCTTCCAATATTTGTAACATGTCTCCCCACTTCTTAATATGTTTGTCGAGTTTACTCTTTCGAATAGCAATGTAACGTTCAGTTTTTTGTATGTTGAAATAAAGACTTAAAATTAACAAATTTTGGTGTTTTCTCTTCACATCTACTAATGTAAATATATCTCTTGGCAACTAATAAAACAAAATTTAAACAGCTCTGGTAATGTGGGATCTCCTAACAAAATCACTCTGGCTGAGACAATATTCGTACAGTGAAAATATATTCCCCAGGTCTGGAAAAGAGTAGACCAAAATTTCTTAGTTACCTCACACTCATAAAACAAATGTATAACAGTTTCAATATCACTCCGACAAAAGGTACAATTTGAGGTAGGTACTTTAGATGGAATTATTTTATGCAATCTTCTGTTTGTCATAAGAATGTTATGGGTCAATTTCCATTGGAAGCTTCTAAGCTTAACATCAAGTGTGATTCTAAAAGGCAATTGATATATTTCTTTCCTTTCAACAGAAGTACCTAATATGATCATAATAGAGCTGCGATGTTGGAACCTTAAAAAAATTAGAAATAATACTTGGAGTAACAATTTTTGTTTTACACTGAAGCAAACTTAAGGAAATATCTAAAAAATTAATATTGTAATCATTTTCATTCATATCATCAGCTTAAATCTAGATATGTCAGTATGTTTTTTCCACTCTTTTGGTAGCGAATGGATAATACCACACCATTTCAAAAAGGAATATTGTGGAAATCTGTTCCCAAAAGTATTCCAATGCAAAATATTGCCTTCATTATCAAAGAGTTGACCTACGTAAAAAGTCCAGCATCATAAAATTCTTTATAAAACAAAGATTTACCATTTATCCAAATGTGTTGGTTATTCCATATTCACTGATTCAAGAAATATTTACCTGACTCAGTCTCCTTAGTAAATTCTCTCCATGTTGTAAGCAAACCCTTTTCAAAATCTGACAAAGAGACAGGCAATGAGTTAATATTAAAATTACATGTCGAAAGCACTCTGATATCACCTAGTTTTTAATTTCTCTTTCAAGAAAAATTTCCAAGGATGCGAAAAATAATTGTCAAAAAACGACGGAGCCAGTTTATCCTCTGAGCTTTGTAGATTGCAAAAATATCTGGCATTCCCAAACCACCTTGATTTATACTACCAACCGCCGTCTTACGTGCAACTTTGTCAGGTCCATTCCATAAAAAGGAGAACAACAAACTTTGAATTCGTTTTAAACTATCAATATTAGGTTCAGAAAGGTTAAGAACATAAAGAAAGCGTGAAATGCCAAGAATTTAATAATTTGAACCTTTCCCAACAGTGAAATATGACTATTTTTCCAAAACTTCAAACATTTCTGTAAACTTTCCATGGGTTTGGCGAAATTTAAACTTCTGAGGCTTTCTTATCATAAGAAATAAATATACCCACAACTTTAATGGGCCTGTTGGCCATATCACATCAACAGGTTTATCAGTACGTCCCCGCCATTTACCTAACCAAAGAGCTTCACATTTCTCCTTATTTACAGATAAACCAGAATTGAGTGAAATTCTTCAAGAAGTTTAAATAAGCAACGGACTGAAGTGATTATCTTTAAAAACACATGTTAAATCATCTGCATAAGAAGCATTCTTTAGCTCTGTCCCATCAAATTTTATCCCCCTAATATCTGGATTAGAACGCAAACTTACAAGAAAAATTTCCAAAGCAAGGATAAATAATAATGGTGAAATAGGATCACCCTGTCTAACCCCACGTGAGAGACTAAAATAACCTGTACTTGTACCTTTATTCATAACACAACTGGAGATATTTGAATAAAGACATTTGATCCAATGTATAAAACTTTCACCAAAATTAAAAGATTTGAGTGCCTCAAACAAAAAGGGCCACTCAAGTTTATCAAACGCTTTTTCAAAATCTAATGTCAACAACATCCTGGAACATCATTTGTGTCTGTATAATCCAAAATATTATCTATAAGTCTGACAGTATCTCCAATAAATCTATTTTTGACAAAAGCGGTTTGTGACTCATGAATAACGGTGGGAAGAACTTTTTCCATTCTTTTAGCCAAACACTTTGTAGCAATTTTATAATCCGCATTAAGCAAAGATATTGGCCTCCAATTTTTAATATATCTTTTATCTTTGCCCTGTTTATCTAGCAAAGTTATTACACCTTGTCTTTGAGAAATAGAAAATTGACCAGTATGAAATGCGTTATTTAAAGAATTCACTAGAAAATGACTTACAAGTGGCCAGAAAAACCTGTACAAATCAGTAGGAAGGCCATCATTTCCGGGAGTTTTATTAGCAGGAAATAATTTAATTGCTTGCCAAGCTTCATCAATCGTTATCATACCTTCACATGATTCCTTCTGCCCAACATTCAATTTTGGAATATCTGTGTTTTGTAAAAACTTATGATGCAGCCCAGAATTGCCTTCTTCATTTTTTACAGAGGAAGAATAAAGCTTCTCATAGAAATTTTTAATTTCAACACTGACGTCTTTTGTGGCGGAAATAAAAGAACCATCTGACCTAATCAAAAAATTAATATGGGACTTTTTTGCATTTGCTTTCTCTAGATTTAGAAAATATTTAGAATTTTTTTCCCCAAATTCATGCCAATTTGCACGTGACCTAATAATTGCCCCCTCAGTATCATAATCATATTCAATCTGAAGGTCATTTTTAACAGAGTCATACTGAGTTAAAACAAGTGGAGAGGGATTGACTGCCAATTCCTTCTCCAAATCAAATATCTTTTTTTCCAAAATAACAATCTTATTTTTCCTTCTTTTACTTTTTTCTTTACTGTACTGGATAGTCTGTACCTTAATTTTGTACTTCAACCAATCCCATACACAGGAGATATTTGATAGGACAGAACTTTCTTCAACCCAATGTGGAAAATTATCATAAATTATTTCACATAATGTTCATCATGCAATAAACTTGTATTGAACTTCCAATATGAAGGACCTCTGTTTAGTTGGTTCAACTTTAAGTTCTAAAACAATTGCTGAGTGATCAGATAAAATACAAGGGCAAATAGAAGTATCAGAAATAATGTTAAGAATATTGTCACTAACAAGAAAATAATCAATTCTACTTTGAATAATGGAAGGGTTAAACTTTTCCAAGTAAAAGACAATTCTTCAGGATGTAAAGTTCTCCAGACATCACACAAATCAAAGGATTCAATAAAATCATGCATTAAGGTAAGAGAGTTTTTCCAAATCCTTGGGTTTCCACCCTTCCGATCTCTGTTTTGATCTAAAACAAAAATTATGATCACCTCCCCAAATGATAGAAATAGCCGAATCAGTCACATTTTCCAAACAGTCTGAAACAGATTTTTCAAAAAACATGCATGAATTAGCTGTTTAATTACAAAGATCATCATATGAATGCATTCAGGATGCATTCTTCTCCTTCAAGTCTTACAAGGCTTGAAAACTTTGCGATAAAATCCTCAGCTTTGTTCATCATCTTATAAGTGAAATATAATGTATTCATCCATGATGAAAGATAACATTTTAATTGCATAACATGGGATTGATGGGATACTTTAATCCCATCAAGAGTAACCGAATTTCGAATATTCCAAACTGTATATTTTACAAAGGAAGTAATACAGTAAATAATGTCAGATGTTGCATTATTGTCATTTTCGATTTCTGCAATTGCTAATTTTTTGATATTGATATTATTATCAAAGTTGTGTTTCTGACAAAGAAAGAAATACATTTCTGCCAGATTTCTTTTACACATTTACACTCAAATAAGATGTGTTCCAGTGTTTCTTCTTGGCCACAAATATGGCATTTTCCATCACTTAAATTGAAAGTTTTGGCCAAGCTTCCTGTGACTAGGCCTCTGTGGAAAATCTTCCAATTTAAATCATTTACTGAATTGCTAACAATTCCTATTGAATTAAGACGGCTGAATAAAGTAGCTTTGTAACTGTCAGTGAGACTTAGATTCTCAGCCCATTTTTGACCAATCTGACCTTTGACTGCATGCCATTTCTTATAAACTAATTTCAAATAAAGTGACTTGGTTTTGACATCACTTTTTGTCAGACCATAATTCTCATAGTTTTCTTCATTTTGGATGTTTGAAGTGATGATTTGCTTCCAGGAATCTGGAATAGCATTGAGAAGTGTTTCATACTCTGTCTTAATTTCCTCTTGCACATGTCTATCTATACCTCCTCTAATTTTTGCAATTATTTCCCATTGTTGAAGCCAGTCATTTCTGTCATCATGCCATATGTCCTTAGGCCTTAAAATTCCACTCTTTGACCATTTTTCATAAAAGAGGACACTTCCTTCATTCTTAATATTGTCATTATACCACAGAACTTCACTAAGAAGATTCCGTTTTGATGTTGGTAAATTCACTCTTGTAAGTCTAAGTGACTTCCAGGTATTTAACATTTCCCCATACACCATCGGGGTTCGTTTGTTGTTGACTTTGACATTGAGATGGAGGTAGTGATGATAATCACTATTCAGTTTATTGTCATAATTCGCTATGAAATATTTTGATAAGCTGGCCCATTTAGGGTCCCTTATCTGGATTTTTCTCAAATAATTTCATAAGCCACTTTAATTGGAATGCATTAATTTTTTCTTCAATGTCGACAACTTCTTTGCCACAGTCATCGTATCTTTGAATGAAAATGCCCCTTTTTATAACTTCTCGTTTGCCTCTCCAAATAAAATTCCATAATTTACTATTTGCTTCATTAATAATTTCCTTAGGTACGTGATCAAATGATGCCAGGTACCATAATTTTGATGCAGCCAGCATATTAGCTACTATTGCTCTGCCTGTAAACGACAGATTTCTAGTATTCTAGATCTTATAAGGCAATTCGTAAATTTTTCCATCACTGTTTTCCAGTTTTCTCTAGATGCGTTACTGTTTCCAAACCAACTCGCAAGATCTGTAAAACCTTGTTTGCCTTCCACTGAATCAGTGCGGTTTTTAAAACTCCCAGCCCATAAACCTTTGGATTTCTTCTTGTTCAGCTTTGCACCTGTTGCTTTTTCATATTTGTTGAACATTTTCAACGACTGTGTAATGCTTTTCAAATTTCTCAAGCAAAGAGTCGTATCATCTGCAAAACTATTAATTTTTTCCTCATTGTTTGTCTGGTAGTATGAATCCTGATATGCTGTCATCTTTACGAATATTTTCGGCTAGCACTTCTGCTGCCATAATATACAGTAATGGTAATAAGGGACACCCTTGTCTCACACCCTTATGAAGTTGAATACTGCAAGAAAGAAAGCAATTGCACTTAATGTTGCATGTAGTATTATTATAAAGAATTTTTATCCACTTGATAAAGTCAGTGCCAAAGTTGAATTTGTCAAGGACTTGAAAAAGGAAATCTCTGTTTAACCTGTCAAAAGCTTTGTGAAGACTTGTGACAATAAGAGGTTTATCAGTAACATTTGCATATTCAATAATATCTCCAGTAAAGACAATATTATCGCCTATCTCCCGCCCGGGGATGTATCCACACTGATCTGGGCTGCATATTTTGCCAATTACCTTCCGTACCCTATTAGCAATTACTTTTGCAAGAATCTTATAGTCTACCGTGACTGAGGAGACTTATTGGTCTCCAATTGTTTGAGTGACTGCTCTGTCGACATACAATGAAAGGGCGCCCCCACTCATGAAATATCCGTTCACAGACGCGTCGAACCTCTATGGTTAGATTCAACTGAACTGTCCATTGTACGATAGCTAGCGCTATCTAACAGTGAATAAACAAAGTTTCATTCATATGGAAAAACAGTATCGCAGCATAGTCTGTGACACCCTTCTTATTACCATCCTAAGTTTTGAATCAACGCTTTTATGGCCAGAATACAACAGTAACCCATATTTGCAAATACAGTCCAGACAGGCCAGCTCTCAAAGTTCAGACTAGATAAAGAAATCTTGATGTTTTTACAGTTTTATGAGATGAAACAGTTTACCCAGGACCTTGAAAAGTTGTTTCTCCAAGAGTTCCGAACGTTTTGCACGATTCGTAACAGAAGGCCGTGTGCTACATGGCATTGTGCGACAGAGATTCCACATACAGAACAACGTGGGCTGTAATTTTGCATATATTGCTGCACTATTGCTCTTCGTGTACAACAATATGCCAGTTTGGCTAGATTATCTAGACATCATATTGGATGAAAGAGACTCATCGTCCATAGCCGTACGCTATTTTTCAGCCGAAGTACCAAACGACCGTAATACCAAAGCTACACATGCACAACACCTTCATAGCATCATAACCGTATAATTACACCGATCTTTAGGAATTCTATTCGAATCCTCCAATATCACATGGCTAAACATTATCAAGCCAACAATATTAAACTTAAGTTTATTTCTTTTTTTCCGTATTTTTGCTCTTCGCACCAACTCCAATCTATTGTTTACACCCTGTCAGGGTCCTTTCCCTACTTTCTATGGCATGTTGATCTCTCCAGTATTCAGCCTACCAACATAGGTATTGTGCATTTGTATCGTTGAAAAATGACTTTCAGTCTGGACTCTAATTCAATTATCACCAATAGCGTTTGTTGTCAAGTTGAATATTTAAGCAATAAAGCACACCCAGCGACAGTATACCACGAGATTTTGACCAGCTCACGACATATATGCACGAGCGATAGCAAGTGCATATATGAAGTAAACTGGTCAAAATCGAGTGGTATATCGTCGCTGGGTGTGATTTATTGCTATTATATCATAACAGTATATTTAAATGTTAGAGTGGAACGCCAAAAACGGATTTTCGATCAGACTGAGATATACCACGGTTCTTTTCGCGTCTCGACCAATCAGATGGATGTATTTGCGCCATCAATATACTGGTATGATATAATATATGCTTCATCATGCTGCAGGGAGATAGCAAGAAATTGTGGTTGATACATTGAATAACAGTATTGAAAAAAGATCAACAGTTGCAGCTTCTGTCTCCTGTTACAAAGACTATTTGTTGTTTTTCTTATGAAAATTCAACGAAATTCATGACACTTTTTTAGATTTTTTTCAAAATAAAAATCATGAAATGCTATTAAATGGCAAATATCGCCTGACCTTGCCTAGATCAAATGATCTGCATAGATTAGACGTTAAAGCACCCTTCATCTCTTACTTTGAATCTAATTTGAAAGGCGCCCTCTAGGTCATCACTCAGGCACCTACCTGTTCATTCTCCACACCTTGGTTACTGTCTCAATCTTTGAAAAAAGTGCATTCGGCGAGACAGACACCCTTGAAGTCCATCGAATCTGTCCGATTGATAACCCTTCTGCTAGAATCACTAGAAACAGTTAAAAGTCGATCGAGAACCGACTTGACGAATATAACCTCAGACTAGTACAAATCATCGATTAATCGTTGTGGCCCACACCACTTGTCCCCGATCGTTAAGGTTTGACTGAACGCTTATCTGTTTTAACGTCCAAGCATTGGTTTCATCTTCCATGTATTAATCTTAGAGTTGAGAGCACGATATACCCTATGGCTATAGTTTCCTTCACGTGGTTACCCCACCCTATTTGTTTTATTTCGATAAATGTGAGAGAGAGGGGGGAGGGAGGGAGAAAGGGAGAGTGAGAGAGTGAGAGAGGGAGAGAGAGTGATTAGGGTAGGGATAGGGTGGGTGTGTGTGTGTACATGCATGGAGATATAGGAAGGGACTTCGTACCTCCATGTGCGTGCGAGTTTACGAATCACCGTATAGACTGACAAAGCGCCCCCAAGCGATACACTTCTTCAAGCGATGTACGGAGATGAGATCCTCACTTGGTGATGCCTATTACTTTTTCTGCCGATCCAATTTCTTCCGCTAATTTAGTTCAATTTTAGAGTACGATGTCTTCCTGTTAGTAACATTTGATAGGTAAATCTTTGGGCAGTATTGTCACTCTCTCAAAGCTTAGGTTTTGGTGTTTTCTTTTAACTTTTCTATTCTTATTTTCGATGTATGCAACCCCCACTTGGAAAAAAAACCAAAGTACACGATTTTCTTTAAAAAAACACCTGTTGATTGGCAGTGCATTGCAAGTGGTCTTTTTTTTACTACTCTATAAGCTTACAGTCGTTGTCGTCATGAACATTCCACTCGCTCCCATGGGATGTGAAGCCGTTGATTCTTAACCCCCCTATCAAAAGATGTCAACACGAGTCCACGTGCATCGAGGCGAAAGTAATTCGACTTTACAATGTAACACCCTTCTTCTGTTGCCACTCATAATCGGCTTTGCAGTCACAAATTAAGGCTGAAGTTGTAATAGAAAATCGGATCTAAGTGTTGAATTAATTATCGAGTGTCAATTGATCTGAGCACGAATCACAATCAAACGCTGGCTAATCATAGGCCTACCCTATCACCTCTTACAAGGGGTTTGATAGTGATGAGTTGTTTTTAACCAACCAACCAGATGTAATCTTGTAAAGGGGTGGTAATTGGTCAAGTCGCTGACCGGACAACGGCTAGATAAGGATCAGGCATGTTTTCTAGAACATCCGATTGTATGACTCAGAGAGTTGTTTTGTGGGAAAGAAAGTGACAAAGTAGACTGATAAACAGACAAACAGACAGACAGACAGAAATAGAGACAGAGATATAGACACAGACGTAGTAGACACAGAGAGACTCGTAGACTGAGACGATATGTCTATGAGGTAATACACACGTACATGCATATGCTTGATACAAAAAGAAGCGAGATAAATGTCTTACCTACACCAAGAAAATTTTACTGTTATTATTTTAATTCAGGTTGCTTACCTCTTTCTTGATTTCTAAATAAAGATTTTCGTATTGTTTTCCCTGCATTTTTCAAGTGTTATCACCCATTGCATCGACCACGTGACCATCTCTCTCTCTCTCTCTCTCTCTCTCTCTCTCTCTCTCTCTCTCTCTCTCTCTCTCTCTCTCTCTCTCTCTCTCTCTCTCTCTCTCTCTCTCTCTGACTCACACATGAATACTGAGAATCTGATATGATAGAATCAAGATGCACTTCATTTGTTTAGTTTGGACTGAAAGAAACCAGGGAGTTATTTGTTCATTGCTGTTTCGTTATTACTGAGAACGATGGTTACGGCGCGAACAGCAAACGCACAATTGGTTCTATTCAAGGAGGGCTTCCTTTCTCTCCATTGTTCTCGCTCGTGCAACGCAAATCGCGTACCTGTCAATCAGCGTGATTGACACATCATCCCGGTTATTTGTGGGATGTCAGTTGGGTTTTTTTTGACACGGACAAGATAATTATCCAAGACTTTGAAAAGTCGGGACATCTTTGCTTGGCGACGACACGTAAAGATTCGTTCTTCGGCACATAGAGCGTGAGATTTAAAAATAGCATTTGCGGAGTTGCCGTGTAACCGTCCCGCCGGCGATTCTCAAGATCCCAAACAAGAGAGACGCAGCTTGGTCGTCCATCAGTGCTATTCGACAAGGTTAAATCTAGCCAGATCAAGTCCAAATCATGTTCACAATAAAACCTCATGCCGACTGTTGTTTTTGCTGACAATAAAGACGATGTGCTCGCAAAAACGACTCACGTGTTCTAATGTTCCGGTCGGCGCCATCGTCGTCACCTTTTGACACCTGACGATAATATTGGTATTCTAAGCACGTCACAAGACGACACCGTCTTTGACTTCTGTAACCTGCGGTGTTTAAAATCAAACATACATTTTCCGATATCAAGCTATTAACTGACTGATCAGACCCACTTAAACTATTAATACTTTTATCACTAGATGTCGGTTTTGTCAAATCACCGACAAACACTCGCATTAACCGTTTTCATCTGGTCGTCGGCTTTTCTGAAAGATGTTGCGACGGAAAACGTTGACCCACAGTCCCTCTATCCAGGGACTGTGGTTGACCCTTGAACTCTGCCCGGATCGATGGCTATGGCAAAATGTCCGATAATATTTCGACAAACAAGTACATCTCACAGTAAGTGAGGCTACCCACAATTCCCCTTGATTTGTTCACTCAGACATTTTTTGCTAAAGGCTTTTTCAATTTTATCAGTTTCTTAACAATTTTTATCTTACAATTTAAGTTCAGGATTATTTGTTAAAACTATGTTCCAAAATTATTGATTATGTTTAAAATTCAAGAGTAAATTGAATGAGAAGTCGATGTTTGGAGGTGCTAAAAATTGCACACTTGTCAAGATAAAGTTATCAGCAACTAAGATGGTCTCATCTTACCACCTGTCAGACATGCAAATTTCCTTTGTTACGAACATTAAAAAAAATCAATACCCTTTCTTTTGCCAACACAGATGCAACTTATTCCCTTAGTTTCCTTGAAAATATTGTGTATGGCTGTCAAAAATCTATGTCGACAAAATTACAAAATTGCTATCTCCTCCGCGGAAAAGGGGTTGATCTTCTCATTATTCACAGTGAGAAATCAGAAAATTATGATTATCAGAACTATGTTGCCAGAATTTTGAAATATGGACTGAGTTGTTCTGTGTACAGAAGAAATTTGCTTCAGTTCAGTGAGTGATCTCCGTGTGTACAGATCATGGAGAATTGTGGGTAGCCTCACTTACTGTGCATCTGTGGAATGAAGAATTCTTTGTGGCTGAAAATATTCGGGGTCATCTGCTATAACTCGACAATAGCGCCGTGCGTGTAAAATGTTTGAATTAGGAACTTCTCAGTGTTGCCGAGAGTGTGAAGCACAGAAGGGCGATGCTTTTGTTCTGGTTGTGGTCTCACTCTTTTGAAGAGCAGCGTGCATCAATTTTTTGTCAAAAACAAACTTCTTGATCAAAGTGGTTCCTCTGTTTGCCAACAACTTGAAAGTTGCGCCATTTCTCAAGTGAGCGTTGTCTGCGCGGTAACTGGTTGGCGGGAAACCCGGGAATTTGTCACGCACATTAGCAAGTGTTAAATACTGGTAAAGCCCTGCAACAAATGTTGGCAACACCTTGGTGACTCAAGTAGCTTGTTGATGCTAATGTTGCTGTTTTAAAAAGTGTGTATGTGGTGTACTTTTGTTTCAGTTTTACGTGAAAAGTCACTTATATCGTTCTGCACCTTACAACATGCAAATCCAATGACCAGCTAGATCACGATTCCCGACCACGTGGATGGACCATGGGTAGATATAGCTATACCTACCAGCTCTAATTCGCAAACAGAACCAAATTTATCAGAGACACGTGATAAAAAGCTTCCAGCTGCACGCTTCGCTTCCTCTCACCATGGAGGTAGTCTCTCCTTCTACCTCCATGCTCTCACCACGATTTATACCCATGCTTCCACTATGTTCGTATCACCATGGAGGTAGTAGAGACTACCTCCATGGTATCACAGAGACGGTAAAAAAGCAGTGCCCGAGTTTACACACCGATATTATGCATGCAAATGTTTAAGTTCGCCAAGGCACTTCATTTTCTCTACACGCCAAAATGCAAAAAATACTGTTTTTTACTTACAAGTCGCTTTTATAATATCTATAACGTATGTCATATCTTACAAACGGGGTTGAGTTTGAACGATTAGAGCTCGCAAATATTAGTTATTAGTGTGTTATCGCTGTCATTACAACATCGCTGGTCACGTGAATGAAACCAAATGATTCAGCGATATGACGACAATATCGCTGTTAAACCTCCGACATTGTGGAATGCAGCATTTTGGCAAGAAACAGTAACCAACGATTGGTTCTCCCTGGAAGTGATCTCCCCTTCGCGTAAATAAGTCTATATGCAAAGGTAGTGCTCGTCGGTAAAGTATTATAAAGTTACTGGTTTACCATTAATCTTGGTTCAAATCTGTGATATGTGAATGTTTGAGAGGGGTGAACGCTATGATTTGTGTTCTGTTTTCATGTGCAACGCGTGAGTGGGGGTGAACGCAAAGGGTGGAGTGAACGCAATACATTGCAGAAACTGACTCACTGTACTGCGCAGACTCAAAAGTAACGCGTTCGATCTCTGGGGAAACCTGACCTGGGCTGCCAAATTTCGAAAGGGGTCTTCATGAAATAGAAGAGACACAGGAGAAACTGTTGCAAACCATTTTATTTTTGAAAATTCACCGACTTGAACCAAGTCTAGTTTTCCATTGAACAAATAAGGGAGGCCCATAGTCTGGGAAAAATCCTTATAAAGACAGAGGCGACAGACAGAAGACAACAGCAATCAATTAACGCCCAATTCACGACTGTGATGCCAAAGGAAAGGTCCCTCATTAACACCGATTTGTGTGAATGTGAATGGAGTATGTAATTGAAGCATGGATGTTTTACATCCATAATTGAAGTGATTTTCAAAAAGAAATCTTTAACAGAGCGAAGTAGGCCGGAAAAGTTTGATGGTTGCTATATCGCATAACGAGGCGACTTCCATGTGCACCTTACAGAGCGAATGAATCCCGTTCCAGGACAAATTCCCTGCACTATGTATATTTCTCGACTGAAGGATTTCGCGATGCACAACTTAAAACTGCTCATCAACAATTAGTGCATATCCTATAGTTGCAACGATTCATTTACTGTGTCTTGTCAAACAGACAATTATGACTTTCTCCGAATGATAGATAATGGGTGATGCATGGCTAGAAAGTATATTTAAATATCAAGCAACGTTGATCATCGTTTCAAATGACACTTGACAGAGAACAATTGAAACTTCCCGCGTATATGTAGCAAATGTAGCTTCGTTATCTTAAGGGGAGAACCATTTGATTTGGGGGGGGCCTGGAAGAAATGGGTATGGTAGCAATATTTTTCCCCGTCACTGTAGCAGAATTTTTATTCTATTGCCTGCCCTGCGTCATTTTTTTTCACATGTGGAAGCAATGCAATTTTTTGTGATTACAGTTTTTTTTTGTTTTTGTGTTTTGTTTTGTTTTTTGTTTGTTTTTGTTTGTTTTTTTGCGGTTCTTGAGTAAATTACATGTCACTGGTTAACAACTGCAAAAACTAAAAATAAATACTCCGAGGCTCTATGTGAGCACAGCAAAGATGACATCTAATTAGAGGACAGAGATTGTGTAAAAAAAAGGCTTGTCTCTAATGAAATCTCTATTGAAATTAAATAGTAAAACTTGAAAATACTACCTGAGCAGCCTATAAAACAATCTAATGTCCCCTGTGATGTTAGTAGAAACGAGTGACACTTTGAATCCATACGTCTCTTATTTCAATCCATACGTCTCTTATTTCAAGTACCAGAGATAACTGGTAAAAAAATCCACGAGGAGCTGACTGAACTTCGAAACATCTCTATTTAAGTTTTATCATGACTAAAACTAAATGTATATTGCAACATAAACCATGAAATTATTTGCCAGGCCGTAGCACACTTAACAAAAGCCTTTTATGGAACGAGTTTTGACCTAACTTTTGTTATGTGTTTGTATCACGAATATTAGCAAAAAAAGACATTGGACTTCTTCATGTATTTTGAAAATGTTGGCGGCGCACCTCCTGAGAGAATGAGAGAGTCAGATTTCCCAAATTTTGTGACAATTATTTTTTTCTTTGGTCTGCTATGATCATTTCTTTTCTCAAGACATTACTGGATCATTTTTTTTCTTCTTCTTCTTCTTCACCTGCAGACATTTTTTTTCCGAAAAATCCTCAAGTCCCCTCCCAGAAATCAAATTGTTCTCCCCTGAAGTTCGCCAGAATCACCCCTTTCAATCCTTCAATAAATACACTTGTCAATTTGACCACTGCTGAAATGTTTTAGCTCATAGACCAATATGTTTCCGTGAAAGATTAAGGGTTATTGAATTATTTTTGAGCACTTTCAGTATTCAGTTTACATGCTAAAGTCTGCTGAGTGAGTTTAAATGTTTGTAACGGAGTCTAGGACTATGTATGTTGGAGGTGTTTATCCGTTAAATTGTAAAACGGTGTGTATCTGTGTGCTAGACCTTTTCTCATCTCGTCATCAAACGTAGCAGGGAACTGCCAACTGTTTCACAATCGAGGTCTGGTATCCGCTGAGAAGTCCCGCATCTCTGTTGGAAACCAGACACTGATCTCTGACCAACGCTCTTTCCAGGGAATATGTGTGTTCCTGCCGATCTTAGAATTTGTGCGTCAACAACCACAGCGCAAGACGAGAGGACACGAACAGGTCGCCTGAATAACCATCCGGAGCAAATTGGCTGGGGGATTGAGGGAAACGAAACCCAAGCAGCTCCCCTCAAATATAATTAACAATTTCATTGCTGGTGGCATGAGTAATTGAAGAAAGCTGCGATAATTCGTTCGGGTACCGTTATAGTAACGATATACCCTTTGATGCTGGCCGTGTGAGGCCAAACTTTCCCAAACCCGATGCGAAATACCTCATGGCGGCTGCAGCTGCAAGCGTGTTACACTATAAAATGTCTACCCTGAGGCGATGGAGTGGCGATGAAGCATTTGATAGCGTCTTCGGAACAAAGTTGGTTTCCTTCCCAGCATTCAGCAAGGTCATCGTGTTATTGTTGATCTAACCTTGGTTGACCCGCGCGCTGACCTTCTCAGGTCAGAGGTCAAATGATTATTCACCTTTTACTGATATTAAATATTGGACATTAATATCTCACGAGGCTTCTGTGTGTTTACAAGGTCTGTAACTTTGAAAAACATCAGAGATATGTTCAGCAAACAAAATATCGAGCAAAGGTAGCAGTTAAGTGATTGAGAAGTACATCCAGCGAGGGATAGGTTTTTAAGGATGCCTTGAGGGTTTTTTCTGCCCGAACAGGCGTCTTTGGAATACGGCTATCTGCCTGAAAACAATGTGATAGCTTCGTTAGACGCCTTGTTTTCGTTAATTAATAAATTAATTAATTAATAATTTATTTATTTATTTATTTATTTATTTATTTATTTATTTATTTATTTATTTATTTGCCTCTAGTTGTGTTCTTTTTGTAGAATGCAGTTTTCTTTTCTTCTTTTAAAAATCGGAATGCCTTCTGTTCAACTCGGCTACACTGCCTGTACGTGAAACTTGTATTATTTACGCAATAATGTACCCCTCCCAGGCCATAATCATTGATAGACGAAAGGAAACTTTGCACAACATAATGTGCGAGGCGAAGCCGAGTACATTGTGGAGTGAAAATTTACTCAAATCCATTATTGGCTGGGAGGGGTACATTATTGCAATTATTGTAAAGTTTTGGCTATGCCAGGGAATTTGTAAACGTTGAAACATCTGGGCCACCATACTTGATAATCTGATAAGTATCAGAAATAATCTGGCGGATCACGTCACAAAATTCACTGATACTGATAAAAAACTTATATTTAATCGATAATAATTTTGACATCTGCATTGTCTGGAACTAGATAAGAATTCATTTTTGTCCCTATGTGCCGTGTTTGTAAAGTCAGTAAAACTGCCCCAAGTCTGTGGGCGTGTAAATGTCAAAACAGCGTAAATTAAAGGAAATAAACTTCAGCAGACTAAACGCGTCACTGAGTGGTTGGGTGATCACGCAATGGAAGCAATATACTCTGACAGACTGTCGCGTAGCTGCTGCTGCGTATAGAGTGAGGACAGCTAAGCGAGTAGCACCAGTCTATCAGTGGAAGAAGAAAACGTATTTGTTGCATAGAAGGAAAATAATGAAGAAATTATTGAAGTAAGAGATATCGCCTCTTTCAAAGTCACCACTTTTAATAGCTGAACATTCACCATCGATATGAGTCCCCACTTTGTCAGTTCGCATAGGTCTGGCAATGTTCATTCCAATTCAGTCAGTTGACCTTGATTTTCAATCGAACTTCAGTTTTGACAGTGACCAAGAGTGGTGAGCAAGTATACCAGAAGACACTATAACGACCAGCAGATATTCATTAAAAATAACAACATTATAGGGACTGGTCAGTTTCTTCGGCCTGGGGGGGGGGGGGCCGGTGGATTCATGGGGGGGGTCACCCTGTTTTTGACTTTGGTGATAGGGGGGGTCACCATGTTTTTGAAATGCCCAATAGGGGGGGTCAGTGTGTTTTTGAATTTCGACACAGGCTCATCATTGCCTAAAATGCATCATGTCAGCCACAAATTTCATCCAGTTGCATTTTTCGGCGCGCCCTTCGGGCGCGTAACTTTAATAATCAGACATATTTTTCAGCACGCCAAACTTTAACATATCAGGCATACATATATCAGAGATATATGTATGTTCGATATTTTTCAGCGTGCTCTTCGAGTGCATTACTTTAAAATAATATCAGACATTTTCAGCACATCCTTCCTGTGCATTACTTTAATATACAAGACATACATGTATATATCAGAGATATCAGGATGTTTCATATTTTTCTCCGCGCCCTTCGGGCGCCATACTTTAATATATCAGAGATATATACCAGAGATATCTTGATGTTTGCTAAGTGAAAGTGTACTATTATGAAATCTCCATTTCATATGAAAAGCATGACAAATTCCTGATACTTTTCTGTTCTCTCTATGAGAATTCAGTATGAGAAAGCAACATGCACAAATATCAATGTTACAAGAAAAGGTCATCTCAGACTCTGCACACATCAGATTTGGCTAAAATGCCTGTCTATGGCTCCTCAGGAGATTTAATTGGATGGCTGGCAAGTCTTAACACCCATCAAAATTTTTGATTTACAGCTTTTTCCTGTTTGATATTAATGATTGACATCCATTTCTGTACAACAGTTCAGGACATCTGGTTAAGCATAGAAAGTGTGAAATACATTCACAGCTCATTCAAAATGTACTGTATTCAAACTTTAAGATTGACACTTTGAAATTCCTATCTTACAACTGACATGCCAACAATTTCATTAAAACACTTAATGACTGTTAAAATATAAATGTATGTAAAATATAATATATACGGTATATGTATATTATATATATATATATATATATATATATATATATATATATATATATATTATATATATATATATATATGTGTGTGTGTGTGTGTGTGTGTGTGTGTGTGTGTGTGTGTGTGTGTGTGTATTACAGTATTACCGGTATATTTAGGGTTTCGAGACCACGGGTCCGAAACCCTCTAGTAATCGTTCCGTTTTTTATTATTATTATTATTATTATTATTATTCTTTTTCTTCTTCTTCTTCTTCCGTCCTCTAAATGCAACTGCCACGCAAACACTGTTGCACCTAGAGACTTCAAATTTGGCACATAGGTAAAACTCCTCACAAGTAATTTTTTGATCACATGACCATAACAATGGGTCACGTGACCTGGCAGCCATATTGAAATTAAACTTTCAACTTGGCTTAATTTGCATAAAAATAAACCAATCAAAATTCTGTCAGATATTTTTGTAGACCATAGGGCTAGGCTCCTTCATGCCAAATTTCAAGGTCATAGGCCCTGCCGATTTTGAGAAGAAGATTTTTAAAGTATTATTTTTCTGATTTTTCAGTGACCTTTGACCTCCCCTATAGATTTACAAATGCCCATTACAGGCTAGCCAATAGAGCTAGGAGTCTGGTTCTTTTTCGACATAGACGATCATTGGCTGTTAATGTTCACCGAAATATTTTGGGTCAGGTCACGTGACCTTGACCTCATTAATTATGCGCATATCTAATTCTAGGCTAACCAATAGGGCTAGAGATCCGAATTTTGGTACACAGATAGTAATATAGGATAGAAATCTATTGTCAATATGTCACGTGACCAGACCTCATTAGTTATGCACATATCTTATTCTAGGCTAACCAATAGGGCTAGAGATCCGAATTTTGTTACACAGATAGTAATATAGGATAGAAATCTATTGTCAATATGTCACATGACCAGACCTCATTAGTTATGCACATATCTAATTCTAGGCTTACCAATAGGGCTAGAGATCCAAATTTTGGTACACAGGTAGTACTATGGGATAGAAATCAATTGTCAATATGTCACATGACAAGACCTCATTAATTATGCACATATCTAATTCTAGGCTAAGGTGATAGAGCTAGAGGTCTGATTTTTGGTATAAAGGGATAACTATGATATTGAATTCTTTTAACAAAATGTCACATCACCTCGACTACTTTTGACCTCGATTTCACAAATACTACCATAGCCTCCCATCGTTTTGCATATGTATTTCTCTATTGCCCCTGTTGACCGAGATGTCTCGAAACCCGTTGATTGCTGCTTTGCAGCTATATTATTACATATTACAGTTATCGCGTGCAGGGGGGGGGGGTCACCCTGTTTTCAAACTTTGGAATAGGGGGGGTCACCCTGTTTTCAAACTTTGGAATAGGGGGGTCACCCTGTTTTCAAAATTTGGAATAGGGGGGGGTCAGCCACTTTTTGACGTCGGCAAAAAATAATCCACCGGCCCCCCCAGGCCGAAGAAACTGACCAGTCCCTAATATTTATTCGGCTGATACACGGCAAACTGTATGAAGACATCGTAGTCACGTGACGGGAAATCCTTGGCAGACAGCACGATAACCAAAATTTAAATACAATTGTTAATTTCACGTTATCACGTTATTCAGTGGTAGCCAATGAATGACACGATTACCAAGCAAGATAAAGTAGTTTGTAACAAGGCATATTTGATGATATTTGCAAAAAAACGTATCATTTTTAGATTGTACAAAATTGTCCACTCCATACACGAACAGTATTCCATGAAAACAATACATTCTTGCGGAAATTGGAATCAGTGCAGCTTGAGATTAAGTGAAATCAATATATTTGCGACAGAATACGCAAAATGAAAATCAGTTTACTTTACAGCTACATCAAGTACATGATGATTACACGGGAACCTCACCGTTTTCACGAAACATTCCTGAGTAAAGCGGCACGAACCAGCAAGCGTGGGCGTAGATGTAACAGATATTCTTAAACAATATAGTGAAAAGACGATAAAGGAAAGCCAACAACACTGACATTAACATTAAATAGTCAGATTATCTCAAACTAGTAAACATTTTGTAGTCCAACTTGCTGGTCAGCCCTAATAATCTTGGTAGCATGCCCACGTGTGTGTGTTAGAAGTCACCCACACACGATTTCATCTCAAGATTGATCGCTGTCATTGGCTATGAATTGGTGAAACCATCATCCTTGGAAAGGAGGATCTGTCGTGCTGCCAGCATTCCCTTGGATTTTTCATAGTCAAAACACCAATATCTAGGGATGTGTTTTATCGGAAAGTTAAATATACATTCGTCACTTCGTTTTGTATATAATTTGCAAATTTACTTCTTTTGGGGCATATCTGACAGGGTTAGTAAAAGGTCGAGTGGGTGTGCGTCATAGATTACCGGAATTATCAATTATACAAACGAGTGAAGGGCCATATGTGGAATTCGAACTTAGAAGCTCTGCAAGCTATGACCTTAGAAACATTTTCCACTATTTTTTTCTGTTTGTGTGTAAATTAGAGGGTTACTGTTCTTGTCGTAAATCGTGTCCAAGTGTCTACTGGTCAACTTGCCAATGCAACTTGTCTTTAAGCTTATGTAATACAGAACGTTATTTTTTACTCCTAATTTTTTCCGACTGGAATGCACGTGTCAAAAAAACATTATGTGCTGAACACTGTTTGCGATACTTCGTTTTTAAATACTTTTAGAGCATTTGCAAAATTTATCATTACTTCGTCGTGTTATTCAAATTGAAATCACAGTGACTTATGTAAACGTTTGGATAAACTTGCATATTTGAATCAGGGTCACTGAAAGGTCAAATGGGCGTTCATGTTGATTACGTACCTGAGTTATCAATGACATTTTTGTTTGAAAAGCGATAAGAACAGTAATGGATTTCAAATTTCAAATTAAAGATATTTCCATTTTTGCATCATAATCAAAGGTTTCACGACAGTGCCTTCAAATGTCTGCAGAATGAACTATCCCAGTGAATTCTGCAGATATGTGTAGGGTGTAGTACGAACGTTCCTTTAAGGTAGAACGCACCTCGGGACAGACATTCGGACTCTCAAACTTTTACAATTATCTTCTGATATACTACATGTGGGGGTTCATATTAAAGCTCTTGGTGAAAGAAAACTTTTCACCGGCTTAGTTTTTCGAAATTCAAAAATTTTCATTTTTCTCCATAGAGTTAACACAGGGATGGCGGCCATTTTGAATTTCCAATATCGTAAATCTTGGGTAATTTGTTTCTCTATCACCAAAATTTGCACGGTGACCCCCTATTTTTATTCTTGATTTTGAAAGAGAATGATTGAAAGATTCCTTGGGGAAATTTAGAGCAAAAGTTTAAGTCTTTCACTTTCGAGGTGCATACTACCTTAAACAGAATCACGGATTTTAACCGCTTTTCGGACAGCTTGCTATTGGAGACAATGAGGTGCCATCACTCAATCATTGAGGACATAACACCCATATAATCTCTTCAGCTACTTTAATCTGAACCTGTCCGACTGCTTGAGGGCTTATTCAGTTGTTGTTAGAAGACCCGATAGAGTATATTATCCTATTGGCCAAGACCCCTACAACCACCTGCTGATATGTGCAATGTTAATTAAGGTTACTATGCAAATTAAGGTCATAACAGCGTAATTAGCAAAACCGGGAGACTTACTGACACAATAGTTGCAATTCTTTGTATTTTCGTATGTCAATGCATTCGTCAACCCGATGTGTTGTTGGTTTGCCCGAGGCAGGTTGGATTGTCCTGTGCCTTTTGAAGGTTATGCTACGTGCATACCATGGTGAACAGCAGGTAAAGGCTGCTGATTGACAAGTGTGATCGGGCGAAATACGCATGCGCGGTCATCAAATGTGGATTACAGCTTTCTCCACGGAAAAGGGAAAAGGGGTATGGAACTGACACACACATGGTAGCGACGCATGGGAGTTGATGATCCCCACCCATCCTACCCCACCCACACCTCAGACTGGTAACCATGGAAACAATGATAAGCCTCACAAAAACTTACAGAATCAAAATTCGTGTTTTAATTCATTTCAGTCGATGGGATACTTGTTGTTACTTACACAAATTCTGCATGTCAGAAGACACCATAACATAAAATACACAATACTTTTATAAAGTCGAAATAATGAAACCACGGAGAAAAAGAAGACACCGAACTTTATAATAGAAAATAACATGATTGTATCATTGATTACATAGCACTTACACAAATGGGTACATTGTGGTGTCTCAAGTTCACTTGTATCGGTCAAGTGTACGGAAATGTCAACAGAATATTATATACATAGCAAATTTTCATCAAGATAAATTTACGAGGTATTAAATAATTGTGTTTTTCTCCGTTAAAACTGCGAATATTTTACAATTTCAACAGTAAAGTTTATTTTCTGGAAAGTATATATCTCTGCATTTGAGGGGTACTGATGTCACACCACGACTCAAATGGGGGGCTTTATCATGGCATGGAAGACAGAAGCAGTTCTGCACGAAGGTGCGAGAGGGTGATGGTCGAATTAGAACAGTTGTTGCATTGAAAGTATCGGCAAAACAAAATAATCTAGATAATAAAATCAAATCTTGAATGTCTGCCGATAAACAGCTATATGTGGTGTTATTTAGGTCTCAGAAAACTGACCAGTACGTGAGAAGAGCCGGTTTGTGCTGCGTTGCTTAACGCCCAAAGCCTATACAAAGCGTTGACAACCCAGCCCCACGTCACAAACACTCAACAGCAAAATGCCTTAGACTTTGAAATTTTGGTCACTACTATCCTTTCTCTTTCTCGCTAAAAATAGAGCGATTAAGGCGACTTTCGTGAAGGGGCCATTGTCTTTGATCAGCTGGCGTGAGCTGCGAGCGATGGCACGACTTAACCTCCGCCAGCTTCTGTAAACAGACCGATGAAATATTTGTTTTGATAAATACACCTTGTAAAATATATAGGACTCGGGTCGAGCGAGGCATGGCCCCGTGGTATCGGAAAGATTGAACGGTTTTGAATGCAGTGGCGTGTAGAATATGGGCCTAGCCGACTCGGGGTTCAGTAAAGTGTCACACATTAACACCTGTTGGCAAAACAAGGTCGGAAGGATACTTGAATAAACGGCCCTTCTATAACACGTGTAGAGGTGATACTTTCTCATGGTTGTGAACACGCACAATGTCACAGCGACCTTGAAGTGAAATTTGGACACTACCGTACGTGGAAAAGCGGACAAAGGCGCAAAAGCTGTAACTGTTCATGATTTGATCATTATTGTCTCAGGAAACAAGAACGCTTTTCTTCAATATTTTTTCTCCTCGGGGTATACGACTGCATGGTCTCGCAAACACAGAATCCACTGTGTGCTACATGCAACGTTTACTGTTCACAAATGAATTTTGATTCAAATGAAAGTCCACTTTTCAACAATAGCATTGAATATTTCGAACCATGCTACCTCCATGTTCGAACGTACTAGGCTACACGATCTCTGAAGCAGAATACGAAACTGCATTTTCCAAAAACATTGGAGTACATGAAAAGTTACAGCTAATGACGCTTTTACGGTGGAGATCGGACAGAATACAGTTTGTTATACGATGTCATACAGGCTACAAATAAATAACACGTAAACATGTCACGTCGCGGATATTGGAGATTAAAGTTCTGAAAGGGCTTTTTGTTTTCGCTTTTGTCCCTTTTGGTGGTTGATAATTACGCTGTTGTCCACTACATAAAACATGCCTTTCAACCCGCAATTCTAAAATCCATGGCTAAAAGATTGTTTGCGGTGCTCCCCTATAAGTCTGTCTGTACATAAATTACCCATATTTATGGTTTCAATATTTGTCAAGAGGAAGTGACGTCAGACAAGAGTTTCGACAACTGGCGCACCGATGGGCGCATCATCGTCCTGGCTGTGCATAGAACTCAAACCCGTATCAGCGTCCGACTCGTTGTCATAGTTACCCTCCTTGGGGCTGTAGTCATTGTTCACAGTGGTAAAGACGCTCCTGTCTTCCAATAAGTCCGCGATGTCGACGTCATCGCTGACGTCATCATCGCTGTTTTCGAGCGATCGTAACTCGCAAGTAAGGCCCTCCAAGTGCTTCCGTTTGCCATCGAGCACCGTTTCTTTGTCCAGGGCCTCGTGCTGCAGCGCTTGCAACTGTTTGCGCTGCTCCTGTCCAACTTGTATGCCCTTCTCCAACTCTTGCCGGAGACGGCTCAGTTCCTGCAGCAGACTCTCGTCCGCTTCGCAGTTCGATACCCCCGTGGTGTCCGCACAACTACTGCTACTACCGTCATCTGAAGAGGAACCCAACCGAAGTGACTCTTCCTCTAACTGCCTTGACAGTTCCTCGATTAACGTCTCCTTGTGCACGAGTTCTTGGTCAACCTGTAAGAGCTTCTCACAAGCCGTGATATAGGAGTCCATGTTTTTGCTTTTGTCCGACACTCCGGCCGGGCCGTCCTCGTCCTCGGCGTCGGTGAGGTAGGACTCCTGCACGTAGTTTTTGCCGTTCTCCTTCTGTCTCTCCACGTGAATTTGCGTTTCGTAGTACTCAATTTCGTCGTCGGTTTGTTGGATTCTCTCCACGAGTTCTTGAATCTTGTGGTCTTGCATGATCACAACGTGGATCAGACTTTCCAACGTTTCCAGCACGTGTTTCGATTCCCGCTCTTCCCTCTGGTGATGCTCCCTGCTTTTGTGCTTCGACCGGTACACCTTGTTCCGGTTCTCGTCTTCGTAGTGCTCCCGCTGGCCGTCGCTCGATCGTTTCGCCCTGCCGCCGCCGCCGCCGCCGTCTCCTCCGCCGCTGTGCTTAGACGACCGCGTTTTCCTGAGTGTGAACTTCACATTGGGCTGTTCGTTACCCCACGCTTTCCAGATTTTGTAAATTTTGGTCCTGGGCGATAGCGGCCGTTCGCAGTCGCCCCAGCGTTCGTATATTGTGAAGTTCTGCATTTCGTCTTGATCGTAATTCTTGGTGCGCAGGAGTGTCTTCAGGATATCGGAACAGGTCGTTTTCTTGGAGAGTCCAGATACTCGCTTTTCACGACCCTCAATCCAGATAGTCAAATCTGCCATGGTTATTCTGCCAAGCAAAAAAGAAGAAAGGGTTTTTTGTCAGTTTTAAACAACCATCTTCAGATTTCTTGCCTCGCAAAGAACTCACAGTAGATCTCAATAGCTTACATCATCAATACTAGCGCTGAGGAAGGGGCATTCAGACGTTGTATGGATGTTTATAGATGAGCACAACCTTCACAACCATCATAGTAGTGTAACGATGAGGGGGCGTACATGTTATACAAACTCCAAAATAAAATTTGTTAACCTGTGGAACGCGAAAACAAATGAACACTGTTGTTGTGACTACCCCCTCTGGAGACATAATGGCCAATCCCTTGCTCTATGGAAGTGAGGTTGCTCCACTTTCGTCCAGTCAATGGAGCGGCTGTCAATGTAGCCGCTTGGTCTGAGCGTCAGCTTCTTCGGGTAAAGTACACTTTTGTCCGATTCAGAAACGCAAAAAAACGCCCAAGGTATGTTCGATGGAGAATTATCATAATCTCTTTGAAGTGGAGACTAAATCGGGGATTTTCGCGCAATTTAGCGAACAAATGCACCACTTGAGACGTTAGCGATAACACCTGAGTGAATTAATTCTCATTGTTCGGAGGGGGGTGACAAAGCAGACAACACCGCGCGCTTTAGTCCCATGCTCGCTACTGTATCAGAGGTGAGTCCGTGCCAGGGGGTACTTGCGGTATGTAGAAAACGGATTTTCGAGGCCATTTGGCTGTCATATTCAGTTCTATTTCAATGAGTTCTAGCAACTGAGTTACTCTGCGTTCAACTTTGTTTAGACAGGAGCCGCGTCATTCAAAAAAAAATACTCGCAGCGAGGGAACTGACAATTGGACATATCCAGGCTGGGTTTTACAAATACCAAAATGAAAAGCGTTGGACACTCGAAGTTCATTGTGACTGTTTTTGGTGACAGTCATTGAAAAGGCGTAAATGGCCCTTTCACAATAACAACTTCAGAGTATTCAGACGGAATGTGTAGGCTACTTTGACCAACACAAGTACAGGGCTTCATGGTACAATAGTGATCTCACTTGACCATCAGTGAGCCTATGTTGAATGGGCGCATTGAACACGATGAAACCACAGTCCCAACACCACAGGCACTATGTTGGAGTCGATGGAGAATGAATGATAAATGTGGACGACTGTCAGCACGGCGCGTAGATGCATATGTGCCTATAGTTGCTCAAAGTGACGCAAAGCAGAAAATAAATTACTTTGGAAAAGAGAAAAATGGCCGCGTCGAGTCAACCTGAACTCTATAAAAATCCACAAAAAGTGGTAGGAAATATGAACCAAGTGACAACGTATCGTGTTTTTGTCTGAGAATACCTTGGTATATATGCCCTCGCGTTCCCGGCCACAGGTCACTAGGTTGTATGAACATACACGTATAGTGCATATGAGTCAGCCGAGGCGAAATATCACACGATATATGTTTAAGCAATCGCAAAATCGAACCTGCCCGTCTGAGGAAAGAACTTTGTGATAGAAAAGCACAGCTGATCAAAATGACACGGCCGGTTGTTTCACCTCACAACCCGAGTACAACGCAATCATAGCGGTGACCAACTCATGCAGATATATATTAAAAACAACAAAACAAATTCGGTTATAGTATTGCCGACATCCGAATTCCATCCGAACTTTACCGAAAAATGGTCATTTACACAGAAAAGAACTATTCTCTTTAACCCTTTCACCACCATGGTTTGTCCCAAATCCATTGTTTTCTATGGTAAAGTTGGACCTGTATACAGGGAACTGGGGGTGAAAGGGTTAAGTTTAAAGACACGCTATGAAGTTATCAGGCGAAAGACTTGAGTATAAACATCGCATATCGTGAAGGCCAAGAAGCCCTACAATAATAAATTGGTGTATACCATCCGTATATTCATCCACCGATCCGCTCGTTCGGTGTGTATGTAAACACACAAAGTATATCTTAAACTTACCACTCCAGCCCGGATAAATAAACTAGCAGCATTGGTTATTTGAATTCTCTGTCGACTAAACTGCGGTCAGGTGCAGCCTGATTCGGACCGAGAATGAACGCAGTGTCTCGGCCGTGGGGACTTTTCAATGTGGCCCGATCCGTACACAAAACCTACTCATTTACGGCTATTGTCGTCGTAAACTGATGTGCTGATGGGAACATTTATTGCTCGTACGAGGAAACCCCGGAGTGCGAAGAAGTAAAGTTACGTAAGGGGGACAGCAGAATCATTAACCCGGATTGAATGTCAAGTGACTGCCCCACGGTTACAAGAGTTCGATATCGTCCTTCAGCACTGTTGAAATTGTATGGTGTTTGGGTGACATCGCTGGACTGGTGATTTGTGTTTGATAAACACCTAGATATGCTGGTTTGCTGGGACCTCGTGGAGATAAACCGCGAAAGCCGCTGTGGACCGTTAATACAGCTTGTGACAAGCACAAACAATGCGAGTAAATTAAGTGATATTGTCGACCAGCGTTGTACGGAATTAACCTCCAATTGACAGCGACCAACTTAATTTTCTAGATTGTAATCTAACACGCTTGCGCTGATACCGACGTCTTTCCATCTGTCGTCGCAGAAATTTGAAGAACTCTAGGGTATTGCAGAAATCGGAGCGCACTGCCCGAAAGATACGCTGTGTTGTTCGGAGAATTTGAGCTTGAGTCTTAAAATTAGCGCTGGTAATAAAATAATTAACGCAGACGATAAAAACGCTCCGTAAGAGGGCTTATCTGGAAATACGAGTACTCCGTCGATGTAATTCTCATAAACTATGACGTCAGTAAGATTTCGCGATCGACTTTACAGAACTTGCTCCACCGCGTGCTTCGCAAACACGTGTCTGCGTGCTACCTCGGGGAAGGGTTCAGGAATACGCGTGAGAAAGCCACAGCAAAAACCCTGAATGGCGCCGCGGGGTTGCGTTGTCTGTGTACACTTTAAGTGGAAACATGTGAATGGCCCATGAGAGGCACCAAGCGACAGACCCTTGAAAACCCGAGTATCGTATATCGCGTCACAAGTAGCCAATATTCATTCGAAACCTACGGGGGGGGGGGACATGGCAACGTGGTATGAAAGCTACGTGTATTAATAAATGACTCCAATCACAATCCATCGCCAAGCACGCCAATCATTTTCATTCGAATACCGCTGATATCGGAATCTGTCTGCAGCTCCAGGCATCTACTTTGTCGCCATGTTTTATATGCCCCGGTAAATGAAGTGATACTGTTACAAACAATATTTCTATAGTTCTCCGCCGTTCCCAGTACAGTAACAAGCCTTGACATTGCACCGAAAAATGGTTAGTTTTCAAAATCCCCATCACTTGACGTATCCCCATCATCACCTACACAGAAGCCAATTTGGTGATTTTTATCGACAACTGTTCTTTGTCGTGAATTTTGTGGCATTTTTGATCGCCGTAAACACAAAAGCCATCCGATTTATCGTGTATACGTTTTGCCGCGTTCCCAGACCCTACCACAACCATCGCGAGTGCTAGGGCTGCAGATCAAAGCGACACGGGAAACAAATCACCGTATTTACTTCATCGGTGTGCTAAAGAACGGATAAACACGCACATTTCATGTCTCTGGGCGCTCTCCAAACCAACGACCGCAACCAAACGAATACCAGCACACCAGTGCTAGCGGCAAAGTGTTGTCTTGTACAAGATGAGCGTTCTTAATTTTCTTCAAAATCTCGTGAAAAGTTTGAATAGAAATGACAGCTAGCCTGTATACATCTGTTTCATTTAAGCAATGCATCGATAACCATCAGATTTGTCGTCCGTTGTTTGATGTCGTCTAGTGTTCCGTGCAGAATTTTGCGAATGTGATGCGGAGGCGAGAATAGTTCATACTGCTTTGCGTAGAAACAAAAATCCAAATATCTTCAGTACCGACGAGCGAGAGTCAACGATATTCTCTTACAACGTTCTCGTAATGAACTTAAATATATCACGCTCTGAGAAAAAGAAATGTTGTAAAAATATTTTGACAAAGATAAAAGCGAGTATCATGGATCACTGATGCGCAAGACGATGGCGACTGAGCATGCGTGTGGTCGCGTGCATGTTTCCCATCGAAACACGTTTTCGTAGGTGGGCTACTCGGTTGACGCTTGACAACTGAAATTGAAACACTTTTATTCTCGTGAGACTGTCACATCCTTGAAAATTATTGAGCTGGATGCAGTACACCATACAGCTCTTCAAGTAATCACTGTCCATCTTACGGAAATAAAATGATGCTGGGCAGGAAGAAGGGAGAGTCGCTGAATTGTTATTTTTTCACAGGAAGCAAAATAACATGAAGTTTAATCTAAATATATAAAAAGATTTACAATATAAAAGACTTTGCAATTCGTCTTTCTGTATGTCGATGTGTTTGTGATGCAGAATACGTTGGTACCATGGCAATTGACAGAAATATCGTATTCTCACCACCCTGGCGTGTGATCGTATCAGTTATGGGGCAGTAAAATGTTTAAATGCAGTTCTTGTGCGAATGAAGTCTATAGTTGTACAATCTACAAATATGTCAAACAATTACAAAATTGAATTTGTTCATGATTCGATTCAATATGTACCTACCTACCAAAATATTCATCAATTAATTTCTCTTGTCTATCTCCCTATATATGTATATCTGTATCTATCTATATAATAGCTACCATCTAATTTATTCTGTTCCTCTTCCACATCTCTCTCTCTCTCATATAAGCTTATATATATATATATATATATATATATATATATATATATATATAATCTTATAGACAATGTTTAAGTCCACGGAAAATTGATGAACGTGCGCTACAAAGGCAGAAAACTATTGTGCATCAAACTGCTCAAACAGGACAATGCATGTAAGTCAACTAGTAATATCATATTGCACCTGCCGTTCTGCTTCTAAAATAGTGCCATTTGACAGAGTCTCGGCTAACCGTGAAAAAATCCACGTAATTGGCAATTAACCCTTCTATAATTATCCTAAGTTTAATAAAGTTTTTATTTTAAGGTTTGCTGTCTGAGTAAACATGTCCCGCTACGTGTTCACACGGAGTTGACGCCTAATTAAACTTCAGTTTCCACATCGGTAACGGGTAGGGACCGGGGACGACACGCTCCGTTCCCGGCAGACACACCAAGGTTATGCCGCATCGTTATGCCTACTTTGCGCTTTGCTTGCTATATATAATTAGGGGTCAGGGTGTTTCCCCCCCTCGGTCGACAGACTTACAAGAAACAGCTGACCACTCGATGTGGGTCGTATCATCACCCTATAATCTAAACTCAGATCAGTGTTCTAGCTAATAGCGGCTGATTTCAGGCGTGAATAGAAACAAGAAGCGTGACCGTGCATTGTAAATCGCGCAATGAAGCACTCACGTGATCGAAACACGATAATACAGACGCTTTGTCTTACCCTTCAATTGTAAATTTGATTTTGTAACGATGAATTGTTATTACGTTTTCACATCAGATTGTATCAATGACAATTGCTCTAACTCTTAAAGTAGTATGCGCCTCGAAAGTGAGACTTAAACTTTTGCTAAAACTTTCCTCAGTGAAACTTTCGACCATTCTCTTACCAAATCAAACATAAAAAAACAGAGCTCACCGTCCAAAATTTGGTACCTGAGAGACAAATTACCGGAGATTTCTCGATATTTGAAATTCAAAATGGCCGCCATCCCTGTGCTAACTCCATGGGGGAAAATACATTTTTCGATTTCGAAAAACTAGGACAGTGAAAAGTTTTATTTCACAAAGAGCTTCAAACGAACCCCCACAAGTGGTAATTGGAAAACCTTCAGAGAACGAATATCTGTCCCCGAGGCGTGTTCTACCTTAATAGCTTTTACATTATTCTTATCAGAGAAAACAAGTTTATGTTAAAGTTTTAATCGTCTCCGCAAGATGTTGACATAGGAAGTACGCGAGACTTGCAAACGCGAGGCATCGCGTACAATGAACAGTGTTGTTGTTGACAAGACAAGATTTCAATTTCTTACAACTGAATTCGTGTAAGTCAAGCTCTAAATATTGGTTAGCACATCGATTAACAAATTTACATCATTATTTATCCAACCGAAGGCACAAGTCATATATTTTGAGTGAATCTAACGATTTGAGTATACATTAATTAAAATTGCCATCATCGCGCTTACTCTGAGACGAAAGCAAAGTGGTAAAACTGGCAAAATTGTAAAGCAACACGAGTGATTCGTTCAACAGAACTTCAAGCTGCCGTCGTCAATCGAATCACAGCTTGGACAACACGTGTTAAAGATTACGTTAAAGATTACACTGGGTCTCGATGAGCTCACATCGATACTGGCAGATCGATGGCACTTTCTAATGAATCATTGCTACGTTTACAATTCTGCCATCTATCAGCGCAGTGACGGGGGACTGTGTTTTCTGTCAAGCGCACATGATATATGCCTGGCGTGAATGCCATCACAAAAACAAAGTCACAGGAGATAGGGCAGTCTCTGGTACGTGATACAGATTACAAACAATCCATCTGAATTCACACACTCTGTGATCAGTGAACTTTTCTATTTTATGGAGAATCAAAAACGATTTCAATTGTCCTCTCAAGAAAGTATATTTGCCCTGCAAAATTATATATATATATATATATATATATATATATATATATATATATATATATATATCTGTACGTTATAGTATGGAATCGTATAAAAAGAACACAAAGTAATTTTATGTGATCGTATTAAGTATATATATATATATATATATATATATATATATATATATTATATATCGAAGTATACAGATATATACGTAATACAGATTATATGTATACACACACATATATATATATATATATATATATATATATATATATATATACACTCTTCGCTTTGTTTAAGTAACAACATTAACATCTCTCAGAGATATTACCTCTTATCACATGCACAAGCCAAGTTTTGTAGTCTCCGAACAAAAAATACGGGATTTATTCTCTGGTCGTTCTACGTCACGACAACCCGCGTCTATGTCATCAATTTTGGTGCGTCGGACCTTTTTTTTGGTCGATCTTCGGTGTGCTCGTAAATATGTAAACAAACAACATGGTGGCCGATTTTTCTCCCACGATCAAAAGTCATGTAATGAAATCGATATTTTCACTGACTACGACATTACTAATCGAACAATGTAAACACAAGAGTGTACCGCCTGTATATTCCGAAGGAATTACGTGAATAATTTGCGGAAACAACGAACTCGAAGCTGGTCGCGTATACTGTGGGTTCCGTACGCATTGCAAACAGGGTCAGGTGCGACGTTTACAATGTTCGCGCCGTCGAGATTCAGTCGATATTTGTTCCCGAAAAATAGCGTATCTTCGTCTGTGATACATTTCTAGGACTATACTATCTTTGAAATAGAGTATAACTTTGCGGAAGGTAGCCTACATGTAGACCGAGAGCTGTCATTTGCTCCACACATGAACGAACGTGAGCGCAAATGCACACGACGGACGACTGGAAATGATTGACAACTTGTGCACGGCGTACTGATATTTATTCCTAAAGTAGTTCAAAAGTTTAAACGCGGAATCGTCATGGAAAACTTATTTTATTTTGCAAAAAATAACGAATTATTGGCTTGTGCATGTGATAAGTATATTATTCCCTAATATTTTTCTTCATTCAGCTCGGAAAATACTCGTGACGTAATGACCGTGTCACCACTCGTCTTCGACTCGTGGTGACACGGTCATTACGTCACTCGTATTTTCCTTCGCTGAACGAAGAAAAATATTAGGGAATAATATCTAATTATATCGAAACCAAGGACGAATTTCCTCCTTGATATGATAAGATAGCTATCTATCGGATTATTAAGTCTGGTTTAGTGGTCATCCACAAAGTCAATATCGATCTCGATCCGGACAAAGTGGGACTTAGTTATGGTTTCTTTGTTGATCTTAACATTGAGAAAAAAACAGCACAAAATACTAGCTGTCGCGATTCCAATTCTCTCATTATCCCCCGCCAACCCCTGACGCAGTTTCGTGTCCTGAGATATTAGGTATTTTAATTTCAGAAACACGCCGATGATTATTATATAGTTGCTGAGTGTATTGTTAGTTTTCTATATCTACAGCAACACTGAACGCGTTGATAACTTCTAGGTTGGAATACGCTCTGCACAAGAACGCGTAGGTATTAACCTCGATGCAAACAAAACTAATTTATGCATTGGTCATATCCCTGAGCACAGTTGAAGTACCTCGATATAAGTTTAGTATGCCACTTCAACTTTGATACGTGGCGTGCGTTTACTACGTCACGATTTTATCTCATCTTTTTTGTCTTTATGCAATCCAATTTCTGTCGCTTCCCAGAGATGGTAGCTTCGATAACGGCTAGCGTCCTCGGCGGATTATATCTCACTGATTCCTCGATGATATCATATATCGGACACAGTATAGCGTCCTTCATATGCCATGATATCATAAACCTGCTGAAGACTCCCGACAGACGAAAAAAACTGACTGAAAACTATCCTGATGCGTAAAGCAGCAGCGCACACTGTTTGATATTTTGTCACAATAAAATGAATGAAACACGCGAGAACGCATTTGCGCTGCCAACTTACTAATATGATACAGAAGATAACATTTGTGTAGGACGTTGGACGTCAAGTTCATGAAGGAATAAACGACCACAATTTGTAAGAAGCAGATGAGATATTTTAACCGCCAAGTGAAAAAAAACATTTCAAAAGGCTTGCGTTGTTTTTTTATCTTTTTCAACTTACCGTACTCGATTTACCTGGCAGAGGTTGAGTGTTGCTTGACCGATCTAAAGTCCGAGCTTAGTTACAACGGAGCAAGACTTGGGTTGCCTGCTAGAGAAGGCCCTTGTGCAGCGTAGAGACAACGGAAAACGTGGTCGTCCGGCAGATGAAGAACGCAACGGCCCGATACTTGAGGAGCTTGAATTCCCGTATGTAGAGGCCGGGAGGTTAGAAAAGCAACAGACACTCACTGCCAGCAGGTAGGGTCATATCCCCTTACAGTCGACAGGACAAATGTAAAAGCTGCACTGCGACCAGATCGGTGCGCACGGTCGAATCTGGTTACACCACTGCGAATGGCCAACGCCACCCCACGTGTGGTCACGTGACCGCCGCTTAAAATAGAAAGTCAACAGATCGAATGTTTGACGATTCCAGGTCTTGGATGCTTAAGAAGCAAACAGTTGATTCATTGTTACCGCCTTGATGTAGGTTTACCGTCCGATTCGATGGCACAGAGAAGTGGAGAAAATTTGTGTCGTTCCATAAAAGTTGTTCGACTCTGAAACTTCTGAGCGTGCGCAAACACGACCACTCAATATTCTGCCGTTGGTCACTGGTTGCTAAATATTGTAATTTTTATTTGTTTTTACGATTTGTATGCATTTATTATGATAAACAGCGTCCTGTAAAATCTATACATTGGTGTTGGCCGAAAATATAAGCTTCCCCGACTGAAAAATTGTAAAGTTTTGAAAAAAAGGTACATTGTTGATATTGTAGGTCTCGCTACCAGTGAATGAACATTCTAGTCTCAGCTGTTGTCAAAACCAGTCTCGATCTCGTGTCCCTCCCTTTGTCGGCCGACAAAGATTGGAATTTGGCATGGTAGTGAAAGTACTTCACGACCACACCTTTCCTCAATGACGTAAATGCCGGGTGAGAGCACAAATATCCCTGATAGCTGGCCCGCTTGTGCTTCATAGCATGTTCGACCTCCGCAGGAATTCTGGCCTCTTGTTTTTTCCATTCATTGAGGTGAAATCTGAGCAACTAATGTTGCGCTCAGAAATTTCAACGAGGCTATTAGAATGTTTAGGGGGCTACTTTTGACCGTGACGAGGCCGGGCGAATGAAAAAGAAATTAGGAAAACTATGCATGTATAGGAAGCTGTTCTCATGGCTGTCATTTGGTTCAACCGAAATCAGTCAAATGTCTGAATTTGTTTTTGAAGAAAATTTTCTGATATACGTAAAAACTAAAGAAGTCTTCCCCAGTTCTTCTTTTTCTATGAAGAAACATTTTTAGAGTGTCTTTCCATTGTCTCAAAACATGGCTTCAAAACATAACGGGACAGAACTTTGGCCTTGAACTTGTGGTCGTCATGGTAATCGATGCATATGCCGGAAGAGTAGATGAGACCAAATCTCTCTCTCTCTCTCTCTCTCTCTCTCTCTCTCTCTCTCTCTCTCTCTCTCTCTCTCTCTCTCTCTCTCTCTCTCTCTCTCTCTCTCTCTCTCTCTCTCTCTCTCTCTCTCTCTAGCCCGCTGCATAGAATGTACTAATCTGAATAATCAACTCGTCAGACAGTAAAGCGGTTAATGATCTATCTCTGCATGCCGGTTTGAACAAAGTGGTTTTACACTCAAACAAGTTTTGGCTGGACAGAGAGACCATACCCCTGTCGTCCCTGACAACCACTGACATACATTGGAACCATAGGAAAAAGTCAACAATTGGATATTGAGACGCAGCGAAGAATAAAATGAGCGAGTTGATCTAACTGTATACACAATGGTAATAGCCGTATTGCTATACAATATCACTATTAGTAGTTTACCCAGAGATTGGGACACTCCCAGTTGATAAATTAACACAGGTAAACATGGCGGGAGGTTTCTCCCTTTGACGGAACGATAATATGGCGGTTTTATAAATGAAGTTGGTTGTACTACTTTTTGTCGAAGTAGGCAATTACATGAAATTGCTAGGCATAGAAGCTCAAGTCACATAATACCCTCGGTATGCTTGATGTCACCATTACCGCGCCGGTTTTCAAGTTGCGCGGGGACAGAGCACGACAACTTTGTTATCAAAGCGCGCGGAGGGAAAATAATTTTCAGAAAGTTGACGGACGTATGGCGCCAAAACAAAGTCACAAAATTAACCTATGGTGTAATTTTTAATCAAATTATTTTTCCATGAGTACTGTCAAAACTTGTAAAGGTGAGTTCGAAGTCGCCCCTTTGAACACAGTCACCTGTGTTCTAAAATTCCGCTCTGCGCCTATAGACTTGTGTACATATGCACACATGTCTAAGGGGCGCATAGGCGCAGAGCCGAATTTAGAACACAGGTGACTGTGCTTCGAAAATCTGGCAAAAACTTAGCAAAACAGCGATGTCCATCTTCTACGCTTTGGCTACATTTCGATTTGGGTCACGTCACACCGATCTGGACCGATGCCCACGGCGCCAATTCGCCGTAGACACAGCCAGTCAGAAAACTGACAAAGTGCGTCTTTCAGCGCCAACGGGCTTTTCTGAACTTTGGTCAGTTGTGTGGAACTAAGGCGGACGCAAAGGTCCTAACTAAAGCGCCCCTTGAACACGTACATCTACCCCCGAGGTTTTGGACTAACGACTCCAGGCATCCCTTGAACGGAATGAAAGGAAGCTATTCTTCCCGTGGTTTTATTTTGGGAGACTTGGTGATGGTAATTACCCTAGACTTCAAACTGTTGTCAGTAAAAGGTACTACTTATATACGTGATATGTGAGATAATAGTTTGATAAATTGTGTTGCTAAAAGTCATCGCCGATGGTGCGTCACAATTCAAGCAAATCTTTGTAGCTACGGAAAGATGCGATTTGAATATTTTGAACATTTTTGCGAAAAGTGAAATCACTCCCGCGCACTCCGTCGGAATCAAATCAGGTAGGCTAGCTTCTTGGGTAAAGGTTTCTGGGTGCAAAATTCTTGATAATTTTGCTGGACCGGGAAAACAGCCGCCCACTATGAAATCATAAACTGTTGTATTTTGGAAGTACTGCTAATTCTCTTGACGATTTTGTCTGAGTAAACAACGACCAAAGTATACGCACACGTAACCGTCGCTTTAAAGCCTCGCTCTGGATTTGACGGTTCATCAAGGCGAGAACAAATTAGCAGTCCGGGTCAGCTCCAAAATTGGAGACGCTATTCCATAATATTTTCCCCCTCTCATTAGCCAATCAGCGGCCAGCGCGCCATCAGTAAAAATTGTATTTCCTGGCAACCTCCACATGCGTCCTTCGATACGTACGCCATACTGTGTCGAACTCCCGCGCCGTGTTCTGTCATACTGTCGAACAGTTGTGTGGCCACTCTGTCAAAACACAATTTCAAATCGCGTACCAGTTTTATTCTGGCTAAGACAACCAAACCCCATATATCGCTGTGATTCCTAGACTCTGGTTGAAGTCCTGCGAAATATAAATCGTGTACCTACACAGATCGTTCAGAATACCCCATTTGTATCGGAGATGGCAGCGATACAAATTCTACCGTATGGGGAACAGTTGTGTGGCCACTCTGTCAACACATTTTCAAAATCGCGTACCATTTTTAGTCTGCGTTTGACAACTACAAAACAGGTATCGTTTTAAAGCTCTGACATTGCTCTTCTTCTTGCAAAATGTTATACGCGTACCTACACAAATAACCTTTATAACAGTATTTCTAATAGAGATGACGAACATCCACAAAATGATTCTCGGTACTTGAGCGAAATCGATAAACTGGGGTAGAAAAGAAATGAATCGTCAATATTTCGAATATTTGTTCACTAATCGGACTCCTTATTGGACATGACCTTCTGCAGAACACGTGGATTATGTTGACTGTCGAAATTCGTCGAAATTCACAAGACAGCTGTCTAGGGGCTTAATAAGCGGCCCAAAACTGCCGATCACACTTGGTGGGTAATTTGTGACCCAGCGTGACCTGTACTTTATTAATGATGTAATCTGGTCGATGATTGGCTGAATGCCGGAATACATTATCATAATGAGTCTCCAATTTTGGAGCTGACCCGGACTGATTAGAGCAAACTGGGATCACCACCACACACACACACACACACAATAGGTCAGACGTGGAAGAGTTATTGAAAGCATAAACAAAAACATGGGAAGAGACGTATTTGAGACCCACCTCAAGACAGACTGTTGATCGATACCGTTCTCAGAGGCCCAGTAAAGCAATTCGCTGTCACATAGCGGACAAACTACACCTATTGACAAATATTGACTCAACGAGATTTGTATTAGGGTTGTCCGTTGACACTGGGTGCTTCTTTACCTTCTGCCGTACGCCACTTAATAAATTTAGCTGGATTTCTTACGGTTAAGTGTTCATGAACGGTCACGCTATGTTGCCGAACCGGAGCAGAACCATTCAGCTCCGCGTAATCTATCGTTGCCTCGATGTCGAAGGTGTCTTAAACAACCTGACACGGGTTAGAATTCGAGGTGAAATAAATTGTCATCATTCCAGCCGGCGACATATTTTCGTCTCACAGTGGAACTCTTTATTTTTAAGACAACGCGTGGGCGACAGCTGCGTTTCAACATCGCGCCTTCTCGCACAACACCCGCACTTTGAAGAGTTTTGTTGATTTCTTTGAAATTGTTTTTTATCTCGTCGACTCGAATCATCTGACGAGTGAACGCCGAGTGAAACTTAGCGTTACCAAAGCACGATGGAATTTTCACATACTGGTGTGCCTCAGTGTTTTCACCGCCGTGTCTACCAACTATTACTCGACAAAGCCACGATCAATCAAATGTTCCCTTGAGGGTCGAAATCTAAACGGTAGCACGGTCTGGGCCAGGTGCTCTATTTTTTTCTTCCACGCGCCGAATCGTACTGATGCGCTAACTGCAATATATAACAAACCGATTCTTTGAACTTTACAAAACCAGGAACATTTCACAGAGTTTACTTATCTGAGTGAACACTTTTTAGAATCCAAGTTGTTTAATTAGTGGTCACTTATCAAACTGAAGTGGACAAGACCACCAAGGTCACATGAGGTCAAACCCCTTTCGTTGATTGATAATCTCACGTGTGTACCGAATGCCTCTTTTATTAGGGCTTCTGTTTTATTTGCAGAGCCGGTGGCGACGAGTGTGTTCCTCTGAAGCGGGACTGTCAAAATTTAAATCAAGTTCACGTTCGTTGGAATTTTCCCCTCGGGGTACTTCATAAATTCTTGACGAAGGACCTACCCCCCGTTTGCGAGGAAATGCCTTCGGAAATGAATTTTGGGTCCCGCTGTTCGCTAGTTCAAAGGTTGGGGTGTTGGGGAGCAAGCGTGGGTGTCGAATTAGTCGCTCACTGCGCACGGGTAGCGCGCACATCAGTGTCTTCTCAGGGAGAATGAAAAGGATACAAAGCATGAGAGCGGTTGGCGAATCACATACGACAGTTGGCGGTGACCGATTTTCTGATGACGTCACTATCTTTTAAATGAGTTCTTATAATTGTTTATATAGCCTTGTAATTGTTTCTCTATTGATTGGAAAAAAAAAACACGGCCCAGTTTCTGCGACCTCGATAAGATAAACGCATAAACAAGACGGTGTTACTGGTAAATGAATTACTGAGCTTGAACGTGTGTCAGATCTTGACGTTAAGGTAGTATGCGCCTCGAAAGTGAAAGACTTAAACTTTTGCTCAATCTTTCCTGAATGAAACGTTCGACCATTCTCTTACCAAAGCAAGAATAATAATCAGGGATCACCGTGCAAACTTGGTACTAGAGAGACAAATTACCTAAGATTTCCCGGTTTTTGAAATTCAAAATGGCCGCCATCCCTGTGTTAACTCTATGGGACAAAATACAATTTTCGATTTATGAAAAAAAAAAACTAAGATTGTGAAAACTTTTCTTTCAACAAGAGCTTTAAAACGAGTCCCAACAAGTGATAGATCAGGAGAGAATTGGCAAAATTTGAAAGCCTGGATATCTGTCCCTGAGGCGCATTCTATGCCGGGGTACATTTTAAGGGACAGGTCTCGAGGGTCAATGACAGTACAGTCTATCGAGAATACTGAGATCGAAGTGTGGTTTAGAGATTGAACTTAAATCTGAGCAAGACTATAAATTTGGAGAAGCTAAAAGCTTGACATGAAAATGAACAAACATGAAAATAGATCGATTGCAGTATTTTTTGCCATCATATGTTCACACAAATAAAGTTAACATTATGAGAAAACATCGTGCACGACAGCAATTCGTAAGTATGATTTTTGCGGACATGCGAACATTGTCAGGCAAAACATGCAAAATACACGGAATTTCTACAAGTAAATAAAATACCTTCAACGTTTGTTTAAAATTTGTCGAAAATTTGACTATAGTTGTTAAAATCTAATTATCCGTTCGTCGCTAATGATTGAAAAATAATCTGTAGTCACACTTTGGTAAACATTCTTACAGAGGTTGATTTTGATTTCAAACCAATTTATCGAAAAACGTGCAAAAATAAAACTAATGGGGATTTTAAATCTAAAAAGGTGAAGATTTGGAACTTCGAATAGTAGAGTGAGGATCGGGGATATGGGTTTCACAGATTGTACGTTACAAGGCACTGAGATATTAAATTTAACACACAGGCGATTAGGTCAATGAATCTGGGTCATTTAAACACAACATCACATATTGTTGAAGTCGAGAAGTGGAAGTTATTTGACACGCAACTTTTTATGTACATTTTGAAAGACAACAGTGTCTCCATAAAACTGTCCATTGTAACATTTGACCAGGTACGTGGGAGTACGTAAACAGGACCATAAATAACTGTTTAAGAGGTCGAAAGCGAACACTAAACTTGTTTTTAGATGCCGCTCCGGGATAAGTATCCCCGGAGTTGGAAGAAGTTTCTACGAATTTCCTACAAAACACGCGTTGACCGGTAAATGCCAGAACCGCAACGCTGCTCACCACAAAACGGAACGTGGTTCGTAGATTGAAATGAGAACGCTCTAATCAAATGAAAGTGGTTTCCGCCAAACATCAGCACTTGTGGTCGAAGTGGATTGAAATCATACTCCGCTTGTCAAACAAACATTTTGGCAATATCGAATAGTTGGTAACAGATCTTTCATATCCTGAAACGAATCCAACATTTAGAGTGATGTCAAACTACTGGTACACCGGAGTCATCGCGGTCATTCACCTCAGTATTGCTATGTACCAGTACTAGTAGTATTTTGGGATACTAGTGAATACTCTATTTTTCTTTGGAAACTCAGAAATGTCCTTGTTTTCCAAGAAGAATGTCACAAATCGTAAAGACAGGCCAAATTCAAAAAAAGACACCGATATTTTTTTTGGCTGGAAAGTGTTCAACTATGATAATTTGCACGACACCACAACTGCAAGTAGCAAGGGTATGTGCAATGTTCGGTACATTCCTTGCGGGTTGTAATGCATTGGCAAAAGCGATAAAAATGTAGGTTGTACATTAAATATTGTATGAATACGTCGTAAATATTGTGGCAATTTGATTCCCTGATACCAAAATTTGCACTGTGACTCCGATTTCGATTTTTGATTTTGAAAGAGATCGGTTGAAAGTTTGCTTTTCGAGACACGAACTACCTTAAACCTGCATCGCACCAAACAGTGCGCAGATGCATTGTCTCTTCTCAAGTAGCGTGGCAGTGGGAAACTGCTCTCAGTTTGAAGATTACCAGTCCCTGTTGTTTACTAGTAGGCCTCAATCGCTTGTTTAACTCCGTCCGGTGCACGATGTCACCGTAGAGTTTTTCCCGATAACGGCCTTTAATTACGTAGAATGATGGTCAGATACAAAAGAGAGGCCGTCATCACCTGGCTGGGGCGGCACCCACTCAGATTACCTCAAAAGCAAACAGGTGGAACCATCTTCGAGATAAGGATTAAAAAGAAACCGCAAATAATTAAGAGAGTAATTGACCCTTGATAACAAATTGACCCTATGCTGTTAATGATGATAATGACCACTTTATAAAACAAACAAAGGGAAGACTTTATCATGTTACTTGTAACGAACGATAGGGAAGTGGAAGCTGTCGACGACAACAAATTTTTGGGCGGGAAAAACAATATTCACTGTATGTTCACCACACTTGTGTTGTTTTCATCTGCGAACATTGATCGATGTGATTATATTTACTTTATTTTCACCTCAGCTGCTAACTGCTAACAGTGAATAAAACCGACCATGCCGTGTTTGTTGGTGTTTGTAAGTTGATACAGGTGCGATTATTGATCGAAATAACTGTACATATACTTAAACCGGAAATCATCAATCGATCGTCGAGGAATAGCACAAAGAACGGTACATCAAAACTGCATCCTGGGTACATACTCACCAAGTATTTTCAGTACACTGCTGTGTGTTGCCGGTAGGTTTGAGTTGCAGATGTTAACAATGGATGTAAAACATAGCATAACAGCCGACCTGAATGTCCATAACTACTACATGTTGCCTTTTAACAACATCGAATTAAGCTTATCCGTCGCTCTCTGTCACTTCTCAGAACAGCGTAATTTACCAAACGACAAACAAAAACTTTGACGTCACAAATTCCCACAGAAAAGCACTTTAGGTCAATGACTTTCCCGCTGAACCAATTCCAAGTACGAAAGTTTATGTCTCAACAAACAGTTTACTGGGCGTTCTTGTTGTCACGTGCTCTCGTAAAATCCCATTCACGGGCATTGATCGGATACAGCGAGACCTGGGGATGACGTCAACCTATTTTAACCTGAATTCAACTGTAGCCCGTAAGCGGCGACCGGTGTGTCATGTGACGCACGTAAACAAGTGCACAGTGTGATCGGATTTTGAACCGTTATCGAAAATCAAACACTGGCTTACTGACAAAATTTCACGGAATTCAAAATAACTGCCCACTGCCTTCTAGTACGTGGTCGAAAATACGTACAGTGCAGAACAATGCCTGTAACATATCGCTAAATTTTTCCTTGGGTTGTACGCTAGCGTGTCGAGAGCGTGAAATATTAATTTTTGACGGTCATGACAGCTGCATTAAAGCTGCGCTTTGCTATAAGATTCCCAGGCTGAAATAAGCTGTAAATCGATAAAATTATGCATTATGAATTCTAGCTTACTGATTCCACAAATAGTTCACAATTTCGTGTACGGCTACAACAATTTCCTCCTGTACTTGTAAACATTGCACCATGGGTTATTACGTTCCGACGATGCGCTTGCACACAAAACTTTGCGCGCCAATACTTGCCCCACTGCCGGGCAACGCCAATGCCGGGCCAAATGGCAAATAGCAGTGACATAGTGCAGCGATAACTCAAGTGAACGACAGTAAATACATGATCACGGCCTTTGTCATGAAGTCATTCAGTAACATAATATATATACTCCAATATCAGTGCCAATCGCCGAGTAGCTATAGCAATATTTTGGTGGCTTGGCTGGTATTTGACCGTATAGTATATCATGAAAAAAAAAATCATTGGTGGATTTTCCTTCAACATATTTATCAGATTCCTCCTATAACATGTTTATAATGTGAACAAAGAATGTATGGAAGATTTGAAAGATCTTTTCTGTTCATGACGATGATAAATGGTGTTTCATCTCACATTTTGGAACTTTTTTGCTGGTAAGTTTAGACAGCGATATACAAAACACGTCAATCATTATTGCCAGAAAGCTACGTTTTAAAGTATCTCGTTCTATCTTTCCATTGAAATCTGTACTTTTATTTAATAACACAACTAGAAATGGTAGCAGATATTTGAGCCTCAAGGGAACCATTTTATCACAAAATGCACCTGTAATGGACGAAGGCTTACGTGATTAGAAGAATGAATGCTGGAGGTAGGTTGGTGTCAATAGGGCGTCAAACGCGTCGCTTACGTACCACGCCCAGTTCAAAGATACACAGTATCAGGCGTTCTGCGACCGATTTGTCCGTTTATATGTCATGAAATGTAACCATAGAGATGGACTATTCGTACATTGGAGGGAATGGTCAATACGTTGAAACATAGGACGATGAACGATAGATTAAAATTACATCCTCTGAGTTTGGAAAGAATTTACATGAACAGAAAGTTAACGGTATGTGACAATATTTTCTCATAACAAATTTTGGTAGGCAGAACAAATAACGCGTATGACGTCACGCTTACCCCAAAAGGTTTAGTTGTCTATCCCGTAGCACGTTTCGACCTCACTGTGTCAAGCGAGAGGGAAGCGCACGAACGAATTTTTTTTAATTTGATTTTTACAACAAAATTTCTTATCTCGGTGATGTGTACCTCGACAAAGAGAACGTGTGGTCAAAATCTACAGCCTTAGCAGTGTTTGGTGAGAGAACAAGTATATTCATTGTTTGTGGAGAGCTGCGAGCCAAGGCTCGATAGTTTGGGGGCATCGGGTGAACCCTGTTTATCCTAAAACTATTCAACCAATAGGGAAATTAAAAAATCAAATCCTAAAAATATTCGAGGAAACAGGAAGTTTTCAAAACTCTTTAAAATATCATTAAGATGGACTTACATGAATATTATTTGAAAGATTGGTGATACTGTTTATTTGGAACGTTATGTGGTTAGAATTTACTCTGTAACACCTTACAAAAGTAGGTCGATTTTTATGTCAAGGTGCAATTCACAGAATAAATTGTAAAAGCGACAAAAATGTGAGAATTAATATCAAATTCAGACTTTCTTCCTCAGTGTTTACATCTGTACTTGTTGTTTCAATTATGAGTAAACGTTTTGACAGCAGATTGCAGCTGTGTACAAGGGGTTTTTATCCATCCCTTTCTGAACACGTTTGAAAATTCAAGCCAGCACGTCCGCACTCAAGGAGTGTGTCGACTCCATCGTTGAATTAATAGGCTGCGATTGCATCCTAATACGGGATTAGCAGGTTTTTTGATACCCTGCCCACTTGTGACACAGAAAAAAACCAACAACACTTAAAGTGTGTGGAGAAATCTCCGGACTTAGAAGGGCTTATATTGACATATGAGCCCATAGCGGGCACTCAAATAGTTTGAAAACAGGGATGTTTCATTATAAACAACAGACGGGATATTCATCAATCTCTCTCAGTCAAATGTAATCAAATATAACAACATTAAACACACATAGGTCTCCCAGTATTACGGATCGGTATTTGACCCGCACCTTCCAGGGATACGCAATGAATATTTTTTGCCCTTTTTGTTTTCACTGCAACTTACTTTGTCGACGGTGTAAGCTAATCCTTTGGGTCAATAATCATGTTGATTTTTAAACAAAAACACTTTCTTGGGGCACATTCCTCTTCGCGGGATAAGAAGTCACACAGACTGTTTTTAAGAGGAAAGTTATATTAAAAAATACCGTGAATCGAAAGTTTAGAGGTGTTTTATGTCTCTAGGGTGATTTTGAATTTCAACTTTTCGGTTTGGACGTTGATGTATGTGAGTTTCGCCCTTGTACCATATTCGCGCACCTTCACGGTCGGTCTGTTTAGAAAATGGGGACTGCTGTAAGCAAAGTTACGCTTGGCCAACCGTGCACATATACATAACTTGTCTTAATCCGACTAAAGAATTGTCAGAGTTTAGCATGTGAAAGCGGACGGTATCACATAGTGGTATTTCGACTGCCCCGGGAGTCAAAAGGGCAGGCGACGTTCTGGCCCCGCACGGTGAGCTTTCAAACGCCGCACGTATCGGGGTGAACGGGGGACGTCGTGTTTGCAGACTCGCCCTAAATATGAGTAATAACGGACAATACAAGTGCTCGCCAACAAAGAACTCAGCGAGCCGCTGGGTGGAAAAAACACCGATATAATCACACAGGCTCATTTTCTTCGTCTAGTTTCCAGAGGTGTTCATATTCACAGTCGTTTTGTGTTACCCTATACTGGGATGTAAAACGAGCGGGTCGCTGATTACATTGTCGCAGCCCGTGAAGTCGGGTAACAAAGTGCACCGAGAAAGAAAGAAAGGGCAAAAGAGAGAGAAATCCCATAAACACATGAACAGAGTCAACCGACACTCCTGCCAATACCGGCGAACAATGCACGACAACGTCACACAAGACAGAAGGCCCCGGCGATTGGTTTTGTCAACTCGCCGCCGAGGTTATGACGCAAGTCCCGCTGCCACTGAATTTTGGCAGTGCCATGCTCCTGCATACAGCTGAGTATTTTCGAAGATTTCCAATCGGCTCTCGCCTTCCCAAAATGAGTAACCAAAATATAACAATGCGACGTATTTGTTGCTGTAATTTAGTTGAGAAAATATTTTAAGTTCTCAGTATCAGTGAAGCGAATATTTTTTTAGTTAAAACTACCGAATAACTGGTAACCAACCATAACGACAATGTTTGTACAACCCGAAGTACAGTAGTGTGCTGTCGAGAGTAAAATTTAACAGCATTTGCCTAATACACGTAGCTCAATTATTATTTTGTGAACAGATGTATACAGTATGTATGGGACACCGATCCGGACGCTTTAAAACTCCACCATGTAGCTGTACTGTAATGACCACACGTTCAAGTGTAATATTAGGTTTTCCAAAGCTAAAACTGGTCTGAAAAACAAACAATTCTCACATCATTATTCCTCCCACGCATTTCAATGTATATAGAGATCTGACATCAAAAATCGATACAATAGGACGGAACAAAGTTTTGGCCCAACATGAAATGGTTGTGCAAAGAACTTCAGAACGCCGGTTATATTATACGTACGCGCCGAAAGGCCTCTGTTGGCCTTACAGCGTGCGTGTACATTTAGAGTGAAACGCGCCTCGGGGACAGATATTCGGACTCTCAAATTTCTGCAATTCTTTTCTGATCTACGAATTGTTGGGATTCATTTTAATTAACTCTCTTGGAAAAACAAAAACATTAGCCGTCTAAGCTTAGTTTTTTCGAAAATCGAACATTTTGATTTTTCCCTTTGGAGTTCCTCACAGGCCTGGATGGCGGCCATTTTGAATGTCAAATACCGGTAAATGTCAGTTAATTTATTTCTGTGGTACCAAACTTTGCACAGTGACCCCTGATTTTTATTCTCGATTTGGTAAGAGTATGGTTGAAGAAAGTTTGAGTAAAAGTTTAAATCTTACACTTTCGAGGCGTATCCTACCTTAAACCGGCCAGACAACTCGCCCATAACTGAAAGGAATGACCCTGATTGTAATATGAACACAGGCTAATTGGCAATAAAACACAGCAACAAATTGAAAGAAATTCAAGCCAAAAATCCAAACCATAGGAATGAGTCTTTAAAACAACATCAAACTTCTGAGAACAAACTTCTAGTTCCTCTGGTGTACAGGGAAACGCGGATATGTAAGATCTTTGCCAATGACGTTGTTGTGAACAACGTTGAAGTGGAAATTTCCCGTTGACGCAAGTACTGTGCGTCGCTGACAGTTTTCAGTAAAAGAAAACAGTTTGGATAGTGGTAGTTGTTGTTGAGTAAATTCGCCATTTACGACCCTATAAAGGTGGAAAAGAGAGTATACATACCTTAACAGGTAGCTATTCTCATGAACAAAGGCTAGTCCAAGGAGCGAATACTTCAAGTTAACTGTGGCGGGTTTTTTCACGAACTGATATTAAGTCGTTGGTTTCTAATTACTCATGAAACTTTTTGGACTCACTGAGCTGACTGGATCGGGCGAATAGCCGCACACGTGAGGGTTATTCAGACGCCGGCTTGAGGTAACTGTTGTCCCGTATGCAAGTACGCACTGTGTGTAAATGTTGCGGTTAGTGTACCGCAAATTTGATGACGACTTGAAACTGGCGCAATCGGTAGGCTGTAAATCACTTTTTCTCCAACAGAGGCACGTCAGAGCACCATCCGTGACATTTCGGCACCACAGTTGAAAACTTCCTGCGTGCATGTGTCACGCGCACCGCCGACTAGAACGCCCAACACAACCCACCCCTACTTTATAGGACATATATGGTCCAGTTGTCATAGCGACGGAAATATGGCGCAATTTACCTGTTCTAGTAGGCATGAATGACTGTATTCTTTCTCGTTAGAGCAATTAAAGTGGAATAGTCGTTTTGCTCAGAAACCAGAGGCACTGGAAACGATGTCGGCGTTACAGATGAGAAAGAGGTGCTCCCGCGGCCAACAGGTACAACGCCGGCAACTGCGCAGCCTGTATGTCCACGGCGTTGATCCCATACCGGGGACTCGAGTTACTTGCCGCTCTTCATACAACGTCGAACGCGCCTGTGTCGGTTCGAAGTCGAAATCCGAGACCTAAAATATCTCCCCTCTGACCCCAATAACTGTACCTACCCTAATCGATACTAATCTACGACAAGATCTTGTCAGCGACCTCCCCATTGTTTCACAGCGAATCGATATACGCAAAATAGAGCAAAGTGAACGAATTCATTCCTATGGTCCTACATCATGTTTCCCCTCATGCTCGTTGCACGCCCATGACCCCCAGCTCTGGACGGTTTGCGGAATTCACACCGAGGCGCGCTTTTAACGTGTACCAAGTATGTTTATCTTAACAGTTGACAAAACGCGTATGAATCGGTTGCTCGCTAAAAATCCCAGGCAGAATTTACGTCACAGCATACCAGAAATTTTACGGATGCTGTTTATTTTCGCACAGCCTTGCCAATTTGATCTTTAACACGAACAGTGGTAGGGTGTTTTACCTTTGAACATTTAGCGTAAAAAATGTTAACTTTGAAGAACGAATGTAATACCTGAGAATTATGATATAATTTTGATTTATACTTATGCAAAAAGACGTAGCTAACAGCCGTTTGAACACACATTATAGCCGCAAAACTGATATAAGCTTATATTGAATTCCTTCAAAGCAGGGTACAGTAAACGGATAACGGATGTGGGTTGGAAAAAAATTAGCTGGATAACTGACATCCGGGTACCGCAGATCAATAAACCTCCACATCGAATGGTGTCCAACTACGGAAGCATGCAAATATTACAAATGTCTTTCTGTGTGTGATTAACACAAATACATACGTCCGTCATGTAAAACGGTTTGTATATTGATTCGTGATTCGCATGGGTTGGAAAAATGCCACGCTTCCTTACTCAGCTCGCGTTCAGAATTATCAACAAGTGAATTTGTTTTGTTTTCAGGTGAATGGCAAACTCGGCCAGGCCACAACACAGCAACCAGGATGTTTGCTTGACCGAGATTTAACACCTGTACGCATGTATCAGTCAATTTAACTTCAGTATTTCCCTCCAAACGGCGAGGAGATGCCTTGCAACTCATCAAATCGTAGGCTTTCAAAACTGAATATCCACCGCGATGGGTATCAAAAGCAAACTCCGTATGGCTCAACGGTATTTGCCTTTCCAGTTGAAATGCACGTGGTACCACAATTTAAGGAGAGACACAAGGTAGTTATTCTGCATGTTGTCTCTTACAATCTGAAATATTTGTCACGTAATAAGAGAAACCACCTCTCGCCAATCGAGAAATTAGCAAAACCTTGCCAATAACAAGATTTTAAATCGTGTGTGTCACGTGTTATTGTTCAAGGTATTCTCGTTAGACACGTCATACCTTCAATCTTTTTGATCAAGAAAGATATATATGTATCATAGGATAGCACATGGGTACGGACACTTCAAATTCTTCATATTCTTGGCGGGAACCACATTTCGACCAGGAGTATGCCTGATGGAACTGTACTAGTACAGTGTCGTGCTCAACTTTTTTCTCTGCCGTTGCTCAATATCGCAGGCACTTTTTCCTTTGCCGGGGTTATGACCTGCTATGCAGTTCCGAGCGATTTATTTTGTAATGATTCGCCAAAAGGGTTGTTTCTGGTCAGTGACTCCTGGCAAGATATCCATCGTCTTGCCATTATCATCTGAAAGCGCCAACCTCAGTAAGAGATGCGAAGTTGAGAACCCTTTCTTGAGAAGTTGACCTTGAAAATGCCAGGCGGTCTCAAATTATATCACGCTGACCATTGCACAAGTATATCGCGACGTGAAACTCGTCGGTACGGCCACGCCGTATAACGACAACTGGACATTTCGTTAAGTTCTCCTCCGAGTCGGGAACTTTCTCTTCTGTATTGATTTATCATGAAACTTGTAACTTTAACTTAGAATGGCGACTTATTATAACCGAGGGTTGTTTTTTATTCAAAATGTCTAATATAATAGTCCATTGCTAATCAATCTAGCTATCCGGTTCCCCAAAGTGATGTCTTAGTGGCGACGAGTGAGCCTTCTCCGATGAGAAAATCAAAACACTATAATCTGAGGTATTTTTTCATTAACCGGTTCAGGTAAACAAATTAAGAAAGCCCGCATACTTCCAGAATTGTTACCATTCCTGCGAAAGACGTTGCTTTTCATCGGCTTCTCCCTCCTATCCTCCCCAAACGGATACCCAAGAACAGCGGATTTGTCTTCAGATACGCTTATACAACGGCAGTATTGCTGTTTGATTGACGGCTGCTGTGTATGGAGGTCACGGGACTCATAGTGCCGTTTTGCCTGTTTACGTTTCCAACGCCAACTTCAAGGTGACTGGAAAAATGGATGCTTCGGAGAAATGTAGACTTTTCAAACGGTGGTTTTGTTGGGAGGCAAAGTTACCTACTCAATTTTCGGCCGCGTTAGCGCTCAATCAGCATATCAATCGATATGGCCTATAGAGGGCGTTTGTTCGTGTCCATTCGAGCGGACATCGTTTAGCTTTGCCAAGGCGCAAGGCACTTTTGTTATCCAGTCTCACAAGGTTCCAGTTAAGCCGTCATATTGGAGTAAAAGCGTTGGCAGTACGCGAAGAATTTCATCGACCTCGCTAAAGGATTTATTTTCTCCTCATTAAGGGTGCGTTTTCCCGCCGATTCAATTCAGCTCAAATTCAACTTTTCAATTGCTGTTCCAATCAGACAAAGTGATGATGAACAAGTTAACGTTCATTAGCCTTCCAAATTAGCAGTGGTTTTTTGAAAAGTTTTACGAGCAACCTTGTTAACGGGCAGACAAAAACCCTGTCACGTAGCGAGAAAATTTGACAGATTCTTCGCTCCATTAACCCCGAAGTCACCATGACCGCCATCGTTGTGGAAACCTAAGCGCGTCGGAACATCGATCATCGATGAATGCACGACAGACATGCTGGGCGTCATGGGCGCTACGTCCTAGATCTGCACACGCTGACGGCGGTCAAATTAGCGTAGAACAGTTTGTCTGATTGTCTCTGCGATCAAGAAATTGAAGTACTGCAAATCAGCCATCGTGTTTGTCCAATAGTCCTTCATATGACCACGGTCCCTCCACAAATTTTGTGGAGGGACCGTGATATGACACTTGTCTTACCAGTCTTGAACTTTCTGCACCTAACTACTTATGTTATACCTGTGTATATCTTATCATAGTCTACATCACAGAGGGCCTATTGTACAAAACGACCCTGCGATGCGACAAAACAGTTGTCTTTACGCGGCTATGCGCTAACGTACTATTCTCAGCCTACGGCGTTGTTTTGAAAGTTTGAGTTGTTCTCTACACAAATACCCCGCCTACTTTTTTCTAACGTTGCGATTTGTTTAACTTGTTCTCAAATTTTCCCCTGACTCTACTTGCAAGTGGAGGTCCGGATTTTCACCATTCCCCTTTGGTGAGATTCCGTTGTTGCCTGTGACCTTGATAGTTTCGCTTTTACTATCGAAAAGTTTTTGTCAGAACTTGACGGGTGAAAATCCTTGTTAAATACTGACCAGATCAGAACCACTTCACCAACACTCTTCCATTGTTATCAATGCCTTACCATGGCGCGATATAACGCGCGAACAAGACCGCAAACCGCAAGGACGAAAACAAAACTCCCCCAAGCGTCATTTATGACAAGAGAGTTTACTATCCTTTGTGCGCGCTGATTGTGTGTGAAGTTTACCCGCTTATTCCGAGCAAATGACTTCTGCGTCCGGACCGGTCTCAAGCCAGCCGTTCAGAATTCTCCCTGGAAACCGAGAAACGTTGGTGTTTTGATACGATGTCCCTGAGGCGCCATTTCCCCCTATAATGGACCACATTTTCCACTTAAGAGTCACCTGACCGTTACATCAACACGAGAGCTGATAATATCTCCAGTAAACAGTATTCACTTTGCTAAATTTGTTTTCCTAGTACCTTGTGAAATTCGCAAAAGCGTGCGCGTACATCTGCGTCACGGTAGCACAGCTTCAGAACGCTGTAACAAAATCGCCATTGCCATGCCAGCCACTGTGCTACCCGTTGGTCAGTCAACTTAACTTTGTCCGTGGTCACTCCACAAAACACGGTGCAGGAGCCCCGGTCAAACTATGGTAGAGCGGCCTGGTCTTTTGAAAAATTGGAAGTCGATTTGGGAAACAGAAATTTTACAAGGGTAAACTTACCACCTTTAACAGCGAAAACTTATGCATTCCCCCGGACTTCGAACAAAATCATCGAACACATATTGGGCAAAAAAAGCTATCGCTGGACCAAAGCCTGTTGTGTAGCTGATCGATTGTCTATAGCCATTCACACCCCCTCCTTGCACCAACCATTGTCTAAGTTAATTGAACGTTCACACCACATTAATTCATGAAATGGGAGTTTTCCTACTTACTGAGAAATTCACGCGCCTTTTCATTAACTGCAGCCGCCGACGGCGAGAGAGCCACCATGCTCCGGGTGCACCTGTTAACGTCTCGAGGGAAATTGATTTTGATGCGAGACGAAGAGGCGACTTCCACGACGCTTTGATTCCTAGTCCACGGGTAACCCTGGATGAATGAAGTAGAGCTCTCAGACAGAGCTTGCCGTGTCACGATAAGATAGCCAGTGAACAAAGAGGGAAAACTCACTGAAAGGCTACCACTGTCACAAATGACAATGCAACGCTGTCAATTATTCGAGTACGCTGGGTCATAGGTCAAGACAAGAACCACTGCTCTGACAGCGGAGTGTAAACAACCTTTCCATGTTTGAGTAAATGGAGTGAAATGAAAATATCCCCCGAAGGACCATTAGACAATTTCGAATTTGACCTTGAAGAATTTTGGAAAAAACACCAATGTGACAGGTAATCCAGAGCATTAACCTCCAACGAACTTTTTTTTTCAAAAACTGAGCACTTATTTTGACGCCCCGAGAGTTAACTTACAAATGAGGGCGTTTGGGCTAATTGAAAGTGCCTTAGTTAAAAACAGGAAGTGCCTGGAAGAGCCTGGATCTATATTGTATATTATTGAGGAAGTTCTTTTTGGCCTAAATACAAAGTGACGTCATCTTCCAGGGCAAACGTGTTGGAGTTGTGTTTCGAAATTAACGACCGTGTGTTTTCTTGCAGAATTCCGGCAGCTAGGGCGCGAACGACCGCTTATGTAAATTGTGTGGCATACTAGAGCGGGGGAAAAGAACATCGCGTCACATAAGTTTAACAGATCATTGACCAGGCTTGTCTCATCATCGACCAAACAACGGGGAAAAACAGCATTATGTGTAAGGAAGAGGATGGCACTCGATTAACAAAGGATGAAAAGCAAAATGCGCAACCGATAAAAAAATGGTGAATTGAATGGAGCCTATGCACGTCAGAACGCAGACGTTTTTTGTTGTTTTTACTATCCATTCGTGATTCGGTCTTCAAATGTCCCTTTTTTTCCCAACAATAAGCAGATTCCAGTCACCAGATATCAGAATGAACGGGCTAATCTGCTCTATCTAGCTCGACCTTCACGGGACAGGTGACAACCGCCATTGTTGCGGCATCAACCGTGTGACGTTTAGGAGTCTCTCGGACACGCCACTTGTCATCGTCTGCTTTGTTTGTGGTTTTCACGTAGGGATGTGAAATTGTTGCCGATGACACGATGCCCGGAAAAGCCATCAACAGAATGATACCTAAAGTTATACACCCCGTCGGTTTAAAACCCATTACAGCTGAATTCCAGACAAAAACAAATGTCAAGCATTCTTTTTTTTTTAAAGTGCGACCTCTGCAATGAAAAATGATGAATGACCAGCGCTACCTTGATTATTGTAAACAAGTCGATGCCTGCTTTTGCAAAGAAAAATTAACATTTTAATGAACTTTTCAGAGTCGATTTTCAATCAAATTTAAAGTGTGGGAGTTTATTCATTCAAGTCGGACGGTTCATTAGTAAGGTAGGTGGTCAAAGTAACGCTAAAAGGTTGCAAAAGTGGTAAAATCATAAAACAACTTCCAATGCAAATTTTATGAAAGCAGTATGTCTGAATTCTCTCGTTCACTTCGTATACAACATTATGGAGCAGCTCCTCTGTCAACAATCAGGCTAGAATTGGTAGCAACGCAATAAAGTTTCAAAATTTTCAGGACAGAAACAACATCCACACCACACAGCATTCGGTTGGTTGTATGAGGTAGACAGGTGTTGAAACAAAAATGGCGCCATAACTCCGCCAGAAAGTTCGAATGAACGACATTTTTTGCGGGCTTTGAAATTCGACCAAACCTTTGTTTCAAGCAGCATTGTATGTAGTAAGGCATGGCCAACACGCACTGCCACGTTCTCTAACCCACTAACAGTTGGTTTGGTTTGGTTGAGATCTATCTGCGTAAAGAACCAGACCCTTCTGGTTCAACAGATTTCAATTTCATTGTCTGTAAGGTGGCCATGCGAAAGATAGTCACCGTCCTGCACTTCACCTCTACTTAGCGTGTTCAATAAACAGGAAAGTTTCGTTCCTCATTATTTACGCAACCATCGATTCAATGCAAAGCTTATACTTCCTTATTTAATGCATAACCCCCAAAATTTAATGAACTCCAAGTAGCAATTTTCTGTGGAGCTGCTTTCGATCAAACTCACATCTGCTTTTGAAACTTTTTATAGTTTAAAAGTAGTGCAGTTCACGCCTCGAATTTGAAAGACTTAAACTTTTGCCCAAACTTTCCTCAAGAAAATTTTGAATAATTCCTTTCGAAATCAAGAATAAAAAATAAAGGATCACTGCGAAAATGTGGTACTAGAGAACTTGAACAAATTACCCAATATTTACCAACACTTGAACTTGAAGTCTGAAAATGGCCGCCATCCCTGCTCCCACAAGTGGTAGACAAAAAACGTATGGTAAAAGTTATAGAGTACAAATATCTGTCCCCGAAGCGCTTTCTACTTTAACACTCGAATGAGATCAGAGACAGTAGCACCCTCCCTCTACTGTCTATTGGTTGATAAAGATTAGCAGGATGTAAACAATCAGAATAGAGGTGTTCTAAAGCCATCGCCGAAATATCTAGGATGGAAATTTCTGAGACGAGCCATTTATTTAGCTGGTGCAGGTTTACATATGTTTTTTGTAAAATGAGAAATTTTAGAAACTCGTCCGTTTAGATTCTATAGTTCGGCAAGCTTAGTGACGAATGTTACACCTGCCCTTCCTCTTGAACACTTTTCGACTCCAAACTCGTTTAGCAGAATTACTGTGTACGATAACTGATGTTTTTGGCCTTGCAGCAAAAAACTAAACTTCCACGGTCGCACTTGACGCAATAAATCATTTCATATGTGCCACATACATATGTTGACGAGAAGGACGTACGCGTTGCGCACTAACTGTTCAAATTGTCTCCGGCTCAGCAGCCAATCGCCGTCCATCAGACGATCAATCACTGCTGTATTGTCTGTGGAGGGTAACTGTTAACGCTATGCAAACACTTTTCGACACCCAAGTCACCCCTGCTACCGTCTGAGTGATTGACACATTATCCTCAAGGTAGATTAGATAAAATTAGATTAGATTGGATTACACTAAGCTTCCAACAACTGATAATGCCCTGTGTATTTTGTCTGTCTATTATTTGAACAGAAGCGGTGAAATTTACGCGCCACAGTTGCAACAATGCTATTAAAATTTATTGTTCCGGACAGAGGAGTCACCTAAAGTTGTCTGCAAACCACGGGAAGGGAAGTTCGCGATCATCCATAGCTGAGCAAATATTTATCCTGATACTTTCAAAGCGACTTCACTTTTCATCTTTTGACGAGTGCTTTTTGTTTATTTGATATCGTGTTCCCCATCCACAGTTGGCATAGTGGCACGATTTGATCACTGGGTCCAGGGCGTGACTATTGTGTTATGACGATTGTCAGGTCTGATATCACGACATCCTTCTTTGAAACGTGGCAAGTTTGCGACCTTTTGACCCTCGAACAACCTTGTAAGACAGGCTTTAAGTAAATCAACTCATATAATCGTACCTTCTCGAATAATCCTGGTATTAAAAACGAATCACGTGTCTTCGGTGGTGTTGCAGCGCCAGGCGCCATGGAAAACATCTGTTGCATGTTTTTCTTAAAAACCTCGAGGCTGCATAGCAAGATCCATGGAATTTCTTGTTTTGTCAGGAAGAACAGTCCTTTAGCCCACACAAAATTTCCATCGCTTTCCTCCTTATTCAGTTTGGTTTATATTTATACCGGACACTTAACTGCATTACTACCTAAATCAAAAGCTCTTCCACGGAACATGACTGGCCTATCTATCCGTGAGGCCTTAGCATCTGCCGCAGACATGTATTAACAAGATTGTAATAACTAAGTCAGCCCAGTCATCAAACGGTTGGCCTTATTCTATCTTTTGAAAGTTACTGCCGCACAGTCAAAGAAACCAATTGCAAGGTGTTACCATAAGATGCACTTTTTCTAAAGACGTATTATCTGTTATATCCGAAGCCTATAAATTGGGCTGTCTGTAACGTGTGATTTTGTCGAGTAATCATGCCATTGTCGTGGTGCGGCATTAAAATGCGACAGAAGTCGGTCCCTCTTGAGGAGGAGACTATGTTGCCTTGAACGTGTTGACGCAAATATTGGCACCAAGTCTTCAAAGATAGAGTGTTAATTTGTGGCTGTATAAAAGTTGCAGACGGACAGGACACACAGACAGATAGCAAACGTAGCTGAAAAGCGTCACCGGTGAAACATGCCGGGAAACATGTCGCCAGAGAAAAGAACGAGTATCGTGGAAATACATGGGTGAACATGTCCTCCAGAAGGAGACCAAAGCGTTCTGACGGACTCTAAGGCACATTACATGCTGGAAGATATAAAAATTATACGGCTAGTTTTCAATCGGGTTCGAACCCACAACATACGGCATCAGTCGCCTAGCGGAGAGGCAACAGACAGAACCGCTCGGCTAAATCCCCATTCTCAAAAAGAGTGGTTCAATAGCCGGCTAAGTTGTTACATTTTTCTGACTGCGACCGCTCCACACGTTGTAGAGTTCGTGAAGCACTCACGCACGTACGCTCACTATCACACATCGCACACACAAACTTTATCGAAGCGAAGCAATGAATACAACGCTATAGACGTGGGAAACGTCACGACACAACGAAGATAATTCCTGAACAGAGACAAAATGAAGATCACAACTATTCGAAATCTTTGGTCAGAAACCCCGTCTCTTCAAGTTGCAACACACCGGGAGAACTTCAAGTCCATTGAAAGATAGGGAGTAACCGCCGTAATTTCCAAATTCAAAATCGAGAAACGTCATCAAACTCTAAATCTGTGAGTTTGGGTGGCGCTGGTCACATTCGTGAGTTGAAAATAAAGATATGTTTCCTCAAAAGAACACCCATCATGTGTTCTATGCAGTCAAACTGCCGACAATCGCTACATCTACAACGACTTTGTAAAACAAAAGCAAAAAAAAAAAGAAGCAGCTGAAACAAATCATACCGTATTCATTACTCAAACCGTACTATACGCCTCCTTAAGATATGTAGAGAGCGCCTACTGGTAGGCGACTCTTTAAATTATAAATTACTTTGGTTGTATAATGCTACTCGTGGCCAAGTATAGAAATGAACGTGCCTTGTTGTTGCGAATATGCAGTTTACTCCGTCTTGTTTTCGGTGAAAATTGCAAACTTGATTTTTGCCCATACTAGCACTGTGGCAGTTATCATAAAGATAGCGGCCATTTTGAATTTCAACTATCGATGGGGGGGGGGGGGGGAAGGGGTTGAAAAATGTGTTTCTCTAGCACAAAAATTTGCACGGCGTCTCTTGATTTTCGTTTGACTAGAGAATGGTTCAAGAGTTCCTTGAAGATGAAAAGTTTGAGAAAAATTTTCAGAGGCACGTACCAGGCTGAGCTGGTTCTGCCAATGATATAAAGTGGAACTAACGGCCTTCCAACGAGACATGCAGCTACCGTTGCCTCGGGGTAAAAGGCACAGACCCAGCTAATGCATTTTACGTGTGCGGCATGGACATAAATTGCCTGAAAAGACAAAGGAGTTTCTTCAATAGGCGTGAGAATAAAAAGCGGTAGGACACTTCCTATCTTGAGAAATCGCACTATTTCAGGCTAGGGTAGCAACCGAACCTTACATTCGGTGATATCCATCATCAAAACTTAAGGTAAGACATGAAAGGGATACTTAAAACAGCCGCCGGCTGTTGCACTTAATACGGGGATATGTCCGGACGTATCTGATAGCAGAATGCCAAGCCCCCTTGGGGAACTGAAAAACTGTTTTAAGTTGTCACTGACTGTTAAAACAGTATAATTTAAGCGTAATTGGTGGTCGCGTAAAATATTTATCCTCATCAAAATTTATTACGGTTCTGAAGGGATATACTGGCGTAGAGCTGTCGATCTGGGCAGCCCCGTGGTCTCCACCTAGCAACCATTTCTACAACAACCGTCAGACCCTCTTACGCGGAATAAAAGGGGCTGGGCACCGCAGGATCATTTTTTGTTAGCTCGCACAATGCTTTCGCAAAGTAAGGAAAATTTGTGCTGCCGAGCTACCGTTGCTCCGCAAAGCAGGCACAAGGATGTAGCGATCCATCGGGCAAAAGTTAGTATTTTTTTTGTTTTACGTCCCCAAGCGTAGATTTTTGGAGGTTTTCATTTGAAAAACGCACAATGTATTTGATGATTAGGGCTTGTTTTCTGCCAACAAATGTTTGTTTGTTTGTAAGAATATACATAAAACACCTGGATGTTAGCAGAATGTCACATTGTAGAGTAAATTATGAAGGTAAAAAAGAATTTCTGCTTTGATTTATTGATAAAAATTATTAAACGGAAACACTTAAGCAACTATAAAAACTGCCAGTAATTTTTTTTGTGTGTGGAATCGTTTACCCACTTACTTTTAAAAATTCAAAGTTTGAGTGTACGCATAACAAAGAATTTGATTACTCTGGCCACATTGAAATTTGCGCGTTTTGGGGATACGTTACTAGGCCACTTCGCGGGGGTACTTTCCCATGACTGTATGAAACAACACAAATAGCGTCATATCTAGCCAGGTGCAATCTATTGTCGAGAAAGTAACAACCACAAAACACACCATTTGAAATCGACGATATATGAACAAAGCCACCGTCGGCTATGTAGTCCGTTGCTGAGTGCTGTTCCCCACTTACCTAAGTCAGCCGGGCTCTAGATTTTACATATTTTAGAGATCAAATAAAGTTTAATCAGCCGGCAAAAGACCATTCCTCAGCCTTGAGAAAACCATGGAGGACGACCAGCTATTTTATTATCAACAAAAGCTCGACTTAGAGTGCTCATGTGAAGTATTTGTCTGGTTTTTATGTACAGTGAAGGATGTCAACGTTGGGAGACGATTGTTTGCCGGTACAATCGCACACGGCGGTGATCCTTGAGAATGTCTGTATATGACGGCCATTTCGGCGGGTAAAGCACGTGTCGCCAAATGCGTCATCGACTTCACCTGTCCTGACCCATCCCTGGAATTGTTTATCAGAATCGTTCATCTAAATAAACAAGGATTCAATGCCTTATACGAATTCATTTTTGCTTCGTGCAAAATTTCCTTCAGAATATCGATAAAAGAGTTTCTCGTTGGCCTGTTCCCTGACTCGTCAGTCCGGGTGACCTTAAAGTACCTATGCCACTTCGTTGGAAGTTGCTCGGCCCCCGTTGGACTTGACCTTGGGTCGATTCTACTCGAGTTAATAAAATCAAAATATTGGCATGGCATACAATCGAATCCATTCTGAACAGACTTTCTAAGGTCAAGAGCGTGGATACGGTGTGTATATTTCAGCACTTGAAAAAGAAAAAAAAATACTCGAAGGCAAGTGTTCAAACTTTCACCGGTGTTAGGAGAACACAAAACACAAGCAAGGTCAATAAAGATGCCAATCGGCTACCTCATATACAACGCCTTGTTGGACAAAATCAGCGATGATTATTTGTTCAACACTCGCACACATGCCAGCGGTTTATTTAATCTTCGGACAATAGCGGTATTATTTTGTTGACTCGTTGGCTGCGGAAGCTGACAGCTCATAACTTGATTTTTTAATCTTCATGAAAGGGACAATCACTCTAACCATTAATTATATTGCCACTTTGTTCTGTAAACAAGTATATATCTTCTTTCCATTAGATCATGTTGATAATACAGAATATGGTGCCATGCAAACACAAAGCACTGCTTTCAATATGACACACGATGGCCTACAAACGAATTCTTGTCCGGACTTAAATAAATAACGCTGGACATCACAGATGAAGACACAGACGCGCATACACACACACACATATACATACATACACACAGCCTGCGTTGACAACTTGAACTCCGGGGATTTCAACATGATTTTAGGAGTAGCGCAAAAAACATGAGTTTCAAAACGGAACAAAAAATAACGAAAAATAAATCAAGAGTCTCTGCGCATGAAGACCAGCCTACGTTTGATGTCCTGTTGTTTGTTATCATGGGTGTTTATGACGTTTAAATGAACTTTGTGAACGGCTTTTGATTTTTATGATCTTCTAGGTTAATTGTTCGTCAAATGCACCCGCAGCCATTTAAGTTTTTATTAACTAGATGTATAAGAACATATCGGAGGGACCTTGGACCCCGCCCAAACATTAACCCTATAATTCAAAACAATACACAGAACTTTAAAATAATACGGGTGTCGAGGGATATTTTTCAGGAAGTCTCAGAGACAGGTTTTCCCCCGAGATGGCTAATACCAGAACTATTTGAAAAATATGTTCTTAAATTTCATGACGGTGATCGCGTTCCCTCCTTCCACACGGAGACTTGTTCAAAACCAGATCACAGAATACGCCGAATAACACTATTTACTTCTCAGATTATCAATATGAACGGATACGATACAGCAAAATAGGGGACAGCAAAATAGGGGATTTTTTAAAAACACAACGCCTGGTTTAGTTTTATAGTGTTTATATTTACAAAACAAAAGACTGGCGCTACAAATGAGGACAGTTATAAATTTTGCGAGAACGCGTGCTACCACATATGATCAATAGACGACAATCAATTAGTAAAATATCAATATAGCGTAAATAATTCAAGTATACGGGCTCTTGTTGGGAGAACGACATCATATTTTACCGTCCCTGCAATAAAGAGCCATTCACTGAGTCTGCAAGCATGAAATATTGTGAATGCAATCGAAATTAGTTTTTCCCAAAGCCTCTTTTTATGAGATCCGGGACCACCTGTTGCTCCCCTTGACAACAATGGCGATAGTAGCGTGGACTGAAAGGAATTGATGCGGTGAAAAAAAAGATAAATATTGAATTTGTTTCAATTTTTGCTCTCAATATCACGTGGACACACCGATGATTGAGTAGGTATCGAGATTTAGTATTTCATTGGCTTGATGACCACGGTAAAGGGCGATATGATTGACTACAGCGCTTGCTCACACAACACGCTCTTAGTTTGTATACATACATGTATATAAGTTACCCGCTGACGTCGTAACTAATAATTTATGTAATTATTACAAGTCGTAACTAATAATTATACACAATGAGATGGAATGCTTCAGCAGGTATTGTACTCACCTTCAATCGACTTATACTTGGTGAGTTCCGATTTAAAGTTACTCTTCCAATGACCGACGCTAAAACACACACGTTTGCCCATTCGTCGAACTCGCCCCAGTTTTTTTTTTCTCTCTCTCGCTAACGCATGCGCACTACTCAGTCGGCCAATCTCTCGAAATAATTGGTTGTGAGAACATCGTCACGTTTGGTTTCACAATCTCAATAATAAATTAAAATAGTCGATACATCATCGGTCACACCAGTCGTCCCTCTAATGGAAGTCAATAGATTATGTCGAGCGAATCCCTCTGCCATATTATTATTCTAAAATCGGTGCACATCGCTCCATTCTTGCCGTCAGTTCGCCACGCATACATCTGCATTCTATGAATAGTGTTACTTAAGCGAACTTGTGGGCAAGTGTGCGGAAGACCAAACTTTCTGAGGGCACCCACAGAAATTAGGATAAATTCGACGGCGACCGGGGAGTGGTGGGTGGTGAAGCGAATACGGTGATTCGATGCAGTATGTGGAAAGTTTCAATATTCCTAGTCGATGGAAGCATTTTCATTCCACCGCAAATGTTTGACTTATAATCGAAATGCTGTCAAACAGCGACTGTGTCCATTTAATTTTGGTAAAATCTTTCTGCGCATGTGTGATAAATCCCGCAATAACCCTTAGCTAAGCCGTCAATATGAGACCGAGTTCAATATGCTGTACAGCGAGTCACCGTACGGTTCATCCGAACTACCGGCGCTGTAAATGAAGTAGTTGAAGATGAAGCGCACTACGCTATGCGCACAGACAAAAAAAATTATACGACACGCTTGTCACGGCACGTCTACATGTCAATATATAAACACGACACGCTTGCTATCATTGCACATTCAGTAAACGTCATCTTTTTCGTCACAGTTTCAGTACCGCGGACCTAGTCCAGTTTCGAATTAATTTTACGTTTTCATGTGACAGGCTCCCTTTTACAAGGATAGGTTCCATCAAAGCTCATTACACTAATTCCAAAGAGCTGTACACGTCAGTTTGTAATTCCGTCACTCACAACCAACCGGCGCGTTACTGCTGTATATTGATATTGACAGTACACGGCGTAGTACACCCTTCACATATACCAGTAGTTTCCCGCCCAAAGTGGACACTGCTCTCTGGGCGGTGTTTGTAAGGCACGTGACATGAGAAACTGAGTCAATATCAGTCCTACGACGGCTTCCCTGATATTTTAACTCACATCCTTCGGTACTCTGGAGTATTAAAAGCACGCCGTTCCACTGATTTTTCATATACCGGGTTAAATTTTTATGAGTTGTAAAACATTTGGTGTGCATGGCACCGTATGAGCAAGCTTTGGCCCTCTCCCTTGTTAACCTGCATCCTTCATATCTAGAAGTATTGTATCGCTCATTAAAAACGTTGAATAAATAGCATTGGCATAAATCTACATTTAGGAAAATCCTTGCTGCTTTTTATTATCATCCAGAAGGTTGTGTGTCCATTTATTGATTTCTAAATAGAGCTTTTCATATTATTGTCTTCTTTTTTCGTATTTTGTCAAGTTTTATTACCCATTCTTTCGACCGCGTCATAGCTGGACCCCCTTGCCCCCCTCTCTCTCTCTCTCTCTCTCTCTCTCTCTCTCTCTCCTCTCTCTCCTCTCTCTCTCTCTCTCTCTCTCTCTCTCTCTCTCTCTCTCTCTCTCTCTCTCTCTCTCTCTCTCTCTCTCTCTCTCTCTCTCTCTCTCTCATCGACATCATTCTCCAAATATCAATTGTCTAGAAGGAGGTCATCTTTAAAAATGTCATAAATCATTAACGACTTAACATATCTAGGTTAAAATGATCGACGGTCATTTGGGCTCCCCTCTGATCTTTTTTTTTCTGTGGCCTATGACCTTTGCACCCTTTCTCCGAATCGATCATTTTTTGCCGGCCATGTCCGGGCGATAGCGGCAGATGTTTTACTACATCAGCTTACAAGAGTTTGTGCAAATTTTTGCCAGGCATGTAGTCCAATACATCTTTGTTTCAAGGGGCGGCCACGATTGGCCCCCTTCTTTAGAAACCCGAGGCCATTACTATTATTTTGATGGGTAGTTTTTATAAAGATCTTTTCAGGCAGTTTCTCTGTGCCTCGTAAAATTTACAAAACGGGCGAATACAAAACAGTATCCTTTTTTGTTATCGGATGGGAAGAGAAGGTCGGCGTGTACTTATACTCTAACGGCGGTCGTTCAAGTTTGGCTTGGACATTTCGGAAGAAGTTGAATATCATACCTCGCAATGAACTCTTCTTTTGTTAAAAAATCCATTTTTTATCAGTTTCAAGTCTATGTTGATATCGGGGGAGGGCTTTGCAAATCCAGTGAGCCATGTTGACGTTGTTTGACATAACTTTCGCCCTGAAGGATTTTTTTCTGTTTTTGATCCCCTACTAAGATCTAATGGTTGATTCCTACAACGCAATGTCGTCTGATCAAATTCTAACGGTGAAACAATAGTGCATTGTGGAACACAGCACAGGTTTACAACAAGAGCGACGTTGTATAAGTCAGGTAGTCTCCTCAATACTTGATGCATGAATGATGAAAGGATAATAACCGATGTTCATTATTTTCGTTGAAAACTAAATCTACCCATTATTCTTTTCCCTCAAAGTGTGTTGAAATACAAAGCAATAAGCCTTACATCAACACAGCATTGCATACCGGCTAAATGATATTGTTGACATTTGAATTCTGATCCGGATCAAAGTTTCACTTATCAATGCTAGCGTTCAACAGATCACACATACCGCAAGTATCGGCAAGCTGCATAATTGCATTATGATTTTAGGAGTTGGACGATATATTTTATTTGCTGATAGACACAAACTTCTTGGAAAATAAAACAAAAATGTCAGCTAAATAGAGCTTGTGATCCACAAAAATGCTGCATCGTTTTGAGTAGGTCCAATTTTGCAGCGTCTTTCATGAAAATAAAATTGTTTGATCGATGAGACAACCTTTTCTGCAACCGGGACCGAGATTTCAGCTTGTTTCACGCATACATAAATATGTGAAACTTGCTTTTCAAGAAAATGTCTAAACACATTTACTTCTGCCCAGGGAAAAATGTGGTTTCTGACTGTTTCGATAAATAATCCTTGTCCTAAATTCAGCAATAAGTACCTTGAAACGAAGACGAACAAAAGAGGGAGCACTCAGCCGTTTCGTCAGAGTTCAAAGTTCACTCGAACCCTGGACAGTGCCGAACGCCCGAACACTGAACAATGTACTGTCACAAACTTTCACGGTCACAGTTTCTAGAAAACGACGGGACAACGGTTTCCATGGAGATGAAGGGGCACTTCCTTCCTTTCTTATTTCATTGTGTGTAAATGCCATACTCATACAACAAGACGTCTTTGAACTTGAGTGGTACGCGAGTATTTGACCAAGCCATCTCAAGGTCATACTTCATCTTCCCACGACGCTCTGTGAGAGAGACGGATCGCTTACCTAGCGTACTTGTAATTTATAGTAGCGACCCACTACTTTTGACAAAGACATGTAATCGTGTTTGTTAACCCTTTGACTGCTGTAATTTTTCCCACCAAAATTTTAATGCAAAATTTTACCAATTTTTGTGAACTTTTCTGTAAGTTTCTTCATAATTTTGGATCAAATGGATATCACTTTTCATCGACTACAGTATTTTATCAAAATTTTGGCAAAATTCAGAAAAAGATTGACAGTGGAATATTTTATAAAGGTGACAAAAAATAAACTGGTGATTTAATATGCTGAGATTGGGCTAGACCAATGTCGATATAGCTGAAAGTTGCGAGGTAGCTGTACTCAAAACTGCGCTTCCTAGGTGCATGTACTTGAGTGCAAGACTGTGTCCATCTTTCCAACTTAGAGGGCCTGGAGCTGTAACTGTTGAGGATTTTTCACTATTTTTATTTTTTTTTAAGTCAACGACAGTTTCTCGTCCTACTCCTCAAAGCATGTTGAGATACACAGTAAAACATTGTGAAAAAAATCACTTAAAGCTACAGCAGTAACTATGAGCAGTAACTGTTGATAAATTTTCAAGTATTTTTTATCCTGTTGCTAAAATATAATTGCTTGTTTTCAGTAATCACAAAACCATGTTGAAATATGTCGTGTTCAACTTTGCAATACAGACTATACTATGTGAACTATCAAATGTTACCCCAGGCAAAGTAAAGTTCAGTCCGGGCTGAAATTCATTTCTCAGCACACATTATCACTGCTTTTTGTACAGTAACACAAATCACCATCAAAAGTTACAACTGTTGTCCCGGTAACGCGACCATCTTGCCGCCCGCGATAACCGGGGCCCACCTCCTTTGTACGTCGTATCTAATTAAACTCGTCTTCATTCTGTTTGCGTGTTCCCGCCTCGATTGTCATCATTGTCGCTGATGTTCTCACGACGATAAAATGTCGCGCTCAGCTCCTTCAGTGAAGTCGCTTCCAGTTTCACCCTAAAGTTTCCCAGACAAATGGGTTTGCAGTCACTGTGTCTCCTGAACACGACTTTCCTTTTCTCTCTCACGCAGTTCTAATGACCCAGTGCCGTCGAGTATCGCTGCCCCATAGAATTCCCAGTGCCGGTTCCAAACAGATGCATGACCGACACTTCAAAATGTCAATTGTCCAAAGAGGAGGGGGTCCCATCAATACACAGCACCTAGATTATTTTATTCAAGCTTACGCTACACGTGCAACTTGATCGACGAATCTTTCCCCGGACCATTCATCAACAACGACAACAAAAGATAGGCAACTCTGAAAGACAATAAAACCGCTGTGCTGAGAGCCCTTAGTCGGGCAATGCCTCTCTGTGAGGGCTTTGGTTTCAAAGGCAGAATTTACGAGAGCAATACAGACCCCATCATGGCTGCCACTTTGTGTGACGTCATAAAGTTTATTGACGTAGAGTACAAAAACCAAGAAACAAGCCCCAACTTCATGAAAACCTACTCGCCGAACACGTTTCGGGACCAGCCGCCTAGATAGTAGGTTTTTGCTGTTGTTTAAGGCCAAGCGCGTGTGCAATGAGGGGGAACGCAGAGTCACTCGACAATTGATTCTTTTCTGGAGTGAAGTCATAGAAATTGTCGCTGGCTTCAAATTAACTTTCTCTCATTCAGTAGCCAGACCTGCCGAGCCTGGGAAACACGCCGAGCTCTTTTAATATGCGGCGCACTACGCCCAGTGGGGGAGAAGTGGTATGCATGCCCACATGTCTTTTATTAAATTTTCACGCCATATTAGCAGAAATTCAAATAACGCAAACAAAATGAGGATACAGCGAATCGCGTTTCAAAGCGCGACTTCGCCATTGTGCGGCGGTTGAATACACTGTGATGTGATTTCACGCTTAATCGGAGAAATTAGGAACACCTGGGAGGTATTTGGCACACGTCATTCCTGTAGTTGACAATATTCCCGGATGAAAAAAAACATAGTTCTGGTATCTCGCTGAATCAAACAGCCCGAAGAGTATTCAACAAAAGCGATGGGATAAAAAAGCCACATATAAGTGGACGTATTTGAAAAATAAACACTTCAAGTTTACATGCACGATTATAGTATTTTTGAAAGATTACCGTGGGGGGACTTAGCCACTGTGGTCTGCGCGAAAGTACGGCGACTTTGACCGCTATGCGGAAAGAAGGCACGGTCGAAGAGTTCTTGTACAGACAGTCTCGCCGACAGTACTTGGAGGTGAGGACAGAAAAACTAACGTGTATTGTGAGTTTGTATAGCCTGATAATAGAATGGCAGGCGATGCGTACAAAGCAATAGGCTTACCCAATACACACTTATGGATGATTTAACACAGCAAAGCCAGAAAGGCCATTGCGAAACAACGGCAATAGGGAAGCCCTAGCCACAAAAAATTAAACGCAGTCACACTTACCACAGTCGACACAGTCTGTGGAGAATTATCTTACCTAAGAAAGTCAGGTACCTCTGTCGAGTCCAAGCGATGGCGAAACAACTTAATAAGTCAAAAAATTTGGGTAGAGAACAATAGCAAATAAGCGCTGGAAATCCTCCCATTAATCCGGTGGGAGTGACGTTTACTGATAGATCACAACAAGGTCGAAGGCTATACGCTGTATTACAGTACAGCCATATTTCCTACCCAGAGGACGAGACGAAACATGAACATGTGAATATGATATGTGAGGCAGGCTCACAATAAAGTCAGACGTCCATACACTGTCTACGGCCGTCCTCAAACTGTACCAACATTGAAAGAGATTAAATTTCGGTTCCGTGGGCCATATCGTTTTTAAAGAGAATTTTTTCGACCACTCTCGAGTGAGTAAACCAACATTCGAGTAGATCGAACGGGTTGTGGCACAGTACCACATGTTCATGTGTTGCAGGCAAAGATAGTTCCCACGCCTTCGTCGGTGTCAGATTCGAATCGCCGTCGTGGTTTGCTGCAATACTGCAATCGACAAGGGGAACGTCATACCGACGATTGGCTCGTCCAGCGTGATTTGATAGTCCCTCGACCATAGCGATCGATTTCATCCAAAACTGCAATATTTGCAACTTGAGATTGCACCGTCAGAGCCGTTTCCAGCGAGCAGGAGAAACGCCTGATGTTCATGTTTTTTTCACATGAAATGAACTATTTGCATTCTAGGCGAGTGAACAAACAAGTAGTGCTAACAAGACAAAACAACAAACAAAAACACGACTCACCCTTCGTGGAGCATTCTATGTTTACCAACTAGTCAATATTGGTAAATTTTGTTGCATAAATGAAATATACACTCTGAGAAAAAAGATACGACTTACTTGTATTGCCTATAGACAAACGTGTTAATCGTTTATATGAACAAAACACACTTAAGTAAAGTTTGTTGTACCTACCGAGCACGCTCATCGGAGGGTTCCTTGTTTCAAGCTCCCGTGAGCTCCCATGGCCGCGCTGCTGTTCTCGTAATAAAACCCCTTGTAGTGGCTTTAATGAGTCTGTCCACACGGGGCGAGTTTTCCTACAAACTTTGTGTGCGTGGTTGTCGGTTATCGCCGTGTAACTTGGTAACTGGGTAGAAAGCAGAAAGGTGTTTCCCACCGCAGCGCGTTTCTTTCAAGTGTGTGTGTGTATACGTGTTTGAAACATGCGAAGTTATTGTGCACTGGGCTTTTTCAATTGGCTGCGTAACTTGCATGAAAACACACAAGTCTTAGTGAAACTAATACAGTTAACAAAATATTCGACCAACTGCCATCCACCCCCCCCCCCCCCTACACACAAACAATTTGCTTCTATTCGATACAAAATATGCCGGGGAGTGTCCCTTCATACATCACAATTCAGGTTTTATTCCATTTTGTATAATGTAGAACTTCGTATCAGTGTATATTCAGGTCTCTTCTGTGCCATAACTTCTCTGTGATTGAATGTGAAAGAAAGTTTGCGACATCGATTCCCTCCCTGTCTTTCATCAAGACGCTTAGGCCGATAGAAAGAGAATTGCCCAGAATAGATTAAATTTTATATTGCTCATTATTGAGAATACCTTTAAAAATGAAATCCTTATAGAATATGGCACCAGTAACATGCAATATCTAAATTCTGATAACTGTATTAATTGACAGCGGCCTACGACTTCAAGATACCTCGTTGGATAGCCCACTTTGTCTTCGATGGTTGTTCATCCACAACATCGTGTTATAACCTTTGTGAGATGACACCAAGACCCCTGATGACAAATACAGCCCGATTTCTGTAGAGAATCAGCGAGGTGTTTTCTCAGTCCGAGGCGACGCGGTCCTTTGTCATCGTTTTCTTCCACGCCGGTGTATGTAGGGCCGGGGTGACAGTGATGACCCTTGTGGCATAAATCAAGTGACTCAGTTTTAGCCCCGTCACCTCTTGGCAAAGAGGACAGCTACTTTAGTCGTGCCTTCAGGGCAACTTGCCATGGACCAGAACCAAAAGAGTGATAAAAAGGCCCAAAATACATATTGAAGAGACTATAATAGTGCGCCCCCGAAACTGCAAGGGGAGGGTACCGAAAGATATTCCTCCGGCAAACAGTAAACCTGTCTTGCTGGGATTCTTCATAACAAGACAATGTACGTCATCGAGCATTGTTATGACACTGTCGGAAGACAGGCAAAATGAAAACAACTTTAAAGTAGTATTAGTAGCATATAATGAGGGTTACGAACACTTATTTTCGTTTATTTTTCCAGCTACTGTGCGGTTTTTGTTATTCTTCGCTGAAGCATACCGGAACATCTGTTAACGCTGTTCGGATACTGTTGTTGACGACAAGTGAATTTGAAGAGAACTATACAGGAAAAAGCTCCCTTTTTAATATCTGTTACATCAAAAACGCATTCACACAATCATCCATGAACTTGAATAAAGTCAAAGGGTGATACTGCGAATATATGACGTCACCATCATATGTGAAGAGGTTTGTAGCGTAGAGGAGTAGCTTGTAGCTCATTAACATAAATTTTCTGGAGGATTATCAAGATACCTGACATTGTTTTTTACCACTTTCTTTACTTTTTTCCATATGTGAACACGATGGCAAGTATTTCTATTAAATTATGTTCCAGCAGCATTCAACATTCCGAATCTGTCCAGGGTGATACGTTTGACCAAATATTGTTCAAAAATAGCGGACCTTGTCGGCCATGATGCATTGGGCCGATTTAATTATATTCTTTTTTGTCCCCCCCCCCCACGCAAGCGTAGGTTTTTGGAGTTTTCATGATAAAAACTGCATTTAAGTAGAACTTCACCGCACAGCTTTTCTGCCTACAAATCTTTGTTAAAAATGTTACAAAATATATTTAAAACGCCTGCATACATGCACAATGTCGCACCATAGTGTAAATTACGGAGGTGAGAAAGACGTTCCTGCTTCGATTCTTGAATGTGTACTCATTATTACATGGAAACAATCCAGTAAAATATAAACTTCACGCGTGTAAAATTCTGTGTGTGTGTATTTCTGAACCGCTCACGCTCACCTTTAAAATGTGGAGTGGGCGCAAAACAAATAATTTCATTTCTCCAGCTTTGGTAGCTTCACTTTACGTGAAAATATAACAGTAACAGTACATATAACAGTACATAGATACAATCATGTGTCTTATATCTCTGTTTTCACACACACACACACACTCCCTTCTGATACAGGACTGGGATTGTACGATATTTCCATCAACAGTAAGCAGGATCACTTACAATTCACAAAGGTAAAAAATTGCAAACACACACACCGATTGTTGGAGAGAAAAATTCATGACTTTTGATGAAACAGCAGTTTGTGAAGAGAATATTGGCCTTTGCACATGCGGAGCTGACAACCTAAGGGGGAAAAAATCGACGTTTTGAAAGTTTCACTCTTTGTTCCTTACGAATTTTTTTCTCAGACAATTGTAATGACAAACGCGTGGTATGTTGTCACATATCTAAACAAACCCTACCTACAGGTATTGTTCAATAGTGGCATGTAACTACGTCATTTTGGAATTAATTGCATACATGCATGCAGAAATCCATCTATCCGTCCATACATACATACACATCCACATCCATCCATCCATCCATCCATCCATCCATCCATCCATACATACATACATACATACATACATACATACATACATACATACATACATACATACATACATACATACATACATACATACATACATACATACATACATACATACATACATACATACATACATACATACATACATACATACATACATACATACATACATACATACATACATACATACATACATACATACATACATACATACATACATACATACATACATACATACATACATACATACATACATACATACATACATACATACATACATACATACATACATACATACATACATACATACATACATACATACATACATACATACATACATACATACATACATACATACATACATACATACATACATACATACATACATACATACATACATTCTCTTGGAGAAGGTAATGGAAAGACAAGCAGGTCAGATGAGTCAGTCATCCGAAAAACATACCAAACTTATTGTTGTGTAAATCCCACGTGATGATGAACCGTGACGTCAAATAACGGTGAGTCATTCGACGCAAAAACAGGTCGTAAATTTTTTTGTTTGTATGGAGTCAGTCGAGGCATTGCGGCCAAATGGCAACAGACCATCGAAGACATGAATTAGAAAGTTTAATAATGTCATAGTTTGCCCTCGAAGCAAAATTAAGGCCAAGAAACGAGGGGAAACACTGAAAATAATGACCACCTGATTAAATGCAAGTGTGTAGGACGTCGGCGTCGACTTGAAGTCAAAGTACTTGAGTAAAACCATAAAGAGCAACAAGTGGGCGAAAGAATGAAATATGGAATATTGTAACGGTCTGTTTGCATGGTTTGTATCTGTGGGTGGTCATCGTAAACAGCTGTGAGTGGGTGGCTGTAGTTGTTTGTTTTCTCTGTGTGTGAAAGAGGACTGGTGCCATCTTTTCGATAATAGTTGGGTTATATATATGCTGTCAGTCTTACAGATGTACGAGGAAAACCATTCTAAGAGAAATACGACGCCAGTGTTCGGCGAAAAAATCAGCCGTGTCACCAAACGACATTCTAATGTAGAGTCGATAAGGAAACATAAATTTGAAATCATGGGATAGTTGTCTCAATTTTATTGATGATTAAGGAGAGAGCAGTATAATCTGAATTCTGTTCTGTGTTTCCCCTCACGACTGCTTCAATCTCAGGGGAATTGGGCGGGTAAGGACTTGGTGGGGGTTACCCCCCTCACCCGTCCCGCCTCCCACGTTTCATCCCCTTGGGATTCAGTAAGAGTTAAGCAACGTTATTTGTCAGAGACCATGTCCTCCCGTATCCAACTTCAACAATCTCATAAGGAAATGGAACCTCGGTAATTGCCACGACCCTGTCTTGTGGAGTTATAACGGAGCAATGCACCTCCTTGCCCCACCTGTGCCAGGGCAGGCGCCCTGGGTGGCAGAAGTGTGGTCACGTGACTTACACACCCGGCTAACTCCTGTAAGAGGGGCATTAGTGATGAGGAAAAAAAGTCGACGACGCTAAAAAACAACACCCCGGGCGAGTTGATCTCTTTGCGCAAGTTTCGTCGTGCTGTCGTCCAAATTGCTTTTCCTTACACAATGGGTGTTGTTCGGCAAAAGTAAAGAAGAAATGGAAACAACGAACCACTACAATCTCTTGCACAAACTAATCTTGTTATGACAATGGAGGTGGTATCTGCTCGTATCGCCTCTGCCCGGCGGTGGAATGCCACGAGGAAGGGGTGGTAAAATTTAAAAAAAATGAATTCTTGCCAAATTAGGACAACGCAACAAGGACATTCTGATATTTTTTCAATTTGTTAAAGAAAACATCTCATCTAGAAGATAGTCCTTAAGGCATGCATAGAGTTTATTTGAATGGAACGATATCTAATTTTAAAGTCCCGTCATGGTGGTCTCCTGACAGTTTGATGTCAACTTGAGTGGTGTAACCGAACAGTAAGTTTTGACACGCATTCTCTAAATATGACGAAAACACTTCCCCAATTGAACTTGTTTTGTCGCATGAAGGTACTATGTTTGACTCTTGCAATGATATCGCGTGATACGGATGGTGGTTCACTATGTTTAAGTCAAATTTTTTTAAAAATCAATGAAACGACAAATTATTGTCCTAAAAATTGTATGTCGCGACATTTTTTTAGGCGGGAAATTTTCAACTTTTTTACTGCGCAAACTCCGATGCGTTCACGCGATGGAAACAAGCGGCCATATGATTGCGACGGAATCATAAGTCACGCATATCTTTTAGTTGCTGGTGTAAAAATTGTCTAAAATATTCTATCTTACTCTTTATTTTCAACTGGAAAGATGTTTATCAAACTGTGACTGTCAGGGGCCTTCAGCGTAATAACAGCGCGACAATTGTCTATAGTGAGTCTTCCACATTGCTTGTCTTACCCAAGGATTATCCGCGAATTCAAACCAAACGATGCGTGTGCTGCCCCATTCTTCGACATAGACACAAACACCTCTTGCGTTAAGCTGTTGTGTTTTCGACGTATTTGATGTATCGCAGTGCAATGAAAGCTCAGCCTGACATTTTGATAATGTGCAACTCTGCACAAAAGTTATAAAAGCTGGTTTGCCGCGAGGGAAATTGTGTGTTATTTTAATGCCTTTTTGCAGCCTTTTCCGATTACTTGACTCTGATTATTGCGACGCAAAGTATTATGTGACTAGGTTGAGTTATCTATGATCTTCTTCTTCGACGGAAGCGATTTTTACTTAATAGTTTGTCTATTGCAGAATAAGAACCCGATCGCTGTGTTTTCATGGTGTCCACAAATTCAAACATGTTTGGCAAGACGCGGTTTGTGGCTATTTCTGTGGCCGACTGTTCTGGCCTCACACCCGTCTGTGTGTCTGCTTTGCAAGATCGTTTGCACGCCCACTTGCGCGTCCTCTGTTTGTCCGGCTAAACGTATGTCAGTTCAGAATGTCTGCCCTTCTCCATGTCCTAGTCTGCCTGGCCATTTTGTCTAAGCTCTTTTTTGACTTGCGAATTGACTGTCTTTGGTAAGATTTAGAGGTACTTTATTGTCCATGAGGGACGGTTGACAGTCTCTCAAGTTGATCTTTTCAGTATCTTTCTTTCTCTCGGACACTGACTGTTTTATTTCTATCTCACTGTCTCCCCATCTCTGTGTTGCTTTAATTCAGTTAGTATATCCTCGAGGAAAACTATTGAATTTTATTCTAGGTCAGGGTGGCGCATGCATAGAGCGTAAAACAACCTATGATCTCCTGGTGACAATTTTACTTCGATCCTTGACGCGTTTTGGAAAGCGGACGATTTTATTTCAATGGTGGGAGGTACGCATCATTCACCTCGAGGACAGATGTTGCAATTAATAGGCACACCTTGAGGCAAAAAAGCAAGTAACAAACTGACCCTATTTTCAGTCACAACCAAACATCTATATGCGTTGTTTCAATCCATTCAACAATTCCCGGTATATAAGTTTATTTGGTGATGAAACGCCTAGTACACGACGACCTTAAATTGAAACTTTTGGCGTGTTAGCAATTTTAGTCGTCTGCCTGATGACGTCAGAATCTTATCACATGCGCAAATTCCTCGGTCACCTAATTTCTGAAGATTGAATGCTGCAGTCGCGTCGCGTGAACTGTCGCTGTCCATCGGCACCTTGTGTAGACACTGTTGACGCAATCGGCGTAAACTACAGGCGTGACCATAGACAGTGAGGTCGAGTTTGAGTCTTTGAAAGCAGGTACCCGATGTTAAAGGCGCTTAGTTCATTTGCAATAGAGAGTCAGGCGTTAAATTTATGCGTCTCACGAATCCCGAGAGGCGCGCACACATTTATATTGTATCAATGGTGCGGCTTCCTCAGTGGGCGAAACTTACTGAGTCGACGATTGTGAAATTAACTTATCAATTTGGCGAGAAAATGCGCAATGTTTGTGTTATTGTATGCTTTAATTTGTTCACTGCAACCACGAAGTATCATTATTTGGCCAAAGCGGAGTTGGTTCTGGTCAACGCGTGCATAACTTTAAAGCCTTCGCATCAACCCTAAGCTGTCACGATAATATTGATGATACCATCGCCTTCGGCAGGCGCATCATCGATATTACTCATATTGTGAACAATAAATTGCGATCTTGCCCTTGTTACAGTGCACTATAAGCCCTTGGGCAGGTGATCGTTTGCCTTAAGTCAGGAATATGTTCTGCCGTTCTTCAAATCCAAGAAATTTCAGGTGGTAAAGTTGACTGCACAAGGATCAGGGTTCATTGATGGTCTTGTATGGTTTTGTTGGAATTTCCCAGATTGTGTCTCTTGAAAATATGGTTTGACCCCAAAAAAATTGCTACAAAAGGTTTCTCAACGGCTTTTGATAGAGTCAAATGTGCTTAATAACATAGTAAAAGTCTACCAAAATCTGACCACCGGAAACGCGTCATTTTCAAGATGGCGTCCAAGATGGCCGCCATATACTTAAATGGCCATACACTATACCAAAAAAAATTGCTACAAAAGGTTTCTCGACGGTTTTTGATAGAGTCAAATGTGCTTAATAACATAGTAAAAGTCTACCAAAATCTGACCACCGGAAACGCGTCATTTTCAAGATGGCGTCCAAGATGGCCGCCATATACTTAAAATGGCCATAACTATACCAAAAAAAATTGCTACAAAAGGTTTCTCGACGGTTTTTGATAGAGTCAAATGTGCTTAATAACATATTAAAAGTCTACCAAAATCTGACCACTGGAAACGCGTCATTTTCAAGATGGCGTCCAAGATGGCCGCCATATACTTAAAATGGCCATAACTACTTAAATATTAAACCTAGACTAGTGATGTCTGTGTCTACCACCATGTTTTAGTGGTTTAGGAATCCAACTATCATATCTAGATTATAGGCAAGTGGTCATAAGTCCCATAATTTGCATATTTGTACATGTATTAAAAATAATCACTGTCACATTCTTCGTCCAGAACATGTTGCTCATGTGGATTTTCACAATTTCCGAGGTTAGGTAGTAAAGGGAAAGCAACTCCACACATCGTTCATATTTTGGGTGTTTGCGTTTTGTGTATGAAATTGTGTATAATATAAGTGTATGTCATGTTTGGCTGTTTTAAGAAAAGTGTTGCTTAGCCATGGTGAGACGTATCCGTAATCTACGTGTCTTGATGTTACTCCACACTGGAGTGGAGAGACAAGTGTGACACTGCGATCCGTTGGCGCTGCATTTCGAAAACAGAGTTTTCTTCATCAGTCGCTTGAAATTCATTCTTGATTGGTGAGACGTGTTGAATGGTTGATTGTTTTTATTTGGTAGTATATTGTTCCACTTACATTTGGTGTTCAAGTAGGGAAGCTAGAATGTCTACTGGTTGGTCTTGTTGTGTTTGTGTAGGTTCGTGTGAACCTGAGTTCGAGCTGTCGTCGCTTTTGTGAAGTCTGGCACTTATAAGTGTATTGCCTCTATTTCTGTTCCTTCTATATGCGATTATTGGTTGATTTTGGAACAGTTTTTTTTAGTGTTTCGTCTTTTTCAAGTTCACTTCAGTTTTCTGTCAGGGCTTGCTTGATTTTTGTCATTTCGATGTACGGGCTATATGTTGTTATGAAGACTACTGTATTGTTGGTGGCGTTCTTTCTTTCTTTTTGTTGTTCAAGCTGTTTTTTTCTGCTTTTATGATCTGTTTCTCTGATAATGCGTTCTATTTCATTTTTAGCTCATATTTGGTATGTACATAAATAACAAAAACAGCTTTATGGTGAGTCGGTGGCGTCTGTGTGTCTCTATGTATGTATGTATGTGGGTATGTTAGTGCGGATGTATGTCCGTCACACGCAAAAGCTCCCTTACCGCCAAAGCTATCATCTCAGTATTTGGTGTACAGGGTAGATGCAGGGGCTGAGACGTGACGTTCTTCAAATGGACGTCAAAAATGTGCAAATGAGGTAAGAAAAAGGGAAATCCTGCAAATATGTAGGAGTGGTGGCATGCCAGTGACTGAAACAGGCTACTCCACTGACCTTGAGTCATTTCCTGTCATTGTTATTGAACTGTTACATATTAACAGACCTGCTCAAACTAAGAGGGACTAGCTGTTTTTGCTATGCATGTTGCTAAAGTTGACCTCCAGTACCTAAAGTTTCAGACGTTATTTACTTTGTCATTCTTGTTTTTCTGGTTTATATATTCTTGTTGTTTTTCTGGCTGTACTGTGCAGATCATTGTCATAACATCAACTTGGAATTTTCCTGCACTGATAGAAACAACATTTATTGTTGATCTTTGGTACCCATACTGGTATGTACCAATTCAGATCAAATGTGATGGACACCGTATAATTGCGGTATTTTTATATTGTCGGTCTTGTAATTTTTCACTAAATTGTGTACTTTCTCTGTAAAATCGGTTTCGTTGTTGCATGTTCTGATGTATCATAATGTTTCACCTTTGATCAGACCTTTGAATGTTGCTGCCGGATGGCATGAGTTTCTTTGTAAGAACTGGAATGTATCTGTTGGTTTTAAGTGTGTCTTGGTGTTGGGAATGTTCTTTTTGTTGTATCGACGACCTTTGTAGATAGTCAGATCTAAATATGTGATTTCTTGAGAGGAGCTTTCAAACGAAAATTTGAAAATAGGATGCATTTTGTTGATGTTTGATATGAATTCATTGAGTTCGTGTTGTGTTCCGATCAAAATCAGGAAAACATCGTCCCTGAACCTCAGCCAGGTCGGCATTTGTTGTTTGTGTTTTCTGTATTATTCTCATTTCTGTCTCGTGAAATGTAATATCTGCTATTTCCAGCGACGAGGGAGACCCCATAGAGCATCCCATATTTGCCGGTAGAATTCATCGTTTAATTCAAATGTGTTGTTTTTAAAGATTATTTTTAGCAGAGCTATCATGTATTTTGTACAGTAGTCTTCATAACAACATATAGCCCGTAACATCGAAATGACAAAAATCAAGCAAGCCTTGACAGAAAATTGAAATGAACTTGAAAAAGACGAAACACTAAATAAAAAACTGTTCCAAAATCAACCAATAATCGCATATAGAAGGAACAGAAATATAGGCAATACACTTATAAGTGCCAGACTTCACAAAAGCGACGACAGCTCGAACTCAGGTTCACACGAACCTACACAAACACAACAAGACCAACCAGTAGACATTCTAGCTTCCCTACTTGAACACCAAATGTAAGTGGAACAATATACTACCAAATAAAAACAATCACCATTCAACACGTCTCACCAATCAAGAATGAATTTCAAGCGACTGATGAAGAAAACTCTGTTTTCGAAATGCAGCGCCAACGGATCGCAGTGTCACACTTGTCTCTCCACTCCAGTGTGGAGTAACATCAAGACACGTAGATTACGGATACGTCTCACCATGGCTAAGCAACACTTTTCTTAAAACAGCCAAACATGACATACACTTATATTATACACAATTTCATACACAAAACGCAAACACCCAAAATATGAACGATGTGTGGAGTTGCTTTCCCTTTACTACCTAACCTCGGAAATTGTGAAAATCCACATGAGCAACATGTTCTGGACGAAGAATGTGACAGTGATTATTTTTAATACATGTACAAATATGCAAATTATGGGACTTATGACCACTTGCCTATAATCTAGATATGATAGTTGGATTCCTAAACCACTAAAACATGGTGGTAGACACAGACATCACTAGTCTAGGTTTAATATTTAAGTAGTTATGGCCATTTTAAGTATATGGCGGCCATCTTGGACGCCATCTTGAAAATGACGCGTTTCCGGTGGTCAGATTTTGGTAGACTTTTACTATGTTATTAAGCACATTTGACTCTATCAAAAACCGTTGAGAAACCTTTTGTAGCAATTTTTTTTGGTATAGTTATGGCCATTTTAAGTATATGGCGGCCATCTTGGACGCCATCTTGAAAATGACGCGTTTCCGGTGGTCAGATTTTGGTAGACTTTTACTATGTTATTAAGCACATTTGACTCTATCAAAAACCGTTGAGAAACCTTTTGTAGCAATTTTTTTTGGTATAGTTATGGCCATTTTAAGTATATGGCGGCCATCTTGGACGCCATCTTGAAAATGACGCGTTTCCGGTGGTCAGATTTTGGTAGACTTTTAATATGTTATTAAGCACATTTGACTCTATCAAAATCCGTTGAGAAACCTTTTGTAGCAATTTTTTTGGGGTAAGGTCTTTTTTTTTCATAAATGCAGCCGACTAATTGTCTCTTCACAACATGTAAACGACAGCAGTATTTTTCATATTTGTTTTAACTCCAGGGTCAAGTTTTGCTACAAAATAAAGCTGTGCCAGAGAAATACCGCATATGAACTACGTTGCGTCCTAACGCAAAACTTGATGGCCAGAGGTCCTCTTACGACAGAAATCAATCTTTTATCGAGAATAGAATATACCTCGGGGACAGATAGTCGGACTTTCAAATGTCAACGTTTCATTTCCAAGCTACCACTTGTGGGGGCTCATTTTAAAGCTCGTGGTGTAAGAAAAACTTTCACTGTCTTGGTTTTTCGAAAATCCAAAATTTATTTTTCCCCGATAGAGTTAACATAGAAACGGCGGCCATCTTGCAAATATCGCAAAATGCTTGGTAATTTGTTTCGCTAGTTCTAAACTTTGCACGGTGACCCCCTGATTTTTATTGTTGATTTGGTAAGAGAATGGTTGAAAGTTTCATTTAGGAAAGTTTGAGCAAAAGTTTAAGTCTTTCACTTTCGAGGCGCATACTACCTTAAAAATAAACCTTATTTTCTGAGAGAGGATTGGAAAGTGTGGGGACGTTCGAAGGGAGCCGGCGTACACTTCATCGGCTGTGAGGGAATTCCGTTGAAATTGCTTATATGGTTGATGCAGCGTGCATACGTCTGCTTGCTATCTGTTGTGAGTTTCAACAATGGCATTGATACTGCCTCATAGCAAGCACAAAGCAATGATTTTAGTACACGAGTCACAAACATTTATCCCGACCCCTTTTCACGATCCCATTTAAATGTTTGTATGCAGTGTGTTCCCTGGAGATTCATTACCTTGACTTGACAGTGAAAATGAGTACTTTTAACTCCTGCAAGATCACGACCACTTTTGTAAACTCCCATGACTCCATATGCGTTCAATTCAAACGATGTCCCCTGGGAGAAAACTTATGAAACATGTTTATTTCTTTCGAGGCTAGAACAGAAAGACCTGTCCAATGGCATTCGATAGATCTCAACCAGTGTATCTGCTCTATGCTGTCAGTTCTGATATAAAAGCAGAAGCACTTTTGTCGGTTTTCAAAACATGATCATGATTGGATAAGAAATTACCGCCGAAGAGAGAAGCAATGTTTCCATAGGTCAAATCGTAACAACGGCCAGGTTGGTTGTCGGCAATGTTAAAAACGCGCGAACAATACCGACCGCTTACCATCTGACGAGTCATTATAACTGGTGATTTACGGTTGGGGACCCATCTCGTGTGTCTTCAAGGTAGTTACCGCCTCAAAATTGAGGGACTTACTTTTGCTGGAACTTTCCTTAAGGGAAATTGAACCCAATTCCTTTCAAAATCAAGAATAAAAATAAAGGGTCAATGTGGAAATTTAGTACTAGAGAAACTTATAACCTAACATTTACCGACATTTGAAAACCAAAATGGCCGCCATCCCTGTGTTAACTTTATCGGGAAAACTGCATTTTCGATTTTCACAAACAATAAGCCGGTGAAATTTCTACTTACTCCATTAGCTTCAAAAGTAGTTCCTAAAATTGGTAGTGAATCACCTGGTAAAAGTGTGAGAGTCCGAATATCTGTCCCGAGGCGCATTCACTACCTTTAATACGGTGGCCCTGCTGCTTTAATACCAAACACAAAACGGTTTCCCAGCTAGTGTGGTGTCAACTGACGTGGAATATATTACTGCTGCTGCATGCTGCCCTATACAACGTTATTTTCATAGGCACCACATTTTTCTCCGATTTGACAAATAAGATAAAGGATAAAAATATGGTGAACTGTACGTATAAAGTCTACAAAGTTTTTAAACAAGTAAATTAGCACCCGACTTACAAGCAGTATGCGTATTATCACTAAAATCTCAGACTTTTCCGTAGCGTGGCTCAAGGAACAAAAAGTCAGAGGTAAAATTTATGTGTTTTGTTGAGGAAATAAATGACTTATAACTATCACTTTAAAGTTTCCTATATTTGAAATTTCAAATGATCCCCAATCTCGGAGCAAATTTACTTTTATTTCCATTTTTAAAAACGATCAGTGCAAAATTTCCTTACAAACTTTCAAAATGAATTCCCAAAGCTTTCATGCGGTAAACAAGGAAAGAAATGGAGGGTTTCCATTTTTGGTCCCAGAGAAATATTTCGCTCAAAACAACTAGCTATGGTTTTGATATTAATCATACACACTTTTTAACTCTTCAGATATCTATAAGCCAGAGCGCAACCTGATGTAAAATAAGTCCTGTGTGCCATGTACCGATCATCCAGCTGGATTAAGATCCCTCTAAATCTGCCCTCTCTTAATCTCCTTAATATCGGGAAAAAAAGATGGTGATGTATCGCGAGGTGATGTCTTTATGTCAATTATGCAAGCGCGTTCATCTGATTCACACCCGGGATTCACAAGAGAAAATGCTAAATATAAACCTCTCCGATATGTTACCTATACTCCTTATTGGGAGTGAGACACAAGCGTGCCGCTAACAACACCGTTCCAGACACTGTCCCACCTTCAGAAGAAACAGAACACAGCTAGCTGTGAAAGGTTACGTAAATACCGTGTTCAGAGAAATGATAAGACGGTGAAGAGCAGGGATTCCCAAAGCAAAAGTAGCATTATAGTACATACAAATCATTCAAATATACTTTTTTTTTCGGACAGTTTCTGCCTTTCATTGCAGTTGTCACATGGAGACTTTCGACCAAATTGGAAGTGCCCACGCATAGTGACTGCTTAAAGATCCATTAGCTGTAACTTTGGTCATTTTTTTATTTTGTTTGTTCTGTGTATCATCTGCAGTTTCTGGTTTGAATCCCTGAACCATGGAGAAATTCCTGATATTTAGCTCATAAATATACCCTTTATGAGTATAATCTGTATTGTTATTGTTTAAATTCTTTATTCAGGTCCAGACTAGAATACGTTTATCAACAATAACAATGGTCGTTTCACATGCACACGCTGTATTGGCAAGCAGGACACCGGGAATTGGTCATGATGATCGGATTGTAGTAAAATTCTGTAGTTGATACATTCAAACAGAGTAGTGAAAAATTACTCAAAAGTTACAGCTAATGTCCCTTTTAGGTAGAACGCGCCTCCAAATTAAAGGACTTAAAGCTTCAAAATTGTCCAAACTTTCCGTAACAAACTTATAAGCCTTTCCTTTTCGAAATCAAGAATAAAAATAAGGGGATAGCCTTGCGAAAATGTTGTACATATACTATGGAAGCGAATTACACGGCAATATTGACCGACTCTTGGTATTCAAAATGGCCGCCATCCCTGTATTAAATCTATGAGCAAAAGTTCAATTTCCCATTTTCACAAAAAGCAATCCGTTGCAGTCTTTCAGTCATGCCATGAGCTTTAAAATGAACCCTTACAAGTGGTAGACCAAAACAAGTATGGTGAAAGTTGGAGAGTCCGAATATCTGTTCTTGAGGCGCATTCTACCGTTAAGGTAGAACGCACCTCGGGGACAGACATTCGGACTCTCAAACTTTTACAATTCTCTTCTGATATACCACATGTGGGGGTTCATTTTAAAGCTCTTGGTGAAAGAAAACTTTTCACCGGCTTAGTTTTTTGAAATTCGAAAATTTTTATTTTTCTCCATAGAATTAAATATCGGTAAATCTTGGGTTATTTGTTTCTCTAGTACCAAAATTTGCACGGTGACCCCCTTTTTTATTCTTGATTTTGAAAGAGAATGGTTGAAAGTTTCACTGAGGAAAGTTTGAGCAAAAGTTTAAGTCTTTCACTTTCGAGGTGCATATTACCTTAACTGAATAAAACGCAGCTTTATTGTTTTGGGATGAATGTTCATTATTCTCATGCATGATACTTTTTGCAACATTTTTCATTTTTTACACCTGACATTTCCCATGCAACACGGCTTGTGTATTCAGCTCTGTCATACGTCGCCTTACATCGTATAATTTGTCAAGACGTTGAGGGCGTACCACTACATTGCTGAACACGGTGACGGCTCTCCAGCTGTCCAGTTAGTGTATAAACCGAAACTTAAATACTACATGTCAGGAAAACACCTTCGTCGTCTTTTTCTCATAAATAAACAGGCCGAAGTTATACAGCTCCGTGTGGACATTTTGTATATCCAGTCCGAACATGGCGTTCTGTGACAAATTTTCGACAGCGACCTCGTTCAGAGCGCCTATCTGAAACGTGTATAATTCAAACTTCGCTTCTTGTTCGTCCCCAACTTGTCAATCATCTCAACTTTCAGCAACATTTCTCCACACAAAAGATAGCAACAAACAATGTGTTAGGATTAGCGACGTTAAATAATGATATATAAAGGGGGAATTCCTGATCAGATTAAACAGCAAGCAAATCATTTCAACAGATTTAATATTCAATAGAAAACAAATCCGAGTGTGAATTAGATAAGTATATATTCACCCAAAGAAATGCTGTGGCCTTGAAATAGAATAGCGTGTTCAAAAAAGTTATTGAAGCAATAAATTAACTTTGTAAAGTACGCGTGGACAGGGATGATGTACCAGGGAACCTAACCATAATAGCATTATTTTTTTTATTTTGAAATGTAGGAAGACACATTCATGATTTGTGTAAATGTCCATTTCAAACCATGAAAAGTTTTGTCACTCATGACTGACTCGATGAAATCCATAAGACGAGAACAGTTCCACAGAGCCAATACAAATGAAAGCCGGGCAGTTAAATGGAGTTGTTCGTTGCCACAAATGTTGATAACTGTTACACCACAATATTTCTGCTACGAAAAGACAGCTTCAATATAAGAATTAAAAAAAACAACAGAAATCTAGTGAACGTATGTACGAATAGTCATTGTGCTTTTGCGAGTTGATAGTTGAACCTTCTCGGTATAAATTAAAAGTCTCCTCGGGGGACGGGGGTTAACATAGCTGAAGCTACGTACGGTGTCCCCTAATCCTGGTCCCAACGACTGCTGTGTTGCTGGTGATTGACGCGACACGGTGTCAGTGTCAATCATTCTTCGCCATTGACAATTTTGATTGACAGGTCGACTGGCAGATTAAATCTATGTGTCACCGAAGCAACTGTGTCCAAAAAAAGTCAACACAAACATGTCACTCCTTACTCTAAGTTCCACAGATGTTGTGACAGCATCAACGACATTTCAAGGATGTACGTGACAAAGTAGTGCAGCTCTGAATGAACGCCAGTGACCTCGTCTATCAGGTGAACCTGGAAATGGACAGCAGCAGTTTTATTTTTCTAATTACGCGGAAATGACGGCCATTACCAAAGAATTACGGAAACGAGTTCGGCCAAGAGCGATTGAAAGATTAAAATCAGTCACGAACTCGTTTCGCAGTGTCAAAAGCAGGTTCATCACTTTGGACAAAGATGACGTCACTGGGCAAGGATGATCCTTATGGACAGATAAGCTTACAGTGTGTTTTTATGACAAATGGGGCCATCATTTGAAACTCGATCATGTTAGCGACCTGCCCTGTCAGATTTCATGGACAAACCGGCGAGTGGTGTGCCCATAAATAAATACACACTAAAACTGTTGTCATGGAAATGGAGATTTATGCCAGTAAACAAGTAGACCTTTAAACGGTTGTCATGGAAACAGAGCCCTGCCGTCTTCGTGTGTAAAGTATTTTAATGGGACATTAGCGGATACCTCTGATAAATACTTTCATTATTTTTGTCCATGAAAACATTCTCTTCTTCTTCAGGCTGTTCAAAAAGTTACTATCAAGGTGAATGCTAACTGTTCACTTTGCCAGCACAACGAGTGGTATACGATACAATACAACAAAATAAAATAAAATATGCAACATGATTGTTGACTCGGTTTCTCTTCTCCAGAGAAGCCGTGGCGTTGGCAAGTGAGCTCTGGTACGGGCAATCTGATTGGACGCCGTGTTGATACGTTGAACGATGGATTGAAAATTCGGGGTAATTTTAGAAGTGAAAGAAAATGCATTACATTTTATAAATATGACAAAAATATTGCTAAATATATCAGGAGTTAGAGGTGATTGCGCTTTTCAACAATTTCAGTCTTGCGACGACTCCTGTACTTCTGTGCACGGAGAAGAAAAGTAAAGCAAATGTATACTGAAATTTTGAAACTACTGCAAGATTTGGCACCGCAGAAACAAACTACCAAATATCATTCTCGTCAAAATGGCCGCCACCCCAATGTTAATGCCATGGAAAAGAAGCAAAAAATTTCTTTTCACTACAACAAGGGGGCGAAAGTGAACTTTGTGAACTTCAAACTGTTCCCCCACAAGTGGTAGACTGAGAAAGTATTAATACTGAACGTTTGAGAGTCTGAATATCTGTCCCGAGGCGAATTCTACCTGGAGACTGACCACAGGAATGAAACTCTTGGTAGACCTTACTGAGGAGAAGGAAACTGGAGGGTCCCCAGGCTTATCGATAATTAATTACATACAACATTAAACAGCGACAATTATTATTTGCTGATATAATTATCATCACGCGTGTTCAAGTTGGCTGTAGCAGACCTGACTCCTCGTTTTCTTGAAAAAAACAGTGATGTGAATATCTCACTTATGAACCCCTTCCTGTTTTTTGCACTTTCATATCACTCTTTGCAAAAAAATGAGAATTTGTATCAAAGTGATGAGCAGAAGTGTATTGTTTGGGTTTGTTGGCCGAAAATCTTGTAATAGTACATCACTGAACAACAACATTTTGTGGACTGGCATGGTGCATTTATGTTGACATACGAAGGATAGTTGTAAATATCATGCATGTTTCCAATCGTTTAATTATTTTAAAGGGATATAGTCGTCGGAACTGCGCTCAAAGGTCGTATGGGACCCATACGACCCATGGCAACAATGTATCCAAGGCACAATGGTGATTGATGACAATTAAAACATGTCTGTCATAATCTATCATCGTATAATTTAAATGTTGCAGCTATGATGATGAGGTGCATCTTGATATCGTGCACGAAATACATTGTTTGTAAACAAGAAACTCGCACAGGCGCAGTTCCGACGACTGTATCCCTTTAATTGATAACTTAATTTTGCTATCACTTAAACTCGGTACCATCCTCATTTTTTCCGTGCAATTCATTTGGACATTGAGGTGTCTGTCGCGACAGGCCAGTCTTCTGCAGGGCATTAGTCAAAAGCAACGCCCATGATGGTTAGAGATGGTAATCTTAAAAGCTGAAGTATGTCGATGATATGTAAAGAGGCAGAGAACTGAAAAGATAGCTTAATTTGTGTAAATTGAAGGGCCTATTTCCTACATTTGTTGGGAATTAACCATGCGTGCTTCTTACGGGTCAGTTATACGTCTTTTGTGAGTACTAGACCGCTTTTAAATTAACTTTTGAGAACACCCTCTAAATAATATGGAACTTGTTAGGCTAATTACATTTGTAACGATACCTCTCGAAAGTCAATAACGAAATTAGAGCTCGGTATTTCACGGCCAAAATCTGATGTAGATCGCGACATGGATAAAATGAGCGCTGTGGCTACATTCTCTACTCCCAAACAATGTACCGCAGCAAGGGTTTTACGCTGATAGACGCCAGCATTTCATCTATCTATCTATCTATCTATCTATCTATCTATCTATCTATCTATCTATCTATCTATCTATCTATCTATCTATCTATCTATCTATCTATCTATCTATCTATCTATCTATCTATCTATCTATCTATCTATCTATCTATCTATCTATCTATCTATCTATCTATCTATCTATCTATCTATCTATCAAACAATGTACATAGCGCCTAATATCTAAAGTGAAACAACACTCAGTGACGCTCTGAGCGAGAGGAAAATAAAAACTCTCTGAAAAATACGTTTTAAACGTCTTTGAAAGTGTTGACACCGGCAGAGGTTTTTTGTGCCCAAGGACAGAGTGTTCTAAAGGACAGGAGCTGCTCAAAGGAGAATGAGCGGCGACCGTGAAAAGTCAGATTCCATCTGGGTATGTGCAGCAGGCATTTATCCGATAAACGGAGAGTACTAAGAGATGAAGAACGTAGTGTAATTAAGTTCCTGGAATATTGTGGACAGAGTTCTTATAAGTGATGAGCAGGAGTGTGAACACGATACGATGAGGTATAGGAAGCCAGTTAAGTTTCTTAAGAACAGGTGTAATATAGTCCGATTTCTCAGTTTGCTTTGCAATTCTTGCTGAAGTCTATCACCGCGTATCGGGCAAGCCATACAATAAAGCGTTGCAACAGTCAAGCTTTGAAGATATTAGAGAATGGACGTTTAGCATTTTATAACATCTTTTGTAGTTTCTCTACTTGTCACTTGTGCCTGTGTTTATTATATTCCTATTTTATCCTTTTTATTCTTCGACTTCAAGTCCGACTTCTCAAAAAAGTCCGTTAATCACATCTGCTTCAACAGAATTTCCTAGGTAAATAAACACGAGTCAAACGTCAAAATATCAGAAATAGACAATTAACAGGGGTCTTTATGTTTCACTGACATTTCTCAGCCGCTTTAAGTTAGCTTGATTGTGTTTTTAGGTAATATGGCTTGATCGACAAGTGTGTCCAATCTCTTCATAGGAGTCTTTGTTCAGGTTGACCGCCGCCGATTTGCCAACGCGTGAGGGCGCACTCTACAACATCGACAGCGTTGAGATGGTTGATGAATTGGTGGGTGAGTGGATGGATGGATGGATGGATGGATGGAAGGAAGGATAAGGAGATGGATGGAAGGATACATGAATGGATGGATGGATGGATGAATGGAAGGGTATACGTACGTGTTTTAACTCTTTACAAAACAGTGCAACGACTTTCCTTGACACCGACAACGTACAGTAAGCCCGGAAATCTGGGCGATTACTGGTATATGAGTTTTTACAATCGAACTGTTCATCAATCCCACTCACTGTTCTCAGAGTAAGATAATAAAGACTTGTTTCGGGGTATGAGTTGAAAAAAAGTTGTGACGTACAAGTTGTGTTTGGTACATTCACTGCCCTCTTGTGTTGAATAAAATGAGGAAAAAACGCTATTGATTTCATTTGTATTCTCAAGGGGCATGTCTGTGATATTGAAGCACATTGAATCAATTTTTAGCCCACCAAAATATCAAAATAAGTCTTTTGTCGAGGAAAAAATCAATTTAAATTTCTTCATAATCTCATCAAGCGGAAAAAGTTTGCTACATCTGTGTAAAGTAAGAGGGGGAGAGAGAGCACGTTGAAAAGAGCAACAACCGTAATAACATTCGTCAATTGCCTTTGAGGAGACCGTTTCCGCTCGGGGGCTCAGTCAAATTTAACGAGGATTTCATCGCTTGCGTGGTTCTCGTTACCGTCTTCCATAAATGCGTCATTGATTGTTGGGGGCTTTCTCTGTCATCGATATTACCTTACGGCGTGCAAATTTTCAATTTATCAAAAACGCTAGATGGTAATAACACCGGCTTATTCTTCAATAAGATCGATAAAATTGTCATTTTTTGCGTTCTCATGCTAGTTAATGATACCGTTGAGAAGTGCTCTACACATGTTACAGATACGACAGAAAATGGCCAAAATAACCCTAAAGATAAACACTCGCACTTTGTGTACGCTCTCATTCGGCGGTACCATTAGAGATTCACAAAATCTGAAATATTAAAGGGAAGCGGTCGTGGGAACTGCGCACGTGCAAATTTCTTATTTACAAACATTGTATTTCATGCACTATATATAGATGCATCATGTCAACATAGACCCAACATTTAAACTGTACGATGTACATTTTGACAAACATGTAACTTTCACCAATCGCCAATGTACCTTGGATACATCGGTCGTAGGGGTCCTAAGCGACCTTGAGCGGAGTTCCGACGAAAGTCCGCGTACCTCACATAAAGAAACGTATATGAAACGCGCCACAAAAGAGAGCTATAAATAGCAAACATACTTTTGTGCTATTTTTATCACTATTACAGGTAATCTATGAACAAACTATTCATTCTTAAAATTGATTGTACACTGTCTATTATTCCGATGGTATCGACTTCCAAATGTTTCTAAATCCAGGTGTACAATATCGACCGTCGACTTAATACTAAAGGTTAGTACAGTTGTTCACATCAAGATTTTGAATACTCGGTGAAATCAAATATCCATTTTTCTTATTTCTGAAAATGAAGTCATTAATTCAGTATTAATTCTGTGAACGGTACAAGATTATCAATGCATTTGAGATGTGTGACAAAGTTTTTATTCGGTTTAGCGTGAAATTAATTAAATTTACATTTTGTTTCACTTCTGGTTGGCAAACCATTAAAGGGACAGAGTCGCTATCTTTTCAACCCATTTCTGGTATTGTTTGTTTCATGTGGTGAATTATTAATGTTGTTCTGCTTACTAAAACACGTTGAATTATTAATCATCGGAGCTCTCAACACCTTGCCTTGCGTACACGCCAAATATTTTAAAATGCTGATGCCTCAATTTCTATTATATATCATGAATGATGTCATCGAAAGCATATATCTACAGACTGGCAGGGAGTAGAGATCTGATGACTGACAATTCAGCATGATTCACTGAGCAGACAGCACGTGTGTTTGCTCACATTAAGGTAGAACGCGCCTCGGGGACAGATATTTGGACACTCAAACTTTTACAATTCTGTTCTGATCTACCATTTGTGAGGGTTCATTTTAAAGCCCTTGGTGTAAGAAAACTTTTGACCGTCTTAATTTTTCGACAATCCCAAATTTCAATTTTCCCCATAGAGTTAACACAGGGATGGCGGCCATTTTGAATTTTAAATATCTGTAAATCTTGAGTAATTTGTTTCTCTAGTACAAAATTTGCAGGGTGACCCACAATTTTTATTCTTGATTTTGAAAGACAATGGTTAAACTATTCTTTAAGGAAAGTTTGCCCAAAAGTTTAAGTCTTTTACTTTCGAGACGCATGCTACCTTATCAACAATAACTAAAATAATATCAACAGATAGACATGAAAGAGACGTTGTGCCTTTAATGACCTTGAACTCCACCACCGTCAACACGATCACGTTCACTGACAGATCTTGATATTTCCTCACGAGCCAAAATATTTTTGCTTAGGCAATATCCGGGGGAAATATCTACCCACGAAAAAAATTATCACGACTGCCTCGGATAGATAAAAACATATCTTGTAGTTGGAGATTCATAATACATAATTTATGCGTCGTCATTGTGTGGAGAAGATGGTGCCTTTGATATTACGACTGGCAATTATTTCTTGGAAACGGACCGCACTCATGTCTTAAAGTTTGCGGATAAAAAAATCCGTTAGACACGAATCAAAGTCAAAGCAGTCGACTTAGAAAAGATACGAACCTGTAGGGAAACGTTTGATTCGCAAATAACATTTAAAATGTAACCCTGGGCGAAAAAAATGAACCTTTGTATCAGTTTCTTACAAGTTATTCACTGATAGTGTGTATTGTGGCGCACTAACTGCGCTGGAAAAAGATAAGCTTTGAGGGTTTAGTGGAACCACAACTCGATCGGGTCAATCAAGTCACGGTACTGTTGAACCCTGTGTTCTAAAAGCTGTTTGGAAGTCTTACAAGTACATTTATTCTAGTGAAGTCAAAACCAGAATCAAGTACAAAGTCAAGGAGCACAAAGGCGCTAACTGATTTAATTCACAAGGACAACCTCTTAGTAATGTCGAGGGACTTTTTTGATCAGCAAGTGTCTCCGTGAAGTAAAGCCGTTTGAGAAAAACCCTCGCAGGAAAAGTGTAGCAATTAATTTGATGACCGCTGATCTTGGCATGTCCTGCGTCGTGGACTGAGGAATTTTGAAGGGGTCGGTAATTTCAAAAAAAAAATATATATATATAAGGCAAAAACTTTGAAAAACCCCTGTAGCCTTACTTTGTAATAAAATATTCACATTAAAAAATACAGAATTCTCGGCAAAAGTATGGACGTATTGCTTACTCCTTAAAATGTCAGTTTTTTGGGGGGGAATGGATAAAATTTACATCCTTTCATTCTAACCACCTTCCTATGTTCTGACCCTGACGACGGAAAAAATTAGTAGCTAATTTGATTGGCCATGTCACCATCCCTGTCAAGGAGAAATCAACCATAAGACTTTTATTCACAAAACCTTCAAGGTCATGTTCATTGCGTTGACCGAAAGACATGGGAGCACTGATACATAATTGATAGACCGCAGCATCACAAAAATAATCGACATTTTTCGTGAAGTATGTCGACAAACTACAAACTACAAATCGCATTGATATTGCTTTGGCGGCACGAGATAAACATAGGGTGGATGGAAATCGATTGTTGCATGCTCTTGAGAAGAAATCTTTATCGCAATGTGTGTTACACGTTTGGCCGACGGACTTCATCAAGCACCGACTTCTTGTCCACTTTGCTTGAAAAAAGCAGCCCCGGGCTCCGGCGAGGTCTGGCGAGATCACGTCAGTTCTTGTCAACTAAGGGTGTTGGCCTCGTTGGTTCCAAGTCAAACATCCCCCGTTCTTGCTTTGACCGGGCCCAGTCATTCCCTCTCGGTGAAGACATCCCCCAAGATAGGTCAATATCTTGTATATTCCCCCGGTTGACGTGGAACTGCCTGTTAGAAATTATCAGTGCGCGCTCTCTCAGACGCAACACACGCAGAAACAGTCAAAATCCCGTCCAAAACTTTAGGATAGTAAACTATCAACTATGATCATATCGTCCAATAAATTATGCTTTTCAGACCCCTCGCTTCAAGAATTAAATCCACTACGCAAGCCTGATAAAATGTTTACGGTCCGTATCATTTTATACAGACAGCTATGCGATACGGATAATGGACTTTTCCCTCGTTTTCCATGCCATCATAATTATAACCAATGTCATAGGAAACAGAACGTGAGACTGTTTAACCTCCCAGCAGTTGATCACGTAAGCAGAAGTGATTGGACGTCGAGGAGCCAGAATCAAGGACATTTCCTTTCTTGAATTTCTCAATATGTTACCAAAGAATTATATAGTTTTCATTCACACGTTTAACCAAACTTTGTATGTGTGTGTGTTGGTATATATGTATACCTATGTATAAATATAAAAACATAAATAACGTCAAATGCAACGTAATACGTATAAGTACTTGTTACTATGTACTTTAAGTAATCTATGTTATAATTTATAAAACCCGGCTCATCAAATTATGTAATTACCCATAAAGATATTGGAATACTTGGATTGTCAGTTTACAGGAAACGCGAGTATTTTTGCCTCAGTAGTTATTAGTTCAGAAATCATACAGTTACGTACGTCTTGACGGTCAGATGAGAGAGAGAGAGAGAGAGAGAGAGAGAGAGAGAGAGAGAGAGAGAGAGAGGAGAGAGAGAGAGAGAGAGAGGCGATCTGTGATTACTGATTTGATTTTTTGTTTGCGAAAGTTGTCGAGGATGGACTGATCATGAGGAACCGCGCGGTCGGCAAATACGCGACGGAGCAAGTATGCGCAAGTGCACCCATCAAGAACAAAATCGAATGGTTCTTTGGTCATGCACAGTCCCGCCATGATCGCGCAGCTGTGTTTCGCAATCAAGTATGACGCATCGATCGTGCGTTAACCGAGCTTGGGTATATGTACAAGTACGCGATGGCAAATGTATAGCGTATCATCACAGCTCAACAATTTTTGTTCGTTTATTTTTTTCACTGAATTACTGCCCGGTAATTTGCGTCATGTATTACGTGGCACACATGTGTGAAAGGAGGAAATCAAAACCGAAAACCATGGCGACCAGAATAACCTCACTTCACTGTCAATCCATCATTTGCAAATAGCCTGCCACCGAATAATCCAGAAATGTACGCGCGTACCCAGCTGCCGCCTTGGAGTTGGAGTAAATTAATCTAAGTCGTTTCAGAACTTTGACAAAAATACTCCGCCGAGACTTATGTAACCTGTCAACAAGTTGTCCCGCGCTAAATGCATCACTTAAGAACCATGCCAATTTTCAAACCAACGGGGAATGAAGAGAACATTTGTAATAATATAGAGGCCCTCACGGGCACCATCTGGCGGGAAGAAATTTGTTCCTGTCGTCTGACAAGATTACGAAATGGCAGGATGATTTATGTGGGCAGTCAAAGTCGATCTCTGGAAGCGTAGAAAAGCTTAACATCCTCGTGAACGACAGTAACGTCTTGCCAAACTGATGAAGACGGCCATTGGGAAAAGTCTGCATCAAAAGTATTAATATTTCTTTCGCCTATTTGGAGAATTCACCTAGTAGGGAATAAATATTCGCACCCACGAATTTTTACAATACTTTTCTGAGTTGCCACTTGTAGGGGCTCAGTTTGAAGCTCTTGAAGTAAATATGGTTTCTACCTTCACATTTTTGTGAAAATGGAAAGTATTTTTCCCAATAGCAATAACACGGGGTAGGCGGCCATTTTGACTTTCAAATATCACTAAATGTAAGGAAATTTGTTTCTACGGTACTAAACTTTGCACGGTGACACCTAACTTTAAATCTTGATTTAGTAAGACTTTGGTTGAAAGTGTTATTGATAAATGTTTTATCAAAAGTTGAAATCTTTCAAGTTGTAGGCGCATACTACCCTACCACCCACTTCCAAAGAAAAGGTAAGTTAACCCGGCAAGCGCCGAGAACGGTAGATTTGCATAAATACTTATTTCGTGAATGCGGAGGAGGAAGGAACATACCGGGAATACCGCAGTAAGTTGAAAAATAGTTTTAATAAAACAAATCATTTCAATAAAAGACATATTCGACTAGAGAATCAGACTGTTGAAGATTAAACATTTAATGGCTAAGTCCAGAAAGACAAGGAACTCACCTAGGAGTGATCCAAGATTGAAATGTTCTTGGGGTTAATTCAAAATAGACGGAAACCTTGATAACAACCGACACATCTACGCGCCAAGAGTACAGTTGCCCCTGGCTGTGATGAGGTTTAAACCTGTTGTCATTGAAAAGACAACTTTAACCTTTGAACTCTCGATCTGCTTTGAGCGTCAGAGAGGAGTATTACAAGTTGCACGCCATCATTAACAGCGATGTGCAAATGTGCGCGATGCGAGAAAACTTTCGACAGGGCTAGTCTGTTCGTCTGCGTCGTGCCCAGCAATTGACTGAAAAAGAAAGCGACTTTTCTTTACATTAAATTCATTCATTGCAACGTGATGAAACAGACAATGCGGGTCCAAAGAAGTCTGTGACAGAAATAGCTCAACTTTTTAAGAAAATAAAGTAGCTCGTGTTTCGCACTTACACATTTTGAAATCTTGATGGAAGTACATGAGGCAACGTTGGGCAAAACCTAGAGAGAAAATCTACAAGAAATTACAGTGCTCAGAACATCTAGTCGTGTTGACCTGTGACACAGTCGACGATCTTACCACCGTGTGTTGTCAGGTATGTACATAAAAATGCTGTCGTCACACTTGACAAGTTTTCTTGCGTGCACGTGCAGTCGGCTTAGCAAGTATTCGCACGAGACTAGGAGATACATTTGAAAAATTTTACCCAGTATTTAACTCTCGGGCAAATTAAACACGCCGTTTACCTTCGAATTTGGATAAATCTAAGCGCCTGAAAGTGGCCCAGTCTCAAGCAAGAAATAGTCAAAAATTATGCCAAGTGTATAACTGTCTTCTTCACTTCAAGAACAACACGGAGTGCGCAAAACCCAGGACAAACACTGGCCCTTTAATCCCCACAGTTCCCATGACAACGTCCCTATTAACTAACATACTAATGACCTCACTAAATGCGAGAAAAGCTACGATATAGAAAGCACAGGAAATTTCATAGATACATATCAAAAAAATAACTACTACAAGCGATAGGGGTCAAATTCTCTCTAAATAATTTTTCTTGAGAAAATATTTTGATTAAAGATTTGTTCTCTCGTCAGGTAGATAATCAATGGTGGCTTACTTGTGAAAGAAAAACATTTTCTTTTATCCTAGGGTATAGAAATTTCTGACTCATGCGCCTCGATATAAATGACAAAACTTCATGCTAATAGCGCAGGCTTTAATATGATACCCTCCTTAGGGAAGGTCTCCGATTTCAAAAAGACAGGCTTTCTCACGATTTCTGCGACAACTAAACGTTGCCTGTGTTGACAGAATGAGTGAAAATCGACTCCAAAGAGTGATAATTTGAGTGCGGCAGAGAGTAAAAATGGTGTCGGTGATGGCTGTCGACGATGCTGTTCTCGTTAGAGTGCATTTACTAACGAGAATACGCCTCGCGCCCAAATAGCCTCTCACGTCAGCATGAACTTTTGCCGCGTATATCCCCTTCGAGACGTCAACAAAAATGTTCTAATCGATGTAAAAAGTTCTACTTGCGGGCTGGCATCATGTACTTATAAATTGGCTATAGTTCATCTACATCGGGCAAGGGGAATAGGCAGTACAGAACTCATAAGAAGGTTTCGAAGGATTTCCAAGCCACAGCTGTGTATTATTAAGCTTACAGAACTAAAAGCCAGTGTTGGCGACATCATTGTTTTGAGGTGCCACGGTACTCGCTGGGGTTCAGGCCGGCTTTGATGAGGTCCTGGGCAAGATCGGCAATGTTTCGGTTGTTCGGGGAGAGCGTCACGTCGTCGCCGTCGCACGACAGTCCGGACTCGCAGAATCTTCGGAGTAGTTGGCGGAGCAAGGTGCGTCGCAGTTTTTCGACGCCACTGAACGCGGTGGGATCTGCGGGATGAACAGAAAAATGTGGAAAAAATTTTTATGTTACGCTGGTCTTACGCCAGACCGTCAGAGCACGCGACCAACTCGACTGCACGTTCATTTCAGCAACGCCATGGCTTTAAAAGATATGTACGAGCAAGACAAGGTGAAAAACAAGCAAATCTACGTGTGAGATGACAATAGCGGACGTGTTCATCATCAATGTAGTTCGACACCAGCGGCTACATTAATTAGAATTAAGGGAGCCGTAATAATTTATGGCCTGGGGGTCGGAGGAATGTCATCGGAAACGCCGAAATTTCGAGTAACCCCGTGCCACCCATAATGAATTTGAGAAATTCCCCTCTCTAACACAGATATTTTGACTGACCCCCTCCACCCCAAATTAGAAAAGTATCAGTACATGTACTTGTAAAATTTACAAAAATACAGCAATAGTAAAGACCTTTCAAATCCTGGTATACCCTATGGCCTGCTGGATTATCATCGGTTATCTAATGACGGTTGAAAAGATGAAACCATCAAAATGAAATTCAAAGTCACAACAAAATGTAGAAACAACAGCTCACGCTATAACCAGTATCCAACCATATAGTATTGTTTAATTTGGATGGGTATCATGACAGAGATGTTACTAGGGTATTAAAGGACAAGTAACTCTAAAATTTAATCATTTTATCGTCACTTTTATTTTGTACGTCAATTGCAAGTTCATTTTGTACTGCTCAAATGCATGTTGAGACGTCCACTTTTTCGCTTGTCAACATAGCATCTTTATGAGTAGAATGCGCTTTTATTGTTTACTTGTGAATTTTAGTCCGGACCCAAATTCCATTGTCAACTGTAATAATGTACAGTCTGTGTATGTATAGACTGAGTTGACAAGCTGAATACTGTGTATCTCAACGTGCCTTTGGGAGTAGGAGAAAAATTATGATTGACAAAAGATCGAAGAAATCATCAAAAGTTAGACTTACATGCCCTTTTTACGAAGTGAAAACAATTATATAATAATTATTTAAATGTTTCCCATAGTGCTCTAAATAGAAGCAAATGACATGATATTATTCACCATATACACTCCAGCTCCAAAAGAAGGGTCAAAATCTTCGCTAACACAGGCGTTCAATCCAACGTAAAATGTGAAACAACTGTTTACCAACTTCCAACTAGTGTGGGGGGAAATACAAAGAATATGTGGTCTTTTTAGGTGAAAAATGAAATATTCCTAAATCTGAATCACGATCTCCACCGAATGAGATACTCTCGTTCTAAAACAGACAGTGACACTCTTCGTTTTGTCGTCATCACCAAGAAATTTTGACCGAGGGTTAAATTTTGCTCTTTTTCTTGATATTTAACTTTTTTAAATGGGGCCAGAGGGTTCAGTCAAAATTTCTTTGTTAGAATTCGGATAGTTTTCAATCGGATTCGAACCCACAACATACGGCATCAGTCGCCTAGCTGAAAGGCCACAGACAGAACCAGTCGGCTAAATCTCCACTCCCAAAAAGAGTGGTTCAATAGCCGGCTAAGTTGTTACATTTTTCTGACTGAGGCCGCTCAACACGTTGTAGAGTTCGTGAAGCACTCACGCACGCATGCTCACTATCATACATCGCACATACACACTTTATCGAAGCGAAGAAACGAATTTCATCGCTTTAACTGGGCGAACGATAACCTCGGGGACAATTCTGTCCACCAGCACTGTTACCTACCCAGGGTAAAAATTCGGATAGTTTTTCAATCGGATTCGAACCCACAACATACGGCATCAGTCGCCTAGCTGAAAGGCCACAGACAAAGGAGGGGTTACTCAAATTCATCAGGGTTGGGGGGGGGGGGGGTTACTCGAAATTTCAGAGTTTCCGATGAAATTCCTCCGGAACCCCCTCCCAGTTCGTAAATAATGACGGCTCCCTTAAGGCTACCTTGCAGCCTGAACGTGTTGGTTTTTGTTTCCTAAGACTTGCTTCTGGCAATGTCGATGTGAACGGAGTGTTTTATCAACATCTTGAATTTTTTTTTTCTGCTGGATTCTTGACTGGGTCTCACATATCCGCTCAGTTTTACAAGATAGTTATCAGCTACGTGTAGACGTGCAATCTGTGAATGGCGCTCAGTCATTGAAATTGAAAATATGATTGCCAGTATTATGGTTACTCGAAAACGAGCGAGAGAGAGAGAGAGAGAGAGAGAGAGAGAGAGAGAGAGAGAGAGAGAGAGAGAGAGAGAGAGAGAGAGAGAGAGAGAGAGAGAGAGAGAGAGAGAGAGAGAGAGAGAGAAATGGAGAGGGAGGGGTGATTTCTTGATTCGGAAAGTTATGAGTCACAACAAACTGCGACAGACGGAGAGAGGGTGATTGAGATTGCATCGAAAGAATTCGTATCGGCTTGGCATATTACCTTGGCGTTTCACAACGGCACGTTGGTCTGAGTCCCTGTTCTCTAACATATAACATATGAAAGGTATGGAGTATCTGGTCGTTTCACGTTGACACGCCAGCTGTATACGTAGTCTGAAGGGCAGGCTGTTCTCGTCGGCGTACTCCATGAAGCCTTCGGTCACCACTGTCCCGAGTACTAATATGCAAATCACGGCTATTGATAAAGTCTGTAGCAAAGATGGCGACCCCATCCTGTCCAACGTACCTGAGGAACGACGAGTTGTGAAAAGGAAGTGAGAAGAAAAATAATGATCATCCTGGGCCATCCGGCGGTTTAATTAAGGTATTAGGGAAATGCAATTGGCAAAGATTGTGATCATTTTTAGCTCACGTGTGTAAACACGTGGGCTATTGTCATAGCGATGTCTGTCTGTCTGTCCGTGTGTGTGTGTGTGTGTGTTAGTGTGTGTGTGTGTCTGTCTGTCTGTCTGTTTACACGATAACTCAAAAACGCCTTAACGGATTCAAGTCAGATTTGGTACACAGGTACCATGTGTTACTTGCAAGAACTGATTAGATTTTGGTTAGTGTGGCTTGCATATTAATGAAGTTATGCAATATCGTTTTTTTCCATACAATGGTTTCCCTATGGAGACGGTAATGACAGTGTAGACATATATCAAGAAATACTGCACCAAATTTCATGAAACTTTTCACACATGACAATCTAAGAACATTATGATGATACTGTGAGTGTCATGTTAATTATCTTCTCATTTGCATATTTAATGAACATTTGTTATTAGTGAGATAACTCTAAAATTCCTGCATCAAACTTGATGATACTTGCAAATATTGATCCGATATATATCTAAATAAGTACTAGGCAGTGTCAAGTTAATAAATAGCTCATTTGCATATTTTATGAAGGTTTGTAATTAGTCATATAACTCCGATATAACTTCACCAAATGTGATGAAATCTGCTGCAGATACTGATCCGACTGATATCTAACTGTAGTGTAAAGCATTTAGTAATATTAAATTAATTAAGGGTTAATTTGCATATTTAATGAACTTTGTAATTAGGTATATAACTCTGAAATTACAGTATCCAAGTCAGTGAAATTGGGTACAGATATTGTTTTGATAAATATCTAATTGTACTGAGAAGCATTTGGCAGTGTCAAGTTAACAAATAGGTCATTTGCATATTTTATGAAGTTTAGTAATTAGTCATATAACTCCAAAATAACTTCACCAAATGTGATGAAATCTGCTGCAGATACTGATCCGATAGATATCTAATTGTTGTGTAGAGCATTTAGTTGTGTGAAGTTAATTAAGGGTTCATTTACATATTTAATGAACTTTGTAATAAATGATTTTTACTCCAAAATTAAAGCATTAAATTTGATGAAACTTGCTACAGATGTTTATCTCTGATAAATATCCAATTGTACTGAGAAGCATTGAGCATTGTCAAGTTAATAATTAGCTCATTTGCATATTCCATGAAGTCTTATAATTAGTCATATAACTCCGAAATAACTGCATCAAATGTGATGAACACTGCTGCACATACTGATACGACAGATATCTAACTGTGTTGTAAAGCATTTAGTAGTATAAAGTTAACTAAGGGTTCATTTGCATATTTAATAAACTTTGTAATTAGGTATATAACTCTGAAATTTCGGCACTAAAATTTGGTGAAACGTGCTACAGATATTGACTTGATAAATATTTAATTGTGCTATGAATCATTGAACAGTGTCAAGTTAATGTAGGGTTTATTTGCATATTTAATGAACTTTGTAATAAGTGACATTACTCTAAAATTACAGCATTAAATTAAATAAAACGTGCTACAAATGTTGATCTGATGGATATCTATTTGTCCAATAAAGCATTGAGTAGTGTCAAGTTAATTGACAGCTCATTCGCATATTATATAGTTTTGTAATTAGTGATTAAACTCTGAGAGTACTGTGCGAAGTTTAAAAAAAAACCCTGCTGCATATAGTGATAACATATATCTCATTGTTCTGTGAAGCGTACTACTATTAATGAACCTATTGTAAAACACGTGAACATATTCAGTTCATATCTGGTTTGTATATGAATTTGAAAATCTATTTTAAGCATGTGGAAAGATTGGCTGCACAAGACAAGGTGACAATCAGCCATGCCCCATAATTGGCGCTTCCGGTTAAAACGTCAGCAGTGTATATACGATTCTCGTTCTGATTAGCCATCTATCCATCTCCTTTTTACTATGCCAGTGTGATGTCGGTTAAATCAATAAGACCCCTGCCACAAAACTATGCTAGTCTGGATTGCAACTCGGAAACCGTAGGACTGTGGGAAGATGAGTCGAAGCAAGGTGAACCAGCTTCAGCATTGCTCGGACACAAAAACTACAAATGAAGGTTTTCTGATATCCCCTGACATATTGCCACGAGTCAGGACACATCCTCCTCGTTCATTACCACGCCAACAAGGAAGCAACAGATTTCTCGGAGCAAAACTGTATTGTGCTGATTTGTAAAATTATTACTCCTCGCGGTCGTGTAGCCCCTGCTAGCTGCTCAGTGATATGAATTCAGATAAAATGTTTGTCCTGCCGGAACGAATTTTTTCCCGCAAATACCCCATATAGAAATGGAAAACGTTTTGTTTTCGTTCCACGGAAGTTATAATCTACATGTAATCTTTCTTGAAAGAGATGACAGGCTTTCCAAATGTCGTCATGTGGCGATTGCAAGTACCCGGATGTTACCAGCAATTCTCCCTTTTATTTGCATATCACGTGATTACGTCAGACCTATTCTTATTACCTTAAAGAAAGGTGCAAAATGATCCTAACGTAATGGTCATCTGAACACTCATAAGACAGTGATTGTCACAAGCAATGATAAACGTCAAAAGACTGTTTCGAGCCATTTATCAGTCAACGGTTGTGCCATCAAATAATTACCGGATCAATTTAGTTAAAAAACAAATTTTCAGATAAACATATAATATTGAGGATCATGTGCATGCATCGCTGACACTGCAGTCTTTTTTATATCTATATTACGGTGTCTGGACAGTGTGTGTACTCACTGAAAACAATAACGATACTACAGAGTGGCCTTCAGAGGTGTGAGCACAGATATAAGTGCAAAGGTGTAAAAAACTACAGCGAACTCCCCTGTCATCTGCGCTGCGGGGGGACAAAATACTGATTAACAATCACCACAGGTTTCCCGCCAATATCACAATGCTTATTTTGTACAAAGGAAGCTAGATAATTTTTTTTTGTTTTCATCGGGAATTTCTAGCCCATTATTCGCATCTTTATGCATCTTCCACAAGAAATCATCTACTTTACTCTCAATGGCTCTAAGTTACATCTATTTAGCAAAATGAGCTGTGCCTTTCCTTCGCTGACCCTGTGACATGATTAACCAAATTCAAATTCTCAAGAATAATTTTAGCAGAGCTCTCATCCGAAACTACGGTGCGTTATATCATAGCTGTCAAAACTCTACAGTTGTGTGTTGCTAGTGAATAAAACGGTGAGTTTAACACATATCATTTGGAGTAGGTATAGAATGCTTAAATTTCATGTAAAGTTTATATTATCTTCCATATTTTATGATATTATTTGTTGTTGCAACTGTAAAACCACACAAACACGGATCTCTCAAAAACTACAAGAACATATTAATTTAATAAGTTTGTAAATAAAATCATGAAACTATCGTGTCCTGATGCAAATTCAATCGGCCGAAACATTATCCCATATGCGCATGCTCAATCATATACTGAACATAGAAGTTCGTACAGATTAAAATTCACTTGACCTAACAACAATAATGATGTAAATTAAAAATGCGAAAGCAATGTTATTAAGGTGATTTTCTAGGCTGTAAGAACATCTCATCAGCGAGTTATACCCGCACACCAGCCTTGGATTCAACATGTTGGCAATATTCCCCTCGCGATTATGGACGATTCATCGTTCAATGTGCTGTCTAGGACACAAACATTCACTCAATCACAGCGGAAAATACGACCGGTTTTGATAAACAGAACTAAAATGTTTCATGACAGGGTCAGATTTGTGCACTATTGGCTGCCCTCTCCCGATCATCATTTTTGGTGCTAGTTCGTTTCTTAAAAACGCGGTGTCTCCAACATAGTCATACTGTGTGGATAGACTGTGAAGTGGTAGGTGATACAATTATAGTATTTTACCTAATAAAATGAAATTAATTTTTGTTTTCCTCCAGTCATAACAGGTCAGCACTGAAGGCTGGAATATTACTGCTTCTGCTCAATTTCTCTGTGTGAATATGACATGTCAATGCAGAGCGGTGTTAATGAAATTGCATAAAGAAACTGCCCCTATTTCAATTCTACACATGAAATCCTAAATATCACATCACTTCTGAACGCACCTTCGATTCTGAGAAAAATGACTCGAAGCTTGTTACATGTAAGCCAATATACCTGGAAGGCAACGATCGAGGAACGAATGGCTTCACCAAACAGTGGGGGAAGTTTAATTTTCAAAACTCGAGGTGTTTTAAGCGGGTTGTCAACGCAAAGTCATGTTGATCTTGACACCGTTCGATCGAAATTATTTATTGTAGTCACACTCGTTTAAAAGTCACATTCACTGGGTATAGATGGATCTAGAGTCTGTGTTTCCATGGAGATAATAGTGATTAATTTTTTACAAGGCGATGGATGAAGAGAAAACTACGATCAGTTGGGTCTTTTCTCTCCTGAATAGGAAAAAAAATCTCTCAGACATTATGCGTTCGTTCTCTCCTGATTTTCTCCATACATGTACACACTTTGACTGTACTCACATTGAAAATAGAGAAATGAGCTGAATTTCGCTTCGACGTCGAATTGTGTTACGATGTCGCCGGACATGCGCAATGAATTGCTAATGATTGCGCATGCAGTAAACCACATGCAAAATAGTGGTTCCTTTGGCGTTTTTAAGCGCAGAATGCCCGCTACTATATTCACAAACGACCGCGCTCTGCGTTCTTGTAATCTTTCTCACTGGATAAGCTTTCACAATTTCCTTAATACTACAACATCCCTCCGGATTACTGTTCTCTTGTCACCTTAATGTGGTGATCAATCGCCTCTTTTGAGTCTTTTGACACATCATCCGTTCTTTCTCCTCTCCTTTTAATACATTTATCTTGATTTCTACCCATTAGCTGTGCGTCATCTGTGCCGACTGTCGACTTAGATGCCCACTTAATTGCGACTGTTTGTAATTTAAATGGTCAACACAGGTATTGAAGAAATTAATGTCATCGGCGTTGTTGTGACAACTAGAAATTCGGATGGCTGCATAATCCTCGAAGCCTTCGTTAAGCTTATAATGAACGCAAAACGGTAATGATTTGACAACTGGTAACCAGAATACATGTGAAAATCTGATTCCGAGTTTTGTGCTCCGAGAAGAAGGTTAAAATCACGCGCGTTTCCTGTGTGTGTTATAGTAGTTGGTATGGGAAAAGCTGGCTCTGTATGGTCCTTCAGTGAACTTCAAAATGTCGCCAATCTCGTGCTCTCAGGGTCACGGTGATACACGCCTCGAAACTTTATTTGCGACAACTTTCCCGAAGGAAACGTTAAACCACTCTCTTTTAAAATCAATAACAAAAATCAATTTCAAAATGGACGCGATATTTTGTACCAGCGATGCAAATTACTGATATTTTGAAATTCAAAATGGCTACCATCCAAATGTTAACTCTATTACGAGAAACAATTTTTTTTATTAACAACATATTTCTTTTACTTTTCAAGCTTCAAAATGACCGCACTCTGAAAAATGTTCCAAAAATTGGAGAGTACGAATATCTGTCCAAACGACGCATTCTATCATGATTCAAACTTCTTTTTCTAGTGTAAGACAACGGCTCGGAAGTCGACGTCGGTTTGTGGGCGTGTTCGATCCCCGGGATCGGGATTGCCCTCCTTAGGAACGATGCTACGTCGCTAAAATTGCTTCAAAGGATTATAGGGAACTTCGGATGAGCATCGATGTTAAAAGGATTTACTCAAATTTCTTCCGTCAAGCTTTGATATTTAGATTTATTATATTGTCCTTTAGTTTAAATTAGTAAAATCGGTAGTGCTGAAGCACCAAGATGATTGTAGCTGAAAACATCCACTCCTTCTCTCACCGCTGCGAATCGACTAATCTGGAAAAAAACAGGTATCATAAGTGTCCTAATGGATAACAGTCAGCTCACAGTATTGATTGTAACACACCTCTTCCGCAGTCTGTATTCTAATTCGCCTATTGATAGTCACGTGGGATGCGTTCTTTTTGTGCTGATCCACGTAAACGACGTCATCAGGCATCATTCGTTTCAACTGTTGCCTGCCAGGCATCAGTTCTGGAAAATGATGCCCGCTGACGTCAAAAACGATATTTGATGCGAACGCGGACCGGAATGTAAACAAAGATGTCGTCTGCGGCCGATCGAAACGACTCATCCAGAAATTTCTTAGTTTAACCACAGAGTAAGATACACAGAGTGGCAACACCTATTGTTTAAGGCGTGAAGCGGTTACGTAAGCAATCCATGTTTGCCTCGCCTCACGAAGCTCTTGGCTCTCTTTTCCGAAGAGTGCCGACCATGCACCCTTCGGTAATTTTCGGATTTTCACCAATTGTTAAGCGAAAGTATGTTCGACAAAGTTTGTGTTGTTGTTGTCGTGTGGTGCTGATCGGAATCGATGTGCTGGCAAAAACGGGAGTGTTTTGAGCTTCAGGAAAGTGGGTGTCACCGTTTTAAAAATTCCTCTCATATTTTTATGAATATATAATGAGTGTGTTTGAACAAAATTTGAAAGTCTTTTATCGATACTGTCTGGTTTTACTCAATGGCTTACGGTCAGTCCGACCGTCTTTTACACGTGCGTCAAAAAAGGACATGTTTATGAAACTGCTGGCGTGTTATGTTTTGATTGGCGTGAAGCAGTGTTTCTGGCCTGAGAGCTCACAAAGTAACTATGGTTGCTACGCGACTGGCAGTACGATGCCATCTCGTCGTATGTTTCGCATAATCTCGTGTAATTATCAACCACAAACAAAGCCTCCAAAAAGTTTAACACCTTTGAAGCTCATTTTAATATGAAAAGCCAATAGTCTACTGAGACGACCATGGAACAAAAGGCATGCAAGTGTTGCCACTCTGTTTATGTTACTCTGTGGTTTATCCTACTTTCTGAAGAAGAATTGAATGCTTTGGTTTCCACAAGGACTCGATACGGACAAAAACTATAATCAAAGGTGAATTGAACGTTTTGCAGAAGTATTGCGGTCTTTTTAGGAAAAACTTTTTCTTACTGAACCACTCCAACATATTATATCATAGACCTACATGCGACAAGTTTTGTGTATAGTACGTTCTCATGCATGGCTACGGATGAGGTGTGTTACAAAACACATATTGACTGGCATGAGGGCAACAGCATACGTCTTTTAACCCCTCGGGCCTGTAAGTCACCCCCAAAAACAGACTGTCACCCCCAAAAACAGACTGTTTTGAAACAGTCTGTTTTAGGGGGCGAGGGAAACAGTCTGTTTTTGGGGGTGACTCACAGTCCCTCAGGGTACAGACGTATGCTGTTGCCCTCATAGCCAGTCAATATGTGTATACTGTCACAAATACCTATCAGCATGTCAACTTATCGTTGTCGTTGTGTGGGCGTTCACAATGTGGGCGAACGATGTGAGGCGAAAAACTTGGCCAGAAGAAGGAATTTCATGCGAGAACCCTCAGTGGTAACCCGATCAATGACAGGATAATTAATATGCGTAAACGATAGTGTTCAAAACATGTTATTGTTCAAATGGACCTCGTAATCTTGGTAAAAGATTGTCCCAACTTTGTAAACATCTGCCATATAAATGTCGTTGAATCCCCAACTATTCCTTACACCCATTGGTTATAACAAGATGTGAGGTCATAGTTTTAGCGTGTACAACATGATAAACATAATCACTAATTTCCCTCGTTCAATCTTTCGTGGTCGACTTTTTTCCGTATAAACTTCCGTTGTCACTTTTCTATTCAACTTTTGAATAGAATCACTTGATTGGTATATTGCAATTGTCCAGTATGAATGCCAAATCTCCCGTCTCTGAAAGTTTCAGACATACTCGTAGATCGTTGTCGTCGTCATCATCATCATCATCATCATCCTCTTCTTCTTCTTCTTCTTCGTCTTGATTTGTTTTGATTTGATTTGTACTTTTCCTTCTTCGTCTTGATTTGATTTTGATTTGTACTTTTCTGTACAGGAGTTTGATATTAGTATTAAACGTTCATCATTTCAAAACTCAAAAATCAAATCTTCTTCTCTCTTTTCTCCTTCTCCTCCTCCCCTCTTTCATTCTGCAGTTACAGATTACATTAAAGTAATGAGCGCTTCGCTTTGCCAAACAACTTTCCCCAAGGAAATATGAATAAATGACCTTACTTATGATGATAAAAATCAGGAATCACCGCGGAAATTTTGAAGAATCAATCGGCTGAAACGTGCCGATATTTGAAATTCAAAATGGCCGCCGTACTATGTATGAACTCTACGATGAAAATGGAATTTCTGATTTTCAGAAAATGTCACATACTCAAAAGGCTTCAAAATGAGTTTACACAAGGTACAGATCAGAAATACATGGAAAACATTTCAGCGTAAAAATAATACCCGAGGTGGATTATTCCTCAACACTGCAATTCTGTATTACAGAAAGATCACTTCCGTTTCCGCTATTGTCATATGCACTGATATAGATAAATATTCTTCGTTTGTATTGGTGTTAGTAGCGCTGAATATCAGACTGTTTTTCAACTCAACAAGTATCTTTACAAATAGAATTGCCACCACTATCAACACAGCATTTGTTTACAGAGAAAGTTCTCTAATTGTTAAATTGTTTCGAAAAGAAAACAACATTATGAAATTTGCCGCAACTGCAACCGTAATACTTGCAGGGCAATGGTAAATACATTCTCAATTGAACTCTGGCAAATTGCAGTTCTACTAGAATGTTAGATGTAGCTCTAGATTTTAAGCCCAAAATTTCGTCTAAGTGGATATAAATAGCCCAGTGATTCACACTGTTTCTCCGCTCAGGCTGTACAACAGCACAGTGGCGAACAAGCAGAAATCCTGACGAATGTTTCTTGTACTCATTCTTTTCAACTCTGTGGATATCTCATTTACCCATGGCAATAGAAAACACAAATTACAATTCCGCGTATTTTTGTCTCGTTCTATTTTCATTAAGTTTTCAATTTCGATGATGGAAGTAAAGAAAGACAAGAGTGATAGTGCTTTCTCGTTTTTTCTTCCCAAGCTAAGTTCATTTCCTTCTTTCAATTTCGGTGATGATCTTTGGAAAAAGTGAAGAGAGTCGCCTTTTCTTCTTGTTTTGTTTAGCTCACTTCGGTTAATGTCAGTTGTTTTGGAGAAGCGAGGGGGCAAACAGAGAGGACAATCCTGCCATACTGCACTGTCCGCTTGCCGATCTCGTGGCAACCGCGAACAGGTGACTTCCGGTGAACTCACAAATCACCGTGCTGGCTAATATAACCAGACAGATGTGGTCGCTGCCTGTTCACAGACGCTCTGTGAAAGTAGAGGGTGGTAACAGGTGCACTGCCTGTATTTGTCTATCTTAATCAGGGCGACGCATCTCAACTGTGAACCTTTATTCAGAAAAACGATATGAATTCATCGAGTATGACTATACTTGGGGATGCTCTAAGTAACCCACGGTAAAAGGGATGATCCGTATTCGCAAACACCAACGAATCAAATGTATCGTGATTTCAAAACGGACGTTTTTAAATTCAAGCGTAATGCGTCGGTAGTATTTCTTGCGCTTCAATGAATTAGCGCTCGAAGTGTAAATGATATCGCCATAGCAACAGTGCAGCATTCCCGCTGATGTATTACTCGGTATTACGGAAAAGGAAAGAAGAAACCCTAACTTTTGTTGTCTGATAATACTACTAGTTTTTTTTTCGTAAAAATATACCTAAACGGCCTGGAAAATCTTCCCAATTCAAATTCACAAGAAAAGTGTGTGGTGCGGAGGCGCGGACGCCGCGACAACATCAGAGATCTCGCATTCTTTTGCAACCAACCACTGAGGAGAGATAGCGATAATCAAATTGAGTACAAACGAATAATGTCAAAAGGTTACACATATTACGACATGGCGCTTCTGAGATTGAAAATTACTCGTCCTGTAATGACGATATTACTGCTGTCTTTATCCGGGAATGTCGTCGTCAACACAATTATGGGCAGACTACCCCCACATTCACACTGGCCGTGCGCCGAATATTGGTGAACGACGATCTTTGCTCTGTCATTTTAAAGGATCTGTAAGTTATTTATGTCACAGGACTATTTGTGTACACAATACGCGACCCCTCGTTTTAACTTGCATCTCTACCCAGCATGCGGTGTGTGGAAGGCAGACTTATCGGCGCCAAAAGCTCAGCCCGCGTTTTCGCGTTTCCCGCCCTATCGTCAGCTCCACTTTTTCTTCCCCGTGTAGGCTTTCCACATATATCTTCAACTGCCCAGGTGTTGTGGTTGTTCCTTCATATTTATAGGAAGAGCTTCGAGCTGAAGAAGATATAATGACAACTAAATCTTGGGGAAACAATAGTCAGTGAAGACACACAATCATTTTTCGCGTTCAAAAATTTGAAAGTTTTTGGTTTTTCGGAATCGGCAGACCATTCACACTTTCCCCCGACTTTTTACACTTTTTAATCGCCAGTCATATGGAAATTGAAAGTCTGGAATAAAAAATCAACTATCACTCTGTCGATTTCATTAATTTTTGCTATTCCCCTTTCCGAGTTCGGAAATCCGAAATACGCATTTGCACAACAAAAGCTGCTCGGCATACAGTTTCCGCCGTGCAAAAGGTGGCACTAACGGACGATAGCCTGTGTTGCATTCAAATCGAAGAGTACAAGTGATCACTTGAGGCGTTGGTTTTTGATGGTGAATGTGCCAAACGAGATAGAGGGGACTGAACACAATAGCACAAATGACATGCACAAAGGTTATATCACAAATTAGCCTGCATGCCTGAAGGGAAATTGTCAACGTTTCTTCCCTAACTAGGAAATATTTGAAAAGACTTGAAAGGGCGATATCCTTGCCTTTCTCTCAGATCTGATAAACAGGTAATCAAGGAACCTTTCACAGAGAGATACAACCAAATTTCCATTGTAATCAAAGGACATGTCTGTGTACAGGGACTAACGTAGACAAACGCATTTTCATATCTCTGTGTATCGTATGTTTGACACACTACAATTGTATATGCTTAATCAGGTTTTTACTTCACCGACGAAACTATAGGCCTAACATTTTTACACTACTTTTGTCTCAATCATCATATAAATTTTTGTTTTTGTTTTCGTTCATAGGTCTGGTTTTCGAAATTTTTAGCCTTTAATCTCCCATATCTTAGTCTGCAGCCCCAGTGTTTCGATCGTGTGTTCTTACTTTGTCCAATTTCGACAACCGTCGTACGCCAACAAATGCGCAAGCTTCTAGAGGTCCTCTTAGTCCCCGAGGACAATTTGGAGTCCCTGGGGACTTATGGTTTGGGCTCAGTCACTCCGCGCATCCGTCCACATAGAGATCTCGGACATGCATGAGCCAATTCCTTTCAAACTTGATACAAGGATAATACACTATGGGATACATATGCAGGTCCATTGTTTTGGCTGTGGCACGCATAATTAGTGTCAACTTGCATAATTTTTGATAAAGAGCTTTGTTTCTTAAAAGGCCACGCCAATTTGGATGAAATTTGGTACAGATGTTTGTCAAACAGAGCTCTAATAACGTACAAAGGCATTTGTCAGTATTATGTCAATTAATTGCTAATTTGCATATTAATGAATATTCATAATTCCGGTAATATTTGAATAAATACTGACTCAAATTTGATGAAACTTGGTACCGATGTTCATATATCAGAGCTGTAACTGTGTGCAAAGACTTTTAGCAGGATCAAGTCAATCAATAGCTTATTTGCATATTTGATGAATGTTCATTATTAGGGTGATAGGTCAAGAAACACAACTCAAATTTTATGAAACGTGGTACAGATATTGATATACCAGAGTTGTAACAGTTTGCAAAGACATTAAGCAGGATCTGTCAATTAATTACCAATTTGAATATTTGATGAATTTTTGTAATTAATATCCTGCCGCAAATTTCATGAAACCTAGTACAGATGTTGATCTCTCAGTGCTCTAATAGTGTACAAAGACGTTTAGAAGTATCTTGAACACGATCGGACCTAATTTGGGATAATTGGATTTTCATATTTTTTAAATTTCTCAAAAGTGTTAGGTGCCAGATAGTTGAATGTTGCAATAACACAAATTACTCATAAAAACAAGTGTTTAATGTAAAAAGAAAAGCAGACGAGATTACATTTAAAGATTAAATCGCCATTACTTCACCATCCAATTATCCCAAATTAGTTCCAATCGTGTTCTTGTCAATTAATCGCTAATTTGCACATTTAATGAACTTTCCTAATTACTGTGATATGTCCAAAAATACTGCATAAATTTGATTGAAATATGGTACAGATATTGATCTTCCAGTAGTGTAAAACCATTTAGCGACATCCTGTCGATTAATTATTGCTTGACTTATTTAATGACTTTTTGTAATTAGGATGCAAGCCCAGATTTGTTTCACATTTTTACCACCAATTTATGGAGCAACTCCATTGTTTTCTGTACTAACGTTGAGCCTCTAAACATGGAAACTATGTTTGTAATTAGCGATCTATATCCTGAATGACTGCACTAATCTAATGACACTTGCTGCAGATGTTGACCATACAAACATTCAATAGTCAAGAGAGGCATTAGCAGTATCAATAGCTAACTATACGAAGTCTCTTCTGTACTAAACATGGGGGCATTTTTGGTCCATATCTGGCCTTCTGATTTTTATGTCAAGTGCCATTACTCAAGACATGATGCCTTGACAGGTTTCTTGCAGATTAGTTGAATTTTGACATTTCAAGATCCAGTACATAACATATCTAATTCTGTCCAACTTGGTAAAAGAACATAACCCTGTGGCATTTATACTAATATCTACTTGTTTACAATACAATCCAATATGGGCGTTAGTCACAGACAGAGCTTACATACCCGCATTTCTTTTTTATACGCATCCTATCAATTTCAATCTAGTCACTTCAAGTGACAAATTCCAAATGACAAGCGGGGACTATGTCATTGTCAATGACTTGTTATTTAGAGCATTTCCTCAATTCAAAATGGTATCACATACTCTGTCCAGTTTTCTATGACTATACCTTCTACAGTATCTCTAGTTCTGATCCACATCATCACCAAAATTTACAACAATTGATGCAGCCATTCCGAAGATAAATGCAAATTTAAAACAAATGTAATATGTAAATTACTAATCATTTGACACAAAACTGCAATATTTCTTTCACTCATAATTTGTTACGAGCAACATCAGTAGTGAATTTTGTGCAGTCATCCTTGACAAACAGCTTTGATTAAAATATTATAAGACAAGCAAATTAGTAGTAAACATGAAACTGCTGAACGTCTTTCACTTTCGTCATATTCAGCAAGTTTCGTCAACTTTGTCAGTGTGCTTCCAGATGTACGTGATAACTGTAACAGTTGGTTAAACAGGCGAGTTACAAACTCTACTAACGACAGAAGGCTGCATTACGTCATGCGTTTCATTCATATAATGTTACACCGCTATATGTACCAATTTTTATCAATAGTGGTTACCATTGATAAATGGCTTCGTTTAAAATTATCATCAAATATGAAAATTAGCAATTATCCTGCTCGAAATAGCTTAGCTTAATGTTCTTCTCTTCTGTCGCTTCGTTTTAACTTCAATATGTGTAGCAATTTTTAGAATCTTTGGTTAGATTATTTCAGATAGATATCTCTAATTGTGAAAAATCGTTAAAATATGCAACGAAACAATATCATTGACAAGATAACAGTAAAAGGCATCCACAGGAAACTACAATGGGTTTCAATTTGGTGCCACAACTCTGTGTGTGAGACAATTTTAGGTGAGAAACGTGTACATCTTCTAACTTTTAGCTGTAGCTTTCAGTAAAAATAGCTACATTGTAGATCAAGTGCAATCAAACGTTCAGGCTTTGAAATGTGTGGTGATACTCGAGCTAATCGTTTATATTGTACATACAATGTGTCCGTCTTATACACAAAGTTGTGGCACCGAATTGAAATCCACTGTATTGTGTTTGTGTGATCAATATCCATAGCAAGATTCATTGGGTCTGACGCATTACTTCTTCCGGACAATTAATTATGCAAGCTACACCCACGTAAAACTAATCAATTCTTGCCATTACCAAACAGAGAATCCGTGTATGAGGTTTGATTTTGATATTGATTCGACCACCTTTCTTGAGATATTGCACCAACAGACAGACTCATGGGCGGGCACACAGACGTAGTTCACGTGTGTAAATACGTTAGCTAAAAATAGCAAAAGAATCTATCTTTTTCAGACTTCTTAGTCAATGTTTGGAGAAATATTTTGAGACGGTCAGCTCTCAGATTTTCGAGAAAAAAAAATACTCAAAGACAGTAACAACTCCTTAACGGTAAACTCTTAGACCCTAATGAAGGTCTATTGTTTGCTGTACTTTTAAGTTCGATGAACAACACTCTGCGAATAATTTGCATATTATCTCATTCAAAATAAATGCATGTATATGGATAGGTGTACACAAACCTTTAACTAAGGTTTATCTAGGAGGATAGACTGTCGCTGAGTACTGTCTTATCCATAACGACCCCATAGATTACAATTAATTAATGCGAAACGCTGTCTTTGCCCATTGATTTTGAATCTCTCAAATTACAGTTATTCGTAGGTCTTATTACACAAGTTGGTTTCTTTGGAAAATCATTCAATTGGGAGGAGCGTATACTGTTACTCAGCAAAAGTATTGTATGCATGGAGCCAGTCCATCATGGCACGGAAACGATCCTGACAATAGATGTGAAATCTGTCTGAATCACAGCCTGAAGCGGAAACCTTAAACAAATGTCTGCCATCAGTTACAGTGCAGTATTGGTGTTGATTGACTGATTAAGGTGGCGCCCTGGGAACAGATATATGGACTCTCAAACTTGTACAATACATTTTAATCTACAACTCTTGGGGCTGAATTCGAAGCTCTTAGAGAAAACAAAGTTTTTAGAAGCTTATTTTGTGAAAATCTAAAATTGAATTTTCTCACTGAGAGTGTACAAAGCGATGGCGGCAAGTTTGAATTTGAAGTGTCGGTAAATATTGGATGATTTGTTTCTCTGATATAAAATTATGGGCGGTGACCCTTGCTTTTTTGTTCTCGAATTCGATAAGGAACAGTTTAAAGTTTCCTTAAAGAAACTTGAGGCAAGTCTTTGGATTTCGAGGCGAACTACCTTAAGGTAGAATGCACCTCGAGGATAGATATTCTGACTCCCAAACTTTTACAATTCTTTTCTGATCTACCACTTGTGACATCTCATTTAAAGCTCTTGGAGTAAGAAAGATTTTCACCGTCATAGTTTTTCGTAAAATTGAACATTTCATTTTCCCCATAGCGTTAACACAGGCATGGTGGCCATTTTGAATTTTAAATATCAGTAAATGTCCGGTAGTTTGTTTCTCTGGTACGAAAATTTGCACGGTGCTCCCATATTTTTGATACATTTGATTTGGTGAGAGAATGGTAGAAAGTTTCATTGACGAAATGTTTGAGCAAATGTTTCATTTTCGAGCGCATACTACCTGAAGTAGAACTGAGCTTATTATTACGTGTATTTCAGAGGAATGCGAAGGTAAAACCCGTGACTATGCGCCGAGCGATCATGCTTTAGTACAAAACCCGTTTGATCAAGAAACTATGTGATCGGCTCTATTCGACACGGCAATTTCGCTACTTGTTAGTTTGCAAAAAGACCAGAACACGTAAATGATGAGATTAATCGGGAACATTGCGACACGTTTTTTCTTCCTGGTTAGGTGTACGACATCGCATGTGGCAATGCACTGAAGGCATCTTCGGAAAGAAAATATTAAATTTGTCCACAATTTGAACAAACTTGAATGAAGCGCTTCAAGAGACCGGATCTGCATTGCCATTTTTAGAATTTTTCTCTAAAAACTAACAAAAATATCATCAAAATTTAGTTTTGAAATATGTGTATGAATCTTAATGATGCTGTTTCTATGGATGTATGAAACTAAATGCCAAGCAGTTGAATCTATGGTTTCCAGTGATTACTTGCATTATTATGCAAAAAGAAGAATCCTTAGTCATAATTTTTGAAGGGTCACCCAGGAGATGTACTACTTAAAATAACTGCACAATCTGATTAAAATTTACGAATCAAATTAGTTAAACTTTCTGTCCGCAAGTTTTAGTACCAGACAAATAAATTACCTAACATTAACCACATCTGAAACCTATGGGAAAAAAGTAAATTTTGGATTTAAAATAAGCAGGTTAAACTTATTTACCCCAAGAGCTTCTAATCTAGCCCCCCCCCACCCCCCCACCCCCCGCTCAAGTGGTAGATTAAAAAGTATTGCAAAACTTTGAGAATCTGAATGTCTGTCCCCGAGGCGCATTTTAAATATACCTTATCTATACACAAAAGCTACGCAGTCGAGATGTGGTTCATCACTGCGCATAATCAATGGTTCCGCGACCATGTAAACGCCATGGTATAAGGATGGTTTATTAGTATTATTACATTCTGAACGATTTGACGAAGAGATTCACAAAAGTGAACTTGGATAGGAGTAATGAGTCTTGGGGTGGCTCAGAAGGGAGGGAGGTAGATGACAGCAACAGCGGCAAGTATCAGCATTAAAAGGTCAAAATTTTGCGTGACAAAACGGTGACGTCACGTCAGTCGCGACAAATAATTCATCGGACCAAACAAACGAAGTTACACTCAACAGATCAGGATTCATTAGCCGAACTAACTCGTGTTTCTTCAAACTGCCGACGTATGCAACATATTGTCAAAAGAACAGTGGGAATGACTAGCGCTACCAGGGCCACCACGGTTCAGAACAAAGTAAGCCCATGAGGCAGAACGTTAACAATGCATTTTGTTGGTATCTATGGCAATGGCTTACGTACACAGCATGGCCGGCCGAGCCTGTCTGTCAATTAACTCAAAGCTTGTGTAATGACAACCGATACTGCTGATGCAAAGTTTCGGAACAAGACGAATCTTATGGAAGAGTCTTGAGTGACAAAGGTTATTACTGAGTGATTAGCTGTATAGAAAGGCCGCATCAAGGGCCGCCTTCAGTTGTGACGATAACACTCCTCAGAAGCGAGTCAATGAGCTTTCCTATTGAAATGCGCCAAAAGGGCGGACGATCTTCGGAGGAATGGAAAAAAGGCGAGAAATCAAACAAGCCTAACCCTCGCTTGGGACTCTATGAGTTGTACATATAACATGACTATTTTCGATGACGCCACAGTTCTATCATGAACAAAAAAATTCCCCGACTTATGTGCCCTGATTTTCTTAGGCATGTTTCCGAAAGAACACACACATTGGCCTTACCAGTATCCGAAACCGAACATGAATAACTTTCTGATATCAACAAATCAGTCGATTGTAAGAAATTGTACCGAAGTGCATTTTTACATTTAATTATGCCATACTGAGGTATTGTAAACAAAATCCAAACATTCTGAGGAGAAATAACAGCTGAAAACATCTACCCTCCTGCTCCCCCCGCCCATTAACTCCCCCTTTCTTCATAACCTAAGTATGAGGATTTCGCTACGAACATCTCTAGACCTTATTTTCTCCAAAATCGACAAGTTCCCGAAAACAACGAAATCACGCTCCATGTCTTCCCGTAAGGTACAGATATTCCCAAAAGCTTTGGCATAGGCTTGTCAAGCCAGGATGCTCTCATCATGAGCCCCGACAGTTTCTCTGGAAATTCAATTGAACATTTTATCTGATTAATTTCGAATAACTAGGTTTCTTGTGGATAGCTTGTTGCTATAGTTATCACAGGACATGAACAAAAGATCGTCTGATGGACAATCCATTGAAAATTACAGCGATATTTACGAAGAGTGACCTTATATCATTATACCATTTGGACAATATCACAATGATCCATTTAAAGTGCCCTATCAGGGTTAATGACCGCTTTAATGATACCCTAAAGAAAAAAACGAGAAATTGAAAGAATCGTTTTATTTCAATCGTCATACCTGATCGCTGATACCCATCGAGAGGTACTTTGTTTTTCATGGCTTGAATAAAGCTGATGGCAAAATTTGAATTCAAATATCCATTGCTTTGCATTAGTGTGATTTAGCAACAATTAGATTATTGTGATTAAATTTATTTGGAAGTCGATATCCGTCATCCGTCATCTATACCTCCATTAATCCACGTGTTTTCATCTATCTACCTGCCTATCGTGTGTCTGTCTCTCTGTTCGTCAGCCTGCCAGTGCATATCTATCCGACTGTTTAAATCGTTATATAATTAATTGAAGAGGCAAAGACATGCACACAAACTTGCAGACAGACAGACAGACAGACAGACAGAACGGAAGAGTGTGACGGATGGCATCGAAGTGTAACAGGAACACGCAACACCGTTTAATTTACTAAGGACATCTTTTTCACGGATGCAACTTGGCTGTTTTCTTGCCATGGGTACACGTGTTACCACGTGACACATACGGCACGGTAAGGCTAAGATATGACGGCATCTCTCATTTTCATTACTTACCCTAGACCTCGTTTTCAGGCCAAATCACTTGATGCAATCACACAAAAATATAAAACTTATCAATGCAACATGACTTTAACAATTATTTTTGTGGCATGTTTCCCGAAATTCCTTGTTTACTCATAGTAATTGACTTTTTCAAATCAACCAAAGATATGAAAGTGTATTATTAGTATTTGGTACAGCCTACAAAAAAATAGATGAAATTTCAAGAATACAATAAATCATTTTGCGTAGATAAAAACAAGCTCGTATTTCTATACCGACATGACAAGTCTCCAAAAAGTATTACTCTATCTGCTAGACCAACGTCCAGTGTCTTGCAAGTTAGAGTAATAATCAGATTTATATTGCGACATCTTCCAGTCTTGTTCACGTATAGATATCACACATAAATATCAAAATCCTGCAGGTGTTTGCGCCTACATCCTATTATATATTTTTGAATATCATTAATCATCGATAGACAGATGAGCAATATCAGTCATAAATTAAAAAGTGTAGTCTTGAAAGCGACACAGGTATTATCTATTGTTTGACTGAGTAAAGCGTGCGACATTCATCTGCACTGTATACATGAAAAATTAAAGGCGACCGAAAAATATTCCCGCTGGATAAATGCACATAAAAAAGTCACGATTAAATGTTACAATTTCAGAAAGTTTAAGACGTACTGCTATGCTTTAGGCGAGTGAAATGAGATCTTTCATTGAAAAATATCATTTCATCCACTGTGTTTTACCATAGACAGTCTATAGCTCTGCCATCTGTGGTGTTCCTTACATGCGTACAAAGGAAATCTGAAAAGCCGATTATATACCCTCTTCATATTGTCCGCTTCCCAGACCCGTTGGCCCGCTATGAGAAAAAGCCCGGCCTACCGGATGTGTATTAAGATAATAAGCAGTTGAAAAGTCCAGAAATTCTGAAGTCATTAAACTTTTGCCTCTGAAATTGATGCGGTGGAAGGAAAAACGAGTGTTGGACTAACCTGGATCTTGTTCCTCTACCTGCAATCAGTCTTTCACGACTGCCAACGCTGTTATCGCTCTTTTTTTTCCGTTCAAGAGTAATGACGTTGTGGGGGAGCTTTTCACGCGGGGAATTCTGGGAGAAAGAGAATTAACATGAATTATGCACAGAAGGAGAAAAGGCCTCGGCGAGTCAATGAATAGCCCGGACGCTCTCTTTTTTATAGGAATACAGAAAAAAAATGAGAGGTCGAAATCGAGCTACAAAATCGAATACTTTCCCTAAAATAATGAGAAATGTGAAAGATTCGCGTTGAATATCGAAATTGAAAAAGCAAAACGACGAATTTGGAAGACGACCGTCTTTAGGCGTAAAGTTTGACGAGAAGCATTAATGAATGCGATTTTGACGTGGATGTATTTAAGAGGGCGTACCAACGAGGAAAGCTTGTTCTGTTGACATTAAGATTACCCAGAATGTACCTGCTAGTAGGCCTGCTACCGGTAAGCAGTTGTCGAGAGAGTTGGTACACACTCATAAACGCAGCCTGTTGCAGTAGCTGAATCGATATGATCCGCTTACAGTTCCAGAGTCACGTGTTTATACACCCCTATACATCTCACTCGTGTAAAGTACGAGACCACATTCCTTGCTGATAACTCACAGCGGTTGAAATGACAAAGCGGATTTTAATTTGATGCTACTGTTACGGCCACTGAGTGACGACGTCAAAGTTTCAATTTCATCCGATCTCGCTGTTTCTGTTCATCTATCTGTCACTGTCTCTGTCACTCTATATGTCCACTGAGTATCATATTGGACACAGAAGACTGAATAAGACTTCACCGCTGTACCTGTCACCGATTAAGAAACTGAAATATTGTTCATCGTTTGTGGGTCTATCATGTCTATCATATCATGGCCATTTAATGTCGTAATGTCACTCAAATGTAAAAAAACCAACAAAACAAATTAGCTTAATCGTTCTTATGTTCTCGATATCAGTGTATGATGAACTGCATGGTTTTTGTTACAGCTAACACGACTTTCATGCACGAATATCGCTTTCCGTGGTAAAATTTCTGGTGGTGAAGTAAAAGGTAGTGTCGTGTTGGTCGTCTTCTTTTGCGCGTAAACATTGGGGACAGTGGTTTTTGTTTCTCGGCAAGTACATTGTTTTTGCAATCATCCAGAGTACCTGAACGATTAATGTTGCTATGTTGAGAATTTCGGAGTGCGTGCGGCACCGTAGTTACCTGCGCATGCTCAGACTGCACGTTTCGTATAAATGTAACCCTGGAGATCAACGGTCGACTGTTGCTTTCCTCATTAACGCAGAATTTACCAGCTAGTAAAGTTACAAAGCGGACGACTTGCCAAACGATAATTGGCGTGTCTTGCGTCACGACCAAACTAAATCTAACGGGAATGAAGAGCATAAATTCATCTTTTCGATATCACACCTCAATTGGTGCTGATTGTACAGATGATGATGATGATGATGATGATGATGATGATGACGATAACGATGATGATATGATGATGATGATGATGATGATTATGATGATGATAACGATGATGATGATGATGATGATGATCATTGCGATGATGATGACGACGATGATGATGATGATGATTATGGTGACGATGATGATGATGATGATGATGATGATGATGATGATGATGATGATGATGATGATGACGATAACGATGATGATGATATGATGATGATGATGATGATGATGATGATGATGATGATGATGATGATGATAATGATGATGATGACGATGATGATGATGAGGGAAGAAGTAGGAGGAGGATGCGATCTCGTCCAGGAACGCCCTCCCCAGATCGTGCGTACGCTGAATTTTTCATTTTCACTGATCATTGTGAAACGAAATGTTGGCAAACACGTCAGTGTCTAACAATGACTACACCAGATTTGATCTCATTTCCATTTCAAAAATTAAAATCTGCTTTAAACCCAGATTCTCGTTGGCTGTGTCCCTTATAATAGATTAACAAAAAAGGTTCGAAAAGCGAGAAAATAATTTTGAAAGTCGCTCGACATCTGCCATCATGATTTTCTTACCAAACAACAACCAATATAGTGTTTCACCTCGCTTTTTTAAGGTCGTTTATCAGAAAAAGCCTAAAGAGTTCAATTCAGTTCAACGAAAACACGGAAAATCGCGTAACACGAACATGACATTACATATATGCGAAATCACGAAAGCGTTCCCCGGCATGACACGGCAAGGTTAAAAAGTCTCGTTGACCGCTAGCGGCAGGAGAGTAACATTTGAAATTTGAGCGCAGCAAACTACAGTCAGGCAGTCTCCATCTTGTCACGTTGACACAGATAATTGGCAAATAGCGGCAAAAAAAAGAGTCTGACAACATTTGTTTTGAGCTAAAGTGATAATGTCATTGACAAGATGGCGTTTGCAAACATGTAGGCTTTTTGTTTGGTACATCGCTAAAAAAATTTTACACGCTGTCACATCAAAGGACTGACTGTATCAGGACGAGGTTCCCCTTTCTAAAACAAAACAAGATTACTAACTAAACTTAATCATGCTATGCAAGCTCTCTCTCTTCCCCCCTCTCTCTCTCTCTCTCTCTCTCTCTCTCTCTCTCTCTCTCTCTCTCTCACACACACACACACAAACACACAAACACACACACACACTATTGTACTCAAGAAGGTGACTCGACAAAGAATAATGTCTTTAAAGCGGTAACTCACAATGATTCAAGCTACCCGTCGGCCCAGTGGTCGTGTTTGCCTGAAGCTAAATATAGTAAGCTAAGTGGACTTTATGAAGATAATTCTATAAATCGTGATAAAGATAGCAAGTTAAGTACCCAGTTCGTCTAACGTCATCAGATGGTTTCTTCATTGTGCCTAACTTATTCGGAAGCAAATTAATGGCTCGAACTATATTCCTGATCATGTTAAAGATGTCGACGCTGAACCTCCTGTGGTTGACCTTAAGCACACACCATCCTGGGTAAGAGGTCTTCAGGCAGGTTTTAGATGTTACAAGGGTAAGCACGTTCACCAAAACCGGCCAGGATACTTGCATAATATTCGTGTTAAATTTGAGTATTTACCCCAAAGCCGTCATATCGATAAAGGTAGCCGATGCACTTCATAAGTTTTGTCTCGTGTCTACTGGGACTGCGTTTTCTCCAAGACACATACTGCTTTTCACTGCGATCGTTTCCCGCGCTATCATTGCTTCTGAAAAGTTTTTGTATTAATATTGCTTATTCTTTTCTTCTCCACCCCCGCCAAAAAGACTGAACAAGGTGCGCCATGCCGTACATACATACGGATTTCATCCAGCCAGTCAGCCAATCAGTCATCTTGCCATCCATCCATCCATCCATCCATCCATCCATCCATCTATCCATCCATGCATACATACATACATACATACATACATACATACATACATACATACATACATACATACATACATACATACATACACACATACATACATACATACATACATACACACACACGTACGTACGTACGTACGTACGTACGTACATACATACATACATACATACATACATACATACATACATACATACATACATACTACGTACGTACGTACGTACGTACGTACGTACATACATACATACATACATACATACATACATACATACATACATACATACATACATACATACATACATACATACATACATACATACATACATACATACATACATACACGGTCCCTCCACAAAGGGACCGTGATACACACATACGTACATATACATATTAATAAACCCGGTTAATAAAGCGCCTCTGAGGGTGCCTTTTTTGCTCTCTTCTGCCTCTGAGGATTATCGGTTTTGTCGAAAACTGGAGCTAAACCGTGATAACAATGAAGAAAGCATGAAAACTTTCTTTACATCTTCAATCACGGTACATGTATAAAGTATCGCTTAAAATGGCTGTTGTCGCACTTCAAATCAGCTGACTCCATTTTGGAAACACTTCCGTACAGTATCTGGCCGCTGAGGGCGGTTCACGAGGAGACTGCAAGTCTACAGTCGGTCCAGTGTCTAACAATTCCTCCGGGATCAAAAACTGGGTCGATCGGAGTGTGATTAAAATATCGTTCGAGCTGTGATTTCCGAACGACAACAAAAAACACAAACGCCGTTGATGGGCAAGATATGAGTTGATTTCGTCCACGTGAAACGGAGGCATGAACTGGACGACCCGAACATAACCCACTTTTGGCTGTGATATTGCAAGCACTACACTTTCTCAAGCCTAAATATTTAGAGGCGGCAAACCAGCCATGAAATAACCATCACTCGACTGACATTCACAGTAATTTGAAGATAAAATGCACAGCATCGCAGTAATATAGAATTACTGTGGCAGGGTACACAAAGCGATGGGTATGGTTTTAATTCTACTCTATCAATTGCATACAAGCTCATTTTGGTCACATATATAAAATGTAAAAACACCGTACCTGCACAAGCAGTGTACTTCGTCCATCACAACTGAAAGAAGTCTGCAAACGTCGAAGAGAAAAAAGTGACGGAGCATAGCCATATGTTCCGCACTTTGAACGAGCTATCTCTATCCACACCGGAGACATGGTGTAGCGCTAGAAGGTTTTGGTTGTTGTTAATTTTTCCTACTCGGACAAAATATCCAAGCTATGATTCAGCGAATCTGCATAATTCAGAGCAGCCGCTGACTCTGGGAAGAAATGCTTGAAAAGTATTTGAAAGGCCCCCTAAGAAATCCCTTCTATCCATTTAAGTCCACATGGAAGATTGGACCCACTGTTCCTCAGTTGTGCCTCCAAGAATAGTCCATTAGTCAAAAGTCGCATTTTTTTTCCAAGTGAAGAAAATGAACAACAATTCCAGGGGAGTCGCTTACCGTCGGGCAAGTAACACAAGCTGGCATCAAGGCATTTAATCGAAGTCACGTATTTACTAAAAAAAGGACATCGCGTCTTAAATAGCCTGTATCATGAACGGTTAATTTCAGATTTTTGACATTGTGATAACAATCGTTCACGATTCTTGGAATCTGAAGGGTAGACAACCAAGACAACGCTGACAAAATGAATACTGACAAATTCACATCAACTTCCCCGCCCATTCGTCACTCTCTTGACTTCAAATTTCACGGCCGTCACGCTATTACGGGCACTCACGATGCGACGGTATTTACGCAGTTGTTGGGTGGCCTTTTTTCATGCGAACCGGTCTATCGCGCGCTCAATGGCACTATTTCTAAGTACAGCAAACTTGTCCCCTCGGTTTCGCCGTATGGCATTACGACTCAAAAAAGCCACTCGGAGTTCAAAAAAATTTAACCAGACGAGAGTCGTGCGTCTCGTGTGCAAGCGATCATCGTAGAATAGAAGCGAAACGACGCAGGTAGGCGCACATCGTCACCACCTCTAGAAATTTCAGCACTCGCAGAGCCGACATAACCGGTACCTCTATCCTCACAATAGAGCGGCACTTACGGCTAGTCTGTCGCAGAATGCGCAACGTGCAGTTCAAACTTTACGGAGAGAGAGAAAAAACGTCTACTCACCGGTTAAAATAAATACAAGATGCGGACAGGGAGTTCTGGACGACACGGGTATGCACTGCTAACTGAGCTAATGCCACGACAGGCTTTAACGGGGCTTTCATAAGCAACAGGTCGAAAGCTACGGCCTACGCAATTCACATACGGTGATGTCACCCTCTATCGCTGTGACGTGAGAGGCACAGTACCGCGGTGCAATATCGTTTGACTAATTCCCACAAAAAGGGGGACGCCTGAACCACGCGCATTATGCTTATATTTTAAGGTAACATTGGCAATGACTCTTTTATATGAGTTAATTGAAGAAGGGGGTCGGTTAAGAGACCGTTTGCTCCTTCGTAAACAAAGCTGAATCAATTTGATCTGCAGGCTGAATAATTTATCGGAGACATCACCGCCAACTCTATTACCACTGACAACTCTTTTCATGAAAGTATAACGAATTCAGCTTTACGACCCGCGGGCGCCCCACAACGCCAAGACGCCGTTTCAAAAATTTATAACATTAATAAAAATCATCGCTTTACAGAAAATAACCACCTTCATATTTATGAGAGCACTATCGTTCAATCGTGTGAACTTTTCACACATATCTTCCTTTGGGTGTTTGTTTTACCTGTACATGTTTATAGTCATGTCGGCGAAGCATTGTCATGCTTGGCAGCCTCTGAGAATGGCAGCGATGCAGAGACTGAGAGACGTAAGACATAAAGTCGTTTCGACACACCCCACGGAAGTAGGTGTCGACAGTTCCTCTGCCATGAATAGTCGCATAGGGGAAAAAGACAATGCTGTCACATGACTCAGGCGCAAATTCTCGTCAACATCCCACCTTCGTTTTCAAATAAACAAGATAACAATTTCTCATGTTAATAAAGCACGATTCACCGAGTCGAGTTGTGTATTAAGATTATTCTCTGAGGCATTTACAAATAACATACGTTCGTATGTATGTATGTATGTATGTATGTATGTATGTATGTATGTATGTATGTATGTATGTATGTATGTATGTATGTATGTATGTATGTATGTATGTATGTATGTATGTATGTATGTATGTATGTATGTATGTATGTATGTATGTGTGTGTGTCTATGTATGTATGTATGTATGTATGTATGTATGTATGTATGTATGTATGTATGTATGTATGTATGTATGTATGTATGTGTGTGTGTGTGTGTGTGTGTGTATGTATGTATGTATGTATGTATGTATGTATGTATGTATGTATGTATGTTTGTATGTATGTATGTATGTATGTATGTATGTATGTATGTATGTATGTATGTATGTATGTATGTATGTATGTATGTATGTATGTGTGTATGTATGTGTGTATGTATGTATGTGTGTATGTGTGTGTATGTGTGTGTATGTGTGTATGTATTAATCTATCTATGCTTTGTATAGAACGTCAGTATTTTCATTAGTCTGACAGAAGACGTGAAAGAATCCATTTCGCAAGAACTTCCATTTAGCTAGCAATTGAACAGATTTCCCTTGTGAAAAAGGATACAAAATTTCACTCGATTCAAACACAGAGTGTAGACTCTTTTGTTTTATAACTTAAAAAGATTGCAAGAAAATTGCAAATTTATCCCGTTTTGCCTTTTCTCATTCAGGAGTGAACTGACTTCTTTATCACATCAATGCAAAGCTGGCTGCGAGAGTGAGCGAATGAAACCATTTTTGTTAGAGAATAGCATTCGACTATTGTTCTCAGTGCAAACTAATTATAATGGAAAAAACCAATCAATCTTCTTTAAAGCCTCTGTCCGTGCATCAATTTACAATGCAGCAATGCCTTTGATAGTTCCATGCAATTATTCGCCATCAAAAAGCTAGAGCTCTGAGAGATGAAAGGGGAAATGTTTGCTTGTATCTGTCGAGAGAATGTAGTCTTTTCAAATCGATACATGTATCAAGAGGTGTCACATGTACAGCTGAACAGAGATTCATAAAGGTGTTTTCTTTATCCTTGCGTGATTCTCTACCGTATGATAGTTGTGAATCTTCGGAGGCCATGGATGATCCGGGTCCTGCTCAAGCCATTGTGTTGTCACCTCTGATATGTCGTATGTTTCATGTCACCATTTGGCAGCACAAATTTTCATTGCCAACATTTACGAACTTGAAAACAATGCTGAACAGTTCCGAAATAAGTACACTTTCTCGATATAATAATACTGGTGTCTCAATTTGTGGAGAACAACCATGACCGATCTCGCCTGGATCACATATGTCATCTTGATATCGTGGGAGAAATATCGAACAGTGTGATAAAAATAAAACCCTACTTGCAGAGTTAACCAACTTCAATAATGTTCACGTTTTCACGTTCAACAAAGGCGCTATTTGGAATCTGAGTTGTGCGCAAACTCATCATTTTTAAATTGTTTGAATCAGTTCTAAAACACCTTCAAGCTATACGGTACAACGTCAGTAATGTGCAGACACTGGTTCACTTTAAAGGTATACAGTCACCTGTAATCTATATACACCCATATGTGGTCAAAGGGGCATTCCTTAGTATTCAAAATGCTCATGTGAGGGCACTGTTTTTAAAAAAGCGGCCAACCGCTTAAAATCTGTGATTGGTTAGAATTTTTCTTTCCATGGTAACTGTGGCAAAATTGGAACAGGTGACAGTATACCTTTAATCTTGCAATGATTCGCGCTCTTAATGTCCATGGTTAACGTTCAGACATTCATTTTATCACGAATTGCAAGATTGTAACTTCGCGAGTCTTTGCGAGAATTTAGTAGGTTGAGTGATCTGAAATCGATTTATTGACCCTTTCAAAAAGGAATCCTACGACATGGATTAAAATTATATTCTCAAGAATGTTAACACGAGAAATAAGACGCACTCTTACCTATATACATACATACATACATACATACATACATACATACATACATACATACATACATACATACATACATACATATATACATACATACATACATACATACATACGTACGTACGTACGTACATACATACATACATACATACATACATACATACATACATACATACATACATACATACATACATACATACATACATACATACATACATACATACATACATACATATATACATATGATATCGTGTATCTAGTATACATCTTATTTACTCAATTACTGAAGAAATTCATCATTTGTGATTATACATATATAATGATCGCTACAGAAAACACATGTAGCGTGAAACTCTGAGTAACGCCAAAGCCCTGTTTTTTACTTGTTATCAATTTTATATATATATAAACACACACACATATATATATATATATATATATATATATATATATATATATATATATATATATATATATATATATATATTCCTAGATCACGAATATCATATTTCCTTGGCAACTAAGAAAATCTCCAGGCTATGACAGCTCTAGATAATCGACTTCGTTCACAGCCAGTTTTTCGTGTGTTAGCCAGCAAATGTTAAAAGAGGGAGGGTAGACACCTGAATATATCACAAACAAATTTAGAGCGTTAACAGTCATTGTATTTAGGGAATCTCTTTAATCGTTGATTAAAATACCTCTAATAAAAAATAGCGAGGGCAAGAGGAACACTGAACATGACACAATGAAACACTGTAAACTAAACTCTTAACACATATATTCCTTTTTGATATCACTAGTATTAAATATTATAGCGTCATCACTTTCGTGGAAGACTAAATACTGAATGACTGGATTTCTTTGAGATATTAATAAAAGATAATAAAGCTCAAATAATACCAGTTTTAAGTGAAGCTCGTGTGAATAAACACACACACATATACAAAGGTACATATATATATATATATATATATATATATATATATATATATATATATATATATATATATATATATATATATATATATATATATATATATATATATATATAATGGGAAAATAAAGTCAGAAATTCAATCCGATCAGGCAAACGATTTTTGTATCATCATGCAGTTTCAAGACTTGTCCAAGACGTTGTTCCACGCTTGTAATGCTCTATGCTTTCACTTTGCACGTAGAGTAGCATGATAACACGGTTGCTCATCTCTGTAATTTGCAAGCAGCCACTGAAGCGTCGACCAAGTACACCCCTAAGAACCATTTTCCATTGCACAAATATCATACTACATGAGCCATAACGAAGCAACAAACAACGATGAGGGTGTGGGAGTAAACCGCAAAGCGGAGCAGATGTTGACGACAGATGAGGTCAGTAATTCTACGTCTGAAAGACTGGGAAAAGAAATGCTAACAAAGAATGACAAATGTGTGTACAATCACTGACACCTCTTCGAAAAATATTAGCGTAGGTAAGTATAAGTGCAGTGAATGTTGTCCATTAATATCTCATGATGCCATGATTTTGAATGCACGATTTGTTGACATTTTAAATATTGTGATTTAGGTGATTTTTTCAGCCAGAGTGACAAAAAGGTATTCGGGTTGTGGGTAAAGGACAGATGTGACAATTTTACAAACATACATGTTTGTAGAGAGCTGTCATGGTAACCACTATCACGATCATAATTTTTGAAAGCTGACATATTTGAAAAAACAACCATTTAAACTATTCATTATAAATTACGATATGGTAACGTGAAGTATATTTTATAAAGCTGAATTTATATATATATATATATATATATATATATATATATATATATATATATATATATATATATATATATATATATATATATGGTAAAAATTGATAACAAGTAGAAAACAGGACTGAGGCGTCCTGTCTTCTACTTGTTACAAATTTTGTTAACGTAAATCGCTCTGCCATACAGGTATTGAGCACTGTTTTACACCGTGAAGATGTCCGAACTTTATAGGATATATATATATATATATATATATATATATATATATATATATATATATATATATATATATATATATATATATATATATATATATATATATATAGATAGATAGATAGATAGATAGATAGATAGAGATAGATAGATAGATAGATAGATAGATAGATAGATAATAACAAAAAATTACTTCAAGTACTAAGTAATGATATCTGTTACTTAAGTTTCATGCATCCTGCAATCATCATACAGAATACGTGTCTGATGATGGCAGGATGCATGAAACTTATATATTTATATATATGGTAACATGAAGTATTTAAAAAAACACGATTGGAACTAATTTGGGATAATTAGATTTTCATATTTTTCAAATTTCTCAAAGTGTTAGGTGCCATACAGCTGAATGTTGCAATATTGCAAATCACTCATAAAAACAAGTGTGTAACGTTAAAAGAAAAGCAGGTGAGATTAAATGTGAAGATGAAATCGACATTACTTTACCATCCAATTATCCCAAATTAGTTCCAATCGTGTTAAAACTAAATGATATATATATAAGGTATATATAAGAAAAAGGTAGATAGATTCTCAGATAGATAGATAGATAGATAGATAGATAGATAGATAGATAGATAGATAGATAGATAGATAGATAGATAGATAGATAGATAGATAGATAGATAGATAGATAGATAGATAGATAGATAGATAGATAGATAGATAGATAGATAGATAGATAGATAGATAGATAGATAGATAGATAGATACAGTTTACTGGCCCATATCTACGTTGTCTCTTTTGTGTATATTTTCATTATCAGTCATGCCATTTATGACCAAGAAACATTTAAAATGCGAACACTGCTAGAACAATGACAGGACATTTAGATGGACTGAAAACCTGTGGGATATTGTGAAGTGTCTTCAGTAAACATGTTTGGAGTTGGTGATATATGAGTTTGATGTATGCCGAGAACATAAAGTTCGTCAGATTGACATTAAAACATGGGAGGTAATGTGTAATGTGAGTGTCACGTTCAACAGCAGTGAAGTAGGCGGCGAGCCATGGGCAACGAAGCGTGGGCGACGAGAAATTCAAAGCTGACATGGCTTCCGTTGCCGGGGGAGGGGCTGAAACCGCAAATTTTCCCCACCCTCAAGCCATGCAAAAATGCGCGCGTACAAAATCATCGATGGGGATACAGAGAAGCTATGAGATTACAGACTGTTTATCGATAGTTTTTGAATGATTTCCAATATACCTGGGAAACAATTGTTGAAACAATTCCCATACGTCATTGCAATTATTTTATTGTAGGATTGGAAAGCTTCTGTTTAAGCCAAAGAGTAAAGATCACTTGCAATGAAATTGTCTTCTTTTGAGCGCGACTGCGGGGTTGATGCAAATTCATGTAATCAGGCTTTTGGGATGTGTATTTTTAATGAAGTGTATAACTTAATACCACGCTTAGTCGGGCGAACGGATGGATGAATGACGAGGAGAAGGGTACAGCTGAAGCATTAAGAATCAATAATCTGATTAAAGAAACGTTCGCCGTGATTTATGATGATGCAAAAAAAGTATAACGGGTGTTCAGTCAGTTCACATCAAGTTAATATCAGTCGTCACTCAAGTTAATATTATGTTTCTTGATATTAACAAGGCCGAGTGTATATTGACACAGTTTTGGATGGTGACTTACCCAGTTCCTTTGCAAGGTAAGGCAAGGTATAATTTTCGCTCTCTGGACCAACAACCTTTGCAAAGCAATATTCTGATTGAAGTTATCTATTGAACTTGAAGGCGTAATCTCAAATTATCAGGCACAAATGGCATTACAAGGTGAACTGATACGATAAGGAAAGGTTGCAGCCCGTGAAATATTGATGAAGAGATTGCGAACAGACAAAAGATGCTCCGACCGGCTGACAGCTATGACGTAAAACTATAAATCTCTGTAAATTTGCGAGTTTCTTAAAGTGAATAGAGTCCATCAGCCTCGGAACGGAAAGCACGTTAACGTGTACCCCTCGCTCACATGGCCACTTTTAACTCAACTTGGAATTAAAAAAATACAACACTTCTTGCGAAGCTCTTCTCATTGAATAACGACGATCTTATCATTTTGCCAAAGTTTAGGACCCCTTTCAAAGACTTCTATGAAAAATGCGAAGGTTGTTTATGACCTACCACATAATTTCATTCAATTACTTTTTGCGAAGCGCATAAGAATGAATGCTTCTGCCTATGATAAGATCCAAGCAGTTGTCTTGATATTATCAAATAGCTGAAATGAAATTGTATGCTCTTTTCATGCTATTGACAACTTAAGTAAGCTAACAATGGATATCATTATATTATATTATGTTGTTTTATGTCACGTTATGTTATGTTATGTTATGTTATATATTATATTATATTATATTATATTATATTATATTATATTATATTATATTACATTACATGACATGACATGACATGACATGACATGACATGACATGACATGACATGATATGATATGATATGATATGATATGATATGATATTATATTACAGGTTAATCAATACCAGTGAATTTCACGACGTCATCCCCCATTATTACTAATAATGTATAAATATAGCAATACTGTACCTCCTCCCGGCCCATAAATGACCTCGAGTAAACGTTTGCACTCGATAATGGTCTCGGCTTCGCCTCTTACATAATATTGTGCAAAGTTTCCTTTCGTCCATTATAGTCCTGGAGGGGTATATATATATGCGTAAGTAACAGTTGTATTTGAAAAAGTGGAACGTGTCTATAGCTTGAAGGCTTGTTTCAGTCGTTTTTAAGGTTTGTTTTAAGGTGGTTGGAAAGGCTAGAGCGACAGTTATAAATTTCAACAAAACTATTAAAATATAAAAGTAGTCAACATTCTCTGTGGAATAAAAAAAAACTAGACATTTGGGCACAAAGGCATTGCAGAGTTATAGCCTGTTAAAACTTCTGAAAAACTGACCAAATAAGAGAAGTTGGGGAGTCGGTAATGTATTAACTATGGTAGAGGTCCCCTAGCTTTTAATAAAATGTTTGAAAAGGGAAAGTCATTATTTGCTGTTTTTCAGGAAAGTTTGACAAGGCGGTGCTGGCATTCAGAGTGAGTGACTGCTATTGTAAATGCATTTTTAGATTCTTTGAGTGTCAAGAGGTGTCAAAAGTGAGATTAACCAAAAAAACTGCTCTATGTCTTCAAAGAGGGGTGCAAATATGGCTTGTTTTCAACATTTTTGACAGAATAACAGTTTTCCTACATTAATTGTATACCAATTTAATCCAACTTTACTTTGAAATGAGATATGGACATGGAATTTTTACAGCCTATTAACAAGGCTACAGATAAGATTTGTACGGCACAATTTTCCTGTATTTGAAGCACTTTTTGAAAAATCATATTTTGAAATTTGAAAGAATTTTAATAATTTTTTGATATATAAACCCATGTAAAATCATAAAAACAAATTTTATTTACAAATCCTGCCGTACAAATCTTACAATAAATAGTGTCAACATATTTATAACTAATTTGGTAATATTAATACTATCCAATTATTATTAAATTCAAATATGTAAAAAAATATGAAAAATTAAATTTTGATATTTACTGGTGTCATATTTCAAGATCATGGCTGCAAATATACATTTTTTATATTCTTTAGAGAAAATATTAACTAATGGAGTTATCCTGAAAATTTGAACTAAATATCTTGATTCTAACACTTGAAACTTGACATTAACTCTGAGAAAAGAATTGGTGCAAAAATAGCCTTTCCAACCACCTTAATTGTTGTAAGTCAGTAATAATTGTTCCTTCTGTGGACCGTTCCTGTCTTCCTTGCCGACTTCAAGCATATTATGCCAGGCATTTTAATCGTTATGTACATGATTTAGATGATTCACGTGTAGTTTAAGGTGTCTTGACCTTCACGAAGAGTTACCGAGATTAGCGAATAAAGATCAACCAATAAATCAATCAATTTCGAAACCCAGCAACAATACCTGAAGTTTTGAATCATATCGTACACAGCATGAAAATATGAATAAGCAAATGATATATGTTCACCACTCTCTGTAATCTTGACCTAAAATATTAAAATATGACCTGAACAATTGAATATCTAACTGACTCTCTGTAAACTTGACCTTTCTTATTCTTCGTTACGATAGCGTGATATAGTCTTCCTCTTATATCCGAATGGTTGTACGCGCCTCAAAACTTAAAGTTTAGACAATACTTTACTCGTGGAAACTTATACTGTTCTCTTTCAAGATAAAGAGTGAAAGTCAGGGGTCAAAGTGCAAAGTTCAAGATTAGAGAACATATCACCTAAAATTTACCGATATTACAATTGCAAATTACCCGCCACCCATCTGTTAACTTTACGGGAAAAGGTTATATTTTCGATTCTCACAGAAGACAAAGTAGCAAGGACTTAATCAACTCAACGAGCTTTAAAGTGACCACACGTATTGAAACAGAAGAAAAGAAAAAAACTATTGTAAAAAAATCTGTAAGTCTGTGTATCTCTACCAACGTCGCATTCTACGATAAGTAGTTCAGTGTTAAATTCTGTTTACATGTTTCTAATAATATTACTTCTTTTTTACTAACGATGCATAAAGATACTTGTTCCTACGCAAAAGTAGAGATGTTTATTCTTGGGCCATATTCTACATCCCTGACGCTTTTGATGAGTGTGCATTGAGGTAAATAAGCTCTTTATTTGTAATCTAGGAATATATGTACCTAAAAGATCGAAGTCTCGAGTCAATCGTTTGGGATTTCATAATTCGATTAGCGTATGTAAATTCAGAGTGTTTGTAATCGGTATCTATAGCTTGTTTTCTTACAAAATTAAAAATTTTAGCTAAGATGTAATTCAAAAATTTTCAATATATAATAATTATAGCTAATACTATTTAGGCATAACTGTAATCTTCGGTAATATCTGACAGATTTTGCAAGTGCAAAACGCTATGAGGTCTACGTGTAATAACAACTTTGGAGAGGTAGGTACTTCGATTTAGCTCAAAGGCCCCAATCCCAACCCAACCTATCAACCACCTCCCCCCAATACACACACTGCCAAGGCTAAGCAGTATTGCATATACGTACTTAACCAATAAACCACACCCTGCGACGGGTATACCAAGAGATTTTGACCAGTTCATGATACATTCGTTCCTTCTCTTGGTACCGCCGTGCTCCTTGCGTTGAATACTCCTAGGAGAGCCCAAGACGAAGAATTGCTGTCTTTTTAAACAAATTTACCTTCATTCATCATTGTGCATGGGTTGCACGAGCAAAGGCGAGTGTATATATCTCGTGAACTGGTCAAAATCTGGCAAAGCGTTCAAGAAGATGTTTCTCTTACTCAGAGGTCGCGCGTCTTCCAACTGTGCTATATAGCACTGTTTCTTCCACGTCTCCACTGATCAGATAGGATTCGCTGAATTTTCGCTACTGAATATTATCAAGTGTCAATAAACTTTATTTATACTGTTCTTTCTATTAATCTTCGCATCAGCTTTACGCTTTACTTAGGCTTTATGCCATATTATGTCCCTGCTACCAAGTGAAACGAGTGACTCGATCCACATTGTCGTTATCTCCAATCTTTGACACATTCTTTTCTCGCCACACTTAGTTAACTTCTTTATTTTCTGTAGGAAAATTGCCAATTATTCGGCGGCTTTTTTCCCCTTTTTCCCAATAGTCCATTCCAGTTCGGTTATTAAAGCGTGACAGGGACGGCTTACACACACCCCGTCATTGAGAACATTTCATTATAGAATCGTGTAGCGGATGCAACGATGTTACAAGTGTTGTTGAATTTTCAAAGGTTCGCGAAAATCGAATACAAGTAGGGTAATCATCAAAAATTATGAAATTATCATATTATGTTCTCCGGCATGGCCTGCCATTTTGATAAAACACGAGTTGAATAGTTCCATATGGCGAACGAGGGTCACGAATGACGCCATCGTACCAATCAAACTCGATACAATGCTGCATTAAAACTTCATTATAGGCCTTTGGTCAACAGGTCACTGCAAAGTTCATGGCCCAAGGAGACAAAATGAGAATACACGATTTGGGCTAGTTTGAGATACCTTCACGATGGAGAAAAATGTAATCTGAATGTGCGACGGATACGTGTGGTCTGGATACGTGTGGTTCTGGGAAATGTCATAACTGACAATTAATTATTATTTTCGTTAAATCAAAAAAGCACTCTACCAGGTCATACATGTCTCAAACCTGTTATGACTACACAATTATCCTAAAAACGTACTTCAACGAGCGTTAAGAGGTAATGAATATAGGACCTCGGAAAACAAGCGGTTCTCCATTGTTTTGAGTAACTTGAATAAGGTGATTTGATTTAATTGCGAATAATTCCTCTTCTCACACTCAGGATGTGACATTAAATGAAATGTCAATGATTGCGTAACAATTTAACTTATTGACTTTACGGTACCAAGAACGACCATCGGTGATAGTTATTCTGACTCTCAAACTTTTACAATTCTTTTCTCATATACCACTTGTTTGGGTTCGTTTTAAAGGTCTTGGTGTAGGAAAACGGTCTTAGTTTTTCGAAAATCGAAAGTTTTATTTTTGTCACAGGGTTAACTCAGGGATGGCGGCCATTTTGAATTTCAAATACTAGTATCGGTAAATGTTTTGTAATTTGTATCTCTAGAACCAAAATTTTCAAGGCGACCCCACCCCCTCAATGTTTATTCTTGATGTTGAAGGAGAATGGTTGAAATATAGCCCAGTGCAAGAGGAGCGTATCTCCAATGCTTTAACACAGAGGATACACCCCTCTGGTACTGGACCATCGTTTTATTCTGGCACGGTAGAATGTAAACCTTCCGACCGGCCACAAACGATGCATCGTTTATTGGAACATTCACGACGAGCCAGTCAATACCAGTAAATAAATCAGCGGAAATTTCATAAGCGTCGGATTGTCTTGCGCCGGGAGAACGTCGAATTTTTCCAAAGAGGAGGGATTTCTATGTTACGTAAATCACGCTTGAAGTTAATATTCAACCTAGATATGTTAATCGTACATAATATGAACGTAAAGTATGCCCTCGCTATACCATTCACAGTTATTGGCTGTTCATAGACCAACCCCTATTTCGCTGGCACGAATTTTCTGTAGACACCAGAATATGTGCAATCTGTTTTGTCTACAGGCGGGTGTGAGGGTCTTAGTCATCGACCATCATCCTGAATCTGTCAAGGTTGCGCCCTTTATATCACCTGTTTCTCAATTAGCGAAAAAAATCAACTGACCATCATCACGTCACAGGACGGAGGTACACAGTGCCCATAATGAGTTGTGCTACAATCGTTCAACCTTGTCCAGGGGATGTGTTTTATTTATTCACATCAAAAGGTACCCTAAGACAAGCAATGATTACTTTCAGATGAGAGTGTACTAAGCTTTGAACAAAATTAATACTGGATGTGGTAAAACAAAGCTTGGCTCGCAGGAAGCTGAGAACGTCTAGGAAGAGAAATTAAAACGAAATTTATATGTCGGCCCACAGACCAGAAGTGAATTATATTCGTTCTTTTAGCCGCGCGGAGAAATCCGACTGTTCAGTGACGCAAGTCATACTATGGAACTTTCATTTTAAGTTAGTCTTCAATCATTAGCTTCCATTGATGAGGTAAAGCGGGGTCGATATAGGCGTGAGAGACCTTTCAGTGGGGCTTGAATCTTTTTAACAAGAAAATGCACTAGCGATATTTTCAATGTGTTATAGATGTTGTTCGGACATTCTTAATGGGGACCTTGTACGGCACGTGTGTCGCGCTGCATCATCTTGTGATTGTAAGCGTCCCGACGCGAAATCAGTATAATTTATTGCAAGATTGTCTTCACTTTCTAAAGGTTGTATCCATCTTAGATCAACTGAGCAGGTGCGAGAAGGCTGTAATAACCCCCGGAAATCCATGTCAAATCTCCGAGCGTCGGCTAAAAATTGAGTTTACTAAACTCCTAAACCGATTCGCATAAGCGTGTGAAATGGGAATTTGCTCATAGTGTGATCTAATTGTCAACGCGATGCAAAAGTTGACTTGGACTTATGAAAACGTTCCAAAATGGCGCCCTAGTTTTGTTTGCTGGCTCCAACGGCTGTCACGTTTTGCGGACAAGACATTTAAGTGCACGAGCTGTAGATTGTCCAGTGGTGCCACGGATAAATTGTTTATGTAAAACGACACTATTTTTTCTTAATATTTGTTCTGACACGTCTACTGTGTTCTTCTTCTTTATGGTCTCACGTTTCTTTTGGGGGTTTCACCGCCTAATAACATCGCCATATCGGTTGTCGCACGCATGCGCTAATTGATTTATTGTTATCTAATGTACGTCATCGGTACACAGAACTGATAAGACCCGGTGACGCACTCTCTCTCTCTCTCTCTCTCTCTCTCTCTCTCTCTCTCTCTCTCTCTCTCTCTCTCTCTCTCTCTCTCTCTCTCTCTCTCTCTCTCTCTCTCTCTACCAGTCAATTATTAAAGCATGATACTTCGTGCGCCTTCTCCTTCCAAAATAATATGAGGCAGATTACCGGCTCAATACAAAGCATATCAAATTACACGTATCTGTGGCTTAATTTTAAACGAAAAGACGGTGATTAATAGCGTTTTCTGCAGTAATCGCTGATCAGAGATTGGGCAATGAAAGACTTAAATGAAATCGGCGACAACATGATACTGGGACAGTTCGCAGAGAATCCAGAATGATTTTCAAGTCTACTTCCCTTGGTCTGCATACGATGCGCCTGAAGCCTGGAGACAGCGTACTCTGGCGCATCCCTCATTCTGATAGAATAGATAAGTAAAAAGATTTCAGACCGCCATTTTCATCAGTGTTCTGACGCTGAGAATTCGACTATTTGGTAGACGGTTAGGGACGTCTGAAGGCCCATCTATTTTGTGGTATTAATCAGTGCTGAATTGACGATGCCTTTTGTTACGAATGAGTATAAACATACCCCCTAGGATTGTACTATAACATAGTATGGGCCTAGCGTTCTTAAGTCCTGCCGGATGGTTGACGATGTCAAGCAACTGACCCCAATAGGTTTTATGAGTCATGTAGGTAGGCCGATGTGTAACCCGAACGAGCTTAAAACATCCTCGCAAAGGTTCTCTTCAAGAGTGTGAAAAAGTACGATTTTATCAACCATGTACTGTCTCTCTTAAGCCTCCTACTACACACTATTTTGCATAGTGTCACAGTTTTAACCCTTTTCCTGTCAGACAGTATCACTTCCCTATCAGCCAAGTCAGTAAAAAGCGGTATTGAGCCAAAACATGACGTATTTTCACCCACTTGGCTTGGTCCGTTATAGCATATTTAGTCCGAGAAAATCAAGTTTACAGTATTAATGTTTTCAACAGCCTTCAAATTTACAGTATTATGTTAAAATACACCATATGGAATATGTTGTGTTTCATTAATTTTAACCATCTTGACCTGATGGTGAAATATGGACTTGGCAGGAAAAGGGTTAAAACATTATTAAAGTATACTATTTAAGCCAGATCCGAATACCATTTCTGCAACAATAAAAGGACATAGCTGCATTTTTGGTATTATGTTCATTAATTTTGTACTTTTTCTAAGTGAAGATGTACGCCTTGCAACCAAACGAATTGAGTGCACTACCGATGTTAGTGCTTATGAATTCTAGTCTGGACTAAAACCGAGTCGTATACACTGACATTTGAAGCATTACTCACGTACACGTTGAGTTTACAGGTTAAAATCTCAACTTTTCCAGTTTATCTTTTGAACCGAACAAGAATATGCTTTACAAATAGAGCAAAACGAAAGGAAAATACACCGAGACTAACGACTAATTGAGCTTTCAGCAAAACTATTAGGTCAAACAATCGAATTACCCCATTTCACTGAAAATACGTTGAATTCCAAGCTAAACTGTACATGAGTGAGCAATGGATCGGGTCAACATCTCTACCTTTATACACAAGGCTTTATTGGGGTTAAGTAGTGTGCAGTGTTACTCAGCGAGCGCAATCGCACTTTTATGAATATTAACTACTGCCTAGCAGCGGCGGTCTCTTCACAGCTGCCGTTGTATAGATAATAGGTGTTATTCCCTCAGAGTTCATCACTTTGTATTTCACAACACTTCTGATTTTTCCTCAGGAGATCATTAATTCGAGAAAAAAGCAAAACATACCCTTGCAAAGGTGGAGTATTCCTAAAGAGGCACACCTTTTAACTTCTTTTAACGCTATAGTGCGATTACAAACTTTTAGAGTGTCATTCGGAATTTTCTAATTCAATGCCCTATTGCTAATCCAGACAACTGATAAAATTGGGTATGGTTGGTGTTAAATCTGAGAAAGTCTCAACGTAATCGAAACTCAAAAGCCGGGACTTGTTCTTCATTTCCTTACAGCACTACGAACATTAATAATATGGAGACTTTGAGGGATGAATCGGTATGACAGGATACCTAATCCATTACAGTTCACACGGATTTTCAGAACCACAGACAAGGCGAACAAAGAGCGAGGACAAATTAAGGTTGTATTCGTCTCGAAAGTGAAAGACTTAAACTTTTGCTCAAACTTTCCTAAACGAAACGTTCAACCACTCTCTTACCAAAGCAATAATAAAAATCGGGGGTCACCGTGCAAGTTTGGAACTAGAGAAACAAATTACCCAACATTTTGCGATATTTGAAATTCAAAATGGCCGCCATTCCTGTGTTAACTCTATGGGGGAATTTAATTTTGGATTTCCGAAAAACTAAGATGGTCAAAGTTTTTCTTTCTCCGAGAGCTTTAAAGTGAGCCCCCACAAGTGGTAGATCAAAACAGAATTGCGTTCTACTTTAAGGTTGTAAGCGCCTCCCAAAGCGTTAAATATTTGCTCAAGTTTTCCGTGGGGCATATTTAAGCTATTCCCTTTTCAAATCAAGTATAAATATTAGGGGTCTCCGACGAACAAAATTTGATAGTAGAGAAACAAATTAACCAATATTTACCAGCACCCGAAATTCACAATGGCCACCATCTGCGTCACGTGTTATCTCTATTGGGAAAAATTTCTACGAAAATAAGCCGATTTTAAAATTTCATCAATTCTATGAGCTTCAAATGAGCCCCCATACATGGTACATTAAAAAGTATTGTAAAAACTGTGAGAGTCCGAATATCTGTCCCCAAGGCGCATTAAAGAGCCAGTACTGTAACTCTGATGATATTTGTCACCATATTTGTTTCACTAATTTTTTCACTAATTTGAATTTTCTTTCAAAAAAGACGATATACGTAGCGAACATTATTTGTTAAAAGTGTTTGTGGGCTACTTTCCCTGTTGGACCAGGGCTTAATCGATATATTTCGACAAGGGTCAAAGGTTACACCTGTTTCAATTCTAAGGGAGCGTTCAGTTTTTATGGCCTGGGGGGACCGGCAAAATCTTGTCGCCGGTGTTCAAAAAAATATAGACCCCCTGCATTTTTTGTGAAAAAAAGATGACCCCCCCCCCTTTGTCAGACGAAAAAAATTGATGACCCCTCCCCCTGAAAAATAACCACAACCCATATGTCAAATTTACCCGCATGGTTTGGATTTGAACTCCAGTACGCGGCGCACTTTATTCGTGTAGCAGAGATGCCAGTGCACAAACTTCTCAGCCACATCCATTGAAACGTCTGTTAATTAGGACGACTGTAAGGCAATTTTTAACTTCATTTCCGTAGACAACTCATGTCCATGGACATTGTATAAAGTAAACTTTATTGGAGTGGTTCGCCAAAGGCAGCCCCCCGGTTAAGAGGGTCATTGGCCATTACGTAAAGTCAACTTTATTCTAGTGGGCCACCATAGGTGGCCCGTCGGTAAAGAGGGTCGATCATGGCTAGTCCAGTAAAGTAGACTTTACTGGACAGGGCCGCTGAAGGCGCGCGGCCATTACCATTATTCAGTGCGTGATCCCAGGGGTCCCTCAAAAATGTTTCTAATACAAGCCGCGGCTTCAATTGGGAATTTTACAGTAAGATTGCCGTGGGGTATTACATAAAGTCAATTTATTGTAGTGGGCCGCCACAGGCGGCCCGCCGGTAAAGAGGGTCGGATCATGGCCATTGCATGAAGTAATCCTAATTAGAGTGGGCCGCCAAAGGCGTCTGCCCGTTAAGAGGGTCATGGGTAATACATAATGTATATTTATTGTAGTGGGCCGCCAAAGGCGGCCCGCCAGTAAAGAGGGTCGATCATGGCCATGGCATAAAGTGAACTTTATTGTTGGTATTATGTTTTTGAAAATGTGGTGACCCCCCCTTTCCTACCAGTGAAAAAGCGATGACCCCCCCTTTGCGGATTCCAAAATTACGATGACCCCCCCTGGATTTTGCCGCCCCCCACGGCCGTAAAAACTGAACGGTCCCTAACTGTGGAATTTATTAAGTATAATTTTTCTCTGTCTCAATGTAAAACCCTAACCTCCTATGAAGTGTGCTTTAATTTTCACTGAAATCGAATTTCTTGTTTTGTTATAAAGATTAGCTTTGAATTTTGTATCTTATTTCGTTCTAAAGCCTCCCTCATGTGGTCATGTCAGTGATCAAGAGACAAGACTCGATATTAATCTAACCATACAGTATCTCTTGTTTGGCCACCTCGTAAAGTTCAAAACTCTCATGACGCTCAAAAATTCCGTCTCATGGCGTACGTTTATGTACGGTAGCAATTTTCTGCCCGCCTTCACGGTGACAGGTGCCCCTCGCGATAACGTGAGGTATACTTTGCCCGAATGGCCCCTATTGGGATGATTCACATATCGGCAGCGCAGAAAGCAGAGAAAATTACTTAGACTGGTCAACTCTATGTACCTCTGCACAACACAATAGCTAATCGCTCAACTCACACCGCCTATAAGCTTCATACAAACTTGAAATAATGCGAGTGCTTTTCGACCCGGGCGCGGAATTACTGCTAAACGGTGTCGGTTAGCCCGCTATTCCATGCCCGTAAATAACACTTTCCCCTTATCAGCAGTATCAATCGCCAAGGCGGCTCGATAAAGACTTTAAACTCCTAACTGAAAAGTCGATGATCATGCCTGATTAAACTCACACGTCAACTCATCACTCACTCACTCAACACATTCACTGGCTTGGTCATAATCCAGATAAATATAAGTCCGCCACGGTAAATGATACGCTCGCCATCAAAGTGCCAAAGGGCTTTTTCTCGTTTCAGGCTTCACTAAAAGGGGGAAAAACGACCGTATAGAATTACAAAATGATTCGTCCGCAGTCATACTCATCTTGCGATGAAAGAAGTAAATTAATTGTCTATTAGTGAGACTATTTTACTGTTATTTGGCGACCCTAACAGGTAAATGACTGGTGAAAACAATGGCCATCCACTCTAATGGTTGTTCTGGCTAAAATATACGATAACACCGATCTTTGATAGAGTTATTGTCGGACCTTTTTGTTATCAGCTACAGTCAACAGGCGGCGTGGTTTTATCTAACAAATACTTATTTCGCCTGCAAAACGAGATTGTGTTTGAAGAATATTAAATTTATGGTGACCTTGACGTCATAAGGCTGCGTTCACAAAAACGGGGGGGGGCCTGGAGGAATTCAGGGAGGGATTCGAAAATTTTGGGGGTAGTAGAGGGGGGGGACTTGAAACTTTTGCTCTGCCTGTAGGGGGGACTTGAAAATTTTTGGTTCCCTTTTGTGTTTTACATTTTCCAATTCCAAGTTTTCGTAGGTAATTCAATGAAAAATGAATACCAGTTTTATGTCATTAAAATGTTGTAATGTTACTAATAATGTAACAAAATCTAGAACCATTTTGTCACATTTCATGACTGTTATCTCGAAAAAATCTAAACGTGTGATTTGTCGTAAAAAACAAACTTGAGCCCAGTAACAGGGCAGAAGCTGCAACTGTTAATGATTTCTGCAATATTTCTATGCAATATAACAACTACAGTTTCTTGCTATCTCCCTACAGCATGCTCAAACACACAATATTTAGTTTGTTGACAAAGCCTGTATATATAAATATAAATATGTATTTGGTGATAATTTAATTGGAGGCCAGACTGACAATCAGTTGTCAGTGATACACATGCATGGTACGCATACATAGGCTGTCATAGCAAGCTGAATACTAGACAATTCAACATGCTGTAGGGAGTAGAACAAGAATGCATTTTAAAAACTGAACAAAAATATTGCTAAAATTATCAAAGTTAATACAGCTACTGCCTATGGGTAGTGTCACTATCATTAATACTCTGCTACTGCAGTGTCACTGTCACTGCATACCTGAACAGTGACAGAGATAGCTCTGACTCTGATGTACATGGTAGTTGAAGAAGAGTTTTGGTCAAATCACGCTCATGACAGTGAAACACACTTGTACACAAGATAAGGCCAGAGAGCAACACATGGAAGAACATATAGAAATTTTTGAATTCTGGCATATGAGAATAATCAAATATTAAAGAAAAAAGATGGGGTCCCCATGATTGATTTTCTAAATTTTCACATTCTTATTATAAAATGATAAAGAAGTAAAACTTTGAACAGTAAAGACTAAAAGAAACAATATGTGACCAAATGGAATTATTTATGTTTTAACCAAATTTGCAATTATTACACCCAAAATTTCAGAGATTAAAACATTTATTTGATGGAATATTTTAACCTTCCAGTATTGTCAATTTTGAGTAGCATCTAATTCATATACTGGTATGTCTTGTAGTTTTGAAACAAATTTTTGGTAGGTCACTGTACAATATGGCAATTAGCCAGAATTCACAATTTGCCTACTCTCTCATGATTGCCATTTTGTGTGCTCTTCAGCAGGAGCAATTGACCTGACCAGAGTTGGATTAACTCAAGTTGGCTTTAAGACCAATAAATCTAAAAAAATCACTGATGCATTTAAAGAACTTGCCTTGGGAATATGACTATACAAAGTGCTAATACAGGTAGTGTTGAACACCTGTGAGCAGAACGGCGCAATACATGTTTATTTTTTCTGCGCTCACATCCTTTACAAATATAATGCGGGCCTGTGACAGTTGGGGGGACTTGAAAAATTTTGACCATGTAGAGGGGGGCATTTGAAAATTTTTTAGGGTATTTAGGGGGGGATCTGAAAAAAATACGATTTCAATCGATATTCCTCCAGCCCCTCCCCCCCCCTAATCATTATTTGTGAACGCAGCCTAATTAGGAGAGAAAATACAGTCTTTTTTTAATATTCATGATTATCGATGCGATAATTAAAAAAGACAACTAAAATTAATAAATTTTTGCCTTCTATGGCTACTACGATCCGCCTAATCTTTAAATTTATACATATGACGAATCGGTTAGACTTCAGAACAGGTCGCTTGAAGGAAACCTGCGACTTTCCGTCAATGTTCAAATCATAAGTTTTGATAGAAATACCGATCAGTTGACAAGGTGTAAGGTTAAGTCTATATGGTTTCGAGTCCCTGAGTAAGCTAAGCGTGCAACAAGTAATTATGCCATGCGTGCTAGTGGGAAAAGAGTACACACGTCGAGATCGCATTTTCTGGTTCTTCTGGTCGTTCAGAGTTTTCAATTAAAGGCAAGGTGCTCAGACAGTAAACAAAATTAAATATCTCTTCTGACATAAATCGTCTATTGTCCACTGTCCTATTATGCCGTGACTTGCAAAATGTTTATATTGCCCGTCGCGATCGAGTGCCTTCTGGAGAAAAAGAAGGTAAATCGGGCATACGTTTTATTTGTGGTTCCCGCAAACCTGTACATATATTTGCAACAATTTGCAAATAGCCCTTTCAAGAGCGGTTGATGCACGCAGCGACAATGCTCAGGGGAAGGTTTGAAATAGCGGACGCTCTGGTGTCTTAAATCATCTTTCTGGGTATGACCTAAATCTTTCTTTCGCAGAAAGTAAGCATGAAATAAAATTTTGAAGAGATACGGCGCACGACTAATACAGTGAGCAATAGATATGATTGCATGTGTGAGCTAGAGGACAGTGACACGTTCTCTGGCGTTTTATTATCCCACTTGTTTGTTCGGTTTTTGTTCCAAATTCGATAAGATCAGCAAAGTTTGTGACTCAGTATACCCCGTATGACTCCCCATCCGATGAATAAATTTCTCCAAGGGCCACAGACAAGTCCGTTTTTATAAAGTGGATCTGACGTATTCGCTATTGTATGTGAGACGCGCATGGACAGTTGGGTAAATTTGTCATGAGTGAACCTTCAGAAGAAGTACTCCGAAGTCACCATAACGCAAAAGAAATTTATCTCGTATCATAAATCATATGCAAATTAATATTTGAGATAACAAAAGCTCATGTATTTTGGATTTCGCCTTTTGGTATTTGTGGAGTCATCGCAGTCAAAATTCTATGATTAGAGGAAAAATATAGAAATATGTTGCAGTACGGATACACTACCAATAAGTCAAGAAAATATACCGTTAAAACGTTATTTTACATTGTTTTTCTATTTTAATCAAACTTTAATGTTCAATGACTCAGCGAAAACTAAATTAGTGAAATCCAAAATACATTAGCGGGTTTTTGATGTAGCTGATATACTTGACCTGAGTGAAAGGTGTTGATAGTTTGCATATACCTCATTAGTTTAATGATCAAGTCATCGATATCCACGTCATCAACAAATCTATATATTTTTAACCAACCGTGCCAAAAGGCTTAAACGGATAAAATTCGAATACTGGAATTATAATCACCCTGGGAAATCATCGACCAATCCCTGAAGTCGTGTTAAAATGCTTTGAAGTGAACTGACAGTTATTCATTTCTGCAGTGCCCTATTCTCTCATGCGCCGTAGCAAAGTCTTACCAAGCGACAGAGCTGTATCGTCTGCGGGTACTGTTGACATTGATATTTCACTGTAAATTTGTCGTATAATTGCACTAACGGCAAGGTGAACTTTTTAATGAACCTTCAATGATAATCAAAGTGGTGATCTGTTACACTGTTTTATCCTAAAAGCAAGATGTTATACATAGGAACAAAAATTCCTTCTAGTACTGTCACAAAGCAATAATATATACTATTTAATTTTCATACAAGAATTCTTTTCTTTTATTTTCGTTATATATATATATATATATATATATATATATATATATATATATATATATATATATATATATATATATATATATATATATATGAGAGAGAGATATTTTCGGACTCCCAACGAACGGCACACAGCAGTCACCATGTGAAGTCAAACCGCTCGGCCAAATCACCAACCTTAAAGGGAGGTGGTCGTCGGGACTCTGCTCAAAGGTTGCCAGGGACCCCTACGACCGATGTAAATACCGTTTCTTGTGTACGTTGGCGCTAAATGAAAGTTGAAACATGTTTGTTAACAATGAATATCATAAAATTTATATGTTGAAGCTATGTTGAAGTGATGAATCGAAATGTCATGCATGGATACATTGTTTGTAAACAAGAAAGTCGCACACGCGCAGTTCCGACGACCATCCCATCCTTTAAAAAGAGTGGTTCAATAACCGAGCTAAGTAGTTACAATGTTTCTGACTGCAAACGCTCCATACGCTGTAGAGTTCATGAAGCATTCGCATTCACATACTCGCCATCATACATCGCGCACAATTCTGTCCACCAGCAGAGCTATCAACACGGCGTAGAAAATTCAGTAAATTTTCGATCATATATATATATATATATATATATAATATATATATATATATATATATATATATATATATATATATATATCGAAGTGTACAAATGTTGCTCGATGCTAAAAGCAGAGCATTGTAAATGATACCACAAATTACTTCAAGTGCGAAGTAACATTATCTGTTACTGAAGTTTCATGTATCCTGCAATCTTCAGACAGAAGTGAAAGGATTCTTAGCTCTACATTCTAATTTATATTATTGGCACGTACCGTTCTGTTTGTGGTGTTAAAATTTGATAAATATTATTTGTTTTAGTGGCGTCATTTTGAAACCAACTCAGATCGTTTAAAAGCGTAGATTTGTCAGCATTGATAATGTGTAGTTTCTCTGATATACAAAGATGACATAGTTTGCTTACGTCAGAGTAATTCAATGCTTAGTCAATTATCGACCACGCGAAACTTTGACAACTCTGTGCTATTCCTATATTTTATTATAATTATTACTATTTATTTATTTCTTAAAAGCGCACTACACTACGTCTTAGTGCTCTGAACATAAGTAAACATTTCTCACCATTGATAATGTGTAGCTTTTCTTATATACAAAGATTACATGATTACCAAACAGTTTCGCGGAAAGCTCACATATTTGTTGTTACGGAACGATTGCATGTGATTAGCTAACGCGTCTTGAATGTGCTATCAGTGAGGCCGATGTTCACCTTTTCCTTGCTGACTCCTGTTGATACCTTGACCTTGTAAACGACACCTTTGACTTGACAGTTACCCTTCAAGGGGCATGCAGACTTGTCCCGGCTATTGGATTCAGCTGGTCGATCTTTACGCTGGCCTCCGGTCATTATCCTCTTAATATGCGACTTGATTATGGCGGCGCAGACACGTTTTTAGTTTCGATTACTTTAACACTTTCCCTGGTTTAACACGAACCGTGGCCGTTTTTTATCGGTTGCCTGAATCAGCAATAGGGCATTCAATTAGAAAGTTCGCTTGACCCTGTAAAAGTTTGTTATCGCTCAATTGCGTCAGTATACCGCTCAGATGTCTCAGGCGTCCCTCTTCAGGAATACTCTGTCATTGCTAGGGTATGTTTCGCTTTTTCTCGAATTAATGACCTCCCGAGGGAAAATCAGAGGTGTTCTCAAATACAAGGTGATGAGCACTGAGGGAACAAACCTATAGTATCCATACAACGGCAGCTGTGAAGAGACCGCCTCTGCCAGATAGTAATTAACATTCATAAGCGTTTTTGAGCTCGCTGAGTGACGCTGCACACTACTTAACTCCCAATAAAGCCTTTCGTATAAAGGTAGAGATGTTGACCCCATCTATTGCTCACTCATGTACAGGTTAGCTTGGAATTCAACGTATTTTCCGTCAAATATTCGGGGTAATTCGATTATTTCACCGAACAGTTTCGCTGAAAGCTCAATTAGTCATCAGTTTCGGTGTATTTTCCATTTTTTTTGCTTTAAGTACGTAATTTGTGATATATATATATATATATATATATATATATATATATATATATATATATATATATATATATATATATATATATATATATATATATATATATATATATATATATGTATATTGGGGGAAGAAAAAAGGCCAACAGGACGGCGCACGTCAAACCAGCTTGAACTGATCCGTTAGCTCAGTTGGTAGAGCATCCGAACATGTCCTACATGGGTCATCTTTTCAAGCCCCAAAAATTTGCTGTGCAGAGACACTCAGATGTAGTTGTGTGTTTTTCAATTTAGTTTCCAATATATATATATATATATATATATATATATATATATATATATATATATATATATATATATATATATATATATATATATATATATATATATTGAAGTATACAGATGTCCTCGAGGGAAATTACAGTGCTCAATACAAAAAGCAGAGCGTTATAAATAAACAGATTACTTCAAGTACAAAGTAATGAAATCTATTACTTAAGTTTCATGCATCTTGCAATCCTCAGATAGAGTCTGTGAGGATTGCAAGATGCATGAAACTTAAGTAATAGATTTCATTACTTTGTACTTGAAGTAATCTGTTTATATATATATATATATATATATATATATATATATATATATATTATACATATCACGCCTATACAATTGTATCTTACTGTATGAAATGTAACAGAACACGGTTGTGACTCACTGTGCAAAATACAGAGGCCATACACGAAACGCACCTTTAAGCGAAAGATCAACTCGTTTTAATACCCTAGATATCTTAAAGATTCAACGGGATGATATGACATCTTCATATTAATATTTCTGTGACTACAAAAGGATAAACGTTGAATAAATCTCAGGTCTCCCCTCTCGTCCTACACTCATTCGTCCAACACGCTCTCTCACAAGTCATTGCCTATATGCTTTGCTGGGATGGAGCAGTTTTCGATCCTATGTGATTTTAGCACTTGACTAAGAGGTGTAGGAAGTGCGGTGTAAAATGTCGTATTGCAACAGCTATGGATAATGACACATGCTTGGCCATTCAGCCATGATTTTAGAGCTGTTGACTAAAGCGGCAATTTTAACCCTTTCACCTCTATGATTCAGTCCAAAGCCGATGTAACCAAATTAGTTATTCTGCCCACAAGGAATTGTGGGTGAACAGGTCGAATGCGACTCGAAAGTGAAAGACTTAAACTTTTGCAATATCACATGGTATTTTGTCACATAAAAACCTAAATGGTATGAAGCACACCTGAAGGACAGTGGACCCATCCTTCCTCATGTTATTTATTACTTCCGTCTGCAGGTTATACAAGTATACCCCTAGCATTGTGGCAAATCGTACGACAGATACTGACATGGGCCTAGATTTCTCAGGTTCACACGGCCAGGAAAAGTTAAGTGTGTGTCCACGAAGAAACAGGAACAAACTAACCCAAAAAAATCGTCCATTTGGACATTTATCAGTCTACATTTTAACTTTAACACGATTGAAACTAATTTGGGATAATTGGATGGTGAAGCAATGTCGATTTAATCTACAAGTGTTATCTCATCTGCTTTTCTTTTTATATTACACACTTGTTTTTGCGATATTACAACATTCAGCTATATGGCACCTATCACTTTTGAGAAATTTGCAAACTATGAAAATCCAATTATCCCAAATTAGTTCCAATCGTGTTCTTTGTGACTGAAACCGTACTGCAGCAAGTGTTGACGTCAGCGAACACTGATGCGCTTGATAAAAATAAAGTCCCCTGTTTGATACACCGCACCAACTTACTCAATTCTCCGTGTAATATCGTGAACTACAAAAACCCAAAAATATCAAACCACTAAGTTACTTTTCGTTTTATGTGGCTGGATCATAATTGTTGTTAGAGATTGCAAAATATTGTCACGATATGTGTTCTATTTCCCTGGATTACTTTCATTTCATGAGTAAAACGGTCTATCACCCAGGAGATATACAAATGATTTACAGGATACTTTCATTCATAAATCCGATCAAGTTGAAATTTAATACACCGAATGTCATCTTTGCCAATTAGGCACACGGATTCGGCCACGTGAACTTGTCAATCATTGTCTGGCGCTGTCCCGACGCAAAAGCAAGTCGACCATCGGTGGATAAGGAGGTTTCACGGAGCTAGCGACTGGCAGCCACATTAATAAGGGTTATTTAAAATATTTTCAAAATACATTTATGAAGTTAACGCAACGACAAGATCGAAACAGTAGTTCTTATTTAAGAAAGTTTTATGGCTTTTAAAATCATCACAAGCTAAAGATCTTGGCGAGCCCGAAATGTTCCGTTCGATGGCACCCAGATTACCCCATTCATACTTGTGGCCCCAACGCTGATTATGTCATCGGTCTCCACTGGTGTCAACTCGTCGATCGCGATCCCGATACATTTAAGTTGGACGTGCCTTCCATGTCTAAATTTATCGCATAGTCTTTAAAGGGAAACTCGTCGGAACTGCGCCTGTGCGAGTTTCTTGTTTACAAACAATGTATTTCGTACACAATATCTAGAAGCACCTCATCACCACAGCTACAACATTTAAATTAAACAATGTAGATTATGATAGACTTGTTTTAGCTTTCATCAATCACCATCGTACCTTGGATACAGTTTTTACATTGGTCGTATGGGTCCCATGCGACCTTTGAGCACCGTTCGGACGACTGTATCCCTTAATTGTCAGAATATACAATATTGATCGCGACACGGTCGGTGCGTAGTAGCGTGCAGGAAAAAAAATTCCGGTAGAAGAGGAGTAATATTGATTTTTTATCTGTCCTGCTCTATGTCACACAGGTGGCGATCCGGGTCAGTTCAAATGATAATTTTGACAACTTATCATACAAGCAAACAGATTAACAATTATGGAACTGCATCAACTGTCTCATTTATATGAAATAAAATGTAGGAAATCCAGGTAAGTAAACTTGATAATATCCCGAATTGAGAGAATGTATCGACATCACGAGTTTGTATTGCTGGCAATAAACCTATTACAAGAGTCGATATGAAAGTACTTTTCTTCAACGCGGTGGATGTTTTTGGCTGTTACGCAAAATTGTTTGTTATTTAACTTAGGAGTATGACGCAAGAAATAACCAGAAAATACCGCTATGCTGTGATATACAACATAAATAACAATAATAATTTCAGTTCGAGTCTATTTGCTATCGAATAACCATCGAAAATGTTATGTCGATATAATCTCATTATAGTTATTTAGCGACAGCGAGTTATTCATAAGCACGGGACTTTAGCATTTATGCAACTAGTCGCACGAACATTATCTTAGTTTTTGTTATGCTTGTGTAAGACTGGTTACAATCTTGTCAACGGATTTTTCTCGTATGACATCCGGCTTTTTGACATGATTGTGACATCTACACAATATTGTCAAAAATAGTATTATTTCCACTCGTTTCGCACAGTCCTTGAATTCATGTATTTTAAAAGGCGCTAATGCATATCTATCACAATATCTCCTTCTGATAATTGGCATTATGGAATATAAGAACCAAATTAAGTAGAAACATATATGCCCACACAAATCATAATATATTTAGCTAATAATAAAGCTGTCTGACAAACAGGAGAAAACTATCCTAAAAATGAAAACTTATAAATGTAATCACAGTTTTGGAAGAATATTAATTGATTTAAACAATTGATATGAAATGGACCAATGTCATGACAAACTGAACAAATCTGACTAAGCTTCTGCATATGCGCACTTGCATTTTATACAGTGACATGAGCATTACTTTCTGACAAGGATCAGAGAAATGTAACAGGCTGCTGGATCATCTAATGTCGGCCAGTTGAGTGACACTGCCATTCGAAAGACCCCTAACTTGTATCTTCGTTCCGACATTCGCTCAAATCGGATCCATTATCAGTAACATTCGAGTAGATGCAGTACATTGCGCGCGAAATCTCTCCGCAGGTCTGAATCACACACACAGAATTGTGCCTTGAACGACACTGAGCAAAACACGCGCATTTCTGTCTCAATTGTTTGCAGGCATTTCATAATGTCAATGGCTTAATCTGTCGGGCTGACATAAAATACAATGATTCACACAAATGATATACGCCGACAGTTTACTCCCTGGCTGTTTCATTTTTGAACCCGAGATGGCTATTGGTGATACATGTTGAACATTGAACAAGCTAGAATATCCCTTCAGTCATGACAGAGTACGATTAAGTTTCAAGGCACTGCTAAAATTTACTTTTTCCATGTTTCGCCCGAACAGCTCCCTCTCCGTCTGCTGTGGTCAAGGCAGTCAGTCAATCAATGTTTGTTTTTGATATTTATATATAAATGTACTTGATTAGTATGCGTGTGTACAACAAATTTAATTTCGGAATTTCATCGAAAATGTTGATTCACAATACATTGTAGTCTCGCCAGTTTTGGTGCCGTTGCTCCATTCTTTAGGATATCAACACAGAGCATTTGGGTTCAAACTCACAACATTTTTATTGAGGGAGGCTAAAATTCGTCACAGCGTGCATCCTGGATATAAAACGTAAGCTTTGCGAGCCACTTTACAAAGCCAAACATTTTACAAATATTTTACATATTTAAAAAGCCAAATATATCTGTTTCGTTAGTCTGATACCGTGTGCTTTTTATGACAAGAATCAAATTCTAAAGTAGCATTTAATAAGCTTATTTGTCTTTTCCAACGAACAGCACTTCTTTCGACTATTTAAATCGAACGTCAAAGATGATTTGAGATGACACGGCAGCGATGTAAATAACCATGGTTGTCACAAAATAATTCTATTTCGATCCAAGCAACTTACAAAATAACAGCTCATCGACATTCGTCACGTTTATTTGATGTATCTTTAAAATGATTATCACTTTAATTTCTTGAATTATGATTATGCCAATGAAGATGGATAATGTGTATGATGATGATAATATTGGCTTTGTTGTTGTTGTTGTTGGTGGTGGTGGTTGTGGTGATGATGATGATGATGATGATGATGATGATGATGATGATGATGAAAATCATGATGGTGATGATGATGATGATGATGATGAAAATCATGATGGTGGTGGTGGTGGTGGTGTGGTAAGACTGCTGGTGCTGATGTTAATCATGATAAGATGGTTGATGACAAAAAATAAGTCATGTGAGAGAGTTGGACGCCTCGGCACAATCTCTGGCGGTATTGTTTACTTTTTGATGTTGACACTCCGAGCGGAAGGGCCTCCACAATGCTGAAGATTATTGCTGTCTTATTCCCTACAACTTCCAGGAATTGCCCGGGGAGTCTTGAATAGAAGCTGGACACGATCTCTTCCAAGACCGAGGGGTATTTATCAATAATAGAAAGAGCCATTTCATCGTCTCAATTTGCCTTCCAACGACATGCCGGTTGCAAAGAAAACGGAAATCTATGATGACCTTCGAGGCTTTACATTGTGGGTTTTCTCTTCGTTGCCAACTCTTTTGCAAATGAGAAAGCATTTACGGCGTCCACCTCATGGGTATACCGTCCGATTGTTGGTAAACTTGCAAATATCTCAGAGTGATAGGCGTGTGACGTTGATATTGTCCATCGGGAATAGAACACTGCAAATTAATTATAAATGGTCCGGTGGAAAAAAAAATCTAATTTGTGATTCTTACAGTCAACGTATGTGTTCGTTTGCCATTCGATTAACGTGCGATAATTGATTTATTCCAGATGAACCCCGCCAGGAAAAGAACAACTATACTCTTCTACGAACATCCGTCATGCTATGGGTTCCCTGGATCCTATCCAGTAATTATCATCGAAGCAAATTTATAAGAAGTTGCCAAAGACAGCGGAAAAACTGTAAAGTAGTAAATGTCCTCCGACACTGATAAGATCTCCACTTACGAGAACAAAATCCAACCTAGAATAATTCAACGAAAATTACTGTGGATTTCAAAATAGCTTAGAATTACAACGTGCTAGGGTGATAACAAAACCGTTCCCGGTGATAGAAAATGACGCCATCTGCATTCATTACAAACGTTCTACTTCGATAAAGTTTGCAACAATTTAACCCAATACGACGTTCACTGTATGTACCACAGTCAACATCGTCAGTGTTGCTTTCCTCCCATTAAATAACTCACCCGTACGATGACTGCTTGAACATACTTATATTACCTTTATCACATTTCCCATCGACGAAGCTGCACAGGTTAGGTTTATTCTTGGTACAGTGTGTACGGGTCAGTACAACGAATGGTGTTTCCTACATTCAACGAATTCTGTGAGTGAGAACAGTGGACGTCGCATTGGGTTAAATTGTTGCAAAATCTATCAAAGGAGAACGTATGCAATGGATGCAGTTGGAGTTATTTTCTATAACCAGAAACGTTTTTCTAATCACCCTAGCACGTTGTCATTCCAAGCTATTTTGAAATTCACTGTAAGCAAATACGGAAGAAATCGCGTTAACTTCGAAGAGAAGCAGGAGTTCTACTGCGCAAGTATCCTTGCATCATGCGTGTAAGTACACGTGGGAGCCTGTTAACCATTTTTTTCAAACACAATGCTACAGTTAAAGTGTAGTCTGCTCGAGGTCTTTTGTAAATCTTCTCATTAAAATATTCTGCAGTCGTCTGCGACGTTCCAGTTTAATATGACTTTATACAGTATCCCTATACGCAGCCTTTACTAAGTTCTGTCAGTTTCTCAGAGTGGTCGTGCAGGTCGTTATTCTTGAATACACTGGCATTTAACATTCTACTGAAAGAACAAACTGATGAGGACGAAAATCTGGCGCGGGAAAACAGGCACGCAGCGAGCAAGCAGAGAGGTGAACACGTGAATATGTAGGTGTAGTGTGATCCCGAGGCCGGTACACAAGTAAACATCACTAAAGTTCAACGTTCGTCAATCTCTAAATTTCCACCGGTTTCGAATAAAGCCACGTATACGAAAGAATTAATTTCTGCCACCTACTGATACGGTTGTCTGGATTCAGCGAAGATATGGCAGAAATATTTTCCATAGCTTCTAACCTGTGCTTAGTTGGACAAAGCATTGATTGATTGGCAACCTGAGTATGTAAGCATTTTAGTGGCACATATCGGTTAGGGCGGAGGTCGAGTTTAGACCGACTGGTGTCTGACAAGCCGGCGGGTTGGTAGGCGGTCGAGTAAGTATCGTGGGACGTACATAAATAGAGGCAAGTACTCGACATAGAAAGGTCAGAACTCAGGGAAATTAGTTCGGTATAATTTTAACCATGTACATAATGGCAACAGGACAAACGCAACAAATCAATTTGCCTGACGGATCAATTAGGATCTGAAGTGTTTGTGCACTATCAGTCGCGGAAGCTACAATGACGTCATTATGTGGAACAGCAAACGAAATTGCTGTATATCATCAGATACATAAGCGTGAGCTTATTAAAAAGAGAACAGTGAAATTACGAAAGAGAGAACAACGTTCATTACAGAGCAAGGTTCATTCTTTGCTCTTGCTCTGGAGATGACTATCAACGTATCAGGAAGACGCTCATCGATAAAGAACGCAGGACGTATTCATCTGTAAGGTATATCCTGTGTGCTTACACCTACTATCAAGATAAGGATCAAGGAAGGGGGAAAAACGCCTCTCATCGGCAAAAAGTACACCGCTTCAAAACCGCGGAACTTGAGGCACAGTGATTATATCAAGGGCTTGATGGAGGTACCTCGTGCCTGATTGAGATACCTGGAAGCAATGGTTTTGTGAGTTTTGCAAGAAGAGCAATGATCTGAGCGAGATTAAATATGCGCTAGTTGTATGTGTGTATATGAGTATGTATGTATGTATGTATGTATGTATGTATGTATGTATGTATGTATGTATGTATGTACGTATGTATGTATGTATGTATGTATGTATGTATGTATGTATGTATGTATGTATGTATGTATGTATGTATGTATGTATGTATGTATGTATGTATGTATGTATGTATGTATGTATGTATGTATGTATGTATGTATGTATGTATGTATGTATGTATGTATGTATGTATGTATGTATGTATGTATGTAGGTATGTATGTATGTATGTATGTTTATGTGTGATGTACGTCTAGTAGGTAGGTAGGTAGGTAGGTTTGTAGGTATCAGGTTCATCTAGTCATGTGTTTGGGCAAATGGTTAAGCCATGGACACCGGAAAGAAAGTGTCGAAGGACATACATATAGGCCTATGTTTACTTCCTACATCTTTGATTCGATACATCATCAAGTAAAGAATTATCCATAGTCTCGTATCTTAACACGAAGATAAGCATAAAGGACGCCCTCATTTGGTATATTAGACCTCAAATGTTATTCCCACGTGTCAACGACTTTGATAAAAAAATTTCTATGGTACTTATATTTTCCTGGGTGAGATGAAAACTCTCCATAATTTTCATATTACAGGAGACGACTTCTGTCATTTCACGAGATCCAAATAAGTGGCGGATTGATATGAAACGGGAGACATTTTGCCACATTGAGTGAAGGGGAGATACCCATACCAAATGTGCAGTTACGCACATATGCAACACGTAATTAACAATGACGTCAAAGACAGCGTCTTCCAAAATTGGATCTATTTGTTTAATGAAATTAATGTGTTGACAGATAAACATGAAAGAGATGTTCATAACACGGTAATCTGGAATATTTGTGTATTCCCTTTCTAAAAGCCGAGGCCGTTTGACATGATCTGGCAACTGTATGAAATGTTTTTTAACGAAGACAAAATACGCACATTGTTACTTTTGTACATGTGTCTGGAGGCAGAAGAAATTCTATGGTTCCCCGGAATATTTTCAACTATAAAAGCATTTATTTTACTTTGAAAGCATGAACAATGCCTTTCGAAACATAAAGAAGTAGACTTTACTGTTCGTCAAGCATTGCACAGTCATTTCATGCGTTTTGAAAGATGATTTTTTTTTCTCTTCATTGTCCGCGCAACTTTGGAGTTGTTTATACCCTATTTGGCAAATGTTAAGAGCAGTAGCAATTAAAAATGGTGCAGGTAAGGAAGAAGTATGATTTTCCTGTATGTTTAGTTCTATCGAACTTGGAAATTCTTTAATATGTAATCCTGTTACAAGATGTTACTGCTTTTTTTGTTCTGGAAAAGGTAACATAAAAATGGATAGACCCTCATAACAATTGAAGTTTATAACGAGTTCCCCGATCGATGAATACAATATTCGATCAGCAGAAATGATTTTAGGTAAAATTCCAATTTTGTGAACTTTGCAAAGACAAATTAGTGATATGCTGGTTAACAATTTTTACAGGATTGAATATTCAGCTTGAAAGTTGAAACTAAAAAATTGTTAACATATTTTGAATATGCGCGTGTTAAATATCAGAGATGCACACTTATGAGTTGTATTTAGTGCATGCAGATATCACTACTACTATTTGCCATGTGGGCCATTTAAATATTTTTTTTAATTTTTAATTTGAAAAACCTACCAGCCAGACAGGAAAGGAAAACAAACACAGACAAAAATATAAGCCAAATTTGTATTTGGCATCCTTTGAAAAATAACATTTTATGTGCGATAGTGTTAACATTGTGTTTGTTTTCTTTTTTTCTGAAAACCTACCAGCAGGCGGACGGCAAACAAAGAATTTTATTTGAAGCGACTTAGTAGATATTTGAGGGTCCTATGACGTCACTACTGTTATGCATATAATGATTACTTCACTCATCAATTCTTACATAAGAAGACACCTACTCATCGTCACAGTGTCACATAACTACTGTAATCTTTCAATGAACGGTCCTCCGGGCAGAGTAAAATGACGATTGACTGTCAATATTCTATCAAACGTATATTTAGAAACGGGTTATGCGGTTTACCCTTTATGTTTACAGAAGTTGTATATTTGTGATATTATGCAGGAGACGTCATTAAACTCAGGTTCTCACAATGCCAGTGTTGACACCGGCGATGTTCGTCATTTTTGTGTAATTCAATTTTGTTAAATGTCAGGGTGTGCATTTGAAGTGACTTGAAAGCTGCTGATGACGTCTAGGCAAACCAACATTCTAGCTGTAGACTGACAATGCGAGTATGTCAACTTTGTCTTTCGCTTTTTCTTACTGTACTCTTGTCCTATGCCCTTCATTAGATATCTGGTTCATAGCGAAGGTTTGACTGGAATGAAAATTACTGTCGTCAGATGTGCCAACGCAAAAAGATAGTTGATAATATATATATGAATTTGATGGGTCCCTGATGCAATTTACATAAAAATATGACAGCTTGAAAAATAGTGTGTAAGCGATGAACTTGGAATAACATCAGTTGACTAACATGCAAGGTACTATTTTCTGGTCACAATAATTCTTTTTTTATACTAACATAATACCTGAGGTTGACATTCTTTAGCTAAGTTATATTTTATTTTGCCTGTTCTGTGTCACGGTACCATGAACCGCCTGGAGTCTCAAAGTTGAATACGGTCAATGAGCACATGATACGAGTTGTATATCGTATGAACATATGTCGCTAGCTATTAGTAACAGCTTATACTGTCACGTATCGGGGCATTGTTGCCTCCCCGGAATACTTGTAGCTTCTGAACTTGAATGGCGCAAGGACGAAAATTTAATATTCTCTGCACACAAGTAACATAACTTGCATCAGAACATCGCAAGGTTTCAGCAATTTGCTCTTTTCAGTGTTGATTGATAAAGATGGCAGCCTTGGCGATATTTATGCTTTGAATATTTCCTGGGGCCTAATAATACATCGCTATTTTTGAAATCTCATGGTTTAAAATGCTATATCGATAATTCCTATAGGGAGACAATGGTTTGGCAACCTCTTTTTAGCCAACAGCCGTGTCAAAACATCTGATATCCAAGAGATCGAGTCCTCGAACAGTATGTCTCTCAGGAGCTTACAAAAGTACACCATTGAAGAGCAAGATTTTCAAAGACGCTTTGCTCTTTGAAATGAAAGGAAAGGTTTCTGTACAATACACACAATTACACTGGTGTCTTACTTCAGAGCAATGCGCAATCTTTACATTGCCCGTTGCCTACAGCATAGCTGGGACATGAGTGGAGTTCACCCGCATCTCAGCTTTGGTGTGAAATTCCCATCATCGGCTCAGATACTCGACTTCTTGATCCGAATCTATACACTCACATAGAACGTTCTCTAAGCTTATGCATTGAAAAACCTAGACAGAACAACTTAGTATGCGTTTTGTATACAGTAATGAATCCGTGAAACACTGAAAAGTGTAAAATAACAAAATCGTATCTGGAGTAACATCATATAATATTAGATACATCGCATACATATCTTATATCAACACAGGAACAGATACGTGAGTCAGAAATGTAACGCGTGGTTGGCTTATAACTACAATACTATGTATCTAATATTAATCTGTGTCAACTCTTATATACCCTTCACTTTTTCATACATACATGTACATACATACATACATACATACATACATACATACATACATACATACATACATACATACATACATACATACATACATACATACATACATACATACATACATACATACATACATACATACATACATACATACATACATACATACATACATACATACATACATACATACATACATACATACATACATACATACATACATACATACATACATACATACATACATACATACATACATACATACATACATAAAGACAGACAGACAGACAGACAGACAGACAGATTCTAAACATTAATATAAACTACGTGATCGGCAGCTTTTATCTATTACGCAGAGTTTAACGGAAATGTCAGTCACCGACCGACTCACCTTTAATAATTTATATTTATCAAGGTACAGTGAAAAGTAAGGGGGCTGATACATTATTTAACTGTGGCTCTTTCACTTTTACACAAGACTTGAAGTTTTTAAAGTACCCAAGGTTGTATAGTATTCAATAAACGAAGTACCCTGCTGAACAGTTCTGTACTAATCTTATCAATGTTGCACAAATGCACCGTCGGGGGAAATCGGAAATGTTTCGATGATACAGTGGGTTTTCGGCCACTGGGAAGACTCTATGAAACCTTTTAAAAGGATCGCTGACAGGTTGTTGATATTTGAACCAATGTTTTAAAGCGCACTTATCTTTAAAGTCTGAAAAAGTTTCCATACAATACGATTTGAACTAATTTTAGGATAATTGGATAGTGAAGTAATGTCGGTTAAATCTGCAAATGTAAGCTCATCTACTTTTCTTTTTAGTCTACAAAATTATTTTTATGCGTATTTTGTAATATTGCAACGTTCAACTATTGAACACCTGACACTTTTGAGAAATTTGAACAATACGAAGATCTAATTATCCCAAATTAGTTCTGAAGCTTTATTTTCTGCCCATTTGCTCTCAATGTAAATGTAAATGAAAATAAAGCTTCGGCGTACGGTTCATGGTAACCGTTTTAAGTACTGTAAAACATTTAAAACAGGCCCTTTTGTTTGGAAGCACATGGAATGTTTAAAAACCTGCATTCAAGCTAAACAGGAATATTTGTCATATAAGTAAGTGCTCTGTTGTTGTTTTGGTGCTTTAGTTGAGGGGTATTGTAAATGTTTGGATGAGAGACTATATTTACATAAAGGTTCTGCAGCTTGTGTATGTTTTCGTTACAAACACATTAACGTAGATTTGACTTAGTTTATATCTTCAAAGACTGGGTTACCGTGTTATTTCAGTTATAGTTTCGGTGTTACAAATTTTAATGCTGATGTGACTGTGGCAGTCAATGCCAGATTGTAAATATGTCACAGGACAGCCACGCCGTCGCGTGAGTATATTTGCTTCGACGAAATAAGAGTTCCTTCGAAATCATTTCTCTGCGTGCACTGTTGGTGTATTAGCTTTACAACGGAAGGGTTGGAGGCGTCATGATGATGCATCTTGGATAATTACATCTTTCCTGTTCTATGAAATTTCTAAGAATGGATTCGTCGGATTGAGCTGCTACGTAGGCGAAGGAGAAATATTTCTTATCAATAAAGCCATATTTCGATGATGATATCAACGCCTTTCAATGGACACTTCCTGTTTATACGATGTATCAGCATGTTGGCGGGCTCTAGACATGTGATGTTAAGTCCACAAGCATAACCACCTGCCCAAACGAGGCTATTAACCATATCAACAGTCAGTGCCACAGACAAATGATCTCTCCATGAGAGACAAGACACACATTGGTAAAGAGATGTGTCTCCCCAACTTTAAAGAAAATAATAGTCTTGGTTTTACATTCACGACGCCGTCGGACGAAATTCCTCGCCTCTCTTGAATATAAAATGAAACTAAAATGCTGTCTCACACATGGAAAGTATTCCTTCGTTCATTACAAAAGTTGAAAGTGTTATCTTGTAACCTATCCAGTGTATATATCATTTTTCAAGAATATGTATGCATCTCACAGACAAAAGCGCTCTAACTTACCAGAGGTGCGTACATCTATTTCCTTTACGATTTTGACCGTGTTATGTATACAGGTACTTTATTTATAGTCTTGCTGTACTGTGTTTGTCATACACAATAATGTTGTACTACGATTTTTTGACCTATGATTTTTGACTAACGAATGGATATGATTGTTATTAATTTTCAACTACATCGTCTCTATTTTTGTTCCAGGAAGCATACACACATTATTCCTAAAAGGAAGTACAGATTAAACCGATATTAGTTCAATATCAAATTATCCCAAATTAGTTCCCATCGTGTTAATATTTTTCTAACATCTTAAAACACACAATATCATCTCATGTGGTTTGCCATTTTTATCAGGCTTATCAATTGCTCGAACCGACATCTAGAATTTTGAATTATTCTATTTCTTGAAAGCTTTTTGAAACAAGGCTAGCAATTCAAAATTGCTTCAAAATCAGACTCAAACACGGATAGGACATCTCGCAAAGTTGTGCCAGTAGTACGTATTTTCATGCACATCGCATTGTTTAAATTCTAATGATGTTGTTAGGGGAACCGCTATGTACTCGATCCTCTAACGTTTCAGCTATCGCAAAGTACTCGGCTGAGCTGCTTTATCCCTTTCTGACATTTTCTGAACAAATGAATTCTTCAAGGATAAAAATAAAGTGCATAGAATGCATTCAGGGACAGAGTTTCAATTGGATGAGACTTGACCAATATCGAACATGAAATACACCACATTGTCTTTCATTATTAACAGCGAAGCAAGGTCGGCAATAGTCCGCACGTTACAGTATGCTACTTTTTGGTGCAATTTCACTTTTTTTCTAATAACCAAGACTCCTGTAGAGAACTTGCGACCAAATCATACCCTTACATTTCAATTTCGAATGCTGTAATTCTCCAGTGAGGCAGCAAATCAAAGTTCACGTGTTATCTCGCATCGGCGGTCCTGACACACTGAAGGTCGACGAAGTACATTCTTAGTCACGAAGATAACACTCATACACCAACGGTCATATTGCATACTTTGAGCTCCTCCTGGCATTTGCAGTCATCTGCAAAGATTATCCATTACAATTCGGTGAGATCGCGGCGGGGGTTTAAAGTCCCTACGAGGAAGGGGCAGCCCATTTGCTCGGCGTGATACTTTTACCTTTAAGATGTCACAACATCTGAAGAAATGTACATTGCACATGTGAGGGTATGAATACCAATCACCTGTGGCAATGTAAGATCTTTGCATACATTTATTACCACTGTTGGTGTACCAGACATGTCTCGAAATCGACTTTAAAATCAACAGTGTAGCAAAATACGTTTTTCTTTCGTCACTATCAAATGACGATATTGTCATGGCTATTCTCAGTTTGTAACGAAAATGCATCCACTAAGATTTGGGAAATGCTATCCTGTTTGTCATGGCAACTTGTTGATTTACCTGAAGAAATGTACTGTTCTGAAAGAACAATTGGGTTTTCCTATCTATCTATCTATCTATCTATCTATCTATCTATCTATCTATCTATCTATCTATCTATCTATCTATCTATCTATCTATCTATCTATCTATCTATCTATCACACTGTCTGTCTGTCAGTCTTTATATTTTTCTGTCATCTTATATATATATGTATATATATATATCGCATCTGTCTGTCCGTATATACATATATATATATATATATATATATATATATATATATATATATATATATATATATATATATATCACATCTGTCTGTCCGTCAGTCTGTTTATCTATATGTCTGTATATCTATCTATCTCTATTTCTACATATTCGTCTATTTATCAGACTGCCCCTATAATGAATGTCTGTCTATCTATTCGTCCTATATCTGGGTCAGCTTCTGTACACGTGCAGTCGGCTGGCATTCCGTTTGCATTTCTTGCTCATAATCTGATCAATACAAGTTATGGTCAGCGATCGCAGTTACCGTAACAGAATACATACATACATACATACATACATACATACATACATACATACATACATACATACATACATACATACATACATACATACATACATACATACATACATACATACATACATACATACATACATACATACATACATACATACATACATACATACATACATACATACATACATACATACATACATACATACATACATACATACATACATACATACATACATACATACATACATACATACATACATACATACATACATACATACATACATACATACATACATACATACATGCATGCATACATGCATACATGCATACATACATACATACATACATACATACATACATACATACATACATACATACATACATACATACATACATACATACATACATACATACATACATACATACATACATACATACATACATACATACATACATACATACATACATACATACATACATACATACATACATACATACATACATACATACTCAATATCATGTAAGTATAGACAGACAGAGAAAGGCAAAGGAACAGACGGTTGTAATTGACTATAAGTGGCGCCAGATCTTCATATTTTTTAAAAGAACAATATGACAATTCGGGCACAACTAGGCAAATGCATGTACATCCTACAACAAAGAATGTTCTGCCGTCTCTTATCGTGGAACAATCTATTAACACAGTGACGCACGTTGGCAGGAAGCTCTACTCAATTATTCGGATGACGAATTTGAGGTCTATGAATACTAAACTAACATTCCATTAATGGCACTATCGGAAGGAATATGAATCTAAAGCTAACAATCTCTTGTAAAAATAACGCCGTGTAAATGTTACCATTTAATCAGTGCAGTGAGTCAATCCAACGGTAACATTAGCTGATGAATAGCACCGATGAATGAGATCAGATATGGGGGTCCTCTCAATACGCCGGTGACCAAATAACAACTGGTAGCGTAAAGCCCGCGTGAAAGAGATTGTTATCAGAGAATGACGTCACTATTTCACGCCGATGCAGTGCCAATGATAGGCAGTTGTCTGCATCGATTGACATTAATTGCAGTAATCTGCACCATAAAAGTTAAAAGCCCGTCCTTGGAGATGTACGTATATAACCGATTAGAAATCTTCGTCGACCGGAGGAGATAAACCATTTATGGCTGTATCCTCGGCCAATCTATAGTAATGAATGAATCTAACTGTAAAAGCTACAGTAAACAGTCATTGTTCAAAGATCTTCAAGCTCTGCTATAACGCTTCAAACCCGGAAATAGAGTAAGACATTACTTAGCATTTTGGAAACGGTAATGTGCATCTCCATATCTTTGTTGGAGCACTCTGAGGGCATAACATTCCAATATTGCAGAATATCGTTGAACTAAAAGATTGCTGCTTTCTCACCTTAGATACTTTTGTATTATTTTCTGCATGTAAGCTTAGAGTAGTATACACACATCAAGGCCATTGATCTTTCACTGGAATTAGTTTTCGAAGCGGTTACAAGACAATTTTACTCTCGCGTAATCTATTTGTGCAAATAATTAAATACATCACATGTTATTGTGTTAAAATTCTGGCGAACGTTTCCCATCATATATTCTAATATACACCCTGAATTCAGGAGTACTAATATTTTTGAACATGGGAAGCATATATGTTACCATAAAACTGTCAATATTTGAATTCCGAAGTGACATTGTCTGTGTGTGTGGAATCCAACGAACAATGGAATAGCCTGTTCTCATATCAAAAGTAGCGTATCTTCGTCATCAGCAGCGTATCTTCGTCGTGTGGTTAACAAACAGAGCACCCTGAAGAAGTAGAACACGGGTCCCTGGTTTCATTTTTTGTTCCATTATTAATAAGATTTCTGATTTCATTTTGCGTCCCAGAGTTAAAGTTACACATAAACGTATCGGTCGTGAATTTCAAATACGACACTGAGAATACCAGGCTCCGTGTCCGACAGTAGAGCTAAAAGAGGCTTAGGCCAAGAAAAATAAAAAAGTTTGTTTCTCATCGTCGACATATTGCAAATATGATGCGGTGACACGGTTTTTTTTCCTTCTCATTTTTTTATTCCTCAACCGACAAAAACGCGCAAAATACATGAAAACAACATAGGAGTGCACGCAGAGATAAATGCACAGTAGTGTTGCTTTAGTATTTTTGTATAGCAAGAGTTCTGCGGTTTGAATTTTAGTGCAGCAATGCACAGTTTTGACAGCTTAATATAACAGTGACATATGTGTGCAGTTCTGAATGGAGTGACAGTGCCAGCTATTTTCTTTACAGTTGTGTTTTACACAGCAGTGTGTTATGCACTATCGTCGCGTGTTTTTCCGTTTCCTAATGACCAGAAAAAGGTGACGCGGCGAGTCTGAATTGGCGCGAGGATGTGAAACAAACTTTTTATTTTTCTTGGCCTTAGGTGATGATTCAAGTTTGACGAAAAGTCTAAAAGTGAATGGCATCGCAAATATTCAACATGTCAGGGATACCTTTCAATTACAAGAAGGGCAGGGTGAGGGGGATGGCCACGGTAATCCGTTCAGATCCGATCAACTACAAAGGAAACGTAATCGAATAGTCATCCTCGGGCAGGACACATCGTAATCTCGACGTCCCTCGCAGACGACTTGGAACTGATCATCCTATATCCACTGAGTCTGGTATAAAGAGAAATCCCTCAAAGACAACACGAAAACAAGTTACCAAGATGCAATGCAATAGACGAAACCGTATGTGAAGGCCATGATTATTTAACGTTAAGCCGGTAAGTGTTGAAATAATATATCGCCACTTAAAAATACATAATTCTATCACCCACGTATTCACGTCAAAAACTGCCGGTCGTTGTACCTAAAATAAGTAAATATACAAATGCACGTTTCTATAATCTTGCATAAAACGAGACTTCAGCAGCCAGTTATGGAAAAAAGCCATGGCATATTAAAAACTTGAATACTCTGATCTATCCAATCCTTTTTCATGGGAAACCTTGAAAAATAGCTTGCATGTTTTAACCATGCATAAGTACAATCATTTTTTATAAGCACACAGGCGAAACTTAGCTGTTTAAATCACATTGTAGACATTTTTAACTATATCACAAACTGCGAATCGATTACAATGATGAAAAAAGGAGAGTTTTGTTCTTTCTTACTAACCAGTAACACTTCTTCGAAGACCCAGAGAGATTATTCGTATTATTGTAAGAGCATTGATATACTCTACACCAATCATGGTAGGTTTTCTAGTAACTGCAGTCGCGAGCTGCGTTCCACCTACGGAGAGTTGGGCGAACAGTGCTCTTAAAAGTCCTCATAATACGTTTTTGAGTTTAACACCACTTAGTCTTTGGCCATAAACGGCAAACCAGTGATCACTTAAATCCCCAAGGTTGATGAACAGCCATTTTGATTGGTTCTGTGCAATCTAAAGTTATCAAGAATGTAATCTTGGCCCCGTTGTATTTATATCGAGAACTCGTATAGATTGACTTGAAGGGGTCGCTGTGGAAAACAGCCGCCAAACTATTGAATACTGAAATCGGACCAATGTCTCTAACAGAGATTCACACTACGCTCGATTAGTGTTATCGCCTCCGCTCTGTGACAATCTACATAAGATACAAACAATCGTTCAAGAGTGCATTCTGTTAACACTTGTTTTAATACAGCGACCTTAAGGTGGAATGCACCTAAAGGACACACTACTCGGACTTAAAATTTTTACTATCTATTCTGACCTAACACTGGGGGGGCTCATTTTGAAGCTCGTGGAGTAAGTAAAGTTTTCACTAGCTTAGTTTTGTGAAAATCGGAAATTTGATTGTCCCCATAGCGTTAACACAAAGATGGTAACCATTTGGAATTTGAAGTAAATCTTACAAAATTTGTTTCTCTGGTACCAAAATTTGCAAGTTGCCCCCTGAATTGTTGTGGTTGAATTGTTTAGATAATGGCTGAAAGTTTCGATGGGGAAAGTTTGAGCAAACTTTAAATTTTGAGGCGCTTACTACCTTAAAATGGCACCCGCGGCAATGCAATGTGCGTGATCCTTCATTGTTATCCAGGCACAGAATCTGTAATAAAGGTACATAGGTTCTCCATAACGATAAAATTGTTCATTCAATAGGTCTACGTAAAGTATCTCTACTTCGAGGTGCTATTACGAAGCATTGAAACCCACGTATCTCTACACAGTAAACGTATCATGAGTAATCGCAACCCCCTCCCCGATTTCTGACTTCAATATCCGTTTATGTAATCAATTTAATGACTGTAGCCATCTTAACGGAATCTTCTTCATGTAAATTTTATGTTTCCGATGAGTAATCGATCGATATCAGCGTGTTTTACATCTCGTGACATCAGATTGGTTGAGTCTGGTCAGATTGAATCAGAATACGTGACGATGGTCCTCGTCGAGTGATTCGATGTCAGGGTAAAATGTCACGAAGTGAGGGAAAAATGGATGGTAGACCAGCTGTTTGACAACTGATGAATGGCAACGCTGAGACGGCGGCAAGGTAGTAACACAAAGCAGTTCTCTATCTCTTCCGTTATTTTACTAATTTATTATTACCTAAAAACGAAGCTTGTTCATATGTCTGTACGTACATAGGTATACATTTTCATACGTACATACATACATATATACATATATACATACATACATACATGTCGACATATTCAACTTTTTGTCTCTGTCCTTCTATTAATCTTTCTTGTATCTTCACAAGCCTTGTTTATTTACTGACAGACATTGTTCCTTGTTTAAATTAATCAATTTATTTATTTATTTATTTATTTATTTATTTATTTATTTATTTATTTATTTATTTATTTATTTCAATTTTCTTTTTTCCTGTAACCTGTTTGAGGTATTACAGGCCAATTTTGCTCTTTCGTTTCAATGCACTTCATTTACCCTAAGAATGGCCGACTGGGTTTCATGAGTCGACAAGCGACAGCGAGAGAAAGGCCGGAAGAGAATAAAGCAAAATAACGCCTGTAAACTTATAAAAGCTAACCTTCAAGTATTGGCTCGCAATTCTCCCAAGAGTTGGAACATTTTCATATAGGTGTTTTAAGTAATCACCGTAAATAGTTATCTCGTACCATTGCCCGTACTGCTCCATCATGTTTACGTGTACCGTAAAGTAACAGCAGTGATATTTTACGGAAAACGTTGAGATTAGCACGTAAAACGTCATCAGTTTATGATTGTTCCAAAAATATACCTGTGACTTGCAGAGTAAACGACAAATTAGTCGTTGCCCTTCTCCTACAATATTGCCGACATCAAAATTTGAAGGGTTGTAAGTTTGGAAAGACTCTGGGGTGCTAAGTACGGCGCAAGTGGGTGGAAATTCACATTTATCTCAAAAGCAAATTTCATTTGAGTCCTGCATGTGGTGGAAAGTGCGCTAAAATTGTCTGCACGTCTGTTGATGCTAAGTGTCAACAAATAAATGACTGTCACTTTCCTAGATCCTCCGCAAACCGGTGATCAAAAATGGAAGCGATTTCATATGGACTGTTTCGATGTATATAAGTATTGAAAAATGTTATTTGACGAAATCTACTGTTCTTCCAGAGCGTGTTAACCTGAGTCGTGCTTTTAGGTAAAGCGTTGACTTTGACGTTTATTGCGTAAATAATTAATTTATTACATACCCATGCCCCGAATTTTACAAAATAATAGGAAAACCATTCGGGATTTACTTTTTTTCCCGCCCTGTGAACAAATGTGGAAATATTTGTGTAAACAGGCTTTATTCATAAACTATACCATGTCTTTCAACAGGAGTTAATATCACGCGCGACATTTCTGCGATGTCTCGATGAACACCATAGGAAAATGTTTGTCACAGGAGGAACATTTTAGGGTGCAATATGAAAAAAACAGTGTTATTGCCTATCCTAAACTTTCCTCTGCTTTCCTCTCCCGCTCGATCGTCGTACAGAGCGGAGAGAAGAGGCTGTTTTGTTTGTGTACACTGCGAGTTGCCATGTCAACAGATGTCTGGCGAGCGGCGTCACTGTTACGCCACGCGCTCACTACTTTTTCATGGAGTAGACCTGTGCCGTGTCGTGCTGTGCGAACGGTAGAATGTTTGCTAGAGCTTGTCTAAAAAGGGACAAGAACGTCAATAGAATAACATGGGACAGGATTACAAGATTCAACTTAACATTCTTGCCCTAGGTGGAGAGCGGCAGCCATTTTGTTTGTTTACTTTGTTTACTTTCAGGTTGCTAATGTTGTTCGGGAACACTCTAAAACTGATGACTTTTATCGTGCATATCTCGACGTTTACCGTAAATTATCATGACAAATATTTTAAGGTGAACGTCAGCAGGATGAAACAGTACGGATATGGGTATATGATAATTAAGCAATAAAGCACACCCAACGACGGCATACCACGAGATTTTGACCAGTTCAATTCGTATATGCACGAGCTATAGGTAGCGAGTGTATGTATGAAGTGAATTGGTCGAAATCGAGTGGCATACCGTCTCTGGGTGTGATTCATTGCTATTATATCAGTATATTGAATTTCTGGCATGGAACGTCAAAAAAGGAGTTTTACTCTTGTCGAGAGCTTGCGCGTTTGCCAACCGTAGTATATCGCGAATATACCACGGTTCTGTACACGTCTCGACCAATCAGATCGCCGTATTTGCTCCATTGAGACAAATACATGCTGATATGACAGAGGAACAAGTGAGATTTGGTAACAACATTTAAGTATCCCAAGGGTAGAATATAGTTGTAATACGGCTTAGCAGTGTCCCTCAATATTCATGTCTCGCCCAACAAAAAAAACTTTTATAGTGTATTATTTACGAAGACCAAGGCTTGTCACAGACAGGATTTTCAACGGATTGTGCGTATAGCTGTGAGGTTATCGATGACGATCGGATATTGTTTTCTCCTTCGGCAACTTAGGCGCAAATCTCGGGTTTGAACAGACGAAAAACTTCAATCAAGGTTTTCTTAGAAGAGGTGATTTTGATACAAATAGGACAGGTATTTTATCGCAGTCGTATACAGCTCAACGCTTGTGATTGAACATACATATAAAGGGGCGCTGATTGAAGAGCCTGGGAGCAGATTAAGTCTCAGGACGTAGATAACAATCTACGAACTCCTTTCATCCGGCAATCAAATATTGATACATGAAGGATCGCAGCGCTACAAGACACAGTTATGCCATCTGGTCACAGGTCCCACACTTCTCCTATGTTTTGTTAATCTAATATATCCAAAAGCAAACAATGTGCACCTCATGACTCACTTGGCCTATGGTCCGTGTTCCTTGTTTCTCACTGCATTATCTGTCATTGCTTAATCCTTTCACCCCAGTTCCCTGTATACAGGTCCAAGATCACCATTGATAACAATGGGTTTGGGTGGAACCATGGTGGTGAAAGGGTTAATACTTAACATCATTAAGGAACTATTTATCATTATCTATATTTGTGATTTTTATTTACTCTTTATCATTTACCCTACATTGTTTGATATATTTGTTTGAATGCTGGAAGTTTGTTTATTAGACAAGCTATAGCTCAGCCCGCAGTACGGTTAACATTTTTTTCAAGTCTTATTCAAACACCTTTTTCCAAGGTTAACTATGCTACCTAAGTGACTGATACCCATAATACTGGCAATAGCTACGGGAAGTTCTTACATATCTGTTCTAGCTTATGTCACACATAGCAATAATTGTTACCGTTGTGACCAAACAGTTCAATGGTATTGGTAAGGCCTTCCAAGGCGTGTCGATGTATCTGTATGACTTTGACTGCCCTCCATCTTTGAGTGATAGAGGATTAATTGCTATATCGACTTTATCCATCTTATGTTCCTCTTCAACAGATGTACGTTTGCCGTGATAGATTAACGTTTGCAAGCTTAGGATTTCCATAGTTACTTGGAAAGACACTGTAGGCCTAATCTGGTTTGCACGTCGTCTATAGTATACGCAAGACCTTTTAAAAGATTCTGGAAGGTCGATGGCTTATTCAAAGAAGTCGGATATATAAGCTCCAGTGACCCGTCCCAATGTCTGGTCGTATGTTAGCGCAGAACTCTGCTGGGATTACGTGATTCTTCTTTTTCTAGGTCGTAGCCACATCGCACACGGAGCAGGAGAGTTTGTCAATGTTTCCGTGTGAGCTCATTTCATTAGGGTGTAACAGAAGCGAGATGCTGTTATGTGTTATTGTTGACAAGTTTCAGGTTAACAAACGCAAACTTTTCTTATGTGCTCTCTCTCTCTCTCTCTCTCTCTCTCTCTCTCTCTCTCTCTCTCTCTCTCCTCTTCTCTCTCTCTCTCTCTCTCTCTCTCTCTCTCTCTCTCTCTCTCTCTCTCTCTCTCTCTCTCTCTCTCTCTCTCTCTCTCTCTCTTCGAGCAGCCGAAATTATTTTGCATTAACAAGAATGCGATGTAAGCTGATTGAAAAGCTGCCGGAACAAATTATTGCCATTAACCATGCTTTACGGTTTATTTGTTTCTGTTTGTATTCTCTGATGGATAAGTACACTTAAGAGAGTATGCAGCACGTGTTGTGTGCTACAAACAATCTACCGCAGATGACAGGCCATGTACGTTTACGGAAATGTAAGTACGAAGTGCTACGTGAAAGACTGCACTTCCCGATGAAAGGTTTCATGTTCTCGGAGGAGATTAACTTGGACATTGAACTATGCTAGAACAATACTGAATATTTGAAGATGAAACCTTCCTAAGTAGCTATATGATCAAGGGAACTAAAGTTACTACACGTCAAAACGTAGTTGCATCTATCTATCTATCTATCTATCTATCTATCTATCTATCTATCTATCTATCTGTATATATATTCTTTACTGTGGAAATTTCACATTTTTTCCGTCTAATTATATTTATAGCAAGACGGAAAATGTAAAAATGTAAACTTTCATATATATAATATATATATATATATATATATATATATATATATATATATATATATATATATATAATTAGACCGAAAAAATGTAAAATTTCCTTACTAATGACCTTACCGGTAGGTAGTATTTGTCGACCTGGCGATCGCTCGGATATATTGCAGTCTAAGACTCCGCGTTTTAAAACTAAGAGATCACCGGCATCGTTGTATGTAATATCGTGCTCCTAATTGACTGGTTCAAATACAATGCGAAGATTCAGGTTTCAAATTGAATAGATTTTAATTTGCACGGTCAAAAAACTGCAACAAACGTGTATTGTCAAGACCGTATGATTCGCTGCGTGAAACTGACATTGGGAACATCCTCACTCGCCGAGTTCATCGCGCACAACCAGGGTCGACTTAAGCTACATATATACTCTGGGGATTAGGAACAAATGGAATGGGATGTTGTACAAATAAGGGGATTTGTAGAAGTAGGACTTCCGGGGAGAATAGTGAATCAGCAATATTGCCAAACGAATGTTTAGGTAATCCCGAACGAGTACGGGTCAATGTTCGGATAGTAAAATGAACCAGAAATATCCCTGGATTAACCCACTTTATTGAGAATACGTTGCCAAATTTGAAGAAACTGCATGTTTGCCTCTTATATGAATGCTTCACATTCAAAAGCTGTTGGCATGTAAATGAAGAATTCGTGTGGCAAGTCGAGAAAAGGACTGATAACGAAAAGGCGAATAAACTTTAGGTTTCGGAAGCGATCATACCAACCAACCAACCAACCAAGTTAGTGAAATGGTAATATACCCTTCATTTAATAACAGCTCCTTTCAGTTAAATATCGGTTGCCACAATCTTGATAAAAGCCCATGATTCTACTACGGAGGCGTAGAGTTTCCAAGTTCAATGCATCTAAAAGTGTCGACAGCAGGTTAAGTATGCGTGGGTCCAAATCGTAATGATAGCTTGTTGAATAAAGCCACCATGCGAATGTTAAGGTAAAGTTATCAAAGTGCATGCACGTGGCTGTGCAAGCATTTGTGTTGTTTACAGTGTTCAGTTGAAAATGTGAGAGTGTGATCTCGCTTCACACATCATACCGACAAGAAGGGGTCACTGGTCGGAGAAGGGAATTGCTTGCACGATGGCTCCCCTATCGACACTTCGGTCGTTCGATCCGACTGTGTTGACCTCAAATCAGACCCCGTTCGTCGAGGCATCACTCAAGTACTCTAAATTTCACAATCACCAAGGTGCATAATATTAAAAAGTTTGTCAATGTGCGCACTGGAGACTGTAGCTACAAGGGCTGGTTGAATATTGAATATTTAACGTGAAAGTGCTCTTTAATGGCGGCGAAGTACAGTACTCGCGTGAACGTGTGGAATCGAGCAACCGTACACGCCCAAGAATGATGTACGTATGCATTCACACGTTTATTTATACACCCACACAGAAACATTTGTATATGACATGAATGGCGGTTATCGAAAAGGCAATTGGCGTCAAAACCGACGTGTATAGCCGGTTGTAGATTCTTCAACGTGTTTGAATGTCACAGTGTTGTATTATCGTTGCCTGCAATTTAGGATGAACGAATGGAGGGGATATTGCGCAAGCTTCTTGAAATGGTCTGACTGCAATTCTAATCTATGCATAACGGTGTCGCCCAAAGCTTCATTATTCTCTTCGATTTTATCACCTACATTTTAAAGCCACAAAACCATGTTATCTTCATTCCTGAATGCTCTTAATGAACGCATAATCTGCCTATTAAAATCACATTTTCGTGTACTTCTTCATGATGTCACGTGATTTCTCGTGGAACGTGAAAATATCTCTTTCAGAGTTTCCTATAGTTTTCGGTAAATATCTGTAGCTTCGGCAATTGTCGGTGACACCTCGTTAAATTTCAGCAAAATAATTTTATAAACGGCACATATATCTGTACCTTCGGTAAATGTCGGTATATCCCGTTAAATTTCAGCGATATAAATTATTGACGGCACAAATCAAAGGATGAAAAGACAGTAGTCGTGTCATGAACGTTTAGCGAAAGTTTGCCTGACATCTTTTCGTGACGATAAAACAAATTATTCTTTGTTGTTTCCTTTAGCAAAGCGAAGGATTGATTCTGAAATTTTGCATTTCGTCCTTTTACCCCTGTGTGCTTTTTTATTGGGTTTTTATGTCTGCTTCCTTTTTAGTGCATGCGTTATAAAGAAATTGTCATATTTTGTATTTAGGTATACATGTTCGTCACTGCCGCAATGCTGATTGTCCCAATTAGGCTAATAAAGATTTGCTGATTGGTTGATTGATTGATTGATCGAGTGACTGATCGATCGATCGACTGATTGATTGATTGATTGAAGATGATGTGGTAAATGTATATCGAATATCATAGGCCTTCTTTTACAATTCAATGCTAAACATTCATGCAATGCTTTTGTTACGAATATAATCCCTTTGAAATAAGAGGACTGTCTGTACTCTGCCGGTCAAGTCTTTTTAGTCCTTAATTCCTACATTTCTTCTCTAAAATGTCTTTATGGCACATATTTATTTTGTCTTCCACACTTTGCATAACGGGGCGCCTTTGCCGTTTAGGCATTTTAATCAATAGTGACCGTACTTAAAAAGAAAGGTTGCCTTTAGGGGAGAGAGTTGGTAACGATCAATATACGTCACTACCTTTTGACGTCACTTTATCCCTTCGAAAAAAGAATAACTCCGTTTCTGATTATAGTAAGGGAGTTTGAGTTTATTCATAGATACAACAAAATGTCGTTAGTTCTTTGAAGTCTGTTCAGCTCTAAAAGTAATACCTCTTTCTGTTTGGTAAATGTCATGAACATGCTAAACGTGAAAGTATGTATTATCCATACGCCAATACTCACATAGTCTTAAATTTCTTTGAAACAGCCTTCAAACCTATATGAAACCGAAAAAGGGTATTAAAGATACTTGCATTTAGACTGAGCTACAACGTGTATCCCAATTCATTCATAAAGAATTATGATTTTTACCATAATTATACATTACCAAAGATATAGTGCATCGCCTTTGTCGTACTTCGACGTTTTTATACGTTTGAATTTGCTTGCAATTTGCGCAGGTTTGTTTTTGATGAAAAGGGGAAAATAAAGACATGTGTTTAACTTCAACTTTCGCAAAAGATTATGACAGTTACTAATATCAACTTAGTAAACCTGTAAAAGTTACATATTTAGGTATTAGGTATTTGTGCAAACATTGAAGACAAATGTCATCTTTGTAATGTGTGCATCAACGGGGTTTCCTTTATACATTGACGTACCTTTCTACTGCATCCGCCCATTAACTCTATTACATTCTGGCATTATTTGCAGCGTCTTTTAGCTAAAGAACTAGACTTTGTCACTTTACAATTATGCCTACATAAACTGTCAATTAATTATTTTCATCGATGTTTCTTACAAAGAGAAACTCAATATGGTAGAATCTACACCAGCAATCCTCTTCTCTAAACACCAATAGATTTAGGGACCGGATGTCTCTGTGTAGGCATGTATGTAGGCAGATTTACTTCATACACAATGCTCTAACTACCGACCTACAATCTAACCGACTTACTCCAAAAAATATTCTTTTCTGTCGACTCATTGCTTGGCTTGTTACCCATCCCATACATCATGGATATAAATACGTACGTGCGTGCGTGCGTGCGTGCGTGCGTGCGTGCGTACGTACGTACGTACGTACGTACATACATACATACATACATACATACATACATACATACATACATACATACATACATACATACATACATACATACATACATACATACATACATGCATACATACATACATACATACATACATACATACATACATACATACATACATACCTACCTACATACATACATACATACATACAATAAAAATTACAATCTCTGATAAACTCAATGTGGTGTACCAATGTTGAAAACTGTCACATTAATCAAGCTTTTTGCCTTTGTCATCTGTGTTACCCTAAACAATTTAGCTTGATCATCAAATAATGTACTTGTCCCATTAGCAATACGGTATTTGGTCACATTGATTCATCTTACTTTGTTCTAGTGCACAAGAACAGTCTCTGTGGCTTTCAAAGATACTCATGTCGGGCTATCGTTCTAATAGTAGGTTATCGATGGATTGTTTGCGTTTTGTGGGCATTTTCACTTAATTGCTTGCAAAAATCATTTCCGTTTGCCCACCTCATTAAAGCTTCCACAGGTAAGAGTACATTAGCGTGCACACATTGGCAGCGCCTTAAATGCTTCTGCCTTCACGCCTAACGCAATATGTGGATAAGTGAACGTTTTTCAATCAGTAATCATCGATATGGATAAAGTTGTGTGTCACAAGTCCCTGATGCGCTTTGAATGCTGTCAAGATGGCTGGAGGAACATCAATAAATATCTGTCAGAAAGCGTGATCGTAAATAACAGGGAATATGTTTTTCATGGCCTGAACTGCAGCTTAATGAGTATGAACTTGAAAGTTTAAATATAGTGTTATTTTCTTTGAGAGTTCAAAGGAAGGCCAAGGTTGCTGACCGACAACACCTAACATGACAAATGCACGGCACTATAATGTGTGTCGTTGATGGTACAGATGAAAATCAATGCCACTAATGTTAATCAAAATAACGGAACTAAAAAAGGCCGAATCCTTTGGATTTTAATATCATACCAGAAATTGTGGTCACTTTGTCCATGACTAGTCGAGTAAATGCGAGCCATGATGATGATATCAATGACACAGTAACATAATTGGTAAAGCGAAGACTATAGGGCATAGGTGGGTTTGTTTTTCGCCTTTTGTTATAGAGGTGCCATAGAGTAGCACAGTTCAACAGTAGTGAATGGCGTACAGAGGTGTCTATTGTTCATCAGATATTTTCACTTCAATTTTTGCTGTCAAGAATCCCAGCCTCATTTTTTTTATAATTATCTACCTTGTTCATTGAAGAGTGCAAAAAGTGGAAACACAGTTCTTACAAATCACTGTTTAGGCCAAAAAAAAGAAATGTTTCTGGTCAGCGCGCGCGTTACTTGAACAACAGCGCGTCACCTTTTTTTTCTGTTTGTGGCCGGCGGCCGCGGCTGACAATAAACCAAAATGGCTGAAGAGAAAGAGAAAATTCTTTGGGGGCATGATCAGTGACTGCATGAACAGTATATATGTGACTATATTGATAAAACTATAAAACTGACCCTCCTCCCTCCCTTGAGGGGAAAAATACAACTCGCGCCGCCGCACTATTTTTTAAAGAAACACCTGACCAGAAACATTTCCTTTTTTAGAAAACTTTTTATATGGGAAACTAAATCCATAGGGTATGGCATACAATACATTAGTGTAGAATTTATGATGAATAAATGTCATGTATTAAACATGTTGTACTGTGCAAGCCTTATCTGTACCTATACTTGCCAGTGCTAACCGGTTGTTTGGTCAGGGTGATAACCCATTGCGTTACATTCAATTGTATCAAAGTATTCTTTGCAATTCCCCGTGGAACCACATTCATTTTCATAGGCGTTCATTTAGTCCACGTACATCTTTGATAGTATCTTGCGATAATCACAACACAAAAATGTCAGTTACACTCATCCTTGCAGAGATACCCTGTAAAATTACCGGGGAAGGGGAAGAAAATTGTCCCTTGCCGAAGTCATCGACTCTGTTTTGGGCACAATTTGTTTTTCTACTTTATTGACATTCTTTATAATCTAATTGCTTCATTGCAAAAGAAAACCTTTTCACTATATTTCACTTTAACGTCATCTACAACATTCCCTATAAAATAAACAAAATTAACTTGAATATGTATTTTGACGAATAAGCTTGTTCAGTGCCTTGAAACACTATTCAACTGGTCTTGTTTAAACGTGAATAAATTAACAATTCTATTCGGAATTGATCTGCAGCTTACTTGATTGCATACCTGGAAGTTTATGCTTCAGAAAATGTTGGAGTACACATTCCTTGAAGCAATAAAGAACTCACAACATGACACTGTTGACAGTGGCATGGATATCGCACTTTCACCTGTGAGAACAAAGTTTTAAAAATTGATCTGTATCCATATTGAGTGATGTTATAAGCGGTTTGCTAGTTCAAATGGCGCCATTCAGATTTTCTCATCTCTCTTCAAACTCAATCGATGACAACATCGTTGAGGCCATTCAAGAAAGCTACAGCGAAATGACTGTTGCCTGTTGGACCCCTTTCTAATGTGATTTTCGATCCTTCAATTTGTTGCTTACTTACCACGATTTTCGAACTGTGATAATTGCAATTTGCAAACACTTATGATTTTTATGCTGTGTTGTATGTAGTGTGTGAAACTTATGAACTCTCTTCTTTAGTTCCGTATTTTATTAACCATTATTTACCTAAAACTTCTGTTATTTCATAATTATCGATATAAGACTTGCTTCAAATTCCATGGACGACGCTACCAAGATGACTCAAAACCTAAGTAAGATAACTTTGCAAATGTACGACAACGAATGCGGCTCATAAGCACTCAGTGAACTTCAACTATACAACGCAAAAATGTGGCATTACGCGATTACCTTCAAAGCTTGGAAATTTCACTCATCAGGTCCATTCAATAAGTCTCCATGCATACCAAATGTGACCCATGGAGACCTATGACGTCATGTGGACGTGTACAGCCGAGTAGGGGTTCAAAGGTTTAAAAGGTATAGAACGATACGAAGTATGGCAAAAATGATAGTCTGACAAGTATTTTATAAAACACTTGGAATTTACGAGAACGTACATTCAGTCTGCATGGCAATAGACATAAATATTGCTTTTTGCACGGCGACTTCAAAATAGACGCAATTCACGGGGGAAACGTTAACATTTTGAATGAGTTTCAACGATGAAGTAGCTTACCCTTTTCATCTAGGACTCTTAAAACAGGACAGAAGAAGTCGAACACGACTGCGTCAAAGTTTAAATATGCAATACATGCATGCATTCGTCGCGAAGATTTTTGCCATGCTTAATGACGTCCAGTGTATCAAATTGACATCCCTTCAAGCATTCAATATATTCATGCTCGGCATACATATTACAAACGTTTAAAAGTACTGAGAATTATTCGAAGGACATTTGAAGATTAAGTAACTTTTGTTGAAAGCCAAAATTACTAGAAAATGTTGGACCCACCAATTACCAGCGATTGTAAGGTTAGATCTCTTGAATACAATCTCTACCAGCTCTGCCTTTTAATTTAATGCCAAGTATTTGAAACAAAATGACGAATAACAGACGCATGCTTTCGTAACGTGCTAAATATTATGCATAGCATACATAGATACAACACCCATGCTTATTAAGATGAGCAAAGTCATGTTTTTGCTTTGGGTTATTCGCCAACGCTGAAACAATTGAAGAGGCTTCTTTCTTTATTAAATATCTCCCTCTGAACACGGATATAGCAGCCTCTGAATAAAATTAACCACTGTGTGATGGTGGTCCTACTATATTAGAAACCCAAACACGTTGCCTAGCACAGTTATATAAATTGGAAAAAGACGACCTTCGCTCGTTTGCATCCTCACTATAGCATTGAGATTCACGTCAAATGCATCATGGTTGGTATCAACCATGAAAGGCCTTCATTAGGTAAGGTTTTTGTGTACTCAGCCTCAAGTGATCATTAAACTGTTTTCATCGCAGTCTTTTGAGCGGCAAGCTATCTTTCAAAATGAAGAAAAAACATTACATTTCTCTAAAGGAAGGATGTTGATAGCAATCCTTTTAACCCGTTGTTATAAATTTACAATAATTCGCTACCTTTTACTGACGATGACATAGCGGCACTATTTATTTTTACTGTCTTCCGATCACTTCTCATCTTGTTTCGCAAAAAAATCACCGCACGATCGTATTTGACAAAACCTTTCTTGGAACAGCCCCTAGGATATTATACGGTTTTTACGTTCGAAAATCGGGAACAATCGAGAGATTGCTTTGCTAATCTCGGATTCGATCTCGTCTGGATCCGATAGTGATTCTGAAATCGCGGGCAGGAAATGAAAAATGCCGGAAAACGTCCGATTGTCGTTAGCTGTCTTTCCTGTTGAACGAGGGAGATTTTAGCCCATACAATTAGTACGCGCCATAGACTAATGACCGTTGTGACATCATTGTCTGGCTGCTATATGGAACAAACGTTACCTAAACGTGTTTGCGAGCCACGTTGGATCATTTGCGTCGATATATCTCAAAGAAATCTGAAGCGAATTTCCTTATACTGGAACCTGTTATTTGATTAAGAAACTACAGAACTAACAGAATTAACGGCAGGGAGGCTGAAGGGGAGACATGGGCTATTGTTTCTCATAATCTTTAACAGCATCATACCAACATTCTGCACAGAAATTTTTGAGGGCCTTCCTACTGTAACACCGTTTTATTTTTCTTTTGAAAGCACATTAAAAGTAAACTTGTTTTGGAGCCGGCATTAGAACTTAAATTAATTATACGAGTGTCAATGATCCGTGTTGCCAATGCAGATATGAATTGACACAGAAGCATTTTCTTCTGGTATTGTCTTCTATTTCCAGTGGATAACGTAAAGAGTTTTTTCAAACAAAACTGTTCTCTAGTTGATGATGCGAGGCAATACATTGAAACATCTTCTTCCTTTAATTATGAGTTGTTTCTTTGTCAGGTAACTATCATTTCATGAACAGAAAACTCGTCATTATAAGCGCTGCCAATGGTGGTTACACAAAAAGATTAAAGCAAATAATTTTTGTTCGACGACCGCTGGAGTGCGTACAGCACGAGTGATAGACACCCTTAATACTTGATGATATTAGGATTCTGAAAGTAAAATGATATGCATAATTGCATAATCTGCTTGCTTGTCTCACTCTTCATGAGAGTATACGCAAAGTATGCTTAGAACGCTTGGCTTAGTTTCATTGCCGGAGTTACTTTTTAAGTACACGGTATCGCATAAAGTGAAACATCAGTTGGACTGTAAGATTAGCTTTCTTGCTTATTTGATTACGGTTGAATGTGCTATTGGAGATTTAGCGACACAAGCCTAAGGAAATCATGAGCTCCAGGCATTTATAAAATAAATAAGTGAGTATGCACGATAAATTATATATTCTTCCACAACAGCGCGTAAGTAATAATAGGGGGATTCAGGTGTACTTTTCAATCTACAGCGTGTTTGTTTTATTCAAAAATATTTTGTCTTCTAACGGTATTTTCAGGAGATATTGCCTGCATAAGTTTTGTTGTTTCACTTCTTTTATCGTTACCCTGAACGCCGTAACTAAAACCAGAATTTTTTGACTGATCTTGTGAATATTCTTATGTAAATTCAGGTAATAGTTCCAATAAAAGAGGCATGTTACTCATTACATTGATAACTTGTTTCAGCGATGGTCCCTTCGAGATTTAAAATTCACAGGAAAGCACAGTTTTGCAGGGCGTGAATTAGATATCTACACACTACAAACTTTAAAGAATAGGTGTGCCAAATCAGGCGATATGCAAATATATTTATGGTTTGTGTTTTTCTCATATGTTAATTATCGTTTCTCCTCAGCAGAGCTGGTGGTTCTGTATGACGGATGGCATTTTTGAGACCTATGACTCATTGAAGCATGTTTAATTGTTTATCTGATATTTACAAGTTGTGGTCTCCGTAATTCAAAGTACAAGCTCATTTGTATCACTTATTTTTACCGTAACAACAGGCATCTACACATAGTCGTCATTTGATTCTAGCGGCAATATTAACCTGACCCTGACAACACATCAATTTCACGCTAAGGTTGGTTTTCTAAGTCTTTCCCAGATGGCATCGGCCATACTTTACATTTGGGGAACAGTCAGGTTACATCAGTACGAGCTGAAGCTTATTTTCTTTTCTAAATCAAATAAACTAACATTTATAGCTTTGTCCGCAGATAGCTACAGCTATTCAAGTAAATTGTCCCAGTTTTACTATTTTAATACCCTATCATGTTACAGCGAAGGCCTTAAAACCCACGCACAACCATTACGAACTGTTTCGCTCTAATCAGATAAAGTGTCGCCTGATGTTCTGTAAACAGACTGACTGCATACTTCATTTGCTCATCTTGACAAGTTATTCGTTTTTCTATCATCATTTGGCGAATTAGCCAGGCATTTAATATTTTGCATTTTACAGATGCCACACGCATTTCTTTTAACATAATTTAAAGCATATTCGAATTAATTTCATTTGGCTTCTCATGTGGTAATATTCAAAACAGACTGTTCATGGAGAAGTCTTACCCTTAACGGACACTTCGTTTATGAAAAACGTGTGCATCTAACGACATATGTCAAAACCATAAAAGGCATACAAATAAAACTCGTACGTACGTCGTACATAGATACATACATAGATACATACATAGATACATACATACATACATACATACATACATACATACATACATACATACATACATACATACATACATACATACATACATACATACATACATACATACATACATACATACATACATACATACATACATACATACATACATTAACATGTAAAAAATTGTGTCGTCACAGAAAACAGTTCAGCAAAATTTGAGTCTATGGCCCGGCCCCGTCTATTAATTGTATTTCATCAGAAAGTTACGTTGATGATATTACTTCTCAGACGTAAATCTGCAAATGATGGGGTGTATTTCTTTTCATTCTTGTGTGAAATCAAATTTATGAACTTTTATGAACTGTGCAATTCGGTGTTTCGATAATGATTACGTGTTGTAAGTAGTTAATAGCCATTGCCAATCGCGCGCTTTGTTAATGATAATTGACAAGTGACCGACGGTCGACAGGTCAAGCCGTCTTCAGAGTTTTTAGGCCAATTAACAAGGCATAAATGGGCATGATTACTCCAAGTATGGAGAAATGAATGGCCACCATGCCCTAGAATACGATTAGTCCTCACTGGAAAATTTATTATGACACTTTAGTGGCGTCTGATAAAAGCCGAAAAGCACGTTTTTCCCACTTGGTCACGATCCTTAGCCATAAACACGGCCACTTATCTCCTTCCCTGATAATTTTGCACGGTTGACGCACTCAAGTAACTTGACCTCAATTTTACCGCCGCAGTACGCATCTCCTTGTCTTTTGCAAATACACTGTACCTAGCTGGTGTAACAGCCGTTTTTCTTTTCTTTTTTCTTTCACTTTCAGCGACTTGATTAAAGTACAGCATTTGTCCGACGAATATGAAAGTGTCGTCATCTTTCACTTACCATGGAAAGTACGCGTCAATTTGCGTAAGCATATCATAAGCATATCAGAATAATATGAACCCTGTAGTGTATGGTGTATCCCTCCGCGCCGCCGACAATGGCTGTGGTTTCAGCCTGTTGCCTTATAAATAATGTTGGCACACGCATTGTCGGAGCATTTACCAACACGATAAAAAATTGTTACAAATTGGTGGATTACCTAGTACACTATCATTAATGTGGGATTAGATACCATGCAACGGCCACTGACGCCCAGTGCTCGTCAACCTCTACGACCTGTGAATTATTGCCCCCGATTTATGATGCTGAATGCATGGATATCTTTTCGATTATTCGTCGACTTCACTGTAAAACGTGGTTTGGAAAAGGTTCAAATTGATGGAGTGCGATATAGGTGAACTACTTTGTTCACATATTAGGAATAGATTAATAACTGTAGACATACTGAGTCACAAGTGCAAACTTTGCAGCAAGCAAACAGGCCCATAATTGGCTTTTTGCTCTAATATTGCGTCTCCAAATCATGAATCACCAAATTATTTTGTCTTTGCGTCACAAGGACGAGTTCAATGTCATTACATACCGTATAAATGATATCTCCGCTAGCGTGACAAGCAGCGGAAACGGCCATTTTAGAAGTTCGGTTGAACTACAGGCACAATTGCGCCACACCCGGTAGCTCATTTGAAAACAAAGTGTCTATCCTCTTGCGTATATTGGTGCTGAAAGTTACTTCCTGTCTGCAGTATAGAGACGGTTGACACCTGATATCTTTACATAGATTAATTGCAACTTAATAATTATCTCGTTGCGCAAACGCAAAATAAATTACGCACCTAGGTTTTTAATCTCGCAATACACGCGATAGGAGTACAAGACGTGTCAAAATGGCGTCGGAATATATTAGGTTTTTTTTGTTTGAACAATACAGTGGTTGATAATGCCAAAGCTTATCGTACATGTTTAGGATACCTTAAAGTCCTAGGATTGGTTTGATGTCTCGTCATGCTTTAGGAATCGGAGCAAGAATTATTTTCTTTGATATTCATAAGAAACAAATGCTGATAATCCACTTAAAGCAAAATTGGTAACAAGGCGCCACTCTTGACGAATTCGACTAATACAAATTTGTCTTAGAACTACTTCTTTGATTTATTTCCGCATGCAAAACAAAATTTCACGTAAACAATTTTATTGAGGGAATCAACGCAAAGACAGAACATCTAAAGAGGCATTCATTGTAGTGTTGCGGTGCCCATCGACCTGCTTCACATTAATGTCGCGATTAAATTATTAACATAAATTGAGCGGTTCATAGAAATAGGTTTGGAGTCTTCTGCATTTTCCTAAGTGAAATATGCTTATTGTGACGACGACAAAAGTTTATCCGTACGCAATGTCACGTAGATCGAGCAGGGCTTGTTTTCCTGTGAATCGAAAACAGGCATTCATTTTACAATGGTGTTGCTCTTAACTTTGCAAAACACTGGACCCTATCCGTTTCGCAAATACAAATTGATTTCAGAGCATGCGCTCATCATTGACACTTTGAGTGCCACTTTACGACTGTTTAAATTTACATTGGCAGGAAATGAAGTTCGATCCTTAGTGTCGAGAAGATGTGCTTCCATAGTAATTGGAAAAGAAACTCAACGTTATGAATACAAGCAGAACTTTTCGTGCCCCCAGTGAAAAATCAACAACTGGCAACAAACGATTGCAGGTGATTCAGTGTCTTGGGATGAGTAAGCAATATAGGCTTTTTAACCCCTTCAGGATCGAGTTGGATGGTTCCGCTGTCAACGACGCGCGCAACTTCATCAAATATACCTTGCTCTCCGCGTCTTCAGTCTTTAATCGTTTCTTTAGCGTATTTCCTGTTCTGTAATTCTATCAACCTGCTGCTTCGTTTATAATGTTTGGGCACACAAGTTTGTCGTACATAAGTGAATAATGTACCGAGCATTGGACGAACATAATCACTTGTTTAACACGCGACAGTCCACGACCCTGTGACCCTGACTTGTGATTATCTAGTTTGAAAACTGATTTGTAGGAAAACCTCCGATGGCAATAATTTTGCAACATTGCAATATCAACGACCCTGTGTGCGTAATTCTACTGTGCATGAGTTACTGCCAACATTCCTTATCGTAATTATGGTTAATAAAACATTATTTAGTCAATATAATACTGATATTGATAGTTCAAAATCGCCATTGAACTTACTGAATCTGTTTGAGATAACGATATAGGATAGTGTAAGATAAGAATTGTATTCAGGTGTGCGTACACTTAATCTATTAAACGCTTTTAGACATACAAAGTCACGTGGTCTTTAGCGTGTGTTGAAATTCATGTTTTGATGGCCCAATAGCTATAACATTTGACAATTTTTCACTGTTTTTATGATAACAGCGGTTTATCGTCCTCTCCAAAAAACATATTGAAACATCCAAACACAGTGTCTACATGCGTAAAATGCATTGTTATTGCTTAACGTTTGAATTCTAGTCTGGACCAGAATTCACTTGTCAAGAATAACAATATGGTTTACACATGTACAGGCTGAGATGATAAGCTGAATGTTGTGTATCCCAACATGCTTTGTAGAGCATAACAAGAAAGTGTAGTTGACATTATGGATAAAAATGGTGAAAATATCATGAAACCTAGGCATTCTAACATTGTTATCAGCCAAAGTGTTACGTAAAGATGTATCAATCGTGAAATATTGATGTAGAAGGGTCAAAGGCTACATAAACAAGAGAAATAGAACAAAATACGACATATACGTTTATCAAAAGTCACCCTCATGTTTGTTTTACTATTTCGCAGTCTGTCTTCAGTGTTTATCGATGTTTGTGTATTTTTGATCTGAGACATCGAGATCAATATATTGTGTGTGATTGCGTCTAGCACGAAAACGCCTTGTGAAGAGCTCACTACTGTAACTGAGCTACCACCGTCTGAATGAAAAATTAGTCAGACGTATGTGACATAACTGTAGATTATGGATATTTTGACATTCCCAAATATTCATTGATCGTGTCGAGGTATATTGCTGATACCAGACGAAATAAATAATTGAAGTGATTACGATGGCAATTTCTTCGAAACCAAAAAATATCACAAAGCCTATTTTTGAATAATTTACCTTTCATGTGAATACGGTTTTCAAATTCGTGCTCTCATCAATATTTTCTTCATATTAATTCAGCCTTTGTACAAATTTACCCGCAAAAATTCACCATTGCATTTTTAATACAAGTTCAAACAATTATTAAGCTTTATCCGAAAACCATGACGACAGCCACGAAAACGAAGAGACTATAAATGATGTAACAAGTAATTCCTTCATTTTGTTTTAGGTCTGCCAGCGAATACACATTATGAACGATTTTGCTTCCGGAGTAGTACAGATGGAAAACCCTATCGATGGATTTGCCCCGTGCGCCCTATCAACAAAACCACTGAAACTTTTCATGACTTAGAGACACGCGTTGAATTACCATGGGCTTTGCCTCGTATACAAAACATGGAACGTACTTGTTTAAAGTTAAAGTAGTCACTCGACCATTGTATGGTGTAAAGCGGTGGAGATGGTGTTCAAACCTTTTAATTTCAACGAAACATCCGGCATGTGTGATGAAATTCTAACCATATCTCTATCTCTATCTAACAAATTTATAAAGCACCAAATATCCAAAGGTAAATACCAATGCTCAGTGGCGCTAAGAGTTCATAAAAAGGCTCTCTGAAACATGTAACTTTTTAAGCGTCCATATGAGGCCTCGAGGAAGGACGCACACAGAAAAGCAACAATGTCAAATTTCACATATTGAAAACTATCGCCTATCGTTGTTCTCTAAAGGGACTCGCCGTTTTGAGCCGTGGATAATTAAACCACGCGCACGGTAAACGTAACTTCTCTGTTTAGGGGAGGGGGTTTGGCCGTATTTCGATTACCGTGCGCAAAAATCGCACCAAAAGTTTTCACATCGCAACATCTCTCTACACGTTTTTATGTATCGCAAAATATCGCTATATTGTTTGGCGTGTACCAGGCCAGTACGGGCCCGGCGCTACACCAGCATTCTTTTGGCATACAAGTGAGTCAGTGCATGAATAAAATAGTGTAACAATCAGTTTTGATACACTGTTTCATTTCACTATATTGGTTGCGTCATTGTTGACTTCGCGCTGAACAGAGATTGATTTTTGAGGGAGTATATGCGGGGCAAGGGGGTCGGTAGCGTCATGAGTGATTTCACAGCGAAGTAATTACCAATTATTGTTGGTATTGAGGCCAAACGCAACTAGTTTCGTCTACCATACGCATGTTTTAATTATCCACAGCCACTTTGATCTAGAAAGGAACTGGTCAGGATTGAACATAATGCAAATTTCTCTAGCCATTCTGAAATTTCACATACTTTGTTAAGATAAGCACATGGGACATACTTTTATCATAGACTTTTACAATGTTTATAATTATTTCGAATCGTGTGAATGGCTTTTGCATAGCCGACATCATTTTTACTTTATGTTTCTCAAATATTTACAATCTAACCACCAAAAGTCTAACGATCCACCTATTGTTTTTATGTTTCTGAGTACTCACTTTGCATATGTACTTTATACACCTGTTGAACATGCCATGAAAAACCACCACTGGGGAATACCCATTAAAATTTACCGATTATAACACAGATATTGAAAAATATACTTGGTTCAGCAAACACACCCAAAAGTTCCAGAAACATGCGCATGTCTCCAATACGAAGAAGCCAGGAAAAGCAATATATGTAAAAGAAGATAAGGGTTAAGGCGGGTGTAAATGTCATTAGAACGAGAACCCCAGGTAGGGACACACGGACACATTCCGATACAGCTATTATCAGACAGGTCGACAAAGTAACAACCAAACTATTTGATTTCCAACAACACAGTGATAAACACAGTGGTTTTGGTTTAATACCAATGTCACCTGAGGTAAGATGCCACCAAGATAGTGAACTTCTAATTTTTTCACATCATCGCTGGGTTCGAAAGAGCACACGCTGAGAAAATGCGAATTTGTTCGTTAATGATACGTCTATGAATGTGAAAACGTTAACAGGCATAGTGTTTTGGTAGCCAGTTTTTCTGATTAAGATACCCTGAATACAAATGTCCATGTTACTCGCAGTCCCGGCGGTCTCGCGCTATTAATATGACCCCAAGCTGTTAATGCAATAAAAACATTTTGAGGGCGATTCATGAGGTCTCATAATGTAAAGCTATGACTCGAATTCCCTTACCGGAAGTTGATTTATTTACACTGCGCTAAAGGGATCTTTTCTCTCGATTCAATGGCGTGGCAGTGTCCTAACGACACATGAGCGTCGGCTGCTGGCCACTGAAGGATATCGACCGAGTCATTTTAAAGGCCTCACGGGTTAGTCTATTCTAAGTAGCCACTGAAGACCATAAATATGAACGGACTTATAATATCTTTTTACAGAACGAAACGTCCGAAGGTATTGTTTGATAAATTACTGGAAATATTCAATAAAGAGTACGCCGCGTTCCCGCGCGCGCCTCCAATATGAGGATATGTCAGCAAGCCGCGTTTGATGGATTGGATGAAGAGTACGGCATTGACGTCAATGTCGAATGCGAAATCAAACCATGATTGTGCTCAGCAATATGAAGCGTATAGCTGCCAAAGCCACCATAACAGAAATTGAGAAATTCGTTCGCAGGGTTTCCGGAACCCGTGAAGGTAAGAATTGTTAGTGTAAAGGGGTCACTGAATTCAATTACCTGGCCTTTATTATTGTTTCAACTTACAACCTTCTGATCGTTTATTTTTATTTTACCACTATCCTTGTGAACAGTCAAGGCAAGCCCACTGCCCTCTCCTACGAACGAATTTCTGTTTGTCACGGCAGCTCGCAGTCGTTTTAGGAACCATAAATTAATGCAGCTTGTATCCACGGATTTTTTTCTAATTGTCATGCATTTTGAAATTTACGAGACAGTAGTATGCTCCCCTTTGATTTCCCGCTCTCTGTTGTTGTCAGTTAGTGCCTGAAGCTATAGAACATTCGAAAGAGTCCAATCAACTGGTGAGAAAGGGCGGAGATATTTTTCATTTTGAGTCTAACTTCAACTGCTTTCCCCCACGCATTATTTGTTCAAGCTTATACGCACACCGTAGCCCCTGTTTCTATGGCAAACAATACCCTTAGGTTTTATGGTCAAGTAAACCTTGTCGATGCTGCAAGCAAAACACATTTGAAACTAACCATGCTTTATTGCTTTCGGAAATCCCCAATACCCAGTCTTTGTTTTAGTTTCAAGAATTTATCGGGCCGTACGAACACTATGGCAAGCGCTGCCTGATGTATACATCCCCTCCAAGGCTTTCAACGCCCTCTGGACGCCATTAATTATGCCGTAATGGGGTATTACAGCATACATTATTTGGGATTTAAGAGACACGAATCAAAAGCAACGTGCACAGAAGCATTACCAACGATAAGTGATGCGTTATGGGCCTGTATGCGTCAGGCAAAACAAATTGAATTCCTTACATAAAAGTCGTTATCCGACTAGAAATTGTGAATGCTGGTTTGCAAAGGCTAAATGAATTTAAATTATGTGTTGATATTCTTTCGCGCAATTACTGGATCACTGTAGCTTAATTAAAGTCGTCGGACAGCGCGCCTGGCTGGATTGACATCATTTTAATAGGGAAGTTCAAAATATACCCTTTCAGATAACCTTACATTTAAATTGGGACAAGTTTTCTTTGTGTGCCAGCATCTCATCCATATCTATCTGTTGATTCATGAAGGTGATTTACTCAACATTTTCATCAAATCTATATCCCCCTGTTACCCCTCGGAGGTTGTACACCCTCCCCCCGGTGGTGACTCCAGTTGTTTTCCCGCACCGAAGATATCTGAAATTAATGCTACAGCTGATACGATAAGGCTAGGGTACTTCGGATACCCGTAAGCTGTTTTGTTCAATCTTTTGGCCAGTCATGGTGAATTTAATTACCGGGTCAATGTAATTGGTGACTTTCAAATCGCCTGTCGTGACTGCTTGAAGCTGCCTCTCTCATCGCACGCTGATACTGATGTGATACAGTCAATATTAAGGACACTACCAACGAGGAAAGACACAGGAGAAACCACCGCCAGACTGAATCTGACATTTTCTGTTTGTCAAAATCAGAAGGATAGCGACTTCTCCTCTTCAAAACTACCATTTCTGACAAGTTTGATCTACATTCACTGATAAATTAATTTGTATTTTCAAGTACGGATTTCAACATGACTCAATTTCAGTCGAGAGTCCTAAAATCACCATTGACCAAAAAGTTGCAAAAACATCGTATTATTTCGCACATCCTGTAGAAAAGTGTTTTAAGGCTAGAAGACAGGATTGATAGAGAGAGAGAGAGAGAGAGAGAGAGAGAGAGAGAGAGAGAGAGAGAGAGAGAGAGAGAGGAGTCTAGAGAGACCTGACATTGTCCTATTGAACATACCTACTGTTTACTTCACACACTATACGATCCAGAATCGTCTCGCGTCACAGACCTTAAGCGCCCTCATTGTGTGATGGCTGAACTGTACACAATACCACCATGAGATACAGCAAAGACACGTTACGTACATGTAACATTACGTAGATGTACCACGTGTTCTTGTAGGTAGCATATTACGGTGTTACACTATGATACACCACACGTCTCTGTACTGCACTGGACAGCACTATCCTTAAAGACCCAATAGCTGCCAATGTGTAATAAATCGATCTCAAAATATCCTGAGTTTTCGAAAGGCTTTCTTTTAATAAGACTCATGAGAGACTGAACAAGTGTATAACACTGTAATAAGTGTCGAAAGTAGCATGTAAATTCTAACGTGTTAACATCATTTTAGATTTCCCGTCATTTTCAAAAACTTATCATATGACAGAGAAAATAAAGATTGCGATAACAAAATGTTGGCCATCATGTGTTGTGCATTCAAGTAAATGGCATCATGCTTGTTTTTGGTATGATCACAATGTGTACGTGCAGGAAATGCTGTGTTTTTGTACTTTTCCGTGGGGGCGCCATTTTATGACTGCGGCACCCGTTTATTATTCAGCGTGTCAAAACATGTAGGCATGGTCCAAATCAGCAAGCAGTGATACTTCTAAACACGTCCTTCAGTTAGCACATTTACACGAACCAACTTTGGTTTAAAAATAAAATCATGAAAATAATGCATAAAACTCACAGTTATTGGGGCTTTAACTCACCTCACCACACAACACCACACTTCTACACTTTCCTATACTATACTATACTATACTATACTATACTATACTATACTATACTATACTATACTATACTATACTATACTATACTATACTCTACTATACACACACACACACACACACACACACACACACACACACACACATATATATATATATATATATATATATATATATATATATATATATATATATATATATATATATATATATATATATATATATATATAATATACCCAAGCCCCAAAAATTTGCTGTGCAGAGACACTCAGATGTAGTGTTTTTCAATCTAGTGTATATATATATATATATATATATATATATATATATATATATATATATATATATATATATATATATATATATATATATATATATATATATATATATATTACAGGGCTCGAAATTAGCAGTAGTCCCGCGTTCACCGACTACCAACTTTTCTTTGGGGCTACCAAACGGACTACCAAAGCCTGGGTCCTGAATTTCAGTCAGTAGTTGGCATACCATGTCCGGTCCGTTACTTTGGGACGAGCTAAATGCAGTCAAATTCAGCTGGACACAGAAAGGGCATACTACGACTTTGTTATGCAAATTGCGAAGACGATCGGCCATGCGGTGCAACTTTACAACAAAGTTTCAATATCTGAACTGACGTACTGGGATGAAAGACACAGGATATTATGGCCGATGAAAACGCATTTTCGTTGCATTTTGATCATTATGTATCAATCACAATTACACGGAAATTATGCCTACTCCCCACAGAAAGCCCATGGTCTATTTTAGCCCCTCTACAGAGAGTATGTCTCAGTGCTAAGAAGGTTGTGTCGTCGTCATGACGACTATCAACATTTGCATACAACTCTGAGAGTGAAACAGGTCGTCAAACAGGTCACCAAACTTTTGAGTATCACTATCATCCATTATACATGTTTCTATATTTATTAAAGGTGTGCAATATTCACATCAAAAAGAAAAAAAGATATCCCTGAAGTAAAATGTGCATGGGCTACCAGCCATTATCACTGGGCTACTAACTTCAAAAAATGGTAGCCCAAGAGGACTAGCAGGGAAAAAAAGTAATTTGAGCCTTGGTGTATATATTGCGATTGCAATATCGCGAATGTCTTTTATTCACGACCCGCCCAATCAGATCAGCGTATTTGCTATGATACTATTGAACAGCAATATATAAAGACACTTTGAGGTAATAAGGATTATTTTAGGAATGAGGTAAAGTTATATATTTGCGTTATAGGGTCGAACGGTGTTTTGTTCAAATAGACGTTGAAATTATCAAATTAGTGTAAGACGGCTATTTCATTCACACCATGCACTTTGACTTTTTTTCTTTATCGCTTGGATCTTTTCAATGTGCTTGTCAAAGACCAACGTTTGACTTGTGAACACGCCCACTGAAAATTGTTCCTAATATCCTGTCTACAGCGTCAACGTGTTACTCATCTACATGACAGATTGTGATAAAACATGTATAAGAAGAGTACTTGATGCGACAAAATGAAGTATAGATAATTATTACACCTCACTCATTCAGGGTGCACTGCCATTGGTTAAACACGACTCACGTGACATGTAAAAGAACGTGATGATGCCCTCTGCGAACGTGATGATGCCCTCTGCGAACTTGATGATGCCCTCTGCATTTGATATTACATGGATGACGTCATTTTACTTACTGCGCGTCCTTTCTGCGCGTAACAAATTGTCGTTCGCTTGTACTTGCTACTATCGCTGCGAAACGTCATGCAGAGCTGTCACCGGCACAGTTAGACGATATTTTGATGCAAGTAAACAGCAAACGAACGAAAATGGCAACAAGGAATGCAATTTCTGTGTTCAGCGACTATGCAAGCAACAAATTTGGATACGCGACCGAGGAGATCGGCAAACTTTCAGCGGCAACCGTAGACTTGGCACTGACAACATTTACGCTGAGGTCCGGACTCATGCAGAAAGGCGAACTGTACTCGAAGAAGTTTGTTCGGTGTAATAAAAATAATAACACATGAAAGCGAGGGCAAGATCACGATTTTTTGCCTGCCCTCGGGCTGGCGGTCATGATCGATCATGACCACCATCCCTTGGGCAGGCAATAAATCGTGATCTTGCCCTCGCTCTCATGTGTTATTATTTAACTATTAACCTGTGTACCACACATGTATGTGTGTATGTATGTATGTATGTATGTATGTATGTATGTATGTATGTATGTATGTATGTATGTATGTATGTATGTATGTATGTATGTATGTATGTATGTATGTATGTATGTATGTATGTATGTATGTATGTATGTATGTATGTATGTATGTATGTATGTATGTATGTATGTATGTATGTATGTATGTATGTATGTATGTTTGTATGTTGGGTAGGTAGGTTCGTAGGTAGGCAGGTAGGTAGGTTCGTAAGTTCGTATGTAGATTCGTTTGTAGGTATATATCTCTATGAAAGTCATGGACTAATAATAGGTTTTTGTTTCCGAATATGATGGACTTATGATGATAAGTAGAAACTGGATGCCTTCATGATCCCTCGGCAAGACCCAGTGGACTGTATCATCTTGGGAATTTTCCATCCAAGCTGTTTATTCCATGACGGTCAGGGACATCTGTATCTGTCATTAATATGTCATATCATGTACAATCCTTCTGAATATTTAATAAGGCTCCGACGATTTTCTTGGTGTGCAGATAATGACTTTTCCTTTATTTTGTATGCGATTTCCTTCGCTTGTATCGGTAAGTGCACACTCTGCTTTTCTCCTGTGATTCAAAGCATACAAAGCTAACAAAAGGAGTCAGGAAACAACGCGCGCACTTCAGCAAATTTGAAGTTCGTCACAACGATATAGTTAATTGGGTATTGTGAATTGCCTCACTGTGGCAGCCAATGCATAGGCCAGTCTCATGAGTACCTGGATTTATTATTATTATTATTATTATTATTATTATTTATTATTATTATTATTATTATTATTATTATTATTATTATTATTATATCTTTATTTCGGACTTGAGCGTCCATATAATAGTCAAATAAGGCAATAGTATGAAAATTCAGTTACAAAATTAAATTATGGTTGAAAAGATAGAAAAATTGATTATATCTACATACATAATCTAATGGGTTTTCTTTTAAACAGACATTTAAACATAGAGTAACTTATTCCAGTGTTTTACCATCTCTGAGTTGAAATACAATGATTTACATACATTTCGTACAATTGCATTGCTACTTTTCAAAAGTCTTTGTCTCAGGCTGTTAATCTGATTTCTCAGAAGAGCATCAAAGTTGCTTATTCTGTTAGATACAAACATTAGACTCGCGCTGCTCCGTTTCTCATAACCCAATAATAATTTAACTACTGCCGTACTCTTTTTGGTTTGAATTGCCCGATACGCCTCGGTGCGTTTTGTACACTATGTACACATGCAAATAAGGGTGCGGAGTCCCACACGCACGGAAAATCATATCGAATTTTCGTTTGAACTTTGACCTGTAGTCGCCCAACGTGAATAATCATATTCGCAGCGCGTTATGTGAGTTTCGGCGGCTTGTATAGTTAAACGAAACAAATTCAAGGCAACTGAAAAAACATGTTAAAAGTAGAATGTGCCTCGGGGCAGATATTCTGACTCTCGAACTTGTAGAACTATCTTTTGGCATACCACTTGTGAGGGTTCATTTTGAAGCGTACGGATTATAAAGTTTTCACTTGCTTTAGCTTTGCGAAAATCGGAATTTTATTTTTCTCCACAGAGATAACATGGGGTTGGCGGCCGTTTCAAACTAGAAATCAAAATATTATCGTTACGAATAGGGAAATGTTTCTCTAGTACCAAAATTTGCTTAGTAACCCCAAGATTTGGATTATTGATTTTTCAAGAGAATGGTCGAAAACTTGCTTGAGGAAAATTTCAGCAAAAAATTAAAGTCTTCTTTTTTTAGGTGCGAGCTATCTTAAGCATAACATTTCATGCCCAATCAACCGATGCAAGCAACAGTAAAGGCTAGAATCCCACCAGCATTTCAGTACAGGTATGGTGTACGCGCATGTGCGTGAACGCATACACTCAAGTGTAAGCTCTATGTGTGTGTCATTTTTGCAGCAAAGTAACTTTGACATTGACATTGACATTGGGCTTTAGTGAGCACTACCTATTTGATCTACAGATTCATATATGGAGGTTGCCACATGTGGAGCAGGATGCGCTTACTATTTTCAAAACACCTGACATCACTTCTTGGTCTTTTTGTCAGAGGTCCATATATCATTGTTTCATGAATTTGACTGTGTCGTGTGTACGGGTACTGTCCGTTCTGTGTTGTTTTGTGTCTATGTTTATAAGATGACTATGTATTACGAATTTTGACCTGGTGTTATTGGATTATTGATGGGTATGATTGTGATTATTTTACTTATCGCGCATTCATATACGCAGAGATTCACGACAGGGTGTGACTCTTTGTCTGTGCAGTCCTATAACATTCATTATGTCCGGTTAGCAATTTTAGTATACCATTTACAAAAAATAAAGTGATAAGAAAGTAGGTGCACACAGGAATTTCATGGCTTTCCAAAGCACTTAACTCCACTCTGGCTGTGTCAAATATAACAATTATCAAGTAGCAATTAGATTAACAATTAGCAATATCCTGAAGTTGCCCAATTATCTTTTTTCCGACTTGATCTCTCGTTATCCGATTTTAATGCCTCCCTCAAACGAGAAACATAATATCACAGACATTGCTTATAGATTTTATGCGTCATAAACCTACCTCTTCTAATCCCTGTAGCATGACTCAGTATTCAAGTTCTCGGCCGGGAGCGTAGATTGATAACAAACATTGTAACAATCTGCCAGTTGATTTTCAAATATTTATTTCATGGTATTCATCGTGTGCTCGTGGCCGTATGCATTATTTTGATAATCCGTTTATATATATGGGTATTATATGCATTGACATATTTAAACTATTCCATCAGTATTTTTCAATCTGCGTGTACACATGTATTTCTAGATAGGACAACTCTTGGCGGACAGAATTCCAATACTGTGTGACTGACGCACTGATATGAATGGCCGCAACCAGTGTATATAGTGCCTCGCCACTTTCTTTAATAATGTTACAAAGAGTTTCGAATGCACGATTCTTTATTCAGTCGTCCCTATTTTCATAATTGCTTGATACATTTTCTCGACGCGCTGCAGTATTTCCATTGCACTATTTAGTCCCAGCAGAAGTGGCAGAAGTAACTAAATATGCGAAATTGTGTTCGCAGACACACGGAGTGACATAGCCATTCTTCACAAAATTGGAGCTATCAACTCATCATGAAGTATTCAAAAGTGGATCTGAAATACCGTAAATGAATTGTGTTGATCTTCACATCCACACCCACACCCGAAGAATGAACATTCCCTTTCCTTGAAACGGGTGAAACACTAGCGACATATCATATACAACCGTACGATAAATTGTAAGAAAATTACTCCCATTTGGCGCCGACAACCTCCTCTCTTCAAAAGTTAGTTTGGCACTGTGGCTGCATGTCTCTGCTATACACACTAGTCCTCGCCTCTGACAGTACGGAGTCTACAAACATTTGTATTCTAAGTCTCGCTTACTCGACCCAAAGCGAGGCAACAAGGAATCAAAGCGAGGTTCAACATGGCCGCCAAAACATGTGACGAGGGGAGAATAGCGGTTACCGTAAAAAAACGTTTGTTAAAATTTGACCTCTCATATCGGTAAGCACCAACTTGATCACCAAGTTACCACTGTGGGACGTCCCTACATTTGGACTGCTTTGGAGCTCTACCGAGACTGAGATACAGGATCATGATTTTGTCCATATGTCGTGATATGAAAACGATATTACAATATGATCTCAGTTCTTATTCAGGAGAAACTTCTTTCCGATTTATATACAGTGGACGAATTTATGGGTCTTGCAATGACAAAAAAAAAATTCTGATCTCTTTTTTTCGAATAAATTGTCTATGTAGCGATTCTTCTTGTTCGAACGTGGCGAATCACTTATTATTCAAACGTTGTTAGCGCCTAAGGTTCCTATGCACGCAAAATCTGTTGTTGTGAGCATGAACAAAAAACCCTGACATATAGCTTCCTATCAATTAGCAATAAAATTCACTACAGACAGTTGTCGCCTTGGGCATTTCAACACGATTATTGGAGTAAAAGAAGTCAGCTTAATATGTAATACATGTAATATGACACTTTGCTGATATATTACAGTTACTCTCCCCTTGTGTTGCTGTTGCGTTTCCATTTTCTCGTTTTGCGAAAGGATGGAGAGGGAGATTAAAGATGGAATTACGCACAGGTGTGCAAATTGTTGTGCTGTATATAAACTATACTCATTCCTAAAAGGTGTGTTTCGCTCATTACTAAATACTCATCAAATCTGAAAACAGCCAAAAAGCTCCATATTCTAATTCTGACCATTCCCTCCTATTTGACCTGACTGTCCGTCGTAAACGATCGCCTCCCTCTGGAAAACGAAATAATGGAAAGAAGTATCACGTTTACTTAAATTAAGAAAGAACTTTAGGAAGGAGAATATTAGTAAGGTTCCAGAATCTACTGAACTTGATGATGTTTCTGATCCGATTTCGAAAAAAAAGATGCAGAATTTATGTGCCTATTGGTGTGTTACAAGTATGGTAATAATCACATCAAGTAAACGTGAGACAAGATTCTGCATACTAAGATTGTTTGGACAATATTCATATATTTTTTACTGTCAAGTATTGATTCATATGGAAATATTTGTGCCACATCAAGGAAGATGTGTTTTCAAAGTCCTTTACGTTAACGTTATCTGTGATGTTGTGTTTCTGTGGCCCTCGTAATGGGCTGGACTCGGGATATTTTCTGTTTTTCTGCTGTCTAGATCTGTTAACGTCTTGTGATCAGTTCATGAGGAGACGACAACAACTATTAATGACCCATCAAGCATTATCTCAGGCCTGGTACTTAGAAACTCGTAACGCTCTGCGGTCGACCGTTGTCATGGCAAAATAGCCATTCTGCGATTATGATCATGTAAGGCTGCGGAGATCTTTGTGCGGCTTCTCAGTTGCCTCACTGTGATAAGTCGCACACACCAAAATCATCCAGCCATACTTTGAAGTTATAATTTTGAGCTTTCGTAATATACCCCACGTCTTCCTGTCTTGAGTAAGTAGAAAAAACCCAGCATGGTTCTTAAGATGACGAATTTCAAAATGAGGAAGTTGTGTCCTCTAAACAAACCGTCGGCTTTTCTACAGAGATAAAGTACGGAATTTGGAAACCCGACACAGTCATTGCATAAGACTCAAAGTGATGTCGTCTTCATTTTCTGATGACGGATGTGCATTGGTATTAATCTTTTCAAAGCCACAACTTATTGGGTTGAGGAGAAAAAAAACACATGGAATATTTTTGTTGAATTAATTGTGTTCTTTGTCTCTGAGTCAAATTAAACAGCCTTGAATATATATAACGAGTCTAGCACAAACTGGGACAATTAGAGCATTCTAATATTCCGGCTCGGCTGTCTAATCACTTTGGGAAATATTGTGCGCTATGCGATGAATTGGCGCCTCGAATTGCCTCTGGAATGAGTGCACTGACGCTGTTACAATATGACTTCGCTGAATGGACGTACGATAGCTGACAAAACGTTTTGTGAAGGAAACCAATATCATATGATCCTTTTTCGGAGAAGGCGTATCAAATGAAACCAATAATGGCTGGTAAGGTATAATTGTCAAATGTTGAGAGATGTATTACTCTAAGCAGACTGTTATAAGATACATCTTTTGTGTTGTGGATATGTAGTGGAGATAAATTTTGAGGAACGTGCATTCGATTTTCCATGGTGTCGTACGAGCGTCGGGGGATGATGTGTTAATGAAGTGTGGTTAGAGTAAAGTACATTTCGTTTAAAAGTAGTTCGCGCCTCAAAAATGAAAGACTTAAACTTTTACTTCAACTTTCATCAAGCAAACTTTAAAGAATGAGGATCGGCGGGGGTCATCATGTAAATTTTGGTATAAGCGAAACAAATTACCTAATATTTACTGATATTCAGTTTGAAATTCAAAATGGCCGCTATCTGGGACGTGTTATCTCAATATGGGAAAATGAAATTCCCGATTTTCACAAAACTATGCCAGTGAACATTTTTTTTACTCCTTTCGCTTCAAAATGAGCCCCCGCTAGTGGTAGGCAAAGAAAATACGTCAAACGTTTGAGAGTCCGAATATCTGTAACCGAGGCGCATTCCACCTTAAGGGTATGTTGTGATCATGCGTGCATTGAATGTATTTATTTCGGTTGAAGTGAATATAAGTTGGGGCTTGCCATGACTTTGTGTTATATAGAATGTTGAATGAGATGAGTTGGTCAGTTTGAATTATGTTTGCAGTTATGAAATTCAATGTTAACGAGGTATATGGGAACAGTCATTATTTACGGGCTGGGGTCGGAGGAATTTCATCGGAAACCCTGAAATTTCGAGTAATCCCCCCCCCCTGCCAACCCTGATGAATTTGAGTAATCCCCTCTCTAACACAGAAATTTTGACTAACCCCCCCCCCTCCTCCACTTAGAAAGTTAAATATGAAGACATATATTTGTAAAATTTACAAAAATACAGCAATAGGAAAGACATTTTATATCCGGTGTACCCTGCTAGATTATCATCGGTTATCTCATGACGGTTGAAAAAGGTTTTTCTCGAGGGTCTATGGTAAAACCAACAAAATGAAATTAAAAGTCACAATAAAATGTAGATATAAAAGCTCACGCTATAACCAGTATCCAATCATAAAGTATTGTTTACTTTTGATGGGTATCATGACAGCATTTTCACTAAGATATCGGACAGGGCAGAATTTGAAAGTACGGGGGGAGAACACGCAGAAGGGTCGAGGGGAATGTGTCACAGGAGGTAGTACCCTCTTTTGCGTGGAAATATTGTTAGAAAGTAATATGTACAACGGTGCAGTAGATCAACCCAAAGGGGAGAGCGCGAGAGGGGGTGTCCCCCTCTCGCATCGAAAATTATGAAAAACTGATGTGTGAAATGGTGCAATCTGAGAGGTGTTTCAATTCATTTCGCCCAAAAATTGAGTAACCCCCTTCTATTTCTCGACATTTTGAACAACCCCCCTTGTAGCTTTCAATTTTTTGAGTGACCCCGCCACATTCCTCCGACCCCCAGGCCGTAAATAATGGCAGCTCCCTAAAGGCGATGAGTTTGAACTGGTTAAGGCTGGAACGGTTGTGTTTAGAGCGCTGTTAGGACGACGTGAGAAGTTCATTTGCGTTAAAGGTATCTAGTCACCTGTAATCTAAACATGCCCATATATGGTCAAAGGGGCGTTCCTTGGTATTCAAAATACCCATGTGGGGCGCTGTTTTTAAAAAGCGGCCACCCGCTTAAAATCTGTTATTGGTTAGATTTTCTCTTTCCATGGTAACTGTGGCAAAATTGGAACAGACGACAGTATACCTTTAAAAGAGTGCCATTCGGTTGTAGTAGTGGAAATGAGATTGACCTAAAGTAAATTTTGTCCGGTGAGATTCACTTAGTTGCCTTCAAGAAGTGGTGATTGCTTGTATTAGATGGAGATGGGATTATCTCGATGGTTGTTGGTGATTTGATGAGTTTTTATCAGATGCAATAGATGTGGGCAGGACGCATATGGAAGTAGAATAAGTCGTGATGCAAGTTGACACTACTACCGAAGTGGAATTCAGTGACGCGAAAGGTTCTTGATACGCTCGGTTATTGTCAAGAATATGGGAGGCATTTGGGAGTTTGGGTACATGAGTTATCACGTCGGTCGTGGAATGAGTGGGTTTGTTGAAGTATATGGGTTAGTCATGATTAGTGAGGTATGCTGAGTGTCATATTGGGTGTGTATTGGTTAGAGTGTGTCACGTGACAAAGTGTGACATTGAAAAAACATTGAAAGATTCAGAAGATTGTCTTGCTTAGTAAGCGTGACCAGGCTTGGTCTATTTTCGAATAGAATGAATGAAATAGTTTCGCCAGGCACATTAGTGTGGTTGGAAACAGGCTTGGTTTTTGCGGAATTTTCGACAACGGGCGTGGACTGTCTGAATCGGGTTTGGGGTGGCGTTTTGTGTGGTTATCTATTATAATTATGAAAATTTGCATAAAGTTTCATTCAGCGAAATGCGAGCAAAAGGTGTGAAACTTACTTTCGGGATAGGCATTACTTCAAGGAATGAGTACTAGCTACAGTGTGTGGGATGTTGGAATTTTTCCTGCCAGCGCAGTGAATTACCCCTTTCCTCGATATGCCAAAACGGTGATGTTTTATTTAGAGCTGTTTGGCCAAAAGACACGATCTGTAAGGTAGTTTGATTCCTTGTTGTGAAGAAGGGTCAATGTTGTTACCGAATGAAGTGCCTGGATACTGGTAAAGATAACAGTGTTTGTGACATTCTGTCACGTCTCTCTGACCCTACATCGAGTTTGCCTGAGTGAGTCCCCGCGGTAATTATTATATGTTGTGTACTGCCTCATTATTTGTGTATCATACCACTGCATATCTGATAACAAATAAAATTCAAAAATCGATAAATGCCGCAGTCGACTGATGTATTGATTTTTTTCTATGTTTTATTGAAGGTGAAATTCCGCAATTTGCATCACGCTGTTTCTTGTCACGACTTGCTCCGAAATTCGGAGATGAACAAGGCAACGTTTGAACACGGGAGCTTGAGACAACAGCAACTAAACATATGTCAGTCCGGAGGAATGTGTTCTTTTTCAACTTGGATCTCATCCTCTGATGAAATGGCCACAGATCCTTTTGGTGTAGATCGTTTTAAAAGTCAATTCACAAACTAAAGTTTGCTTTATCATACGACGGTAGATGAATATAAGAATTTCGATGATTTATTGTGTACATTCGCCAGAAAAGTTAGGTTGATGAAAAGTTCAAGGATATCGCGAAAAAAAAGACATCATTTTCATATTTGTAGTTTTATCGTGCTTCTGGTAAAGTTTGGGTAATTATCGATCTGTCACGCTCGACTACTAAAACAACAAAACATGTATGCATCTACATTCATTAGTTCATTTAAATAGGCATTCATTTACCGAATGGAACTTATAGGGGCCACTTTATTAATGAATCTACTGTGAATTTTACACTTTAATGCTACAGAGATAGGCTGAGCGTCAGTAGGAATGGGTCGGCATACATTACTGTGGATCCTTTTTAAACTGAAAAGTCTTCCTCATAAGATTGTGGACAATTAAAAGTAGCTTCATGCACGATTAACAATGTAGTTACGATTTGAAATATCACACGTTTGGTCAGCAGTGTTTTTTTAACTGACGCCCAGCCAATACTTCTAGTCATAAAAGTGTTGCGTTTGCTTTTTCATTTGAATAAAAGTGTTGGCGTTTACTAATTTGCATGAGAACAACAGAAACATTACAAATTTACGCGAAAAAAATGGATGACACAAATCTTGGATGGCCGAGAATGGTATAACCAAAGTCAATGTTATCACAACTTTCAAAGTGTGCTGTATGATCATGAACTCCAGTGAGTTTAAAATACTGGCGACGATAAAACTCTGGGAATAACACCTGAAAGGCAGTTAATTGGCATCCACATAAGTAATTTCGATCCCTGCGATGGAGATTTTTCTCATCATGTATATTTATGGTTAATATGACCTAATTCGTTCCCCATTAGCGCACAAAAGTAACTCCTTTTAATACGGTTTATCTAATACATTAAAATACGATGTACAAGGCTTTTTAAGAATACACACGGATCCAGTGCGTTTGTAAAACGTGGTTCAATCGAAATACAAAAGTGAGTTTACAGTTTCGTCAGACGGTAAAGACGTTTTTCAACTACTTGTTGTGATCCTCAAGAAAGTCAGTCGGCCTCTTTCTCCAACTTTGCTAATCTTTTCTATCGTATTTAGACCAGGCAGACAGAAGTGATAAAACATTCTATACAAATGACTCGTCTCCTAACATTAATCCAATAGCATTTTAGCTTGGTGCAGCCCCGTCAGCGCACCATACTTAGGCAATACAGCACACACAGGGACGGGTATACAAGACTTTGTTGACTATTTCAAGACATACATATGCATTAGCGATAACGGTCGCACATATGTCGTAAACTGGTCAAAATCGAGTGCCGAATCCAAAACTGAGGTGTTTGTTGTTGTTACATCATAAATGTATATTGGAGTTCTGGCGGGTTCCAACTATACTGTATAGCCAATACACATGATTTTCAATTCCCGACTAATCCGGTCGCTGTGTTTGCGCCATCAATAGACTTGTATCATTTAAAGTTCCATTAGCTGTATCTTCTGGCGATTTTTCCGTTAGTTTTGATCGAAATGACACTGGCTCATGTTGAATAGCCTGTCAAATAACAGAGAATTGCATATTATTCGGAAACATTACGTGCCCTACAACTAAATAACATGTGATTTTACAACGAAAATTTCAATTCTTGTCCGGATAGAAATACAAACTCTGTTGACACGCGGATTGGAACGTAGGCATTCTTCTGCACCTGCGCGAGCCATTTACAGCAATTTCAAAATAAATATTCATTACTTATGCCCGGTACCTACGTCGTAGTCCATTGTCCGAGCATGTTGCGTAGCCAGATGTCTGCAATCCAGGACGCGATGTTGTTTTAATCCCGCAATAAACGTGAACTTGTACATCTCGCGTGATCGCGGCGTCACCATATCTGCATATTTCTCCCCAGCACGCTAAGCATGCCAGACGATAACAAACGAGCTCGGAAGGGCAACACGTTTGAACAAAAATTAGCAGTTTTATGTGGCTATAACATCACTAATTATGTTTGTTTCTTAGTAAAACAAAATTTTGCAACAAATATGAGCCTCCAACATGGAATTTTCCGAGGTAAAAAATGGTCAAAAGTTACAAATAACGGCCCTTTAGTTACAAGTTGCAATGAGCGCAAAAGAAACAAAACTGGATATCGGGCAGTTCTTACTACAAAAGACATTATGGAGGTTATGATTACGCCACAAACAAAATCAAGTTCACTCATTCTAATTCCATCGTTGAAGGGAAATTATTCAAACTTTCATACCGTCAAACAAATACAGTTAACAGAACCCATTTAGCCGTATTTTGAATCGCAATTGGTTAATTAACTTAATCACTATATTAACTTGTGTAAACCCTTTCGTCCAGAAACAAATTTGCTATGCGTGATAGTGGGTAAGCGAACCAGGAAAAGTTGAGAAATTCCGCCCACCACCCAAATTACCATTACTGCTTACAGAACAGAATGTCCATGTGAACCGAACCTAAGTGTTTACATTATAGGGCTATTAAACATTAAATAAGGGGTATCATTGTACACTTTTATTACTACAGCATATCGATGTTAACTTAATCACTTTTGAGATGCAAGTCGCGAGGTAATTCTCTTAAGTGGGTCCCTATAATCAAATTACGTACCCACGCCTTTTTGTTGAGTGTAGGGGTAAGTAACACTGAAATTACGACATGTCTACGTATACGCGGCAAATTAATTCTGGAAAGTAATACGCATGTACCAGCTTCGGCAAGCTCCCTTTTCAATTATTGAGAACTTCTCAAATTCAGAAGTCGCGCGGATGCGACATATGACCTTCTTTCCTCTGAACTATTCGATTCATCGTCTGATAAGTTCAACGACGGTATACATTGCGCCGTCGAAGACACGCTCCTAGTACACGGCGAGAAATACATAGGCAGCTCAAAAGTCATGGCCGAGAAGTCTCCATTTATGCAGTATTGGTATAGCCCCGAGCCTCGTTACAGGGGCATGTAATTACGGTAGCATTTCAAAGATACGGTTTTTTTGGATCTCTATTAGTTCTGTGAGCACATGAATATATTAGGCATGCAATTTCAGGCTGTATCCCTCGCTTTGAAACCTGGAGCTGTATCAAGTGTTTAATCTGCAGTCTCCCACACTTACTGAAAATTTGTAAGTTTTTAGAGCTTTTAATATTTTTGGAATTGGCATCTCTACTTTCTGACAGCGATATGTACAATGTGAACAGGTCAGGTCCCGTTACTTGCCAAAATAGAACTATGTACATCTTCGTACAAAGCACATTGTAAAGTCCTGCTTTTTCAACACGTTTTTTTCAACACGGCTGCAATTCACACCGACACGGATCAGCCCTGTACAGTCTTTTCCGACTCCGACCCAACTCACTTGTGACTATTTCGCCGTGTACACCCGAGACAGTATGGATATTAAACGGTCGGCTGGGCTGCAGCTAGACGTGCAGACGAAAAGCTTCAAGCTCAGGAAGCTTACTTTTCACTCGGCATTACGGGCTGCAGGATGACTAGCAGGAGGACGGCGACATCAATTCTTTCTGGAACACACAGCCAGCTGCCATGTCAAATTCTGTTAAACGACCGCTATGAACGGAGAATATCAAACTCGGATATCCATAATCTCCCATCACAATCTTAATCGTTTTTGTGAAGTGAAGTCCCCGTTCCAGGCATTGTAAATCATTAGAGTAATAACTTTGCTGCATGTAGAAAGTTCAATTGTCTTCCTGCGTGCTCTGAGAATTATTCTATTTTAGTCGGGTACTTCCGACCGCTACTTTCATTTCTAGAGGCGGGCCAATCGATCAGGTTTTAGCATGCAAAATTATAGGCAGATAGAAATTACGGTTTCCTTTGCTTGACAAATGCTACAGGTGATTTCCTGCATATCAAGCAAAGTGATGTAAAGCGCTCGTTCCATAAAAGGGAGAAAAACAGATATCGAATAGCTGGAGAGACAGCGGTGCTGGTACCAGGGAGTTCGTATGGTATGAAAGAAAGAAAGAAAGATAGGGGGACGACGATACAGACATATAGATACGGAGATAGGCAGGCACACATACAGACAGTCATAAAAAGACAAACGCAGGGTTTGGCGGGTGGGAGGGCACCAATCAGAAACCGGCCGTGAACAGGAAATGCTCCCTTGTTTCTTTGCACGTTGCAGTTGACTATGAATTGACACTTTTCTGTGACATTTATTGCCTCAAGTTTGCAAGTTCATTAAAAATTGTTACGATCAACATCACTACTTACTAAAACATTCACAAAACATCACTACTGAGTAAAAAATCAAAATGAAAGCAAAGTTTCAGCACTTCATTAATTATGCAAACTACTCAATATTAGATACGTATCTGCACTACGTCTTTCACCTCACATGCATATTTCATCAATGTACACAGAAAATTTCATCAATTTCGGTTGTTTCATTTCAGTTGAAAGTGTTGAAGTCCGTTAGAATATGCAAAGTACCAATTGAAATGAAAATGAAAATGCAAAATGTATTCAGCTCCTGTTTTATCATTGAATATTTAATAAGATTATATAATTTCTAAACAAATAATTTTGCCGATATCGATTGATATTTATTATGCAATCCTTGCTCACTAAAAATGATTCAGTTCTGGCCATTCCAAATCATAATCTGTGTACAAGTTTTCATTCAAACCCCGTGAGCCGTTCTTGAGACATCGTGCCAACGGACAAACCGACAGACAGACAGACAGACAGACAGACAGACAGACAGACAGACAGACAGACAGCAGGCGATTATACGTCACGTGGAAGAACATATGAGCTTAAAATTGATCGGTTTTATAAGGGTTCTTCACAGAGTCAACGTATAGCGTAATCTGAGCACATGTTTCAATTCACTGCCGGGGAGTGTTGTATCATGTGATCATTTAAAATATATACCCTCCAAGTACAAAAAGCTTATTTAACTCTTTCTTTTGTTAGTACAATTATATGAAAAAATAAGAAATATTCATGAACATTTAAAAATTGAGGAACATGTAGATCACGTGACTCACTCGTATCTCAATATCTAATAAGATTTTGTTCTCGTCACACTCTCGCTACAACACAAGGAAACTTTTTACATGTATCTAGTAGCCATGGCAACACTTTTACGAGTATGTTGGGTTATCAACTGGAAAATCTCTCAGACAGTATATCAAACACATACTAGAAATTATTAAAGTCAGTGCACATAGAGCGACTCTTTTTTAAAGCAGTGTCAGTTTAAAGCTAGAAATATTTGTTTCACGCATAAAGTCCAGGCAGCTCAACGGCTGGCCAGCGGCTCATGTGACGCATCTGTTCGATTGAAATGACTACGGCAGATAGTAGTTTGAGCTTTTTCGTGTTAGACAAACTAGAACTTAAGGCAGAAGCGTTAGTTGCCGTGGAAACATCTCAACACCAGTGATGACGTCATTCTTTAGCAACGAATGCATTCTGTTTATGATTAAGAGGTTACCTTCTCTTTTTTTCATACAATTTTGTAGGAATTTCTACAGCCTATTTTGATGCTGTCACTCCATGGCTAGATTTTGTAGAAAGCAAAAAAGTATGAAAAGAGAAGAGTACGTAAAGTGTATAAAGTCGTTTGTGTCCTTTTACGTTGGACATACCTTGTAACATGTTTTGTGTGGGGGGAGGTGGGGTTTTTGGGTGCTTTTTTTAAACATCTGTTCAGTTCGGAAAGTGGCGTACGTCGACCACACTTCATAAGGTAGAAAGACTTCGAATGTGAAACAACTTATAGTACAGGAAACCAGGTGTCGCGGCGCAAACTTCGGTACTAGCGACACAAATTACCCAATTAACGACACTTAAAATGAGAAATGGCCGCCATCTATGTATTAACCCTACAGGGAAACATCTTTTTTTTACTTTAACAAAAGTAATCCAGGGCCTGTGAAAATTTCATTTATTCTGTAAGCTCCAAATAAGCCCCTACAAGCGGTAGACCAAAAACTGAATTGTAGAATTTTAAACTCCCAATATCTGCCCCCGAGGTGCATAACATCTTGGACGTGTAGAATAATTCAGCCACTGACAGCCATTGAAACGCTGATAACTCTGTACCTTTTACACAAACAAATGTATTTTGGGCAAACGTGTGGGATACATGAACCTTAAGTAACAAAGTAACAGATATAATTACTTTGTACTTAAAGTGTTTTGTGTTATTATGTATAACGCTCTGCATTTAGCATCGAGCACTAAGAAATCCCATAAGGACATCTGTATGGGTGTGCGTTTAATACACACACACACACACACACACCACACACACACACACACACACACACACACACACACACACACACACACACACACACACACACCACACACACACACACACACACACACATATATATATATATATATATATATATATATATATATATATATATATATATATATATATATATATATATATATATATCAAATTGAAATAGGACGCCGCACAGCTGCCGTTGATCTGCTGGTTTACGATCAATGAATCTGAAAAACAGAGGAAATTTTAAATGGCAAAACTATGGTAATGCATATTTACAAGAAGCTGGAACGTCTAACGTTACTGGTGTGCCATTATCCTTTAATGACTCTTTCCGGCGTTTGTATGTATCAACTGCAGTATTTCTTTTCAATAATGCTTCTGCCGGTAGGAACATGTCAACCACACGACCCAAATGTGGTAGATTGTTTTGAACAGAAAGTAATGAGATACCCAACTTGATCGATTGCCTCTTCAGAACTGTGAAAGATGGTTTATCGATCGGTACTTCAAAAATTGGGTATGATAAAGCAAAGAATTGACGTGTAAGATAAACGAGTTTGATGTCTTCGTTCACCTGTAAATATTTCTCGTTCATTTGCAGCTGTTGCGGGACCTCGTGTAAATGTCTCCAGTACTTCATAATCCCTCTTGCGTGTTGCGTGTGTAAACATACGGAAATGTTTGCAAAGAACCGACAAACTTACCCACCCCCTCGGCCATTCTTTTCTGTTTAAACTGTTGCCATAGCGTTTTATGGAATTTACATCTGTTGTGAAAGTTGTCTCTTTTTGCAAAAACTGAAGAAATACGCAAAGCATGGAAGTGACATCACAATGTGCATCCGGTGCGTCTCCCTTTCAGAGAAATATCGCTTCTGAAGATACATTTAGTTGGCCCCATATTCGTGACCGTGATTCAATGTTATCTTATCTCCCGGGGTAAAATGCTGTTTGCTTACATAAATTATGACCCGGCCTCCATAGGGAATACCTGACTCTTCTTCACAACCTTTCCCAGTTTCAAAAAAAAAGATATGTCAAAGGACTGCAACATGTGACGTGTACTCTGACCATCTATGAAATATTGCAGCAGAATGATATATTCCACGCAGTTTTTGTGTCTTTTAACTTCGAGTACTGAATTTTTTTCTAACCTGCCCAATAAAGACGATCGTCAAACAGTAAGCACGCCCCCTTGTAAATAGTATTCAAATTGTCTTCTTTCTCAGTTGTCATGGTTACCATGACCCCATCCGATGACGCTGCTCCTGAAGTACTTTGTATTTACGATTTGCGCGCACTGTATAGTGTTGCCGGTATCTTTGACAAGGGGATGTTAACCATTAAACTTCCGTGGGTCAGGTGCGAGAGATTTAAAAGACTTTCTCTTCTACCATAATGATCGTATCACTTCTAGAGAAAAGTAACTGCTCGAACAAAGGCATTGTAAGCATTTGACTTCTGCGGGTCAGGTGCGAGATATTTCAAAGGATTCTCTCTCTATAATAATTTTGGCATCACTTCTCAAGAAAGAAGCCGCCGAACAGACCTGCAGCTCGCACAAGACGTGGCCTTCAAATAGCGCTGTTCACGGTTACAGGTTTGTTACTAAATATAGCTGTACGCGCGCGACATCGGACACGCAGCTTGAAATGCGGACAAATTTTATCAATGTTGCATACATGGCCGTTTTTGCAGCTTGTACTCTGTGTCGTGAATATGCCTTTTAGTGTTCATTGTTACACTAGCAGTCGCCTACTAAGATGTGTTTTCGTCGTTTTTGCATGCGTAATTTTCAAAAGCGTAATCTAAAAATGCAGACAAAAGTTTATTTTTGCATATTAATGAGAGAACAATGACATAAACTGTGGACAGCCCTATTGTTGTTGCTAGCTTCTCTTTATAGTATGCGCCTCGAAAGTGAAAGACTGAAACTTTTGCTCTAACTTTCCTCAAGGAATCTTTCAACCATTCTCTTTCAAAATCAAGAATAAAAATAGGGGGTCACCATGCAAATTTTTGTACTAGAGATACAAATTACCAAAGATTTACCGATATTAGAAATTCAAAATGGCCGCCATCCCTGTGTTAACTGTATGGAAAAAATAAAAAATTTCGAATTTTGAAAAACTAAGCCGGTGAAAAGTTTTTCTTTCACCAAGAGCTTTAAAATGAGCCCCCACATGTGGTATATCGGAAGAGAATTGTAAAAGTTTCAGAGTCCGAATGTCTGTCCCCGAGGTGCGTTCTACCTTAAGGGAAACGCGCCTCGGGGACAGATATTCAAACTCTCAAACTTTTACAATTCTTTTCTGATATACCACTTGTGGGGAATTATTTTAAATCTCTTGATGTAAGAAAACTTTTCAGTGGCTAAGTTTTTCGAAATTCGAAAATTTCATTTTTCTCCATACAGTTAACCCAAGGATTGCGGCCATTTTGAATTTTAAACATTGGTTCATCTTGGGTTATTTGTTTCTCTGGTACCAAAATGTGCACGGTGACCCCCCCCCCCCCATTTTTATTCTTGATTTTAAAAGAGAATGGTTGAATGATTCCTTAAGGAAAGTTTGAGCAAGTGTGTAAGTCTTGCACTTTCGAGGCGCATACTACCTTAACCAGCAACGAGAAACTGTAGTTCGATCGATACACATTCACGATGAGGGATTGATTGTTAAAGGCTGGTCTCGATCAAATATTTTACTTTGACTGGGTTTTTTTTTCTGTACGGGCGATTCAGTCTTCACTGCTGTTTCAAGATATTAGTATCAAAACGCGTGTCAAGACGTCACCTCTTGCTCCTGCGTTAAAATAGATTAAAAAATTCAATGGCGAAGCCCAAAAGTGCGAAAAGATCCCGTGAACGATGAAGTTCATCTGATGCAGAAAACTGTCAAAAAATGTTGAGGCCTGTGATCATGATCACAACACAAGAAACGTGTGTCCCTGGATAGTTAATATGATATTGTTCCCGAATTTATTCCGCTTTGTACTGAATTTACAGTGATGACTGTAGCCTGATTATTGGAGAAAGGTGTCATACTGCCCAGACGCTGGTATTCTCTGATATAGATCTTACTGATGTGGACGCGCCTTTGTTTACCAGCTAATTCATTTTTTGTGATGTGTTCAATGCTTATAGTCGTGTGAAACCATGACGACCATGAGGACATTGATTAAAGGATGAAGCTATCCAGATTTTACCTATTTCAGACCTGTATATTGAATGTCCCTATTTCAAATTCAGGTGCACAGAAAACACACTATGAAGTATTTCCGAGGGGAAAAAACCGAAAAGATGCCATGTTTTCTTATTTTTTAACTGCTGTTCATAATTGTAGGGACACGAAATGGTAGAATTTGAAGAACATTATTTTTCCTGACGAACTGACCTTCAGAAACTTAAATATGTTTTGAAGAGCTTTGATAATGAACGTGGACGTGTCTCTGTCAACACTTTGGATTAACATCCTCGACGTGATTTTCCGTTACGAAGCCTCTTCTAATCACTTCTTTCTTGCGTGTTGAGTCAACAGCATGGGTCATCGATTTTGTCCATCGTCACTTGATGCGGAAAATCTCACGATTTTTTAATGTTGTCTCATCGGAAATTCGGCGGTGACGGTGTTCGGTCGCACACGCCCGCCAACGTTAAGTAAACGACGCACGAAAAAATTGTCATCAGATAGGAATGGGGGTGCAAAAACGTAATATTTTTTATTTTCACGTGTTGCTTTTAGAGGAAATATTACCGAGAGCGAGGTTTAGCGAAAACAATGTTTCGTGAAGGTCACATACTTCCTTGGAAGTCGCTAGGGTTACTCAATGGGACGATATCGCGAGAATTTACCGAGAAATCGACATTTTTCTCGCTTAGTGCGAGAATCAAGCGAGAATCCTTTTTTCTAGCTGTCAATCTGCGAAAAGTGTAAGTGTTGCAATAAAACTGCGAGAAATACAATTCAAAGTGATTGCGAGAACTTTGTTTTCCTGAGATTCATCGCCAAAAATTTTGATGAAATCTGTACTTCTCGGAGATTAACAGTGAGAAATCACAATTCTCGCAGATTGAAAGTGAGAAAAATTGAATCTCGCGCACTGTAAGAAATTGTCCATTTCTCGCTAAAGTCTCGCGATAACTTCTAATGGTGTTACCGATAGAGTTTGTTGAGGCCACTGAGGAGAATGCCGTTAACTTCCTAACCATAGATTTGTTTCCTCTATTCTATTCTTAAGTGGCGCGTTAATGTTCGCAATTTATACCTAGAAATTTGTAGTTTGAAAGTATAGGTTACAGTTTACCATGAGCGGCTTTGATAAACAATGCTGAGGGTCAGGAATCAAAGGCATACCGCAAAAATTGTATCGCTGTTACTTTTACTTCTTATTTGAGAAAATTCTGTTGATAAAATAAATAGGCAATAGACTTTCAATGGCTGATGAAGGATAAACACTAAACTAACCATTGAAAAAATGGCCGTGATTTCTTATTCAGTTATTTTTGCTCGCTTGTTAAGTTGTTGTTACTCACGAAGCCACACAACCGTCAGAGTTGCTATCGGTGTTTTTGCACAAGATTCCCAACTTTCAGTTCAGTGAGATCATGCTTATTTCGTGGTGTCGTCTGCACTATTTTGAATTCAAGAGTCCGCGGTTGCTGTTGTCGAGGCTTGGTTCTTTGACTCTGGCTAAAATTGTGTAACACATCAAAAACTGGGGGAGGGGAGTGTGGATCACCCGCAAAGCTTGTTTATGGATTGGCTGGTATTAACAGCGGATATATTTGTACTGCACGATTTTTCTCTTTCAAATGTGATCACTTGAATTGGTCAGCAACGAAACGACAAACCATCGATTCCAAGACGACAACATCCGCATTACCATGTCAACAAGATAGCCCTAACGGCAAAACAATGATACTGGAGGGATATCGGAAACGACACTCGATTTGATTACGGCGGCTGTTTTTTCCTTTTTTGAAAAAATCATTACTTAATGTAATCTGCTGACGTCGTATGATTAGGAAATGTCTCCCTGCTACTTAAAAAAACCGTCCCTGGAACGTCACCAAATTCCGAAACACAGACTGAGTTGATGTGTTCGTGAATCACGAATATGTCCTAGAGATTATAATCAATGAATAAATGGAGGGATGGGCTTATGAAATGGTTTAGTTGGATAATCACCCCCTCCCCCGATTATATAGAAAGGAGATATTGAGAAAGTAAGGGGAACTCTATAAAATCTCGGATATTTTAAGGGGCGTCCTCTAAAGTTTGCCAGTGATGTCTAGTATCCGTCCAAAACTAAAGGATTCATAATCAAAGATGCCATTGAGGATAGGCAGCTTTGTCTATATCAATAAAGTATGCATAGGAGTATTTGGCGGCGTCTCTCCTGTCCTCGTGCGCTAATGTTTAAACTTGCAATGTGTGATAGTGAGCATGCGTGCGTGAGTGCTTCACGAACTCTACAACGTGTGGAGCCGTCTCAGTCAGAAAAATGTAACAACTTAGCCGGCTATTGAACCACTCTTTTTTGGGAGTGGAGATTTAGCCGAGCGGTTCTCTCTGTGGCCTCTACGGTAGGCGACTGATGCCGTATGTTGTGGGTTCGAACCCGATTGAAAACTAGCCGTATTTGCTACCGACGGATCGCTGCGTAATGGTTACGTTTGTTGTTGTATCAATTATTTCTTCAATTAATCAACATCATCTCTCGTGTGTTTGAAATCACTGGATCGGAAGAAAGATAAATGTACATTTCTCATTTTGCGTAGATTAACGAGCTGTGTTTTCAGTCCATTTAGTTAGATTTTTTTTCACATTGCAACGCATAACTTTCTAATTACTTGGTGGTAACGCCAAAACAAAATTGATTTGTTTCTGGTCATCGCCCAAATCACTTCAAAGTGTGCGCGTCAACTCTGTTTTTCTGTTTTTCATTTGCCTCTATGGAAAAAAGGGGAAAATGTATCAAATTCCACCAAAAATAAAAAAAAATTGAAAAAAAAACTCGCGTCGCCGCATCACTTTTGCCACATGTCAATGACCAGAAACAAACCTTTATTTTATTTTTTTGGCCTATTGTATTTATCATTTAATTTGTCATGACGACGATGGTTTGGGAACCATAAAACCTACTCACTCACCCCCCTGTTTTTGATTTAATAGAAAGCGAATATGAATAAAACGGAATATGAATAATTCCGCCATTTGTCTCTGAGAAAAACGTTAGCTTTGGCAGATATGACCTCGTGACCTGTAATTCATGAATATTCACTAGCCTCTTTTCCGCTGTAAGTTAGGAAACACGCCAACTAATCTCGGTGTAATTGGATGAACTTTGTAATGGTAATGTAATTTTTAAGAAAAGATAGTCATGCACTACAATCCCAATCTTTTTACTGCGTCTTTTTTTTTGATCTAGTACACATTTTAGGAAGTTAACTGATTAGATGTCATCCCGTTACTACGCTACCGTATCTGTAGAAATCTGAACAAAAGAAGATTGACCATTGACCTGTTCATTCGCGCATGGCAACCAGCGGCAGAAAGGGACAGTGATGCTGACAATGCATTTAGCTTTGTCTACACTGTGAGCAACCGTACATCCGATGTCATAAATAATTGCTAACGTCTCTGTTACCACAGATTAGTCACTAAAGCTTGCCATCAAGGCACGTTCGCTCATTGATGAAAAGATCCAGACGCAATTCTGGCATTTTTACAACCTGTTAAAGGATGGCAACCGATAAGGAAATGGAAAAAACTGTTGCTCTTCATTCGCTCGCCAAGTGGGTGCATCATTCGATGAGGAGAACAACGCTTATCGTGTGAGAGATCACCAAAGGATGATCCTGTACCATCTAAGTGCGGATTAAAGCTCAGTGTTTCGCGATCAATATTTATAGGTCAAACAGAAGGTAGCCAGCCAACTCTACGGTCAAAACTCACATGATATCTCTACTTCGATAGCAATTAGAATGTAACGCACATAATGAATACAGTTCATTTGCCAAAGCGGCAATCACTGATATCATTTTCGCGATCAGTGCTATTCTATCAACGATTGAATGAATTTTAAGTTGTTTGTAAGATAAGACGTGTCTATGCGACTGATTAAACTGACTTTTTAATCCAAGCAGTCGTATGGTACCCTGTTACTTTACTATTAAACTTTAAAATACAGATTACAACAAATTATACGTTATACAACTCGATACATCGTGTCTTTCCGGTAGCAATTGACTTAAGATATTAGCCGTTCCGTTGAATGAAGTCTAATTGACTAAAACATTGCAATGCCATGAAATAATTTGCAAAGTGTGCCCTCTTGAGCTACTAAGTGATAACTAACAATGAACCTTCGACTTGGATGGTACACGTCACTTTGCTCGAAACTTCCTCAAATCGAACTTTAAAAAATTCTCCTACCAATTCAAGAATATAAGTCAGAGGTTACAGTGCAAAGTTGGTACTAGCATTCAACGATATTTGAAACTCAATATAAACGTTTAACGAAATAAGGAGGAATAAAATTTCCAATTCTGAAAATGAAGACGCAAATTTCAGTATGCCAAGATCTTTACAATGAGCCCCTATAAGTGGTAGACCAAAAAAGTATTGGAAAATTTTTAGAGTCTGATTATTCGTACATTAGGAGCATGCTACCTTTAAGTCGCGTTTAACTCTGTATAGTTACCACTGCGCAGCTCAGGACACACGACATAAAACAGTTTGTCGTAACATTTGAGATTGCCCCAACTAAAAGAGTCGGTAATGGTGCGAATCACAATGCCCTTAAGCGAAGTGTTCACCTGCGACTGTCACTGCAGCTCTTTAAGTACTGTCATGAGAAAGCCGGCGGTATATATTTTTTATAGTATGAAAATATCTCCTATCACCTTACACTGAAGGATGTGTATGATCTCCTTCAGCTTGTGTATTATGAACATGTATTGCAAAGAATGGGTGCATTTTGCTGGTATTTTCCTATTCAGGAAATATCTCATGGATGATTACAGGTAAATAAGTTTATAAAATCAGCTTCTGTAAGAAGTGACCCTCCCGCAAGACACGTTTGTAAAAGGCGACCCCCATCCCCGGCCCACCCCCTGTAATTATTGAAGGCTCCCTAAGTACGTTGAAATACAAAATATTATAGTATTGGCAACTTATTGCATTGCGTACAGTAAGGAGATTTTTGAAATGCAATGATTGTTAATGGAATCTAGCTATAGGTCGGACTCAAACCCTGTCTTCAACAATGGGTTTTACAAACGTTAAACATAAAGGTTGGATGGGTATTGTTGTATTGTATATGTGGTTATTTGACATGATTTGGGGAGAAGAATAAGAAAACATTTTACATACACCACAACAAGGCTGGAAAACACATGACATTCAAAGCTAATTGAGATAAATAAAGTGCGAATGACATATTTCGTACTTCATGCTGCCCGCCTTTCGTTTTCACAAAATTGTAATGTCTGTGCGCCACGGCCGTGCTTCAGTTTGTCGTTGGTTTGTGTACTCTTCTCCGAGTATTGTCGCCAGCTATTAGCGTTGGCAGTTTGTTCAAATTCACTATTGCACTTCCTATGCTCAGAGGTTTTATCTTGACACGATATGGGGCGAGCACACGGTCAAAGTCATTACGCTGCGATAACTGGAAGTGAGACACTATAGGTGGCTATCACCTCAAATCAACAAGGCGACGTCGATATTTAAGGCTCTCTTTGAGTGTTAGACTGAAAACATCGGGTTGACTCCTTTCAACAGTATCATGAAAGGACTTCAATTTTTAATGTCATTTTCCGGTGCAAAAAAGATAATTCGACGTAAGCACACGTGCACATGGAATAATTATGAGTGGGATTGGATTTGGAAAGTAGCCAGCCACTGGTAATTTGAACTCTATATCAACCGACCAAAGAAAAGCGGAATAACAAACCGACTGAAATCAGGACACCGAAAGAAAACATTAAAACCTTGATTTATGTTAAATCGTGGAGCTATTGCAGATCTCTTCGGGACAGAAAGAGCAACAGTGAGCGCCCTTGACGACGAGCAACTGTTGGCATGGCGGGGATATCAGTTTTGGTCATCGACGGCAGGGAATTGCACATCGTTTGCTGTACATTATTTATTTCAGATGGAAGTCATTTCTGAACGACAACCACACTTACTGCTAACCAATCAGATATCGAGAGGGGATGGCGCGAACGATTATACATTCAAGTTTTCTTTGTTCAAAGAATCGATACATTGACCAGTATGTGGAACAGGTATTTTTCAGTGGCAATATCTGTCAGGTTATTAAATTTTCAAGACCAATATTACTGTATTTTTTCCTTCAGTCTTTTACACTGCACTCCCAAGATTCAATGCTTCATACATCAGTCAAATGGTGAATGGTTGGTGCATATTTTATACAAATAAGCTGACATTTCTTAATCAGAAATAGGACTCGCAAGTATTCAAATCAGCTCGTATTCTATTTGCTCACCAAAATCTGTCATTGTTTTCGCTCGAGTTAAAAGTACATAATTTGTCAGCTGTCGGTCACCATACAGGTCGCTGTAAGTACGAGCACACACTATCTTGAAAATTTATTTTTTCAGGGAAAACAGTTTTAGCGAGATTATTTTGTCGTTAAGTCATGGGCTCGGCGTGTCTCTACCAAAGCACGTCGCTAGGGTTCACTATTCTTTCCAGGGACTTCAATGATCGCGCTAACGATGTAGCGAAAGATGGACTTCCTGTACGCATGGCGATGAAGCGCTGTGGGGATGTGACATGCCTAAGTTTGAGAGTGATAATAAACAGCGCTCGAGGCTTCAGAGGACGCCCATTCGCCGCATTTTGATGCGTTATGCGCCTTATTTCAATCTCGGTATTATCGTCGCCGCAAATTAGCCGGGCAATTTACCTGGCCACAGGATGGTTTCTTTTGAAACCAATCGTGTTCCCTATTTATCTCGGCAGCACAGCATCTCGAGCGCAGCTTTTGTCGAGAAAACCGTGCCTCGCTGCTCCACGGGCATTCTCGCATTTCAGACGCCCCGCTACCGCTTCTCGGTTTATCCAGTCGTGACATTATTAAGAATGCGCAGTCACCACTCCAACGGGGGTTTCGTTCATTTTTTGTATCTGAGCCAGAAAATTATTAATTTTTACTTTTCAAGCAGCTCAGAGCCTTGGGGAAAACACAGTGCCTGGTTGACAAATCAAAACAAAATCAGTGACTTTTGGACCCCAAGAGTGATTATCTATCTGCAAATGAGAGACTTTCTCCCGCGCGCTCAGCATTCTGACGACACAAATTGTTGTAGGTCTACAACACTGCAAATGTTTGCGCGCCATAATAATAGGCGTGAGATTACAACACACTGTTCTGCGGTTCACTGAGTCAGTTGTTCACAGTAATCATACTTCCTACCAGATACGCCTGTTGATGACGGCCTGTCACATGCAGTCAGCGAGTGCAACGATAATCATGAAGAAATGAATAGATCGGCGCCGTTCAACCGAAGCGATCTATATTTTATTTTACACTTATCTTGGTAAATGCGCTTTGCGTTCACAAATTCCCGCCCTCCGAATTTTCTTGTTAAAGTTATTTATGCAGAAAAAGAGTGAATGCCTTTGACCCTCCACGGGAAATATTCTACTCGAAGCGCAGTCTATACTCACTGAGAAAAGCAGGCCTTTGCATCGCAAAATGTTTTGTTTTGCCGCTCAAGCCGATGGGAAAAGTGCAAAGTAGCGCAGCGGACAATCGAACGTACATCCAAAGACTCACCTTTTGCCTAAGTAGTGCTCGCAGAGAGTGAAGGGTTGAGTAGTGCTTCCTTGCAATCGGACTTGAGAAGACACGACGAGTGATCACTAACCAGGTTATGCGCCTGAAAGAATCTCGCCCTGTCGAGACAGCTGGAATCACGTGACAAGCGCTTGAGCGCCATCAATCTTGGAAAGGGGGCTTGGTTCGTTTTGTTGGCTTGCCTTTTCTATGCAACAGATCAAAGACGGGCAATGGAGTGGCTGTTAACGGTCGCTTCTGCCACCTAATAGCTGATAAAAAATACGCGTAGACCATCGATAAGGAGTGGTAGCGAGGAGTATGAAACGTACAGATCTCAGAGTAGAGCTAGGTGCGGGTGAGCGAACGTGTGCCTTGTACGCCTTTTATCTCAGACAATTATCTATAGTCTTAGACTAGAAAATTTATTTGAGGCTCAACAGATACCATCTTCAGTTTCGTCGCGTCTGAATTTCTGAAACGTCTTACTAAACGGCATTTCAAGATGCATTGCTCCCGAAACGTTGACCTCATATTGTTGACGTCTAATGTGTTAATTTCTCTGCTGGTTTGGTCTCTTCAGAAGAGAAAGTCAATGGTGCGTAAGAGAAATTAAATTTCAAGAAGAAAGAGTGCTTCAACCAGGTTGAACGCAGAGCTACTCATTAATCGCCCACAGGGAAATTAACCACCAGCACTGAGAATTTGCAGAATTTTCATACCATTTTTTTAAGGTAGTATGCGCCTCGAAAGTGAAAGACTTAAACTTTTGCTCAAACTTCCCTCAAGGAATCTTCCAACCATTCTCTTTCAAATTCAAGAATAAAAATCAGGGGTCACCGTGCAAATTTTGGAACAAGAAAAACAAATGACTCAAGATTACCGATACTTGAAATTCAAAATGGCCATCATTCCTGTGTTAACTCTATTGGGTAAAAATTAAATATTTTCGAAAAACTAAAACGGTGAAAGATTTTCTTTCTCCAAGAGCTTTAAAATGAGCCCCCACATGTTGTAAATCAGAAAAAAAAATTGTGGAAATTTGAGAGTCCGAATAAATATAATCATTCTCTGGAAAGGGGGCTGCACGCTCAAGAAGTTATAAAGTACACTGCATACTCTTCACTTGCTTCATATCAGATTCCCGGTACAATATTAGTCTCTAAATGTAGCAAGTCGCTGTATTCAGAGACGTCCCTTGACAAGTGCCTCGGCACTCGCATGCGCGTTGTATACCTCCATTCATCTTTCCTCGGCTCTGCTTGTATCCCTGAGCTTGTATAACTCAAACGAATGATGGATTCGGTCGTTTCCATGATTCCCTGCTACATTGTTGTTGGATTATATAGTCATATTCGTGACTTTTCTTATTCAAGGGCAAACGATATTTCGAACCAATAAAGCGGGAAAGTAAACATAATGACACCGCCAAACGAGCATTAGCCTTTTCGATTGGATTAATGATGCATTTTATTTTATTTATGAAAGAAATTGAACTTTTGATTCCGACGACGTTTACCAGCATAACAGAGTTTTCCGACTTTAATCGAAAAAGATATTCCTATCTAACTATATGCTGCAGGGTGTCTTGACAATGTTTGTACTCTGTCCTTATACTGTACAAGTCAATTCCTGTCAGCGTTCGAGCACATCCGTGGAAAGGGTACGCTCATAAAAGAAGTGTGTTGCTCGCGCAGTAGATGTCGAAATCACGTGTATCAGTCACACAAGAACTAATCAGTGATTGGCAGTGTCGTGATTTAGCGAGATTTTGAATGAATGTTTAACTACCGTTCCAGCTCGTGATTTTGATTTGTCAAGTAACTTGCAAAGATATTTGTGAAAGTCATTCAAGCGCTTTAAGGTAGTATGCGCCTCGAACGTGAAAGAGTTAAACTTTCGCTCAAACTTTCCTCAATAAATCTTTCAACCATGCATTCGCCAACAAACAATAAAAAAACAGGGGGTCGCCATGCGAAGTTTGGGACTAAAGAAACAAATTGCCTCAACATTTACGGATAACTTGAAATTCAAAATGGCCGTCATCCCTGTGTGAACCCTATGGGGAAAAAATAAGATTTTCGTTTTTGAAAACACTAAGACGCTAAAAATCTTTGTCTCACTCCAAGGTCTTTAAAATGCGCCCTCAGAGTGGTAAGCTAGAGAAGTTTGGGAAATTTTGAGAGTCCGACAATCTGTCCCTGAGGCACATTCTACCTTAAGAATGCAAAAGTTATAGTCACTAATCGTTCTATGTTTTGAATTAAAAAAAAAAGATCTATTTTATCATGAACCTAAATAAATATAACATTGCAAACAGGATTGTTACTAACATTATAATGGAACATACAATGGAACGTTTTGCTAAGTTATGGCTTATGAAGCGTTAAGATTTCTACAGTAAGTAGTGTGATAAAATAAACCCGTAAAGAACGAAAAAGACATAATGCGTACCACAAATATCTGGTTGCTGTTTTACTTGTTTGTTTGTATACTGTTTGTTTATATGTCTGTTTTCGGACATTTTGACTTTTCCGGCCTTGGCATACATTTCCTGGAGATGTAAGAAATTATCTCTTACTTTTTCATTGTATTCTATTTAGACGTATTATCTTTGTGTTGACCTATTTTTCAGCGGATTTCAACAGTCTGACAGACAAAATTGATAAACCGGAATTGAACGTGATATACTCCAATGCCCTGGGAGGAAAAGATACCACTTACCACAGCGAGCTGTTCTGTAATTATAAGGTTTGCAATTGACAGGTTGCCTCTTGGAGTACATATTGAACTATATTACGAAACAAGCTGCCATGCCCGTATACGTCATACCAGAATGACGTCTTGAAAACTGTTTAGTAAACTAGTTGAGACATGTTTGAGTAATGGCTCCAGGTAAAAAAGAAATATGAGAAAATGCCATGTAGCGGCCATATTGGATCGCACCACGAAACCCATTGATGTGCGTATGTATCCCTCCGTACACTGTGCACTCCCGAATTCGGGCACAGTTTAACTGAAGACTTAAAACTACAAAGCAGAAGCTCTACAATTTTTCAGAAAGTTTGGATCGGGGTCAGAAGTCTACAACTTTGGCCAAATAACTTAGGTTTGTTTTGAAACATTGTACACAAACTAAAAGTGCGCTAAAAAATTGGATTTCAATCGCGTCAGGACATGCCGTAATATGGCACAGATTGTGAACTCTGTCCAAATTATTATCACAGTGACTGTTCGTTTGTTATCGCGTCATCAGTATGTGTTCACTTTTTCTTTTCGTTTCTTATCGCATCATCAGTAAGCTTATTTGTGCAATTTTTCTCTTTTGCAGATTTCCATTCGCTCATCATTCTCCGTGTAATCGCTGACTTTTCACGAGCGACGACTTTTTTCTCTCTTAAACATCATCTCCCGCCTCACTTGGAGATTTGCCGGGGACAGGGATGTAAGTGCATAGATAACGAAGTACAGTATGTGCCGCCTACAGCAAGGTGGCCCACAAGATTTGCATTAAAAGTCATGAACACGTACGTATGGTGCCTTTAAAAGGTTTTTCTCTGAGGCGGAGGGGTTGACTTATGAACCATTACACATGCTATATCAGAGAAGATGGACAGAATGAGAATATACTGCACGTATATGTTTCCCTCAATGATGTCATATTTTAAGAGTAAACACTATATATTAATTATACTATTAATATTCTACTATATTCTTATTATTCGAAAGAAACTGTTGCAGAAAGGATAAGTTTATTTGAATCGTTTACCGCAAGTTTCTGATACCTAATGGTCAATCCCTTGTGCGAGTTGGCATTTATATTGTCATGACATGCGTAGTGTGATAATTGCATATATTGTGTTTGGATGATGTCTTTCAGTTTAGACTGCCGCACACTCAAATGGTTACATTACCATTTACACTTGCAAAATGTTATGTTATGTTATGTTATTTTATTTTACTTTATCTTATTTGCGTCCTGCAGGTTTCCTGGGACTGACAGGACATTCGTTGCCGTAGAAGGTATGTATGTATGTATGTATGTATGTATGTATGTATGTATGTATGTATGTATGTATGTATGTATGTATGTATGTATGTATGTATGTATGTATGTATGTATGTATGTATGTATGTATGTATGTATGTATGTATGTATGTATGTATGTATGTATGTATGTATGTATGTATGTATGTATGTATGTATGTATGTATGTATGTATGTATGTATGTATGTATGTATGTATGTATGTATCTGTGTATGTGTGTATGTGTGTATGTGTGTATGTATGTATGTATGTATGTATGTATGTATGTATGTATGTATGTATGTATGTATGTATGTATGGATGGATGGATGGATGGATGGATGGATGGATGGATGGATGGATGGATGGATGGATGGATGGATGGATGGATCTATCTATCTATCTATCTATCTATCTATCTATCTATCTAACCATCTATCTATCTATCTCTAGACTATAGTCAGGAAGAATGCTTGTCGAATGTTTACATACATATATGATATATGTAGATGTATTATATACATGTGGATAGATATACTTAAAACAGCAGCACTGTACATTAGCGTGCAAACAGTTATATAAATCATGTAATCGGTACATCAGTGTTTTATGGGTAATAGATCATGTTTTCGACATTAAATGCGTCATGTAGATAAGAGAAAACAGTTTCTTTGTGATAAAGAACACAATTCTCAGATCAGCTAAATCATAAAAACATAAAAGCGATCCCGATTTAGTGATAACCGTCGTGACTTAGATTCTCATAAACGCCGTTCATAAATCAATCACGCACAGGTAGGGTCTTTTCACTTGTATGAGGGCATAGGAATTTAATCTTATCTTGTAACGTGTTAAGAATGCCTACTCACTGCGGTGTTAGATTTCCAACATCATTCGTTGGATGATATTTATCTCTTTTACGCCTTCAGACGTTCCGTGCATGTTACATCTGTCGTCTTATGTCTCATTAACACCGAGGTGTGGTTCCATATAACCTGTATGTAGCGTGGCCATATGATACCAGAAGCTATCGTCAGGTTATCGTTCCGCACTTTCATAAAAATCCTTGCATTCATATCCTTGGGGAAATATTCTCTTTCTGATTGGTTGATACAAGTTGTAGGGCCTGAGAAAAAATGTTGTTCCTCGGATATTTTTTGGGAAAAGCGACAGAGGCGGCGAGCTTTTTTTTTATTTACGAAACAGCAATACTTCCTTAGTTACATTGTTGCTGATAACTTAAGGTCTAAATTTTACAAATAGAGGCATTACACAAAACACAAGCATTGTTGATAGAACAAATTCTGAGCATTTCCGCGTGCCCCGAGAAGAAAACAAAACAAAAACTATAGAAATAACGGGCGACGCGCTGACCATTAACGTTTATTTGTGGGCAAGGGCGAGAGGAAAGCCAAAAATTAACGGGCGAGGCTTGCCGAGCCCGTTAATTTGGCTTTCCTCGAGCCCGCGCCCACAAATAAACGTTAATGGTCAGAGCGGAGTCTGTTATTTCCATTATATTATCAGTGAACCCAAGAAAACCGTCAAAATTTCCGAAAATTTCAGGAGCGAACGACAACTGGGCCCAAGAAACTGAGCAATACGCGACGCACTGTCACGGGCGCTGTAAAAAATTGGAAAATCCGAGATGTTTTCAGAAAAAAAGTATTTCAACTTGACCTACAAGTGCTCCATTTTATTTTGTGATTGATTATGATTTATTTTTGAGCTGTAAAGTTACGATACTTTGAGTTGTTAATCTTGTTATTCATATTTACGGGCATGTAAACAGACCATTACTGTGTATTTGTGGTCAGTCACGTGGTTCAGCTCGACCAATCCAAAATGCGACGGACAGGGCATGGTGATATAATGTGAAAATATGCACCACAAAAATGCCCTCAAAGTGAAACAATTGCAGTGTCCATTTGCTGCAACTTCATAAATAATTCTAAATTTGCTGTAGTAGATGCAGCGAATCAGAGGAACCATTGAATTGTCATAGAAACTATACTATGATGCCTCCGAGAACTTGGACTTGTCACTTGTTTGATTATCCGCCAAACTCCATCATGAACTTGTCCGTCAAGATTCTGTGGACCCTCTCCGTGACATCTGTACATAATTCTGAATGTTTATTTCAATCTAAGGCAACCCTCTGAGTGCTGTAATTTTTCCCACCAAAATTTTAGTGCAATTTTTTTTTCAATTTTTATGAATTGTTCTGTAATGTTTTTGATAATTTTGGACCAAACGGACATCACGTTTCATTGGCTACGGTTTTCCCTCAAAATTTTGGCAAAAATCTGAAAAAAATTGACTGGGTACATTTTATTGAAGCGAGAAAAATTGACTTTGGTGCTCAAAGGGTTAAGATCAAAAGTTACAAAACTTTCAAGTCGGTCTTTTTTTTGTACTTTAGTTGTTTGTCTGCGCAAAGGTAGTACAAGAGGAGCAATCGTACCGAAGCTTGAATAGTTTTCGTCACAAAGCTGTAAGAATGTAATTCACCTCAAATTAAACCGGTCAGTGAAGGTATAGGTCTTAAATGTTCTTCAATCGACATACTGTTGCAGTATTATATACACTTTAAATTAACTGCATTTTTTCGCGTTTTCAGATTTTCATTGCAAGCAGTAGGTTTTTAATTTAACTAAATAGACATCCTGACCATGGTAAATGCACAGAAGAGTTTTCATTAGCAACATCTTAAAGTAGCAAAGTGACAATCTTGACGAAATTCACGAAAAAGGATGCTTGCTAGAAAGACATGTTTTATGGTGTATTCAACGTGATTTACCATACGTAGTTCTGTACGACACATTATTGGCGGGGAATAGATATATAATATGGGCATAATTACAGGCAATTGTGATGGTTTATTTCGTAGACTTCGTCATGATATTTTTCTTGAATGCTTTCAATTTCACTATTTTTATGTGTGAAAATGATTTTGTCTTAAATATTGCAATGAAGTTATCCAAGGTGAATAACAATGATTTTTGAAAAATTAAAGAAGATCGTTCGGGGAAGTACAGTTAATCTCCCTCGAAATTTGAAATTTGAGAAATGTGAGATCCTCTCCAGTGCTAAGCGCAAAGTGACGAACTAAGCTTTTCCTCCCTCACGGATACTAAACCGAGGATAAGGATTTTAACTTTTGCTCACACTTTCCTCAATGTAACTTTCAACAACGGGGGTCACCGTGCAAAGTTTGGTACTAGAGAGACAAATTACCTGACATTTACAAATATTTCAATTTCAAAATGGCCACCATAACTGTATTACCTCTATGAAAAAAGTAAACTTTTCTGTTTCAGAAAACACCAACAAGGTTAATATTTTTCCTTATTCCAAGAGCTTTAAAATGAGCCCCCACAAGTGGTAGATCAGAAAATAATTGTAAAAATTTAGGTTTCCGAATATCTATTCCCGAGGTGCATTTTGCCTTATATGCGAAAAGCTTGTTAAAATTTACTTCGATCCTCTCCAGTGCTAAGCGCAAAGTGACGAACTAAGCTTTTCCTCGCTCACGGATACTAAACCGAGGATGAGGATTTTCCGTCAAGTTGTAAAAATCCGGTAGTATTTCATTAATACCGTCATTTCATCTGGGCTTTGATTATAATCTGTTGTAAATGTTTGATGTTTCGATGCATGGAAATTATTCCCTCATGTTGTAGAGCGTTCAAAATGGCTGTGGGTGATCATTTAGGAATTCAAATTTGGGAAAGACAGTTAATGTTACAAAAACTTTTGATTTTAAACAGGGAACGAAGGAGCTACAGACTTATGATAACCCCCTGAAGATTAATTTTTAACTATTGGACTGAACAAATTGTAAGCTGATGTTAATAAATTGAGAGCTTCCTAAATCGGATCAAACGTTAAGTACCACGAGAAATACAAAACATCTCTCAGGGCTGGAAAGAAAAAATACTACAAGTAAGACATAAGTAAATTATTTGTAGATAGTGACATTATTGGCAAATAGAACGAACTCGTACAGGTTCAAAGAGAGTTTTATCAAAGACTATATGAATTCGTTGAAATAAATCGGACATGCTCACTTATCAACATTTCGTCAATTTGCAACATGTGATGAGCGAGACAGAGGTAAAAATTTGAGAAGGCATACTTTCAGAAAATACGAGCAAACGTATTTTATGTAAGTGCGCTGTTTTCCTCGGTTTTGACCGACAAAATAAAAGAAAATACGAAAGCGGTCAATTTCCTCTCAAATGCGGCCGGCCTGTTAAAGGCGGAGCCTCCCTTAAAAGGACGCGAAGCTATGGCGGCGTTCATTGTGTAAGTGGACACCAAACAGGCAACACGCGGGCACACGCTCCAGAAAATGCCACTTTTTGGTTTTCCCCGGCCACAAAACGCAGACAGACTGCCATAAGCGGTCAGCGCGAAGTTGCTGCCGATCGAATTCTGTGGTTATATTCAAAGTCTAACGCCACTGGAAGACAATTGTTAGGAAATTCGGAGCGTTTATGGTGGGGTATCAATGACCGTTGACGATTTGAACCGACCGTCAATCAAACGCTTGACTCTGTTTGCAGGATTAGCAAAAGGTGACAAAAGGTTGAGATCAGTTTATGTAATTAATGTTATAGAAATCAAACATCGTACTGGCCAAGTGTTTGACTGGGAGGAGAACTCCACTAATGCGAGAACCTGGGATTGAAAAGTGCGGCTTTAAGATTTGATACGGCACTTCATATCGCATGGCACAACTACACATGAGCTCTACCGAGCTTACTGATACTAGACCGTTGGTTAGGATTAGTTATCAAGTTGTAGCAATCAGGAAGTATTCAATTAATACCATGGTTTTATTTGGAATCGGGATGATTGGATTAAACCTTGGTATTTGGTGTTTCCGGCCATGCAGCGAAAGTATATCAACACGTTCTTGAGCCTTCGTGATTGCTGTCGGTATTCATTGGTAGTTCGTTAGAAACGTCTTATTTTTTGAGAGCAAAATGGGAAAATGATCCATACAATCATAATGGTAACGGACACAGGTGGGTGTTGCTAATGGCGCTTGCTTTCCATCATTTCGCAAACACGTCAACGTTTATCAGTTTTGCAAACTTTTCTTCCATGGAGAGGTATTCAGCACCAGAAGCATGGAATTTGAGAAGATCATTCAATCCCGGAGCAATATCAATGTAAGGCACATGAAACGTAAATTCTATATATTCACGCTTACTCAAATAAATCTCGCTAACTCAATTTTGAAGACTTGTCAAACAGTTTTGAAATTGGACGAACTATAGCATTTGCGTGAGGTAGTTTGAAACGCCGATGCAAGATGAACGCTGCATCGTGTCTTAGAAGTTAACCCCAAAATTATCACTTCGTACGGTCATCCTCAGGTGGCTTGCTCCCTAGCATAGATTTCGCCAATAAATAATAGCTCAATTACTTGGTATTAATAACCTAACCTGACTCTTGTACGTGAAATTATCTCACTGCTAATTTTGACAATTTACCCTTCACACTTTCGAACGCATCTGAAGTCTAATATGTCATTATGGTGCTGAATAATTTGCTTTGAACACGTAGGCCTTTACGTGCGTAAGCCTTCGCGGAGACAGTCGTCGGAACTCTGCTTAAAAGTTGCCTTGGACCCCTACCACCGATGTAAACACTGTATCTAGGGTACGTTCAACTGGCGATTGATGAAAGTTTAAACATATTTGTTAACAATGAATGTCGCAAAATTTAAATGTTGCAGCTATGTTGACTTGATGCATCAAGATATCATGCACGAAATACATTGTTTGTAAACAAGAAAGTCGCACACGCGCAGTTCAAACGACTGTCCCCTGTAAGCAATATTGAGAAGTCCATTCCCATGAAAAAGTGGACCATAGGAATCGTAAGTGATTACCAAGGTTGCATTTAGCATTTTCGTTATCAGTGCATGGTTTCTGAAACTGAAGTATTGATCGGTTAAAAAAGTGATAAATCGCTCGTAAATAGTGATAAATGTAATTTTAAATTTCGGAGAGTACACCATCTATCATTTTTATTGCACTTACTAGTTTTCTTATCGCTAGCCTGGCCTTAAACGTGCCGTTCTGTATGTGGGCGGTCTTTGCCCCGTTACCTTCGTATTGACATAGTTTAGAACGATAAAAATCTCACGATCTCTCGGGTCATCAATCCGGAAAAAAATCACCTGCATCGTATACAACTGATATTAACACATGTTAGCCGTTGCTACGGTCGGACTGTACTGTAGCAAACTGCAACGGGGGTGTGCAGGCAAACCTATGTGAACATCTACGACAGTACTTTTCTCATCAGAGATGGGTTCAAATCGAAAATTGATGCGGAGATCACGAATCAGCGTTCTACAGAATCCCAAGATTATACATCCAAACGGTAATAGTATTATGCAAACGATAGCAGTCAGTGTGACACTAGCAAGCGGATATGAAACACTTAGACATCAATTAGATAAATCCAGCAGAGTCATTCCCTATCCAGCTGAGATCTTTTTCATTCTGATCGGTATCATCAATCCTATACTATTATTATTATTATTATTACTTTAATTAGTCAAACGGAAATTTGGTTCGATGGAAAAAGAAAATGTGTGGGATGAGGATGTTTATAGAGAATGTAACAATTATAATTGAAAATCGGTGTAAGGTTGATATGATTGAGGATATTTTTGAAATAATGAATTTCAGGAAATTTTCGGAGAGTTGATTGATACGTGTTCGTTTCAACTACTTGTATTGCAGATAAAAAGCCCCATTATTGACACCAAATTACCATTTATCGCAAGTGTAAAAAACGTGATATGATATGAATCGAGAAAATGACAATTTTTCGGATTTCGTTCATTCGACACAATGGATGTATTGCAAAATAGTTTTAATCGTGCTACTGCAACATTCACCCTAATAAAAGTGCCATAAATGTGTAAACATTCCAATAATTTGTTGCTTTCAGCTACTCCCATGTGGGCAAAACGTCTCTAAACGCATCGTTTGTAAAGCGAGGACCGCCGTCTTTTCCGAAGTCTTTGTTTGGTTCTGGTAAGTGGATCCTTGCGAACGTCGCCCATAGTACGAAATAATTCTGCCCCTTCATATATTGCTGCAATCTTTGACGTGACGTCATATTTTGGTGTTTGTTAACAGACTGATATGATATATCGTATGTCACTAACTTGGGATAAAAGTACCTTTCCATTCATGATTAGCCTTGTATATCAATGCCGCAAACTGCACTGGGTCAGCTTGCACAGGTTTTTACTTGTTATCAGATTTAGAAGTTTCTGTCAGCCAAATATAAAGGTATCGTCAGAAGCCGTCAGTAGGTGGCCGAGTCGATTACCCTCCCCCTCCATCCCCTCGTCCTGATGAACATACAGAACAAAAATCACTGTAGAACACTTTGCTGTTGCCACACATGCAAATTAAGCACTCACTGCCCAAGGGTGACTACGTGCCTGAATAAGCGGTCGACCATCGTATCTGGGAGGGGGGTGATCTGAAATAGAAAAAAAAACTTTTGGGAAGAAATTTTGCGGGAAATGTGAGTATGCTAAGCAGATTCTGAAATCAAATGTCAAGTGTGAGAAAGCTGAAAATATTGCACATCGGCACTCCGACCACTCTTAGATCTAATGGTCCCTTCCTACAGTGATTACTGCTCACTGCATTTTCACACCCTCTCCCTCTCCTAAAAAAGTGGCCTCTGCCATGGCGCTTTTCAGTGCGAGAATAAAGTAAAAATTGTAACATTGGGTGTGTTTCTACTTTTTTTTCAAAATGACCCGCAGATTCTCCATAGGGAAAGATTAACGCACTTCAACGGCTGTGTAAATGAAAACATTTCCGATCGGCTTCTATGTGACCCTCCCCGTTCTCTATGGAGTTTTGTTCATAGAAACACACTCACATTGAAATCTACAGCACGCTTTGATAGCGTTTCAATCTTATTTAATGGCTTGGATGAAATTCTTTCTCGTACAGTATATTCTTATCTCGTGTAGAAAAGGCGCCTATGATCGCGTATACCGCAACCGTGACTATTGCTTCTCAAGGAACATCAAGGGAGAAATTCCTTGAGCCAGCCGTGGAATAGGACCATGATTCATTGGAAAACCACGGGTTCTTTTATCTTATGATAAACCAGGCGTGCTTATGATGGCGAAGGCTTTGAAACTATGATCGCCAAAACCCAAAAACAAATTGTACCAACCGGTACGAAAACTCTTTTCGTTCCGTCACGTGTGAGACAAAGAACATTGAAAATAGATTAAACCTATGATGGATCTGTCTGATAACCGATATAACAAAATTTACAGTTATAACACGCGAAAATTTTGTTAAGATTATCAAATAAATACATCCTTAATCCTTTGCACCCCTAGGCCCTGGGGTGGGGGTTGACATATTGGGCATGACGCCTGACTTCTGAAATTATCAAAAGATGCTCTATAACCATATATATTTTGTAATCATTATAAAAAATGTTATGCAGTTGTAATCTAAAGACGCCTAAAAGAGAGTGCTAATTGTCGAAGTCGACTTGGGCAATTTTGAACCCGAAGGCGTCCGACAATTAAGCGAACTTCTAAGATTTCTTAAACAGTAGTATAAAGACGTTCACCAGTAACGAAAGATGTTAACGAACACACTAACACGTTTTGTCAGACGCAGCAAAAATGTTCCAGACATCTGAAGACATTGATAAGCACCTCAACTACCGAGATGATTGATAAGGCACGCAGGTATCAAAAGTGATTCAAGATGCAAGAGAAATTACTCTGACCTTTCTTTTATTAAAATACATATCAGAGTGATTGTAACATAAGACCTGCAAGTCATATCTGGAAAGAACGAGTGGCTACCTAGTGAGATGTAAGTCTCTCCTGACAATTCCTTTTCACCGCAACTCTTGACTTCGACAATTTCAAAAATTGCCGCAAATGGCGGCAGTGTTCTGTTACAAGGACTCTCTCACAAACTTGGTGTATGCCGATAGCTGATCGGTACAACACTTGCATCCTTGCATTTCCATTCGTGAAACTTGTCTTTCTTGTTTCGAATAATCGTGATTTAGCCAGGGGTTAGGCTAGTGAGCTCGGTGATAGATTTCACACCACCTTACAACAAGCGAAGAAGCTGACAATGGGGAATAGTATACACACACTGGCAGACATAGGCTAGACAGTGCGATTAGCATTTCTTTACAGGAACGAGTCAACATTTTCACGGGAAGGGGACGCTAAACAGAACTTTCAACATAAGGATAAACCTACATGTAGCAAAAATATTAGACAAAGTCATAAAAGCGATTAATCCAAATGGATTTCAAAACCATCCCACCTTTAATTACCGAAGAAGATGAATCGCTCGTATGACTGTTCGAATTGTGATGTTTGATACAAGATAAGGTTATATGTTGATTTAATCATCAAATTAAATCAATGACTTTCTGCCAATGAGGCCAGGGCAATGAAATCATCTGTTTCTGCGTCCACTCAAAATGTTGAAAGGTAAGCGGATAAGCTGTTCTAAACACACAGAAAATTTAACATACTCAAGGTTTCTATTAAGCTGATTGTTTCCAAGTACGGGTGTCAATTGAAGAATCTCTTTTTATCACCATACTTTAAAGTACAATGTGACATTCTGCAAGCATGTAGGCGTTTTAAGTACATTCACAAAAATTATAAACTTAGATTTGTGGGCAGAAAAGCTGTGTGGTAAACGTCTATTCATACACATTGTGTTTTTACTGGTAAATCTCTAAAACGGGAGACGCAAAATAAGATATTTAAAATATTTCGCCCTGTACTTCCTTTGTGGACACGATGCCAACCCAAAGACTCGTAAGTTGGCACGTACTGACAGACTGACAGACACACAGACAATGCAGATATAATTCTTCCAAACAAATTTGATCATCGGTAACAGTAAATAAAAACTATGGCGGCTTTGACATTGTCACCAAGCGAAGGTAAACATTCGCTGGACGCGAAGGAATGCTCAAACAATTCTAAGCCACGTTGGGAATAATTGAAAGTTCCTCTGAACTTTCGTTTGTTAAAAGAAAATAAAAGCAAATGAAATTAAAAGGAAACGTTGCGGCGAGATTAATCTCTTTAAATTCAAATCAAATACAGACTGAGGCACGCTTTGTCTTCACCTCGGGTCTTGTATAACATATATTACGTTTGCCAAATTCTCGTAGGATATTAAAGTCAAAGGTGTACAATGTGCCCCTCAATAGAGAGAGCGTGATCGAACGAAGGGACGGGCCGATTGATCTTTAGAGAGTGGTTCAAATGATGACATCAGTTTTTCCGCTTTTTAGCAAATTTTACGGAGTACGGAGGATGCATACTTTTAGACCAAAATTCCAGACAAGGGAATTTTCCAATTATGTGAATAATATATCTGCCAAAGCAAACAGTTCGAAAAAAATTCACTTTTCTGTAGATTTATCCACTCTGTGCTACCCTCTTTTCAAAATCTAATGACCTATCCCCAAGGTCGATCACATTGGCTCTTGTAATCAAGTGATGTCGAGCTTTTATGTCTCGCAGCGCTATTGAATGTGAGACTTGCAATTCTATTCACAAAATTGTACAAAATTCATACATTTTATCTTGATACTACTAGTCCACCCGGAGCAAATCATCTACTCCATAACCCGGTTATGAAACGTGTTGATTGAAAGAGTCATCCAGCGGAGAGACGTGTGAAAAGGTTGAAGTGACGAGACAATTCGTCGCTTGTCGTCCAGAGCTGTCGAACTGTAACAGTTCTCAGCTTATATAAAGGTTTAAAGAGTGTGAACGTGTCCTTGATCGATACACTCCGTGAATTTTCTGTGCTTTGTGTGTTCTTTTGCTTTTTATACCCTTTATCCAGCTCTTGCTATGCTTGTTTATATATACGTAAAGTTCCTTTACGATAGTTTGTGGACTTACATTAGATCATAGCCAGATTATTTTAATGTTTTGAAAATCATAGACAAAGGTGGTGACCGAACTAGATAGAAACAGAAAAAACAGAGTCATAGCCAAGCAAGAAAGGTAAGTTTTTAAATTAACTTCTTGCCACAACATCTTGATGTGATGTCGAGTGTTTCGAAAAGGGTGAACCCATCTCGTCCAAAATGTGGTCTACCATGAAGCAATCCTTTACTGATAGTTGTATACGTACGAGGGTTGTCGCATTCTTAAGAGAAATATCAATAACGCCATTGGATTCGTTTGAATATATACACGAGCTGTTCTCAATTAAGTCGTAAAAATCTTAAAGTTTGCGGCAAAAAAGTAGTGTCCCTAGATAAACTGAACTAGATTTGTATCGAGTGACACGCCCTGGCAACGAATCAGATGTTGGCGTACGATGACACCCACGTGATATCTAGCGCACGCCAAATATATGATTCGTGGCAAAGGCGAGTCACGTTCAAGCTGCAAGTTGATTTTGTAAGCAATCACTGTCTACACTACGTCTATTCGAAATATGAGACTTATTTGATTCGGCAATACGGTTATCAGGCATCAAGGAACATACTATAGAACATATACAACCAGTCTCAGACTTGAAATACAAAATTCGAAAAGACACGCTTCTTTGTGCGAATGACTCAAATATATCGTGCAACGGCAGTCTAGTCACGGAAAACAGTGCTCAAGCATTTGCGTGATCGAAAAACAGACAAAGGGAGCATGTATTTCTTTTTATTAGTGTCATATGACCACACAAATGTAAAGGTTATGGGTGCGTTCAATTCCGGAATACGATTTACTCTATGCATCCATAGTCTAACGTGAATAGTGTGAACGTTGTATGTTTGTGCAGTTGTGAATAGACCTTTTCCAAGTTATCCCACAATGCATCGCTTTGACTGTATCTAACATTAATTGTATATCATCAATTCAGAAAACAAAAACACACTGATTTGAGTTGTACAATAGGTTGTTATACAAGAATGACATACATTCACAATGCCAAAAAAATGCCTCATTTATTGTGTATCCGACGAAAATGTAGGTCGGGTTGTAACCTAGCATAGTGGTCTATGGATAATATACCTTGCGTATACCCTAAGACTAAAAAGTTCCATGAGTAACGTACGCTGTGTAGGCCTATATCCTAGCACGCACTACATCATGGAACCGGGAAAAGAACTATGGAAGTAGTGCTTGCTAGACAACAATGGGTCAAAGTGAGCGTAGGGACAGAGCGGTGGAAAAAATATACGGCAATATACTGTGTGTTGTTTAAAATGCCAATAGTTGTAACGTTTGATAAATTGTTCACTTATTTGTTCTTAATGTCAACGTCAGCTTCCTACTACACTGTCCAAACCATTCTGAGACACACACTACGCAGCTTGTCAACTTATACCGTGCATGTGTAGACTGCATTGTTATTTATAGCAAGTTAACTTTGGTTCTGACAAGGATTCAAACGCGTGAACAATAATGGTGCATTTTACACTTATAGACGCTGTATTTAAAAGCTCAATGTAGGTGCTTCAACATGGTTGGAAGAGTAGATCAAGAAACTGTTAACACAAAGTAGAAAGAAATTATCGATAGTAACTGTTTCAACCAGACACCTTTTTGTAACCGCCATGGTCCCTATTCGTTCAAACAAACAGTAAAGATTACTGACTCTAGTTATTGACTCTTCTGAGGTAAGTTGTACTTTTTCTTTGCAAAATCGGAGCCAACTTTACGATTTTTGAGAGATGTGTCACGCACAGCGTAGGCACACGAACCTGCTGAAAGGCTTTATTGACATGCCGATGGTTACACGACAGAAAGCACTTTCGCTGTCCTAGCCGAAGGTTCTCTTTTATAAAAGCAAGGCTAACAGACAAGAAATTAAACATTCAGGACCCTTCAGGTAACGCCATTGCGAAACTGATCGTAATAATTGTTAATGGATTTTTGTTAGCATGTTAAAATTTTGGGACATTTTATGTGGTCGTTGTTTTATAATTACTTTACGCCATGATAGTGGATACGGAAATGTATTCTAAAGCCACAAGATTAGCATACGTATGTCAGTGCGTGCATTCACACCCATACATACATACATACATACATACATACATACATACATACATACATACATACATACATACATACATACATACATACATACATACATACATACATACATACATACATACATACATACATACATACATACATACATACATACATACATACATACATACATACATACATACATACATACATACATACATACATACATACATACATACATACATACATACATACATACATACATACATACAAACAGATAGACAGACACACATTCACAGAGATACTCAGACACACACATAGATATACACACAAACAGATAGGCTACTTTGTTGGAGGTCGAAGTTCGAGGAAAGAGGTAAATTTGATGCAATCTGTCTTAGATGATTTTTTTCACTTCTTCATAAACAGCATGAACAATAATGCGTCTTCCCTTTAATGAACAGGTGCTCTTGCCCATACAGGAAACCAATAAAAATAATCGTTGTGTTCGTATGTATGATTAGTTTTGTATGGTTAGTAGATTATCAGATTTCTATAATATCTGCTCCGCGCATCATCATTTGTTTCATTATCAGTTTTTCCCGTAAAATCTATTCATGTTGGCTTCACTGTTACATATGTTCTTAACAGTTTATTGTCGACCCAAGGCAGAGACATTGTGTTTATGACAGCATATGTCCGTTCGTCTGACAGGATAGGCCCATAAAATTTGGATTTGTTACTCTTCTTTATCTTCTAATGGTTATATGAAATTAAAAAATCTACCATGAATTACAAGCCAGGCTTCCCGTGGCACAATTTATGCTGTTAGCCAAGCAAAGACTGTTATCTCTTAACATTTTATTTAATGTGAATAAAGCAAATTCGCAATATTGACAAGATTTGATATTTTTTTGAATTGAAAGAGATATCACGTCACCCTGCTTTCCTTCGTAAATATATCACCTAGACATAGGCCCAAAAATGAGAAAGTCAAAAATAGGACAATATTTTTTGGTTCATCAAACAAAAACAAAAATCAATTTTCAGCTCCACCGGTTAGGTGTTATCACGCTTATGTGTCAGACGGCCTTGTTTATTTCGACATGTTGATTGCACGCTACTTCCCACCTAACCAAAAAAAGAGCAGACTATAATTTTCAAAGTTGCCATTGCTTTTTGTCATTCCTGAATTTCATTTGAAGTTTTTACCAAAAAAAAAATCAACAAATGGCATTCATGTATCCATAACCGTTCATACCTGTTATGTCATACGATATTTGTTAAGGTAGTATGCACCTCGAAAGTGAAAGACTTAAACTTTTGCTCTAACTTTCCTCAAGGAATCTTTCAATCATTCTCTTTCAAAATAAAAAATAAAAATAGGGGGTCACCGTGCAAATCTTTGTACTAAAGAAACAAATTACCCAAGATTTACCGATATTGGAAATTCAAAATGGCCGCCACCCGTGTTAACTCTATGGAGAAAAATAAAAATTTTAGAATTTCGAAAAACTAAGCCGGTGAAAAGTTTTCTTTCACCAAGAGCTTTAAAATGAACCCCCACATGTGGTATATCAGAAGAGAATTGTAAAAGTTTGAGAGTCCGAACGTCTGTCCCCGAGGTGCGTTCTACCTTAAGAGGGAAATAAAAACTTTGCCACCACCAACGTTAGGCGGGAAAAAGCTCTGCTTAGACTAAAGCACAACGAGGAGTGAACAAGTATTTGGCATGTGTCTTTGTATGGAGAAGACACACACATGAACTTTTTGAAGAAGAACAGAATAGTGGGGCTGATCAGAAGAACCTGCTCATTTCAAAATTGCTATTACGATACTGACCATAGCCATAGTACCACACTGAACTTTTCTCAAAGAGACCCCATAAGTTGATGGCATTAGAACATGCAATGTACCCCATAAGTTGCTGACATTTTAACCTAATATTGACCCTATTATAGTTATTAACATTTTGATAACTTCATTCCAAAGTGGATTCGCCACTTTATTCTCTGTACTGCGTCTCAAGTCGACGCTTTCTGGCATAATATGATATCAGAGCAAGTCAGCCTTGTCATTTACTTTCACCCATCTTGTGTTTCTTTCAATGAATGAGAAGTAAACTTTCTTCAGTTCAAGTCCAAGATGTTTCTTCATTTGAAGTCCATGCTTAAAACGTCGACCAGTGGACAACAACTGGACATTATTAGAGACGGGAGACTTAATTGCGTACATCCTTTACAGGAACTTCTCGTTTCGCTCTGTAATGGTGTTATGATATTTTAAAAAATAAATTGCGTCAATACCTCTTTTCTGAGGCATTTTGTGTCGGTCGTGAAAGATGGGTTGTCCATGAAAGAATGAATGTAAGGATTTCCATGGTATTGTTTCTCGTTAACATTCAAACGCAAACGTCATCGGTGGCCGCAAGTTTCGAGAAGCAAAGAACAAAAAATCATTTAGTGCAATGAAATGTATGTATGTATGTATGTATGTATGTATGTATGTATGTATGTATGTATGTATGTATGTATGTATGTATGTATGTATGTATGTATGTATGTATGTATGTATGTATGTATGTATGTATGTATGTATGTATGTATGTATGTATGTATGTATGTATGTATGTATGTATGTATGTATGTATGTATGTATGAAAAGGTTTACGTATGAGAGTATTAAGATATACATTAGGAGAAGATGTAGGCAGAGACGCTTTGATGGATTGTTCGACTGGTGAATTGTCCACTCGAGTAATTACAATTTACACCAACCTTTGACTCATGTATACATTTTATAGAATAGTGCGGCAATGACACGTGAGTCAGCAACTCTACGGAAGGTGTATTTTCAATATCTGTACAAGGCGATATAAATCACCATTGTCCTTTCCCTTCTACTTATTAACCCTTCTAAACGGTCCAATAATTCATACTGTCTATTAATCATCGAATGATGCTTTCAGGAAACCCGCTGAGAATGATTTCGGTTCAGTTATAGTCTTCATATGGTGATGGAACCTTGAATTATTTAGAAGTCGCAACACAGAAATACAGTCAGATCCTAGATGTACGTTCAAGTTCAGTGAAATTTATCCGTAGGTCATCGATATATACACAACGAAAGTGAAGGTAAAAATATCAATTCTACAAGCCTATATGAGTAAAGTCGTGTTTGCGCAAAAAATACGTAATTAGGAACCTGGTTCATACTTTTCTGCTTCTAATAATTATAGCGATAATGGATTTAAGTTCAAAGCTGCAGTCACTTATTGGTAATTTACGATAAAACAACCCCTGGGGCGGGAAAAAAATAATCCTCTTCCACATCAACCAGGGAATTGCAGAGATACTAGAGCCAGAAGGTGTAGCTATGGATGATCTAGGTGCGCCGTGACCGAGACACAAGGTAATGCTATCAACGTACAGGGTTATTGTTAATTTATGTATGATGAATGACCGGGTGATATAGTCATCGAGCAGTCATCAAATAAACATGCCTTGACAGGTGACTAACTCGCCGGCGAGCGATCGATGAGATCGTTGTCATGGTAATTTACGACTGCAGCTCGCCGCGCTATCGACAGAAAAGTTGTACCATTTAGCTTATGGCCTGCAGGAAAGCGGCTCACCGAGAATACCTAATGAAATCCAATGCTATATCAAAGGCAATGTTGGTTTAACAAAAGTTCGGGATGATTGATGATGGGAGAAGAGCGTGGCTGTAATAAAAAGAAGTCATTCTTTTAGATTATCAACAAAGCTTTACACTTTAATCCAATAGACTTTAATCCAATAGGCACGTCTACGTTTTTAAATATCAGAGGACCATTCCAATTACAAATAGTCAGTTATTGCCACCGAAAAGTGACAGTAAACATAAAGTGCTCTTGCCGTTCAGCGTCACAGGACAACATGTGAGCAGACGACAGACAAAGGAGGAGGCGGGAAAATCCACAGAGCCAGGCCGACGGACAAACAGACACAGAACATAAAAGATTGCCGACAAACAGACAGACAAGTAGCTGTACCATTTCTCACAGTGCAACAGCTTTTATTACTCAGAGTTGTTTTTTTCTGCACACTGTCAAATTCTTAAAGAAAGTATTCATCGGAGGATAGACCAATAACAAGCCAGTAATTACGCGTAGTTCAGCCCGATTCATTTTCGCAGTACAGTCGTGAGTGTCATCACACATTGTCCGCAAAACATTCACCCGCGTGATTGTGAGTCGTAAGCATTGTACTGGCGAAACATAGTCAGAGAGTTTTAGCCAGACTGCATGTCTACACATGCTGTACGATATATCTTTGAAGACGACCATAAATTTCATTAGAGGCCTAGCCTTTCCATCTGAACATGCTGCATCAAATACCGTTGAGCAAGCCTGCTTTAACATTTCGTTTCACGACATCTGTAAGATGGGAAAAGAGATTATTAGGCAGACTGGCATATTGCTTCGAGAGAGTAACTTTCTTTAAGCAGTTTCGAAACAAAGGATGCAGGCAGCTAACATTTATCAACAGTCTTACCTCTACGTTTTCGCCCTTAAAGAAGGCCTATCAAATCATTCCAGTAGAGTAAAGGTCAAGTTACAATTAACGAACTTACAGGTTTCACTTTGACATGAGAATTTTTGCTTTAGAATCAGCAGACGCCTGAATAGAAGATGACCGACAGAATATTCTTTGAGAAACATCGGAAGATATTAAACTACTCAATTTCAAAAGTTGCCTTCCTTGAAATGGTCATAAGATGATGAATTCGTTTTTATGGTCAGGAAAAGCTATGCATGCTGTAAGCTTACATGTATACTATTGTTGGCATATCCACAGCGTCTCGTTGGCCCGAACAAAGTTTTACCCACTTACCAAAATTGGGCTAATAATTTCGACGAGAAAGGGTTAGAAAGTAAAATGTCATCCTTAATAATTTGTATATTCAGTAGATGTCTCTTGTGAATTGTTGGAAAGATATGACTGTCATTACCGGCCAAGATTTTTCCCCTTTTTTTATACGATGAGTCACGTTGAAGCCTTTTATCCTCTCACTCTCGTAAATCAGCTTGTGTTAAGTCGCGCGATAAAATAGTCCGCGATAACGAATTAGGGGTGCTGAAAGACAATGCCAAAGGCTACATGCAGAATTAAAGGGATACTTTTTTACATTGACATCAATTTTTATATAGAAGAAATACAGTTTCTTATGTTGAAATACAAGGTCAATATTGCAGATATAATGCGTTGTATAAAATATGCTTTTAATCGACCTATAAGACATCTTGCAGGGGTCGATAATAAACGAAGAGCCTGTATTTGCGTTTGAATGAAAATGCCGTTGTCGGTAAAATTATTTGTTCCTCAACCTTTGTGAGTCAGTACATGGTGATCTTCAGGAACATTCAGCTTGACAACCCAGAGAGTGCAGGACACAGTAATAAATAAATTACTACTACTACTACAACGGACCTATGATTCTGGTCTAGATTTGACTCGGTGGTGAAGAACAATATTAGACATTCTTCACATAAGTTGTAACGACAAGATGAACACCAGGCAATTTGACAACGTCTTAGCAGTAAGAGAAGAAACGATTCACTAACAGAACACAAAATACCCCAAAAACATTAACAGGTACAGCTTATGGAGAATAAAGCCTTATTTTTTTCATTTCTACGATTCATTCGCTTTACTCAGACTTTTGTGAAAATTACCACGTTCTGTGATTTGAAGAGTTCCTACAGGTCATACGTAAATTATGTGAGTGGCCAGCACAATTTAAAACCAACAAACATTGTTAGCTTACAACACCATGTTTCAGACCTTAAAGTAGGCATGCTAAATTTGTCCAATTGAGTCGAAATGTTGTTGACAAAACTGAATACGGCAGGCCGTAAATACGCCATAGTGTACGTGTTTCTCAATTGCATCATTAACACATAAAATGGTGCCGTACCATCCAACTAACACCATAAGGTATAAGGTGTTCAGCTATTTAAACAAGTCCTATACCGGTTCATATTAAGGCTTGGTGATGGTGAGGTGGCGTTGCTTTAAGACGTGTCGAGTCGATTATTATTGAATGTGTTAGTGATCAGCTGCCGACCCTTTCATATTTCCCAAAAGACCCTAGAAGGCAGGATGGAAAAAAATGACGTGCGTTTGTGATAGCCAGACCTACCCTTTCAAAACAAAACTCTTGTACTCAATTTCTTTCATATTTTTGCTTTTTAGTTCACCCCTTAGAAATGAAGTTCCTGACCAACTTACCCTCTTTCCTAAAGCTTGCAATATCTCTCTCTCTCTCTCTCTCTCTCTCTCTCTCTCTCTCTCTCTCTCTCTCTCTCTCTCTCTCTCTCTCTCTCTCTCTCTCTCTCTCTCTCTCTCTCTCTCTCTCTCTCTCTCTCTCTCTCTCTGAAACACTACTGATGTGCTGATAACTCGTTATCTTGTCTCGTTTTAGATCGGAAATAAAAATCCTTGTTCACTTGCCGCTAATGATGTAGACGTTCTCAAAATACTGCCTTGCAGGTTGTCATGCGGGTTGGATGAAATCCAAACATCACGTTTTCCGATTTATTTTCACTGAGTTACAGTTACTGGCGTGCTGATGGAATATTGGCAGTTATATTTGCTTTCAATCTTTACAATCACAGAACTGTCTGAACGCTTCCGAACTTATGGTATCTTTTTCCCTCAAAATGATCTTATGTATATTACTTTACCTATCAATCAATCAATAGCTCTCTCTCTCTCTCTCTCTCTCTCTCTCTCTCTCTCTCTCTCTCTCTCATTCTTCTCTCTCTCTCTCTCTCTCTCTCTCTCTCTCTCTCTCTCCCTACCTACCTAACTACATACATATCTATCTATCTATCTATCTATCTATCTATCTATCTATCTATCTATCTATCTATCTATCTATCTATCTATCTATCTATCTATCTATCTATCTATCTATCTATCTGCTGGCCTACCTACATAAATGCACTCCTATCTATTTCTCCATCTATCCACCACCACCACAATGATCATCATCAACATCATCATCAACAGCAGCAACAACAAAATCATCATCGTCGTCATCATCGTCGACGACGACAACACCTATAGAATGTCAAACAAGAGTCACAAAGTCTTGACGTATGAAAATACTAAGTTTTCTCTGAGTTTACCTAGCCTGCTACACTATTTTTACCTCTGAGGTGACGTACGAAGAACATGTTGTTCAAAACACAGTGTGTTTTGGGAAAACGCAAATTCAAACTCATGACATCAACAACAGGAAGTTGTTCGCTATACCGTCTCCCAAAAGGAGATACTTTCACACTGTTTTTCCTTAATTGCTTGCAAGTGTCACGTCGAAAAAGTCCGTGGTCGACTACTCGGTGTTTTTTTATGTTTTTGCGACCGTCAATCATTGTGTTTGCTTTGAAATTTCGGGCTCAATAGGGGCAATAAGCCACTCAAAACGTGAACACATGAAAACAGATAGTTTATCTCGTTTTGCATTTTTTGATTCTAGCATAGATATACATGCGCTGTACCTATTCCGCCGGGGGACGACTCACGAATATGCCTGTGACACCTTGCCGTCAATGTTTTAATTTGTTTTGATAAGTATCGACACCTCTTATAATGAACGTGACAGACGTGTCGTGGTTTTTTGAAAGGCTTCCACTTACAGCGAACGCAGGCTGGCGAGCAAGTTCCCAATAAACTGTAGCCTGGGCGCGTTTTACTGCCCTAATGATATTTCTGGAGATAAGTGGTTGAGGTGACACACGGTACATATTTGATTTCCCCGTTGTGCGCCTAAGATACCAATCACGCCGCTAATTAAAAGTTAGTATTGGCGGCTTTTGCTAAACGTGCATCGTGTACTGCGGACGTTTTTCGCCTGTTCTCACGCGAAGTAACAGGTGTCAAAGGTCGCGAGGTAAAAGTCATCGCCTGCAAACTCTTCTTCACTTCAAAAGAAGCTGGCTTGCGCACTTCCATAGTTTAATTGCCCCATTACCGACTTTCAAACAAAATCATCAATGGCTAATGCTCTTTCATATTCTATAGCTGTCGCTTTGCTTTCAGCGTCGCTTTTATTGAATTCCTGGCTTTATATGCACAGTGCGGGCTGCTTTGTCTTGTATGAGAAACCAGCAATAATAGATGATTGTATCACAAAACATCCCTATGGCACGGGTAAGTTATTACAGCACATAGCTACCCCTATCACAATATCTGTAAATTACCGCGAAACATCGCTACAAAACAACTACAAAAACGCGTAAATTATCACTAAACACATTGCTTATAAAAGAGTCTCAATATCATATACTGCATACACAATTTCTTTTCTTCTTGATGCTAATCGAAGGCTATATCATGACATCGGGGCATGCCTTTCAAGCAATAACCGAGGGAGAGGAGTGTGGGTGTCTTTAACAAAGATGATGACTAGAAAAATAATTTAACACACTATCAACAAGGCAAATCAAAAGACTCTTTGAGAAGCTGATTTTCATAAACAGTCGTCAATTTTAAGAAAATCTATCGTGAATTTAGCCGATTAATGATTTTTCATTTTTGCTTTTCAATGAGAGTAAAGCAACATATGCTTACATAACAATCAAACTTGCATACGTACGTACGCAAGCACATACATACATTCATACATACAGTTATACATTTATACACATACACTTATACACATACACTTATACATACACTTATACATACACTTATACATACATACATACATACATACATACATACATACATACATACATACATACATATACATACATACATACATACATACATACATACATACATACATACATACATACATACATACATACATACATACATACATACATACATACATACATACATACATACATACATACATACATACATACATACATACATACATACATACATACATACATACATACATACATACATACATACATACATACATACATACATACATACATACATACATACATACATACATACATACATACATACATACATACATACATACATACATACAACATACATACATACATAAAAGGAAACACTACGTTGTCTGAAGATGATAGTAAGAAGCACGCTTCATAGAATTTCCTAGTTTTGGTTCAAGTCTGTGATTTGTGAGTGTTTGGGTAGGGTGAACGCGATGATTTGTGTTCTGTTTTCATGTGAAACGCGTGAGTGGGGGTGAACGCAAAGGGTGGGGTGAACGCTATACAGAAGAGTTTCTCCCGGAATCACAGGTATTGTTGCTACTTGTACTGTTTTGCCCTTGCAACAGGGTTTCATAAAACTCTACTTTATAAAGTAAAGCAAATAAAACATTTCATTTCTGTATGTCGCCTTTTCTAGGTCAGCAAAGCTACTCAGAGTTTGGCAGATGCAACATGCATATAATTTGACAACATGTCATATTCTAACCGGGAAAAAGAAACATACAATTTTCCAAACACAGAAATGACGCCAATTTTGTTCCTTTCACCTGCTTGACGTTTGATGTCACTGACAGGTATGTAACGTTTCCGGTTGGTCGAAGGATAGATATGTCAAATTGTGCATTTACATAGTATTCGAACAACATGCAGATGAATTCTTAAAGCATATGTGATGTGGTTTGCGTTTTTTGATCAAAGCCTTCATTTTCAAAACCCTAGTTTTTTCCCCCCATTGCGAGGCGTACGTATTGAAGAGGCTCCCCTACCGTAAGCTTACATTCAAAAGAAATGTTTTTGAATCCACGGGAAAAATAGGCACCAATTACTGTAATGCATTTTTGAGTGGACAATACTGAGTACTTGTTCTTTGTGTCCACCCCATTCGTTCAATGCAAAGCCTGGAACGCGGCGTCGTGTGGAGTACCGTCACCAAGCCGGCCGTCGACTTCATCGTGACATATTATCGTAAACATGGCTTTCGAAATCCACTCAGCACACCGTACAGGCGCGATTATGAAGTGTGCGGTAGTTACTCGGGGAGATCGTCGAGGCTGCTCTGTGAAAGAAGAAAAACGCGTATAATATGGGTAATGTGAAACTCGCAGCCTATTTAAAGTAACGCGAATTAGAATTGGAAATGCAAGTAAGCCAACCATTCAGACCCCGCCACGATTGCAATCTGACAGAAAAAGTTTTTTTACCGGAGAGAAACGCGGTAATTTTCATTTTGATAATGCATTCGAAGCAAGAAAATACAGGATAAGAAGCGCTTCAGATTCTCAAACAGTAATCGATAATGTCTTTGTCGGCGAGTAATCGTGAATTCTCAGGTAGCCTGCTTAATATACATTGCCAGGTTCCCAGACAATGTCTTTCCCGGAAATACGCGCATCACAATGAATATTGCATTAGGGAAGAGTGACAGAGCTACGCGAAATCGTGCTGTTGTCAGTTTTCCCTCCAGTGTCTCCCTTTCTTCGTTTGATTTTTTATTCAGAGCGGTGTTGTCGTGTATTTGGGTAACTTTCGCCGCCGCCGCTAAAAAGAAAAATGTGTGTCGCACTGACGCGGGGCGTATTCAGTTAAGCGGTTAGGCGGGAAGAACATTAACAGAAAAGGTAACAGTGTTTACACATAGATGGTAGAGTTATTTATTGTCTTAAGAAGTGTTTGGTGTAAAAACAAAAAACACAGTATAGCTGAAAAAGTAGTCGATGGTATTAAAGTTACAGCAAACAGCAACATTTCGACAGTTACAGGACATCGCTCTGGTGGGAAAGTGACTTTACGGCACTCAACCGAGTGAGGGCGCACCATTACGTATGACAAGTATATTTGCTTGCACGCACGCACGCACACACACATACATACTAATTACACAACAAATGTAAGATAAAGACACGCGAAATGTACATTTTGACTTTCTGCGTCACATTGTGTATTCCAGGAAAACACAAATTGCCCCGAGGCAACAGTATAAGTCACTGTTTTATGGAACCCTGACAAAAGTGAATAAATTACCTGACACGGGATCTCGCCTTCGTATTTATTACACTTTCCGATCTCATTCATCCGTTGGCCTATGCATTTTCCCCGTTTGTGCCCTGTAAGTCACTCTTTCTGAACCTATATCCGTGTCAGACTGTCTGTCCCTCTCCCCCTCTCTCTGTCTCTCTGTCTCTGTCTCGGTCTCGTTCTCTCTCACACACACACACACTCTCTCTCTCTCTCTCTCTCTCTCTCTCTCTCTCTCCCTCTCTCTCTCTGTCTCTCTCTCTCTCTCTCTCTCTCTCTCTCTCTCTCTCTCTCTCTCTCTCTCTCTACAGTCTTTCTTATCAGTGCAATCTTGATTACTGACCAATACACGTATTTATTGATACGTTTTATGTTTTAAGTGCATTTTCACCCGACAATGAATTTATGATGCTGCCTCCGACCAAACTATCCATCAACAGAAATGAATACACCTGTTGAAATTATATTTAAGAATGAGTTTGTGTTAAGATATAATTTTGAAAAAGAAATCTACAGAAGAGATGACATGTTAGAAATTTTAGGAAAAGTTGCAAAGACTTATGTAATTCCGACATATTTATCCTTTCCTGTAATACACGAAATTGTACTCATCTCTATCTTGATGTAGAATTTTAGAAATGAATACAAAAAAACAAACAAACCCAAAACTATCCATCAACCGCCTCTTTTAAGTGGCGCTACATCTGGCTGATAAGATGTTTAGTATAAGCACAATATATAAACAGTTATGAAATATAAATATTATTAATAAGTCCTAACTAGTTTTGTACGGATCACTCTTGACACAGCCGTTAAAGGCGCGTCGAATTATAGTATATTTGTGCTCCTTACACGTTCAGTTACTTTCCAAGTACCACAGAGCGGAAATGAAAGCTTAACCCTGACCAAATACCATATCAATGCTATTTATTAATAATACTCATATGTAAAAACTTCATTTATAATATTTTTGTTTGACTGTGAACGTCTTATCGGCCTGTGGCACACGGCAGTGAGAAACCCCGTATTGGTTGGGTCACCGTGTTAAATGGGCGAAAATTGACTTGACATCGAAGGAACGATACGACATCAAATGAAGATGGAGAGAGCTGATAGCGTTCACGCCGAAATGTTGGATTGTTTCACACGTGAAGGCACGAACAAACACAACAGCTATCTATTTAGCATCGACGAGAAAATACCTCAATGAAATAGATCTCTCGGGTCAAGACTCGACTGTCATCGGCATTAAATACGAGGGTCTGACAAACGAGGTGAAAAGTAAATTATCCACATCATATAGTAGTCTTTAAAGATGACACAGAGCGTGAACTTTTCATCAGCTCTGTACGCACTGTACTTTTTAAGTATATGCATACGTGAATGTGTTTATCACAACGTTTTGGGAGACACGGTGACAGAGGATTGTCTCAGCTAGCATTTCGATCGGATATATCAGCTGTATCAGTTTGACCTTTGCATGCATTTACTTCATGGACATAATTCCGTATTTGTTGCATATCGATTGATAGTTGAGAACAAATATCTGGCACACTGAGAGCACAGTTCTCCACAATGATCTATACCGATTGCTGTTTGTTTTTTTTTCGGGGCGGAAGGATCAGCGAATGGATTTGCCTTAGCAATCAATGAAAATATTCCACTTGACCTGAAGTTAGTACGCTCAAACTTTCCTCAATAAAACCTTCAGCAATGCTCTTACCACATCAAACATAAAAATCAGGCGTCATAGTGCAAGTTTTGGTTCTAGAGAAACAAATTAGCTATATCTTTTGCCGATATTTGTAATTCAAAATGGCCGCCATCCCTGTGTTTACAATATGTGGAGAAATAAAATTTTTGTTTTTCGAAAAACTAAGACAGTAAAACTTTTTTTTTTCTGCTCAATGAGCTCAGAAGAGCATTGTCAAAATTTGAGTCCGAATATCTGTCCCCGAGATGCATTCAACCTTAATATAGAATGCGCCAAAGGACAGATATTCTAACACTCAAATTTCTACAATACCTTGCTGACCTCAAGCTTGTGTGGACCAATTTTGAAGCTTGTTGAGAAAAGAAGATTTTGACCGTATTTGTTCGTATGAAAGTCTAGTTTTTTTTTTCAATGTATATACTGTAAAGTTTGAATAATTTGTTTTTATCAGTAACAAACGCCAGGGGCACTACCATGGGAAGGGTACATGTATCACGGTTTTGACCCCCTTTCTCTCCTGATGTAGAATTTTCACCAAAACATGTTAATGGAAATAAATACAGGTTTTTGAGCCTTATACTTGACACCAGTAAAACTTATAACCGCAAAAAGAACTCTTGATCGATCATTTTGTAGGAAAAATAGGTTTTGACCTTGTATCTGGCCAAAAATGTAGAATTTTACTACCCATCCGCTTTAACGGAAAATTATAGTTTTCGCTTCACAGTATAAACTGCCAAGGGTACACGTGAACAAATTCGAATGGGTTGCGTGCCATCCGGATAGCTTTTTGTTTTTGATCATGAATGAGACCGTCTACCGATTGAGCAAAGGTTAGGCAAAAGTTAAAGTTTTTTAATTTTGAGGTGCTTTTACGACCTTCAATCGTAATATCGTCTAGCAATTCAAGTACGGGCCGAAATGCGAGCTTTGCCGAGAGTTCCGTTAGAGTTAAAGGGATGGGTGGTCGGAACTACGCCTGTGCGACTTTCTTGTTTACAAACAATGCATTCCATGCACGACATCTGAATGCATGACGTCAACAAAGCAGCAACACTTAATTTTACGACGTACATTTTTGACAGACATGATTTAACTTTCATCAATCGCCAATGTACAATGGATACAGTGTTCACATTGGCCGTGTGAGCCCGATATGACCTCTGAGCGTTGTTCCGACGAACCTCTGCCTGGCCCTTTGAGGTAGAACGCGCCTCGGGGACAGATATTCGGACTCTCAAACTTTTGCAATTCGTGTCTGATCTACCTCTTGTGGGAGTTCATTTTAAAGCTCTTGGTGTAAGAAAACTTTTCACTGGCTAGTTTTTCCAAATTCGAAAATTCTATTTTTCTCCATAGAGTTAACACAGGGATGGCGGCCATTTTGAATTTCAAATATCGGTAAAGCTTGAGTAATTTGTTTCTCTGGTTCCGAAATTTGCACGATGATCGCCAATTTTTATTCTTAATTTTGAGAATGGTTGAACATTTCGCTGAGGAGAGGTTGAGCAAAAGCTTAAGTATTTCACTTTCGAGGCGCATACTGCCTTAATACTATATTGGCAACGAGGACGAGTAATATCGCACCTACGAGCTAAAAATGTACCTAACAACCTCATATGCAAATCTGGTACATCGTGAACCACATCGTGAATCACGCTACTGGGCAATAATGCCATCTCGTTGCATTCATGTGCATGACTTTGGATACTACCCGTTATGCTTCAAACACACTTTTAGACAATATTTGATCAATCAGTAACAGATTTCACTTTTGCCATGTAGTAGTTTAGGGATCTTCTACGATATTGTAATTATTTCAGCACTTTTCTTTTATTTACTTAAAGATCTATTTGTTATTGTTATCATGAGCCCCCTTTGCTAACTCTGTTTTTTTCAGACAAGCTACCATGACGGGGTTTGGGCTAGACTAGCTATAAGCTATTTCCCGACTCCCCATTTACCCTCTACTTTGTTATTTTCTCCCTCTCGAATTCATGTGTCATGTAATTGACTTTTTTTCCCAATCGGGTAAATAAACCAATTATTAATGCTCCTTTGATAAATCTTACACGAACAAAATGGTCGATAAGAGAAATACCATCCTCAGTGATGAGACACGTCCATTATACAAAGATTTTGATGGTCGTCGAATCGAAATAAGTACTAGATAATAGAGTGCTCTGCTTGCATACAGCGTCTTAAACATTCTTTTATACCAAAAGCTATTTTAGACTACAGTTTAATATCAAGCAGGACAGATTTTTAGGCAAGTTTGTTTTGTGACGTTGTATGTTTTTTGTGTGTGAATGTGTTCGACTGTCTATTGTTTGATATTGGATTGTTAAATTTAACCCTTTCACCACCATGGTTTGTCCCAAATCCATTGTTTTCTATGGTAAAGTTGGACCTGTTACAGGGAACTGGGGGTGAAAGGGTTAAAAGCAGACATTGAAATTTCTCCGCGGGGAGTAATAAAGTATTGTATTGTACTTTCATTATTTACCGTTCTACGAAACAAATGAACCTTTTTCCATTCTTCTTACCAAAGAACGTTGAGAAACAGAAATATTAGCCATGCAACTAGAATGCATCGTGTACAGTAGGCTATGTCATTATCATTGAAAACGAATTCTAGAAGTTCTGAGAATCAGTTGTTAACGATCATTGCACGAAAACACATACAGACATTGTTGACATAAGTTTATCGGTAAATACTTCGCATTGGTTTTGGGTGAGAAGAAGAAGAAGACGAAGAAGTGGTATTTAACAAACAGAATTCGAACAATGAAAAATACACCACTAGTTCCAGCTCATGTGAATCTTTAAGGTACGACTTGAAAATAAAATAAATGTGAACGATTCAAAGGACACAAAACATTTCATTAATATCAAAGAGGTAATATTTATCATCCGATGTCGTCATTTCAATATCCAAGTCAGTAGTCTCTTCCTCCTAAGGTAGTACAGGCCTCAAAATTGAACGCCTTGAACTTTTGTTCAAACTTTCCCCAAGCAATCTTTCAACGATTGTCTTTCAAAATCACGAATGAACACAGGATGTCACCGTGCAAATTTTGGTACTGTGGATTTCACGACTCTTGAGATTCAAAATGGCTGCCATCCATTTGTGAACTCAATGGGAACAAAGTTAATTTTCCATATTTGTAAAAGTGAGTTAGTGGAAACGTTATTTATTCCACGAGCTTCAAATTTAAACGAGCCCCCCACAAGTAGAAGACAAAACAGAATTGTGAAAGTTCTAAAGTCAGAATATCTATGTATCTACCTTAAGAGACAAATCATTTCTCTTTGTAAGTGTGAGAGAGCCCTTGTCCTACGGATATAAAAAACTGCATTGAGCTGAACCAAATATGCATCCGTTTATTCTTTGCTTACAATGGAACCACCTGGGACTTGAGAAGTTTTGCGGGTGTCTATCAGGGCGCCCTCAAAGCGTAGAGACATATAAGGCTCTTCCTTTTGTTTAAGTTGTTGATATACGATATTCAAGTTTGAGAGAGAGAGAGAGAGAGAGAGAGGAGAGAGAGAGAGAGAGAGAGAGAGAGAGAGAGAGAGAGAGAGAGAGAGAGAGAGAGAGAGAGAGAGAGAGAGAGAGAGAGAGAGAGACTTTGAGTTGTAAATGATGATTCAGAAGGAGCATCGATTTGTTAATATATTATAATATCGGTTATCTGTTCGGAGTAACTCGATAAAATTTTACATTCTGTGAATGTAACAAATTAAGAGTAAAATGAATATAGGTTAGTCATCATCTATGCAAATGATTTTACGTATTAATGACACAGTACGATACTCCAAATTTTTTATATGGCTTCCTATGTAATTCACATGAGTTTTGGACATAAACATATAAGTTATAAAAGTTTATGTGAAAGTAAAAAAGTGTTTCAAGTGGGCTTTCAATTTTTTTTGGACAAAATAGATACAAAATTCGAGATGTACTGATCAATGATGGTATCTTGATATAGAAATATTAAAAAGCTGTGGGGCGACTGCATGACAGTCAGAATCAATGTATGCAAAATGGATTGGACCAGAGTAAGTAAATTCTATGTTTTGCATCCATTCAAATTGCCGAAAGGTAGGCGGGTAAGCAGTACCACACGAGCCATAAAAATTGAATACAAAATCAAGCTGTCATTACTGGACAATTTTCTCAGACGCTCATTCCTATAACTATATTCTTCCAGAGGGCATAGTTTTACGTCACCACGTGGTTCAATATGACATTAAACTGGTCCAATAATAATTTTCATTCAAGGTAATACATTACCAGGTCCATGGGACATTCAGGACATTTGAGATTTACATATTAAAGTAGGAATATCCTGAACCACTGATAGTTAGTGGTGGTACCAGGTGTCCGGAATGGGTAAGTGTACCCTGCTAGCATGCTACACCCGTCAGGATTGTTCCAAAATTGTCTAAATATTGTATGAAGTGATACAGTATATGAATCACTGTTAAAAGTCAAAGCCGGGAATGCTGTCGCTAATCATTTGAGTGACCGAGGTGTCATATTTGGCCACAATGTCATCATATCGACCGTAGAACTTTTTTTAAAGTCCTCACGAGTCTTTTGGATGTATATCCCTGTCTCACTAGTTTTGATACCAATAAGCTGTGTCTCATTTGAAAATCAGCGTATATAGGAATCACAAGCCCTACAATATCTGAGAAGTTGAAACACGTACACACCATAAGCAGGTGCAGATGGAATATTACTTGATAAGTGGGGATAATTTATGATTTCAAAATCGAAATCATCCCTTTTGTCATACAGCTTAGTGTGTAGCCCATTAGTACACACTTGGAGGAACAGATCAAGATATGAATGTAATGGTTGTAACATGACAGCTGTAAACTGTTTTGTTGCAATGTAACAGTCATAACTTTGCTTTGCCAAAGAATATTGTCAACAATTGAAAATTCTACAAGATCAATTTTTTTCCCTGAAAGACTTTGAAAAGCTACACGCAGGGATAGAGACAAAGAATTTGCTGACTCTGGCCTCAGTGATTATGGCAAAATTAATATGTGTTTCCAGTAACCTGGCCAAGCAAGAACTTTTTAACGTCTTGTAAATACTCAATGTCAATGTCAACAAGAACTAATGCGAGAACCAGGGATCGAGGACTGCCCCTTTAAGAGACAGCTGGTCAGGCTTTGCCTGCGATACGTACAGATTTTAAAGCCCCAATAGCTGCGAATGTGTAATAAGCCGATCTAAAAATATCCTCAGTTTTCCAAGTTTTCTTTGAATAAGACCCACTAATTACTGAAAAAGTGTATAACACTGTCATAAGTGTCGAAAGTGGCATATAAGTTCAAACATTTTAACATCATTTTAGATTTCCTTCCATTTTCAAAAACTAATCATGTAACAGAGACAATAAAGATTACAACAACAAAATGTTGGCCATCGTGTGTTGTGCATCCAAGTACATGGCATCATGCTTGTTTTTTGTATGATCACGATGTGTATGTGCAGGATATGGGGTACCATTTTATGTGTGTGACATCCATTTACTATTTAACCTGTTAAAACGTGTAGACATTGTCCACATCGGTGCGCAGTAATACTTCTATACATGTCCTTCAGTAAGCACATTTATAGGAACCAACTTTGGTTTGAAAATAAAATCATAAAAATAATGCATGCGCATAAAATTCGCACTATACCGTCGAAAAAGGAATAAATGGGTACATATTGCCCCACAGGGACAATTAAGTTACAATACATTTTTGGTCTACCACTTGCGGGGGCTCTTTTTGAAGCTCATAGAGTGAGTAAGGTTTTAGCCTTGTTTTTGTTTATGTGCCTCATAGAGTTAACATAGGGATGGCAGCCATTTCACTCGTAAATTAAAACTGTCAGTTAATATTGGGTAATTTATTTCTCTAGTACCAACATGTGCGCAGTGACCCCTGGTTAATTTTTATTCTATATTTTGAAAGACAGTGCTTCAAAGTTTCGTTGAGGAAAATTTGGTTTTTCAATTTTGGCCCACCACTTGAGGGTGCTCATTTTGAAGCTTATGGAGTATCCTAGTTCGCATACGCTTAGTTATGTTAAAAATTGTGAATTTTATTTTCTCCCATAGAGATGACACAAGGATGGCGGCCATTTTGGATTTCAAATATTTGTAATATCCAGGGTAATTTGTTTTCTCAGTTACACAAAATTGAATGGTGATCCCTGTTTTTTATTCTTGATTTTGAAAGTGAATGATCAAAAGTTTGCTTGACGAAAATTGAGAAAAAATTTGTCTTTCTTTTTCAAGGCAGGAACTACCTCAAGAGCAAAGTGCCAAAGATCTGCTTGCTTGGCATTTTGGTCAGTGGTGTAAAATCACTTCTTTCACTGAAGAGGAATGTCAAAACAAGTCCAAAGAATCATAATTTCGCCCCATCCTTTAATAGTTGTACATCAAACAGAACGGAATACTGTATGATATATGGTCGTAATTTTTTTTTCTCAACCAGACGACATTTTCCACATTAAGAAAAAGAAAAAAAATAGACAGTTTTTGCAAGTTCCCTTTTCAAACACACTGATACACTCATAAATATATGGAGGAAAACCTCTTTTTCAAAGTTATGAGAGCTGACCAATTCATGTTGGATAATCTTCAAGCACGGGAGACTTGTTAGACTTAATGATTTCATAAAAAATTCGGATAATGTCACGTTAATCCGTGACAAATGTCGGAAACACAATTGGAAATCTGTAAATCCATGCACACATGCTACACACAGCTGTTGCTGTTTTTCCACTAATGCATCATCAATGTTCAGCCAAGCGGTGACATAAAAATTCATGTTCGTCAGCACTCGTCATTGGCTATTATTTTGAATTTTGAGGTCCCCTAAAATCCGTCTGTAAGCGTTCTGGTTTTGCAATTTTGTCACTTCACCTTTTTGCCAAAGTTTGGTTTGTTCCTACTGTTTTGAATAGTCGGGTTGCACAATATCCAAGTGAAATTTAGGTAGCCAGATACCAATTCTGGTACAAATAGATTCTAAATAATGCCAGTTTTTAGCCCATGAAGTCATCTCGGCAAAAATATAATTCCAATATAAGGGTAACACCATTTGAATGATAGGCTAAAAATAGTGAAAAATCAATAGCGTAAATTTGATGATCGGTTTAATGATAGCAATATGTTACCCCTCTGTGAAACCCTGCAAGTGTCCAACTGTGGTGCTCTTCTACCTATGAATGAGACTTGGTTCAAGTCTTTGATTTGTGACTCTTTGAGTGGGGTGAACGCCATCATTTATGTTCTATTTTCATGTGAAACGCGTGAGGTGGAGTGAACGCGATGAGTGGGGTGAATGCTATACGGGGAGTTTCTCCGGTGAATCCAGTAGTAACTATAACTCACTTCTGAGCAGACTCAAAGGGAACGCGTTCAATCGCTAGGAAAAGCTGGCCTGGGCTGCCAAATTCCAAAAAGGTTTGTATGAAATAGGAGAGAGACAAAAGAAACTATTACAAATGATTTTATGTTTTAGAAATTCACAGACTTGGACCAAGTCTACCTATGAATTTCAAATCAAGAATTTTACAGGAATTGGCAGAAATGACATTCCACTTGCATGTATAAAATGTCTCACACCGAACTGAAATTCTCATTGGCTGGTAAGCTTATTACTTAAAGGGCCACTAGCCATGACTTTTTGTGATTTTTTATTATTTTTGTTTCTACTATAAATCGTGGTTTGTTGCTTTATTCCCATATACACAGTATTCAGCTTGTCAACTCAGCCTGCACACATGTACACTGCATCGTTATTTTTAAATATTTTCTGTAAAATAATTTCCTGATTGGTTAACAATTGCTGTGTTTTGGTGGATATTTGAAAGCACTCACCATGCAATTGTTATGGCAACACCTGAAATCAGATAGCTCTCAACAGTTCCTGGTTTGACAAGTGCATTCTGGGATTGCAGTCTGTGACAGAAAATATGACCTCTGACCCCTTTCTGTTACAGGGATAATCTCCCAGAGATCCTACCAAATGACAGCAACCTGTACATTTGCGCTGCCTATTGTATCTTTTCACGCCACTTTGCTCTTCTAATCTGTTGAATAACTTGTGTCAATCAAAACATTGCCAGTTGGTATTCAAATGGGTTGAATTGTGTTGACAGTAATGTCTGGTTTGCGTGACAAGGTCAGTCTGAATTCCAGTCAGGACCAGGATGTCAGTTTTGCCTTATCACTCACAACTGTTATCTTTTATCAGTTTAACTCATTTCCGGATTCTGAGGCCACAAACACACTGGAAAATTTGATAGTCAACAGCAAGCATGGTATGCATGAGTGTACCATTAACTCTATTGTCAAGATTCAGTGGCAACTAAAAAAGCATATGAGAAAAATAAAGTAAAACCTTCAACAACGTTGAAAACTCATGTGTAACATGGCCATACAACCAAATATTGATTGAATATATAACAAAAAGGAAGAAAATGGAGGATCTGTTAGGCTAGGATGTGTGTTGACTATACATAGACTCTTAATATGTAGAAAACTGAAGTTTGCATTTCTGTGGCATAATATTGTATGTTGAGTGACCAGAGAACCTGGTAAACAATCAGTTTTGGTCAGAACATCACACAAGGGGTTAAGTCACTGCGTATTGCGATGGATTAGCACAAGTGGATTATTTAAAGGTGGTCCAGCCTTACCCCTCCATGCTGTTACTTTGGTACCGGTATATCCCTACTCTGTTCGATAGAGTAGGCTGACCAGTTTGAAATGAAAGGAAATAGGAGTGGAAGGGTTGAATATTGAAGTGCAGTTAAATGTATACAGTCACCTTTATCTAAATATGCCCAGATATGGTTAGAGGGGCGTTCCTTGGTATTCAAAATGCCCATGTGAGGGCGCTGTTTTTAAAAAGCGGCCGCCCGCTTAAAATCTGTGATTGGTTAGATTTTCGCTTTCCATGGTAACTGTGGCAAAATTGGAACAGGTGACAGTATACGGTACCTTTAATGGCACATTAGGGTTATTGTACCCCCTCTAGGCACAATGTAACTTGTCTATGGCCACATGCAATGGGCTGTTTTTGGACTGTGAAATAGGGGAGGCAGGGTTAAATAAAATGCACGACCAGTGAAGAGTTTGTGAAAAAAAAATGTCCACATGTTTATAAAAATATTGCACTCAGACATGAGGATACAGTGGATACATTTACACTGGAGAAATAAATTTATGCAGAAGTGCGGATTTGAAACATCGTACTTTGGTAGCACACTTTACATGGCTTCACATTTGTAACACCCTTTGTGATTGGTAGCACACTTTACATTGCTTAAAATTTGAAACACCCTTTGTGATTGGTAGGAGGCTTTACACGGCTTCGGAGTACAGTGCATATACTGGTATTACTCTTCCTATGTTTTCCATGTTTGGTTAAGATGGGTGCAGGGTACACGAAGGAGACTTCTGTGGTCTCCAACTAAAACGACTTAAGTTAATAAATACACAGTAAGTGAGAAAAAGGGAATGTGTAAATTGTGATCGGTAAAGAAATGAACGCTGGAATTAATTCACTGATATGTACATGAAACTGACAACACTTAAGATTGAAGAGATTGATATATAATTATTTAGTAAACATTAAATACATAAAGAATAACAGGAAATATCCTGATAATATTTTTAATAAAGTTAAAATAAATATATTTCTCCCTGTTTTTTAATAGTTGCACTTATGAAGTATGAGCAAGGAATAATGCTCATTACAAGAATGCTTTTCAAGTGAGTGTACTTCCACCTGGATGTTGAGTCAAGAGTTTCTGTCACCATTCAGCTGTCACAAACTAAAGCTTTGATAAATATGTTCACAGAATACGAGGTGCGTTGGACGCATTTGTCAACCTGCTAAAGCAGACACCGGTGGGTATATCAAATGGTATTTTCAAAGGAACATCGCAAACACCTTTTTTGCTTGTTTCTGCCACATCAAGCAAAAAAAACTTTATGGTGCATCACTTCACAAAATATAAGCTCTTTTTGGTATTTATATACATACCAAATATGAGCTAAAAACTGATAACCGTACTTTTATCTTGTCTGGAGTGACAGAACTCCATTGAATACAGTATTATCTACAGATTTGGTCCTTTATTCAGAGAGATTCTTCCATGTTCCTTCTCAAATTTTATTTCCTGATTCATCTTGGACGAAGGTCAAACCCTGACAGTTACGTGTCTCTTGCTACAAAAGTAAGATGTTGACAAATTTTCTCTGATAAAAATTAGAAACAAACTGACTTCACCAGAGACAGCATGCGGCAGTGTGGCGGATGATGAACTTCAACAGCTAATTGCACACCATGTAGATGGCTATGTACCTCAATAGCTAATTCTGAGGACATAGCCACACCCTGGAAGGCAAAGATGGCCGAACACACCATGTAGATGGCTATGTACCTCAATAGCTAATTCTGAGGACATAGCCACACCCTGGAAGGCGAAGATGGCCGAACACACCATGTAGATGGCTATGTACCACAATAGCTAATTCTGAGGACATAGCCACACCCTGGAAGGCAAAGATGGCCGAACACACCATGTAGATGGCTATGTACCTCAATAGCTAATTCTGAGAACATAGACACATCCCACAAAGGCAAAGATGGCCGAGCACACCATGTAGATGGCTGTGGTACCCGTCCAGTGCACCAATAGACCAAACAGGAATGCTGACACGGTTTCCGAGAGGAAGTAGGCGCTGTCCAAGAGAGCCACATCGGTTCCTTTCCCGTGTAAATGCTGCTTGTCCACCGACAGATCCATGTAGTATCTCTGAAATAAAAACAGAGGCAAAATTTGCTGAATAAGATCCATTGATTTTTCTTTCGTCTATGCAAGAGAGATAATTCAGTCACCTAAGTTTTACTGTAAGTGCACCAAATACCTGTATGAGTTGATAAACTAAAGTGCTCATGTCAATGATTGTAAAGTGATCTTATAGAAATGGCTCCAATACATGTAGTTACAATATGATGTCAGCCTGTTACAGTAAGATTTCATGTATGTTACAATGACTAACCTGGGAAAAAAAAGGGATTTGGAATGAATACAGTAACATATTTGTTTTCAATGCACGAATGTTGTGAGTACCTGATCAGTCGTACAGTATATTTGTATAACTGATATTTCTGAATAAAGATTTTTTTCGTGCGTTGTGTATTTGGTAGCTAGGCATCTGATGGACAGGTTACAGTCACAGATGTGGCCTTTTGATGAGGTGTGACTTATATCAGACTCCTATTCTGTTGCCTGGCAACAGTGTAATTCATACACTTTGCAAAGCGCATCTGCCTGTACAAAGAAAATAACGGCCGTGGATTATTTGCGTGTCTTTTGATCAATAACATGCTGTTGGTTGAACTTTGACACGAGGAATCTAGAACTGGCATAGATGTCAATTACCAATTTGAAAAAAAAGATGGTTAAGCAGGAATTTTGGATCATTCTCTGTTAGTCTTAGCAGAAAGGCTAGTCTATCACTGCTATTTCAAATAAGAAGTTTACTGAGACAACCATCCTAATGTAAGAGGCCAATAATTAAAAATCTTCCCTACATTTTACCGTATTGTCTAGTAGACTGAAGTTCCAAAAAAGCAATTCAATCATGAAAATGTAAATTGACATGACTCTTATTCAAAATATAAAACTGTCATTTTGTTGTATAGTGTTAAAAGACATAACGTGAAAATTTCACAAATTTTGATCCCACCAGAGTCTGGGAGCTAATTTTTGTTTTTGAAATGTTGAAAACGGAAGAAAAAAGAAGCCAGGAAATCAGGTGAATTGCATAAATTTGTATGAATTTAAAATTCTTTGTTATCCACCTTATGACTGCTTGTCATGCCAAAAGGTGAACCCAACCAATATTTTTAATTCTTGGGTTAACAAATTAACGAAAATTGAATGAATCTTTGCAAAAAAGAGATTTTGAACAAAAAATACTGTCTTAGGATATGTGCAATCCCATCTCAAATGAAAACCCTGCTGATTGCAATGAAAATCTGAAAATGTTAAAAAGCCTGCAACTTATTCAAGCTGTTTCACAGTGTGTTTTTGACAAAGTTTGTGCAGGCTAACCTTTTTAAACACGTGGCAAACTCATTTGCATATGCTGTCATGTTACTAACCTCTCGTAAGAAATTGTACACACGCTTAACTCGAGTAACATTATCACACTAATAAAACCATGAAACTCCATATTTTAAGAGGGCATGTTGAATATTTCCTCAAGTTTACCTAGCAATTTAAACAAGTTTTGTATCTTCTGGAAACTAACGGCAGATCTTTATTGTACATGAACACAAAACAGAACTGCATATGACAACGGAATTCAGCAGTGGAATAGTGACGGTGGCAAGTGTTACCCACGTACACAGTTGAGGGTGTACCGCATTATTTTATAAATTTCTCAGACCAATAGATTTTAAACTACCTTTGTCTTGGGCCAACACAAACTCACTCACAGTTATGCAGTTTAAGGGTTGATGCATGGTGGTGTGCAGTGGTTTTGGAAGAATGAGAAGAGCATGGTAAACTCAAACCAATATCCGGGCTGAGAGTCAGTATGTCTGTTTGACTACCGGTTTAAGATTTACAACCTTCACAGGCCTGATAAGGGGATGGGACACAGTTCATACCAGCATTTTTTCAGAACCACGCAAAGAGATCGTAAATGCTTGAGATTTCATAGATCACGACCGAGCACCCAATTGTCCAAGAGCAAGTATACCAGCATTAGCAATTGTATCAAACAGTATTAAAGCTAACATTTACACAACAAGGCTTGTGATACATCAACAAGCCATCCCACGGATAATTTATACCGTACATGTATGGTGATGATTTCAGCTATTGCTGATATTATAGGGAAATCCCTCTTCTCTGTTCAAAATGATCTTCAACCAGTTACACTTCTTCTCTCAAATAAATTTATGTATGGCAGACGCTGATTGGTTGATATTTGATGATGTCACTTATTGATTATGCATACTAATTTATCATCATTCATACTTGCTAGATAAAGTTTAAAACAATTCTGACTTTAAAAAAATTTCAAACACTACAAAGTGCAAAACGTTCAGTACTTACATCGAGGTTTTCATGATAAGTAGTGAGCAAGGTGTACGGCAGCGCTGTTACCGTGGCGTAGGCACATCCCGTCAACGCCGACAACCACAGCACCATGGTCATATTCCGTGTGAATACGATGAAAGAGGTGGCCACGGCGAAGGTAACAATACCAAACATGTAGGTTCTCCTGGTTCCCACTGTACTGACCAGTGCCTCCAGACAGGCAGAGTATATGGCAGCAGTTATACCATGCAGTAACAGACCCCAGCTACCCATGCGTACACCTGCAGTGAAAAAAGAGAAGATTTTCACATTACAGTGGCGGTAAAATAAGACCGATAGTTTTTTTCTCCAAGGTACATGTGGTTGCAATTCTCTAAACCTCAAATGGCTTTTGTCTTGTGCAAATGGGTGAAACTACTTGATATCAAAATGCATTGTGGGTAAAAAGTTCACTTCTCACCACAGCCAAAGTTTGAGATAGTGATCTCATAAACACTTTTTAATGCCAACGCAATCCTTTACACGGCAAAAAGTTTTATTTGTTTGTGAAACTACCTAAACTCATGCATCTTTTCATCTTTTAACCCTGTCACCCCCAGTTCCCTGTGTACAGGTCCAACTTTACAATAGAAAACAATGGATTTGGGAAAAACCATAAAGGTGAAAGGGTTATGGCATTTCTGACACTAAATTCCTATATAACATAAAACTTTACTTTGACTTTTGTAATCTTATGTGTTGATAGAAATCCTGTAGAAATCCGCCATATTGAAAATACGGCCGACTACCTAAGACTTTTATGACTCACTTACATGTAGGTGGCAAAGTTGTGTTTAAGGTACCAAGAGTTACCAGGTTGAATTTAGTTGAAAGCTAAGGGTGCCGAATTTACCATGACTTTGCAGGTTGTACAGCACTCAACTTTTTCATTTGATTTGGTATGTACACGTAAGTTGTTCAAAACCCGTTAGAAATCAGAATATACAGTACTGGTAGAACTTCAACCAGAAAACATTGAGACTGGAAAGGTTGTCCAGTTTAGAGAAGTGTCCAGTTCATAGAAGTGTATTTCATATTGTTTCTATGGGCATGGGACTGAGAAAGCTGTTCAGTATAGACGGCATTCTGGTGTAGACTGGATTCAGATTAGACAGGTTTTGCTGTAGATATTTTTTTTAAATCACAAAATGACATAATTTTATGTTAAACTTAAATTTCTCACATTTTTTTGAGATATTGCAAACTAAAACCAGACTTTCCACTGAGTTAAGGTAGAACGCACCTCGGGGACAGACATTCGGACTCTCAAACTTTTACAATTCTCTTCTGATATACTACATGTGGGGGTTCATTTTAAAGCTCTTGCTGAAAGAAAACTTTTCACCGGCTTAAATTTCGAAATTCGAAAATTTTTATTTTCCTCCATAGAGTTAACACAGGGATAGCGGCCATTTTGAATTTCTAATATCGGTAAATCTTGGATAATTTGTTTCTCTAGTACCAAAATTTGCACGGTGACCCCCTATTTTTATTCTTGATTTTGAAAGAGAATGATTGAAAGATTCTTTGAGGAAAGTTAGAGCAAAAGTTTAAGTCTTTCACTTTCGAGGTGCATACTACCTTAAGCTTGGAACAAAGAAGGATTAAGTTGACAATTGTTACACGGGCTATTAATGTCCACCATTTTTACATCCGACATCTGTGGCCTCAATCTCTTTGCAGATACTGTAACTGTATATCACAGTGCATAAAAGGCAGATTTGCAAGGTATGTTGCATCCATGGCGATAACAGTAAAAAAGTCGTGATAAAGAATGGTTACTGTGCATTTCGCTACCATCAACCGTGCTCTTCCTACAGTTGCTATTGGCACTGCTAAGACCTGGGAAGTACAGATCCCGGTGTCTGGGCAACCAAGTATAAATATGGCAAGTGTTATCTGTAGGGTATTCCATCATCAACTGTGTTTCCTCTGGCTTCTGAAAGTTTTTAGTAAATTTACGGATTGGGTATTTAAACTTTCGTAAATTTTGAAATTCATAAGTAAACTTAACCGTTCCAATACAGAATATAATTCAATCAAATTCAAATTAAGTACAACATGTGCTTAGACAGAACTATTTTGAGGTTTGGGGCCTTCAGCTCTCAATCAACTAGCTGCTTCCTTGCATTCGTATATTTACGAATCAACAATGAAAAAAATTAGTAAATCATCTAAAAAATTAGTAATTTTACGAATTTGAGAGTGGCAGAGGAAACACAGATCAACAGTACCATATGCTCACCTCCAGGGATGGCAAGTTCCAAACAAATATAAATCTCGGCCAATCATTAATCATATTAATATTTTATTTAATATTTTAATGTTAATATAGAACATGCCTTGGGGATAGCTAGTCAGACTCTCAAATTTCAACAATTCTTTTCTGATCTACCACTTGTGGGGGCTCATTTAACCCTTTCACCACCATGGTTTGTCCCAAATCCATTGTTTTCTATGGTAAAGTTGGACCTGTACACAGGGAACTGGGGGTGAAAGGGTTAAAAGCTCTTGGAGAAAGAAAAACTTTCACTGTCTTAGTTTTTTGAATATGCATAATTTAATTTTTCACCCATTGAGTTAACTCAGGAATGGCGGCCAGTTTGAATTTCAAATATCGCAAAATGTTGGATAATTTGTTTCGCTAGTTCCAAACTTTGCACGGTGAACCCAATTTATATTATTGATTTGGTAAGAGAATGGTTAAAAGTTTGTTGAGGAAAGTTCGAGCAAAAGTTTAAGTCTTTCACTTTCGAGGCACATACTAATATGAAGAAGCCACTGATAACTTGGCAAGTAGAACAGGGTAGTCTTACATCACAGGAGGACATCAAGTGATTCAGTTGCACAATGATTTGTTTGACTACAAACAATAATAAAATATTAAAGTTTGCAAGACCCTGATTCTTTGGAAGTATTTTTGTGGGGACAACTTTTTAAAGAGTTTTTTTTTTCTTTCAGGGGTAACATTAACACTAAAATGTTTTCTGAAATCTACCTGTACCAGCAGGGATCGAAATACCTGGTGGTCATGCATCAAAAGACCACCAATTATCTCATTTGGACCACCAGATTCTATTTTGGGTGGTCAATGTTGACCACCAAGTTTTTGGAGGTCACAATAGTGCACTGCAGAGCTGTAAGTCTTACATGCCTCTCACAGTTTATTGCCAGGAGTATCCAGAAACAATATATTATATTGTCCTCAGGGATAGATATGCAGTTATGTTGTACACGTCTTGTCTGAGTGTTCAATCACAGTCCGTCCGCTGTGGTTCAATGTCAGTCATTCAACACCACTCCACTACTCAACTGAGTGTTCCTTTGGATAGACAATGTCTCTCTTTGTTTTACTGTTTACTGCTATGATTATTGTGATTACGTCTGCAAAAGTTGCATAACATCTCCTTGCAAATTTCGTCTAGTCAGTAAAGTGACACAGATCAAGGTACAAAACTCTTACAAAACTTCATAATAGTCCAAAAAATGCAATAATATGTCATGTCATCAGCAGTAATTGTCATTTCTTGATTACTCAGTTTGTCATACATGCACTCTGCTAATGACAATTTTTTTGACCACCAAAATTTTGCAATTGACCACCAAAATTTGAATCTGGTGGTCAAACTTGACCACCAAACAAAAAAAATAAATTTCGAACCCTGGGACCAGTGTATCACTCTATTTACCAGTATACTGGTACCATATATCACTTTGTTGAAGTCAGTCACTTTCCCTGTCACTGTCAACATTTCAAGATACTGTATCTGTACACATGAAATATTTTCAAGTAAACGTGAGCCCGATCATGTCAGAAAATCTGCCAATTATGACTTTTAAAATTTTCTTTCCATGAGATGCACAGACTTGAAATCAAGCCTACCGGTAGGTTTTATTGATGATTTCAAATCATTGGCGCTCTGTATGACGGTTTGAATGCTGGGGAGTTTTACAGAAATTATCCAAAAATTTCAAGAGTTGTGAATATTAAATTAACCCTTTGAGCACTGTAATTTTCTCCTGCCAAAATTTTAGTGCAAAATTTTACCAATTTTCATGAATTTTTCTGTAATTTTGGATAATGTTGGACCAAATGGACATCACATTTCATTGGCTACAGTTTTTTTCTCAAAATTTTACCAATTTTCATGAATTTTTCTGTAATTTTGGATAATGTTGGACCAAATGGACATCACATTTCATTGGCTACAGTTTTTTTCTCAAAATTTTGGCAAAAATCTGAGAAAACTTGACTTGGATTTTTGTAAAGGGGACAAAAATAGACTTTGGCGCTCATGGGGTTAAAAAGCCTGCTGCTGTTGCATTCATCATACATCACACTTGTGCCGTATAAACCCTCATTACATCCACAATGTGGACTCTCATTATTGTTATTAAAGTGATGGAAAAAACCTTACACTGTCTATTAAGGAGGGGGGGGGGGGGAAATATCATCAGCTGCGGTAGAAAACGTTCGTTGGCAAAAAGTGGAACTCAGTCAAAACCATGAGACTTTGATAGAACTCTCTAGATAAAAACTCTCTTTCCAAAACATGCAGTACATGCAAGATATTATGCGAGCCTCCTCAATTAAAACTTTTTCCTACAGTTATGGAGCAAGATGAATGGTTTGGAGACCTGGTAACATTTCTCCTGTCCTTTCATACTGTAACTGTATCCCCAGATTGGAACAACTTCCATGGGAACCATCCATAAAGTGACTGTGGAAGTGCCACAGGGTACATGATCTTGTCATGGAAACAGGATGGATGCAACATGCCGGATGTCATTAAATTTCTAACAGAACTCACTCAAAGCAAATGTTAGAGTTTAGACATTGTAAATAAATGACATGTCCAAGCAAAGATTCATGCAGAATTAGAAAAACATCAATTGCTATAAGGTGCATGCAATTATCATCTCCAGGTTGTCATGGAAAAGTTAAAGGGACAGAAGCTGTCACTTTTGATGAATTTTTCGTCATTTTTGTTTTTAATGTCAACTACAGTTTCTTGTTCTATTCACCAAAGCATGTTGGGATGCCGGTACAAAGTATTCAGTTTGTCAACTCAGCCTGTACATGTGTAGACTGCATTGTTATTGCTGACAAGTGAATTCTGGCCTGGACTAGAACTCAAACGAAAGCAGTAATGATGAACTCTACTGTACTGTACATGTAAAGGCACGCGGCAGGCTAAACAGTAGTTGTTTCAACATGATTTGGGGAGAAATACAAGACATTGCGAGTGACGTACGAAACGAAAATAGCAAAAAAATCATCAAAAGTTACAGCGACTCATTCTTTGAACTAGAGACACGTCGCTATAAATGGAAAACATTCTACAGACAATAAATGACAGCTGAGAATTATTGTATTTGATGCAAATACAATAACCCTTCACCAATGCTAGCCATAAAAAAATTCTTTTTAACATAAACGAGAATGACACCATAAAATTGTGGATTAAATAAATACTAAAGGTATTAAATATCATGATGGTGGTGTGAAAAAATGCCACATATACAATACTTCCACTAACTTGGATGGTACATTTTTGAAAAGGTTCAAAGGTTAACCCTTTGAGTGCTATGATTTTTCCCGCCAAAATTCTAGTGCAACATTTTGCCCATTTTTATGAATTTTTTCTTAATTATTTTGATAATTTTGGAGCAAAAGGACATGACTTTTCATTGCCTACAGATTTTGATCAAAATAGTGAGAAAAATCTGGAAAAAATTTGCTTTAATCTGAGAAAAAATTTATCTGCATTATATTTTTTAGGTGAAACAAATTGACTTCGGTACTCAGAGGGTTAATTATGTCAGTGACAATCTCTAATAACCATTTTTGCTTCAAAAAATGGTTTAACCCTAGTGTTATCAGAAGTGATTCAAAATACTCTCTATTTATCAGTGGTTTGACCACATTGTTATAAAGGATAAAAACTGGACTTGCTGAATTTTTAGGATTTCAGCATCTTCCCGCACGTCTGTTTTGGAAAATCATGTTGTACGCTGTGTCTGTAGCAAATAATCTTTGAAGAAATTTTGTCTTTTGGAGGGGGGGGGGGAGCAAATTTCAAAATGGAGAGAATACATCAAAATTTAGGTTTTTACTATCATATGTACATGTACCAATATACAGTAACCCTATCACTAGTTCTATTTTTTCATTTATTTTTGTTTTTAAATATCAACTGTGATTTCTTGTTCTACTCCCCAAAGCATGTTGAAATACACAGTACTCAGCTTGTAAACTCAGCCTGTACATGTGTAGAGTGCGTTGTTATTGCTGACATGTGAATTCTGGTCGGGAATAGAATTCAAATGTAAACAATAATCAACAGTGTACATGTATTTTACACGTATATCTGTAAATGCTGTTGACAAAAAGAACAAAAATAGTAAGAAAAAAATCAATAAAAGTTTCAGCTGCTGTAACTTTAATGACGAAGGTCAGATATTTCCATCAATGAAAATGACCAGAGGGCTGATGACGAATAGAATATTGAAAACAAACCTGCATCGTAAAGATTTTGTGACTCTGAGCCTTCGGCCGCATCAGGATTTCCGTTGAAGATGGCCGTCCCAACAAAATCCGTGAAGAATAACTTAAATCCCATGATAGCCGTGGTTGTGACAAAGTGAGCTGTCCAGAGTCGAGCCAGCACAGCGGGCATTGTTATAACGCTCTGTTGAAGCTCTTGTATATTTCTGACAACCGCGTCTGGCAACAGTTTACGGGCTGCCCTAGACAGCAAACCCACATTGGAGATTCTCGTCCTTGTTTTAACAAGATTGTGAAGTAGATTTCTACCGTTAATGTCGTTGCCGTAGAAGACCGGACCATCTGATATTAGAATTTTCATTGACAAATCTCCATTGGATGATTTGCTTTCGCCAAATTTACTAATGCTCGATTTTTGAAGATATTTGTCGATTTTTTCAGTTAGGTCACTCATGTCTTTAGTCCTAGTATCGTGCTTATGTATTGCTGGTTTTGTGGAGCTGCATGGTTTTGCTGGTGTGTCTCTTGCCAACAAGAGTGACGTAACCGCGGCTGACGTGAATATGACTAACAAAATTGAAAAGACAGCTTTCTCAGGTTTGCTAAATTGTAAACCCCACCTTGTCTGTGTCCAGTCGATGGATGTCAGCCAGTAGCCGATACAGCCTCCGATACTGGTCATGAAAGAAAACACGGTGAAACATCTGTTGTGCTGCTGGGGGTTAGTACAGCAGTCTGACAGCAGGGCTTCAAACGGTGTGTAACACGCCTGAGTGCAGAAGTCAAGCACGATCACGGCAAGAGCCAAACTGATTTTCCCGATGGCGCTTCCGTAGGGAATGATCACCAGGGTGACGATGGTCCCCACGGAGAAATAGAAAATGAACGGTCGCCTCCTCCCGTAGCGGCTTGTACACTGATCGCTGTAGACGCCCAGCAGTGGAACCAAAATGAGGGCAAAGACGGGGCCGAGCCCCATTACAAAACTCATCGAGCCTTCGGAGAATCCAGCCTTGAGTAACATGGGAGGGATGTAACTGAAGGCGGCAGAGGTGCACAGCTCCAAGCCGCAGATTATTGAATTGAGTGACAGCAGGTAGGACAGTCGGAAATCATGGCCCAGTCCTAGCGACGGCGTGGCTGTCAATATACTGACTGTATCTGAAGCTGGCATATTTGACGTCTCTCTATCTCCCCCGGCTCTGTTGATGTGCCACTGTGGTATCTAACTGCTGCGTAGTAGCAGATGATGCAGTTCTATATAGTTGTACATGCTGTCTGCCTGCACCCAATCAAGTCACTGCCAGCTGCATCGACATTAATCCAAGCAAACACTCATCGGATCACTCTAATTCCCTGGAAAAAATTTAAAAAAAATACCCCGTTGTCAGAAATAGGCCAGAGTTGTTTGACAGCGATAAGCAAAACACGTCACCTAAAAGCCAAATTATCAATACGTCATGATAGGGCCTATAACAATTACGTGTATATGAATTATTGGACGCTGAAAAGAAATAAATACAGAAATCAATTATTTCAAATCCTGTCTATGAAGTAATATCATACAGGAAATTTTAATTTTGCAAACAGGACATGAAATTGTATCTGATAAAACATTCAAGACAAGCGGGTAATACCAATTTAGATGCCCTTGTTAACACTATATTTTAAGTACATCGCATTTAATATTATTCAAAGAGTATGTGGTACCGGTAATGTTAATACAGTACAGCATTGCCAGGATTACTATCAGGAGAGTGTAATTGAACCTGCTCACCCCCAATTCTGTGTAAACAGGTCCTCACTTACTACTGATAACAATGGGCTCAGGCCAAACCATGATATTGAAAGGGTACAAACCAGGATACAAGCGTCATGATCTAATGTTGCATGAATTTTAGACAGTGATCATGGTGTTGTGCCTTCCAGCCTTCTCACCCTATTGCCTTGTATACAGGTCCAAACTCGCAATTAAAAAAAGGGGGTTGGACCAAACCATTGTGGTGAAAGGGTGAGATTCCCATTTGCAGGAGTGGTGATATCTCAATCCTTTGACAAGGTTTCCATCTGTTGAATGATGGATTGAATGAAAAATTTCTTCTGATGCAGACAGCTGTTTCGTGCGTGCAGATTTCACAGTACAAGTACTTTTCCTTCTAAGTAAAAGAAATGGGAGGCCGTCCAGTCTTTTCATATTTTTCAGCCTGTACTGTACTACAATTTACATGCAATGCTGACAAAACATTCCACAGTAGTATACATGTAGCAAGTCAGTTCATGCCAACATGCTCTAACATGAACTTGGCCACTGAAATACACATTTTATAGCTACTGTGTTTGCTATACAGATATTACCCAGTCACTGTTTGTTTTTGACAAACATATTTTAATTACTTGAAAAAAACCAAAAGCCCAATACTTACGTCTTCTACAATTTACTATCAATGAAATAAAAGAACCTGAAGATACCAGACAATAAGGTTAAGTGTACCTCAGCTTGAATTGACCACTAACTCTCTAACTAACTTAAAAACCATATCTGATCCCTGATCTGATCCATATTGGCTTTTGAAATTATACTGGTACCGGTATGTTTGGTTTATTCAGATAAGAATACTTGCAATTCTATAATTGCCTGTTTTGAGATATTCTATCTATGATATCTTTTCTAGGTATCTGTGGAATATAATCTTTAAAGCTTCCATTATAATAGTGAGAGTTTCTAAAGTGCATGTATCCTGCGATATAAGGCGACTTCTGTCATATTTTTCTGTAAACAACAATGTTGTTTTCTACTGGTTATCACAAGTTGAAGGGTTGTAATAATTGTCTTCCAGATCAGTAGGAATGCATGACAGTCACCAGTAACAGTTGGTTATATATTACTTCATTTACTACATTTTTCTAGTTTATCTTTCATATTCCAAGGTGGTGGTTATATTTGACCTGCAGCAGATAGATATAAAATTTTGTTGAACATGGGTTGCATTCCATGGTAAAACAAACACCGACTTTTTCTTATTAAAGTGACAATAACCTTGACTTTTGATAACATTGTCATTACATTTGTTTTATAAAACAAGTATTCCGTACATTCTATTATTCTTCTTCCTGAATTGCATTGAACAACAAAATTTCAGCCCTGCAAAAATAAAAGAAACTGTATTTTACAGCTTTAACCAAAATTATGAATAATGAATATAAATGCAGCTGATAGAGCTTAATTATCACTAACAAAGGAGAGCAAAATATGTTAGACATAAACACCGGTAATTGATCATTAGTAATTGTACCAGTATTACAAAGGATATATCTATTTGGACTGATAAATTATTCTAACGGTCAGAATGTATTCTGTACATGGATGAAAATAAAGATGTTCACCCTTGTACTATGGTACAGTGGTATGTGTCTCAGAGGCAGATCTTCGGACTCTCAATCTTTTGCGACAGATTTTTGGTCTACTGTTATGATTTGTAGGGGCTCATTTTGAAGCTCGTGGAGTGAATAAAAGTTTTCACGGGCTCATTTTTGTGAATATCAAAAAATTTCATTTTCCTCATTGGAGTTATTAAAGGGGAAGTTCACCAAGGATGATTTTTACATGTATGTGCTAGCTTTGTGGTCACTTACCCCGGAAAAGCTATTTTCGCCATTTATAACTTGCACGATTTTTACAAAAACCGATAGAAATAGTACAGGAAGTTGCCCATGTAATTTGAATCATGGGAAAAAGCGCCAAGCTTGGAGCTTGCATCATGTGATATGGAAGGCACCATTTTCCCATGGTATGGCATTGTCCACTCACCATGCTTAAACCAGGCTGTGCGTATTTACATAACTTTTGTTTATACTGAGTATCCTTGCATAAACGGTGAATCACATATGATAAACTGTCCACTGTCAGATTTTGTGTTGCTGTTTACTACTGCATTACTGTGAGCGGACAATGTGGGGGCCATACCCATCCGAAGATGGTCCCTTCCATATCACATGATGCAAGCTCCAAGCTTGGGGCTTTTTTCCCATGATTCAAATTACATGGGCATTTTCCTGTACTATTTTTATCATTTTCTTAGAAAATTGGGCGAGTTATAAATGGTGAAAATAGCTTTTCTTGGGTAAATGACCACAGAGCTACCACAGGGATGGCGGCCATTTTGTGAATTTGAAATATCGGTAAATCTTGGGTAATTTGTTCCTCTAGAGCCAAATTTGTACGATGAACCCAGTGATATTTAGTCTGGATCTCGAAAAGGAATGGTTTTTATAGTTTCCTTGTGGAAAGTTCAGGCAAAAGTTGAAATCTTTCAATTTCAAGGCATGCACTAACATTGCCCCTATTACTTTCAAAGATGAGGTTACATGTACTTGGAACTTTCGGTACATGTAGGGATTTGGTGGCGGTCACCACTGCCTGGTATTGTGCTGTAACTCAAGTGCTATCAAGGACTTTTTACCGGTATTTCTCACGATGCTGTGGTTTAAATAACCACATTGCAGTTTTCAATGATAAGCATGGAATATTCTACAGGCAAAGGAGATGTTCTCATTATGCACATAAATGTAAAAAAAAACTTTGATACGGTATTGTATTTTTGATTTTTATTACGGTGACATTTGCATTACAAAACAGCATGCAATACATAACTTTTCATAGTTTTACAGGTTGAATTAAACCTTTACAAGCTTACACGTCACCTTTGATCAGTTTTCAAAATGTTAATAATATATGCAATGGAAGCTTGCATGATGTAACATCGGCTACACCAATGTTTCTACCTACACTGGAGTGCAACAGCTGTCAAACAGGAATTTTAACTTGTCACATTTTGATAAGCTCACAAAGCTCGCCGCTATCTCAGTACTAAGTTTGGTCATGTGTCAAGACATTCCAGTCATACAAAGTATGTGCAATAGGTAAATAATTCTAAGTTTTGGTTTAGCCTTTCTGGTTAATATTTGGTGATTATGCATTCCAAAAAGGTATTTTTGTTCTACTTGTAAAAGCAGTCTCTTGTTCTGCTCCAAAAATCATGCCAATTTGTCCAGTACTTAAAGGTCAGGGACTTGATCCATGAGATAAAGTTCGTTCTGGTCTGTAAGGGAATTATGGAGGTGTTAAAGCCTGTTGTTTTCCATTGAAATTGTAATCTAGTTAGTAAATTTCCTGGCAAGACAATCTGAGGCCTGGTACATCAATATGCCGTTCATACACAGGCCATTGAAACGTCTCTGAAACGGTTCTGGGCCAATACTGACACAGAAAGTTATGTGTGGACACTCCGAAATGTTCTGAAGCGTTTCAGATTTGAGACGGTTTAGTCGGCCGCCCGACCAGAGCCGTTGTAGGGATTAACTCTATCCGCAAATCGCTGTGTGGACAGACTGAGCCGCTTCAGAAGCGTTTCAAACGCCCTCACGCGACAGGTATTTGTAACATAAAACAAACAACAACCAATATACAATATTCACTTTCGCCATGGCTGCCGAACACAGTACTACATCTCGCGGTATACTGGTCCGACGAAGAGATAAGCTTGATACCAAAAACCCTATCAATTCGACCAGAAAAAATTCATTACGATTTGAAAAACGTCGAATTAATAGGAAATTAAAACTGCCGAAATAATTTAGTGGTCGAAATTAATTTGGAACGACGAGGATGAAATTTAAGCGAGACATTTTTGCCATGTTGAGACTGCTTCAAAGCATGGACTGTGAAATTTTGTGAGGTCGACAAATTTCGTAACAAAAAAACCTCAAACGCACGTTGGTGTCACATCAAAATCAAAGTGGCCGCGATTACAAACGGAACAATCTGTGAGACTGCCACCGGCCGCTCGACGGACGACACGTAAGTTGACATCGTGTGCCAGCCCTTGGAAATATATTGTAACTCCTTGACAGGCAGATGAGATAGTCTTATAGCGTTTGATGCATTGAAAGTTTGTAAAAATAATAAAAAATGACATCACCGATCATAAGAAACGTGGTGTTGAAGATAATAGTTTTTAAAAGAAGACTATGACGACCATATTTCTGTAAGTATTATCTAACTTTAGAAAACCAACATCTGAAGATTTACTTCCACCAACACTTTTGGATTTGTTCCACTCTTTATTATAAGATTAGTCGAATTTCTGGAAAGTAGGTGTACATTTTCGATGTCTGTGTATCGTCTACACCGAAGTCATATCCTAAAGAGTATAATCAGTTCGCGACAGCGTAAACCTCTCTCTCCCTCTCTCTCTCCGGCATTTCAATGTTTTATATTGTCGACATTTATATATCAGTCTGAAGTTTCAGGTCACTGCTCATTGCAAGTAGTTGATGTCAATTTTTCCGTATCGGGCATGGCCTCTATCGTCACTCTAATTGTTAGTGTTTTCCTGTTATATTCCATATCAAACTCAAAACACAACGTGAACAACGCTGATAATATATTGCATATTTCGTATCGAAAACCGGTAAAGTTCGTAACTGGTGACATGTCACGCCCTGGAGAAAGTTCATCACCATCGATCGAATGTCCGTGGCGCTTTTGCTTCCAAATAGACATATTGAAATGCACAGGGAACTTCGCGGTATGGCAATTATATGAACTTTACCTTGAAGAAAGTCTGTGACTTTAAACTGGCCGTACAACCAACAATAAACATGGCGGAGCAATGATACCGATTTCAGAGACTTCGATTTTTTTTTCATTGCGACCTCGACCGCTGGTGAGAGCGAGTCGTCTATTTTTTCCCGCTGGCTATTTCATTAATCTACCGATCATCCACCGTCGAACACTTCGAAACGATGGTCGCGGTCACGGATTCAAGGACGTTCACAAGAAGAAATTATCAATAAGTGGCGCGCAGAATTATTTTTACTGGTTTTGAGAACTTCTAAAATAACTTGTAATCTGTATATCTTCACACATCGAACCGATTTTTGTATACCTATCACCGTCGAGAACCGATATTGTATACCTATCACCGTCGAAGTTTATGTCTTTCACTGTAGAGTTCTTTTTATCCAAAACACATATTCAGAAGAGTCCCACAGAGCAGTCAAATGAAAGGATAATTGCTTCAAGCGAATGAAATTGCACGAAAGAATGAAAATCAACAGCACACCATGGACGTGATTTAAAACAATAGAGCTTGTGAATAGGACTATTTGAGTAAAAAGTGCCGTTTTTTATCGCAATTTTAGCAACTTTAACGACCCTTTATTCTTTACTAATACCTTTCCATAATTGAATTAAACTAGGTTTAGGGCTTATACACACAGTGTACACTGATGTACAGAACTTTAAAAAGTATTCTGCTGGTAACGAACAGGGTTTACACTCTAATGGGCGCAGTAAAACAATGGTCACGTCCATAGATTCAAGGACGTTCACGGGAGACAAGATGGCAAATAGTGCAGTGTCGTAAAATTGCTTAGACTAGTTTTAAGAACAGTACAATATCTGGTCATCGGTGTACCGCTACCTGTGAATCGAAACGACAAGTGTAGACCTATAGCTTCGAAATTTTATGGGAGAGACACCACGACTGAGACCGACAGTAGCATAACAAACTATTCCCAATTGTTCGTCGTGTTTAATACAGACATCTCTGTAGGTGATTATGGTTTCTCTTTAATCAAAAGTCCGACATTGACAAAATTGACATAAAATAAGTCCGAAAAGTTATGTTTTATTCAACTAACTGATTCATCTCCTTTGATATCCCCTATTAGCTACATGTAAACAGTCCGGAAAGACTGACATCGATGTCTCCCGGGCCCCCATTTCTTCACCGTTTTGCAAAACATCTCATCAGCCGGACGCATGGGCAATATCTTTGTACGTTGGTCAAAACTAATGACAGTATAGGTCAGGATGTAACATCGGTCAAAGTAATATTGAATATGGAAGACGAAAATGCTTTCATTGATTGACAAAATGAGAGGGAACGAGTCAGTAATATATCGAACCATAAAGGGGAGATCGAGACTGCCATCCCCCATGATTAATCAACTGGGAACAAAATATATATTTCGATCAACAGACTTACACAACCAGAGACAGCATTTTATTCAGCTGTAAAATAACTCACCGCCTTTCCTATAATAACACCCCGTTTGCGTTTCGATCTACTCTGCTCTGTCTCCAATCGGTATGGCCGTCCGGGTTTCGCCTGCCGTACACAGTAAGTGAGGCTACCCACAATTCCCCTTGATTTGTTCACTCAGACATTTTTTGCTAAAGGCTTGTTCAATTTTATCAGTTTCTTAACAATTTTTAACTTACAATTTTAGTTCAGGATTATTTGTTAAAACTATGTTCCAAAATTATTGATTATGTTTAAAATTCAAGAGTAAATTGAATGAGAAGTCGATGTTTGGAGGTGCTAAAAATTGCACACTTGTCAAGATAAAGTTATCAGCAACTAAGATGGTCTCATCATACCACCTGTCAGACATGCAAATTTCCTTTGTTACGAACATTAAAAAAAATCAATACCCTTTCTTTTGCCAACACAGATGCCACTTATTCCCTTAGTTTCCTTGAAAATATTGTGTATGGCTGTCAAAAATCTATGTCGACAAAATTACAAAATTGCTATCTCCTCCGTGGAAAAAGGGTTGATCTTCTCATTATTCACAGTGAGAAATCAGAAAATTATGATGATCAGAACTATGTTGCCAGAATTTTGAAATATGGACCGAGTTGTTCTGTGTACAGAAGAAATTTGCTTCAGTTCAGTGAGTGATCTCCGTGTGTACAGATCATGGAGAATTGTGGGTAGCCTCACTTACTGTGCCGTACTGACTGATACATGGTTATTTCTTCACATATTTTTTCATCGTTTGGCATAAAATACAGCATCTCTTTGTGCACAAGGCAAATCAACGTTTAGAAGGAAAGTCACAGGAGGTTAGGATATTATATACCGTAGGTGAAATTAGAATGGAATGTTGAAGATGAAAAGACTTTTATCAGTCTACAAAAATTGCCATAAACCGAGAATTGAGATTGTCTTTATGATTTATTAATTGGGAACAAAAATATTCGATTGAGTCATTAAGTTTGTGTTTGATTCGTTTTAAAATGTGTTCCTACATTCTTATCCGATTGTTTGTGTTAATAAAATGTTTGTTTCGCCTCGGATATTTGTAGGGAAGTTTGGATTAGTGTGGACGGTAATGTTTTGTTTGTGTGAGGAAAGCTTATGGCGAGGCGAAACAAACATTTTTATTAAAACAAACAATCGGATAAGAATGTAGGAACACAATTTAGAAACGAATAAAACACAAACTCGACACAAAAACATTTTGGATAGTTCGGTGGGGAGCCTCTTTCACATTCTTTACAGCCAGTACGACGTCGTTCGTTTCAGCCATCTTGTTATGCAGTATGCTTGGCCATAACACACCTTTTGAACTCGAGGAGGGCGCATTAAGACGTCTTAAATATCAAAACAATGGCTTAATTTTGTGAGTATGGACACGAGCGGACCCAAACTATTAATCCCCTGTGTTTACAAATCACAAATAAAGTCGCTGAAACGTTTCAATTTTTGCCTGTATGAACGAAGTCCAACATTATGGTTTGGAAAAACAGAGGGGTGGGCAATTTACATAACAATGCATGATATTATTTTGTTGTGGAAATATATTCTTTATATGAATAGATTGCTCCAAAAAAACAGACGGGGTGGCCCACCCCTAATAAATCCCCTTGTGGAGAACCCCGCACATACCTATAAATTTTGATTTTTAATCAGTCCATACAAGTTCCATAAAACGTGATGAAATCCTGACGGCTGGTTGATGAACTCAGTCACACATCACATTTGTCAATGTAGAAAATTTCAGTAACAGGTGGCAATAAAAGTATAGGCAGTTGCAAGTAGTGTATGAGAACACATTAAATTTTTGTGAAAAGTCTGCAATTTTTCTTTAAACTGTTATTTTCACAGCTTGTACACCAGTAAACATATTATAACCTTATACAACAGTGTATTACTCTACACTACCGGTACATGTATAGCGTACCCCACAAGCCTGGTTTTAGTTTATCAACACATGTAAGCATACATCCATCCTTATAATTCTTTGGATTCAAAGTAGAGTGCTTGTAACCACACCCTTTTTTGACTGTTGTAGTACTACAATGAGCATGTGTTTGACAACACTGGGTTGTGTCAAAGGTCGGGGCATTTTAAAACTCACAATGGATCTATACAATGGGAATAACTGTGATCTCCAATTGAATAGATAGCCTAGTTTTAAATCTCCCTTGCTGGTTATGTTTGGCCCACTGTGGTTTCAATATTGTTTGTTCTGTTTGTAGAACACATTCTCCTTCTCTGCTCAAAAAAGTTGTGTCCAAGTGTAAAGTATTCAACTCAACTGTGTGTATACCGGGTATATCGGATATGCAGATATGTTACTGTTCACAAATTAATTCTCAGATTATGGTAAGTTTGTCTACAGTAACGCTACGTACTGTCCACAATGCATTGTGTTCACAAGTATGATATTATGAGTTTTGACATATCTTAGGCAGGAGAAGGAGACGGACTCAAGGTTTTTAAACAAAACAAAAATATTATCAAGATTTACAGCCGGTATGCCTCTAATATTTCTAAAGCTGAAAATTGCAAAATAACATCAAATTGAATATATTATTATAAAACTTTGTTTTTGCTATTCGATGGTTATGCTTGCAATTGATGTTCAACAAACTCAAGATGAGAATGGCATCAGCAAGATTACAAAAAGTACAAAAATAAACTTGTTTTACTCAGACATTGAGAAACACTGAACGTTACTTGTCACTTTATAGTACATGGCTGCTACATACCGGTACCTGGAATCAAAATGTATAGAAGTTGTATATTCATACCTGCAACTTTCAATATGTAATAGTTATAACCATTACATATAAAATTCTACAATTACAGTTGTAACATGTACCAGTAATTGTAATCATTATTGTGAATGTACATAATTACTACCACTCAACACTAATTTCTGAAGGACATCCCCCAGAAATTTGCATATCAATAGCACCGATTGTTATGTTGCTGGTATTTCATCGTTTTTTCCAACAATTAACTGACAAGAGCCCTCTATCCTTTCACTTACCTCTGTGGTGAAGACAGATCAGTCCCCAGTAGCAGTTGAGTCGGACCCTGACAATAACAGTGGTTTCAGCTGGTATATGACAAAGCATAATACTAAAACTACAGGGTGTGACCTCACACACCTGTGGAATGTGGCTTATCTCTACGCCAACACCTACGATTAATTAACCTTAGAGTGCTGTATTTTTTCCCACCAAAATTTCAGTGCAACATTTTACCAATTTTTATGAACTTTTCTGTAATTTTTCTGATAATTTTGGACCAAATGAACATAACTTTTCATTGGCCAAAGTTTTTTATCAAAATTTTGGCAAAAATCCGACAAAAATTTACTTGGGTATATTTTATAAGGGTGACAAAAATTGACTTTGGGTTAAACCATAGTATGACAGTGGCAGAAACATCCTTTTGTTCCCATTTTACAATAACATAATCTAGGAATTAAAAATACCAGCAGAACGTGAAAAGAAATTTACAGTGGGCTTAGTATACCATTGTGTGTATAAATATCTTTACAAAGGAAGGACAAATGTATCGTGTACCTACACTGTGTTTGCCTGTCTGTAACAGCACACATATCATTACAGTATATCAATGAATTGTAAATGACACACAGGTGAAACTCTGGAGAAAACCTGATAACCTCGACTGCATATTCGTGATGGGGTGACCGCCACACCTCACGTTGCATAACCATACTTTATTTATAAAATCCATGCAGCTATTTCAGTGCAAACATGGGCCTTTTTGCCAAAAATTCTCTGCCAAAATTCAAATAGAATTCTACTCACATGAGTATATCATGCACTTTTTTTCATGTCAAACACATCTGCGTACATCTAATGGTAGCCATCACATGATGTTTGCATTTTACAAAGCTGATTCAAAATTCAGGCTTTTAAAATCCATGTACTGGTTGAAAGATATTTTACTGAACTTGTGAAATGATATGTATCACAATATGCATGGGAAAGTTGTGTATCTTCATGAATTATTGAAGACCGTGTCAAAGGTTATTGCAATTCCCAACAGGGTCGTAGGTCACTACCAGGTCAAGTTACAAATGCAGTGAAGCATGACATGCTAAGGGGGACAGTCTTGAAGACACCTAAAAAACTCACTCAAGCACGATGATATCCACTGGCTTGCCTCCCAGAGACACCATAAACATTGTGATTTTTAGTGACTTGACCTTGGCAAGTGTAAAGTCATGTCGAGATCATTTCAGTTTTACGAGGACTTGACCTGGAAAGAATCTTGGCCCTACAACTTCAGATCAAGAAATAGAACAAAAATACCAAAATCCTATGCAAGAACGTATGCTGATAATTCAGGAGGTCGCTTTTCATGAAAAATTATTAGTTTTCTCACAGGAAGTGATAAACTATGATGAGAAGCTTGCTTGATTCCCCCCCCCCCCCCCCCCCCCCCGCAATCTCTTGGCCCAACCCTGACATGCCTAAAACACAAGAGATGTACCTGCTTGAATTTTTCACATTATAGTATGCAGCAGTGTGCCCTCTAACAGGATTACAGAAAACTTGAGTCAATTTGAAAATTTGCTAATTTTTCTTGAGTCACCATGTATTATTTCCTATTCAACTCAAAATTTTCTTGCGTCACAGAGAATTTTTTTGCGTCATGGCGTGTCATATTGGCTTAGAGGGCACACTGGTATGCAGGTAGTTCTACAGGAACAGTGGTAGCAATATTGTTCAGATGCCTTGGATGATGTACATGAAATCCCTATGTGTGTTTGTTTATCTACAGTAACATATACCGGTACATATGAGACAGACTGATTGCACTGTGATCAACAGCAACGCAAGTCTAAGTTTCAGTTTTAAACTGCTATTTAGTGTTTTTGCTGGGGAGTAGCACTTCTGCAGATCACACTTAAAACATATCACCATGCTATTAGATACGATGCTTTTCAGCATCCTGTAAGAGGTCAAGAGGTCAACCACAAAACCCTCTCTCCTCCATCATTAATACATACTGGCTGACACATTCTATAACCTTCTTACGTTCTTACTTTACCAGAGAAAGGTCTGCTTGTTTCAAGGACACTCAGCTTTTTCTTGCTGACAGTTTTCCTGATGTAACTACTAAACTCATTAGATTATGAACTGATAAAAACTGCAATTGACTGTTAATTTCCTTCTGAAATATGGTAATTCCTCAAAATTTTGATACGTCATTTAGGGAGCTGAAGGTAATTTACTAGCTGCTTTGATGTGTTATTGTGCGATCAAAATTCTGTCTATCAGAAAAAATGTTAACAGCCATTTTATTTCGGCTCTGTGGATGGTTTGACTTTGATAGGTGGGTGCACTACAGTTTACTTGGGTACAGTTTTATTTTACTGTTTGGGATATCATTTGACACATTCTGTTAACGTAAAACTGTTATGACATATAAACTGTTATCTGCCATCTAATAACAGGAGTGCCGCACATACCACAGACTTTGAAAACCTTGATTCCCATGGCAGGGCAGAGCAGTGTGTGACTATTGTATTCTTCTAGAAAGCTCACAATGTACCACAGCAACCGCAAGACACAATGCCAATTAGCAACAACAACAATCAACAATCAAAACAAAAAGTTAAAAATACCTGGAACAAATGAATGCTACCTACATGTACATGCACAAGATCTTCACCCCCTGATTACCTACAATTAATGCCGGAATTTTCCAGTGCCATTAGGAATTACCAGTACTTATATGTATAGCTTGATGCCAGATGGTGAGATGTGATACACAGCGAGTCACAGTATGTTTGGCATGGCATGGTATGGCAATTTTACTATATTGCAGTAGTCTGGGGGTTAATTAGGGCTAATTATTACACCAATACTATCCACCCCTACCCTACATATCTATCAATATTTATTTCTGCCCAGTTTAAACTATGCCAGTGCAAATGCCAAATCAATCTAAACTCAGCAGAACCATGGCAAACAGTTGTCATACGTGAGTTTGGGAAGGTTCCTCAAATAATACAACCTATTTAAAGACCCACATACCAAAAGACTTAAAAACCTTTTTGAATCGATAAAACATACATCCATCGTACTGTGTACCGAAACAGAGATAAATATTACACAAAGGACTTCATTGTTTGTGGATAGGTTGAGTTTTGACTTATGAACGTACCTCTTCCCCCAAAAAATCAATTTTATTTTCAGTGAAGTCAGACTTGTTATCTAGATATAACAGACCTGATCAATATTTACAGATTAAGCTTTAACAGCCGTAAGGTTTGAGGAGTCTTCCTACAAAACAACTACATTTATGTTTGATATCAACCCTACCGGTACAACCGTTAATTTTACTTTTCTACAAAACTATTTGAATCAAAGTTTTCAGATGACAACTTGGCGCAGCCGAGCTAATCTCCTTATGCCAACACACAAACTTACCGGCTGAAGACAGCAAATTCTCCTGTATACCGGTATACCGTATATCTTCAGCTCATTCACATGTAAATTTGGTTCAACAATATTGTTTTTCTCTGCAATAAAACTTAACTGCTATGCACTGGACATGAAAGGGTTAAAAATGCCATTATTCAATGACAACATCAATTCACCAACAGCAATTATACCAGAAAATATGGGTTTAATAGCTCAGTTGTTTGGAACACCCCAATACTTGTCCTTGTTGCCAATACGTACCACAGGTTGATTTATTCCTATCACTTAAAACCATATGGTTACTATTTTTATTGAGGAAAAAAGGGATCATCGGTTTTGCTAGTTGTGCTGGCAGGTATTCTCTATAAACTATCCTACATGTAGCTGTACCATTGTTCTGAGGTATTCCCTTGACTGCAATGGAACAATGGAACATTGGTTGAGAGTGAAACCGACTTAAAGTTCAGAACACAACATCCTGTGAGATCTGATATCTGATCAGATTACGTGTATATCATTGTGTGGACTAATCTGAGGATTGCAGGAAACAATCGCAATACTGACAGGAAAACCTGCACAGTTTTAGAATTTGAGCTGAATTTATAAGGACAGTATATGAGAGTTTTCAGTTACTAAAAGTATGCACAATTGTCAATCATAAATTTATCAAATACAGTTCACTTTGTAATGCTAACTGCAAAAGGTAAACCCTTGCCTCTAATGTGATGATGAATGATGACCCCTAGTAACCCTGCCATTTCATTTATTGGTTTAATTAACCCTTTGAGTGCCAAAGTCAATTTTTGTCGCCTCTATAAAATATACCCCATTCAATTTTTTTTCAGGTTTTTTGGCTAAAATTTAGATAAAAAACTGTAGCCCATGAAATATTATGTCTATTTGGTCCAAAAGTATCAAAAAATTACAGAAAAATTCACAATAATTGGGAAAATGTTACACTAAAATTTTGGTGGCAAAAATTACAGCACTCAAAGGGTTAAAAACTCATTTAGTCACCTGATATTGCGTACACATAATTTGTAATATTAGCATATTTCATACAAATTTATGTATATGCTGCTATCTTCTACGATACAATTTTCATTGCATAGGACATGATAATCAGGGCTCTCAACAGGAAGAGGGATGACCCACCACTCTGTTTTTGGAACAATCTATTAATATACTGATAGTGATAACCACACCAAAGAATAATTTTAACAAAAAATAATATGCAAATCATGTACTGTTATGTAAATTGGCAATCCCTAGTGTTTTTCAATTTTTGGAGCATAGTGATGATTATACACATGGCATGGGAAATCTGAATCAAGGGACATTAATTAAAATCTGTATTAACCCATTGAGTGCTGTAATTTTCCCACCAAAATTTTAGTGCAATATTTTATTAATTTTATGAATTTTTCTGTGTGTTTTTTGATTATTTTGGACCAAACATTTCATTGGCTACAGTTTTTTATCAAAATTTTGGCAAAAATCTGAAAAAATTGACTGGGTACATTTGATGAAGGCGACTAAAGTTGACTTTGGTGCTCCAAGGGTTCAACTTAAGCTGTATTTGATTTGCATGTTGTGAGTCACTTACAAATCAACATTTAATAGGCTCTTGAGAAAAAGATATTTATGTCTGTCTGACTGAAAATCTTGATCATTTTACTTATCAATAACCTTATCATCAGATTTGACTCTTTAATGAGCTCTATTATTTGCAGGTCTCTACTCTAATGGGATTAATAGACTGCAACAAAGGTAGGAACAGTTTTATTAGCTTCATCTGCTGACATATTTACACACTACAGTGTCAATGCAAAGTCTGGGATACCTCTGTCAACCTCTCACAACCAGGACAAACTTATATTATCCTTCTGGCAGAAAAGTAGGTCTCACCCGACGTGTGGGCAATACACGATACAGTATGCTCTTAGAACATGTCACTCACGTGGAACAGTACGATCAGAGAATTGCCTCTCCTATCAATAAATTTTATACTGGTATGTGATAATGTTGAAATAATGACAGATTATGACCACAGTTATTCTGCCTATGATATGAATCAGCACATTGTATATCAGCAATTTGGCTTTTTCTGTCCTCGTCGAATGCAATTATTTCCTAAAATTACACTGATTAAATAGACTCTTGGCTGAATTTTTCAGTTGGGAAACTTTCTCGCTTCTCTTCTTTATTCTACTGATTTATAAATTTGTACAGATTTCTTTATATATTGCCAGAAATGTGTAAAAGAATTGTTGGTGCTACAATTTTTGTTCACTGTGACACAGAAAAATTATGAAGTCGACATGTTCTTTGTAAAATAGTACAAAAGGTCCTTGACAGCAGAAATGGTATAGGGCGGATAAGTTACCAGGATCATGTGTTTTTATTTCATCATAACTAAATAAATTCTTGTTTTAAGCAATGAATGACTAACAGATACAGGGAATGAATCTAAAACCTGTTCGTCTGCCACTTTCTTAAAAATAAAATCCCATATTAACGTAAATGTTTTCACACAACACCATATCAACAGAAGAAAAAATTTGCATCAAGTTTACTGCATTCCGAAACATTACACTCAGTGTGACAGAATTCGGACAGGGTAGTAAATTTCGCCTAAAGTCGTTTCGTAAATGACCAGCAATACGAAATCTTATTACCATACCTTTCGAAACTTTATTGTGGTTATTCTCAAACTCAGTTGATACGACGGGAGTGATATTTCGGGTCAAAGTTGCCAAAGTTTTGACCCCATGTCGATGGCGTAGTAATCGGACTGCAATCCCAGAAATCGGACGTCGTGTTTGGAATGTGATTAGGAGCTAAGTATTGATAATTTGAAACTTCAAACCACCAATTTATAATTTCGATGTGTTTAGAAAACTGTATATAAAGAATATTTCATGATAATTAGTTATGTTTAATCTATGGACGACTCAACTATATTTCGACGTGTATAGCGCTAGATATCGGACACGGGCTGCCTCTGTGTGTGTTGCTTTCGGCACCTTGTATCGTACGGTGTGGCTAACTTCGCTAAGTTTGTTCAGTGAGTATTACTTATAATTGTTTCCATTGCATATTTTGTTTGTATTAGAATCGCACAGGCATTATTTAATACAATAGCGAGTATATTTCATCGTACGACATTATTTACCTGTCAAGTTTTTACGCGGTAAGTCACTTACTACGTTTACACAATTATGCTAAATATTGTCTGTCCGAAAACTTGTACACTTCATACGTTCATTAAATGTACTTTTTTTCTAGAAACAACTGCGCAGTTTTCGTTAAAACTACATGCAATCGTAGCGAACAATGGAAAGAATATTTTCAAAATCATTATTCTCCCCACATTCTAAATTCAATGCTAAATAAGGACTTTATTCAAAATTTCATTTACTGTGACCTGACGGCAATATGTTGACGGTATCACTGACGCGGTGTCAGACGACAATTTGTGACCGCCGCTCGTAGCGAACTCAATAGCTTCTACCAAAACAAGTCATCGTAGATGACACAGTCCCCACTTGTTAATGGTACTTTGATTACAAGCCCTCAGAGAGGATAGAGTCCTCTTCATGAATTTGGTCTGTGATGTACGTCCTTTCACTAAGTTTGAATAAAATCGGTGAATAAAATCGGTTGAGACGTGCCCGTGTTTTGGCTAAGGAAATGAAAAATTGTAACAAAATGGCTGCCTGCAGCCATATTGGATCATATCATGAAGCAAATTGACTTACATATGTATGACATAGGTTAATGTCCTTGTACCAACTTTGAATAAAATCGGTTGAGATATGCCTGAGTTATGGCTCTGTACATGAAACATAGGGCCAAAGTCCCGAAGCTACTATAGACATGGATACAAAATTAAGTATTTCCTGACTGTATGAAATTATCTCACAATGGTCATCCTACGGACAAGTAAACTAAATATTAAAGCTGTCTGACCAGTGGTTTTGAAAGAACAAGCAACTCGACAGTTGACAGAGCTCTGTTGAGTTATGTAGAGAATAACCTTTTCTGACACATGTATTGATGAAGAAGGTGGATATCTTATCTTTGATTAACATTGTGAGTTCTGTTTAATAAGTTGAGACTGTACATACTCAGAGAAAGCACACTGAAGAGACAAAGGTTTGAAACTTAAGAAGTTCAAGGTCATCAAAAGCATTATAAGGAATCATGTTACACTTTCATTGCACTGTTTACACACATTGCATAATTGCTATAAATAGCACATGAGGAATCTTTATACAGCCCAGCTTTACCATAAAAACCCTATCACTTTGACCACTCTTTTAATTGACCACTCTATTTTTTTCCTCAAAAAGTAATTTTATTTTATCCTTACCAAGTCAACCATAAATGGAAATTAGAACTTTCTCTATCTCTATCTCTATCTCTATTGACTATTTTGAGCAATTTCTTTTAGATAACATACAGGGCACAATAAATGACGGTTCAGAATATGTCAAAGTTGGGATTCAGCAAAGTTGCCTTTACATGTTTTAATCCTCCAAGATGGTAAGCATTTCACTATGAACTGTCAAAAAAAGTTGAACTTTCTGATAATTCTACACTAAAATTATTTGGCTTTGATGATTTCCTAATTAATCAATTATTTAAAATCATATTAATTATTTTTTTCTGGGTGAATTGATAGGGTTTATACAGTACAAGAATTACATACAATGTAAGTCAAATTTTGACCAAAAATGACAAAAAAATTCCTTAAAAATACAGATTTGCATATTTCATCACAATTTGAACAAGTCTAAGTTGGGTTACCCCTAGGGACCTGTATACCAAATAACAAAACTGTCTGACCAGCGGTTATGAAGAAGAAGATTTTTTACCAAAAACACCTTTTTTGGCATTAATTTGCCTATTTTCAATAATATCAAAAAATTAAAAAAATCAGTTTCTCAAAATCATATTTTTCATCTACACAACAAATATCAAATCAGTAAGTACTGCGGTTCTCAAGATATTTGAGTGGACGGACGCCTCACAAACGGACATACATACATACATACATACATACATACATACATACATACATACATACATACATACAGACTGACGACGGACGCCGGACGGATACCCATCCAATAGCTTCTATAGACTATAGTCTATAGTAGCTAAAAAATCATAACAAAATGGCCACACGGCAGCCATATTGGATCGTATTACAAAACAAATTGACGTGCATATGTATGACATAAGTCAATCTCCTTGTACCAACTTTGAATAAATTTGCTTGATACGTGTCTGAGATATAGTTCTGTATATGAAAAAAACGTAACAAAATGGCCACACAGCGACCATATTGGATCGTTTCACAAAACAAATCAATGTGCATATATATTACATAGGTCGATGTCCCTGTACCAACTTTGAATAAAATCGTTTAGATATGCCTGAGTTATGGCTCTGTACATGAAAAAAATCGTAACAAAATGGCCGACTGGCGGTCATATTGGATCGTATCACAAAACAAATTGACGTGCATGTCTATGACATTGGTCAATGTCCTTGTACAAACTTTAAATAAAATCGGTTGAAACATGTCTGAGTTATGGCTCTGTACATGAAAAAATCGTAACAAAATGGCCGCCTGGCGGCCATATTGGATCGTATCACAAAACAGATCAATGTGCATATGTATTACATACGTCAATGTCCTTGTACCAACTTTGAATAAATCAGTTTAGATATGCCTGAGTTATGGCACTGTACATGAAAAAATCGTAATAAAATGGCCGCCTGGCAGCCATATTGGATCGTATCACAAAACAAATCGACGTGCATATGTATGACATAGGTCAATGTCCTTGTACCAAATTTGAATAAAATCGGTTTAGATATGCCTGAGTTATGGCTCTGTACATGAAAAAATCGTAATAAAATGGCCGCCTGGCGGCCATATTGGATCGTATCAAAAAACAAATTGACGTGCATATGTATGACATATGAAGTAATCTATGTACCAAGTTTAAATGAAATCGCTCCAGGCATATCTGAGATATCTGCGTGAACGGACGGACGGACGGACGCACGGACACCACGCACGCACGCACGCACGCACGGACGCACGCACGCACGCACGGACATGACCAAACCTATAAGTCCCCCCGGACGGTGTCCGTGGGGACTAAAAACTATCGAAAACGGACAACAGTATCACCTGACTTAATATGAGGTCACACGACCTGTAAAACGCTATCGATACGGAGCGAAGTGAGTGTAACTAACAGCATGTCACTAAATGTCCGAAAACTGAGGTCGTCCGAAAACTGTCACACTGAGTGTATTATATAGGAAATAAGGATATTTGATAGTGAAATACTTAGTACAAATACCTTTTACCTTATATACCTACTTTTTGGCAATTTTGGGTGCATTTTTCGAAATTTTTTGGGGTTTTTTGGCCAATTTTGTCACAGGCAGTACCCTGATAATTTTTGAATCAATACCCGTGAACAGAAAATTTGTCAGAATTTCAGAAACATGTTGAACGACATGCTCAACGATTATAAGAATGTTACCTACAAACATGCTCTGTTGGCAATCTGAATCCTGGAGAAGCTCTGCGTGGCATGTCTGTGCGTTACACCGGTTACACCTCCCTGGTAGGCGGAGCAAATTCTGAGAAATATTCTGTAAACAATGCGTGATACTATACTTGTCTCAATTAAATTTGAGACACAGGAAGGGCCGTGAAAAATATCTCAAGCTAACGTTACAGCATGGAGCTAAAAACGTCTAGCTCCATGGTTACAGTAAAAAGATCGGCAAGTGAAACACGTAAGTTTCTTTTCACAATGAACGCATCTGTCCTGAGTGTCCGGACTCCCAAGAAAAGCAAGATAAGGTTACAGTTTTGATACATCATGTCTGAGATAGCACAACTTAGTTATAGTAGTAATTGCGGACGTGCACAACTATGGTACTTGCGGACGTGGATGGGTGAGATTGTTGCCACTAGCAATGTTCAGTGGCCACGTTGCACGTTTGCAGTATTTGTTTACGTCTGGTGCAAAGTGAACTTTTCTCTCACACTGGGTTTCCTCTCCGGCACAACTGACAATCAATGAGTGTCACGTCATGACGTTGACAATCAATTTGGTTCAAATTTGAAGAACGCGAACCCCTGTTTCTACTGGTGTTACACCTGTCTCATAGACAGTATAATATGCCGGTGGAGCTAAATTCTGTTTACCTATCGCGCTGTTCCCTACTGAAGGGAAGTGTGGGACGACCTGGTTTTGGTGCTGAGTGTCGGAATCGAAAATTTGTTGTGTCGGTGTCAAGGTTGTCAAAATTAAAGTTTTGCCTGTGCTGTGGGCTTGGCCCCTGAGAAAGCTCTGTCACTGTGGTGCCGTTGGCACGCAAATACGGTACACAACTCATTCCTAAGTTTCCTGAAACAAAAAGAAAAATCGTATCGGCAAAGTTTGCTGGATAGACAGTTTCTCACCTGAAAATGCGTCGTTTTCCGCTGAGGATTCAGCAAGACACGTTTAACTCGGGCGGACTCCCAGTTCCCACATCAGCAGCGTCAAACCTATCGGTAGTTTGACAGGCTTTCATAGTTTACTTGACGTAACCGCCAACGTCATCATGGTGCGTCAAAGCCTAGACTGGTGTTTTTTCCCAATATGGCAGACCACCGATAAAATAATACAAAAAACAGTGTATCTACCTCATACTCAGCTACATCAGTGTATGCAGGTGATTATTTTCCCAAGTTTCAAGAAAGTTATAACGGAACTACTCTCACAACAGTCCTAATTATACAACATAAATCAACAACAAACCGCTAAAACTGCCATTTATCACTAAGCTAGCTCGTCTACTACGAGCGGAATCCCACGGCTGTACCACTGTATAAAATGGGGATTTTGAGTATTTTGATAGTGGACGATGTGTACTTCAGGAGACTCGAACTTCCATTTTGATGATGACCAATACTGCTAATGGTAGAAGTTACATCTTATAACTAAATTATGCAAATAAAAGTATACTTTCAAGATTAAACGACATTCTGCTCCATGTTGCAAATAATGTCCCTCAAACACACACATTCCCATAAATTCTATTCAATATAGTAGTTCTTCCTCACCAATATAGCACTGGGAAAATACAATGGCGACCTACATGCACGGGTGAGTACTCTACATTCAGACGATTTTAACCGTTCAATTCGTGGTAAACAACCCCTGCAATACAATAAAATGCGCTCTAATATCTCAAGATAAATAAATACATCAGGGATTATGATGGTATATCGATTAATATGCCCAGCTGTGGGATCGGACGATCATCTGTTGTCCTCGGAGAGTGTCGATTAGCTGTGCCACGTCGATTGAACTTATTTACACTTTCATCACAACATGTTTAGTTTACCACACACCAACTCCGTCATTTTTATAGATTTGACACTCTTACAAACAATATTTTTAAAACCTTAAATTCTTGATATCCACGTTAATATCCGTATCTACAATTGCCCCACTAATTTTCCAATTGAATGGCTCGCTCAACCGTCACTTCCCGTTGGCGTTCACGGAGTGCACTTTTTCGGTCAAAGGTCAGAGATACCGGTGGTCGTGTAGACCTCGGGGCGTGGACACCGGACGTTATACCTTCACGAACTCCACCACGAAGTCGAATACAATATTTTAGGCTTTACAGAATTTTATCTTTTTAAATCCAGTATTACCCGTGACTTGAATACATCGTCAGAGCTTGTAACTGCTACTGCTGTACCGGCAGCTGGTTTCATACGCATGACAAATAATTCCTGGTAAATATCCCGTATCCCATCACTCACTTGAAAGTTACATTTACATGTAGCTGGGTGTCTAACAACCATAGAAATAATATGAGAACAGAGCAATGATAAATATTGGTCGAGAGAAGAATGAAAAAAGAAAAAAAAAAATAAACCTATGTTGTCTGTGGTTTAAACATGTCAATTATAATTCTTGGTGACCACATAACTCTGCTGAATAAAAATTTATAATTGAATTTTTTTTATTAGTCTATCATCCAACGGACGTTAGCCCAATTACAGGATGAGGTTATACACATAACCCATTAACCCCCAAATGGAGCACTGAGGAGTAAAGTGCCTTGCTCAGGGGCACAACACCGTGCTAGAGTCTTGAACTCACCGTCCTCCGACATTGAGACCATTACTCTGGACCCACTGGGTCTTGAACCGGGTCTCGAACTCACCATCCACTGATAGTGAGTCCGAATGTGTTGCTGTCAACAGCTGTCCATAGCTTTCATGTAATCATTAAGGTTCCAAGACAAGAAATGTGACCTTTTTAATCTAACAATTCTCTAACGGTTAATAAACTCAGAACTCCCGTTAAGTATACATTTTCTGAAAGCCTACGTATATGGGAACATTTTGGTAACCACAGTGTCACCATTGTTTACATAACTATCACGTGACAAGATAATTTGCATAACCTTCAAAAGTCGGTTTTCCCTATGTTTTGTCTCAATACTTCAAATATCTAACTCAAACTTGCCGGAATGCAAGCTGTCACAATGCTCTTTCAAATGTGTGTCTCAGATTTTTTATATCTTGCTTAGTTTTTTGGAGCAGAATTTTAAAGAAATCAACTATGGTAAAATTCACTGCTCTGGAAGTTTTTCTGGCATAAAAACTGTTTAAGAAGGTTTAAAAAAATTCTGAGACACACTTTTGAAGACCTGTAGGATAGCTTGCACTCACATGAATTTCAGCCACATATCTCAAAGCATTGAAACAAAACATAGGGAAAACCGATTTTTGAAAGGTTATGCAAATTACCTGTCACGTGATAGTTATGTAAACAATGGTGACACTATGGTTACCAAAATGTTCCCCTATATCTAGGCTTTCCGAAAATATACAATTTACGGGGGTTCTGAGCTTGTTAAACACTAGAGAATTGTTAGTTTAAAATGGTCAATTTCTTGTCTTGGAACCTTAAATCACTGCCATGTAATCATGATGTCAGTATTATCATTTGCCATTATCATTAAGGTAGAAAGCACCTTAGGGACAGACATTCGGACTCTCAGTCTTTTACAATTCTCTTCTGATATACCACATGTGGGGGCTCATTTTAAAGCTCTTGGTGAAAGAAAACTTTTCACTGGCTTAGTTTTTCGAAATTCGAAAATTTTTATTTTTCTCCATAGAGTTAACACAGGGATGGCGGCCATTTTGAATTTCTAATATTGGTAAATCTTGGATAATTTGTTTCTCTAGTACAAAAATTTGCACGGTGACCCCCTATTTTTATTCTTGATTTTGAAAGATAATGATTAAAAGATCCCTTGAGGAAAGTTAGAGCAAAAGTTTAAGTCTTTCACTTTCGAGGTGCATAATACCTTAAGGTAGCCCATGCTCATACTGTGGTAAATTTTGTACCAATAAAGGAGATTTTAATATTTTCTGGATCCTGCCAAAATGCGTCCATCTAAAATCAAATTTCAGGCTTTTAGATCCATACAAAGATATGACTGACTGAGTAATTTTCAAATTTGACATGGTGGCAACATTTCTCAACTCGAATGGATTTAATGACAGACATGATACTCTGACCACGGATTTGTGTACACAGTCTGTCCACCATTAAATCATATGATGTACAATCCACTTCTGTTTCATATTCAATGAAAAGAGTTATGTAATGACACTCCTGGCCATCATTCAGGGCCCTCACATCCGTGATAAGTTGCTGCCATTGAGCAAGATGATCTTTCATGAATACATAATATTTCCTAACACACACACAGCTGGCCTAAGGATTTTGTTCCTATTAATCTTTTCAATTCCCTGTAAATTGTTCCATACTCACTGTTGATAACAATGGGTGTAGGCCAGACCAAGGTGGTGAAAGGGTTACTCGGTAATTCATCAACGTGGCATAGTTTTCAATGTCCTGGAAATATGATTGTAGGCTTAGATGTGGTGGTAAAAGGGGAAACTTTCCTGTCGATTGGGTATCCCAGATTTCTTTACCTCTCATTTTCTCCGTATACATTCCCTGTTAACAGTTCTCCAGTCTTTGTGCAGAAGTGAGAGCGAAATCTTCCATGACTTATATTTTTTAGATAAATTTAACAAAAACGTTGCATTTTGTCGAATTTCTACGGCTGTCATTTACGCCTCTGTAGTGATTTTGGCTGTCCAGGGCCTGAAAATTACGCTAGCCCGATGCCCGGGACAGACTAATTTCCGATACGGACTAGCACAAAAAAGACCCTTACTTGTCCGCGGGCAGACGGAAGATCACGGTGCAGAAGTTTCGTGTCGTCTGACTTTGTGCGTTATCACAGCTTGAAGTTCATGTAATTTGAATAGTATGATCAAATTGGTTGGCAACGCATGACCTTGCCGAGTCATTGTCCTGTGTACTCAGACCTGCTTTGCGGGCACTTGTTTTCCAATTGATTCAGATAGGTCGATGTGTTTTCAGAATAACTTGAGAAGTTTATCTGTCCAGAAACAGGGTGAGTAACACAGGTTAATTTTACTGTATTTTTCAGATACTTTGTCCAGATTGACTTGTGACCAAGAATAGGAAGTGCAGCAAACAGCTGATAATTCACCTCAAAACATGGACAGAGCAACTCGAAAGGATCTGCTGGAAACAATAGAAAAACAGAAGGAGCAAGTTGCAAGATACGAGAAACGGCTGAGAGGTGAGACGATGATTCCTGAACTTTGCCTCTGTATGGTGTGCTGTGCCTTGTACACAATCGTAAAGCAGGGCACAAAGCTGCCTTTGGTTGAAATCGCATATATTGGTTTGGTTCCTTACCAAACAGCAGCTATGCTGTTGCAACAGTACAAGCACATAATGGTGAAGTCTTTCATTTTCTGAGACCAGATGCCAGCCTGCTTGCACTTCTGATTTGGTCATTGAAGGTTGGTAAACTAGTCAGTGTTAGTCACTGGGTTTCATTCTGACATAGATCCCCTTGGTGTTTTCAAGAAAGTGTGAAACTTATACCCCCATGCTGTATAGTATGGTGTATCAGTGTAGCCATGTAGGGCTGCTTTGATGTTACCATGGTTACCATTTCTGATATAGATAATTTCAATGGCTACTAAGTATGTATAGACATAATTTTTTTGCGCAGACGTATTTAGAGCTACTGTTCACAAAAGTCAAGTTGAACAGAAGTATGAAATGCACTTGACTTGTGTTGTGTTGTGTTACAAAATATCATACAGAATAGCTAACCTCACACAAAAACTTTACAACCTGTATTATTGCAAACTCATGCCAGCAAATTAGCCAGAAATTTACACATGGTTACATTTGTATGGAGAGACATGACAGCCAAGACACAGTGTATGGAATGAAACCAAAAATATTCAGAATTAATAAAAACCGACATAGAAAAATAAAAACATTCTACTGCCACAGACAAATTGGTTTGATGTTCAGAAAGTTTACACTGTCTGCAGTTACTGGCAGGGTTACGTACACTGGTATTGTGCCGTCCAATGTGTTGTGATGTGGCAGAGTTTGTTACCTGGATACCATTTGCATAGGCATGTCAGATATGAATTTTGCAAATCAAGAGAACACGTGTGCAGATTAAGTGCTGGATATTCAGATGCCTGTGTTAAATAAATGGACACGTCTACCAGTTCGAACCCTGGAGCAATCTAGCGGTGAATGATGTTAGTTACAATTTAACTGATATTGACCTTTGCCAACACAATTCTGAGAATTGATCCTGTACAGCCCAGTGATGCAGGCAAAGCATACACACAGACCACTCTATGCAGTGGTTGATGCATGAGATTAGCCAGGTATCTGAAGCATTGGACGTCGACATGAGTGCTGCCTTTACTCAGAAAAATAAACACTCTCAAAAATCTTTTTTAAAAGAGGCATACTCTTGATGAGATTAAGCGAGAGAGCAAATTATATTAACTGATTTCAAAGTCAGTGGAAAAGACAGTTTACAAGATGTGAAGTAGATAGGTACACAATGGTTCAAATGTTACAATGGTTCAAACCTCAGAGTTGACAGGGTTAAGGTAGGATGCAATTCTTGGACAGATATTCAGACTCTCAAACTTTTACAATATTTTTTTGGCCTACCACTTGTGGAGTAAATAAAGTTTTTACTGCTTGATTTTGTGAAAAATCAGGAATTTCTTTTTCCCCTATAGAGATAACACAGGGATGGCAGACATTTTTAATTTCAAATATCAGTTAATATCAGGTAATTTGTTTCTCTAGTACCAAAATTTGCACTGTGACCCCTTGATTTTGTTGATTTTGAAAGAGAATGGTTGAAATATTCATTGAGGAAAGTTCTAGCAAAAGTCTTAGTCTTTCATTTTCAAAGACGAAATTACCTACTTTATTATTGTAAGATTTAATGACCTGTTGATGTGCCCTGTGTGTTTTCCAGATGTCATCCATGCATACAAAAGTCTTGTTAAGGAGAAGGAAGCCTTGGAAGCAAGCCTGCAGATCTTGAGTCAGCCTCCTCCTCAGCAGCCGTCGGCAGAGCCTCTCAAAGATAAAGAGGATGACAAACAAAGTGAAGATGGAGAGAAAGACGACGCCTCGGATCAGGGAGAGAAATTTGAAGATCCTCTGAGTGTCAATGCTCAGCCTCAGGTGAGTGTTGAAAATCACAGAAGGGATTCAAACGGAACATAAATAGATGTATGCACCTCCTTTGTTGTGTTGAAGAGGCAGTAGCTGTCAGCTTTGATGATAGTTTGGTAATCTTTTCTGACCTTTGAAATTTACATTTCCTAATTCTCTTTAAGTGCTGTAATTTTTTCCCCACCAAAGTTTTAGTGCAATATTTTTTCCAAATTTAGGATTTTTCTATAATTTTTTTGATAATTTTGGACCAAATTGGCACTACATTTTATTGGCTATACAGTTTTTTGTAAAATTGTTTGAAAAAATTAGAAAAAAATTGACTGGGCTAAATTTTCTTAAGGTGACAAAAGTGACCAGCTAAATGTACTCATGCATCTTTTCAACTTTATAGGAATTTCTGGTCTTCAAATCCTGTATAACTTAAAACTTCAGCTTCTGAAATCTTATGTGTTTTTACCTGTAGAAATCCACCATATTACTAGTAAATAAAGTCGACCGCCTTAAGACTTTTATGACCAACTCAGGTGGCAAAATTGTTTTAATAACATACCAAGAATACCAAAACAAAACAGCTCCCTCCAAGTTTGCTTCAATTTAAATACCCATGCATTTCAAACCATATTTTGTCTGCAGGGCAGTAATGGCAACTCTGAAGATGTGACCATAACTCAGCTGAAAGGTCAGCTAGCAACGCTGACCAATGCACTGGCCACTGTCACCGCTGAAAAGACCAAAATGGAACAGAGTTTCCAGGCTGATAAAAAGAAAATACGGGTAAGTGACAAAAAATTTGTACAGAATCTTTATTGCTTTGTTACATTGTTATTGTTACTCTTCTCTGACATTTGATGGAAGTGGTGTAACCTCCTCCCCCCATTTAATCAGTAGTTTGGTCCAACCATTGATGGTTAGAGTTGACTACTGAAAAGTGGTGACAAATGGGGCCTAATATCAAATCTAATCATGGCTTGGTTCAAATATGTACCTTTTCATTTCTATAACTGTTTATCCAAACCAGGGTTTTGCAAATCATGGCTGTTTTACGTGCATTGAGTTTCCATCAGATTTCTATTAATTGATAAAAAAAGTCATTGATTTATGTAATCCAAGCCTTTCTCTCATCAAGGCTTCTCCATCTCAGCCTGTGTACCTACCAGCTATGAATGCATCTACGCTGTTGAATGGTTTTCTGTTTTGTAATTTCATGGTGTTTTAAATTCTCCCATGCCGTCATTTTAGCAAGCTAGTTCATAAACTTTGAATTTTTCTTGATTGGAAAGTTCTGTTGTTTGGAAAGTTCAAGTGAAAGAAAATTGTCTGTCTGTGTTTTGGTTGATGTGTTGCAACCCCGAAGTGAAATATTTTGATGTTAAATAAAATATTGAAAACGTGACCCAGTAGCAGTGATAGGTTGTAGCAAAACTGGATTGCTATATCCATCATTGGTTATACCATAGACAGTAGAGGGGGATCTCCCCCCCCCCAGTTTCAGTGTCTATGTTAGTGCTAATTTTAAAAATCAGAAGTTCCAGTGGAAATCACTCATCGCTAGCTCTTTTCACCTACAGCAAGAACAGGAGGATTTGAGTAAGTTCCATGCCGAAGAGAAAAGACTTATGAAGAACAACTGACCAGAATCCAAGAACAGTTCTCAGAGGTTGGTAACTCCTTGTTGAAATTTTTGTCCTTGGCTTTACTGTTGCTTAGATGCTTAGCCATGCTTAGATAAGGCCATAGAAGTTATGTGTATACTGTAGTTTGTGTATTATCCATTTAGACTGTACAGATGTAATGCTCATATGGTAAAAGAGATTTTCAATTTATAATCATCACTGTTGTTCTGTCCAGTTGTACACAGACAACTTATTCACCACAAAGATGTAGACATTCTTCACATTTTGTTATCTCACATTTTACACATATGTAGCAAATTGTTCGTTGCGATATTTGGGGTGATATTTGCAAGCGGCCAGTGATATGCATGTTCTCTGCAGAAAATAAGCTTAAAATTGTTGACGGTATGGTTGCCGCCATTGCAATCCCATGATTCTTGTGATTGTGATCATCGTACATCACGGTCCATTTCAATAGTTTTTACTTTGAGCAAGATTATGCAAGCAATGAAGTTATAAAACATGAAATTAACTGAAAAAAATGAAAATAATTAAAAGGCTCTGATATATTTTTCGTTTTGGATAAAACATATTACACTGTGCAATAGCATCAGCCATGTGCATGCTGCACGCTCGATGGCAGCGTCTTGTATCAACGGTCACTGCTGTGTCACAAAGTATGCTGCAGCACGCATAGAGTAGTTGGTCTCAGCGAGCTGCCCCATATGTAGCCAGTGAGGCAGTGGAAGCTATCAACACCTGTGACAAAGAGGAGTATCTGAAAAGTATCAGAGGGGAAGCTGAAAAATGTCTTCATCCAAAACTCATCGACTATAAACAGTGAACTGTCACTTATTGAAATTACATAACTGTGTGAGATTATGGGCTCAGCCCCAGTGTGATCCAATAGTATGTGTCATTTTGGAAGGACATTTGCGATTCAAATTGAAAGAGATTGCTCCAAGAATAGCTAAATTTTATTCTCAAAAGGTTTGCTGTTTTGATATAGATTAACTCAGGCTATTTTGATGAAAACAATTCTCACAGTGAAATTGGAGTCAGCAATTGCCCTGGTGACACACAAACGGGTGAATGACCTCTGAGTGACCCTTGCTGTCAGACTTTCAATAAATCTCTCTCAACTAAAGTTAGCTATGCAGATGTTACAAAAATATGCTTTGTATTGGTCTCATCTGTATCCATGTGATCTCTTTCATTCAATAAATCAGGCAAAATCTAAGTTGCGAGCCCAGCAGCTGGATCTGGAGCAAGAACACACCAGCCACGCCATGATTCTGCATGAGTTGCAACAGCTGGTAGCAGCGGAAAGAGCTGAAAAGGAAAAATTAGAACAAAAGGTAAGCTGTGAGGGCGCTATCACCATGTTTTTGTGTCCATTCAGTTAGTGGCAGCCGTGAGCAATCAGATATGGTTACATAGATTTAATCAACAAGAGTACAGTTCTAAAATAAAAAAGGTGTTGAGTTTATTATTATAGTCAACGTGACGGTGCCTTCCATTTGTGCAGGTCAGTTTTATGTTCGGCATTTGTTGACCTATTTTAGAAAATTGACCCAATTATCAAAAGCATGGCCCTGACGTATAATCATCTGAATCAACAGTGAAAATATTTGCTATAACAAGCACCTGAATAGTCTGTGTAACATCTTGATAAAATATTGGGTTGTACAATATTATCTATGATAAATTTCAGACAATTGTTTTTGGTTTAATATATCGACATCTGTTATTTATGGTATGACTGTTGTGAGAAGAAAAAAACAAACCTCCATATGTTAAAGTATGCTCTTTATGATTTGCAATATGAATTACGTGGCATTATATTACCATGCCCTGTCCGTCGCATTTTAATTGGTCGCGCTGAACCATATGACTGACCACAAATACGCAGTAATGGTTTGTTTATGTGCCCATGAATGTGAATAATATCGTAAACATCGTACCTTTTAAGCTTAAACGTAAATTATAATTTGTACAAAGATCATAATCAATCACAAAATAAAATGGAGCATTTGTGGGCCAAGTTTAGACACTTTTTTTTGAAAAATCTCCAGATTTGCAAAATTTTTACAGCGGGCGCACTACTCACTGACAAGTTCTGGGGCCCCGTTGTCGTTCACAGGGGAAATTTTCATATATTTTGATGGTTTAGGGGATTTGTTGACAATATAATGGAAATAACAGACTCCACGCTAACCATTAACGTTTATTTATGGGTGCGGGCTCGAGGAAAGCCAAAATTAACAGGCTCGGCAAGCCTTGCCCGTTAACTTTAGGCTTTCCTCTCACCCTTGGCAATAAATAAACGTTAATGGTCAGCGTGTCGCCCGTTATTTCTATAACATTATACAGTTATACTGTTACCAGTTGTCATAACATGAGAAACAGGTTACATTTTATGATGTTGATAAAAGATAGTGCTCTTTTATAATCACCTCTGAATTGTAACAGGTGGTTGTTTCTTGTTCTTGAAAAGAAGGTCATGACATTCTCTCAAAGAGTTGAAGAAACTACTACAGAACTACTGCAGATTTATTCTGTATTTGAAGTGATGGCAGTCTTTTGAATTCAAATTCAGTAAAAATAAACAGACCACTTTTGTTTCCTAGAATTTAGAAAGGACAGCGTAACACCACAGGGATCACATCAACTCAATATTTTGCTTCCCAGCTTTACTGTTGAGCAGGAAATCCTAGTAACTTGTTCACTTGGAGGGTCCAATCTCCCATACATATTTCTCATTAATTCCTTATTGTAGGGATCCACTGTTAGCAATCACCAGGATAATCTTTGAGTTGAAAATGGTGTTTTCAGTCACTGATTATCTGGAACAAATTACACTAAAAACCTTTTGGTGTCAATAGAACTGTTGTTAGTAATTCATGAACACAAGAGTTTTCATCAAAATGTGTGTATATTAACCCTTTGAGTGCTGTAATTTTTCCCACCAAAATTTTAGTGCAACATTTTACCAGTTTTTATGAATTTTTCTGTAATTTTTCAATGATTTTGGACCAAATGGATGTTACATTTCATTGGCTACAATTTTTTATCAAAATTTTGGCAAAAATTGGAAAAAAAATTTGACGGGGACACATTTTATAAAGTTGACAAAAATTGACTTTGGCCCTCAAAGGGTTAATAAATTGTGTAAGACACTACTGTACACGTCTCCTTCAAACCCTATAGTACAATACCAGTACACTTATTTTCAGTTATGCAGTAGAACGCCATACTAGTAAGAGGTGGGAGGGGTTGAAGCTTGATATGCTATTACTCCTGTCTTGAATTTTTGTAAACCTACAGGGTTCTCCATGACAGAATTTTAAAGGGATGGCCAGCCCGTGTTTTTTGACAATTTACCAGTATACATGTATATATGTAAATACCCGCACAAAGAAATCATTTACCTAATACAAGAATATGATAAGAATATTATAGATTGTCGTGTAAGTTAGCCACACTCTGTTTTTCCAAGCAATGGAGAACACTGTATAAAGATAAAAAAATGTGTTAAATCTTAATTTTCTCTCTTGTAGGTTGATGATTTACAAGACGCCCTTCAAAAACAGAAATCAGTGCCAAACAAGTAAGTTGATGCTTCTCACACCCCTACATGTTCATTTTAGAACAGTCCAATTGTTCACAAATTACAATATTGGGAGAGACCATTATGCTGAAGGAAAGCAGGATCACTTGGTGCAGGGATATCTGCAAGATCTCTGTAATTTGACTCACTTCTGCTTGACCTTTGAACTTAATTAATCGAAACTGCTCACCCAGGCATTGTTTCTCAATGCTTCACAACAATATTGAAAGCAAGAAGAACACATTTTGGTGATTGAATTGGTGATTAACGTATCGTTGTTTATTTTTCAGAACGGAAGAGTATGAAAGAAGGATAACGTTGATGAGTGAAGAGTTGGAAGCTGTTAGGAGACGACTGAAGGCATCTGAAGATCAAGCTTCCAAGCCATCGCCATTATTGCTGGAATTACAGAGAGAAATGGCGGAGATGAAAGTAAGTGGTGTGTGTCTGTGTGTCTGTGTCTGTCTATGTCTGTGTGAGAGAGAGAAAAATGCGTATCGTGGGTGTGTGACACCAGTCTGATATGTTTTGTATGTGATTTGTGTTTGATGTCTATGATAGGTGTATGGCAACTTTGATATAAAATGATGTAGTGTGACGACATCACAACTCGTGTGCAACATATGTATGATGATTTCTCAATTAAACTTTCATGAATTCTCGCAGCAAATCAAGAATAAAAACCAGAGTTCACAGTTCAAAGTTTGGCACTCGAGAAAACAATTGCCTAACATTTACCAATAAAATTGAAATTCAAAACAGCTGGCATTCCTGCGTTTACTCTATGAAGAAGAATAAAATTTTTGATTTTTGCAAAAACTGAGACAGTGTTTCTCTCTCCAAGAGAGCTTCAAATGAGTTGCCACAAGTGGTAGATCAGAAAGTATTGAACAAATTTGTGAGTCTGAATATTTGTCCCCGAGGCGCATTCTACCTTACAAGAAAGATTTTTTCAAACCCTCAGTCTATGTATCACAAGATATACATGTATAGGTACCTACATGAGTGTAACCAATAGCACATTTTACAGGCCCAGCATAGAATTCAAGTGCAATTGGAACAGCAGAAAGCCGTGGAAGCTGAAGAGAAACTGAGACAGGTGCAGAGTCTGATGAACACAGAGTGTCTAGCTTGGAAGCTAAGTTATCGGACCTGTCAGAAGTGGTTGGAAATTATGAAAGACTCAGATATCAAGATCAGCTGGCTATCCAGTAAGTGTGAAGTTTTGTGTTTTGGATACATGGGCTCTACTGTTTATGAAATGAAAAGACCAAAATTCTACAGTCACAGTTCTATTCTCTTAAAGACGATATTATTTATGTTCTGTCATTAAAATAGCAGTGCTTGCTGGAATTGCTCTAACTTTCCCAATGAAACTTTTCAACCATTCTCTGACCAAATCAAGAATAAAAATCAAAGTTTGGTACTGGAAAGTCAAATTACCTAACATTTACCAATATTTGAAATTCAAAATGGCTGCCATCTCTGTGATAACTCTACTAGGAAAAAAGAAAATTTTTGATTTTCGATAAATTAAGATTGTGAAAGTCTCTTTCACTCCAAAAGCTTCAAATTACGCCCCTACAAGTGGTAGACCAGAAAAGTGTTTGAACTTTAGAGTTTGAATATCTGTCCTGGACACATTCTACCCTACTACAGCAGTGGACCCAAAAACATGAGACAGCCAATCTTGGTTTAATGTCCATTTGGGACAGGTAAATTGTTCATATGATGCTGTTGTGAATGAAATCCTATGATCATAAATGAGTGATACTTGGAATAGCTACCCACAAGTGAACAAAATAGTGAACATTAATTTGAAAGCCTGTTCCACTTCTGGTTCCGATGATATACTTCATATAAATTATTAACCTCATGTAATTATCTTCATCTAATACTCGTTATTTGAAATCCGTTCCAGACGACTGAAAGAGAGGGTGACCCAGCTTGACCTGGAGAACACGGCTCTAGCCAGGGTAGCCAATAAGACGCCAGTGCCTGACGTAGCGGATGACAGCGAGGATTCCAACTTGAATGTGAACACCCTGGTGGAAAAAATCACCAAGATGAAGGGTCTGCTGAAATTAGCCAATCAGAGAGCGGAGAAACCTGTAGATATAGATGGTAAGTTAAAGGGTCATGACTTTGCTGAACAAAAAGCAGTAAGTTAAGGGGTATTTTCTGGGCTTTGGTAAACTAGTTGGATACAGTAAGTGAAAATCATAGGTTTGAGGAACTGTCATAAAATAGTTCACTGAAAGTTTTTTGTGTGAACTACAGTGATATGGTGATCGTGAATTTTGGAGAAATATGTACTATTCGCCGAATGCAAGTCAGGCAGTTTAACTACCACGTAATACAAGATTACAAAAGTAAGTGGTTTTATGTAGAAAATAGGGGAAAGCTCTGTTCCTGTAAAAATTCAGATAAATCACACAAAATTCTTTTTTCTTTCTTTTTTTTTCTTTCTTTTTTTTCTAGATGTGTGTAACATTGAAGACTGCACCAGTCTTGAAAGTGATCCAGCCCACAGAGCCTGCCAACAAGAATTGAAACAACTTAAAGATGAATTTGAACGGTACAAAGTCAGAGCACAAAATGTCTTGAAAAGCAAAAATGCCAAGGTGAGAGAAATGGGAGCTTTTGTCAAATAAATTTCATCAGTATATTATGATGAACATTATCAAGAGTCACAGCTGATCAGTGTGGTGATGACTTTCCTATTTTGCTTTATGGTTAAATCTCACTTCACCACCATGGTTTGTCCCAAATCCATTGTTTTCTATGGTAAAGTTGGACCTGTACACAGGGAACTGGGGGTGAAAGGGTTAAATCTCACTTGACAATCATAGAATCAAAAACATTTTGGTATAGGAAGGATGGTCAAAAACATTTAAATCATGGCCAACTTAGTCAACTACACAGTTTGTATTGTGCCACAGCAGATAACTGAATCCCCTATAGCAACTCATTCCTATGTAACAGCACAATTTACCAGTGTACCATGGATATTATGACATTATTTTTGAGCACACCCGGACCGCATACTGTTATGTACATGTATCGCAATCTCAGACTCATCCACCAAAATTTCTGTTCCCCCCGACAGGACAACACCAGCAGCAAGGAGATGGAATCACTGAAGAACCAGGTGACCGATTTGAGAGAGAGAGTCTCCACGCTCAGACAACAATTAGACGATCAGGATAAACAACATCAAGAAAAGGTAAAAATAAGAAATTTGAATGACTTCGTAATTAGGGAGTTTGTCTTACAGCGACAGTATCTGATATTGACAGCACCTCTCTGAGCAGAGCAACATTAAAACAAAAGCATGTTTGCAATAAGATAGCAGATATTAGAGTCACTACTTGTTTACTTTGAACACCCCAAAAGTAGATTTTTTGAGTTCATTCAGTTCATCATGGAAGACATAAGGTAGTACGGTACATGCCTTCAAACGCTATGGCCAAACTTTCTGTGAGGGAACTTTATACTTTTCCCTTTGGAATCCAAGAATAAAAATCAGGGGTCTCCGTGCAAATTTTACTACTACAGAAACAAATCACACAGTAATTCCTACAACACTTGAAATTCAAAATGGTTGTGTTTTCTCTGTGGGGCAATGTTAAGGTAGTATGCGCCTCAAAAGTGAAAAGACTTAAACTTTTGCTCAAACTTTCCTTGAGGAATCTTTCAACTATTCTCTTTCAAAATCAAGAATAAAAATCGGGGGTCACCGTGCAAATTTTGGTACTAGAGAAACAAATAACCCAAGATTTACCGATATTTAAAATTCAAAATGGCCGCCATCCTGTGTTAACTCTATGGAGAAAACTGAAATTTTCGATTTTCGAAAAACTAAGCCGGTGAAAAGTATTCTTATACCAAGAGCTTTAAAATGAACCCCACAAGTGGTACATCAGAAAAGAATTGTAAAATTTTTAGAGTCAGAATATCTGTCCCCGAGGCGCGATCTACCTTAAATTTTTGATTTCACAAAAGCTGCTGAACACTCACTGACTCCATGAGGTACCAAATGATCCACACAAGTGGTAGACTGAAAAAGTATTGTAAAAGTCTCAAAGTCTGATTAATATCTGCCCCTGAGACTATTGTACCCTAAACATTTAGTTTTATATCCTAATATACAGATTGCCGATATGCTAGCAGAAAAGAGATCTCTACAAGACCAGCACAAAGAAGATTTAGTCATTGCAGAAGCTGAGTACAAGGTAGTTTGAAGTTTACTCTTTCTATATCACATGACTACCATCAACCAATCAGAAAATTGGTTTCATTTAAGTCATTCGTTAATCTTTTATCACATGACCAACATTTTCCAATCAGAAAATTTGTATCATTTAACTCATTGACAAGTCCATGAAATTATAATTTTGGTTTGCTTCAAACTTATACTAAATGTCTTCACATAACAGAGCAGAGTTCTGATGGTATGTGGCTGAGCATATTTCAGTTTGTATTATAAAATATGACAAATGAATTCAAACAGTAGCTTCATAGTTTGTATAAGTACAGAAAGACGGTAACTCAATCAACAAAAAAACCAGTTTCTACAAACAGTGACCATAAGCTTATTCCCTTACGGATATGCTAATTTTAATATCAGTGATAGTCTCAGACAATGTTGTCACTTTTTTAGCTCCCATTTGCCATATTTACATATGGCAATGGGAGCTTATGAGATCATATAGTGTCCATCATCTGTGTGTGTGTGTGTGTGTGTGTGTGTGTGTCCATCTGTCTGTGTGTACACGCTTTGAAATTGCTTGAAAACCACTGTATATGTCACTTTGATAACATATATAAAGATGTATAAGGAGATTTTGAACAAACCATTTCTATTGATGTGTTTGAGTTGAAAATATACAATAACCTTAAGGTAGAACGCACCTTGGGGACAGACATTCGGACTCTCAAACTTTTACAATTCTCTTCTGATATACCACATGTGGGGGTTCATTTTAAAGCTCTTGGGGAAAGTAAACTTTTCACCGGCTTAGTTTTTTGAAATTCGAAAATTTTCATTTTTCTCCATAGAGTTAACACAGGGATGGCGGCCATTTTGAATTTCTAATATGGGTAAATCTTGGGTAATTTGTTTCTCTAGTACCAAAATTTGCACGGTGACCCCCTATTTTTATTTTTTATTTTGAAAGAGAATGATTGAAAGATTCACTAAGGAAAGTTAGAGAAAAAGTTTAAGTCTTTCACTTTCGAGGTGCATACTACCTTAAAAGATGCGACAGTGGTAACAAATCTTCTCCTTCAAATCTGATTGCAAGGTAGCCTTTATATTTGTCGTTCAGGACCCAAGGGATGATGTAAATCAGAATATTGTTCAAATTGTGATGATATTACCAAACTTTGTTTCCAAGTTTGTTGAATTTGCTTTGTCTTCATTTCACAGCACAAAGTTGGAGAACTGGAGGAACAAGTTCACAAACAAAGAGACAGGACATTGGCCTTGATTGAAGAGAAAGACAGAGAGATTGAACTCGTCAAACAAAAAATACAACAAACTTACGGAACATACGGAGGGTAAGTGAGACAGTTGTGTGAATTCTACTGCAATAACAAGACAGAAAGGTCTCATTATGCAAAATACTAGTATATGATTTGTAAAGACAATAAATGTTTGCATTTTATGTCAGTAAAAAAATGTCACATTCTAGACGATGTGCAATTTACAAAATGTCTGACATTCAAAAGATTTGAAAATTTGCTTACTTCCAAAATACTTTTGCCAAAAGATGTGTTTTGAGCAGTAACATTTTTAATAGAAAGCCTATTGTACCAAATTTACTCTTTTGAAAGAGCAGGCATTATTTCGAGGAGAACATCAAGTTCAATAAGTTGTAGTCATATATTAACTGAAAATATCAGTCAATATTGATTAAAGATTACACCGGCCTTTTCTGGTGCCACTGTGTCTTTGATAGCGTCAAACTCAGAGCACAGTCAGTCTTATATCATATATTTGGTTGTTGAGAATGAATTCATCGATATAAGAAGTAGTAAACTGGCCAATTTCTTAGCCGATGGAAAATGAAGTGGCATATTTGTACCATACAGTATTGATCATTCTAGAAATTCACTGTGTGTTTTATACAGCAAAATTGCTGTGTATCATGTTTAATTACATGCTAATGATATGCTGATTTATTGATCATAAGGGACTTCAGTTCGGCTCCAGACACTCCTCAGTGGACATGCAGTCGGAATCTGGAGAGGGCAGCAAACAATTTGAAAATGAAGCGACTATTTCAGAACTACTCTCTCAGTCTCAGACACATCTCAGTGGGGTAAGGACAGAGTTCATTTAGAAATGAGTTTTGTTCAGATATAACCTAGGATTTGCATCAATGAATTATTCAGAGAGTTTTAAATTCACAAGAAGTGACTTCTAACTAGGTATTTACATTTTCAGCAGATGCCTGGGGGCGACACAGCAATTCTGCACTACGTAGACCTGCAGGCAAGAAAAGACGTGGAAATCGCTAGTCTACGAAAGCAGAAACACCAGCTGGAGACGGCCCTGCGACAACTCCAGGACAAGTGTGTCATGACGGATGAGAAGTACAATGAAGAAATTGAAAAACTTCAAGAAGAAGTGCGAAGACTTGAGAGAAGCCAGTGAGTTTCATCATCTTATTTGAAATGGGAAATATCGGAAGAAATGTGTCTTGTAGAAAGTGACAAACCTCAGAAAAGTAATGTTGACATGTGTATGAGCATGGTTACTCTACGCCACATAACTGTAATATGAGCTTGTTGTACATCTTAAATGGGGATGAATGACGATTACTGGACACACCTTTGGTCGCAAAATAAACAGGATCTTGTAAGGGGACTCCTGTCAGCAAAACAAAGTGTTTCAAATATGCTGTTTTGTTTGCAATTCAAAAATCTCTCATTTTTTGTCTCATCACGTTTATCAGTATGCTGACCGTATCAGGAGATTAAATCAATTTGTCCAAATCAGACAATATATCACTGTAGTGAAAACTTTTGCTCAAACTTTCCTCGTGGCAACTTTCAATGATAATTGTCTTTAATAATCAAGAATAAAATCAGGGGGGGGTCACTGTTCATATTTTATCACAACGTCATCCATCTGAATCTGAATCTGAATTAATTGTTGCTGTATGAGTGTTGCCATCTTTTCCCTGGATACCGTGATTCACTAATGATCGTCTCTTGCAAATTTCAGATCCAGAGAGAGTGCCAATCTGGAGTATTTGAAGAACGTGATTTACAACTACATGATGAGTGACGACTACCCAGGAAAGCAGAGGATGTTGAATGCAATCATGACGATACTACACTTCAGCCCAAGAGAGGTGAGTGAAGACACACATTGTGATGGATTTCTGACAAAATGAGAGCGAAGTCAGTGATCAAAACCACTTGGCTGCATCCCTTCTTCGTAAACAATGGCGGTTCAATAACCAAGTTGACTTGATGCAGTTTTGATCACGACCCATCCATACAGCTTGAATTCACACACAAACATACAGATAAGCACATAACATTCTACAAACTCAAAATTACTGTGCACGTTCTTGGTTTAATACTGATCAAACTTATTTAGCTGTATCAGCATAGATGAGTAATTTCAGAAACCCAAAGTTATTTTTTGTTAATCACCAACTTTTTATTCTCGTTCCATTTACCCAGAGAGACAAAGTCAATGTCAAAAAGAATGCGACCTGGTCAGCATACTTCAATGCTTCACCAAGTAAATGACCTCGACCAAAATAACAATGGCCGCCATTGTTCATTATATTGTGCTTCATTCAGTCACCGCTGAAGGTCAAGTTCAAGGTTGTCCCTCAGTTGGAAGAATCAACACGTGAAGCTGGCCATTACTGGACATTCCAAAGAAGCTTTTTCAACAGAGATTATATATTTTCAGAAAAGTCATGACAGGGTTGGAGTTTTTGGGGGATGGGGGAAAAGTTGTGGCAGTGTAAGAAACAAATTCTTTCAAAGACGGACCAGTTCGACTTCCAGTTTTTATCAGCGTACACTAGCCATTACAGAAACATGAAGACTGTAATTTATTTATTCCTGGACGGTAAAGGTACAATTATGTTCAGGGCTATTTTGTTTTCCGTGAATAACATCATGGTGGCAAAAAATTGGGATTCTGATTTTTACTTGTATATGATCTGATTCTTTCACGGTAACAGTATGTAGCTGATTATAGTGAAAATTTACTCAGCTATACATTATGTACGCTTTGAGAGCACACATCTACGTTATAGATACTTTTGAAATATTTCTGACCTATTTAGTATTTCCATCATTGGATGCAAGATTTAGGGAATAGATATTAAAATCTGATGGTAACCTGTGAAATACTCGCTAAGGGTCATTACTGTTGTCACAAATAGGGTTCAATAGGATGGTTTAGTTGCTATGACAACTTGTATAGAAATGTCCATGTTGTACTTCCAAAGCAAGTTGACTGGAGGACATGTCTAGGGCTGAGCAGCAACTCATATGAAGATAGAATGCCATTGAAAGTCACAGATTGGTTTAGCAGTAGAGAAATGGACCAATCACAGACAAGTATACGATTCAGGTGTGGGCAAGCGCTGTGTCAGCCATGACAGATATATGTAAAAACCAAACAATGCAAAATACATATTAAAAGAACACATATTGTGAAGATGTGATATTTTATCTACTTTGAGGTTCAGACGGCTAGCTCCACCTCTGTATTTTGCATAAATGACTTATTCATTGCTAATAAGTAATCAAATTAACCTACTTTGAATATGTAATTATGCAAATTTGGCATTTATTATGCAAGCTAACAAACCTCTGTGAAAGTTTTTAGTGTTGATGAAAGTTCAAGTTGTATTGGAATCAAGTCAAAACATTCGCGTTGAATCACTGTATAAATGATCTCAAATGTCAGCAAACTTGATTGACGAATGAATTTCAAAAACAGAATTTTCATGGAGTGCCTCATTCTTGAATAGAATTATCATTTACATATTTTTTTGTCTTTGTCTACCTGTAATAGAAACTCACAGTATTTTGTTTGAGTTCATCTTTGCTATTATGGTTTTTATGTTCAATTTTTATTTCCCCATGTTCCAGTCTTTTTATGCGCTTTTTTGTTCTGTGCGTTTTCTGTCTGTAAATGTCTTATCTTATTAGCACTTGTTTGAAATCAAATTTATTGAGTAGTGGTGTAAAGGAAAAAATTGTGAATAAGATGTAAGATATTGTCATTAGTTTTCAAAATAATTTTTATTATGTATATTTAAATAGATTACGGATACTTTTACGAGCATCTTTGAATTATGTTGAAATTTCACAGCAATCATGACCTAGGTCAGAAGTCAAAGGTTGGTAGTGTTTCTGTCCGAATAATTAAATATAAAAGTATTGAATTTTTTAGTTGCCATGACAACTGTATAGTGTTAGATACTTGCTTTTTCTATCATCCACATTTGCTGTTGGGAACGTGGATTGCATGTTTATATGCATCTCTTCATCTTGTTTTCCAATTGGTGGATCCTACCCTTATATTGAAAACAGTATGTTTATAAATGAATTTTAGAGATATGTTAAAAAAAAAAACAGCTGGGACAGAAAATACCAGGGTTCAACCAATTTTTTGGAAGGGGGAGGAATCTTAGAAGAGCCTTTGATAATCAGCGATGCTGTAAATTTTCAAATTTTGCTTCTTGGTTCAAAGGTCAACTCTTCATGCCAGTAATTCAAAACTGTGTCTGTGATCTGCTTAGCAACACTTTCATCTTCAAGGCCAAATACTGGCACTGAAACATTGTGTTGAAAGAAATTTTGCGTCTATTGAAGTTTACTGCCGGAGGGGAAAAACTCACTTTTTGGCAAAAGTTGCATTCTTTACAATACATCGCCATCCACAAATTGTGAATTATTTCTGGTTCCACTACATCACAATGATAAAGTGGTGTCATTGTATTGATGTTTGCCAAATTATCTCATTGTCATTACGTCACCCGAGTCAAAAAACAAATGACAGATTGAAGCATTTTCTGATTTGGGCATTCAGAAATATATTGATGAATGCAATGTCGCTGGACTTTATCTGTGGTCATCATTTTCGTTCTTCTTCAACGTCAAAGTTCCTCACATATTTTCATGGTTCCTTTATTTTTTGTTATTGGTGAAAAAAAATGAGCCAGCTGCCAGATTCATGAATGTAAATTTAGTAAAAATGAGAACAACATCATCGTCTGTCTTCCTATCTTCAAGTTTATTTTCTATGATGATTGGCAAATGATGATTGTGAAATACTGACTGTGTATGATAAAGTGACCTCTACCATGACTGTATATGACGCTCAATAAAATATAAAATGTCACTTTAAAATATTTTAAAATTGTTTGTATTGTGGTCTTTTTCGCAATTATTTTACACGGGTTGTATACCCCCTTTACAAGTCCTTGAATTTTAAAGCCTCCGGGAAAATTCCTGGAAAAGTCCTTGGAAAATGAAATTGAGTCCCGGAATCAGGGATTTTGATATTTAATTTAATCATGCATGTTGTTATTATTGCCAAACTTCACCACAAGGAACACTACGCTACGAACACGGCAAGAAATGCCACACCCACCCTCTATAGACAGACCACCTTCCCCATATAGCGGTCACTTTTTCTCGGTCCTTGAGTGACCACTTTACACAGGTTTCTCTTGCTTTTGTAAATATCACACAAGTCACTCCTTTTCAGGGAAATATTAAAGTTTTTTATTTGGTATCTTGTGTAAACAACATAACTAGCACAGACTCTGTATATACACATTCAATTAATATGTACAAATAGGTATGCAACCCAAACAGTTAATAATATAGTAAAAAAATTTAAAATCACAAAAATCACTCAACTTTGGTAGAAATGGTGTTACGTTTATCATACTTCACAATTCATAATATAACACTCAAAAACATCTTAAATCAATCTTATATGGCTTATTTACAGGGTTTTCAAAAAATTTTCATTTCATGTTAAAGTGTACATTCTGGAGCCAACGAATGTCATACAAACGTACAACACTATCTTCAACACAAACATCATTATTGTACGACACTAATTCCCCCCTAGAATATAGTGTAATATTCTTATCCCCTTTGGATGGATGGAGAGCAGGATCTGTCCACACCTACGTACTCCGCATAATGAAATATTCCTATTGCTTGCTTATGCATATTGGATGATACCACAGCAGTACAGGGAAGTCAGAGGTATCAGACTGAAAGGAAGACCATGTCTCAAAATCTATTTTAACAAACTTAACATATTTGCTCCTTTGAAATGTCATTTCATTTGCAAAGATATCAACTAGTAAACGAGGGAATCTTGTTCAATCCAACTTTTCGAATTATGCTAGCGTTTGAACTGCGATTTCACGTAAAATTCGTAAAATCTTCATCTACACCAGCAGTAAATAAAATAGTGGCTTTGTAAAAATGTAAACAGTAATTGTGTATTAATAATATCTTCTGAAGCTCAAGACACTAATCAATTTTCAAATAAAGTCGAGTTTGTGCCTGGTAAATATATTTCAGACCTTTTTTAAGTATTTTTCCATTTGATGTAGGAGTAATTTTGAACAAAAAATGAAGCTGAAAATGCTTGCCTATATTCATTTTTCATCCTAGCACTCTGCAAAAATGTTATTTCAGATTTGTGCTTGTGTCTTTTTCAGCGAGAGGGACTTGAGCAATATAGAACACTATGGCATTACACAAATTTGGACCTGCTATATCTGTTTGGTGTCCTTCCTATGATCCAGCGTTCGATACATTTTGTCAAACGTTCCACCCTTTCACCACAAAATATTGGTATGGTCCCATTGTTTTCAATGGTGTGGTTGGACCAACGCATTGTAAATTTGGGGTGAGAGGATGAAATGTTACACAGATTTAGCAAACTTTTTGGATTTATAGTAAACGTAGTCAAACACACTGGAGAAGGGAAAATCTACCCATGAAGCTTGGGAGATCTTGCAAAGCATAATTCTGCATTTTCTAACAGCTATCCTATGGTACCATTGTGATCTGATCATAGGGTTAAAAAAACTAACAATTTGACTTGTTTAGCCACATCCTGAGTAGAATAAAATATAAATGAAAATCTGCCATGTGCTTCTGTTGTGTGAAAGTGAACACACCAAGACACTGAGAAGCTGCCTAGACAAATATTAACACATGCCAATACAACATTTTTGTGGAGTTACCGATGTGGTCACAGCCTTATATCAGAAAGTGTATTTCATGGGGGAAAAACTCCATTTCTGTAATTAAATATACATCATTGATCTCTGACGACAGGATATGGAATATTGTCCCTATTTATGGCCATGTTATGAACAGAATGCCACACAGATATGATAGCATGAAAATTTTGCACTTTTTACAAACAACGACAGCAGGGCAAAATTGTTCAGTCACAGAGTCATAGATCCAAACATTTACATACAAACCTGTATTCAAACAACAATTCTATCTTTTTTCACTTTGAACGGAAAAAAATGACTACAGATGCAATTATAAGTTATATTTAACAGTGAATCTGAACTTGTCCTGTACTACTTTTCCGATACAATTTTTCTTAAAAACTGTCAAACTTTATGAATCACAATTGATACAAGATAGGGAGCAAAAATATGTTACTATTGACAATATTTGTGATACACAGAGTTTGCAGCATATTGTAAACAGGGTGGACGGAAATACTCTAAGTACACTGGATAGATGGAGTACTTGGAAATGTTAGTTTTCTTCTCACAACATTCTCAGCACACAATTATTTAGGTTGAAAGATATAACACCATGGCCACTCAATTTTTTTAAGAGTACAGTAATGCACAGGCAGCGACAATAACACGTTTTGGCAGAGGTTTCGAGTTTGAACTATAGGGGGCGCTGTCCAAGTGGGGAGAACAAACCAGGGCTGAGAAAAGTATCTTCCTCATGAAAGCAATCAGGTTTTCTTAGGGGAGCTTTCCCTAGTAAATACAAAGAAGACCCCCTAGGATTATGCTGATTTGTAAAATTATTCACTGTGAGTCCACTATACTTCAGTCTTGCCAGAAAATCAATTTAACAGCCTACAGCAATGCTCATAAGCATCAGCCTGAGGATTGTTTGTTTCAAATTAAAAGACTTCCTTGTATTGGACTGTAATAGAAAGAGGTGTTTGTCTAAAGAGCTGAGCTTTGGAAACTTAGCACAACAATAGATAACAGTAGTCTATATACAGGCTGCAACCACATGCCACGATGTTCATAAATTTGATGCTGTTTTCAATGATCACATAGCGTTTCTGGATAGGTATCATTTCTACAGGCAGTCTTCAGATAGCAGTTTTCACTCCTCGGCCATTTCTACTGGGACGTTAACTTTCTTCAGAGGATACTATCAGTAAGTTGTTAAGGTCATACTATGTGAACAAGATTCAGTCGAAGCACAAATATCTGTTGTAGCAGCTAGCTGTATCTACTCCAGTGTTTGACTGTTCATCCCTATTTCTCAGTGTTAGGGTCCAACGCAGCCAGGGCAAAATGCAGGGTTGTTCCAAAATTTAAAGGTGAAAGGGGTTAAATCACATTGGCAGACTCATGTCACATCCAGCACCATCAACAGAGCAGTATCTGGTCAAGTTCTGATTTGTTGGCGTGGCGACCAAGTCCACGTCACATATTTCACTGGACTACGCCTTCATTGTGCATGATGTGAAAAAGTAACTCTTTCACTCAGTGGCTCCTGACACACAATGTACAGAGTCATCGGATCTATCAAGTATGACAGCGAGTGTCAAAGGTCACCATGCCTCAACTCAAAGTCTCTTTGGATGGTATCGTAGAAGCGGCGGTCGGTTTTGCTTGCGGTTGTTGCCGAACCTGTCGTAATAGCTGTATCCTCTCTCTAGTGTCAGTGATATTGTGGCTACAGAGGAAAAAAAAGAAGAATAAAGATATTTACGAACGAGAATTTTTGATGCACTGATCCAACACTAGGAGAAAAAGCAAAACAAAATGATTTCTCACCACTGCAAGGAGAGGGGAAATATTATAGAATAGGAAGATTTCAAATAAGGGGAGGATTCAAAATAGGAAATTAGATAAGTTTAAATAATCATAAACAAAAATTCAATGGGGAAAAATGGTTGACTTACGATCATGGCCTCTACCTGTAGCATTTTACGAAAAAATCAATTACAAAACAAATTAAAGTAAACCAAAACAAAATAAACTAACACAGGCAAAAAGTATTTACTTATATTTATATTTGTTTATAATCATATATGAATGTTACTTACTGATGTGTTTGCTGTCTGAGAAATTGTGTTTGTACATGAACAATTTTGGATTTCACATTTCAGCTCTTAAGAAGATGATATGGTAAATGGGGGAGGATGTCTCACAATACTTATCACCTGAAAGAGGTATTCTACTGGGCAACTAAGGGGTACATGGCTCTGATGGACTCCTCAAGTTGCTGGCATTTGTTCATGATTTCAAATTTGCTGGATATTGAGAATTGTTCTCAGTGACAACTCACTTGTATGACACAATTACTGAAGGATCTTAAGGTAGTATGCATCTTAAAAGTGATCTTGAACTTTTTCTCAAATGTTGCTTATGGAAACTTTCAGCCACACTCTTGCCAAATCAAGACCAAAAATCCTCACTCCAAGTGCTTTAAAATGAGCAGCCATGAGTGGTGCACCATAAAGGTATTATGGTACACCAAAAAAGTAATAGGACAAGTTTGAGAGTTAAGATGTCTGTCCTTGTCTACTGTCTTATTACTTGTCTTATTACTTGTAAATTTCAGAACTCTTTGTTTCCATTCCGAAATTTGTGAGAGTTTCTTCAGATATAAAGTCCAATATCAATTATTGTAGCGGGTCACCGCTTGTTGAATCTTGACTTTGCCTGCTATGCTACCAAAATCATTGTCTGACCACACACTATATAATTACTGCATCAGCCCTTCACCTGCAGTACATGCAACATGTCAAATTTCCTCCTTGAGTCAAAGATTACTTTTCTAACCCTTCCTTCACGATGGTTTGGCCCGCACACATTGTTTTCATTATCAACAGTGAGTGTAGACCTGTTTACAGGTAAATGATGGTGAACTTAAGGTAGAACGCACCTCGGGGACAGACATTCGGACTCTCAAACTTTTACAATTCCCTTCTGATATACCGCATGTGGGTGTTCATTTTAAAGCTCTTGGTAAAAGAAAACTTTTCACCGGCTTAGTTTTTCGAAATTCGAAAACTCTTATTTTTCTCCATAGAGTTAACACAGGGATGGCGGCCATTTTGAATTTCTAATATCGGTAAATCTTGGGTAATTTGTTTCTCTAGTACCAAAATTTGCACGGTGACCCCCTATTTTTATTCTTGATTTGGGAAGAGAATGATTGAAAGATTCTTGAGGAAAATTAGAGCAAAAGTTTAAGTCTTTCACTTTCAAGGTGCATATTACCTTAATCAGACAATAGCTTTTGATAATTTTTTTCACTATTCTTTCTTATGTGTGTCAATTGCAAGTTCTTGTTCTACTCCCAAAGCGTGTTAAAGCATCCACATCGCTTGTCAACTCAGTGCCTATATGTTTCAAATGCACTGTTATTGTTTACATTTGAATTCTAGTCCAGACCAGAATTAACTTGTCAACAATAACAATGCAGTCTATACATGTACAGGCTGAGTCTACCACCCGAATACTATGTATCATGATATGCTTTGGGGAGTAGAACAAGAAAATGCAGCTGACAGTCATCAAAAGTAACGGCTAATAGCTCTGTAAGTCAGTGGTACATCACAATGGTTACGGGAGGATGGGGGGGGGCATCCTCAGCGCATTTCATGCAATATAAACAGGTAAAGCAGCAAAAATGAACATCTACAAGATGGACAATAAGTAATTCTGTGCACAGCAATGTTAAATTGGTTGCGTGACTTTGAACCCAAGCCGTGCATTCAAATATGAAATTAGCAAAATAATTTGAACAAAACAGCATCACCAAATGTGCATTGTAAAATACCGTGTGTTCATAGTAAATAGCAAAACAATTATCTTGCTTTTAGAAGACTGTTTAATTTTCACACAAGCATATACCAATTATGCAAGCGGTATTAGTTGGTCATGCACTATAGTACAGCAGAGTTATTGGGCAAGACTGATAATTAGTGGACACAAAGACATTTTGCTGAATTGTTAGTAACCTGGGGAGGCTACTAATACCCTCACTCCTAATCAGAGCCCCCTAAAAAATCATCTTTAATCGCAATCAAAGGTGCATCCACTAATCTTCAGTCATCCCAGTTATTGTATTAGTTGTGTGAAGTGACATACATGTGTTAATTACAGTATTTAGTTGAGTGTTTCCATAAATCATATTTGTGGAAAAGTCAAATTGTGCCTTGTATCGTAACACAATTAAGCTAGGCATGGTTTATGGAACTTTTAATGCAAAAAGAAATTAGTTTTTGCGTATGGCTGATATGATATTATTCTACATAGCAATGGCAATGTCTGTGCAAGTTAAACAAGGGGGGAAAAAGAATATTTGTACACTGCATATAGCCTTATAGTTTGATAGTCTTGTAGTATTTTCTACTTGTAGGTAGTAAGCTAATGTAACCAGAGAAGTTACATACGTGAGTGACGATGACTACTTCAATTGGGACTATAGTATAACCATGATGATTTTTCTAATCTGAAGAGATCAGTGTATCAGGGGAGAGTCTGACATCAAATGTTTGTTGATCTCTGTGTTTATCATTCCACAGCGACTACCTTACCTGGTTCAGCTGACACTAGTGGTGTTCTAGCCTGAGATCTGTACGACGGAACATGGCCAGATACTGCCCGAACCTGTGATGGAAAACATCGGAACAGAGTTGAAAAGTGACTCATCTGTAATGTATATGCTGAACAGATCCCTACCTACACTTAAGGAAACAGCAACAGGGTCCATCTCTGAAAGAGTTTTTAACAAATTTCATGGACTTTTCTAGGGTCATAATACCATTTGCCAGAATATAATTTTTACAACTTACCATCTTAACATACCATTTTACATATTATTTTTACGATATCATTGCTGATGACCTTGTTATTTTTGAAAACTGTGGTTGGATTATCAATTTTGCAACTTTTCCAGACTCAGTTTCATTTTCAAGGACACATCCAGGACTTTCCAAAGAGCTTTAAAATTCAAGGACTTCAAGCAGCATACAGACCCAGTGAGTTTTTTACTGTTGAGTCTATTAGAATGATTGTACAGCAATGGTGTCAGTATTTAGAGGGTGTAACAACCTTTTGTTGATAATCAGACTGACATACTAGACCCTTTACAAAAATTTTCCATGAAATCTCTATGGGACAAAGTCTCATAGAAATACTAGACCCTTTACAAAAATTTTCCATGAAATCTCTATGGGACAAAGTCTCATCACAATCTAATTGGGATTTTGTTTTTCGACATTTCAGTGATAATTTTGAACAGAGTCTCTAGATCTGTAGTGCAGAAATCACATGGCAATTTGATGGTCAATCTTCAGTTCCAATGAGAATTCACAGGCTTCTCAGTTGATATTTTTGCTGGGACAACCCGGAGCTGAAAGTGGAAAAGTTTCATCACTGACAGGAAACTTTGATGTGGGAATATGAGTGGAGAGGGTGGTGAATGTGGAGGGTGAAAGAAATGCTACCTCCTCCTCTTCCATGTTATCCAGGTCTTCTCTGTCAAGGGGTGACCCCTCCGATGTCAGATGACCCCCGCTCAGACTCCTCCTTGGTCTGCTCTTATTGACGTTCCAGTGATCAGGACTTCCGTGTTGTTCCGACTGCTGCTGCGTGAAATTCTCCGCGCGTCTGAAGTGATGCGAACTGCCCATGTTTTTCTCGATCGGGTAGACGGGCTGGACCAGCTCCGTTGGACTGCAGTGGCGCTTTGATAAGTGTTTGTGACTGTCCGCCGATGACAGCTTGGTCACTGTTAGCTCCTCCCTGTGCCGTTAGCGTTGCTGTTATTGCTGTTTGCGCTGGCTGTGTGAGGACTGACTGTGTGCGATGTGTGCTCCCTGCTACTCCTGTCTGTATCCTGTGGTAAAAAACAACCGCACGAAACACTAGCTGTAATGTTACCAATGTTTCATTGTATAAACATGTAGAATGCCCCTTATGTCGATATTCTGACCCTCAAATTTTTACAATTATTGTAAAAATTTATACATTTTTGGTCTACCACTTGTGGGGGGCTCATTTTGAAGCCCCTCAACGACATGGCGCTGCTTCCTGGGGACTAAAGACCAAAAGCATATCACTGAATTTCAAATGAAACCAGAAAGAACAAATTTGCATAAAGTCAAGTTTTTTGCCCTTTGAACTCTGATCCTTGTGTTCCAAAGATTATAATAAGTGGAGTAGAAGGCTGTTAAGAAATATCAAATTTACATTCAATAAAGTATTATCGTTGAAGAGAATCTGTCTTTGTAATGACTGATATTGAAGGATGGGCAGACACTATGCATGCAAAATGGTCATATGAAGTGCTGTATTTACCTGCTTGTGCTGATGACCGTCTTTTAAAATTTGCTTGGTTGATATAGATAGATCTGTTTTGTGGCCAGACTGGGTGTGGCTTGAGACTCTCGCCTCTCTAGGGGATATATGTAAGTGTTGCTTCCTACAGCGACGGGAAAAAATTAACATGTGAAAAGAGCGCCCTCAAGGGCCTTTTTTTTCACGGATGTTTTAATACACTGCAACAACTTCATAGGTCACACACTTTGGTGCTTTTTTTTTTCACAAACACTTTATCCAGCTAATTCACACTACAACTTAAATTCTTGCACAGTGAATGATTTCAGGCTTAGTAAACATACTTCATATACGTAATTGTCATGAACTTCATCATTAGTTGTATATTCAAACGATACTTATGGATTTCTCTAATTTTGATTTCATTGAGTACTCTGCAATGCCTTTCTTTGCAGTGGGCTGAATCTGTTTATGACCTTGCTATTTAATGTTTTTGAATAAGAGCACCAGAATGTGTGACTTGTTAACATTCATAGATGCACCGAAAAAGTCGAAGCCTGCCACCTTGCTATCCCATCATGCACTGGATTTTAATCCCTTCGCTTCACTTACACTGCAATTTAAGTCAAATAACACAAGTGATGACACCTACAGATGGTACGCCATGCATGACTGATTGCCATAGGTCTTGCTGACCTTTGCCCTTATAAAAGCGACCTGATCTCCCATGGTGTGACCTCATCAAAGGTCACACATCCTGCAACTTTCTCTGTCTATGTTAGGGTTGTCAGTACTGGCAACAGAATTTGCCAGGATGTGTGACCTTTGTGTGACCCTAGACCACCACCAAAAATATACCTGCAGGAAATGGATGCGTTATTGTTAGGCTGAAGATTTCACAATATCAAAGTCAGTAGTGTGTCACAGTGGCATCGATCAAAGTTTAATGAAAGGTCAAAGTTCAACAGTAAAAACATCAATTCGGGTGTGGAAATTTCCATTATTGGTTGGAAAGTACTGTATGGAGGTTAATTGAGATACACGGCTGTCTCTAGAATGCAACTTCTGAAGATCTGATTTGAGGATTCCAAAAAATAAAACTTGGCGTATCCCATGTTTTATAACCTTCAACTTGTATTTGATATTGCCACTGTACATACAGATCTTGACTTTGATAACAGTGAATGGAGAAATCAACATTACCGATACACAGCAACCAAATCATATTAGCATATGGCAGATGTCCTAATACCGTACAAACCAACACAGCACATCAACGTTAATAATATTTAATAACAAAATTCACAAATCAGAACTACCTTCCACTTTCCTCTGCCTGTTTACAACACATTGAACCACTAACGATGTATTCTGGGTTAAAGTGAATGTTCAGATTACAATAATCATTTAGTTTGTGTATATACAGCACAAAAAGTCCAAATTCAGTACAAACGGACACAAAAGTCTTTTGATTTTGGGATATCGTATTTGATTGTATGTTACAGGAGGTCACTGACAGGCAGTCTGTGAATTTTGGAAAGTAGTTGACGTTGCAAATAGTAGACTGTACAGAACTGGACTAGCATGGATGTATTATGGCAGCTATTTATTCTGTTCAACGATGAAATGGGCAGCTAGCTGTGATGCAATGATGGACCAATTCTGCACAGAACTACACAGTGTTGACATCAACGTGAATGGATGAAAAGGGACACGATTAGCATGTGATTACCATGCGATGGACATGAAATGGACATACGATGAACATGTGATGGAAACATGGTGGAAATGAGATGGCTGTGATGGACGTGAGATGACATGTGATGGACATGTGATGAACATGTGATAGACATGAGATGAGACAGAATATGACAGCCACACGATGATATGGGCTTTTAGATGACAACAGATGCATTATGTGAACATGACAAACAGACGCATAAACTAGGAAAGCCGACTTTGCAATGATGCTTTCATGATGGCCTGCAATATTTGTTTAATTTTTACATGCGACCAAGCTTTCGTAGTTTACAGTATTGTGTGCGTGCTAAATACATGCACGTAGTTGGTACACAAATCATTTACCCCGTCTGGGTCCCCGTTTCACCGGTGGACATGGGAACATAAGCCTTGGATGAGGTTGCTGTCATGGGAACAGAAGGTTGTGGTGCGTGTTTGTGTAGCGCTTCCGGGTCAGTGTCAGACATGTCGCTGGTGCTAGCGGAGTAGCGGCTATGTCTTACGAGTCTCTCGACCTCGTTAGTCATTATTTCAGAATCGACACTATGATTTCCTGCGGATGAACAAGGACGACAGATGACGTAATGGCGGCGGGGAGAGTCGCAGGTCAAGAAGTAGGTGTCCGAGTTTTCACCCGAGTGGCATTCATCTATCCCATAATACATCAGCCACGTGGAGTCGATGCCGATGACGGCTGATCTGGGCGTGCTTTCCCTGGAAACTGTAGAAAGCGCACTTGAAAAGCTGGATATTTGATTCTTTTTTGTTTTGAAACAAGAAGGAAAAGTGGGTATTGCAAATTGGGAATGTGCGCTGGTTTTAGATCTGTCTTTGACCACACTGTAGTTGCACCGTGCTATGTGATAGATGCACGCTTGGGTGAGAACTCGGAAGTGCTTGTTGATTGGGGGTATTTTGTGCTTTCGTTGTGGATATTAAAAGGTGATACCACTCGAGACCCAGGTCAAATTACCAACACAACAGCACCAGGGAATGTTGGAGATAAATTTTGCACACGTTTTTCAGTACATGGCAATCTTAAAAACTTCATCTCTGGTTAAAAGTTCAAAGGTCAAGCCTGAGTACAACAAGCGCAATAGGATTGTATCAAAATCTTGTTGTAAAAGTGTGTCAATTGAGGAAATGAATGGAGAAAAGCCACCAGAACAATAGCTGAACTTGTCCATACAATATTGTGTTTCTCTACACAAATTAGACAGGCTCGTCCTTAATGTAAAACTGTTTGGAAATGTTAGCTGGGAATTCTGAAGATAGCAATAACTTTGTGATGATATGATCAGGATGAAGGCTTGAAACAACACACGGGACAGACCTGAGCCGTCTTGACAGAAATGAAATCAGCCGAGCTGCCTTGGTGGCAGTGTTCGACGAACCCTTCACCTCTGTGCAACACGTCATAGAGAAAAAACAGGAGCAACTGCAGATAAGTGGACACAGACTACACTATGATGAAAATAGGATTCCTTAGGGGCCCCTTCATGCATTCTTGACATTGCTACCCTTCTTATGACTCCTGAAGTTAGTTGCAATTAATGTAAAGAGAATGTGTATCCACTTATCTGCAGTTACACTGGCCAGCATAACCTTGATATTTCTCTGACTGGACCATGTTAGTATCAGTCAATTATTGACTGCCAATGGAGGTTAATAGTGAACAATTATTGACTGCTACTAGAGGTTAATATGAAACTGTTATTGACTACTACTTCAACAGGGCAATATGTGACTGTTTCTGAGGACAATATAAGGGAAAACGATATTACATTGGCTGCTCAATTAAGGGACTACTAATAGTACTATTGGAGATATGTGACTGTCCATGAGGGTGATAATGATAATTACTGCCTGAGTAGAGAGGTGATTATCAAACAATTATTGACCCACTACTTTTCACCACGGTGAGTCGTGCAGAGATCAATGTAAAAGTGATAACACTTTAATGACGTGGTAGAAATGTTGAAAACTGGGCAGAGCGCCAAGATTCTGTGACAGTCTTAGAAATCTAAACGTGAACATTTTAGAGTGAGATTTATATCACTGTAATGCGAAAAATGACAGAAACACAGAAACTAAAAGTTGATGCAACAAACGGTGTAAAAACCAGCAGTGAAAAAATGATAACATTCTACTTTGCTCAACATAAGTGGCAAATTAGCTGACAGAGAGAAGCATAACTTGTTCTTCAGTTTTTGTCTAGTTTTGTTTTGTTTTAGCTATTGTAATTGATAGCTATTGTCAGCCACTACATAAGACCTAATAGATATTTGTTGGGTGATTACACTGTGAAGGTATTAGAAATCCATAGAATCATACACAACCATGTTAAATTTAGATTTCATGGTAACCGTTCTTAAATGGGGCTTTGAATTCAGATATCAAGTTCTCTGGTCAAATCGAATACCATCTCAAGATGAAAATACCATATGCACTCTGGAAAGAGACACAGACTTTCAAATCACAATATTTTCCTTCGAGTATAAGACAACAGATACAGTATCATGAATGATAGCCAGTTTAAGAGGTTGTCTAACTTAATTAGCTGGCTATTGAAATCTGTTGTGAGATTCTGTTGAGTGGGACAGTCACGAAGACTATTGACAAGAAAGTGACATTATCATATGCAAATACCAGAACTGTTGCTAATTGTGAAAAAAAAAATGGTTCGTATATTCTCATTCTTTCATGCAGACAGGAACTAAATGTTCATTTTCAAAGAATTGTTGAAGGTCTTTTAGAGTGTGACTGCAACATACAACCACTTGCATCAAAAATGCACAGAACACGTCGCTGTCGCTGCTTTTTTGCTGGGATTTCAAGCAGGCTAGAGTTCAGCTATGGCATTTTTTTTTTGAAGATGGCATTAGATTTGACCAGCGAGAAGAGTGTAAAGTAAGAAATAGAAATGAATCCATGGACTGAGAGAGAGTAAGGGGAGGGGGAGGGACTAAGGGGGGAAGATAGGAGGAATTATGAGAGGTTGGGGAGGGGGATAAGAACATGTATGATGAGACCAATCCGTCTGTTCTTGATATGGCATAGTCAATTATAGAGGAAGATTGAAGTGCATGGAGGCATTGGGAATGGGGGAGGAGGGAGGAAGGGGAAGGAGGGCAGGGGAGGGGATTGGCATAATGGGGTTTGAAATGGTTTTTACCTGTGCGGCTTGTTCTCCCTGATTTCTTGGATGCAGATACATTGCTGGTTGATGTAGCGCGATGATTAGATACTGACCCTGTACGTCCTGTCAAAATTCAAGGAAAAAATCATCAACAATGTTTGGTTAAACATGTATGCAGGCTTCTGCCAATTTATTCTCACAATATAGTATAACATTTGTCGTAATGGTGATGACAGCAAAGTGTAAACAAGTTGCTATTGGGTGTTTTTTGTAATTTTTTACCTGTTTTGTCAAAATCATGAACTAGCAGGACTTACACACATGCTGGCACATGGCCATGGGCCTTGACCTTTTGACCTTTATTTCACTTTACTGGAGTCCTCACTCATCATTAGAAATGACGGGAAGACAATGGCTTATTGACAAAACATGGCAGTGAAAGTGTTAGATTCATTTTTATTGATGTGTAATTATTAACTCTCGCAATAGTATGGAGTCTTCCCAGAAGCAATATATTTCATCAGATATATTAAATCAAGCAGGCTAACACATCATCCCAGACATTCAAACAGATAGCACTGACCGCATAATAGTCATTAATCCGCTAAGTTGGTTTTTTCGGGAAAGGACATGGACCAAAAACAGTTCTGATACTTTATTAAATCTACCCATGCATGAAAAATGGGTCGAACCACACCAGGATGTAGAATAGGATTGAACTAAAAGGCCAAATGTGAGAGGGAGAGACAGGGTTAGGCGCGGTCTCAAGATATCTAGGGGAAGTCACCTGTAGTTTGCTGAGAGGTTGAAACTTTGAGTCCATCCTCCCTGTCTTGGTGGTGATCCTGTCGTCTGTGCTGCTGCTGCTGGTAGTGTTGTGGTTGCTGCTGTTTGCTGTAATAGACATCATTGTCCGCCGTCTGTTTATTGTACCTCGGCGAGTCCCTCCTGTCCGAGTCGGCCGACTTGCGTTGCTGTCGGCTGCTCGTCCCGGCCTTGCCGTCGTGGCCTGACGACGCTTTGACTCGGTTAGTTCTGTCAGTGTTCTGAGACTGATCTAGCCTGGATGATGATGGGTTAGTGTTTTTACTCACTGAGTACGAGGTGACGGTTACGCAATTGTCGCCGTTGGTGGCGCTATACCTCCCTGAGGGGCTGCAAGTGCCTCCACCACCACCACCGCTGCTACAGCTCTCGCATCTAATGTTACGTGAAGATGATTAAATTATGAAATTACGTTAGTATCTATATGCCTACATTAGCACTTTACTTTTGTTAGTGTGCTTTTTATAGATATACTACAAATATATACCCGAAAACTACCATACAAGGATATCTTTCTTATGGTGGAATTTCCGTGTTTCAATGATCCAGGAGTCATCAACTCAAACATAGCAAGTGAACTGGAATTCTAAAATCTGCGAAGTGAATTCGTTCCAAACTATGCAGAAAAATTTTTTGTTTCACCGAGACTACAGAAGAAGCACCATTTTGAGCCATACTAGGGTCACCATCAATTTAATTAACTACCAACAAGACGCACTCGGACAAGATCGGATCCAGCATACGGTACTTCAAATGAAACCAGCCAAAATCAAATAAAGATTGGTTTTATACAACTAGGCATTTCCCTGCACAGCAATCCACACCTACCATCCAAAACACCAAGACTGACCAACCTTCAGTGACTGACAGATTTTGAACACTCTTTCACAAGATATTAAAACTACTATATACACAATTTGAGCTTCTCAGTCCTTGACTTTGATAAATGTTTCTTTGCGCTCATTTCCCAAAAAAGGTTACACGGAATAATGGGACACTTTGCCTCTTTGAACCCTATTTCCCATGGGGTGAAATGTCCAAATGATGTCATAAGTCAAAGGTCACTGGGGGGGATGGGGTTTCAGAGTTCAAACGGTAAATTTGCACATACACTGCAACTTAACCACCCCTCTGTTCAATGGCTTTATTGTCTCTGATGATGGATTCAGACTGCTACTGCTACTCAGGGAGGCAGTTGGAATTTTCAGGTGGACGGCACTTTGGGGACAGATATTCAAACTCTAAAATTTTCACAATTCCTTTCTGATCCATCACTTGTATGGGCTCATTTTAAAGCTCTTGGAATCGGAAAAATTTTCACCGTCTTAGTTTTTAACAATCTAAAATCTATTTTTTCCCCCACAGAGGTAACACAGGGATGGTGGCCATCTTGAATTTAAATATAGCAAATGTTGGATAATTTGTTTCTCTAGTATCAAACTTTGCATGGTGACCCTTTATTTTTATTCTTGACTTAGTGAGAGAATGATCAAAATTTTTGTTGTGGAAAGTTTGAGCAAAAGTTGAAGTCTTTCACTTTCGAGAGGTGTACTACCTTAAATCTTATACAAAACAGTTACGGTATATGATCAATTTTTGTTAGAAGTAAGTATTATGCGATGCTTTTTTACCATTGATAAATGAATACATACAGGTATGAGCAAATCCACAGTAACTTTTTTGTTTTGGAGGAAATGTATTGTCAGTTCTATCTCAGTATCTGTACTGTAGACAAACAAGTACTGAGATAGCTCAATAGTAAAGAACAAGAAGATAATATCAAAGGCCAATCAAATGGCATGAGTTTGCTTCACCCCTGTAGCGGCAATGTTATATTTAAATTTAAATTTACATTACTCTAACTATCACAACAGTTTCTAGACAGCCATTCACTGCAATTTCAGAACTATATTCCCTTTCAGCATTCTTAAAGAATTCCAATCGCTGTATACATTTTTCCCATCATATTCTTTGCTCTTCATAAATCCCAAAGAGGTATTTAATACAATTGAACACCTAGAGATGAGATATAATCTGAACCACTGAAGAGTTCCTGGCAAATTTAACTCTCAGGAGCAGAACAAACTTGCATAGAAATAACTTAAGCATAAACTTCAGCTAGTTGGGCTGGTTAGTTTTACTTTTAGCTAGTTAACTTCAGTAAAGCATTAACTTCAGCAGGGCTGCAGGCATTCTGATCTTGGAAATCCTCAAACTGTCAATATGAAATGCTTGACTTTAAGACACTTTTGGTTCAGGATTTTGAGTATTCTCTTACCTTGGCTGTGGTTGTGGGTAGCTGATTTGTGTGGCGGATGGACAGCGACTATTTGGATGGCTAGAACGGGCCTTGGCCGAGTAACCTGGATAATAAAAATAAAGTACGATCTCACCGTGACAATGGGAAAGAATGATGAAACAGCTAGCTACACCAGGCTTTGGCCCGGTAACCTGAGTAACAAAAATAATGTGTGGTCTAACCATGGCAACAGGAGAAGAGACAAATAGCTACACCAGGCCTTGGCCGAGTAACCTGGATAACAGAGACAATGTACAATGTCACCATGACAATAGGAAAAGAATGAAAAATAGCTACAACAGGCTTTGGCCAAGCAACCTGAATAACAAAAACAAAGTACCATCTCAACATGACAATAAGAAAGAATGACAAATAGCTACAACATTCCTTGGCCCAGCAACCTGGATAACAAAAAAGGTATGATTTCACCATGACAACAAGAAAAGAATGACAAATAGCTATAACAGGCCTTGGCCCAGTAACCTGGATAACAAAAATAAAGTACAAGATCACCATGATGACAGGAAAAGAATAACTAATAGCTACAGTGTCCTATGGCCAAGTAACCTGAATAACAGAAACAACATACAATTTCACTATGACAATGGGAAAACAATGACAACTGAACTTGAAACATCAGGAATGATATTAGTTTGTTTGCTGACCTCTTTTCACAAAATCTGTATAGTCTGTCTGTCGTCTGTCGTCAAGCTGCTCGTCAAACGGAGACGGATGCGTTTTGATGGGACTGCCTCGCCCCGTGGACGGGCGTGATTGCTGCGACCTGGCCATCTGGTGCTGCAACTGCAGCAAGTCTTGCTGCCTCTGCTGAACGGCGGACAGCGCCACCACATGTTGCCGGGTCGTAGGTCGTGACCTACTGCTACCCTGAGCATCATCCAGGTTCTTTGAAGAGTGGCCCCACTCATACTGGTCATCTAAATATAAAACAGAACAAATCCATAATGTTAATGAACTTAGAACTACCAGAAAACGGAAGTCGCTTTCTGATATTCTAAAGGAAACTTCATACTCACAGAATGAGTTGAGTGTTAACTTCACCTGCTGAAAATTTAAACAACCTCAAACGTCAATCTTACAGGAACATGCTGCTCTTATTCAGAAGTGGTTAACCCTTTGAACCCGACTTGGAATAAAATGTCTGTATGACATCATAGGTCACCGGGGGTCAGGATGCTAAGGGTTAAATTTCACAATTAAAAATTACCCATTTTCATGACCCCTGACACAATACATTTATTTGTCATTGGTATGAATTCACTGATGGTTATTTTGCTAAGATTTGTGAAGATGGGTAAATTGATTGGGAAACTCAATACCATGTCTAGTGTTGCACTGATACGTCTAGGGAACCCAGGCAAAATGACAAGGGAGCCCTCAGGCTGGTAAATTTACCAGACCGCTAACCTTCACAAAAATTGCTGACCAGTTTGCAGTTAACACTGCATGAACGCATGCACACTGATATGGTCAACCACACATATTCACTCCTTTCAGTACACATTTGAAATGTTGAATTTTAAATGCTACATACCACCAAAGATGTCAGGATGTACGACCAATTCATTAAAAAAAAATGGTTGATCAGTCCCTGAAATGGACCAATCAGAAAACAGCTTACCTGTAAACTGCAGATCTGAGAGGTGATTGGCCACATATTGTGCAGCAAACGTTTTCTCATGGTGCGGACACAAACCGTCCATTCCATTCATAGGTGCACTGGACATGCCCCGCTGTCCGGCAGTATAGCGGAATGTAGGAATTTCTGAATCAAAAAAGTACGGAGGTACTGACATAGCCCGTTTGTATGACCCCTACGAAAACTGAAATCCTGGTATTTTTGGTGGTATGTACATATTCATGTTTCAACATTTTGCAAATTGGATATTTTTTATTGTCAATGAGTTACAGTGACAATTTAGTACTGAATTCAGTGAAACTGTTTGGTTGGTGCAAAATGTCAAATCACAGTCGTGGATTCATACCAACAGAAATACCAGTATGTGCGATCATGTAGGCAGCAAAAAAAATGTCTGTTTAATAAATTTAATTCTTTTTCATGAAAAACAGTGACACGAAAAAAAATAGACTCATACAGTTAGTGAGTGGTTACAAGAAACACAACCTCAAAAAACTTTGCAAAGAAGTACGTTTTTTTTAACCTGTATGCCCCGAATTCTCTGTAAACTGGTTTGCACTTGGCATTGAAAACAATTGATTGTGACAAAAAATTGGTGGCACGGTGCAAAGGTCAAAATAAATAATATTAGAAAATGTTTTGTACTATGAAAAAGTGACTGAAGAATCTGTGACATTTTATACAGGTTCGACCATGCAGATGAAGTGACAAATTTTTGATCAATGTTAACTTGCACAGAACACCACTGTGACTACATATTAAGAATAAATGCATTGTCAATGACTTTCAGATTCTGAGCTTTCTTGTTTATGCATAGTACAAGAACAATAATCTAAATATCTAACAAATGACAATGTATAGTAAATAATATTCTTTTCTCTATAGTTTTCCCCAGAATCTACCTTTTTCTCCCTGAGGTAAAATTCCGTTCTTCATGTATGCATTGGTGAGCGCTTCCAGGTATTCAGTCTGTTGATGTGAAAAAAAAAAAAAGTATTGAGAGTGAAATTTCTAGAAAATGAAATTGGAAAGATTCAGAAGAAATTAGTCATTTTTTTATGCATGTCTAAGCTGTTCTTCATACACAACACTTTTTATATTTGAGTTAAGGTAAAATGTGCCTTGGGGACAGATATTTGGACTCTCAAATTTTTACAATACTTTTCAGGTATCTACTTGTGTGGGCTCATTTTAAAGCTCTTGAAAGTAAGAAAACTTTCACCCTATTCACCTTCTGAAAATCAAATTGAGAATTTTTTTTCCCTCATACATTTAACAAAGGGACAGTGGCTATTTTGAAGTTAAAATATTGATAAAAATTCGTTACTTTGTTTCTCTGGTACCAAACTTTGCAAAGTGACCCCCCTGACTTTTATCAGTGTTTTGGTAGGAGTTTGGTTGAAGGTTTCATTAAGGAAAGGTTGAGCAAAAGTTACTTTGGAGGTGCATACTACCGTATTTAACCCTTTCACCACCATGGTTTGTCCCAAACCCATTGTTTTCTATGGTAAAGTTGGACCTGTATACAGGAACTGGGGGTGAAAGTGTTTAAAATACACAACATTACATTTGATTAAAATCGAAGTGAATTTGTAAATTGGTCTAAGTAAAACTCCTTCAATTGGTGCCTTGGTGTTCTGTTAGTCACAACAAGGGATAATGGAACTATTATGATGCTGCTAATATCTGATGATTAAAGTTGGACGTAACATTTGCCTCTTGTACAAAACACACTAAAACACCTACAAAGATACGGAATCATCAATGGCGGATTTTTCAACATTGCATGCTGTGCTCTCTGTACGGCTCCAAAATTATGCAACTATATTTCCTGAACTTGGCCAGAAAATAATACAAGTGGTAAACAAAGAGGTAAAATTTAATGTGTTATGCAAAATATTTGAACATCTTGCCAGCACTCATGAAATGAATTGTGTGGCATGGCCAATTGAATTGAAACAGTTACATGCACCCATTGTGGATGGCAGTTTTATGGCTTTAAATCTTAATGTCCCTTTTGTGTGGAGATCAGAGAGAATGTAGCTTTCAATTTATTATCCATGATGGAGCTATCAAACCAACTAGCTTGTTGCACGGTGTTTGGTGTCATTTCACATCACACATTTCTCTGAGGCACACGTTTATTTCTCTGAGCAGACTCACCTTTCTAGCTTTGTCCTCTTTATCAGCAGAGGAAGTATCATGGCGACTGTAATTCAACCGACTTGTTGAATGACTGTCCTTGGGCATCACATGCTGGTATCGGATCACTTTGGATGTCACCTGAGTGGGTGGGAGGGACAAAAACAAAAGTTAAAAGAGAGGTAAGAGTCACCACTGAGGGCACTCATCAATATTATGGGACATTCTGATTGCTCACATCAATGTAATCAAGACTGAACATTCACAGAATGGGAAAATTTGTGGGTAAATATGCAAAACCTTGACATGTGAAACAGAAAACAGTAGCAGCCCTGAACCCTTTTTTTGTGCTTTGGAATATAAAAATATACTTGTGTATGAAAATTCTCTTCAAATGAACACGTAACAACACTATAGCATAACTCAATAGGCCAAACCCGGAATTCGAATCGACCACGGTACAAACAAAGCCATGTGCGCGAACGCGCACAGACGTACGTGTATTTCCATACGCGTTCAGTACACATGTGGGTTTGTTTGTACCGGCATCACGTGATTATTACTGAGTATGTAGAACGGCATACGCATCGCGTCCTTTTTATTCCGGAGTAGAACCATTCATGAGATTTGAAAGACTAAACCAGCTTTGTCACCCAACATCCAGACAGCAGTTTCATCAAACAATATCACACTTAGTCTAGAAATGACAAGGCAACTGTATTACCATGGTATGATACACAAGAAGACTGAGAATTACCATATAACAGTATAGCGGCAATTTCAGCTCCCCATCACACAGATACTCAGATTGCAACTCATGAGTCCAACACAACTCTGTAACAACACATAACAGGACACAAATCTATGAGTAACATGGTCATGAAAAACAAAGATCCAATTCAGCTTACACACCTTTTCCTCTCTTCTTCCACCACTACCAGCAGACACAGATCCCTCTTTCTCATTGGACGGAGACTCTCTCTTCCCCTCGTCAAATTTCTCCGTGGCGTTTGGATGGCGTTTCCGGTCCCTCTCTTTCCTGGTTTTAAGTTTCTTCTTCTTCTGAAGCTGTGGAGAATTCAGGTTATCTAAACACTTTGTACGCTATGCCTGTATTGCTCAAAATGTGTCAAATTTTTTTGTTAAATATTTCATTTTAGTTTCATTTTTTTTCCTATGTTTTCATTCTTTGTTTTGGCTGAATCCCCAAATCAATCAATCTAGCCAATGAAATGAATTCATAAAGTACCAAAGTACAGTCTGTAGGTAATATTCAGTCATATTGACGCTTTACAGAATGAGGGAAAGTCGTCAGAAAGCCTCAATGGATTGTGAGTCTTGCTTGAATTTATAAAGGTTGGGTGAGTGGGACATCTCAAATGGGAACACAGTTCCACATGAGGGCAGCAACATGTAAGAAGGCGTACAGATCAGCAAAGGTTTTCATCTGCGGTTCACAAAGTAGCATTTTCTTGTTTGAACAAACTGCATAAGATGTACCTTCAAGGTGGATTAATTTCAATATATAAACCAGGAGCAGGTGTCAAACACAGAACATATTGAAGAAAACATGTGACAGTTGATTGAGTTTACCAAAGATACTATATGGTATGAGATAGGCAGTGTATAGCTTGATGGTGCAACCATCAAAATAAAAAACAAGGGCTATTTTACAGTAACGAAATTCATGTGTACAAAAAGGTAACAGCTTAAGTGAAATAACATAAGGGGACAACAGGGGAAGGGTCACTGTATATATTTATTATAAATTACGACTTCAACAAAAACAATGACAAATAGAATCTTTGATATAGTTTTCATTTGACATGAAGTTTGGAAAATTGACATGCAATGGATAGATATTCCGGATTTGTCCATATCTGTGACCTACCTTTGGAGCGATGGCTAACAGGTGCACAGGAAGTCCATCATCAGCTGAACTGTCTGAACCACTCGTACTGAAAAGTAAATGACACTGCAGATTAGAAAGCTGTTTCAAATACCTGTGATTTACTGAAAACTAAGGATTCAAAAATTTCATTTTATTAACTTCACAGTTATTTTTCCCCTGATGCTTGCTCTCTCTTGCTCTGCAAAACACCACTTTTGACATCTGATAAAACTGAGTGCTTTCTTTTATCAGCTAAGTACAGAAACCATAATTTTTCGGTAAAGTTTAAATGACTTTCATAATGTGCAGTACTTCATCTAGGCTAACAGATTGCAGGATGCCTGCCATTTGATAAGCCAAAACATGCTTTTCAAGACGAAGTCAGGATGACATTTAACCAATCAAATATTGATCATAGTTACCTGTTACTGTCCCCTAGATAATTCAAATTTCACCCTACCCCTGTCATTGTAGCACGGGGGACAGGAGCTGGGCACCCCCTCCCCTTGCCCTAACATCGTTGATCAAATAGAGTATGTTATTTTACAGATTTGCATTGTCTATGTTGGTTATGATGGGACTTGATCTCATATATTGAATTCATCTCCCTGATATGTGCTCACCCACAGATGCTACGATATTGACACAATCTTTCAAACATCTGAAAAGGACTATTCCATTTAACCACTAGGGGGTTCACAGAGTGCAAGCGAGGGTGCATGAACTCACCTTGATTCAACAACTGACAAGTACTCTTCATTCAAATCTACGACGCCGTCCGGAGGAAGCGGTGATCCAACAAGACGCAGATGAGCAAGTATCTCCTGGCGTACTCTCTCCTCCAAGGCACAAAGAATTTGAGCAGACTGTGAAAGGAATGGCAAGAACATGAAAAGATTGGTTATTAAAGACAAAACAGAAGTTTGCTTGATTCATCTTGAAAGACGAGCAACAACACTAATGCACTGCAGGGGGTTCTGCCAATATATTTTTAACTTTTGCGCTAAAAATACATTCATGCATACGTATATGCGTGTCTGATAGTTCTACATTGAGAAGTGAGGTTGCAAGTTAAATATGTAACATGCGTTTAGACTTGTGTATTGTATGATGAGTTGTGAGTAATTTAGGAGAATTTGCTGAATCAGAGAGCAGCTGTCTGCAAGTCTCTGTGTCTATGCCAGTCTGAATATTTATACCAGAGGCACATCCTACCGTTAAAGCTAACTACTAGCATTGCTGTTGGTTGAAATTTTCCTATCTTCTCATAGACACTTTTTCTTTCATCTAAATGGGTTTTCAAAATGTAATTTTGAACTGACTCAAACCCAGGTAATATCAGCCTTTCGCAGACGTTGCACTTTATGCATGTCCAACCACTCCGTTGCAAAAAAATTGGTAGGATGAAATCTTGGCGGGAAAAAGTGAGGGATTGTTGTAAAAGAAAAGTCAACTTCATAACATGTCTACACAAACATGCAACTTGCTATTCATTCAGTGTTCAACTACATAATGCAAGCACTGGGAGAGATACTGTATCTAGGGTTGGAACTTGCACATGGAAGTTTATCTAATTAAGAATTTCTTGACATTAACATGTGTCCACTGATAGATGCAAGGCATGCTGGGATGTGTCTGTCATGCCTAGATCTCAAATTTGTATTGATAATTACCAGCAAAATGAGAGAAGACCACAGCCATTTTGGAAAAAGAATAAAGAGAGGACATGTCTACATTATTCAAAATGATACCACAGATTTGCTGAAAAGAAAAGCTAGCACTGGCAGACACTGAATCTGTTTCTAAATTACTATTAAAACATTGTTACATATGCATTGTTACTTGCATATCAATGTGTTATAGAATGTCATGATCAACTCAACATGTTGACTTCAAAAGATGTACTTTGAATCTAGCTGACCTCGCAGCATCACATTCTGTAAGAAGCATACGTCACTTCACTCAAGCAGAAAGTTCAAAGGTCATCTGCAATGAGGCTCAACGAGTGTGGTGTGTGATGCACAGCTTTCACTGTAACTCTATATTGACCCACAGTTCAAAGGTTACCCATGTCATGTGGTCGGTGATTGCAGTGTGTGTGTGGTGTGACTGTCTGGTATCTTTAACTTCACGAGACACTAATTTACATTTCCAGAAACCGGGATGTGAAACAAAATACACAACACAAATACAAGTATCCAAGTTCTCTTTTTGTAGCTATGTAGTACATACGAAAATTTGATCTTGACAGTCACATACATGTATTTATGCATTAATGTATATGCAAATCATAATGTATTACGGTAGGAACAAAACTGTACATAATATATCAGATAGAATTTTTTTCACCTTCAGCCAAAAATATCAGTATACAACAGTCACATTTCCTGATTCTCCTTTAAGATTTACCGTCTTCAGGTTAGGGTGCCTCTTATAAGAAATTGTTACATGTACTCCCCAGGAAAATTTGATTTACAATGTGGTTCAGTGTGACCCCAGTATTGTTCAGTCTTTCAATAACAGTGATTGATGAATAAGATCACTTCTGACATAGTTGTGCTGTACTGTAGATGAACGTTATCATTTATCATTATTAATAACACTACTGTTGTCACTAGGACCACTACTGCTACTATGTACTATTACAGTACTTTGTACTTCTGTAATATATGAGTGTGTAGTACTTACCTTGGAGTTGTCTGGATCACAGTAGTCCAACAAGGAATCACAGAAGTGGTATCCCATGGCCTCGTAGTCCCTAGTACTGAAGTGATAGTTAGCTTTGTTGCCCATTGAAGATCCACAAAACGTGGCCTGTTGAATAGATCAAGACATTGTGATGGGAATCATTCCATATCAGAAAGATGAACTTCTACATAAATCAAATATGCATTTTCCATTCAGAGCCTTCCTAGATTGTAAGTATGATAGTTACACACTGGACATAAATTACAAGTAACCCATGAGACACTTTTCCCTAATCTTTACCCCTAAACCTAGCCCTGACTGGTACCGGTAGATTGGAAATGCCTGGGTGGTTGGTCAACTTTCAAGAGTTAACAATCCTCATAACCTTGACTTTTCTTTGAGATTTCTGTGGTAATTTTGAACTTGGTTGATCCCATTGCTTCCTCTCATTGAAAAGGACAAAAAAGGATCTGTTGTTTTTCAGGACAAAATCATTAAAATACAATCAAAAGTAATAGCGATTGGCCCTTTTGATCTCAGACTTAGTTATCAGTATCTTCAGCCATGTTTGAAAATGGTTTGAATGTGAATGTATACATTTTGTTTTCTAGCTGAAACCAAACAACTGGAACGTCAAAGCTTGTACCATATAACTTGGTCGTTGAATGGGGAATTTTTTTGCAGTGTTCTTACCTCCATAGTAAAGCTGTTCATAATACCCATCTGCCACATCACGACACGTCCAGTTCCTTCTTTGCTCTTCTGAACTTTGAACTTGCAACTCTCGTAGGAGAACTATTGACAAGAAAATACGGACAGCCAAACAGATCAGAGATAGAGCAAAACCAATGTTTAGTCTCCTATTTCCCATATAGGGATGATTAATGCTTGCCTTTGAAAACTGTCAGAGTTATTCTCTCTTCTAAGATGTGAGAAAATTTTACACTATACAAAATCTTAAATTTCGACAATGCATATCCAATGAGAGGCTGAGAGTGAGTGCCAACATCAATGTACTGTCAATTCTACCACACACAGATTCTACTAGCTGTACTGTGATCAAACTTTCTGCCCATGGTCTTACCTTTCCAGGTGCATTTTTATTGAGAATGAAAGGAAAGATCCGTTCCCTAAGTCTCTTGGCCGGATCATGTCTGTTCTCACATCCGTAGATGAACACATTCTGCTTCCTGCTGTGGCCATGTAAATCACAGTAGATGGTGACATCACGTTCCTCCATTAACCTGTACAGGATAAATCAAATTGTATACATGATTAATGCTTTGCTTACCATGAAATGTAACCCATGAGCGACATGACAGAAAAGGTGTTTAAACTCTTTCAACTGTTCCGATATTTGTTCTTCCTGTGAGAAAGAAGCATGCAAATTATCAGTTTATGGGTGTCATGTTTGACCTACTTGTTTGATGAAAATGTAGGACTGACAAAAGAAGGGGTACAGCTTCTATCCCCCACAGCCCTACATCAATATCTTGGTCTTGAATTTCAACTGAAGTTTCTTATTCTACTTCTAAGGCATGTAAGGCATGTACAGTATTCAGACTGTTAATTCAGCTTCTACATATACCGTATTCCTCCGATTATAAGACCCTCCCCCACTTTTAGAAGATTTTCAAAAATGCTATACATCCGTGTATAAGACCCCTCCCTAGTTTAGTTCAAAAAGCCAACAAATCACAACTCAAAAATTGATGATAGTATGACTTCAACGATCACTAGTACGAAGTTGTTGCTGACTGGCCATCTAATGATTTAGAAGAGCCTTAACGTGCATATTTACAAACGACTGCTGATGTTGCTGATTGCCCATTGACACTTTCAAGGTCGTTTGGCCTTTGTTTGAGCCTATATTGAAGAGCTGTAATGGAGATACTATTCGTTAGGCAGGGTGTGTACGCATAAGCATAGTGTTGTAAATTATTTAGTGGTTAAAATTTCCTTTAAGACCTAGAAAAATCATTAAAGATGCTAAAATGATGTAACATTGAAATTTGTTTACTGGAACAGCAGGCAAAACTAAATTTTGTCCTTATACTTTTCTTTCTGTATCATTCCGTTGTTAACCTTCTGCGGCCCCATATAGTCCACAGTGACCGCCATATTGTTTTGCTGCATGCTGCAAGCTGATCCACGATGTATGTGTTACCATTTCATGCACGGGTTTACTGTTTGTAGCTAACAGTTTTTCACCTTGGATCATGAATTCTTACCGTTGACAACCATGAATTTCAGTGCCATATCATTATTTTACTCGACACAGACCTTAGATTGAAAGAAAGGTTGGTTATTTTTACGTGCAGCAAATGCATGTATTGTATATGCCAATGGCATTGCCATGAGTTAACTGCATGATGCCAATCCGGTGAATATATGATCGACTTTCTGTTTTGAATTGTTACGTCTTTCAAGAATTGTTTCAAAGTTTTATTTCCCCTCACAAACCACTTGATCAGACAGGGATTGTTTGAGCAGTTGAAATTTTAACAGTGATCAAAAAACAACTCGTCAATTAGGTTGGGAAGTGATCGCTGTGTTTTATCTTTGAAAATGAAGGAACAGTTGCCACTTTACATGTATTTTCGACTTAGTGTATTCTCGAGAATAATTTGTCAGAAGTTGCTAATATAAGTAAGCTTTAGTACGTTCTGCCAAAAAATGTGCGAAAGTCTGAGTAATGCTAAGTTGACGTGAATAAATTAGCATAAATTAGCAGTGTTGGTTCAAAACAGGAGATGGCTCGATTATAAGATCCCCCTGATAATTACAACCATTTCATGTTGCTGACCCCGGGTCTTAGAATCGGAGGAATACGGTATGTACAAGGTAGACTGCATTGCTATTGTTGACCAGTGAATAACTAACAGGCTAGCATTCAAATATAATGCATTTTACACTTATAGATGCTAAGTTGACATAGTAGAGGGAGGATATGGTTGACGAGTTAAACACTTGGTGTTTCAACGTGCTTGAACAAAAACTTGAAGTTAACATATAAAATGGAAATTGTGAAAAAAATCATCACAAGTTACAGCTACTGTCCTTTTAACCCATTTAACTCCAGATTACCATGAAAAGGTTCAACTTAACCATAGAAGACAATGTGGGACGTGTATAAGGTTTTTGAGAGGGTAAAGGAATATGAAACTTGCTGATTCTCTGGAACTCTGATTGTGTGGATGTTATTGGGTGAACCAAGATTTCTAATACAATGTCTTGGGACACTTAGAAGTATATGACACTGAATTTACAAAATGAAAACTGGACGAAATTAGTGGGGAAGTGTAAAGTATAACATGCTCATTTTTTCACCTTGTCACCCTTCTACAACCTGACTTTGATGCAATCTCTATTGTTTTCAATAAAGGTGTTGGATCTATGTACATGGAAATGGGGATGCAAGGGTTTAATATAAGATTGTTTATACATTGATTGTCCCTTACCAAATTAAATACCCATTACTTTTCCAGTTTACCTGTACTCTCTCAAACCGTCTTATGTAAAATCAATTTTGGCTTAGCAATGGAATTGCACGGCATTTACAGGAGCTGAACTCTAAGCAGCCATGCGAGGTGTGGCCAGCAGGTTTTGATCAGCCTAATACATGAAATTTTTGTAGTGAAAGGTTCATTAGCAAGTTATTATGCAGATTTTTAACACCTGGATTAGGGTCTCTTCCAATCAGCTGTCTCGCTTCCTGAGATAATCCCCATGTAACAAATACCTGACACTGTGATATAACCCTTTGAATGCTGTAATATTTCCCACCAAAATTTTAGTGCAACACTCTAACCATTTTCATGAAGTTTTCAGGAATTTCTTTGATAATTTTTGACCAAATGGATATCATTTGCTATTGGCTACAAACAGCGTTTTGACCAAATTTCGAGAAATCTGAAGAAAATTGTCCAGATCTGAAAACAAATAGTCTGGTTATAAGGTGACAAAACTTGACTTTGGTATTCAAAAGGGTTAATTTCTTTAACATGTGCCTCCAGCACAGACTGGTCAAGTTCTACGGTACTGCCGGTGTTTCTCATGACAGTGTGTGTGTTTGAAGAACCGCACATCCATCGAAGAAACCACACACCCTTCACAACACCACAGAGGCAAGTCAAGGGTCCCACTTACTTTTTGATGAGCATTTTGCAGTGACACACGGACGGAAATGACTCCTTGAGTACTGATTTGTAATTCCTGTTGAGATCTCTCCCAGCCAGTGAACATCGGTAATTGCCTACGATCACGCCGTCTGGGTTCAACATGGGTATCACCTTGAAGACAAAGGTGTCTCGTAATAACTGAAAGACAAAATACACAGGCCAATTATTTTTAGAATGCAATACATGCATGTTATAGTTGTGAATATTAACATCCCATGAGATTTTGCAGAACAGTACATTACTTGTTTCTGATCCTGCAGCCCAAATTGTTTTCAGAGTAGAACACACTTTTAACCCTTTCACCACCATGGTTTGGCCCAAACCCATTGTTATCAATGGTGAGTGTGGACCTGTTTACAGGAAATTGGGGGTGAACAGGTTAAACTTACAGATTTAAACTTTCAACAATTCCTTTTCAAAATCCAGAATAAAAGTTGGGAGTCTACATTCAAACCTTGGTATTGAAGACACTCATTACCGATATTTGAAACTCAAAATGGCCAATATCTTCATGTCAACTGTATGCGGAAAATTTTTTTTATTTTCACAAAAAATCACAACAGTGAAAACTTCACTCCTCTCACAAGTTTCAAAATGAGTCAAACACAAGTGGCATACAAGCATAGCATTGTGAAAATTTGAGAGTCCAAAAATATATCGCTGAGGCACATTCTGCCTTCAAATACATACTCAGTGTACGTCCAGGCATAGTTACTGTGTTCAAGTAAAATCTAGTTTGATTACTGAATTCTCAGTACGACAAAGAAAGTATCATGCCATCACATATGGTACTACAGGGGCTATTGATCTGCTGTGTCACCCACCTTAGCATCAGCTGAATCCCCCGTCAAATAGTCGAGGAACCCTTTCATCATCCAGCTAGCTGGTGTTTCTCCTGGATGCACTCTGGCTGTCAGGACAACGGCACGTTTGCTCTGTGTTTGGGGGTGAGAGAAATTAACATATAAATCTATGGATCCTCAATGATTTGCATTATTGAGGTCTGTCACCACCAGAACTTTCTACAGCTTATCGTTTTCAAACAGGGTGACTGGATGTGTTTACAGCTGTCTTTATGAAGTGATAGTCTAACCCTTTCACCAACATGGTTTGGTCCAAACACACTGTTTGTTATCAATGGTGAGTGTGGACCTGTTTACAGGGAATCGGGGTGAAGAGGCTAACATATGAATCTGCTCAGCAGAGCACAAGCAATAATCCAAAACACATATTATGCATGCTTACATTACACTTGATCCACAGACTGTACATGTATAATCAAATATACCATAGATGACACTGCGAATCATTCATTCTGAAAGTTGCTTGAGTTCTGGTCATTACAAAGTTATGAAATGATCTTGTTTCATTTTACATAGTTGTACATATTTTAGAGTATAGTGTTTCAACATGTACATGCTTTGGTAAAAGGAACAATTTACCACGCTACATTATTGATATCAAGAAAAGCTTGTTCAGAATATCATTTTAATCTATGTTTTGGAGGTAGGGAATACTTTTACTCCAAAAAGTGAAAATATGTAGAGATAATCTAACAGAGAAATTATATATTTTTGGGTTTGGGCTGATTACTTATGCCTACCTTGGCGTGTTGTGGGTTTATTGAAGGTGATGTAATTGTTAACACGTAGACTAAGTTGCCGGCTAGCGTGCGACACAGAACACGCTGTTTGCAGAAACGACTCCGAACAGGGTCATTCTGCAGGTGAAGAAGGTAACTCTGTAAACAAAAATCAAAAAAGAAAGGAATAAAATCATTGAGGTAAAACTGTAATCATACTCTGGTAAAATTTCAAAAGACTTATGTAAGGTAGAATGCACACCGGGGACAGATATTTAGATTTTCAAAATTGTTCAATTCTTTTCTGATTTACCACTTGTGGTGTGGCAGCTCATTTTAAAGCTCTCATCGTAAGAAAAATTGCACTATCTTAGGTTTTTAGAAAATTTAAAATTGTATTTTTTCCCATAGAGTCAACAGAAGGATGGCAGCCATTTTGAATTTTAAATATCAGTAAATGTCAAGTAATTTGTTTCTCAAGTATGAAACGTTGCACAGTGATTCCTAATTTTTACTTTTGCTTTGGTGAGAGAAAGATGGAACTTTCGTTGAGGAAAGTTTGAGCAAAAGTGAAGTCTTTCACTTATGAGGCGCATACTACCTTAAAGGAAATGTGTATTTGGATTCATGTCTTGTATTATAATTATGCAAAGTTCAGATTTTATAAGTATGTGGATTGTGATTTCTGATTTCTGTAAAGTTTTATTTCTTCATCTTTCATCCCCATGTAAAATCACTAGTGAATAGGAAGCCAAGACTAATAGTCATAGGTAAGGGACACATGGATATGAAAGACCATTCTTATATTAGGTTTATTGGTGGAAAAGAAAAATATTTGTGTTCAAATGTGGAGTGATCTATTTTACAAAACAGTGAATTTTCTTTGCACATCTTTTGAGTGTGGAAATAACAGTCTTACATGACTTCCTTCCCCTTATTTAAAAAATACCGCAATTATACGGTGTCGCTCAAATTTGATCAGAATTGGTATATACCCGTATGGGTTACCAATGATCAACAATAAATGTTGTTTCTATCTGTTCAGTGGAGGAAAATTCTACGTTGATGTTATGACAATGATTCTGCACAGTACAACCAGAAAACGACAAGAAATATTTAAACAGAAAAACAAGAATGACAAAAGTAATTAAGGTCTAACTTTAGGTACTGGAGGTCAACTTAAGCAACATGCATATCAGAAACAAGCCCCTCTTAGTTTAGTATAAACGGTCTTCCCAATCTATTGTCCATGGTTGCAGCTGGTCAGTTAATATGTAACAGTTCATAAACAATGACAGGAAATGAGTCAAGATCAGTGGAGTTTGCCTGTTTCTCAATGGCATGCCTCCTGTACATTTGCAGGATTTCACTTTTTCTTACCTCATTTGCACATTTTTGACACTGATGTGTTCATTTGAACAAATTCACATCTCAACCCCTGCATCTACCTGTACACCAAATACTGAGATGGTAGCTTTGGCGGTATGGGAGCCTTTGTGTGTGACGGACATACATCCGCACATACCCACAAATATACAGACATGCAAATCAGATGCAAATGAACTGATTCAGCCCATAACCTCACATTGGTAACCAAATGTGAGCTAAAAACTTTCATGGTATGAATTTTCAAAAGCAATATTCCCTCAGAAATCATTGTGGAATGCAACAAGTTTTCAGTAACACTGGATATAGTCCACTTTTGGCTTTTGAAGTTGTTTATGAAAAGGTGGGGAGGTAGACCATAAAATGATGACATTAGACTACAAGCTGCACAAGATTTGATAACGTACCTGTAAATCTGAATATGAATATGGATAACAATGTGCAAAGTAATAGGTATCATTGTTGTTTGGAAATGTACATGTCCATGTCAGCGAATAGTAATATTTCTCTCCTTTCATGTTTGTTCGTCTGAAATTGAAGAAAGCAAAAAAAAAAAATGTTTGTATCAATGTACAATGCTGGACATATTGAAACTTACAGATGTTAAAGTGTGAGGTATGCTGCAGGTGCTGTCAGTTCGCGTGTGAACTGCAAGTGTGAAGACCGGAAAAATATGCCACAAGAGGGCGCTCTAAACAGCTTATGAAGGTCACTCGGTGATCACTGTCAAGACTATCAGTAGTAGAACTGTCTTGTACATTTTTCGTCTGGTTTCTTTCTTCATTTACAGTTATGGTAACATGACATTTCATTTCATGCTGATAATGGACACGTCTGCTATCAGGGTTTCATTTTATTAATATACTTCCACTTTTTTTACACAGTTTAATACAGTCACTGTTGTGCAAAAGACGACCAATAGGTCTATTCCATAATAAATAAGACATCGTTGATGACACAGTCCCCACTTGTTAATGGGTACTTTGATTACAGGTCCTCAGAGAGGATAGAGTCCTCTTCATTAGGTCTGTGATAAAAATACTGTGATAAAAATACTTTTGAATAAATTCGCTTGATACATGTCTGAGTTCAGGACATAAAAAAGTCATAACAAAATGACCGCACAGCAGCTATATTGAATCGTATCACAAAACAAATTAACGTGCATATTTATGACCAATCGTATCACAAAACAAATTAACGTGCATATGTACATGTATGACATTGGTCAATCTCCTTTTACCAACTTTGAATAAAATCGCTTGATACATGTCTGAGTTATGGTTCTGGACATGAAAAAACGCAATAAAATGGCCACACGGCGGCCATATTGGATCGTATTACAAACAAATCAATGTGCATGTGTATGACATAGGTCAATGTCCTTGTACCAAGTTTGAATAAAATCGGTTGAGATATGCCTGAGTTATGGCTCTGTACATGAAAAAATCGTAACAAAATGGCCGCACAGCGGCCATATTGGATCGTATCACAAAACAAATTGATGTGCATAGCTATGACATTGGTCAATGTCCTTGTACCAACTTTGAATAAATTCTGTTGGAACATGCCTGAGTAATGGCTCTGTACATGAAAAAATCGTAATAAAATGGCCGCCTGGCGGCCATATTGGATCGTATCGCAAAACAAATTGACGTGCATATGTATGACATAGGTCAATGTCCTTGTACCAACTTTGAATAAAATCGATTGAGATACGCCTGAGTTATGGCTCTGTACATGAAAAAATCGTAACAAAATGGCCGCACGGCGGCCATATTGGATTGTATCACCAAAAAATTGAAGTGCATATCTATGACATTGGTCAATGTCCTTGTATCAACTTTGAATAAAATCAGTTGAAACATGCCTGAGTTGTTGCTCTGTACATGAAAAAATCGTAATAAAATGGCCGCCTGGCAGCCATATTGGATCGTATCACGAAACAAATCGACGTGCATCTGTATGACATATGAAGTAATCCTTGTACCAAGTTTGAATGAAATCGCTCCAGGCATCTCTGAGATATCTGCGTGAACGGACGGACGCACGGACGGACGCACGCACGCACGGACATGACCAAACCTATAAGTCCCCCCGGACGGTGTCCGTGGGGACTAATAAGACGTGATGTGCTTTCAGACTCGGTACATCCAAGACATCACATGATGGCAGTACAAACACAAACCCATGTATACAAATGCGTAATGAATAAGTTCATGTTTGTGCACATGGGTTGGTTTGTACCCTGGTCCATTCAAATTCCGAGTTCAACCTACCGGTACATGTATTGTGAAACCAAGTTGTTAAATTTTTCCAATTTGATTTAATGCTTTCAGGAGAACAGGAATTAGCAGTATTGTAGTGATGAGAGTCTTTGGGTAGCCTTCAAGATGTGGTACGGTCACAAACTGACAATGTCAAACATCAGTAAGTACTCATGGCAGCTGTGAATGCTGCCAGTGTGGGTCTGTCTGATATATTCTCTTCAGTTGTTCTGATGTCATCAGTTCGTGACCGTATTACTTCTTAGATCTTGTCTTTTGTGTCATTTAAGCCATGACCTTGGATGCTTTTTGAATTGTATACGCCATTAATATTCTCTGGTAAACCAGAAAGCTGCAATACATGTGTAGTGACAGATCACAATATTACCTGTGATTATTTCTATAATATTTGATGTCTTCACCACACCGTCTCCATCCTATCTGCTTGTTGAGGGCATCCAACTCTGAATACATCAGTGGCCTCATACCTTGATTATACAGACTTCCAGGCTACAAAAAAGAAAACAAAACAAAAACAAAGACAGTTAAAATAATGGATATTGGTTTTGAGAAAAGTGCATGATAACATTACAGGCTGAGTTCCTCCCTTGTTGCATGATACATCATTTGTATTCAGCATTGATGGTTAACCCCTTTATCACAATGGTTTGCCCCAATATGTCATTATTTTCAGTCATGAAGCTAGACCTGTGTTCTAGGAAATAGGGGAAAAGTTGAGCCACTACGTCCCTCCAAAGAATTATTCCATATGCTATTGGAATACTGTATAGTACTAAACACTATCCAATATCATATAACCATAGATTTTCAATGGGACAAAAATCCTTCTATGGGAGTTAGTCAAAATTTACCACTGCAATTGCACAAGAGCAGTACAATCAGATACATGGGAGACTCTGTCCTACAGAAAAGAGTTTTTGTTACCATTTGCTCAATGCTTATGTTAATACCACTGGTAAATAAATATCTCAACACATTTTCTAAATCTACACTGACTCTTACAAACACACTGCACACACAAACACACACAGACACACACAGACAGACACACACACAGACTCCCCTAGTGCATGCTATGAGATATATGGTCGGAGCATTGCCATAACCCCTGGAATGTGTTTCGTACCAGATCTAATCCCATAGGGATGGGGTACCAACAAACACTATAGTGGTCTCTCTATTGACTTACTTTGACTTTTGTACTTGACTAGGATACTATAACATATACCAGTATTTGTCAACAACATCATGTTCCCCTTAATGAAGACTGTCACAGTCCATTTAGCATGTTATTTCTCTGACATACATACATACATGTATCAACTACCAGGGCTTTCTGCTCTCGGTATAATATTGTTTTACATAAATGGGCAAAAAATTGTCATATCTTTTGACTTTCTTTTTAAAACTTCCTTGAGATCATACATGTGTATATTCTGTCTCAAAGCCTTGAAGAATTACACCCTCCCAAATTCCTATTGATAACTTTTGGGGTTCAACGTGTTGGGCAAAACAACCGGGATATAACTGTGAACTGCCAACAATGCATCAAGGTATTGTTCTCACTTTTTGTGATTGGGAATACAGGTTTATCTTCGAATATTATGGAATTGGCATCAAAGGGAAGAAAATTCCGGAATAGGCTAAATTTAGTGGGAAGGGAGGAGTCGTGTTATATTTGTTACAAAGGAAATTTAACTCTTGTATCAGGACTAAATTTCAATACATCAAACATTTTAAAAGAGTCATTTCTATTCAAGTATGTTGGAGAAAGACTTTCACTTATATTAACTCATTAATTCCAGCGCAGTAACTCTGAAATGGGAGAGTGGCAGTTCAATATGAAGTGGAAAGGAACATTGCGAACATTTCACTACATGACAGCTCATAGGAAAACACCAACGCATTGTGTCCTAAGTATTGTCTGACTATTCCATTGTCTGTCCTTGTAGTAGTACCGATAGAAAACCAGCAGACCGAGTAGGAATTCCATCGGCGTAGACACCACAATGAAAGTTTTTGTGAGACCGCTGCAGGGCCATTGTTGCTGTGACAATGGTTTACAAAAGACGCGGGGAAGTTGGGAGAAGTCAGTGAGAAATTACATGGAGTTGATGTTCGAGTTTTGAGAGATTGACTGCGTTGACAAGCTGGTCGGATAATGGTCTCTGCATCATTGTGCTCACAATCAAAGATAGTCCAATCACAGACATGTGTCTGGTTTACAAAGGTTTGTAAAGATAAATAAGTCATTACAAAGGAATTGATAACTCACTACTTATACTTCCTATTATTTTTGCAAAATTCATGTTCTACGAAACAAAATTATTTTTATTTCATCACGAAAAGGGCAGCTGCTTGGTATAAATATTGATAAATTGATACATCTGTAAAATCATAAGATTTTCAGTGTTGCTAATCTTGCTTATAGATAACATAACATCTGATAGGGTATGAATTACATGAGCACTACTGACACACTAACATGGTATACCAATATGCAATATCTGATTATACCCGACCAAAACAATTTCCCAGAAATAGTGTCTTATTTCTTATAGTTATATGAAAGCAAACAACACCAACATAATGTTAAAAGAGGATGACATCAGCCCCTCCTTACCCTTACACCCCCATTTCCCAGTGCAGAGGTCAAACTTTACTATAGACTAGGATTGGGCCAAACGCTTGTGTACATGTGACTAGGGTGAAGTTCAGCTCTATCAAAGTTATCTTGGCTGAAACACTCCAGGCTGCCTGTACCAACCTATAATACTCTGAGAGTTTTATACATGCCGCAGCAAGTGCATGTCACCTGTATGGGTATATCTGCTTACTCCTCATACAACTTGGGAAGTATCGAATGTCCTGAAATGGTCAATATAAGCAGTTGCTCCTTTGAAGTGATTCATTCACCTCACTATTAATCCTCTATCATACGCATTTCTAAGTGCAGAGGTCCAATTTTACCCACAGCAAACAATAGGATCATACCAAAATTTACAAGTGGCAGGGTTTAACTTGGCAGGATTCATTATTGGCAGTGTTCTTACCTTCATAAGATTCACAATGGTGAATCTGTAGCGTATTCCAGGCTTGGCGTTGTTCACACGGAAGTAGTACCACTGTGTGTGTTTCTTGGTGTACAGGTCGTAACGAAGGTGTAGCTCATACTCGTATTCAGACCTTTGAAAAAAATATGGTGATAGAAGATAATAAACAGTGTAGTTGTGACCACTAACCACAAAGTTTTATTGTCATAATCAAACCTGACAATATAAAGAGCAAACAGAATGCACATTTTACATATGGCATAATTTGTAACCATGAATAAAGAAGTCTTTACTGCCTTGACAATATTATTATAACTAACCCACACAAATTGTTTTGTCCAAACAAAATTATTTCAATGTAATCTCTACCGGTACACTTGGGAGTATTATTTTGACTCCAAAGAGTTATTTTCACTTTATAACAATGTCTTGTCTTCATAGTTTGTTTTATTTTCATACGTCAGCACAACTTAAGACTTGGTCTTTGACGTACCAGCCAATGTCATTTCAACTTGGTATTTGAATGGTTGATTGTCAGTGGGGGAAAACATGTTACAAATATGGACATACTTCACAATTGAACACAATAATATGAACTCCTAGCAATAAATATAAAGTGTATTTATCTGAAATCTTTACATTCAATCAATTTTAATTTTTTAGCTGATTCCTTGTATTTTGACTTATTTATTCATTTATTATATAATTATTTATTGATGCGTCTCTTTTGACACTTGTAAAGTTTGGAGAGACTGACATGTAGAAAAACATAAACATTTTGGTGAAAAATTTCATTTTAGATTGGATGCTTTCACATGCATTGATGAGATCAACTGCTTTCCCCCCTAACATCTGGTGTAGGTATTTTGGCAATCTTCCAAACTGTGAAAAAAACTTCAGGAATTTTTTTTTTGTCCTTCAAAGAATTCTAAACAATGGTATGTGACTCAGTCTGCCTGTCTGAAAAAATCTTTTTGACAACACAGGCTTCGTAGCATTGTTTGAAGCCAGACAGTTTGGAAACACATCTAACTCTACTACAGAAATAGTGCCTTATTTGAATTCACTCAGGGCACCGAGACTTAACCTGCTGACCAGCCCCCTCCCATCCCCCAACCCCTATTCCCTATTAACAGGTCTACAGTCATCAATGATAACAATAGGTTTGGGCCAAACCATACTGGTGAAAGGGTTAATCAACTTAATGCTCTCAGAGCACCCTCACTTCACAAAACTTATGAAAAACTCAAAGAAAAAAGCTCAACATTGGCAGGCATATATTATTATAATTGACCTTTCAATCCCCTTTTTTTCTCTGCAATATTCCTGTATCAGGATTAAACCAAACATGGGTTTACAGTGGGACTCTCAAATCTAATGGTCAGGTGAAAAAGTATATGATAAAAAGCTTTGATAGAATCAAATCACGAAATTACCTAACTAACACGGCAGTTCCTTTTAATCTGAATGTATATGAATTACCAATCATTTATCACAAAAATTGGTAATAATCAATGCTTTTGATAATCAGAACAATTGCACATTGAATTTGTACCTTTCAGAAACAGAAAAATTAATATATATTATGTATATACAGTGGCATTTCTTATATGTTACCATGCTTTCCAATTATTGCATGTATCCCACTTTGTTGTGAAAAAATTAATCTAAATTCTTGTTACTAAATGTGAATTTTCTAACATCAATATTTGAAATAGATGTAAGATGCCAACTTTATATCAAACTTTTTCACCATTATCTGTTTCTCTCGTCTGACACCTAAAACAGTTGAACTCTCAAAAAATGTTTTTATTTGGAAACCACAGACTCTACTTGCATGTAAAGTATCCCTTAAGCTCCACCAATAAATAGCAATGCATCGCATGAGTTGTGTAAGCTAATCTGCCGATGGAGGTGGCCATGGGTTCAACGTCCTCCACAAGTAGTAAGCAAAGAATGTGATGAGTGGTGACTCTGACATAGTGGCCTGAATATTAAAACACCCATTTAAATCAGCGCCATTTGTCTTTTTGTTAGCCCAGTGTCATCCTTCATTTCAGTTTTAACCTCAAAATCATACTAATTGTGGTTTATACCGGTATATCTTTTGTAAACAATTTAGGTGAGTATGAGTGCATTGTTCATAACAAAAATACACTTTTAAAAGTGTTAGGAAAATGAGCAATTCAGTATGATAATTTCTTGTCAGTGACAACCCCTTTGCACCCCTATTAACCCTTTGACTGCTGTAATTTTTCCCACCAAAATTTTAGTGCAACATTTTACCAATTTTTATTAACTTTGTTCAAAGTTTTTTCATAATTTTGGACCAAAAGAATATCATATTTCATCGGCTAAAATTTTTTATCAAAATTTTGGCAAAACTCAGAAAGAAATTGACTGTGGTATATTTTATAAAGGCGATGAAAAATTGACTTAGGCGCTCAAACGGTTAACTTGTATATAAGTTAATCCAACCTGTCAAAATCAACAGGATTTGACTAAAATTAATCTGTGACAGTGTTTATATTTTAAGTGGTGAAAAAAAATCACACTAGACTTGTGAAGAAAGCTCAGTGTAGTCTCCAGAAACCTGGATAAGACAATGATACTTAACCCTCTAACCCCCATTTCACAATGCAGAGGTCCACATCTGCTGCACTGAACAATAGAGCTATACCAAAATTTGTTGATGGTGGGGGTTAAACTCTGTGAGACGTGAATGAAAGTGTTGATGGACTGACCTTTGAATAGCTTTGTAGAGATTTCCACTTTCGAAGCGTGATTCAAATATGAGAGTTGTGTCGTCGGTACTGGAGAGTTTGACAGCGCGCACGGAACATCCGTTGCGATTGCCGCCTACACGGGATCTCAAAAACTGGAAACAAACAAGAAAAGGCGATGCAAATCAGAAATTTCTGTAGTGATGGTTTCTTTTCAATCACAGCAGATGGTTAATAGATGATTGAAACATTTTTGAATTATGGCTTGGCAGAACTTGACAAACATTGTCATTTCCCTGTTCAGTAGTACAGTCAAAGCAAATCGGTGAAAATGACAAAATCAGTGGTGAACAAATGTCATTCCCCTCACATGGTCACGATGGTGCGTTAATCCAATCTGATCACCAGTAATTACGGCTACTTTGCTCTGCCTATCCATGGTATAAATATGCCACCATTAACAGGCACATCTGAAGAACACATCTACGCCATTACAAGTATGACTGTAATTTGAGAATTTCAGACTAAAATTGAGAAAAGCTGATATATTTTTTTACATGATACTTACATAGGATTCTTTAGGGGCTGGATTGTAGAAGACAACTCTGCCCTCACTCTCACTACCAGGCATTGGCATCTTTTCCACACCAGCTATGAAATTACCAGAGAGAGAAAAAAAAGTTTATTTGTCAGTTCTTGTAGTTTTTTGCTTCAATTCTCTTGAGCACTGATATACTTCTTTCATGAATATACGGTAATGATAATTCCTTGTTTGCTTGTCTGTTGGTATTGTTGCCAGCTTAAAGCTGGCAACAATTTTTGTCGTCACTGCTGATGAAACTTTTTCAGATGTTAATGTGTATTCATTATTGGGTTTATGCAGATTGATGAAAGGTAATATGCATATTCATAATATCACTTTGCATTTTATTCATATGTTATGTTTATGCATATTGGTGCTATGTTTATGAAAATCTCTGATAAGCTTATGCATATTCATAATGGACATTGCATATTCATGAATAGAAGCTGATGGCTATTTTCTGAATCTTGGTTTATAGATCCGAAAATACCAGTCATGTGATTGATGTATTCTGCATCTATGATTCAGGCACAGCTTTTAACCCTGTCACCCCCAGTTCCCTGTATACAGGTCCAACTTTACCATAGGAAACAATGGATTTGGGAAAAACCATGGTGGTGAAAGGGTTAAGGGCAGTTTTCAAGACACCCAAGAGATAGTATAACTTTGGATGAATGCTAAGAGACAACATCACAAACACAGTCAAACCATTCACAGAAAATGCATCTTATACTACTCCGTTCTGATCAAATGGTTGTAAATTTTAGAACATTGATTAATACTATGGGAACACAGTAGCAACTTTTTTTCAAGTATTTCTTGCCTCTTTTATGTAAAAATTTGGCGATGTCATTTAGTCTTTACATCTATCAGAATAGTCTGTTATCAGTGTATTGTTCTCACATTCTTGAGTAGAATGACAAATGTACATAACATGGATTGAAGTATAGTTCAAAGGGCTTTCAAATTGATTATTTTTTACAGAAATACACCCGCGCCCCTCTATTGCAAGGCAGTCCATGTCACATTATCAATTTACGCTTGATGGATTTTCAAAAATAATAATATACATTAATTTCTGACTTGCTACAAAGCGACCACATCAGTCATCGATTTCACGTGTCTGTTTGTGTGTTCACTGGGACATGGCAACTACTGAATGTAAACGCCACTCACTTGGTTTGTAGAATGGTTCTGGGTTGCTGGGTATGTACGGTATGTGCATCACCCGTTCTGGTAGAACCTCCATCACAGAGGGCCTGAAATGGATGAAAATAACACAAAATAAGGATCGTACTGGTAATCATACATTTCAAAAGAATGTAATTTACACAAATGATGCATAAGAAATATTTGAAATGCAACATGAATAATAGTTTGACATATTTCACTAAAACAGATACTAGGTTTGATGTAGAATAGATTGGTGGAATGCTCTGTCTCAATATGGAGTTATTGTTGTTTTGACATTTCGCTCCCAATCATCAACAATGCTTTTAACCTATTTGTTTTGACCACAATTACATGAATAATAAAAAATTCCTGCCCATAATGAAAAGTAAGTTACCAAGTGGGTTTATAACAAGTGTAAAAAATTTGAAAAATCATTGCAGGCAAAAAAAATTGTTTTTTTTTTGTTTTATTTGGATAGCAAGAAAGCATACCATCTTGCAGCATGTTGAGCTCCCTGTTCCTTGGTGAGTGCATACAGATTGCGTGGTTCCCGAAGTCGGGGTACCTACATGGGAAAATACAACGGATAGAAAAAAGGTTAACAAAATCTAACTCAGCACATATATAGGCTGATCAGTTCTTTAAACATTTCCTGGACAATGACATATCCAAACCCTTCTGGCTGACAGTGTGCTTGTGAAGTCTTACAACACTACAAATTATCTTTATCTAGGTTTCACTGTTTTGAAAAAAGAAAAGGAGTAAGATATAGTGAAGATGATACCACTTATCTTCAAGGGATACAGTCGTCGGAATTGCGCTCAAAGGTCGTATGGGACCCATACGACCAATGTAAACACTGTATCCAAGGTACGATGGTGATTGATGAAAGTTAAAACATGTCTGTTATAATCTACATCGTATAATTTAAATGTTGCAGCTATGATGATGAGGTGCTAGATATCGTGCACAAAATACATTAGTCATTGCTTGTAAACAAGAAACTTGCACAGGCGCAATTCTGACAACTGTTTCCCTTTAATTACGCTTCACACAGTCACACACACACACACACACACACACACAGACAGACCAAATTAAAAGTCAGAGAAAGCAGCTGATATGAATGTGTCATTATTTCTGTCCAAGATAACAAATGTTCTAATTCTCTTCTCCATAATATGTTGAAATGCAATGTTTTAAACTTGTCAACGTAATGCACTGTGTACAATGATAGTCTGTAATGGCACTGTTGACAAAATAAATTCTAGTTCAGAATTGAATTCAGTTGTCAACAACTGTCATTGAATGTTACATACAGACGAGTTGAAAACTAGGCATTTCAACATAAATTTTCTGAGTAGAAAAATAAAGAGTATTAAACAGACAGAAAAAAGTAGTGTGAATTACATCAAAATGGAGATTTAAGTATGGAGAGTGCAGAAGTGTGTTGCATTTTTCCTGCTCAGCTAACCCATGATTTCCAAATTCTGTGTTCTTTCTATGCATGGAAAGCAAATGACTATGGAATGTGAAAATCAACATCCATGCTGTGGCAAGTATTTGTACACTTAAAAGAAGACATGGATTAGCTCAAAACAACTCTCACTTTACAGGATTAAGGGTAGCACCTTTTGTTTAGAATCCAAATTACATTAAACAAAGGGTTACAGTTCCACTGTAGTCAGTGAGGAACACAGCTGCAATGTACGTGTCAGCTGATATTATTGATTGGCACTTTACACACAGCAAAGACAACCAACAACAGATCTGAACTTTTTTTCTCCTGCCACCCAGGTATTTCATTATAGAGTATTGATTCTCTGATTGTTCAAAACAAATGAATGCAATTCATGTCAAGTCTGACAAAGTAGTGAAACCAAACCAAACTTACCATTTTACCCGACTGACAACTGAATATAAGCTGAGTTGTGCGGTTGATTTCATCTTGAAATCTTCCGTCTACCGATTAAAAAAAAATTTGGTTAATATCATCACATACGGTATGTACATGTATAATTATTAAATTGCCGATAATTTTGCAACATCTTGAACCTGAATCAATCCCTGATTTTACACAGGCACATCTGAAAAATACACAACTAAAGGTAAAAGATGCAACACTCTGTTTTATTATTTTTTTATGTATTTATTTATTTATTTATTTATTTATTTATTTATTTATTCAATAATTCCTTCCTTCATTCATCCATTCATTCATTCATTCTGACTGGGGCACACTTGAACTTGTCTTTATTAAATAACAGTCTACTATGGCCATTGATGAATGAATGTTGAAAATAAATCAACACCCATTCTGCAGAACTTTACTACTCAGAGAAATGTTTATACCTTGCCACCATAGAATGTTGGTTTGATAAAATCTCTATGACCTTGCTAAGGGTACTACACAGTACCTATTCAAAATGCAAGATATCACTCACGCCCACTTGGTTCTTTATGGCCATTTTTATGGTGAAAAAATTATTGCAATAGTACCGGCATGAAGACAGGGTCTCTATGGCTGAGTACAAAAGTCTGCACAAAATATGGTTTTAGGATTCTAAAGACATGAGCATTGTGGTAATTACTGCTTGTGCAATCCATGGGGGAAAATTTATCGAACCCAAGAAATCCATTATCGCCACAACTACTGTGTAGCAAGTAAAGTATTTGAAAGATAAGCCATGGTTTGACTTTGTTCTGCTGACATTTAAGGTATAATGCGCCTCAGGGACAGACATTTGGATTCTCAAATTTTTACAATTCTTTTCTGATCCACCACTTGTGAGGGCTCATTTTGAAGCTCTTGGAGTAAAGAAATTTTTTTACTGTCTTAGTTTTTCCAAAATCAAAATTTTCATTTTTTCCCAATTGAGTTAACACAGGGGTGGCGGCCATTTTGAATCACAAATACCAGTACATGTACCAGTAAATATTAGGTAATTTGTTTCACAAGTACTAAACTTTGTGCGGTGACCGCCGTTTTTTATTCTTGATTTGGTAAGAGAATGGTTGAAAGCTTTATTGAGGAAGGTTTGAGCAAAATTTTAAGTTTGTCACTTTTCAGGCGCAGAAACCAGTGAACACAAGTAGAGGATAGACATCAGGCTAAATGACTACAATCGGGAGTTTCTGCACATACTGAAGGATGACAGGTGATCACAAAATGACAATAAATTACGTAAAGAATAATACCAAACTATGCTGCGGGACAATGTACATGTATTTTTTTTCAAGAGGACAACATCCCAGTATATACAATTTGTCAGAATGTTTGAATGTACAGCAAACAGCAAACGTGAAAAACAGGATAAATGCTTTGAAAAGTCTCAAAAGTTGATTTTTTCTGTGGAAATTCTTCACTTTAAAACAGGTAAATTTTCATGGTATTTGAAAAATTGAAAATCGGCAAAAATGTTCATGAGATGACATGAAACAAATATGAACACAAGTATACATTATGTATCACTTGTACAACTCTTGTACCAGTGAACTAATTGCTGCTATATCACTATAACTGTACAGTACACTCACTCCCCACGGACTGGATACACACAGTACAGGACATACAACACAATCTTCAAGTCAATACAATAACCATTGCATCAGTGTGCAAGCAGTTAGGGACACTGGTATTTCTACCCCTATAGAATTTGATGAGAGTGGCCAACAATAGGACATCGGCCCTAGGGGTAAACTTTATTGTGGCGAAATGCCCCAAGTGACAATTGCTTCAATCGAGTGCTGTCAATTTTTATGTTCTTTCACGGCATTTGTTAGCTCACTTGTAGAAATTTTCTGGGTTTTTTTCTGTCTGCTACTGAACACCTCAACGCACCTCAGAACAATTCAATCACCTGGAGATATGTTACTCACAGCTTGTTACTCCATTCTATTCTATTCCTGTTATGCTTAGCAACACAATTTTTCCTTTGTTTGATCTACAAAAGCTATTTGCACAACGCTTAACAAGACGGATCTCTCTATCTGCTGTTTTTAATTAGGTATAATTTTAGCAATTTTGGGTCGCTTCAATCGATGGTAAAGTTGACAAAAATTTTAGTAAAATTCACTTCTCTCAATCTCAAAACGAACATGGTAGAATTGTAAACATTTCTCTCATAATCAATGATATTTTTGAAGTTGGTGTTAAAAATTATGAATCAACAATGACAAAGAAGCTACAGGTACAATCAGACTCTAGGTCCAATTAGTACAAATAGACTCTAGGCCAAGTTTTGTGTACGGTACATGTGCCTGACTCATGACTTCTCATTGAGTCATGAAAATTTTATATTGCATTGATATTAATCAATGTTTCGCATTGGTTGCACAAATCCTTCCCTTCACATTTATCGTCCAGCTAGAAATCACAAATTTAACAGTCCAACAGTTAGTGCTTTAAATGCTGTATCACTGGGAGACAATCGTATTTTATGAGTAATGAAAACACAACTTGAATTAAAACAAGTCCTTGGAAACTATGATTATGTTGACCAATACCGGTATGAGTAAAGATATATAATAAAGGAAACATTACCAGGATCAAGTTTGTCTTTTAATGCTTGGTTTTCATATTCCGTCTCTGATTCATTGTCGCTGACGTTGTAATCGTGGGTCCTCTCCCAGTCTTCAAACACCGACACGCTGGTACGATAACCTTCATTACGACCTATAGGGACAAGAGAAGAGTCAAGTTTATCACCGTTGACTGCAATTCAAAAAGTTACAATGGAAATGTTAGTCTTTTTTGCTCATGTCGCTTTTTACGAGAGATCTACATTTACCATGTATGGTACATACACAGAGTTTGTAGTTCATTCTTCAAACGTTACAATGCGTGGCTTTTGCTTCCATGAAGTGCAGATAAACTACACTTGCATCCTGACTTGCATTTTGAACTTGAATCCTCTGGTATCAATGATCGTGATGATAAATATGGTAGAAAGTCTCCATATTTGAGCTGAACTCAAAATTTGAATAGCACTGGTATATGAGAAATTTTATTGCTCAGTCCATTTTGCCTCGTCATACCATTCATAACCATAATGGTACTTTCCTACATGTGGTTAGTAAAATTGAATTTCTTTTGCTGGCTGTCTCTTCATCTCATGCTTTTTCATTCATCCATTCACTGATCAACCCTCTTGTCCTGAAAAGCGACTATTTCCTATTGTGATTTGCATTCACAGAATACAACGCCTTGCTCCCAACAGAGACAGTTTATAACGGTTATGTTAGCTATCAAACCGCTCACTGTATCTGGCCAATTCACACATACAGGTGATAAACAGGTTTTATTTCCACCACAAAATTGTAAGGTGCCATAAACACATCACAAGGGTCTTTTGTCCAACAGTGAAAGGACGGCAGAACTAATTGGATCTGATTTGGACAATTATCTCGATGTAAAGAATGGTCATGCAACTGTTGGCCAACTTGTGGTGGTACACTGGGGAGAAATTACATGTAGTATACTTTGGAGAAAGCAACTTTCTGTTAATTGGTCAACTACTATCTTCCTAATTTTGAATGAACCAATCACAATGACAGATCAGGAAGGTAGCAGACCAGTTCAGGTGCTAAATGTAAGAGTTTAGTCCCTAAAAGGGCTATACCGGTCTTTCTCCATTGAATTTTATCTGATACCCTATCTCTCGGTTTGTTTGTGTGCCTGTGGTTTTTATTTTCAAAATTCAACGTTCTTAAGTGTTTACTTGGAATCGATTAACAACTGACACTAAGGAATTTATTTGTGAGATTTTAAACATGGGACAAATGATATCTTGTACTTTGGCCCAAATCTCAATGACCTCTGCTGACCCTGGGGATGAATCTACCATATACCTTTAAAGTATAACATAAGAAGTCACGGATGTGCCTGTCACTCCCTCGAATACCTGCCCTTTGGACTTTCCCAACTATTTTCAATAAGAAAGTTAGTTATATTGTTTCAGAATAGGGGTGTAAAGTGAGGTTGTAATTAGCTTTTCAAAGACAGAAATTGCTTGCATGAAATTAAAAGAAACACTCATTTGCAGAATTAAAAACTAGCAATTACATTTTGGGAATTCAATTTTGATGCAGATTCAAACTATGGACTAAAAAACTAGGGCAGACACTCTAAATATCGATCATGCTTCATAATCAATAGATCTGTCTACTAGTGCGTGGTTGTAGATTTAAAATCATGTTTACTTTTACGAATTTGAGTACATTCATGCCATGCTACTGGTTACGTTACCTTGACAGTCTCCAAAACGTCAATATTGATTCTCTATTAGGTGAGTTTGTGTGTCCTCACAAACATAATGAGTATCTATTCCAGTATTCATATCAAGGCATTAGTAGGCTTTCACTCCTATTTCAAAGTGTAAAGGTCCAACAGAAAAATGGGATTGACCGACTTGTGGCAGAGATATAGGTATTGCCAAAGTAGCAGTGATATTTTAGTAAATTTGGATGATTTTCGGTCTTTTTTTTGTATAGCGCAGTATTTTTTCTGTTCAAACAAGCATTACACAGATCCTTAGTAACCAATCACAATGTGTGGTATAATTACTTTGGATATGCACACGTGTGTTTGTTGTTTGTGAACCTTTGAGTTCATTCCTTTTCAATATCATTGTTCTGTTGTCAAATTATCCCAGCGCTACTTGTATGTACCGGTACAGCTGTACACACACTGTTGAACAGATAGCAGTCAATATTGTATAGGCAAATTAAAACTATTTTCTTTAAAAAAAGTGAAAGTTGCTGCTGGTAGTGGTACATGTATATATGGGTTCTGTACTCCTCAAGACTGAACATTACTTTCTTCTAATTTGGTGACTGGATCATCTGCATATACAGAAATGGGGAGGGGAAGGGGATGGGTAGGAGGGGATAAAGATGGCACTACGGTAGGAGGTAAAACAGTGGGGAGGGAGGGAAGGAGATGTCATATTCATCATTGATATGAGGGTAATTCTTACCTGTATAGTATCCATAGTGTCTGAGGTGATTACGCATAAAACTCTCATAGGGATTCTGAAATCGATTTGAAAATGAAAATTAAATATGAGATCATTTAAACACGTAAATCTAACTTACAACATAAAAAAAGTAAAAATCACACCATGTGACTATTTTTTTTCTACTTTTGTAGACAATGTAACAATGCACCCTAAACCGCTATACGTTTAGACAGTTTCCAATTTGTTATCAAAAATTGTTGAATAACTACAAGAGTGGGGTTGGGGTTTAAAAATTCCCACATTTTCCACTCACAAAACAAAGCATTATTACATCAAATTGAGAATGTAATTATTTTCACTTATTCATCTTTTCATTTATTTAGTTGTTTTCGATTTACCCTGATGACCTTCCATATGCCTGTGAAACAAATTTTATTCTCATGGGAACATGTTACGTATATATTACAATTTACAAATACATCATAACTCTGTAAATATCTGAGAATATATCATTGGATATACAACTTGGAGTGTACGAAACAAGTAATTTTTTTCATTTCATGGACAGATAAGCTCATTAATTCACACTTTATTGCAGAGTAAAGTACATCTCAGGTCATGTCTCATTAACTGCGTGACTTTCGCCATGGCAACATATTACCATAACAGTACACTGTTTGGTTTAACAGCCGTGAGGGGGTGTCGAAAAGTATACCAGTAGGAAGGAAATTTAAACATTTGAATGTCAATTGAGAGATCAATGTTTGCTTTGAAAGTGCTTGCATTGTACGATATGTCCATGGGTTCTTTACCCATGAAATACTACTCAGTCGATGTTCACCTTGGCTGTGTCAACAATGACTCTTGTAAGGGTTTGTGGATTTCAAATTTTCAGACAACCACTACATGGTGATTATGACACAATTGGTTTCATTTTTGTTATGATTTCTTGGTTAACAGAGTACAAAAAATATCTGAAATTTGCATCACAGTAAAGATTGTTTTTGTACAAAAAGATGAGATAAGTTCTAAAACTTCAAAGCCACTACTTTGGGGCACTTGAACTATAATCATCATCCAAAAGTCTACTCATAGTATTCTGTACAGGACACATAATTTTCATTTTTATTTTAATGCACAATTTTTTGGTCCAAATTAACTTTTAGCTTTATGTAGAGTCATAGACCTCTCACGGTGGGGTCTGTGTCAGTGTCCTATCTAGAGTGACATGTCCTGCTGATAATGTGCAGTGGTGCTGTGATCTCTTACAACCCTTCAACACCGTGTCAGTGGTAGTATCAGTTTCACGCAATCAGATTTGATTTGATATTTCATCACTTGATGATACAACACTACATGTAAATAAGTGCACGCAGCAACTTCAGATCTGATGGGATCAGATTTGACATGATTTTAATCAATACTGCTAAGTATCAGTGTGAGTCAACTGCTTTCTAGATTACCACCGCACAACTTTGAAGGATCTACTTGGTTTGATACTAGAGTTTGTTTCTTCATTGACCTGTCCATTGATTTGTGCTTACATGTAATCAGATTCACAATCATTTTGAAATGCTCTTCAAATCTTTCAAGTTGTTCCGCAGTCAGAATATAGGCAGTGAAGTACTTGTTCACGTACAGGTTGAGAGTCAAATTTCAATATATCAATTTTCAAGTGGACAAGTCCCCCATAGTTATACACTTACCCTTACACAGTATAGCAAAGTGCAATCTCAGATCTTGAGTTAATTTGAATACACATTCTCACATTCTCACTGTACAATGAAATTCCTACTCTTGAATTGGAATTACTAGACCAAGCTTAAAATTTGGCAAGGAGAATTACACTTGTGGTTTTTACATTTTCTGATTATTGTCATTTTCATCAGAATTTTACCAGAGTGCAAAGATAAGAATTTCACTCTAGCTAGATCTTGAGAACAGCGTACATGTATGTTCATGCAATTTGCATAAATTTAACCCTTTCAGTGCCACCAAAATTTCAGCGCAACATTTTACCAATTTTAATGAATTTTTCTGTATTTTTTCATAGCATTGGACCAAAAGGTCATAATTTTTCATAGGCTGCAGTTTTTGACCAAAATTTTTGGAAAAAACTGAAAAAATAGTCCAGCTCTGAAAAAAATTTCTTAGCATTATATTCTGTAACTTAGGGCAACAAAAAATGACTTTGGTACTCAAACGGGTTAATGTTAAATAACTTTTTCTCATAACAAAACATCTGCTTTGACGTGGGACCAACTACCTGTAGTACAAAACAGCATTGAAGTTTTTTTGCTTCTAGCCATCATTTTAACTTTCAATTTCAAGACAACGTGATTTTCAAAAAGTACCTGAGGAGAATACTGATTATTTTGAATCCCCCGAGTACCACAAAAACTAAACTCCATTTAAAAGGAAACCAGTGACATGTAACAGGAGTGATTATCGTAGACCATTAACAATTTCGCATTATTTATTTTTATGATAATTTACATAAACTGTTTTCTGTTACAAAAAGGAGCTCCAGTTACTTCTCTGCTGAGGGTTGAACGTGACTCTAGACATGAAAAGAAATACTTCCTTTCAAAGCGGAGTACTGTGCCAACCATAAAATACATTCAGCTCCCTGTGACTGAGGACTATATGTTCCCGTTGTTAAATTCCAACAGTTAATTATTGGGTGTGATTTCAACTGGATTTCACTTCTTGCCAGCAACATCACAAATGTGATACACTAAGTGCCATGGTATGTGACAATCAATTATTTTCAAATTTTTAATCGAATGACGGTAGTTAATACCAAGGGCATACTTGGTTACATCAAGTACGACAACAATGTTAAATTCTCATATTTTTAAAGTCGATGTAAGATTCTTTTGAGAATGTTTGGTTCCCTAGAATCCGTTTAAATGAGAAATTAAAAAATACAAAAAATGTACAGATACAGTGTCACAAAGATGCATAAGTACATGTAACATTATGTGAAATCGTTTTTCGATTTTAGAGGTCAAAACTGACTTATGACATTGGCCTCAGTCACATGAATCGTCAGTAATAAGTGTCGTCGATAGCCCTCGTTGAAAAGGTAATGGGAGAATGTTTAATGGAAGAATGTTGACAACTTACCATTTCATATTCTAAATCGCGGTCTGGTTTATTTGGGTTCCCTGGCATCTTACTACTGTTTTAGGGGTGCGTTTGAGGCAACTGCCTTCGAACTGGACGGACTTCAGAGGCCACCATTTGTAAAACCGTAGTATTTTAGTGTTTCACGATCGCTCGAAACTTGATCGGTTTCAGTTGTTGATGATATCCAAGGCGGTGATAAAGACGAAGTGTCCTTCGTCGAGGCTCGTTGCCAAAGTATACTTTCCTCTTCTCGTCTATAACGCAAATAATGTGTTTGTTCTCATGTCCTTCCAAATCGCATGAGATGAAGTAAAGTTTTAACCCGGATACGGGATAGAGACAGGACGCACACAGACAACAAGCAGAGCTCGATCTTTTCCGTAAAAGAGTGAAGTCGTTAATGGTCAGTTAAGATTGCTTCAATACCCACTCTTGTTGCAGTAAAATCCGATCACTTTGACCTGAAACACATTCACATCATGAAAGGTCCTTATTATCAATCGAACAGTTTCAAAATCCTTGACGTTATCTTCATTTTACCGCCTACCGTTCAGGTCCAACTTTTGACCGAGCTGCGATGTTATCAGGACTCCGCCATATTGAATTTCAACTCGAGGCGACTTGGAAACCGAACATAACAACCGAAGGGACCGTCAATAGGGGGCGTAAACGGGCAAGGTCACAGCTGTAAAGTCAACTCGCACAAAGTGTACGGCCGAAGTTTACGTTTCGTGTCGTCTTTTCTTGTTGTTTGGCAGAAATTTCCACTTCAGATTTAATTGTCCAGAAGTAAATTATCGGGAAGCTCTTATATTTTGGTTTTTCCCCTGGACTGGCATAACTTTGCAAAGAAAAGTAGGATTTAACAACTCTTTAGGGAGCCGTCATTATTTACGGCCGGGGGGGTCGGAGGAATTGCTTTCGAAACTCCAAAATTTCGAGTAACCCCCCCTGCCAACCATGACGTGTTTGAGTAACCCCCCTCTCTGCTACAGAAAAATTTGAGTGACCCCCCGAAAAAAAAAAATGGGAAAGTTAAATATCTATACAGTAAAATGGTTTGCTGCAGCGACAGGCCCTGTACAGACCCTGATTAAACCCTGTGGTATAGGTCTTTGTCGGAAGGAGGTTCCAATTGCTGTGGCGGGGGCTGATGTACAGGTCTGTATCCAGTGTTCTGGTGACATGCAGTTATTCTGTAGGATTGTTTTTCAAGAGGGGGAAGATGTGGCGCGAAAGCACCACTAAGAGACCGCTTATGCGGTCGCGGGGGGAGGTCAGGAGGGGGGTGTCCCCCCTCCTGCCATTGGAGCTTTTGAAAAATAGAGGTTAAAATGGTGTTATTTGGTGGCACTTGGGGAGTATTTTTTTCGTATAAAAACTCAAAGGAAAATAAATCTGAGACAGTATCCAAAACTTATATTTCAGTTCACTGATTTCAACTATATTTTGAAACCAAAAAATAGCGACAGACATACATTTATTCACATTTATTATTTATTATTATTTTCCTGCAATAAAAGATGGGTTTGTTGTCAAGGCATTCAACTGGTTTTAAACTTATAGCATCAGAATAAGCTTGCTTTACACATTTTCCCCTATCGGTAACCTATACATTGTAGAATATAGAAAGCAGACGTTTCTCATTAATGATCATGCAAGTTTTTCAATCTTTAATCAGGAAATACTGAAAAATGTACTCAGTACTAGCCTCTAACATAAGGCTTGCCACGTCGAATAGCTGATCATTCTCGTCTGAAGATCACAATAACGTGAAACACATAGTGTAATGAGATTTTAGTTTCTACTTGAAACCACCTGTATTATGATTTATATATATATATATATATATATATATATATATATATATATATATATATATATATATATATATATATATATTATGTGTGTGTGTGTGTGTGTGTGTGTGTGTGTGTGTGTGTGTGTGTGTGTGTGTGTGTTGTGGTACACAAATACCGGGTATGAATATACATATCTTTACTATTATTGTTGTATTAATTACAACTCCACTAAATGCTTCAATACATGTCAACAAAATTGAGTAGCCCCCCCCCTTTCTTGTTCTCCACTTTTGAGCAACCCCCCCTTGTAGCTTTCGATTTTGAGTGACCCCCCCCCCTCAGATTCCTTCGACCCCCAGGCCATAAATAATGACGACTCCCTTACAATATGCTGTGCTTTTAATATCCTGGGCAAGGAAGCACCGCACAGGAAACGTTGAGTCTTCAGATAAAGGAAATGTTGTCATTTGTATTGATAGATACATTTTCATTGTAGATAAGCCCAGCTGTAAATGATTTGATGCAAGAGTGCAGCGTAAGCAGTCTGTTGTACATTTTCCCAACAAGTTACTAGTACTTTTAAATGAAAAAAATTAAAAAACATGAAACAATCACTCATAATTCCCGAACACTTCTTATTTAAATGCTCGTATAAAGATGGATGCGGATCGTTCTTGAGAGATTTATGCTTCATAATCGGATATTCGTATAAAGCACACGGGAGAAATGGCAAGGAATGACTCATGACGACAAGCTACCTCAAATGGTATTGGTAGACGTCAGGTGTTTTTGCTTTGCATACAACTACACAGCCTAGCGCCTCAGGCTCAGGCAAGTATCAGATGTGTCTTAGCGCCCTCATTAGTTTGTGTTTGGTTTATTTTGTTTTCTATAGACGGCATCAAATCTGCAGACACGGATATCAAGTTCAATCTGCATACCTGTAATCGCCCTTGCTTCAGGCTCTCCTTGTTGATTTATGAAGTTTGTACTTTTCAAGGAAGGGTTTAATGATTTTAAAATGGCACAGGAGGAGCATGAAACAGTTACATTTTATTAGTTTCACTCAAAATCTATGGCAATTCTGGTACCCATAACACTGGTCATGGAATGATTTGTGGGAATGATTGTGGAGACATTGTGACAGAACAGCGGTGGGGATTTTTTTCAATGACTTTGCTCAATCACAAACACGACTGATTTATTATGCTGTCACAGGTCCATGATTTACATGCAAAAAAAATACTGAAACTTTTGACAAGATGTTTGGAATTAGACATAAAAGTATCATGAAAATTGCATTATGTTATCAGCTACCGTTATGTTGTCATGGATACCACCTGTTTCTTCTTAAAGTAATTTGGTTCAAGCATGGAGGTAAAATGGCCCAAATCAGGGGTAGTGTAAAATTATGTCATTTCAGCAAGTTACAGTTACATATTAATTTTACTTTTTGTGTAAAATGATTTGACTGTGATGACTGTGGTACTATCCTATGCTGTCTGAAATGAGTTGCATAAAGCACAACCACACTGTGTTTGTGTGAGATGAACACTCTGTGTAGTTCATTTTAGTATATATGGAGTGAACATGAACGGCAGTCTCTCCCAGAATCACCACAATAACTTCGCTACATCAGTCAGAAAAAAATATAATCCCGAATACTCAAATACATTGCATTCACTAAGTTAGATTTTATTCACAGACTTGTACCGAGTCTCTTTGCAGACAATGTTTTAGAAACCTGTATTTTTATCCACTGCTACCAAAACAACATAGATACACTAATATAGAGGAAACGGCAACACTCTCACTTCTGCACAGAAATCCATGTCAAGGAAGACACTGTCCATGAAACATATTCCTAATAGTTGAATTTACTCTTTATTTGAAAATCCATCACCATGATGTAAAAAAATAGGCACAGTCTAACAACCATTGATACTGAGTTGGTACCTGTTTTTATGTTCAGTGGAGTCACTGATGAAATACATGATTGGAAGACCAAAGAACCTGAATCTATATGCATTTTTTTCTCCAGCAAAATGTTTCACACCTTTTTTTCCACTTCTTCCACAACCTTGTTAAAAAATCCGAAAGCACAAAGACATTTTCATCAAAAGTATCTGGATATGTGCAAATTAAAAAATTATCTACACAGAAATTCATATGTTTTGATTTTTGCCAAATATTTCATGATAATTCATTGATATCTACTCATTCCTCATTTGTACTAAAAGTCTTAGAGTGTTTGCGCAGATTCCATGTGTAAGTATTTCTATGAAGTTTTATAAATTTTATGGTGCGGACTACACAGTCTCCTTAAACTATGAAGCAAAACTATGTGCGTGTTTTGATAATAAAATCTCATACTTGTGAAGTTCAATCAAAAGAAATGACAAAAAAATAAACTTTTCCCCATAAGCCTCTTTTAAAATAACAATTTATCAAATGTTCTGATGATTTCTCTCTAAAAATTCATAAAATTCTGTATATAAAGCTCACTCTCTATCCCTATCCACACGCTTTAATATCCGCATTGCTGAACTGATGGAAGACATTGCCTACTGAAGACATGCATTCACAATATAGAAAGTTATAGAAGGCATTATACATTCAACGGACTCTAAAGCTCTTCAGTATTATAAAATATAAAGTTCTAAATATCTATATTGAAGATTTCTCCTTTAGAATTAAAAGTGACTAACATAATAAATTTATGGCACTGCTTGGGATATCTGTCATTTTTCATCAGGTTATGTATTCTTTACTTCAGTGTTCACCCCTTTCAATATAATGGCGTAGCCCGATCCCAGTGTTTTCTATGTTCAGGTTGGATCGCAACACCGGAAGATGGGAGTAGTACCATGGTGCAACAATAGCAAGAGGTACTTTGACAGTGTAACGTCAAAATTACGCTTACAATTCCACTTGAAAAAGTACATTTACATTCTGCCACCTCAAATTCAATGATTTTTAAAACACTATAATCATCAATTCCACACATGTACGACTTTTGTGTTCATAAATAACAAATTTGTTCAACAAAACCTGGTTGAAGCAGGTCAAAATAGCTCCAAAATTCAAATGTTACAGCATATACCCAGTATGTGGAAAGCACTTTGTCACAATTTTAATCTTCCCAAATGTAACTTTGTACCTACATTCTCAGTTGTACAGGATCTGTACGACCTTTCACCATAGTGTCAATGAACCATCACTGGTGGCAAAGAAAGTCACAAATCATACACTAGATCTGTAGACTTAAGTATGATACATATCCAATAGGAAATTCTATTTCACAATTCAATTCCTACAATTTATCACATGATTTCACATTTTGTACCCTTTCCAAAGTATTTCAAAGCTACCAAGTTCACTTGATTTAATTAAACACTATTAATTATACTTGTCAGAACTTTCAGTCAAAATTTCAGGTTTTTTATGATATTACAGATTTTTTACAAAAAACATTTTTAGATAACATGCCAGATTTACATCCACCCAAAATATGGTTCAATATTAATATGTGAGATGAGATATGCACGTCATACAAAGATATTATGCAATGTCTTGATATGTTAGGATATCAATGCAGCAAAATTATAAGGCGCATTGAATTATATTACAGTTGCAGGAGTTTCTTGGACTAAAGGCCTGTAAAAAACATAGGTATGATGTTCACTGGTGAATTTTTATGGATAAGTGAAATACAAGAAGGCACTTTAATAGAAGGTATTTCTTTATATTAATGCCAGTTTGTGGTTCACGTGGTTGAAGTAGAGGGGATGAAGATGTTGGGAGTCGATAAATTGCATCTGTGGAGTTGCCCCTTTGGGCACTCTCGCAACGATACTGTTGTCAAGGATGTTACTGGACCTCAACACTATGAAATAGGGGGTGCAAGGGTTAAAGAAAGGCGCAATGACATCTAATATGTCATCCTGTACACCAGACAATTAATGTGAATCTTAAGTATTCGCAGATGTTTGCATAAGCTTATTGTAAAAACTGTACTTTACAATTCTAAGTTGTGCAGGGATGATTGTACTATACTAGTGATATTGCGCAAACACACACGCTGTTCTACAGAGTTGGTCGGCTAACTTTCGTCAGGCCAATGCTTTCCAGAACTTCCCTGACTTCATCATAGGCTTCCGGTTGCTCTATTGTTGGTGGAATCTAAATCAAACAAAAGCAAAAGACAAAGTTAAGGTTGTACATGCCTGTAAACTACAAGTTTTAACTTAGACCAAACTTTTCTGAAAGAAACTTTAAACCAGTCTTTTTAAATTGAAAATTAGGGGCTACCATGCAAATTTTGGTATGGCAGAAATAAATCAATGAAATTTGACTGACATTTGAAGTTCAAAGTGGTAGCTATCCTTATGATACTCTCGGGGAAAAAATTCAATTTTCAAGTTTTCACAAAAGCACGAATATGAAAAACTTCATTTACTCAAAATGCGAGCAGCATGCCAACAGAGTATTGTAAATGTTTGAGAGTCTGAATATCTGTGTCCAAAATGAACTTTACCTTAAAGCAATTAATATTCAACGGTTCAAACACATTCTGTTGATCATCCACATTAGACCTTACCTCAACCTACACATGTATGGATAAAACTGAACTGACCAATCAAATTGTGTCACACACTTAGATACATCAGAATCTTACCTTAAACGGCTGCCCATTGGCCATGGACATCAGAGTTGACCTGGATATTTTCCCTGATTTGGTTTTGGGTAGCTTTGTCACCACCACGGCTTGTTTGAACGCAGCGACGGGTCCTATGGAGTCCCTCACTATCTGTACAACTTCATTAACAATGTTGTGATGGGGTTTATCAACATCTGAATTGAAAAATAAAATGTGGTTTAAGTCTGAGTGTCTTCCATCAAAACATAGTCTTATGACAGTGAGGATAGACCTTTAAACCAAAATAACTTTTGATAAATTTTCCATTACATTTGTTAATTCCGTAAATTAAAGTTTCTTCTTGGACTCAACAAATAACTGTCTAAATAAACGGTGTTTGACGTGTCAGCATACGGTAGCTTACATATGTATAACATCCTATGTCATTGTTGACGACTGAATTCATTGCAAATAATCACATTGTATTCTGTACATGACAGGTTGAGGTGAAATGGGCCTCAGAAACACATATTTTTACTTTCAAATTTTTAAAATTCTTTTCTGATCTACTGATTGTATGGCGCATTCTAAAGCTCTTGGAGTAGTTTCACGATCTTAGTTTTCCAGAAAGCAAATATTTTTCACAGTGTATTAATACAAAGATGGCAGACATCTTGAATATCAAATATCACAAAATGTTAGGTAATTTGTTTCTCTAGTACCAAACTTTGCACAGTATTATTTATTCTTGATGTGATAAGAGTATAGTTGAAAGTTTAATTGAGGAAAGTCTTTCACTTGTCGAGGCATGTTCTACCATAAGGCTAACACTCAATATTTTCCACATACTATGAGGAGAACAGGTAAATGTGATTTTTTTTAAACAACAAAAATGATTAAAATTTGGAAACATTGTATTGCACATCAAAACAAAGAATGTGCCTTACAAATCTTATTTCACAGCTATCATACCGGTATATAAAAAAGTCACACCATACTGTAATATAATTAGTGGGCCAGAAGCAGAACTTTTCATCATTTTTATTTTTAATGTTGACTGTGGTACAATTCTACTGCAAAGTATGTCCAAATACCGGTACACACTCTTTACTATAAGAAGCACTTTCTGGACTAGATAACTCTGGACAACTTTATCTTTAACTATTAGCTTTATTTTTATTTTTAATGTTGACTATGGTACAATTCTACTCCAAAGTATGTCGAAATACCGGTACACACTCTTTACTATAAGAAGCACTTTCTGGACTAGATAACTCTGGACAACTTTATCTTTAACTATTAGCTTTTAGGATATCTATTTCTATCTGTCTCTAAAGTCATAAAAACTATCAAGAAATCTACAGTGTTATTCACCTGCTTTGAGGACACACAGACCCAGTGGAACATGGCCTTTGAGAGTATCTTTGATTCCAATGACAGCACACTCTGCTAAGTCTTCATGCTCCAGCATGGCCTATCAACAGAACATGAAAACACTGACTTTGATGATGTCATCATATTGTGTGCACATCTTGTGGGTGACTATAACTCTGTACATTACCGTGGCATACCAGTATGTCACCCCTAAATCATGTAAATTGTCAAGTTTCACATCAACTGGATTGAATGATATAATTAAAATGAACTGAAAAACACAATGATACTGGTTTCAAACATTTGAGGTGTTCCTGTCAGCTGGGAAGCATGTGTACGAATTGACAGTAAAGCAATGGATGGGGTGAACTAGCTTTGATTCAGACTACCGGTAATTGTAATAGAATAGAAGATATAAGGTGAAGCCAAGTAGGCTGACTTTTCCTTTTCTGTTTGTTGATTTTGTTTTGTTGTTTCCTTGTTTGGGAATGAACAAACAAACAAACAAATAATATTGATTTTTGCTATCTACAGAGCAAATCTCATGTACCAGTTCTGCAGCAAGTAACCAAACTGCTGACAGAAAATGATGATGTCACCATTTTCTGTACTGAAATGTTGAAGCATGACATGCATGTCAATATACAATACTGGTGACATCAACTGTTGATATGCTTACCTCTTCCAAGGCACCACTGGACAACCTATGACCTGCGACATTGATGACATCATCAGCTCTGGACATGACCGACACGTAGCCATCCTCATCCCTGGTACCAGCATCCATGGTGTCATAGAAAGTCTGGAGGTGAGATTGTCAAAATAAATCAAAAACGTAGGAAATACGGGTTTTTATTGTCTCAATCCACCATTGTTAACTCCATGTACAATATCAGAATCAAGTAAGTGGAGATTAAAAGTGTTCACGTCTGATTTGAAAGACATTGGGAAACATTTACAAGTCTACATAAATACATCTGTGAGCTTACCATGTCTTTATTGAAATAAAGTTGTCTAAATTTGCTTTCATTTTCCCAAAGTGTTGACATGAAGCCTGGTGGGAGCGGAAGCCTGTACAAAGCAAAAAGATTCACTGGTAAAGTAAAAACAATGACATCATACCGGTATGTGACGGTCTCATTGTCAGTGAAATTATGTAGTCTCAACACTTCTTACTATTTATTACCCAGCTGGAAAATCTGACCGTTGAGAATGCTACATAACTTACTTTATTTATTTAATATTTACATATTTTGACAAGAAAGCTGAGGTGGACATCTGACTTTCATGGGTTGATGACTGACCTGTTTCAGTGATTGGGTTTAATTAACTGACTTATAAAATATTTAGCCATTACATGTTAAAAGTTGATGAGAGTCAGTCTCTCTCTCTCTCTCTCTCTCTCTCTCTCTCTCTCTCTCTCTCTCTCTCTCTCCCCATTCTTGACTTACTTGACCACAATTTGTCCCAACTCTCCAGCCTCTGTTTCTCTGCCATGGTCATTGATAACCCTCACTGTACAGTAGAGAATTTGTCATACATGTACCGTCAAACAAATTTACATACACATGGATTGATGTGAAAAACTTGATCCAAATATACTTCTCTTTATTTTTTCTACATGTGGACTTATCAAGTCTCCATGAATGCAGCACAACCAATGACTTATCACCAATGATGATTAATTTTTATTTGCCCATGGTAGCCGACTGCATGTAGGGAATCCGAGAAGTGACAAATTTACCCCTGCTTATTCATTTCCTCTTTTTTTATCATTTCACATCGCAAGTAAACGTTGACGCAAACAGAAAATATATGCTTATTATTTAATGATGAGCTTCATTTCAATCTTATAAAACCATGAAACCATTCTGAAATCCACATCACTCACCATCCCATCCAGGCACTGGTCTGCCCGTACAGCCTGATGGCGGATACAAATTGGGATCCAGACCAACATGGGTAGCTGTGATTGGCCAGCCAGACTCTGCAACCATGACAACAGAGGAAGTGGTTCAGACACCAAAACAACATTACACAATATTACAAGTACACAGCAGGTTTCCAAACACAAAAGGTAATGTAAGATACAAAAGGTATGACTTTATTACAACTGGCATTTTGCTTGAATTGGTAATAATTTTCTTTTTAACTTGTTTCTGGACACCTTGCATGGTAATACTTTGTAGGCATATAAGCAGTGATTTTCTGGTGAATATCTCAAATATTGATTGTTTACTGATTGTTAACTCAAAGCCAGCAATTTTTGCCCTGTTTGTGCAGCCAAAGTTTACAGTATTTGAATATTGCCCTCTTTGTGAACACCAAGTTTATAATAGTCGCGCCAGCGGCTTACTGACTACGCATGCGCTTATTCATAATATACTATGCGACTAACCGGAAGTGTACCCTACCTTCATGGGCGCCGCCATGTTTTTTTGAGTACTCGTAAATAAACAAATGCAAAACGTGCAAATTATTATTTTATAACATGCCATTTATAAAATACATCTTTTGTTAGCCAGTTAGTGTTATTATCCACCTTGTCGCTGATACAAAATATCGTTAATATCACGCATAAAAAGTAGAAAATGGGAGAAAACTGTCGTGCATATGAACGGGGGCGGGGCCATACGCAAAGAATGCTGGGATTTAATTTTAGAAAAGCGCCCCCTGTGTCAATATCTAGATTCAAAAATTGCCAGTTTTTAGACGGAACGCTCTAGTTTTCAGCTTGCAAGTGGAAGGTGGGCAGTGCGGTTACCATTGCAATGGTAACGATGGCATAATACGTCCCTTGTTTAACACAATAGGCTGTTATCATGGTAAAAATTGCCAATTTTTGTCCAACATTTTTACACATTACAGAAAATCTATTCCTGCACTGCTGCAGGGTTTGACGTCGTGTACGTCAGTGTACGTACGTGAACTGTTTTCATCAGAGGGAAAGTGGGCATAGTTGTCATATATACGTATATGAAGTAACAATTAATTATATTTTATCACGAATCAATGCAAATAACATTGCCAATCTTAACCCCTGGCGCGACACATAGGGATGAGCCCTATATAATATTATTTGAATATTGACCTGTTTGCCACCAATGGTCCAACACTGGGACATTCAAACCCTCTTTTGCCCAGTCCATGGTCTCATGATCACAGTGTTCCCCAGCAACAAACAAAGCACGGAATCTGAAAATTCAAACAAAAAAACATTAAGGCATTGAAATCTTTCAAGTTTGTCTCTGGAAATTCATTTTATTATGTGGATACTATTTCTCCCTAGATAAAAGACTATAGTGAAGTCAACCTTATTTTTTTACAACAATTCATATACAAACAGTATGTTTCAAATTAAGGTAGATTGCACCTAGGGAACAGATATTCAGACTCTCAAACTTTTAGAATATTCTTTTGGCTAACTGTTTATGATGGCTCATTTTGAAGCTTATACCAGGAGTAAACTTGATTTAATTTCCTTTTCCCCCATAGAGATAACACAGAGGTGGTAGTTATTTTGAATTTCAAATATCGGTAAATATTGGGTAATTTGTTTCCCCTAGAACAAAATTTGCACGGTGACCCCTGATTTTTATTCTTGATTTGGTAAGAGAATGGTTGTAGTTTGCTTAATGAAAAGTTGAGCAAAAGTGTAAGTCTTTCATTTTCGAGGCACGAACTACCTTTAATAGAATACACATAACATGGCTTTTCATTCCTTTGCCATCCTTTAAATTTCAAAGTTTAAAAACTTCTGTATTGTGCGCTTTGTATTGAGTAAAATAACAGCCTATTCCAAAATATCATTTGTGACAATTCTTAGATATTTTATAAGTGTTGCAGCAAATGATGAAAGAATGCCACATGATATGCAAATTAGTATAACATAGAAGGGCTCGTACAATTACAATAGTTTTCAAACATTAATGATATTTTGCATCGAGAACTTACTTGTCGAGAGAATATCTCTTCATGACCTCACAATGAGGATCTTCACGTCTGATGGCGCGCAGTGCTGTCGGTGCGGTGAACAGCGCCACTGCGTCGTGTTCTTGCACAACTCTCCAAAACGCACCGCAGTCTGGTGTGCCCACTGGTTTACCCTGTTGACGGAAGAACAATGTGCAAGTTGGCATGTATGAGCTGTTTTCAAAATTTGCGAGAAGCTACGCTGGTAGCTTCCAAGTTTTATGGTTAAAAAGTTAATACAGGTGTAACAGATTTGTCTTTCACTTTTGTTGTTTTCTATCCATTTAATATAACTCACTTTAAAGGGAAACCTACGGTAAGTCTAGCGACATTGACCGTTTATCCCTTCCAAAATCACCCTTGAATAAAATGCAGCTCAAATTTGCAACATAATTGCACGCGCTGACGACTACGGAGCGACGAAAAGAGAAGTTGAAGTAGACGACATTTATGAAAATGAGCTCGGAATCCCATGGGCGCGAAAGGGTTCATGGGAGAAGCGTGCGTGACGTCATCGGCGATACAGACGATTGCAGCTTGCAGCTGGAGGAGTACCGTGAACAGTTCAGCGCGTTCGTAAGACGACTCTGGAGAGTTCGGACAGCGATATTTCTGACATCGAGTATTACTTTTCCCCGACTGAAATCAAACCATACTAATTTGAACCAAGATATGTAATAATGGGAAAGCATTTCCACACATCGTTCATAATTCCGCGGAGGGAGTCACTGTGCTTGTACTGACCCCGAACTGGATTGGAGACACTGAGTGACTCTGCGATCCTTCAGCGCTACGTTTCTAAAACAGAGTTTTCTTTATCAGTCGCTTAAAATTAATTTTTGGATCGTGAATGATACGTAAGTCAAGCTTGGCCAGAACTTTAAGGTTGTGAAATCTTCGATATATATCGGAAAATATTTATTCGCAATTTGAAAAATGTATAGTGTCGTCTTTTTTTTTCGAAATTGGTGTCGAAGTCAGATCTACAAAGTGATGAAATCTCCGATATAATGGATATTTGCCCGCTATTTAAAACAAAAGTATCGTCTATATTGTTGTAAAGAATGTATTTCATACAGGTCTAGACCAGCCAAACTCTCGATGATGTCCGATATGTCCTCTGTTCAAGTCCCGATCGCCAAGTAAAAATGTATTACATGTAAAGAATGTAATTCGTGCAAGGCGCTCCCCAACTCACGGTGATATCCGATCGGCCCTCTCGACGAAGTTCCGATTGTAGTGTATAAAAGTTCGTGTGGAAATTTAATGAAAAAAATCCTTTACATGTAAAAAATGTATTTCGTGCATGAATAATTCTAATAATGTAAAACATACAGTATTCTTGACTATCGGCCACGGATGCTATGAAGTAGAGGTGGTCGGGTGGTCAGAACTGTTAGGCACGTGGTGAAATCTCCGATATACATCGGATATTTACCCACATTTTGACAAAGTATCGTCTAGTATCAGAGTTAATGTCCAAAGTCGCCGATATTTATCGGATAAATATCCGTGATTTCGCAGACCCAGCGTGCCGACACCACACAGTGCACGTAAATCTAGTATCGTCTGGTATCGATATCGATATTAGCCAAGGAGTCCCGGTGTATCGGCGATTTCTCAGACCCGGCGTGCCGATCGAGACACATCATTCTCGACCGCGGGCCATCCGGGTACTTGCGGATTCTTACGTCATTTTTGCGTCATAGCGCTGTTGGAAGTTCGAATATTTCAACCACCAAAAAATATTCAAAGTTTCAATATACATAAATGACATAACTTTTAGTTCTGCTTTTTTCCACACAATTTCTGTATCATTCGCTCTTCTGTATCGTCTGATCTCTCATTCACCTCGTTCGTATGTGTTTCACCTACTGACGTCACTCCGCGGTCGAGAATAGGCAAGAAGTCATTCCAGTATCTTGTTGTAATATCAATATTACCAGGTATAGTCACGAAATTGCCTACATTTATCGGGTATATAAGGGCGATTTCGCAGATCCGGGCTGTCGAGATGAGAGACGCTTTGTGTAGTTTCGTCTTCGGATTTTAGAGTCCCGAAATCGCCAATATTAACATTTATCTGGTTAAAACCGGCGGTAGTAGGCTGACTCAGCATGTCAAGATACGAACCGCATTGTGTAGTATCGTCTTGTATCGGTATCAGAATCCCGAAATCCCTTATAAAACAATCATCCTGAAAGAAGTAGAACATAACTTTGTATCTTTTGAGATTTTAAAACTCGCCCGTCTTTCTTTAGTCACTGTCTTTGAAAAAGCAGTTCTGTGGGACGACGATAAAAGCTGACTCCGTTTGTTCTTCCTTGAGTGATTTTTGCACTCAACTGAACAACAGTTAATCATTTTTTATGCTACTGAGCATTAAAGAGAAGTAAAGTGCAGAACTGCACTCCTGCAGTCATAGACTCCAATGCTTTGGTAAGCGGTCACACACGTTGGTGTATCACCGATGACGTCACGCACGCTTCTCCCATGAGCCCTTTCGCGCCCATGGGATTCCGAGCTTATTTCCATAAATGTCGTCTACTTCAATGTCTCTTTTCGTCGCTCCGTAGTCGTCGGCGCGTGCAATTATGTTGCAAATTTGAGCTGCATTTTATTCAAGGGTGATTTTGGAAGGGATATACGGTCAATGTCGCTGGACTTAGGTTTCCCTTTAATGTATATTTTGAAATTTTTTAAAGCCCCATTAGCTGTATCTCTTTTCACTTTTTTCTATATGGTTTAAAATCAAACACAACTTATGTAAAAGATGCTTGCCAAAGTTTGACCACACAATACTTTCAAACATTGGCAATAAACGCACAACTTAGATGTTAAGAACTAAATACCTTTTGAGTTGTGACTCCAATATGGTTGCCATAAATATAAGCATAAGCACCTGAATCCATTGCCAAGGATTGAAAAAGTGACATTTTCAAAATATAGCTTGATAATGGGAGTCTAAAACATCTGTCTACTGGTCATGATTGGATGGTATGTTTTGGGTTAGTAAAAGGTAAGCAGCTAGAGGGGCTTTAATGGAATGATCTACTTTTCAGTTTCAGAAGAAAGTGCTCACACAGGAAAATTTTACAAATCAATGTAATCCTAGGGGTACCAGTAATTCAAAAGGATACAGGAAGACCCTGAAGGGAAAACTCCATTGTTTTCATCATGGAGATTGTCACAGTACCGGTATATGCATGCATGGTAAGAGAGACTCACCTCATAGACAATGGATGTATTACCATGTAACAACGGTGCATAGCAGATATATGAATGCCCAACAACCCAGCCAAGATCAGAGGCTGCCCACCATACCTGGGGAACACAACAGAGTTTACAATATCAATCTCATTGCTGTAACACATTGTTTCTCTCTTATCCATTGTTTGCTGTCTGACCTTCTAACCCTTTCACAAGTGAACAACCCCATTATATTCTGTGGCAAGGTTGGATCTCCACACTGGGAAATGGGGAGGCAAGGCTTAAATACACTCAAGACCTTGTCAGCAACCACAGAGCACAGTAAAACCTCCCCTTCACAACAAACTAACGAGTTTGGCAAGCTGTTGAAGACATTTCACTGGTTTCATCACATCCATGCGCCATATAAAGTATAAAGCAGGCACTGGACACAGTAAAACTAAATTTTGAACCAGTTGCAAAAATTTATTTTGAAGACAAACCCAGAAATCAGCCGCCCATAGTTTGAGTCATGTCCATACCTCTCCTGGCTCAATGCCATAGATATTCTTCATTGTCCAATACAATGCCACAGCATGGCCGCCACTGGGTCTTGTAATGGCCTTGACAAACAAACATAAAACAACACAAAAATACACTGACATAAGGAACCTATACATACATATATATATATATATATATATATATATATATATATATATATATATATATATATATATATATATATATATATATATATATATATATATATATATATATATATATATATATATACACCGTATGTGTGTGTGTGTGTGTGTGTGTGTGTGTGTGTGGGGCTGATCAGTAGCTGTAATTATGGAAATGTTTTTCATAAATTTGAACTTCACAACAAAGTCATGGTGTTGTGATGAATATATATATATATATATAATATATATATATAATTATATATATATATATATATATATATATACACACCGTATATGTGTGTGTGTGTGTGTGTGTGGGGGGGGGGCTGATCAGTAGCTGTAATTATGGAAATGGTTTTTATAAATTTGAACTTCACAACAAAGTCATGGTGTTGTGATGAAAAGCCTCTGATTGAAAGAAAACTTTTTGAAGATGGCCTTGTCAGATGTGACAACTTTTACAATATCACGGCAGATTGCTTTTTTATATATTATAGGGTTATTCACAAAATACGGCCCTGTATGGACGAGGGTTCAGTGAGTGACGTATTGGATGAGCCGAAGGCGAGTCCAATACGTCACTCACTGAGCCCGAGTCCATACAGGGCCGTATTTTGTGTATAACCCTATTATTATACACCTCCCTCCATTAATCGTCCGTATAAACTAATTCTATGGTAAACTTTGAGGGATGCGGCACGCGGCACGCACGATATGAGTGGAACGCGCGCGATCTACTGCTCCGTAGTACAAGTCCCTTGCGTTGGCACGAAGCCAAATAATTTTCAGTGCAGTACAAGCAAACTTTGCTGAATGTTTTCAATTTAATTAGTTTTTAAAAATAAAAATCAATTGCATTTAGACTCAGTTTTGTGTTTAGCGTGTTTTAAACCTTATACTACGAATACATTTTGGTGGAAGTTGTTATTATGTCTATAACTCACCATAAATAGTTTGTTTACATCCAATAATTGCTAGGTCAAAGGTCAAACAGGCGCGTCACGCGTCTCCCGTATTCGGGACTCCGCGTACTATACAAAATACGGGAAGTTATTGGACGGTCAAACTCCCGTAGGTTACGGCTGTAGGTGTATAATAATCGTATATATCTAGGAAATGAATCTGCACAGACAAATTCAATTTTGGACCCACCTTTGGAGTACCAGTTGTTCCTGATGTGTACAAGAGATAGACAGGGTCAGTGGCTTTCACAGGAACACATTCATGAGGTCTTGCCGTTGACATCTCATCTTGCCATTTCAAATCTCGACCTTCCACCAAATTGACTTTTTTCTGAAAAAGCAAGGGTGAAAAAGTGTGACTCAGAAGACCGTACCCATAATCTTTTTGTCACTGATGTATTTATGCATAGACAAAGAAAGACGCTAAAGCATCTATGATTTATAAATACATACATACATACACACACACACATACATACATACATAGATACATACACACATACACACACACACATACATACATACATACATACATACATACAATCTTCTGTTTCAATAAGAAAAATATTGAAATGTGGTCTGGCTCAAGTTTACATAAATATAGTGATCCCATGCAATGATAAAGAAAGACAAATTACTTTAAGACATGGAAGAAGATATCAAGAAAAATTTCTGTTCAACTTAGAAACCTTGTTTTTCATTCTTTGATTAGTTGCCTTTTTTGTTTCCTTTTTTTTTTATTCTGTCTTTGTAACATTTTCATTTTGTTTAATACAAAATCTATGATTTATACAGGGAGGTGATTTAGCTATGCTTTGGTTACAAATATGATTGCACTACAGTGGAAGGTGTCACCACTGTCCTGAGATCTATTAACCAAATTGTTTTCAATGTATGGAGAGGTTAGACATATGTACAGGGAAATGAAGGTGTTCACCACTGTGCTGTGGTTTAACCCCATTGTTTTCAACGGTGAGGTGGGACCTATGTACAGGGAAATGAAGGTGTTCACCACTGTGCTGTGGTTTAACCCCATTGTTTTCAAAGGTGAAGTTTGACCTATATACAGGGAATGAAGGTATTCACATCTGTGCTGGTGTTTTGGAGAAGGAGTGGCCGTTGGACAGAAAAGTTGAAAAACCCAAAATGTGAAAAACATGTAGAATTTCATACCATGGGTCTATCATAGATGATACATTTGTATGGCTTGTGTTGACTCATGTCAATTGCTTGATCCAACAGTGGTTTGTAATCAACTAGTCTGTTTGGTTCAATTCCACAAGACGCCGACACGATAACTTTTGGCTGTGGCAAGATAGAAAAGGAATTATTTTTGAATAAGAGTTAGAAAACACATTAACTGTGAACTTTGTAATCATTAAGTATTGCTAATTACAGAATTTATCATCATTCGTCGACATGTCTTTAATTAAAGTAGCGTTGACTTTTTGCATGATTTTTGATAATTATCTTATTTTGATGCTAAAAGTCAATATATAACCCTTATGTTTACAGGCAGATAGAAGCGCCTGTACTCTTAACCCTTTCACCACCATGGTTTGTCCCAAATCCATTGTTTTCTATGGTAAAGTTGGACCTGTATACAGGGAACTGGGGGTGAAAGGGTTAAAGTTAATATTAATTTACATGAAAGTCAGTGACAATTTTTTATCTTAACTTGAAATAAATAGCCCCTGAAATATAAACTTTTTCCGAAAAGCCACGTTTTTCCTAGCAATTTGCAAAATCTGCACATGAGTGCAACGTCAAATATTGACTGTTGATGCCAAAGTTACATGTTAAAAAGAGGTTACAATTAGTCAATGTCACTTTGTAATTACTTCACTGCATATTTCAAACACACAACAACCTTATCGGTGAAGGTCTTGCTTTCACATATAAGGGATGGACCATGATATTTCCATAGGAAGTTGGTCTCAATTTTGCACTCATTTCGAGATTTCATATATTTTTCCTGAAGTGGGCATAGCATGCAAAATATTTCCCACACTTTTTTTCTGTGTCAAGTACTGCTTTCAAAAATACAACAATGCTAAAAGAAGTTTTTTCCATATTTTTGGTCTGCAGATTTAGTTTTCCATGAGTTTTGAATCCCACTACCTAAAATTTGAAGTTGGTCCCTGCATTTACCTTGGCATGGTTGATTCTGGTGCTGAGCTCCTTGGAGGCAAATCCACCAAACACCAAGGAATGTATGGCACCGATCCTAGCACAGGCCAGCATCGTGATCACGGCTTGTGGAATCATCGGCATGTAGATGAGGACACGGTCACCCATGCCGACGCCGTACTTGGCGAGAACACCAGCAAACGTGGAGACCTGGTGAGAGTTTGATTGGATGATTTACATTAAATAAACAACTGGATACACATATCTGAATCACGGTCATGTGAGTGACTGAACACATCAATACTAAATGTACACATTGCTGGGGTTCTTCACAAGGAGATTGCTAAGTGTTTGGCAAACCCTCTGTTTTTTGAGCAATCTATTCATATGTTAATAACTGTACAAAAGAATACACTTTAAGAACAAAAGAATATGCAAATAATGTATTGTTATGTAAATTGTTCATCATCTGTGTTTTCCAAGCTGTAGAGAACAGTGTATTGTTATATTGAAAATGTTTTAAGATATGTAATCACATTCAAACCTTCGACTCATTTGTATTATTACTTCAAAAGAAACATAAATAAAATCGGTTTGTTGAACAGACCACATATTGTATTCCTATTGCTAATTATTGCTCATTTGTGAAGTAAATAACCAGTTCGAGAGAAAACGATGAAATTATTTCATGGATTCTCTCTGAAACTGATTCAGTATATACAAAATTCCTTCATTTTGCAAGTTGGTTATCAGATTACATGGTTTGCAAAGATCAAACCAATTGCAACATACCTGGTCCAACAGTTCAGCATAAGTCATTTTCTGCTTTGTGTCCGTGACAGGGCTGTCATGAATGAGGGCCACTTGTCCACCGCGTCCACTTTCAACGTGTCTATCCACTGCATTGTAACATGTGTTCATTTCACCTCCAACAAACCTGTGACATACAAAAAAAAATTGCCAAGAAATTTAAAGAAGGACATTGATGAAAAGCTGTTCATTTAGGTCTCCAATGTGCGTCCTTTGACATCATCAAATCATTGTACAAATGTTCAAACAGTGGTAATAGCATGGAGACACCAACTGTATAAAAAAGATGTGTCTTTCATGAGTGCAATGATTTACCAAAGGCAGTTTATGTCATAGCTGTCTTTCATGGTCTCAAAGAAAAGAGGAAAAGTCTTATCAGCAACTGTGCAGATCAGATTTGACTAAAACTTAAAAAAACTAGCTCCCTGTGCTGCTTTGGAGATGTAACTGGAACCATTGGTACCTACATACTGGAACCAAGCAAAAGGCTCATTTTTCTTGGCTTCAGTTCATAGTGTTGGTAAAGGCATGACTTCATGCTAGTAGTTTCTTTTCAAAAGTTTTCTGACCCTGTCTTCCAAAAGGTCACAGTGAACTGGAAACCATGATACAGAAATTAATAAAATTCATATTCAATACGGTAACCTTGAAAGCTAGTAACAGGGCAACATTTAAAGTGTGGCTTCACTGTCAGTTAAAGTAAACCTGTATACCTATATTATCATGAAAATATTTAAACTGTGCTTTTTGTTATTCCATTGGGTGGGGGTCGGCCACCTTTTAATGTCTGCAAAAAATATCATTGCCACTCCACCCCGACCGCAGAAACTGACCAGTTCCTTAATTGATCAAAAATACTCATCAAAGATTGAAAAAGAAATTATCATTAAACAGTTTTTGAAAGAAAAGTGAACAAAAAGTTTTAGAAAGCATCCCTCCCTGGTGATATCATGCATGCTCCGCCCCTTTAGCATCGACATCAACGGGTAAGTAAATGAGTCTTTTTTTCCAGTCTACATGTACATGGCAAGGTCAAAATTGCACTCACCATCGTGTGAATGGAGGGTTTGAATGATCAAGAACCCTTTCAAACTGTTTGAACCAGGTCAATTTCTCGGCAGCCTCTCCCCAAAAATCCTCTGGGTGGGTTATGGCTTCGGTGAACGCACTGTCATATGCTGTCGAACAAGTTGAGCTCTGTGAGAACGCCCTTCGACTTACTGCCCAAATATCCGTAAGTAGACACTGTTTGTATACTCTGCTACAGCAAGAGCTATTGCTTTGCACAATGTTCTTCAAATGTCCTGCCAAGATCTTGGTGTTTTTAAGCCGAGTGTAACAGGTTGTGATTGAGCTTGCCATGTTTACTGGGACAGCAATCGCGACCTTTGACCTTAGTGGGGAAAGCTGAAAGTATTACCCGAGCATTACCGACGATGGTCGGGAGTTTCCGTAAATGACATCACAAGCGTGCCCTTACAACCCAAAATGGCTGCTCCAGGCGAACCCCTGACTCTTGAAAAAGGTAAGTGAAAGCAGCGTCAAACCTCAGAAAGTAAGGCTGAATTACTTTTTTCAAGATTAATGACGTGGCACTGATCATAATATTGCTTTGATTTTGCCTTGTTATTTCTATTTAGTGTTAATTTTAACAACTGTTTTACGCTCGTAAACATCTGTGCATTGACAATGTTTTCACATTTAGCGAACTGACACTGCCACTGTGCCAGCGATTCCTAGGTCGCGTTTACTGTACACAGCAGCAACTCAGAGTCACGAAGCGTTAATAGCGAATACTTCATATAGATTTGTCAATCCTTTCGCTATGTGTGAAAATGTCACCAAGACACACAGACTGTTAAATTAGCTTTCAGCACCCTACATTTTTCACAAAAGAACTGCCCAGTTCAAAAAAGGCGTAGGTAGTACACCGAGGTACGAGGACTAAATTTACATACAATACTTATACTGGTGTACAATTACAGCGGCATAGTTATTACCTTGTCAGTGCAAGAGAAAGTGACTATGAGTAATATCATATGGAATATTGACCCTGAATAGCAATTTTCACACAATACGCGGACAGGTCAATTTATAGACGTAGCTTGCTTGTTGTACCAGTTGTGGCCGTGCAGGTGCCCGTATTTCTTATCATATCAGTAATTTTATAAAGCGCTGATTTAATTTCACTATTTTTTTGCAGATAAATGAATGTTAAATAACAATGGATTCTATTGCTGCAAAGTACTGTAAAAGCATTAATTATTCACCGGGATTTAATTTTGCTATTTTCACTGAAACATAAAATCTGCTAAATTAAACCCCAGTGAAAATGTTAAATAACGATAGAATCTATTGTTTTAGGCAAAATCAGTGAAATTAAATCCCAGAAAATTGTCTCAATCATCAAAGTAGTGAAATTAAATCCCCATGAAAATTAATGATTTTACAGTAATGAGAAACCCTGTGAAAATGTCTCACCCATCATTTAAACTAAGCATCGAAATAGTGTCTTCATAATCATGAAAATTATTTTATACTGTACATGTGTATTACTTCCTCTACCCACATGTCACAGCCCATTGAGCGTGTCTTGGCCCATTATTTCCCTATAGTGTATCTGAGACTCTTACCCTTTAAACTTTGTGGACCATAAGCAATTTGAATAAAATCCACATTATAAGTTGATTATGTATTACTGATATATTAAAGCTTTGTCAAAACCAGTGGATTTTGTGATGTCATCCCCAAGATTATTACTGATAATGTATCCAATTATCCAGTGTTGTGACCCCAGATGTTTTCTACATTTACAAATACACTGGCATTGCCAAAACTATAAAATAATAGCAATAATTTATATCCCTCCCGGTCCATAATGGAGCCAAGCAAACTTTACATGACATAATATACAAGGCAAAGCGGAGTACTTTATGCCATGTGCAGTTTACTTTTATCTATTAAATTATTGCCCTGCAGGAGGGGTACACCCCAACCCACAGTTATATTGCAACCTAAATTTAACTTCGCCAAAAGATTTTGAAAAACAATATGATTATAATAAAAGGGGCTAGTGGAGGATAGTAAAGCTCCTAGACTTTATGCCAGAGAAGATACCGGATTTAGGCTGTGCATTCAATGGTTAACACTGGAATGTTCAACTTATTTCTATATTTTTCACAGATGTGCGACGTGCTGTAGAATTGCTTGAGAATCTGCAGAAAAGTAAGTCATGAAGGACAGTTTGTACTCATGTGTATTGTGCCAAGCTCATATTTCATCATCAGGTCAAGTTCGTTAAAACTAGTGGAGCACAACATGTCCAATATCAGCGTCCTCCTGAGAAATTTTCATAACAAGAACAGTAATTGTTATGTTAACGAGTTCATTTTGTATTCCCTATGTTTTTATGGCTCCAAAGAGAATACTACATATGGTGTATTCTAACCAAAATATTAAACATTCTAAGCCGAGCCAAGTGGGTGAAAATACATATGATTTTGGCTCAATATCACTTTTTACTGACTAAGCTAAACTGAAAAGTATACAGATAATCATTGACAGTTGGGAATTAACATGTACATCACTCAACAAGCTTAATTAGCTCAGTTGAATTGCATTATATTACAAATTTTAAGTACCATCATTGAGTAAAATTGGGCATCTCATAGTATGAAGGACACTGAATACAAAGATTTCATGTGATGTAAGTGGACAAACGATCTGTACGTCTACTAATGATTTCTTTATCTTGCAGGTGGCCAAGTGCCAAACCAGAAGCTAGCAGCTTTACAGAAGGTCTTACAAAGTGAGTTCTTCACCGCGGTCCGTGAAGTGTACGAGCACGTCCATGAGACTGTAGACATTTCAGGAAGTCCGGAAATCAGAGCCAATGCTACTGCCAAGGTAGGGTAACCTTTCACCTACATTCCCTGCATTACAATGGTGTTGTATTCATGTGTGTGCTGCTCTGGCATTTTATTACAAACATTGTAAATGAAATATTATCATTCAAGATAAACACATGAAATATTGACTATGTGTTTAACATCCATCAGTGTTGTCTTCAAGCAAACAATCACAGGTATTTATTGCCCAGGTAATATCTGTATAGAGCATGAGACTATTCTATGGTGTTACTGTTAGGAAATCAAATGAAAAATACCTGAAACGTGTCAAATTCTACAATGCTCATGTGGTGAGGCTTTGAAAACAAAAATTAACACTATACTGAATATGCGTATTTATTTATATAACTCAGACATGTATGCGGGATGTTGTGTAAACCTTGGTCACATTATTAACAAGGTCATATTTTTCCTGTTTATTGCATTACACCCCTAAAATCTGAAGGATTTTTGTTTTGTCTTGTACTTTTCTCAAGGAAGCGTTAATTCAATTGTTTGTCATAATCTAGAGTACAAAATGGGTCATTGCACAGATTTTGGTCAAAGGAATAAGCCAAAATTACAAATTTTAGAAACATTAAAATTTAATATTCTAATTTTCATAAACAGAAAATAGTGATATCTTCATTACTCCACAAGTTTTAAAATGAGTCCATACAAACAGCACACCAACAAAATATTGTGAAAATTTTAGAGTCTGAATATCTGAGCCCGAAGGTGCATTCTATGTGCCATATCTTTACAATTCCCCAATAATTTGTAATAATTTTCAAAGTAGCCTCTCTTGCCCCACCCATTTCCACTTCCCCTACCCTTAGTTCAACCCATCCTGTAGAAAAACAGACGGGGATGTAAAAAAGCCTTGAGATGATTGAACTAAAGATTCACAGTTTGAATCATTGGCAGTGCATGTGGCAAAATAAGGTTGAGAAGGCAGGCAGGAATCAACACACACTGGTATGGTTTAGATACCTGAGCCAAATAGTATCACTTTGCCTTCTCCATGTGCCAAGAAAGTAAAAAACACGTAACCAGTATTGGCATTGTATACTATAGCAGGTTTGGTCTCTAAAATCATCAGCAGTACAAAGTATGTAGGTATTCAGGGCCTTCAAATATTCAAGATTTTCTTAAAATGTAACATGTGGGACCTAATGCCTCACTGGGTTTAACCAACTTGATCTGATGGGGAGTTACATTTGTGAACTTGACAGGATAATACCCAGGATTAATAGTAGTTGTCACGCACAGCTGCAAATTATACATTATTATACGACAGGGTAGTATACATGTAATGGTTCACGAAAAGCAAGAATTGTCAATATCCAAAATTTTTTTAGTATATTGGACTTCACAAACAATCAATTAAACTCTATTGGCTGTGATCCTAAACATTCACAGGCCACCGTAGCTGCGTTTGCTGCCAGCGAGGGCCATGCACATCCCCGAGTTGTTGAACTGCCCAAGACAGATGAAGGCTTAGGATTCAATGTGATGGGTGGCAAAGAGCAGAATTCTCCCATCTACATCTCACGTATTATACCGGGTGGTGTGGCAGACAGACATGGCGGACTGAAGCGTGGCGATCAGTTGCTCTCTGTCAATGGTGTGGTGAGTATTGTAAAAACTGAAATAACTCCATATTGCATCCAGTCACTCAGTAACCATTGTCTGCAAATCTTTATAGAATTTATCGAAAAATATTCATGTACAATGTTGTTTATTGAGAACAGAACCTGAGATTTATCATATTTTGTTCAAAATCTGCATGCACAACAGCTGCACATGCTGTGAAGTATTGGAAATTTGGTATATCATGTAAAATATTGTCTCCTCCTCCGTATATAACATTCCTGAGTAATTAGTTCCCTACAGGAGTTTAAAGTGACGACAATGAACAGATTCAGTTTATTTGAAAAGATGTCTAATGTTTGATGAACATTCAGATCAAAGTATCTTGCACAAATTCCATTTCACTAGTTATCTGTTCAGTTTCCATTAATCAATAGTTGTCGTCTAATGTTTATTCTTGAAATTTAAAACTTGCATCTCATATTATCAATAATTCACTTTTGTTGTGAATTTCTCAAATTTTAATCAATTTTATGAGCAAAATAAAACCATTCAATAAATTCAGTTTCATAGAAAAAAATGAATCTGTTTGTCTTTTCAGTCTGTTGAAGGAGAACACCATGAAAAAGCTGTAGATTTATTAAAAGCTGCACAGGGTACTGTCAAGTTGGTTGTCCGCTACACACCAAAAGTCTTAGAAGAAATGGAAGCCAGGTTTGATAAACAACGCATGGCACGCAGACGGCTACAACAACCGTGAATGTACCAGCAAAGGTAATAAAAGAATTTCACTCATACAAATCATATTTATTTCATGACATTCAGAAAGACTGCCTTTCTTTGTAGGCATCCAGGTGGGTTGACGTCCCCAGTTTGACTTTGACTTTTGCTGAAACTTTCCTCTAAAACTTTCAACCATTCCCTTGACAGATCAAGACTAAAAAATCGGGTCACTGTGCAAATTTGATATATGAGAGAAACAAATTACCCAATATTCACCTACATTTCAAATTCAAAACTACGACTATCCTGGTGTTCACTCTATGAGGAAAAACCAAAGTTTTGATTTTCACAAAACTGAGATGGTTGAAATTTTACTTGCTCCATTAGCTGCTTGTAAAAATTTTGAGCGTACAAATATCTGTCTCTCAGGCGCATTCTACTGGTACATGTGCCTGAAGGAGTTTGGACCATGCCAACTCCAAATGCATATACAACATGATTATCATGGTAAAGATGTCATGAAGAAACCAACTGAGATAAAAATCAGGATATAATGCACCATTAGATGAAGTAATACAAGGGCCATACACTTCAATCAGCATACTGTGAATAAACAAAACTGCATTTCAAAAAATAAAGTTGTAGGTCATTACTGATATAGATACAGTAGAATCCAAGCCACACAGGTCAGTCTGTGGGCAATAGGTCATTGAATTTTCAGAGCTGCAGTGATCATTAAGTGTTCTGATAAATACATTCTTTCTTTTTTTCTATGTTCAGATTTATTTAAATGACACAGCAGTCTGAAGATAATCATAGATGTGGTATGGTTCTTGTTTTACTTCTGACAAAGAACAGTGATCTGAATTATACAACGTCATCTGGAATCCATGATATGCAGTATGGAATATAGTACCGGACCAAGTAGCTTGTTTTCACCAATTAACAAATCTACAAATCTTTTAACTTTATAAAATAGAGAAATTAGTAACGCATGAAAGGTTTGTTGATGAAATTAGAACAAATCTTAGCATAATTATAATGATAGTAGCATAATTCTGATGTTTTGTAAATTTTTGATATTGTGAATCATTAGATGAGATATGCATACCTGAATCCATCCACTGCCTCCAAAGTTCAAATCCCATATTCATACCAGGTGTTTCTAAAACAGTATGCAAATTTTTCCCCACATAGCAATTATAGTTGAAGACTTTCATCACTACAGTTTTCATTAATTTGGAGAAAAAAAGAATCATGTTTTCCTTAAGTTATGTTGTACTTTTTACATTGTTTTAATTCAAAAGGAGAGAATTTTCCTTAAAAACATCATGAACACTAACTTTGGATATTCAAGAAATAATTTTGCCAATGCCCATGTGAGTTGTGTATTTGTATTAGAGACACAAATTCCAGACCAGAAAAAAAAACACCGTTACGACAGCATTTCATCTTATTTTTAACACTACATATTTGACAGTTATAAATTGCACTTTTCTTTTTTGTGCAAAATGTACTGAAGTTATACAAATATCATTGAGTCAACACCTCAGTCATGCAACCAATGCATTGTACTCATTTGCATAACAGTCCCCTGAAAATCCTAGATAATTGAGCCGATTAGATTTAATTAGGCAGTGTTTTTTTATTGCATCCATTATAAAATGTCATGCATGCACTTTGTTGTACATCTGAAAAACCACAGCTTGTGGCCAGGCTATTCTTGGACAATTTCCAAAATCATTGAGTTGAAGGGCTTTAAGTCGGGTTAGGCAGACTATCGGGGGTTTAGTTACTTGCTTCAACTCTTAACCCTTTCACCCCCAGTTCCCTGTGTACAGGTCCAACTTTACCATAGAAAACAATGGATTTGGGACAAACCATGGTGGTGAAAGGGTTAAGTATTGGAATGGAATGTAAAACTTTGTAATTTGCATGAGTCCTTCAATATTGGTGCTTACCAGAAACGCAGTCCCTCTGGACTGTGCCTTGTTACACTTATCTATGTTGTTATACTGTAGCAATGATGTACCCTTATCCCCTCTTGGGCCTATAAGGGGCGAAAGCAAACTTTGTAAGACATAATGTATGGGTGAAGCCTTGAACATTATGGAGTGCAAAGTATACTTAAGTCCATAATGGGCGGACAGGGTGTACATGATTGCTATTATTTTATAGTTTTGGCAATGCCAGTGAATTTGTAGATGTAGAAAACATCTAGAGCTACAATACTGTATAATCGGACGCATTATCGGTAATAATCTGTCAGAATGACACCACAAAATTCACTGGTATTAACAAAGCTATAAAATAATATCTGGTACACTATCAATGTACAGCAAACCTGAACGATGTCTCTGAAAATCCAGGACTCCAGGACTCTAGACATCACAGTGTTTCTGTATCCATGCCAGTCTTTGTTGTTGTGTTCAGCTGTTATTCCACATCACCGACAGCTGTTGTCATTTGCACAAGAAATATGAACATCAATTTCTACAAGTCGTGCAGGTCTGATAAGTTCTTTTCAGACATGTAGTTCTTCACTTATTCTTCAGCAAATTGACTGCAGTTGACATTTGCCATGACAAAACTTTGAAATTTAGAAGTATGTATTCTCATTATTACCATTATGTATTTATGAAATAATACCTTTAACTTGCCTGTCATGAAATCATGATTGCTGACATTTTAGCTACGAAAAACCTGAAAAGTCAACTAAATCAGGATTAAGATCGTGATTGGGTTGTCCATCCATAAAATTATCAGGCTTGAGTAACAGCTGTACTTCTTAAATTGTATGCTATTCTAAGAAGCTGTTAACAGCTAAGTACATGTTGAGTATTAGAATATTAAAATCAGTCATTTTGTCAGGTCATGAAATGAATGCATTTCAGACCAGTTACGTATCAGAGTTTTCCATAATCCTAGACAGTGGCTGTATATCCCTCTGCATAACTTGACAGTGTTTCAAAAGACCTGAATGACTCACAAGTACTCAAACCAAAATGGTTTTGACTTCTATCTTGCCATAAGAGCAGATTGTATTGTACTGCTATATCTGCATCCTTCAACAGAGCATGAACAATTCTATGCTGCACATAAATTTGTCTCTTCCCGTATGATGAACTTGAACTTTACACCAGCATTCGACTTATCCTCCCCAAAGGTAACAAAGTTTATGAATCGTCTCCAGACGCACATCATAGGTATGTTATAGATGAACAACTGTGTACATTGGAACAGTGGAAAATAAACACATCTAAAAAGTTATTATAATAATAGCTCTTAGTATACTTGCTATTAATGTATATGATATTCCCTGTATCTCTGAATCTTATAAGGTATTGAATAAAATATTTTAACCACTAATTCAAGTAATGTCTGTGTACTATGAATAGTAATGTATTTAAAGTTCCGTAAATTTTAACTTTTGATATATTTTCCAGTACCAATAGTTTGTTTGTAAAACAAAGTTTCGTGTTCCACTCTCAAAATCAAGTTGAAATGCTCAAAGTTCAACTTGTCAGCACAGCTTGTATGCATGAAATGTTCAACTATTTTGTTGACAACTGAATTTTAAATCGGACTAGAATTCATTTGTCGACAATTACATCACACATTGTGTTGACAAGGGTAATGCATCTTTGTTTCAATAGAATTCGGAAACAAGAATAAGTCTTAGAAATAATTTTGTTTTCAGAACAAAAATGAAAATTAAATGGAAGTTACCGGTCATGTCTATCAGTATTTGTAATCTTATGAATATTCCTGCCGTTGTTCTATCCAGCTCTCCTGAGAAGTAGTGATTGACAGTTTAATATGGGACGTCTTCTAGTGTACAAACTCTTGTTTTTCACATTCCAGGGTTGTGGACCCGTGTAAACGGAAGTAGACAATAATTGTAGAGAAACAGTTCCTGTCACTGGCATGCATGATCTACAAAGAAAGCTGTGCAGTCATGGGAAAGTTCTGTCAAATCCTGAAAACCTTACAATTGCCTCAAGAACTGAAAGCTGGGGGTCATCAAGTGTCAGACAATGTGAACTATTATTGGTGACACACAGTTGTCAGGTCACTGTGTTCTAAAGACTCGGATCAAGGGGTGTCGTCCATCATTCTGTCTTGACTGGTGTCTGTATATGAGTGTGTAGATGTGATACTATGCTGTGTTCTGCGTGACTGATTGTCTCTCTCATAAAACATGGTGCATACACATGGAGATGGAACATGTATCACAACTGACTAGGAAAAATATAGCCATTGTAAGAACAATTTACCCGTACATACATAGTTCTAGCCAACTCCCCTTGTTCAGTGTACCTGTGTATAAGGATATCGGGTGAAAGTTGAACAAGTCAGTACTGTAGAAGTTTCCAGTCTGCTGAAGATACTGTTTTTGTTACAAAAACACAGAAAAAATTTACATTCTTGGAATCATTTATTTTATTGCACTTTATATCATATAACAAACAACAAGCATTCACGTTGCTAGTATTTACATAAAAGTACCGGTACATACCACGTCAAAATACAGAAAGCAGCAATTTGAAAATTTAGTTACCCTTGGCTAGATATATTTTTTAAAAAATCATGAATGTCATTGTGTCATACTGCCATGTTGCTATGGCAATGTCTAATGTCAAAGTTGGTAGGTCAGAGGTCAAAAATTCTGAACGCTAACAATAATTGCGCCTTTAATTTCAGGCACTTGAACCTTCTGTTGCTACTTGTTGCAGGCTGGAACGAAATCACTTGATATGTCATACATCTACAAATCTGCACCACTGATAGTAAATAAAACCACTTGCATGAGTCTTTCCAAATGCCGCAGTACACTACATGATAATGCTGAGCAAAGCAGCATGCAGTAAACAAGACATGCTGCATGAACTTGCCGTGTTGTTTCTCTAAACCCTATTGTTCAGGGATGCAATAAAAGCCTTGCATCCAGCCATTGAAGGGCTATGAAAGTCTAATACACTGTACTCTAACAATATTGGAAATTTAAAGTAACCGCTGTAAACATGAAATCAGTCTATGAGGAATGAGTGTGAAATTCCATACACAAAATTCATTTGAATGAATTTGAATCAGTTTGTGACCTTTCATGTTACATACTTTGTACCTTTTGTCAAACCCTCTGCAGTAATTCTCCTTTATATTTATCCTGGAATGATTTGTGAAGAATTTTTGTGTACAGTTTGTTCAAATGAATGAAAAAATTAGGAGAAATATTTACAGCTGCTGAGAAAAGGACTACTGAGTATTAAGGTAGTACGCGCCTTGAAATGTGAAAGACTTCAACTTTTGCCCAAAGTTTCTCTAGGCTCAAAGAAACTTTCAACCTCTTACCAAATCAAGAATAAAAATCAGGGGTCGCTGTGCAAAGTTTGGTACTAGAGAGACAAATTACCCAACATTTACTGATATTTGAAATTCAAAATGGCCGCCATGCCTGTGTTAACTCTATGGGGAAAAATAAAATCTTTGATTTTCCAAAAACTTAGTCTTGTGAGAGTATTTCTTAATCCATGAGCTTTATAAGGAGCCCCCACAAGTGGTAGATTAAAAAAGAATTGTAAAACTTTGAGAGTCTGAATATCTGTCCTAGTGGCATATTCTATACTTAAAAGACTCTGAATCTAAAAGAATCAGCATTTATAATCCCTGTGCCCAAAAAAAGTGCATGCTAAGTAAATCATGTAGTTCTTGCTCCTGATACCAACTTGAAGTGCGCCCTCATTGGGCCATATAGATAATACTGACCCTGGGGAAACTACTTGAAAAGAAATTGTCATTCTTCATGACATCTGTGACATAGCGACAAAAAGGCAATGTGATAATACAGTAATATCACAAAAGATAAAACAAATTTCAAAGAGAGATTCAACAGTAAAGTTGAGAGATACAAAGCTGTGTTACAGTAAATGAAAGTGACATTTGAAATCAAAAAGTTAAATAGAAATACAACAGTTACTGCAATGTTTAATGCAGACAGGCAGAAAATTTTCACTACAGTACTGGAAAGAATAAAACTGACAAAGACAAAGGACATCTACAAAAATGTCACTTGTCATGGATGAGAAGAAAAATAATCCAACAGCTGTTGATGTGAGACGCTCAAGAACAGAGAAAGTTTACCAACACAACATGGAAAGATGCTTTCCTACTACAACGTCCATTGATGCTGAACCAAGAAAACAGTAGGGTATAAGATTTTGTATGAACATAATAGAAAACAACTGCAACTCAAATAATTATAAATTTTACAGAAAAAAAGTTGTTATCATTTTCTTGTACGACCTATGACTAAAATTGGTCTGTACACAAAATAAATATACATTACAGTGATTGCACTTTGATTAAAAATGTATATTTATCAATGACATTACCAGAAAGACTATAATCTATCAATGATGAGCTTTCCCTGTTTTTTTCTATCTTTTTGCACAAGTATAGCTCTGTCCATTGACACAGCACATCAGTGTCTCTTGTCTGCCCAAGGAACTGTGGGTAATTAAATTATGTATGGGAAACCAAACTCATTGCGTTTCACTTCCGACCCTACACTTTCAACATGTTCACCACCACTTCCAAGTAGATGGGTCTTCACTCACCATTGATAAGAATTGGCCAAAACCATAGCGGTGACAGTGTTAAATAAAAGTTTAGGAGAGGAAAAGTACAATGTTGCATAAAGTGTAGATTTGCACAAAACCATCAAAATGGAGCAAAACCCCTCCCCCCTATTGCAACAAGTTCTGTTTGTCATCTGTGTACTTGAACTATCCACCACCCCTCACGTAAAAATAATTGAATATGTCTAGCTATGAGTATGTTTTTTTACAAACTGCAATTTATTGGAATTTGTCACAGCAATACATGCCGTGGGGACTTTGTGTTGTAATGACCAATCATGTAAATATCTTAGATGGACCCCGGTACGGGACAAATGAATGTAAGACATCAGAGTTGGATAACAAGGCATTGGGAATTAAGAACTCAATACAGTAACATCTGATTATTCTCTAAGAGCTGTTAGTGACAAAAATGTTTAATAACAGATGCAGATTTCTCTTTTGCCACACAATTACTGAAGACTGGAGCAGGATCATTATATACATGTATGCCGATACAGGCTGGACTGTCATAAACCAGATCATAAATAAAATAAAGGATTCATTCATTCATTAGAACTGACACTGTCCAAACCCTGTGACCATACAGGGCATATGTTGTGGATGTGATAAACATGAATTCATGATTGCTGACGAGCATGGGAATTTCTTGACCTTTGACCTCATATCAAAGATTGTCTGCCAATAAAGTGTACCTCACGGCAAAAGCTTTCAATTTGGTGTTTCAAAGAACAGAAGTCAACCAGTAAGAAGGAGATCCCTCACCAAGACGTGATATTCGATCTCTCTATTCCTAGTGTTTTTATCTGCCGTTATTCCGGTATTGTAATTTATGAATATTCAATGGTGTTGTTCAACTGCCTGAAACTTTTACGACTCACTCTACGGTAGGTGGCAAAATTGTATTTAGGGTACCAAGAATTTATACAAAGTTAGACATATCTACAGAACATGCACATCAGTATATATAATACAGAGTTTCACATACTTGCAGAAGGTTGGGCTATAAGGTAAATGACATTGAAGAGGCAGTGTTCAACGACAGCTACATGTACATGGCACTGACAACACTCAAGTAGAATCTGCTACCTAGGTCTTAATGCACAACACACCAAGTCTACTACACATGATGGTTTTAGCCAATCCATGCCCAGGAAACACAAACTTTGACCATAGCCCCTTGAGAAAAACCCTCCAGGGTCTATGCTTTGACAAATTCTTTAAGGGACAAAGTTGCCCATTTTTTCATGAAGTTTGTTTGAGATAATATTGTTTGACATGTTGAAAGATACTGATTGAATGGGTGACCATGCATATTTTCGATCCCGGTTTTAGACACGATAGATGATGAAACCATGGCGAAAATGAATTAATGGCCATGACCATTAGTTCATTTTCGCCATGGTTTCATTTAATTTGTCTAAATCGGGGTTGAATTATGCATGGTCACCCATTCATTCAGTATCTTTCAACATGTCAATTAATATAAGTAGTATCTCCTATCAAACAAAATTCACGAAAAATGGGCGACTTTGTCCCTTTAAGTTAACATTTGTGGATTATTTTTTTACCACAAAAATAAATTCCTAGTACATGAGTGGTTTCTGTCATTTTACAGTTTTCTGCATTTTATATAATAAATTCACTTTCTACTTATTGACATTTTCCATAAAATGCAGTAAATACATCCTTCTCATATACATGTACATCAGTCCTTTCCATAAGTATAACAAAAAGTGTAAGCTCCACGGAGACAGGGAGCTCTTTGAACCTTGACCACCTGACCCCCACCCGGTGACCTATGAAATGATGTAGGAATTTACTCTCCAGCAAAGTTAAGGTTAACCTAGGAAGTCTGACAGGTCATTGCTGGCAGTGTTTTGACTGGAGGCTGTACCCTGTGGTTGACTCTGTGTGGTTGCTAACTGATTTGACCTCTGACCCTGTGTGTGACTTTGAGATGCCATCTGATTCATACTCATTTTCTGTTTCTGTGACTGTGGAGTGCCAAGGAGATTATCAAATGCAGACAGATCAATGTTAGATTTCGGTGGGGTTGCTTGCTGCCTCGGTTGTTGTGGTTTTCCATACATTGTGGATTGCGGACCCATTCCCATTCCATAGCCTGCACTTCCCATTGTGCCCATTCCATAGCTGGAACCTGATGGAGCCATGCCAAAGCCTCCGGTTGAGGAACCTGTAGACATTGAACCCATTCCTGTTCCATATGTTCCACTGGATGCCGGATTACCAATTCCATAGCCACTGCTAGACCCGGAAGTGCCGCTCATTCCAAATGTAGTGTTGGTACCTGTCATTCCCATTCCATAACCACCACCACTGGTTGCAGTCTGCATTCCATATGAACCACCGGACATTGGGCTCATCCCATACCCCATAGTACCGCCCCCAGTCCCCATTCCCACATTGTTCCCAGACCCACTCCATCCAGTTCCGGTACCAAGGCTCCCATTCCTGTTTGATGTTAACCCCATCATTGATGACGACGTAAGCGTTGCCGTCAGATCTTTAGCTTGGGGCTTATTCTGTTTGGGTGCCTCCTTAGGTTGCAATGGCTGCTGTGACTTTAATCTCCGCTGCTGTTCCTGGTCCTTCTGTAATTTCTGTTTCTCTTCGAGACTCAGCGAAACCTTAGACTGTGGTACTTTTGCCTGGCTGCTTGGAGCTTTACTAGGTGGTGAGTCATCTCCATGGGAGGCCGCGCTGAGCTTGTCAGATTTTGATTGGATGAAACCTCCTAATCCAAAACTCTTGAACATCTTATCCATCTGGAATATAAAAAAATCACAGATAAGATGGCACCATATTTTACAAATGGTATAGCCACAAACTGCTGACTTCAATCACTGTACACAATACACAGTGTCATAATTACCCCGGTACAAGGCATCTGTGTTTTGTGTACGGCAATTTGACTCATCAGTTTGTGGCTATACCGCTTGTAAAATGGTACCAATAAAATCGTTTTATACATTCAAAAGTGCATTCTAAACCCTAAAACAACAACACATCCGATATGCCAGATTGTCCCGTGTGTATTTTTGTCTAAAGTTTTTTGGACCAGGGGATCAAAATCCACAGTAAGTAGTGTCTCAACTTGCAGCTTTTACTGTTGCGAAACAAGCGATACAGTTGTACAGGGGCACTGTTAGTTATAACAATCCATCTTGCCTTTGGGACTTGACCATGTGAAAATACACCGCATACTGCAATCATGAATATTATACTCCACTACATACCTACTATAGCACATTCTAATCACAATGCAATTGCCTATGGTGAAAGTGTATGGTAAAATGCACCAGAGTCAGGGATAGATATTCAGACCTTTGGATTTTTTCAATACTTTGCTAAAATGCTTCTTGTTTGTACTCATTCAACTTTATGAACCTTCTAGAGTAAATGAGAGTTTCACTATCTTTTCTTGTTTATCTTGTTTGTTAGGGTGTTTTTTTTTGCGAAAATCAAAAATTTATTTTGTCCAATACATAGAGTTCATATTAGAATGTGGCCATTTTTACTCTATTTGTGATTTAGCAAAAGTTCACATGTTTAAAGTTTCTCTGAGTAAAAATAGGGTAAAACATTAAATCTCTCAGTTTTGAGGTGCATATCACCTTACACTTACAAAAAAGACATGCAGAGATATTGACAGGCCATGTATGGGGAGTTACTGTTATTTTCGCTGTTTTGCGACAAAACTTTTTGTGATCATTGATTCTCACTTACTTTTCAATTTTATGTTTTGTTTTTTTTGACAAACTGAGGTAATCACTGTGGATTCAACTTCCACCTGGTTTATATTAATATTATAATTCTGGTATAATGTGACCCCCACCGTCGTGACTTTATTTCCACAACGCTGAACAATTATTCTTATCAACAGGTGGGTATGATGTTTTTAATAAAATTGGTGACTGATAAGGCTAGATAGAGCTCTTACCATATTGTCCGTCTCTTTCTTTTTCTGTCCAGAGTTTTCCAACTGATCAAAGAAATCTTCCTTTTTGCCGCTGTTGTTGGTTTCTGCAGCAAACTCAAGTGCACTTCTAAGTAAGACAGAGTGACAAAAATAAACAAAGTGATAATTATTACGTTTATGAATTTTTTGCATTTTAAAGATGGCATTTTCCAAAGTTGATTTAGTCGGATCCTCCCATACACCACACACCAAACTGATGGTCAACCATGACTCAAAAACTTTAAATTTCAAATCTTGATCGTCATCAAAATCAAACTATATTCTGTATTCTCTCTCTCTCTCTCTCTCTCTCTCTCTCTCTCTCTCTCTCTCTCTCTCTCTCTCTCTCTCTTAAATAGCACACTCAAAGATTCATTCACAAACTACAGATGGGACAACAAAAGTATTCATTCTGAACATGTCTTTCAAACATGCTGTCTCATTGAACAAGGCGGAGTATGCATCTTTCAGTATTGTTGGCATTATGAGCTCATCTGTTTTTTCCTGGGAAAGATTTCAAAAGTGACATTGGAACAAAGACATCTGAATTTTACTTTAAAATGTTAATTTTATAAGAAAGCTAAAGGGATGATACATGTTAGACAAAACAATTTGTGAAAGTTAGCTGACATCACTATTTCCAAGACAAATGATGCTGCAAAGAGAGGAAAACCGCAAATTGAAGGTTAAAGATGTGATAGCATTCCGAATTATTCAATTTATTTTCAAAAGTTAGCAATTGATGCAATGTGGTTTCAGTTTCCACTGCCTGCTTCAAGGTGCTGTTGACAATGGTGAGGAGCTGTGGATCATGTTTTGGAATGATAACAAAAGCAAAGATACTCTGACCACTGGGGGCGCCCTAATTAAAGCTGGTCTATCATTATTTTACAGCTTGTTTGGTACAGACTCTCAGCACAGACAACATATTCCAAGGGTATCTTACTTCTGTTCTTTCTGCATGGTGCTGAGTTGCTGTAATTTGCTTCGTTGATCTGTCTCTACTTGTTTCATCATTTCTTTCACCACAGATATGAAAGCATTGAACTGTAAAAATTACAAAAACAAACAAAAAGTCTCAGATATTGGTTGGCCTTCGCCTTGTGTAAACCATTTCTACATCAAATTTTAGCATTCAGCTGAGATTGAAAGGAACAGACAATGCTGTGAACAAAATTTAATTTTTTGTGCCCTAGGGTTTCATAATGGAGAACTGAACAAAATGCAGGAGACAGGCAACAAAAAAACTTGAGACCTTATTGGAATGTTGGTAATTTGTGTTATTTTGTGAAGTTTTTATATGTAAAAGTACAGTGAATTTGTCATGTTGACATCTCTCGATAAATCAGAGCATTATTCTCTATGAAAGACACATTTTTTCAAGCCAAAGTTGAAGTTAAAACAAAATTGTGTCTTTATAGGTTAAGAAGGTAGTTTAAAAAAAGAGATTTTGATGTGCTGAACAAGATCGCCTAAACACTGACATAACCGCACTCACCTGATTAAGGTTAAGGTTATTATCGATGCACAGTGGAAATAAAAACGGTAAGACTTTAGTGGCCAAGATATCTTTGGTGATTCCTAATTTCTTGTGTTCCAATGTTGTCTTGTAAATACCTGGGGGTGAAAAAACATCAAAATCAGGGTTGCAGTGAATAAATGCAACATCAAATGTGTCTTCAAGGGCCAGTAGCTGTAACGTTTGATGATCTGCCCACTATTTACATTGTGTATATCAACTGCAAGTTCTTGTTCTATTTCCCAAAGCATGTCGAAACACCAACTATTTTAGCCTGTCAACACTGCCTACCGGTAATTACATGTTAAATTCCCTGTTGTTATTTACATTTCAATTCTAAGTCCGGACCTGAATTCATTTGCCAAAAATGAATGCAGTCTACACATGTGACATGTACAGGCTGAGTTGACAAGCTGAATACTGTGTATCTCTACATGCTTTCTGCGTAGAACAAGAAACTGTAGTTGACATTCAAAAATAAAGATAGTGAGAAAAATCATCAAAAGTTGTAGCTTCTGCCCCTTTTATATCGTGAAAAGTTATGTATAGCCACTGGAGTACGGTATCTATGTTAAAATGATAGGTTATTTGTTCTGCCATCTTAATATGTCACTTTGAGTAGCTTTAAAAGCTTGACTTTATCTGTTTGATACACATGGTGTGACTCCCAAACAAGAAAAGCTGATGGTACTGTTGATGAATTTATGCTGCTTTAAGGTAGTATGTGCCTCAAAAGTAAAAGACTTATTAACTTTTGATAAAAATTTCCTAAAGAAATCTTTCAACCATTCTCTTTCAAAATCAAGAATAAAAATTAAAGGTCACCATACAAATTTTAGTACTAGAGAAACAGACAATCAAAAATTTACTGATGTTTGAAATTCAATATGGCAACCGACTGTGTGGCCTAGCGCCTCACTCTATGGAGAGAAAATAAAATTTTCAAATTTCAAAAAACTAAGCCAATGAAAAGTTTTCTTACACCATGAGCTTTAAAAAGAATCCCCACACATGGTACATCAGAAAAGAATTATTAAAGTTTGACAGTCGGAATCACTGTCCCCAAGGCAAGATCTACCTTAAAAGGATCGAGCTAACACTGTATGCAGTTACGTTAGGGTATGTAGTCCCTCCAACATCATACATATTACGATGCATAAAATTCCTTCCAGAAGCATGATGCTTAGTGCAGCCGTGCGTAAATGTTAAAATTTTGCTATTTCAATTCACAACTGTCTGAATTGTTGGGCAGAGTAAGTCAAAGCAACCAATTGAATGTAATTTACAGTATTTTGTGATGGTCTATAATTACATGACTGTTGGGCCTAATCATACACAGTGAGCCGTACACACATTCGTTGTAAAATACGTAAAGTGCAGCTTTTATTATCAATGAATTTCCTTTGAATCTGTGTTGACAGAAGTCTTGCACAATAATGTGATTATCTTCTAAGCATGGAGACTTAGAAAGTTGTAACTGACTGAATTCCAGTGTGTACACACCATGACTTGATGTCATATGTCACCACATGATATCATAGGTCATATGTCACCACATATGTCAGAGGTCCCCTTACCAAATTTTGTGTCCGGAAAGTGCCCGGAAAGCGCCCGGAAAGTGCCCGGTAATTGCCCGGAAAGCGCCTGGTTCAGTGTCCGGAAAGCGCCCGGTGCAATCTATCATGATGTGTAACTCAATAGTCGGGAAAGCGCCCGTTTATGGCACAAACCGGGCGCCCGGTTTCTGCCCGGTTTCTAGAAGTGTCCGGAAAGCGCCCGTTTTTATAATACAAACCGGGCAAAATCCGGACGCCCAGTTTCTGCCCGGTTTGCGTCCGGAAAGTACCCGTTTATGGCACAAACCGGGCGCCCGGTTTGTGCCCGGTTTCTAGAAGTGTCCGGAAAGCGCCCGTTGATGGTACACAAACCAGGCAAAAAACGGGCGCCCGGTTTATAGAAGTGTCCGGAAAGCGCCCGTTGATGGTACACAAACCAGGGAAATAATGGGCGCCCGGTTTCTGCCCGGTTTCTAGAAGTGTCCGGAAAGCGCCCATTGATGGTACACAAACCAGGCAAAAAACGGGCGCCCGGTTTCTGCCCAGTTTACAGAAGTGCTCTCCAGAAAGTGTTCGTTTATGGCACAAACTGACCAGTGCCAGTCTCCTGCAGTTTTGGCGTAATTTTCAAAAACTCAGCAAACTCTTTGCAGCAAATTTGCAGCACACTCCATGCAGCAAACTTGCGGCAAATTAATTTAAATGTTACTGAAAATTTGCTGCAACTCCATGCAGCAAATTATTTTGCATGTTACTGAACATTTGCTGCAAATTACACATGCAGAATTTCCTTCAAAAGTTGGTATAATTTCACAACAGTCAGCTCTGGAATAAACTTTTACCAATTTCAGTAACAGTAAGAAAACTACATACAATAGACAAGAGATACTGAAAACCAAAGAAGCAACACATTTAAGTGACAGCGAAATTTTTTGTATTGTACCACAAGTTTCAAACTTTTTATCTTCTCAAAAAATATAATAAGTTAAATAAGTTCAGTTCAGATATGTACACAGAAGTTGTAAAATCACTTGTGTAGACATGGCCAATGTCAGTGACATGGTTGAGAAAGAAAACCTGACAACGTAAGGCAGACAGCAGACTGTGGACAGCACAATGTGTGTTTTATCCAACTAAGCAGTGAAATACCAGTTTCACAAGAAACAATGGTCAGCACAAATAAAGTTATTTAATAAAAAGACAACTGAGAAAAAAAGGTTAAATTCAAATTGTAGTACAATTTATTTTATATGCCATGTTCATTTCATGCCACATAAGTGTCTTCCAGAGATTTTCTTTTAGCTCGAGAAGTTTCATGTAACATTTACATTACTGTCAACGGCTGCGATTTGGCTTTCTGGTCTCTGAATTTCTTGTCCCTTTAGAGTACCAGCAATGCATTCTGAAAAATATAAATCGTTCAGGGAAGAGTGTAAGTCTTTACCGTTTGACCAAACATTGTAAATTTCATGAAAGAGATCAATAATTATTTAAAAACGAGACAAAAATCAAGTTGAAAAATTGAAGCAAACAAATGCATAAATATTTATGATCGAATTAATAATAATTAAAATGTCCGACAGCGGACAACTTGAACTCGCCGTATGTTGTTTACATACAGGGCGGCGACAATCTGCAAAAATCTCAGCACTTACTATTGTGAAACGAAAGCGAGTTCAGTATGAATCAGTACTCAAAGAAAATTTAACTGTAGGTAAAAATAGCAATACAACGATTACAGAACATAATAGCGATGTACAGACGAACGGTACATTGACTTACATGTACATGATTTGTGAACGGCTCGCAGACAGACGCTGGACGATTCCCGGTTGTGCTGTGTAAATACCGTACTCAGAAAATATAGTAGGTATCTTTACTGCTTTTCGCGTTCACAAATTTAGAACTGCGTCTGTCCCTGGTACTGTATACACGTTTTTGCAACACTGTGATATCATTTGAATGGTGATTCCATAGAAAGATCACAAAATTGTCAACCAGATAACTCCCTGATCACAAGTACGCAGCCGATGGTACCAAAATCTAACTTCGCGCCGATCAAGCCTCATGACGATAACGGAAGTGCGATCTATAAATCATTACGCGATTGATAATGTAGTTCCGTTTTTAAACGCTTGAATTGACTCTACATCTGCACCAATCCGTTATATTTCATACTTAACATAGCATTTAATTTATTATTTTAATGAAAACGGTTATTGTAATCATAGAAAGACTAAAAAAGAGAGTAAAATTCTTTCAGCACGAAGAATTAATATCAATGCGCGAACTGAACTTGATGAACCGTGACCTGAGAGTGTAAACATTTCGACTGCTCTATGCAGGACGCGTTAGACGCTGGCGAAGTAGCGTATTGGATTTTCGTACAGCTGCTTGGGACGGAAGGTAATCTTAAACCTCAAATTTGTGCTCGGCAATATAACTCTAACGCTGAAAACATGGACAAAAGCCTTTACCACAATTCATGTCATCAAAAGGCGAGATTTTGTTAGCGATATTGATGGGACCATGGACACAGACTGTAAGCTTACAGTGCATTGTACGCACCGTGTATAATACTATGATGGGATACATAGCTGGAGCACCTGTACCACTCTGCTTGGAGGTAGTCTATAGTAGCGGGTCCTTGCTTATACCAAACATTGAATGCATTGACATTTTACTTGTCTGTTTCTACGATGAAAAGTTCTCATCAGTCGATATTTTTAAGGAACAGATTTGCAGTAAACAAAAGTCTACGACTTGTCCTTACAGACCATCAGATGCACATTTCGTTCGAAACTGCTTGCACTGTGGTATCATTCGTAGACAATACAGGGTATAACTTGGAAGACAGACAAGTCTCTGTTTTAAAAATGTGTTTTCCAAAAAATTCAGTTGTCGATCCAACCATAATTTACCCACGGTGATTTACCCAACCAGATTGGAAAGGGTACTCTTATTACATAATAATGTCACTACAGTATACTATGGATGCACTCAATAGATGCAATGTTGCTGAGTTATGTCACTTTCACCAGCTTAACTGAAGCTGTCCATTATCTACCAGTTATTATAATTTTAAAAAGTCGATTGTCTGTTATAAAAATAAATGAATATAAAATATACATGAAAGATCAATTTTGTGTTGCTTATATATGACCTGTCACAAAGTGCAATGGTACACAGTGTGTACTCCCTGGTAATGAAATAGTGGGCAATATATCAATCATGTTGCTGCATATTTGCAGCAATAACCTTGTTTGCCGCAAATTTGCAGCAACTGAGTCGTTTACTGCAAACTGATTTAACGGTTTGCAGGAGGGTCACAGCTAGCTGCAAACTTCTGCAACTCCTTCCTGCAAGGTATATGCTTGCTGCATAATTTTGCAGCAAACTTATGGCAAATTTGCAGTAGAAATAATCTTCGGTAAGGGAAGTTTAGGTTGTGTAAGCATCTATTTAAATTGGCAAAAATGATAGTTTCTCAATTCATGTAATTATACAGAAAGGTATAGCTTCCAAATGAAAAAAAAATGCAATATCACAATTTGAAAATACCTCTAGTAGAAAGAAATGACATGAAAAATATTATGTGCAATGGTTAACGTAGTTTTGAGTCAAAGGACTGTTCATGCGATAGTTTGTGTGCAAAGGCAAGAAATGCCAGTTGGTTGTGGTAAAAATCATTTCAGACATTTTTCCTTAGTCTGTTATGCTTCATTGATTTCTGCCAGAGTGAAGTGTTTGAGAAATTCTGATTTTTTGTTACACAAAAACGACTTGGAATAAAGAAGTCTGAATTGATTTTCCCATGATGCTTTACTCATCACTCATCTGGTACAGACCAGAAAATAAAGTTGATTTTTACATATGTACAGAGTGTGCGCACGTACCACAGGTATTTATATAGTAGTGCAAAGTACCAAGAACATTATTCCATACCTGTATGCAAATGAGTTGTTCAATTAGTGTCGCACAAGTTATTGTGTTTTAGTTCTTTTGTTTTCTAGACAAAATAAACAGGACGAAACACATGTAATAATAACGGGACCAAATTGCGAGCGAGCAAGCTCACTGTACCAGGGGTATTTTCACTCATGTTTGCTTTGTATCCTGTTGTCCTTGAATTCACTCACTGCCACTCCTTAAAGCACGTCCCCAAGATTCCGCAAACACTCGTGCAAATACCCCTGGTACGGCGCACTTGCACTCTCGCCATGGGGTTCAAGCTGTCATATTCCTCCACTGTCTCTCACTGTGCACGACATTATACGTATGTAGGTACATATGATAAAGTATTATTCACTGGGTGCACTTACCAGACACCCTAAATAGAGTAAAGTCCCATATTCAACAGGCGCTTTCGGACACTTTGAATGCAGTTGAGTTAAAGTCCCATATTCACTGGGTGCTTTCTGGACACTTTGAATACAGTCAGATTTAAAGTCCTGTATACACCGGGCGCTTTCCGGACACTTTGAATGCAGCAGAATTAAAGTCCCATATTCACCGGGCGCTTTCCGGACACTTTGAATGCAGCAGAATTAAAGTCCCATATTCACTGGGCGCTTTCCGGACATTTTGAATGCAGTCTGATGTAAAGTCCTATATTCACCGGGCGCTTTCCGGACACTTTGAATGCAACCGAGTTAAAGTCCCATATTCACCGGGCGCTTTCCGGACACTTTGAATGCAGTCAGAGTTAAGTTCCTTATTAAACGGGCGCTTTCCGGACACTTTGAATGTGATATTATTAAAGTCTGTTATTCAACGGGCACTTTCCGGACACCCTTGTTAGAGCAGAAATTAAGTCAAATCTAAAACGGGTGCTTTCCGGACACCCAAAATTATAAAGAGACTAAGTCAGCTTCTACCGGTGTGAGAAATTCTATTTCATGAGCAAACCGGGCAAAAACCGGACAGTAAATTGTAGTGAAAAAAACTAAGTCAGTAAAACTGGGCACTTTCCGGACAAAAACGGGCAGTTACCGGATGCATGTATTCACTGAAAATTCTAAGTCAACATCAAAACGGGCAGTTTCCGGACAGTGAAAATAGCAACCGGGCGCTTTCTGGGCGCTTACCGGGCACTTTCGGGGCGCTTTCCGGGCACTTTCCGGACACAAAATTTGGTAAGGGTCAGGCATGGCGTCAAGGGTCACCAAATGGTGTCATGAGTAACCAGCAGGTCAGGCTTCAAAGAATTAACATTGTGACTTAAATTTATTTAAGCTAGGTATGCAGTAGAATGCATGGACCTTGGTCACTTGGCTGTTCTTGGCAGCATGCAGTTACCGGTACATGCTGAGCTATGGTGTTCACCAACGATCTACTCAAAAGCCTATCAGTAACATGTCAGTCTGCTGAAGTTTATTTCTTCAATTTATTCTGTTTTGATATTTATAATATATGCCCACAGACTTGGACAAGTCTAGGTATGCAGCTGTGGGCTTTCAATGGTTGACAAATAAACACAGTGACAGTATTTGTTTCAGATATATTGAATTCATGTCCAATGGGTATGCTAGTAATTACACTGATTTTAAACTAACTAAAAGGTGAAGCGGCATAAAGCAAAAGACATGTCTCAGGACAAATAATTTGACCAAGACTTCAAGAAGCAGTGTTTTTTGTTCAGGTTTGAGTGTGAGTGCACTGCGATTTGAAGACACTTCTTCCATGATTAATGATTTTATAAACATAAATATCAGGTTTGAAAAATCATGAAAAAATTAAAAACCTACAATCTGAAGAGGCAGATTCCCTCAAATCGTTTTATACAACTGTGTCAACACTGTTGTTTCAAGCGTCCCAGATTCCATTGATATATCATATCTGAAAAGGGTGGCCACACACTAAAGAGTACTGTTGAGTCAAATATCACCGAGAGTCACAGCACAAAGGATAGAATTGATAATTATCTAAATCTTCATGGAATCTAAGTTCCCCCAGTGAATGAAAATGAAAGAGAAAAGAGCGCTGACATCATCGTCTTGTGACACAGCAGCCACAGAACAAACAACATCCTGCCATATCAAACTCCAGACAAGATCCTCTTTTGTAGAATCAGTTTAACAGTATTCAGATCTCAGACTGCATTGGTCATACCACGTACCATCAAGAAGAGAGTGACAAGGTAGGTAAGAGTTTATTTTCTTAGCTTACAATTAACTTGCACTTTGCAAAAACAGAAATTTCTATTCACCATTTTGAAAGGCTGAGGCTGTAAGCTTCAAGGCTGACAAAGATGTAAAACATTTGGATCTGCTTATAAAGAGGCTGACACAGGGTAAAAACCAATGTTCTATGGAACCATTTCACATTACACAAATGCATGTAAAATGAAAAATACAGATTTACCACAAACACAAATTTGTCATTGGGGATTAAGTAATTTTTTCTCAGGATGAATTTCCTTTTCTTTTCATACATCTTCATTTTGACAAGGAATGTTATTCACATGGGTTTAATAAAGTATCAGAATTGGACATATTCCCAAGTTGGAAGGAAGTTACGCTAACTGGGCTGGGCAAACATGGGCAAATAATACAATCTCCAGGTAAAGGGATGATTATCTTCAGGCGGAAATACATTATTAAACGTCTGATTCAATTAGTAAAACACTGCAGAAAGTGGTCATACCATTACACCCACTTCTCTATACAGCTTATTTTTACATCAAGCAGACCAGACATAAATTTCTATGAACTCTTACATCTAAAAATCTTCACATCTTTGGCTCCTATTGCTTCTAACCGTTGTAGAGTAAAATTTTGGTGTTTGAAAGACGTTTGTCTAATGTGAAAGTTAATAGAGATGAAAGTGTTATCTGAACTGGTTTAACTTTCAAAACTTGAACAGGAAACTATACATATTAATGTTACAATGACAATATAACTAGCAAGGCTGGAACAAAGTGTATTTATGTTTACGTGTTTCACTATGAAATCACTTCCTGTGCCTGGGACAGAAAATGATGATGTCATGAGGAGTAAACTGTACCGGTATACCGTATATTATAGCCCAAATAAGGGACTGTTTGCCTGAGGGTATTTGAATGAGCATTGCCCTCCTGACATAGAGCAAGCGGTCGCCTGCCTCGAGGGTACATGTTAGAGTTCCGTATTTGGTTTATAACATTTTTATCACATGCTCTCCTACATAAGTTTCACTCCAAATTTCTGGGTTTTACATGCAAATGAAATTATCATATACTTATATAAATTAGAACAGTTTTCATAATCGAATATTGATGAGTTGTTGTGTTAGCACATTGATGTATTTAAATAACTGTTGTATGGTTTATCAATTTTTTATGAATTATTGTGTAAAAACAGTACTGCCTATGTAGCACATTTACTGGGTAATTTGATCATTTTCAAATTCTGAAGTTATCAACTCGAAAAAGTTTCAGTTCAGTCAAATAATGACTATGCAGCCCACGATGTCATCAATAAGTTAGCATTGAATTCTCTGGAGCATGCAACGCTCAATATACAAGGCATGTAATAAAAAGCTTGGCACTTCAAGAGATATTGTAACAAAAAAGCATATATTAAACAAAGCCAGGATTGTTTTTATGAGTTCAAAAACATAGCATCAATGACACTTGGCTCACATTTGGTTCAATATGGCAGGCCAGAGTGAGTAATTTACCAAGTTTACCCCTGGTGACCACCACATTTTTAGTACGACCAGATATTAAAGTTGTTCTGATGCATCTGAGCGACGCTATCGATGCATCAGAACAAAATCTGAACGCTTTCGCAAGAGTTTTTATCCATCAGCAGTTCGAATTTTAAATCAAATGTAATATATTTGTTTCACATTTCGTATTTTTAGTCTTTGTATTTTAACGTGTGTTTATTTTTAGTATTTTATTCCAGTCTATGATATTTTTAATTCTTTCACTGATGCGCACGTGAAAAATCAATTTCCATTGTATTTTAATGCATATGGCAATAAATTATTATTATTATACCAAATTACAAAGCAACTGAACAATTAAATTTCAGAGAAATAGATTTTTGACCAAAAATTAGAAAAGCTGCCCCAAAAACACAAAAATGAAAATTTCATCACAATTTGAAGACACTCAAGCAAGGTTGCCTCTAGGTACATGCATACCAAGTTTCAAAGCAATCAGAGTAGTTTATTCAGAGAAAATGTTTTGACCGAAAGTGTGAAAAATCACCCCCAAAATACAAATATGAAAATTTCACCAAATCCCACAGAAGTCAACCCTTGGATCCTGAATATCAAGTTTCAAAGCAATCCAACAAGAACTTTGGGAGAAAATGATTTTTTGGCCAAAAATGGAAAAGCAGCCCTAAAAATACAAATATGAAAATTTCACCACAATACATACATACAGACGCCACCGACTTACCATATAAGCTCTCTTTGGTATATATAATACAAAATGTGAGCTAAAAACCTGCTTTAAAAACCTCTGCTCTCCAACACAAAATTCACATTATTTTAACTCTTTAGTGGTTCTTTATTGTATATGGAAATAATCATACCTAACAAATAAAAAACAAAGAGCCGCAGTTGCCTGAGGGTCAACATCGGATGGAAATATAATTAATAAGTGAAAGTTCCATTATTGGGGCATGGCATTTTACCTATACCTCAATGATTGCTGGTGACCACCACATTTTTAGTACGACCCACCCAAATAGAGTTTCAGTGGTTCAAATGGACCATATTAACGATTTTATTTCGAGCCCTACATACAGGTCTTCCTGGGCTGTGAACAATTGCATGTTCGAGCATAAGTCACAGCGATGTCTGTCTGTCTGTGTGTCTGTGTGTCTGTCTGTCCGTCTGTCTGTCTGTCTGTCTGTGTGCTCAATATGTCAAAACCGGCTCATCAGAACAGAATCAATCTGGTACATAGATTCAGTTTGCAAATGGCAAGAACTGATTAGTTTTTGGTGTCTGTGGTTTGCTTACTTTTTGCTAATAATTAATGATTTTAGAAAAAACGGATATACATTGAGAACGACTGCATACAATTTGATGAGATTTGCTACAAATGTTGATCACATCAAGATATATCAGCTGTGAAAGTTATTAAGGGGTGACATGAAAGATAATTACTAATTTGCATATTTAATGAAATTTCCTAATTAGGGGTATATATCTGAATTTACTCAATCAAAATTGACGAAACTTGGTATCCATATTGAAGATACTATGATTTAACATTATTGAAAGTCATTAAGCATTTTTACTTCATCCAAATCGTAATTTGCATATTTAATGACCTTTCGAAATTAAGGATATATATTTGAATTTACATAACCAAAATTGATGAAACTTGCTCTGTACATTAAAGATACTATGATAGAACATTATTAAATGTCATTAAGCATTTTTACTTCAGCCAATTCCCAATTTGCATATTTTATGAACTTTCCTAATTAGGGGTATTTATCTTAATTGACGAGACCAAAGTTGATGAAACTGGCTATGTACATTATAGATACTATGAAAAAACATTATTGAAAGTCATTAAGCATTTGAACTTTAGCAAATTCCTTATTTGCATATTTAATGAACTTTCATAATCAGGGATATTTATCTGTATTGACTAGACCAAAGTTGACGAAACTTGCTAGGTACATAAAGATACTATGATACGACGTTACTGAAAGTCATTAAGCATTTTTGCTTCAGCTAATTCCTAATTTGTGTATTTAATGAGCTTTCCTAATTAGGGATATATACTTGATTTATTTGATCAAAGTTGGCATAACATGCTATGTACATTGATGATTATACCAGGTTATACCAATATTGGAAGTCATTTCACACTTAAGTTTCATGTCAGCTAATTTATAGTTTGCATATCTAATGAGCTTTCAAAGTTTGGAATATATAGTTTCAAGGACTTGACAAGAGGCAATTACACTTGCTATATAAAGAGGTGATACAATGACAGCAGTCAAAGAAATTAATTATTTCTATTTCAGCTAATTGCGTATTTGAATACTTAATGACCTATAGAGTTAATCTGTGGTGAATATTGTTCATTATGTTGATCATAATACTTTCAATGAAGTTGCAAACATGTGGCAAAGGTTCAAATTTACACATAACTGCAATATATAATGAAACACGTGAGCATTTACAGTTCATATCTGGTTTTCTATTGTACACAGAATGTGTTGATAATTAAGCCAGATATTAAAGTTGCCGGCTCATTTAATCACTGGTTAGAAAAACCCTTAGGAAAGACATTATCGCTTATCAATTTGTAAGAAAAACATAACAAGGGGTTCTGATCTTGGCAGAGACCTATCCTATTGCCAGAACACAGGGTGCCAGTTAATTAAAAGGAGGGTGCCATCTGAACTGTATGTGTGCAACTTTCTTGTTTACTAACAATGTATTTCATGCATGATATCTAGATGTATCACATCAGCATAGCTCAATATATGATTTATTCTGTTTAATCTCTCCTCAGATCTATCAATAATCCACAAAATGGTTGGTTGATGAAATGACTGATTTTTGAAGTCGGCAAGTCACAGACGTACGGTACTAGTAAGAGACTCGCTATGGATAAAGTTTATGATGTTAGATTTCTCTGGGTGTTGCTGATTCTGCTGATGAACAAAACAAGCCTTACAGCACAGAGCCTGAACAAACAGACCACACGCTGTCACCAGTGTAATCCAAACACAAACATTACTGATTGTAGTGGGCAGCATCCACCACTGACAACCATACCATGGCATACCGGTATTAACCCAAAGACTGCTGTGCTTAATTTGGCACAAAACCGAATCAACATTTTGAAATCCAAAGAGTTCATGGCTTCACCGTATCTTCAAAAATTAAATCTTGAAGACAATACAATTGAAGAGATAGAAGATTTTGCATTTATCAACTTGGGAAGATTACAGGAACTGAACCTGAGACACAACAAAATATCAAATCTGACAAGATACACCTTCAGTGGCCTGGAAACTTTACAACTTCTTAATATTCATAAAGTAATATCAGGACACTGGCAAATAACTCCTTTCTACCACTAAGTAAATTGAATGTGTTGTACTTGGCCAGCTGTACCATCAAATCAATTGAACAGAATGCATTTCATGGCCTCAGTGAGCTCCAGCAACTGTACCTATATGATAACAAACTATCAATATTCTCATCACACTATTTGTCTCATACTCCAAAGCTGTTTAAACTGCATCTCGACACAAACCTTCTGGAAGATGTACCTCAAGATATTTGTGTACATGCACCATTGCTGCAGGTTGTGTACATCAGTGACAATCCTGTTGAAATTCTACACTTTGGGAACAGCTTTCAAAGTGCAAACATCTAACTTCACTTAGTGCAGGAAATGAATACGGTGTCCCGGTGCAAATTGACGAAAATTCATTCAAGAGTTTAGGCAACCATGTGATGGATTCACTTAATATCTACTTTGGTGACATATCTGCACAGCCATTCAAATCATTTGGGCAAATTAGAGAATTGATAATATGGCACCTATTAAGTTCACATGAAAAGAGTACAACATCATTATCCAAATGTAATGGAGGACATAATGTATAATTTTGGAGGTGCAAATATATTATGCATGAAACTGTGGAATATGAATGAACGTCGTAAAGTTGAACTGAAAAATACAACATTCCAAGCACTTGCTAATGTTAACATCAAAGAATTAGAGATCAGACAGAGTCCACTGATGCTTCATGATTATGCCTTCCAGTGGTTCCGTCAGCTGAAAAGACTTACCCTTATGGGGACATCATTGACATTCATCCCTTACAATGCCTTCCTAGGACTATCAAACCTAATCCTGCTGGATTTGTCATTTAATAGACTAGTCACCATACCAACTAGTGCACTGTCAGCTTTCTCAAATCTTCAAATCCTGGATTTATCACTAAATTTCATTCAGAGCATCAGTTCAGGAATGCTCTCAGGTTTGGTTACCCTGAGAGAATTCTACCTGAACTCAAACAGAGTAAAAATGGACTACCTTGAGATGGCTGTTATCTCAAGGCAGTCTCATTTAGAGAGACTGGAGTTCTCAAATGTTGGATCAGATTTTGCTGATATCAGCAATTCAAAAGCCCTAAACAATGTCACGTACATAAATTTTGCAAACACACGCCATTTAGGTCATCTGATATAAAGATCTCTATGTGATTTAAAAGTTAAACTTCCAAAGCTTTTCTATCTAGACATCAGTGGTGCTGGAGTAATTCCTCTTCCCAAAAGACCTTTAAATTGCACACTGCCACACCTTGCCACACTGAGGATGAACCAACTTTATCTACAATCACAGCCTTTATGGTGCTCCCTGTTTCAAACGTTTCCAAACTTGAAGACTCTGGAGTTTGCCAAGAATGGAGTAAATGCAATGAGCAGTCATTGTTTCTCCAATGTCACATCATTGATCCATCTGGACCTAAGCGGAAACCAATAGCAACACTAAATCCAAGTATATGGAAAGGTTTAAACAACTTAATTAAACTTGATCTGAGATCTAATGCCATCCAGATGGTGAACACCACTTCATTTGCTGGGCTGACATCCTTAAAGTACCTTTATTTAGGTGGGAACCCATTTGCATGCACCTGTGATATCCTCTGGTTTCACTCCTGGCTGACGGAGAATCCTAGGGCATTGATTTTTCAGAAAATTCTGAACCAAAAAGAAATGTACTGGTTGCAAGATTACAAGTGTTTTTCACCAAATGCCATGCTGGTGTTTATCTGGTTGACTTTGACATTAACACTCTTCACTGTAAGTCTCACATGCCTGTCTATGTTGCAACAGCCGCAGGCATCTTAATATTGCTGATAATGGCTTTTACTGTGCTTTGGCGAAAATTCAAATGGAACATAAAGTACAAGTTCTTCCTCTTCAAACTGAAGACAGGGTATGTTGGCCGGGGTTACCAAGTTGTTGACGTATCAATGAGGAAAGGAGAGACCAAATAATGGTATCTTATGGCGATGATGATTATCACTGGGTGAGACATGAAATGATGCCAAGGTTTGAGGAAAGGGACAGGTTTCGTCTCTGCATTAAGGATAGAGACTACATACGGTACCAGGTGTAGCAATTGTTGCTAACATCACAGAGTGTGTGCACAAAAGTGACAAAGTTGTCATTGTCCTCAGTGAGAGCTTTGTTGATGACCACTACTGCGTCTTTGAACTGGAGGTGGCGCTGCAGCGTCTCTTTGATGAACTTCGAGATGTCATCATCATGGTGCAGCTTGAGCCAATTCCAGAACAAAAGCTGCCTCGACTGATTCGGCTGATGAAGTGCCGAAAAAAGTGTTTGCGGTGGACTGATGATGAGGTTGGGCAGGAAATGTTCTGGAGACAGTTGAAAGTTGAACTTGAAAAGGACAGCAGACTTGATCATAGAACACAACTGAACTTACTTAATCTTGGATAAAAAACAACCATGGTGTCATTCAGGTCAAGGAATATCTAACTAGCATCGTCATTTCTCTGTTAACAAATCAAAGTTCACCGTTGGAAACAGTTTGTTTAAATCACTGATTGCTGGACACCTTTTCTTTCTTTACATTCATGTAGGCAGTGTTTTAAGGGTTTTTAAGATAGAGACCTGTAAATGGTTTTGGAAACCCTGTATCATTTCTGTTGTTCCCTTTTACAATTCTCCGTACCTTAAATATGATTTTACCACCTGAGTGAGTCATAACATCTCAGCCGTTTGACCATATTTTCAATATATAGGCTTTCTTCAGGTGAAACACACATGATAGTCAAAGACCATCTTAGGTTATAGTGGAATTTCAGACCAGAAATGCCTACAACTCTTGAAAGGATCTTTCAATTTTGTCAGTTTCATCAACACACAAGTTTTTCTCCAGTGTGAAAATGGTTATATTTGTGTTGAAAGTATTTGTCAGATCACAATCTCAAACTATTGCTGTCACAGTTGATGTTTTACCCACAATGTATTTCAATATCTTGGAGTTTGCCCCCTCAGCACAAGACAACTGCTATTTGTGGTAGCAAGAATTATATTGATGTTCTAAGGGGAATCCTGGTAACAAGACTTTGGAAGCCCAGAGGTACTACTGTAACATATCTTTGACAAAACACTGATAGCTCTCTTGGTCTAAAATCACAAAAATTAGATTTAGCAGACAACAATAATTAACGTTAGTGTACACAGTACATATTGAGCAACACGTTTAATAATTCTTTTAAGGCAATTTCCTTTTTCCTATTACAGGCACATATAGGAATACATGCATGTTATTCTCTTTTATGCATTAGTTTAACACTAGACGAATTCCATTGAACTGTTAATTTTTTATCAGTACAATAAACTAGATACAAATTGAAAATCTGTGTCTTCAGCTTCTGCGTGAAGGTGTCACTACAGACGGTTTAATGTTCATTTATGTTCATGTCTTTGCCTTACCTTTGTCTCACACCATCAATGAATAGTCAATGGATTGAAAGAGATCATCTTCTGATTGTTTGTTTTTCACCTGGCTGAAGTACTGCCAAAGTCAAATTTCCACATACAGAGCAATAAACACCTCACAATTCCCCTTCAACTTCCAACACTGCCATGACATCCATGACTTCCACTACAAAGAAATCCCAAGGCCACTTGCAGTGTTTGCTCTTCACCAGTACACCATGTGTGGTTCACTTTGTTTGTCATGTTGGAGATGACACTCCACTGTAATATGTAAACGCACCCAGTCAGCTAGCACTCATACAGTACAATGCTATGTGATACAGCTTGCAGTAGAAGTTCCACTTCAGCAAAATCTAGTCAAACCAATAGCTCATGATAAATGCAGAATTTTGATGGTCCAGCAGATTTCTAAACAACAATCAGTGGTGAGTAAATCCATAAGCCGAGCAAATGGGTGGGTATTCTGTATTGCTGGGCTTGTGGTTTTTTCTCCTGCTGGCCTGATATGGCCCAGTGATGGGCCTGTCTAGTGAATTACACAGCTTGTAACTAGAATGTTGACTGGTGAGTGATGGAAACTTGGGCTGGCTAAATGGCTTTATTTGGCAGAAAGGCTGCGGGCTAGTGGATCAGAAAATAATCTGCCCAACCCTGCCAATCATGTAATTTCAAGAGACTACATGCCCAATATGTGCCATAAATTGACTGCAAAAAGTCATGTGACAGGGAAATAGGTGACACAACTGCAATAAAAGTCAAAAAACAAAATGACACCTGTGGCTGTTAATTTTTGTCCTGTCGAGTTGAAACAATGGCAGTTGGTCAAATGCATGCCATGAGCCTCTACTGAAAAGAGTGGATTTTTTGCAGGAATTGGAAGGACTGGACCTACACTAATTTTCTCTTCCAAAAATGTGTAAATAAAGAGAAGATGAGTATGAAAGCACCCTCATACAATAGACCTCTCAGTCTGGAAATAATAAGGAGGAAGAGTATATGGAAGCTTACTCATTTGACTAATAGCTTCCAGTCGAGAACTTGAAGAGCTCACTGACAGAAAAGCGAGGGGTGTGATTCATTGTACTACCAGTAGAGATATTTTTAAGGTAGAACGCACCTCGGGGACAGACATTCGGACTCTCAAACTTTTACAATTCTCTTCTGATATACCACATGTGGGGGTTCATTTTAAAGCTCTTGGTGAAAGAAAACTTTTCACCGGCTTAGTTTTTCGAAATTCGAAAATTTTCATTTTTTCACATAGGTTAACACAGGGATGGCGGCCATTTTGAATTTCTAATATCGGTAAATCTTGGGTAAATTGTTTCTGTAGTACCAAAATTTGCACGGTGACCCCCTATTTTTATTCTTGATTTTGAAAGAGAATGAGTGAAAGATTCCTTGAGGAAAATTAGAGCAAAAGTTTAAGTCTTTCACCTTCGAGGTGCATATTACCTTAAGACATTGTTACTCGTATACCATACAGACAACTCATCAAGAGGACTCTTTAAGATGTATTGTTATTGTGAGTGCATTCAAGCACATCAAAAATAATCAAAGCTGCAGACATGTTGCCGGCAGTTAAACAGTGATTGAGATATACAAGAGTACCATACACACACTAATGATGATATGAGTAAAATTTCAGTTCAATTGGTGCATTGCTTTGGAGAAGAAAATTTTTGAAATAAAAAATTATCATAGGTTTTTAGCAAATGACAATATGGCCGCCAAACCATGTGACTGATCCATTAACTTTTCTCAAACATGAAAGTACTTACACCAATGATGGTATGAGTAAAATTTCAGTACAAATCGTGCATTGGTTTTGGAGAAAAGATTTTTGAACATTATTCCAGGGTAATCATAGGTTTTTGGCAAAAACCAATATGGCAGCCAAACCACAAAATGTTTAGTCATGCTATACACTGAACAGGCACTGCTGGAATGGTGTCGAATGAGAGTAGCTGGCAGTGGTCGACTTCCATTCTCACCGAACACCTCAAATAAAGTTGATCATGAGGGTGTCAAAATTATTTACCTTTTTTTACATTAATCATGAAGTACTGGTATTATTCATTGATCATCTGGTATAATATTCGTCATAATTTTAAAAAATACCAGACGTCATTTTCATCAGTCCTAGTAACATGCTATCAATTGTCATGAACTGGTCATCTTCTGTACATTATATTCTGACAAAAGTAAGTGATTGATACATTTTATTGTAAGTTAGGGTACGTTCAGCTTTATTTCTGTCATCTTTAGCACTTTACCATTTTCTTTTCCCACTTAGAAGTGGCTCATTCCTGAATTTTCATGAAATAGTTTGCAAATTACTTGAATTTCAATCTTTCTAGATTTGACATACAGTGAACTTTTACTTGTACAGATAACAAGGCTGAGCTTCATGGTTATGTGAAGGGTCTCTTAAACCATACACAGGACACAACAGCATGAAGCAAGATAAAAAGAGAAAAAAATCCACATTTATGAAGACGAACAAGAAGGCAATAAGGCAATGACAGATGAGGATAACATTGCCAATAAAAAAGAGCACCAGAGAGTTGTATTGATATGTCTTTGTTCTAGATCAAATGCATTAGGCCGAAAAAAAAAGAGAGTATATCAGTTCACTAAAGATACATGTAGCTTTGCATGCTACTACATACTATTAGGCGTATTTCTCATCAAACATAAAACGTAAATCTCGTAAACCATACACTTTCTGAAAGCTGTTTCAGAACTCCAGCATTATGTGAAAACTTTAATGAAAACCAGAACTTGTGCAGTTGGGCTGAATTACTCATTTTTAGCCATAGCCATATGTATATATGGCAATGGAAGCTATTCTTATAGGCTAGGGAAATGTCTGTATGTATGTATGTCTGTATGTCTGTATGTCTGTGTGTCTGTATGTCTGTATGTCTGTATGTCTGTATGTCTGTCCGTCAACATCAAAAACTCCAAAACCGCTGTACATTTCATCTTGATATTTGGTGTGTACATGGATGATGGGCTGTAGATGAGATTTTGTTCAAATGAAGTTGTCATTGCCAAAAATATGCAAATTAAGTGAAAAAATGTAAAAACAGTCAAAATTGAAAAAACTCAATAACCACTGAGCAGATTACATGAAAAATTAGCATGTAAGTACTTGGGCTGACATGAAATGATTGTGCACATCTTGGGTCAGTATCTTGGACTTGCTATTTTTCATGAATTTTTTTGTAATTTTCTCCCATTTTTGGTCAAAAAATCTCCTGCTCTGAAACCACAAGTCGATTGATATGAAACTTGGTATGGAAGTGCATAGGAGTGACCTTTGCCAAATTTGGGCAAATCGTGGTGAAATTTGCATATTTTTCGTTTACACGTCCATAGACTCCCATGTATAAGGCAGATCTCCATAGACTCCATGTATAAGGCCACGAAAAATAAAAATTTAGTTTCTCATCGTATTCATATTGCAAAAAGGATGCAGTGACACAATTTTTAGTCCCCACGTATGAAGTCCAGTTAGCTTATAGATTAGGTCATGTCCGTCTGTTCGTCTATCCGTGAGTCCATCAGTTCACACAGATATCTCAGATATTTTGACAAAATGTCACGTGACCTCCATGACCTTTGATCTCAAATATACATATTTGTCCATAACTCAGTAACCACAAGTGCTACCATCCTTCATATATGGTATGATGGGACAGCTTATGACGCCACATATTGTACCTCATTAATTATGCACATATCTAATTTTGAGCGAGCCAATAGAGCTAGAGGTCTGATTTTTGGTATATAGGAATAACTTAGCAAAACAATTTTTTTGACAAAATGTCACGTGACCTCGGTGACCTTTGACCTCAAATATACATATTTGTCCATAACTCAGTAACCACAAGTGCTACAGCCTTCATGTATGGTATGATGGGACACCTTATGACGCCACATATTGTACCTCATTAATTATGTACATATCTAATTTTGAGCGAGCCATAGAGCTAGAGGTCTGGTTTTTGGTATATAGGGATAACTTAGCAAAACAATTTTTTGACAAAATGTCACGTGACCTCGGTGACCTTTGACCTCAAATATACATATTTGTCCATAACTCAGTAACCACAAGTGCTACAGCCTTCATGTATGGTATGATGGGACACCTTATGACGCCACATATTGTACCTCATTAATTATGCACATATCTAATTTTGAGCGAGCCAATAGAGCTAGAGGTCTGATTTTTGGTATATAGGGATAACTTAGCAAAACAATTTTTTTGACAAAATGTCACGTGACCTCAATGACCTTTGACCTCAAATATACATATTTTTCCATAACTCGGTAACCACAAGTGCTACACCCTTCATGTTTGGTATGATTGGACACCTTATGACGCCACATACTGTACCTCAATAATTATGCGCATATCTCATTCTGAGCGAGCCAATAGAGCTGGATGTCTGATTTTTGGTATATAGGGATAACTTAGCAATACAATTTTTTGACCAAATGTCATGTGACCTCGATGACCTTTTACCTAAAATATATGTTTATGTCAATAAATAAGTAACCACAAGTGCTATGTCCTTTGTATTTAGTAGGATGGGAGACCTTATGACAACACACGCTTTACCTCATTAATTATGTACACATCTAATTCTGGGCAAGCGAATAGAGCTAGAGATCTGATTTTTTGGCATATAGGGATTAATTAGCAATATAATTTTTTTTTTCAAAATGTCATGTGACTTCGATGACCTTTGACCTTGATTATACCTATATATGCATATTTCAGTAACCACAAGTTCTATACCCTCCAATTTTGATAGGATATTAGACCTTAAGATGTCACATCTTGTACCTCATTTATAATGCGCATATGTATTTCTTGGCTGGCCAATACTGCTAGAGGTCTGATCTTTTTTCCCGATTTAGAACCATAACTTAGACATGCCTCATGTGTTTCAAATTGGGAACAACGACATAGACCTATGTGCCCATAAATCTCAACATATACACTCCAGTGATACTTCTTAATGACCACATTTTCCTGCCCCATCAACTAATACTCCTATTACAAGTGGGGACTATGTCATTGTAAATGACTTGTTGAGTTAATGGTTGTATCACAGTATTCGATATATCTAATTCTGTATTTTTTCCATTTTATATTCTGAATAATTACATTAAACATATTTCACTGTCTCCAGTACATTTCATTTAAGTATTTTCACTTCATGCACTTTATCCTTTCACACATGTTCAAATATCTGACCAGAGAACAAACACTAAATAGTCCAGGATGGGAGCTACAGTGTCATTGACGCTATTTTTAATACATATTGTATCATTCAAAGTAAGATCATCATTGACAGAGTCCCATTTAAATATGCGGCTATATGATAATTTGAAGGGGAACTTGAAAAATTTTGATCATATAGAGGGGGGACTTGAAAAACTTTCGATCGTATTGAGGGAGATCTGAAAATAATAAAATTTCAATCGTGATTCCTCCATCACCCCACCCCTCATCATTATTTGTGAACACAGCCTAAGCACTAATTTTCTGTGAGGATAGCAGCAATGAAAGCAACCTTGGACCTCTGCATTTTATCCAAATATTGCTACATCCAATTCATTGAACAACCTACCATCAAAACTTTATAACATATTAATCACTTATCATATAAATGAGGCAAATTTCATTGATTAAAACTGCTATGTTGATACATGTAAATCTTCACTTTAGTCATAATTTAAATACATCAGAAGGATCTAAATTATTGCCAGAGTAAAATATTTATTTTCTCGTCAAGTTGCCTTTAATCATGTTCAGTATACAGTATCTAACTTATTTACATTAACTTTTGTATATACCCTTATGAGAAGGAAGTTTTTTGTTAACATTGGAAGTTTCAGAAGAATATGCCCATGAATTATTGCATGTAGCAATATTTAATTAAATATTGCAGTTAATATTTTGCACTGATAACTGTATCGTGACGAGAATCTTGAAGTGTCAGTGTAGTACACCATCTTCAGCTATATTGCAGGGTAAAGTTTCTGCAAGTGATCTTTTGGACTATTACATCCATTCAATCAGTACACAATAGTTGTTCATATATGGGCTAAGTTTAAAGATGGGACCACACAATTGTATTTTAAGTTTCAAATATATTAAAAGTCCTACAAACTAAGGTGTTTAGATACATTTGGTTTTCACTATTTTCAGGAAAGGTTTTCTAAGGATTAGCATGTGTGTTGGAACACCACTGAATTCGAGACACGAAGTGAAAACAAAAACTGTAAACCATTCTAACTATCAAACTTCCCTTTTGAATTCAAGGCTGTCAACCCCATTTTTCTATTTCATATTTTACTTACTTTCAGAAAACTAACACCCCGCTGTCCATGCAATATATCTACCCTGCTTGATAGGTATACTCTTTCATGATAAAAAATACATTTGATAGCAGTTACAAGTTCAGACTCTGTTAGAAATTTACAGCAGTACATGCACAGTCAGTATTCTTATAATATCTGTGTAGCTTTTAAAGTACATATTATTTGACATCACTGCATAACTATCAGCAACTGATCATTAGTTCCTCATAAGTTCCCTGCCCTTTATATCTTTCAGACCATGTGTTGCAGAAATTTAATGGGATGGCAAAAGAAGTGAGAGGGGCCATAAACATCAAATTAAATGATGAAAAGAAAAAAGTGGTGAAGAAAAACTCATAAAAGGTCTGACAAAAGAAAGGAAATGAACCTTAAGCACAAGCCAACATATGCCGAACAATTTACTTACCTTGGCCTAATTTAAAAGTATTATGTATTGAGAAACATTCAAAATAAGTCAAAAATGATTATGTGATAAATTTCTTTGTTTTTTTTCAACCACTCAATCATCTTTTTGTAATTTTTTTCATCTTTTAAATATTCGTAATTTTTTTGTATGTATGGCAAAATAAAATGTGAATCAAAGCAAATAATTTTTGTTTGAGTTATGTTTCTAATCAAAGTTATTAACACAAAGCTTTAATCTAATTTTTAACTTTTCCTGTAGGAATTCTGTTGTGAAAGTTTACCAATGGGATCTGCAAAGTAATCTAAAAGCTACAGTCTTCTTTAGGACCCTATAGGGATTCCTTTAAGAAGCCTATGCATAACATGTAATTCTCGACCGACTTGGTGAATGACTTCACTGCCAGCACAGCAGCTAACAGTTCTAGGGCATTGACTTTTCTGTTTTGCTCCATGTACTTCCTGTTTCTGTTCCATTGTTTATGGCCCCTCATCCTATTTGAAAGCTATAAGATCCCACATACCGTATAATCCTATAGGAATGCTAAAGGGCTCTTATACGAACCCCTATGGGAATGTAGGCTACCTACAGCCCTTTAAACTGTATTCAAAAATCCCACAAGAGTACTATAACTATCGCACCATATTAATCCTACAGGAAGCCTATAGGATATTTTTTAAGGGTATATGCATAGGTTTTTCGCAACACCAATATGGCAAAACTGATCAAAATGTGCTTAGCATACTAAGATGTACACATACCAATGATGATATTTGTAAAATTTAAGTCCAAATGGTGCATTGGTTTTGGAAAACAAGTACTATGAACATTTTTCTATAATTATCATAGGTTTTTATAAATTGCAATATGGCTTCCAAACCATGTGACCAGTCCAACTGACGCAAGGACTCACACTAATAATGAGTGAAATTGCAGTTCAAATGGCCTTTCGTTTCCGAAGTTTAAGATTTAATAACATTTTTCAAAATTCTATGTAACAGCCAAGGCTATGTAATTGCTAGCAATTTTATGTGCAAATTTTAAATTAAAGAGGACATGCTTGCTATAGACCGAATTTCAAATGGACCAATCCCCTATGTCATCAGGATAAGCCATTCAGGTTTTGAAAATGGGTAATATGGCCATCAAATCATGTGACTAATTAAGAATTCAAAACAAAAATGCACTGATATCATCTGCTTATGACAGCAGCCAATGAACAAACAAATCCTGTCCTTTCCACCTACAGACAAGATCCTCCTTTGTTGAATCTGTTTAAATAGCATTTGAAACATGCAGATGTCAGATTGCGTTGGTCATACTATCAAGAAAAGAGTGAAAAGGTAGGTCTAATGAGCGTTTATTTCCTCAGCTTGCAACTTGCACTCCACAAAAATACTTGATCATTTTGAAAGGCTGAGACTGTAAGCTTAAAGGCTGACAAAGATGTAAAATACTTGGATCTGTTATAAAGAGGCTGACACTGGGTAAAAATAAAAGTACACAATGTTCTATGAAACCATTTCACCCACACTTACACAACTTTTTCATCAGGGGTTAGGTAATTATCATTTCTCATTGGTGAATTTCCTATTTTTCTATCTTTCTTCCTTTTGATAAAGGAATACTATTCACATGAGTTGAAGACTGTATAACAATTAGACAAATTTTAAATTTGAATGAAGTTATGCTGAATTTGTGGCTGGGCGAACTTGAGCAAATACAGTGCGTTTCACCTAGGTACCGCAACTCAGTGTATGAGACGGACACAATCCACGTACAAAACAAACGATAAGCTTGGGTGTCACGACACATTTGAAAGTCACCGACTCATTGATTAATTACAGTAAACCAGCATGGGGCAGCTGCTCTGTCTAGACTGAGAGATACATTTGATCTACAATGTGTGGCTTTTCAGTTAGTTTCTGTTGAGAATACCTTCACCTCTTGAACTCTTAGCTGAAATTGTAAAAGAAACAGTTACATTGTAGATCAAGTCTAGTCAACTGTTTATCTCTCAGTCTAGACAGCAGCTGCCCCCTGCTGGTTTACTGTAATTAATCGACAAGTCGGACGCTTTGAAATGTGTCCGTGATACCCAAGCTAATCGTGTGTTTTGAACGTGGATTGTGTCCGTCTCATACGCTGAGTTGCGGTACCTAGGTGAAACGCACTGTAATTGATCTCTTGGGAAGTGAATGATATCTGCAGGGGAAAACCAAGTTTCAGAGACTATTCAATGAAACAAACGTTTGACTAAAGTAACAGAACAACGCTGAAAGCATCCATGGAGAGTTACAGACTTATTACACCCACTACTCTGCACAGGTGACTTTTATATCAAGCAGACCACACTAGTGTATGTACAGCTACATCTAAAAATCTTCACATCTATATCTTCGGGTCCTGTTGCTTTTAACCATTGTAAAGTAACAATTTGGTGTAACTTACATTGAAAGACCTTTGGCAAATGTGGAAGTTAATAGAGATGGAAGTGTTACTTAAAAACACTTTAACATGAATCAATACAATATGAAATGCTACAAATTTTTATGACAACTTGACAAGCAAGGCTGGAACAAAACTGATAAAAGTGTATTTACGTTAACATGTGCAATATGCATCACCAAAATACTTCCTGTTCCTGGGACACAAAAAGATGATGTCATGAGGAGTAAACAGTACATGTAACAACTACATGGCCCTCAATGTCATTAATAACATACCATTGAATTCTATAGAGCATGTGACGTTCGATGTCTAAAAGCCATGTAATAAAAGAAAAAAGAGGCACTTCAAGATGTATTAGCAACAAAAAACATTACACTGAACAGACAAAGCCAGATAATTTTACGAGTTTAAAAATCCTGCCTTCAAAGAGCGTTTGCCCTACAACACTAATATTAACATTAATTCAGACAAATGTTGCTTCCAAACTGTCTGCCATAAAACAGATCTTTATTCCCGTACACATAGAAATGATGACAAAAAATGGAGGTAGAGTAAGTGTTACATTTTCCACTGAAGAAGCCTAACTTTCAATTATTCATTATTCATTATTCATTCATTCATTAATTATTCATTTATTATTCATGACAATGTCAGAAAAACGTTTTAAGGTAGTTTGCCATTATTTTCGACCATTTTCTTTCAAAATCAAACATAAAAATTGGGGTTATCTTGCAAATTTTGGTATTATAGAAAAAAGTTGCTTGATATCTCCTTACAAATTTTGGTAAGAAACAAGTTACCTGATAGTTATTCAAATTTAAATTCAAAATGGCCACCATACCTGTGTTATGTCTATGGGGAAATAAAATTTCTGATTTTCACAAAACTAAGCCGGTAAAAAACTGTATTTACATCATGAGCTTTGAGAGTAGTCCCCAAAAGTGGTAGGCCAAATGAATATTTTAAAGATTTCAGAGTCCCAATGTTTGTTTACAGGGCACCTTCTACCTTAAGAGAGGAAGTGATTGAAAATTAAAGAGTCTGACAGTGTGATACTGATAGTTCACACAATTAATGGAACACTATAATCAGTGTAGTGTGTTGCATTTTTCAGGGTGAATCTGAAAACTGTCCTCCACCTCCAATTTAACTATGAATACTGCCACTCATAACAAAATATCATATATTCTTAATTTTGTCATTATACCGTAATACAATGCTGTCTTTATCAAAAGTGCTATGATAATTTTGCTTGGAAAGACAAAATAAAATGAAATACTACAATTTTAACTAATGAGTCAATTACAAACACAGCAATACTGTCATCTTTTTGATAATAATTTCTTCTGATTGGAAAAATTACTTTAAAAGTAACGTTGATACTGTTTGATCATGTACTTTGTTAATTTTACCAAATGGCAAATTCAATTTCTTACATTAAAATGTCCTACAACCAAAAGTGAAGTCCACCAGTTGACTTTCTTGGCGTCAAGCAAATTGACAGTTGACAGCATTTATAATCATGAACCAATTCTTAGAAAGGACAAAAAACAGAGCAAAACTTGTCACTGTACTTGTCTTTGGGATAAGATTTGCATTGCAATGTCAATAACTAGGAATGAGGCAGGAGATACAAGCCATCTGATTGGTCAAATTTGAATTTTAACCTCATGTTAACCAGCTACAGTGTGGCACTTAAACGCCTGTGCTGGCGTCAGATTGTCTTGCAAGGAAATGTACTTACCAGAGTGCAATTTCAAAGGAAAACAAAAGGCTATGACACCCATAATACTCTTACAGACTAGAACAAACTTGATCCAAGGGATCAAGTCCCTGGCCTGTTAGTTTGATAGGAGAGATTTGGAGTACAACATAGTAAATAGCTAATCTTTAATCTTCCTATAGGATTATGGTAAATGAAGAAGAGGATACAGTAAGTTTAGGTGAATATATTCTGTGCAAACAAGCAGCCTGAGTTCCCTGTGCGTCAGACATTGGATGGTAATACAAAAAACAAATATGAGCTAAAAATTATATTAAAGTTCAATCATTAAGGCATGGAGGTAACTAACTCAATGATTACAGGTAACCAGCATGATTTTGGTATGGCCCATCCAAATTGATTTTTGGTGGTCTAAATGGACCACCAGGTTAAAAATTAATTTTGAGCCCAGCATATTTACAAGGTGTTTATCTAATTATTGTAAACATGTATTAATTATTGCTTAGGCAGCATTTGACTTATGACTGCAGGTTTATAATCCATTTGATTTATTCTGTTTAATATCTCCACAGATCTGTCAATAATCCACAAAATGGTTGATGAAATGTGTGATTTTTGAAGTCAGCGAGTCACAGATGTACCAGAGACTCGCTATGGATAAAATTAGATTTCTCTGGGTATTGCTGATCCTGCTGATGAACACAACAAGTCTCACAGCACAGCTGAGCAAACAGACCACACGCTGTCACCAGTGTCGACCAAACACAAATACTACAGATTGCAGTGGGCAGCATCCACCACTGACAACCATACCACAGCATATCAACCAAAAGACTGCTGTGCTAAATTTGGCACGAAACCAAATCAGCATTTTGAAATCAAAAGAGTTCATGGCATTGTCGTATCTTCAAAAATTAAATCTTGAAGACAATGTAATTGAAAAGATAGAAGATTTTGCATTTATCAACAGCATGTTCTACTTGGTGACTCACTTATCAACAGTGTGAATATAGACCAGATGTATAGACCAAACATTGCAGAGAAATATATGGTATACACAACTGAGAGGCTGTCCAAAAAATTCAGGATTCAAATTTTGATCCCACAAAATTATCATCTGTAATTTGCCACGTGGGAACAAATGACTTAACAAAGAAAAACAAACAATCAGTACTGACGTCACTCCAAACAATGGCTGAAACTGCAACACAAAAATATCCAAATGCCAAAATTGGAATATCTGCAATTTTACCTAGGATTGGATGTGATACGATTAATGTTGATATTACAGAAATTAACAATAACATTAAGAATTCTGCAATAAGAATAAAAAGCTGGTATTCATACAACATAGGAAGTTGGCAACGAGTGGACATCTGTTTGCAAAGGATGGAATACACATTGAAAGGGATGGTGTCAAGTTACTAGTAGCAGATATGAAATGGGCGATGATGGATGGAAACGAAAAGCGAGCTCGTCAGGGTCAATCTACGAGGTCAGGTCATGACAACAGGAGTGGATTCATCAGGAGAGGTCAACCAGTGCAATACAACAGACAGGCTACAGGGCAGTACCGATCACATGGAAATAAACAATATCAACATCGTCTAAAACAAAGCCACTGTATAACAGTACTGGGAGGGAAGATGCTGTGCAAAATAAAATGACCAGATAGTCCATTCGCTGATAACTCTTTTGAAAAATTTTGTATAAGTGTGTATGATTCTGTTAAAACAACCATGTTACTAGTAGAGTAACAGTCGTTAGTTGGCCATTGTTATGTGTTTATCGGAGACTTATCGACAACAGGTGGATAACACCTTAACTTTTATGACTTGGAACATTCAAGGAGTCAAGCAGAAGCTGAATGACCAAGACTTCTTGAATACTATTAATTCTTTTGACTTTGTAGCTTTAGAAGAAAGTTGGTTAGATTCTGTAGACAATTTATCCTTGTCTGATTTTAGTTATTTTCGTAGTGATAGGAAAAAAAAAACCAGCAAAACGGAACTCTGGTGGTATTATATTTATGTTCAAACATAAATATAAAGAGGAGTACAGAAAATCTCTACGATTATACCTGATACAATATGGGTCAAACTAGACAAAACTTTTTTTAACTTTGAAAAAGACATATTTATCTGTGCAACATATTTCCCACCAGATAATTCATCCATTTACAGACAGAAGGTAAATACTCTCTTTGAAGATATTGAAAAAGAAATAATCAATTACTCATCCGAGGGTGAAATAATTATTATGGGTATTTCAATGCACGTACAGGAAGACTTGATGATTACGTTACAGATGACTCAAGAGACCATATTACATTACCAAATATGTATGCTATAGATAATTTCAGAGCAAGATTGAATAAGGATAATAATATCAATTCATATGGAAGGAAACTTATTGACCTCTGTTTATCAACAGACATGAAAATTGTCAATGGCAGAAAAATTGGCGACTCGTATGGAGATTTTACATGTTACACATATAACGGCTCAAGCCTTGTGGACTATGTAATTGCACAATCAAGCCTTCACTTTAAAATTCAATACTTAAGAGTTCACCAATTGACCCACTTATCAGATCATTGTCCACTATCTTTTGCACTCACTGGGCAAGTTAGAACTGAAAATGTGGACAACAGTACCAGTCTTAACCCCCTTCCCAAAAGATATTTATGGGAACAAAGTTCAACTGAGAAGTATCAAGAGGCTCTCCAAAGCCCACCAGTCAGTTCCAAAATTACTCAGTATTTACACGCAAATTATTTGACTGGTAATATTGATGATGCTGTACAAGGCTTGAATGATATAATTACACGGCTGCAGACATGTCACTCAAAACCTGCACTCATAAAGTTATAAAGAAAGGCAATGTGAAAAAGAAAACAGGTCGTAGATGGTATGACAAATCATGTTTTATAATAAAACATGAAGTTAGAGCAATGGGTAAACTGATTGTGAAATATTCAAATGACCCATATGTGAGAGGTCGCTATTTTCAACTTAAGAAGGAGTATAAAAAGTTAATTAGAACTAAAAAGAGAATGTACCAGGAGAATCTTTAAATAATATCACGGAAGTGAATGGTGGTAACTTAGATCAATTCTGGAGTGCATTGAAAGAATTAAAAACCAACAATTCCTTACCAACAAATGATATCAGTAATAGTATAAGTGTTGAGGAATGGATCAAGCATTTCTCAAATCAAAATAAGAAATATAACCATAGTTCAAAATTAGACAAAATTATAAAGGAGCTAGAAAGTACGGAAATTAATGAAGAATTGAATGGGGATATTACTTCCACTGAAATCATGAAGGCAATTAAACAGTTAAAAAAGAAAAAGTCGCCGGTGATGATAAAATAATTAATGAAATGTTAATAAGTGGTCAGTATGTCCTTCTGAAACCAATTACAAAACTCTTTAATAGTATTTTAAATTCAAAAAAGTTTCCAGACATTTGGCGCACTAGCATTATAAAACCACTTTTCAAATCAGGGGATAAAAATAACCCAAATAACTACAGAGGGATAGCTCTATCAAGTTGTCTCTCAAAACTTTTCACTTCAGTTTTGAATAACAGATTACATAAATATGTTGAGAGTCATTATATTCTAAGTCAATTTCAGGCTGGGTTTAGGCCTGGATTTCGAACAACAGACAACATGTTCATCTTAAATCGGTTATTGATAATTATATTATATCATGCTACATTGCGCCATTCTGATGGACGAGAGCTCATTCCCCGATGCCAAAATACTGTTTTACCACTGATAGCAGTGCTAAAAGGGCCCCTAAACCAGCATTTTCTAAAATTGCCCGGTCGGTGCATTTGAACGTACCTATCTAAACCATAGACCCTCGAGAAAGACCGAAACAGTCCACTTTGTTTCAAAGACTGAAGACCGAATTTCGATACACAGATAAAGTGGGGGTCTGTAACTCACCTCTTGGTGTAAATAAGTTGGGATCGATGATGAAAGACATCTCTGAAGCAGCACGTTTGGGGTATGATGCACACAAATATTAGGGCGACAGCGCACCGTGCACTTTGCGGGAGTCGAGACGCGATATATCCTAGTACCGCTCTTTAAAATGAAGATAGTATTCGTTCATACACAAATAAATTGACACTTCCTCACAGTAACGGTATGTCAGATATTATTTACCAAAGTTTGGGCTATGACAGATCGAGATGTCCTAACGATGTAGACCAAGAAGTTCAAAATAACAATGGGATGACTCCTGGCGACTGCGACGATATTTGACATCAAATGCAACGAGAACGAGCAGTGTCAGCGTCCAGCTCTCCCTGCATCGGGCGCAACACACTCAGAATCTGCACAACTGTTCATCACAGTTGCAGTCATCGCAAGTCTGGATTATTTCAAAACTGCTTGTTTTCTGGTACAATTAAAGCCGCACTTTTCAATCCCAGGTTCTCGCATTAGTGGAGTTCTCCTCCCAGTCAAATACATGGCCAGTATGATGTTTGATTTCTATAACATTAATTACACAAACTGATCTCAACCTTTTGTCACATTTTGCTAATCCTGTAAACAGAGTTTATGCAAGCTTTTGATTGACGGTCGGTTCAAATAGCCAACAGTCATTGATTCCCCAGTACAAACGCTCGAATTTCCTAAAAAATTGTCTTCCAGTCGCGTTAGACTTTGAATATAACCACAGAGTTCGATCGGCAGCAACTTCACGCTGACCGCTTGGCAGTCTGTCTGTGTTTTTACGGCCGGGGGAAAACTAAAGAGTGGCATTTTCTGGAGTGTGTGCCCGCGTGTTGGCTGTTTGGTGTCCACTTACACAATGAACGCCGCCATACCTTGGCGTCCTTTTAAAGGGAGGCTCCGCCTTTAAATGCTTCCAAATTATCCATCAAAAATAGATCCTGTAACTTCACTGTGCCACCACTGAATGTCGCGACGGTATGCGGTACAGAATGAGACAAATCTATTTTTAGTATGCCAAAAAAGCCAGGACTATTGTTCTTATGTAAATTTACGAAAAAAATTGTTACTTTTTTCTTTTGATTTGAACTCTTGACCCATTTTCTGTGTGAGTGCGAGTGCAGCAGGTATTTTTGACAAGTATTGTTCGTGTTGCATGCGAATAAAATGCAATGTCGATATGGACTTATTACTATGTGCCTGTACGGAACCCAACTTATAAAAATGCTCGGTCTCGGACGCAGAATTTCCGACGTTCGATCTCTCAGACGTCCGTTTTCTGCATTTGGCGCTTAGAGTGATGAAAATGCCCAAGTAAGACAAATACACGCAAGTTGATATAATATAATAGCAATAACCCCCTTCGCAGTCGGGTATACACTCGATTTTGGTACAATTCGCTCCATATAGCACTCGCCTATCGGCTCGTGCTATATGTCGCGCATTGTACCAAAATCTCGTGTATACCCTCCTGCGGCGGGGGTTATTGCTTAATTATATTAATAAATCAAACATTGAAAATGCGAAGGATAAAAGGAAAAATGAAATAGGTTGTTTTGTAGGATTTGTTGATTTTAGAAAGGCATTTGATAGTATTTGGCGTCAAGGGCTCTATTATAAGTTACTAACACACAAAATTAATGGCAATATTTATCAAATAATTAAAAGTATGTATGACGAAGTCAAATACAGTATAAAACTTAATGGTGGAATCACACGACAGTTCAAATCAATGCGAGGAGTTAGGCAAGGTTGCAATATTAGTCCCATTCTTTTTAATCTGTTTGTTAACGATTTATCAGGCTACTTTGATGATAGGTGTGAACCAGTTAATTTAGGACAGTCTCTGATCAATTTCCTATTATATGCTGATGATCTTGTATTAATTTCAGAATCAGAGGCTGGATTACAACGTTGCTTTGATAAACTTCATTCATATTGTAATGACTGGAATTTAGAAGTCAACACTAACAAAACCAAATCATTGTTTCAACAAGAATGCTAGGGTCCTTCGTCATAAATATAACTTTTATTATAATAGTATGAAATTAGAAATTGTTCAAAGCTACAAATACTTAGGCATAGACTTCAAATGTAATGGGAAGTTTGACATTGCAAAGGAGACTCTATACAAGAAGGCACTGAAAGCGTTCTTTTATATTAGAAAAGTTATCAGTTCACCAGCTAACATAAATATTCATGCTGGATTCATATTTTTGGCCATATTATTAGGCCTATACTAACTTACGGATGTGAAATTTGGGGAACTGAGAAATATTCAGATAGGACACCAATTGAAAAATTGAATCTTAAGTTGTGTAAATACTTCTCCAAGTTAATCAGTCAGCAACAAATTTAGCAGTGAGAGGTGAGATGGGCAGGCATCCTCTTTTAACTTTTATCAAGAAAATGATGGTTAAATATTGGTATAGAACATACACTAAGAAAAAAAATACTTTGATCCATGAGGTGATGGTATTTTGTACTAACAATAACATGGCCTGGGCAACTGCAATGCAAGAAATTACAGGATTGGAGAGTGTTGGTAATTTTTGGCAAAATGATAAACATAGTGTGAAAAACTTAACAGATAAGATAAGTAATGACTACATTTAAAATGGAAAAATGAAGTTAATGCAGAAAAGACATCATCAGGAGAGAATAACAAATTACGCATTTATAGAAAGTTTAAAACGGATTTTAAAATGGAAAAGTATTTAAGCTGTATCAAGGATAAAAATGACAGAAAATACATTACCAAGTTGAGAATAAGTGACCATAATCTGATGATTGAGAAAGGTAGACACATGAGACCAAAACTAAAAGCTGAGGACAGAATTTGTAATAGGTGTGATACCAACTCAGTTGAGGACGAATTTCATTATATCATGTGTTGTCCATGTCATACACATCACGACAAAATTGTTAGACTCGATAGCAGTCAACAATGAAAACTTCAACAACTGGGATTTGCAAGCCAAATTTTGCTACATAATGAGCAATACAGATAGCATGATATACCTCACAACATTTATCCAAGAAACATATATTTTTTAAGATTACCCCACATTTCATATTATGCATAAAGTTATATCTTATATCTTATATTTATATATATATATATATATATATATATATATATATATATATATATATATATATATATATATATATATATATATATATATATATATATATATATATATATATATATATATATATATATATATATATTTATTATTTTTTGATAAGTATCCTTTTCTTATTTTTGTAGTATTAGTTCTTGACTATGTTCACCTTTGAGGGAATAACGTCAATAAAGTTATTATTATTATTATTATCAGCAAAGTTTGGTTGTGTGAGCTTCGAGCCATGGCATCCGTGGTGGAACATTTAATTTCATAACATCTAAGACAATAGATGGTGCAAAAATAATAGTCTGTTTTCTGGTTGGTCTGTGCCTAAACATGCACAGTGGTTTCATTTTGCTCTTTGTAGCTTTACAATAGTTTAAGGTAGAATGCACCTCGGGGACAGACATTCGGACTCTCAAACTTTTACAATTCTCTTCTGATATACCACATGTGGGGGTTCATTTTAAAGCTCTTGGTAAAAGAAAACTTTTCATCGGCTTAGTTTTTCGAAATTCGAAAATTTTTATTTTTCTCCATAGAGTTAACACTGGGATGGCGGCCATTTTGGATTTCTAATATCGGTAAATCTGGGTAATTTGTTTCTCTAGTACAAAAATATGCACGGTGACCCCCTATTTTTATTCTTGATTGAAAGAGAATGATTGAAAGATCCCTTGAGGAAAGTTAGAGCAAAGTTTAAGTCTTTTCACTTTCGAGGTGCATATTACCTTAAGTGTAATACCGGTATAATCATTGGATGTGAAGTTCATCTATTCCTAAAAAGTGATATGTCCATTAAACATGTTCCTATGTAATGCCAACACAGGTTTTTTTTAGCTTGACTTTCTTTTTTTTTTCAAATTACTAGTAGCATACTTTGAAAAGGGCAAGTCTCTTCAGCTGAGGGAACCACTTGAAGCCATAATCATGAAGTATCATGGACTTTGTCTGATCTCTAATTCTTCAATATTAACATTAGCAAGGGCTTTGAATGTTGTATTTTGTAATTCAACTTTACGTTCTGCAGTCATACTCCATAGTATCATGTTGACGATCTTTGTGCCTTCAAAACTGTACAATATTTTCTCCATTTCATTTGATAATGATGTTGCACTCTTTTCATGCTGACTTAATAGTTTCGATATCGTAAACTCCCTAATCTGCTCAAATGATTTGAATGGCTGTGCAGATACATTACCTAAGTAGATATTAAGTGAATCCATCACATGGTTGCCTAAACTCTTGAATGAATTTTCGTCAATTTGCACTGGGACACCGTATTCATTTCCTGCACTAAGTGAAGTTAGATGTTTGCACTTTTGAAAGCTGTTCCCAAAGTGTAGAATTTCAACAGGATTGTCACTGATGTACACAACCTGCAGCAATGGTGCATGTACACAAATGTCTTGAGGTACATCTTCCAGAAGGTTTGTGTCGAGATGCAGTTTAAACAGCTTTGGAGTATGAGACAAATAGTGTGATGAGAATGTTGCTAGTTTGTTATCGTATAGGTACAGTTGCTGGAGCTCACTGAGGCCATGAAATGCATTCTGTTCAATTGATTCAATGGTACAGCCGGTCAAGTACAACACATTCAATTTACTTAGTGGTAGAAAGGAGTTATTTGCCAGTGTCCTGATATTACTTCCATGAATATCAAGAAGTTGTAAAGTTCCAAGCCACTGAATGTGTATCGTGTGAGATTTGATATTTTGTTGTGTTTCAGGTTCAGTTCCTGTAATCTTCCCTCTGAATGAGTTCAGTCATTTGAGTCTGTAACTCCTCCACGCATATTTCGGTATCATATAACCTCCTCTCTAGGACACTGTAATTTTTCTCTATATTGCCCCGTCTAGATCTGCTGGAGGGAGTTTCAAATTATGAACCAGTTTCTTTACAAACCCATCATCACTGTCTGTATCAACTTTATCTTCTGTGAGTTGCACACATTCATGATCAGTATCTCCAGCTGTATCTGGTTTATCAACAGCTCCATGCATGTGTGTACGTTGGCCAAACGTATTGAGGCCACCATCTTGGTTTTCGAGTTCACAGTCATTTTTGAAATCACCGTTATTTCTATTAACAGATTGTTTAAGTTCAAGAAAGTCTTTATCTGCCCAGTTCTCAAAACTTTCTCCTTGAACCATGATTCCGCCTTTGGTATAGAATGTCAACACTACATATTTATGCTCTCTATCGTCTTGCTTTCCCGCCCGACAATTCCACAGTGTAAGAACAGCCATCTTGCCCCTGACAGATTTGATTCTTTCCACTCCTGTTTAAGTTCGTTCGTCTTACAATAGCTGTCTGTATACTTATCTTTCGATGCCTTAACCCATAATGGTAATCTGGTTGTGGTTGTCTTAAACTTGATGTTGGTTGGTACCGCACTGCTAATTTTGCAGTCATACTTGAGTCTGTACGTATAACTTCATCAGCTTGAATTTCCGCCATGGTTGGGTTGGTCACTACCGTGGTAGACTTCGCTGCATCGTACACAAAGTCCTCATTCACATCAGGCCTAGAAATCCTTCCTGCCTTGTTTTCTGCCATGACTCACAGGTTCCACGTATGTTACTTTCAGTTCTTGTTAGTATTGTGTGAGTATAAATGTTGTACAGTCTATGAAAACACCAGTTACTTGTAGAGCAAGCAGGACTACATGTGCTCTATGCTAGCTGCCATTTTTTTTTTTTTTTTTTTTTTTTTTTATATGATATGCTGATATATGCTTGGCAATTTTTTATTGGTGCCAACCTTTACATTAAAAATATAAACAACTAGATGTCAAACTTATATGCTTCATTGCCATGACAGTGATGATTTTTCAAAAGTGGACGGTATTTTGAGTAAGTTAGAGCTATTTCACTGTATGTATTCATTTTCTTCACAGTTAAATATAATAAGCTAAAATGAATCAATGTTTCTCAGCATAGTCTGACTTATTGTTCTGTGGATCTGAATAATAGCCTCTTGTTGAAAATCTTTCAAATTGTCTTTTCGTGGCATTGATGTCTGAAAGTAGGATACTCTTGGTATAATGCAAAGAAAATGATGTACAGACCCATGGGAATAAGTACAGGCCCATGGGAGTAACTTTTGTACATTTGAGTTTTGAGTTGCTTAGGAAAGTTTTACTTATAAACAACATGAAGTGCGACATGTGCAACTAAATCTCTGAAACATTTAAATTCTTATATACTGGAGGCAATTCTTTGCAATTCCTTGGTATTATACAGCTTTTCCATTATTCCTTTAAATTATCCTGTGAGTATATTGAATATGTAATGAGGAACTATCAGTACCGGTATATATTTCACCCAAACTTACACTTTCGCTTTGTTCAATTTATTGTTCTGCAAACAAAAACTCAACAAATTTACATTAAACATAGTCCCTCGAAAAAAATGTGCTTTTTTTTGCATTGATGTTTGAAAGTATGATACTCTGCATTTGAAGGTAATTAAGGCAAAGGATGTACCAGTACACGACCCAGAAGGAGTACATTTTAATTTGCACTTTTTCATTTCTGAATTGCTACTAACATCAAACTTTGCTTTTAAACAATCAAAAGTGACACATCTGCAAATCCACCTCTGCATGAGTCAGCTTTACATAGAAGGACTAAAATTTGGTGTAAAAACAGCTTTTAATGTTAATTTAAATCATCTTTTGAGTACTGAAGAAAAAAGTCCATAATCTATCATCAATCACGCAGCTTATCATAAGTGCATGAAGGATTATTTACAGGAAATGGTGACCGACTAACTGACTATCTATCAATGGCATTTTCTGGTGATTGTTCCTGGTTTCGCCTGTAGAATTGACCAATCAGAACATTCACATTATTGCCATGATTCACATGAAGACACATTTTGTATTACCAATGATGTTATGTGAGGATACCAGGTATAAAAATTTGAAAAAGCTACAAAAGAGAAAGACCAAAATAACTGAGGACACCTATTTCCCAAAAGTTGACACAGGTTTGTTTGTACCGTCACCTTGATGCCTGATGGTGAGATTCAGTTGTCAGAGCTTTACAAAAAGGTATCACGTGAATGCATTAACCTGAACCACAAGGAGGAACTGACATCATACCCTTATAATAGAACATTAACTGTATTCTGTCTGCCCCTAGGACCACGGACTGAGAACCACGGTCCATTGCATTAGTTAGAATATTAAACTTTTGGATCTCAGACACTCTTAGCCACACCATCAAGAAAAGAGTAACAAGATTGTGCAGAAAGATCTCGGTAAGTGCTGTATTGTGAGTATTATGTTAGCAACTTGCACTCCATGAAAAGACCCACACTTCACCCTTTTAAGGCCACTCATTGCAAAGGTTGACAAAGATGTAACAACTTATACTTGAGTCCGTAAGAGTACAGTAGTTTGACACAGGATGATAAGCAGAAGAGGTAATAACATTCTATGAAACCATTTCAAATTGCATAAAAGCATTATGCCGCACACAGACTCATCACAAATTTCTAGTTCCGATCAGCATATAAATTTTTAGTACTTGCTTTAAATGTGTGAATTATTCTCTTTTTTACATTTCCGCATTTTGATGAGTAATAGTTTGTTTTGTATTGAAGAGAATATCATTATTTGACATATTTCCAATGTTGAATCTATTCTGAATTAGGTGGAATCTGTGTTTTTTGACACAGATGTGTTTTGTGGACTCGCCACACTGCACATTCTGGTCTCCAGACACTATCAGACGTAGCATGTCCCTTGAGATAAATTCAGTTCTCCGCTTATCAGCTCGTGCTCTGCAAAAGGCACACAGCTTCAGCTAGTCTTTGTTCTACCACACTTCATTCATCCACTTCTCTTTGTTTGCTGTATGCAGACTGAATTCAGCACATTCCTACAGCTAGTCTTTGTTCTACCACACTTCATTAGTCCACTGCTCTTTGTTCGCTCTATACAGACTGAATTCAATCCCACCACCACCCCTTTCTCCACTCTTTTCTCTTTTTCTCTTCACTTAGGGCATTGGATTCTATCCTGACCCCCATTTCTCTGGAATTCTGCTATTTCCCGCACTTTCAGCCTCCCAGGATGGATCCAAACTCTGGGCCAGTTGCCTGACCTTAGCTCTACCATAGGTCATCAACTGCCCCCTTTTTACTCTATTGCCTGACCGAAGGGGCCCTCGCCAAATTTGTATTATTTAGTTTATGAACTTTATTACTGTTCATTAGGGGAAGGCTGCATTAACTTGCATGGTACCTGAAACCCGAGTCCTTGCCTGACCAACTCCAGTGACAAACAGAAGACTTTTAATCCCCAAGGTGTGAATGTTCCATTGTTATGTTTATCTAATCCTGCTGGTGCCATTGTAGTGTCATTGTAGGAAAGGCAGGTCTGTGAAATTGATCCTCTAGGGAAGTCAGGTATTCCTAAGTTAATGGAGCTTTCCCGTAATGTCTATAGCTTAGTCTTGAGAGAAGTTTTCATTTTTTATATACATGCAGTTTTTTTTATGTTGGTTTTCCTTTCATTTGTGATAAATACTGTTAGTTTATCACTTAGTATGCAGTTGTGGCATGTTTCAAAAATACCGCAATTATACAGTGTCGCTCAAATTTGATCAGAATTGGTATATACCAGTATCGTTTACCAATGATCAACAATAAATGTTGTTTCTATCTGTTCAGTGGAGTAAAATTCTACGTTGATGTTATGGTAATGATTTCTGCACAGTACAACCAGAAAAACAACAAGAAATATTTAAAAAATACCGTAAAGGACACTATGTGCTCACATTCGGTTTGAATTGGTCCATTCGAGAAATATTTAAACCAGGAAAAACAAGAATGACAAAAGCAAATAAGGTCTCCAACTTAGGTACTGGAGGTCATCTTTAGGAACATGCATATCAACTTCTATAGCAATGGGAGAAGCAGATCCTAAATACATAAGCAAATGTCAACAACAAAAAACAGAGAAGGCTTGATAAAAAGAAAAGGTGGGAGTGGGCCAAAAATGCACAAGGGATCTGGTAAAAAAGTAATGCTACATCATTGATCTTCTAAACCCTACCCCCTCCTGCATATCAAATGTTCCCCCCTTGGTATTACATAAGACCAAATGACAGGAAGTACATTACAACCTTGGAGATTTTTCATTAATGCCATGAGTGTTATCATTCTAATGTAAACAGCACTTACGTTAGTTAAAGATAGTGAAATGCCTTCCACTGTGGGTGGTGATTACAACATCTGGAATTATCCTGGATCCAAATTTCTCGTCAGTTTTTGTATGTCTTACATAGAAAAGTTGCAAAAATTGGTCCAAAATGAAAAAAATCACCTCAGCTTTGTTTTCTGGATCAAATTTTCCTACAAATTGGTATCAAATATGACAAAATTATGTTCACAGCCTTCAAAATTGTCTCACAACATACCCTGGGTTAGTATACCGGTAGGTCATTTTAGGTCACAAACTGAGAAAAGTACCTAAAATATACAAATTTTGGGGTTTCCCAACACTTTGAGCAGAAAATTTATCTAATAACATCTTTCGGAACTTTATACCAAATTACAAAGCTATCAAACAAGTAATGTTGAGATAAAATTTTCTTGACCAAAAATGACATATTGTCTTAAAAATACAATTTTTTATATTTCAGGACAATTTCCACATATCTAACTATTGTCATCCTGTACGTCTGTGTACGAAATATGAAAGCTGTCTGTCCAGGGGTTTTAAAAAGGAAACACTGTCTAAGATTTTTTGACCAAAAATGACAAAATTGCACAAAAATAGTAATTTTCCCAATTTTGTCATAATTTCAATAAATTAGAAGAGTAACACCCTTGCAAAGAGACAACCCAAATTTGAGAGCAATTGGGCCGGCGGTTTCAGAGAAGAAGAATTTTTACTGAAAATGAGAAAAATCACAAAAAAATTCAGCAAAAATACAAAATTAAGGATATCTTCACAATATTCATAAAACTGTATAAGGTTCACCTAAGGTACTTGCACACAAATTTTCAAAGCAATCAAAAAAGCGGTTCTTGAGTTATTAATTCTTAACCATTTTCACATTTTGTAAGCTCATTTGCATAATTTTGGCAATGCAGACTTCATTTGAACAAAATCCCATCTATAGCCCAGGATGCATCCACACACCAAATACCAAGCTGAAACGTGCAGCGGTTTGCGCGTTTTTGATGTTGACGGACATACTGTACGTACATACATACATACATACATACATACACACATACATACTAGCAAATGAACAAGCGACCTAGCGGCCGATATAGCTCCGCTGTGTTTATGTAGAGAATAACTATTTTTGACACATGTTGATGAAGTAGGTGGAAATCTTTGATAGCTCAATGCAGTGGCCAGAAAAAAGTGGCTAAAATAGCTGCAAAAATACACAATAGAAGATTTCATTGTACTTTGAATATATCACATTGGATCATCCCTAAGAACATGTCAACCAAAGCTATCTGATGAGTAGTTTTTTGGAGAATAAAATTTTCTGACCAAAAATGGCAAAAATTGCCCCAAAAAATAAAATTTGCAGATTTCATCATAATTTCAAAAGATCAAATTTAGTTCATCTATAGAAACCTGGATACCAAATTTCAAAGCTGTTGAACAGTACTTTTTGAGAAACATATTTTTTAACCAAAAATGGAAAAAATTAACCCAAAAATTCAAAATTGCAGATTTCATCATAATGTCAATAAATATTATTAGTCCATCTATAGAAACCTCTATACCAAATTTCAAAGCTATCAGATGAGTAGTTTTGGAAATACCGGTACACAATTTTTGACCAAAATTGGCAAAAATTGCCCCAAAAATACAAAATTACAGATTTCATCAGAAATTCAATATATATTACTTAGCTCATCTGTAGAAACCTGTATACCAAATTTCAAAGCTATCAGACCAGTACTATTTGAGAAACACATTTTTTGACCAAAAATGGCAAAAATTGCCCCAAAATTACAAAATTGCAGATTTCATCATAATTTCAATAAATATCATTAAGGTGATCTGTAGGAACCTGTATACCAAATTGCAAAGCTATCAGATGAGTAGTTTTGGAAATACACATTTTTTGACCAAAAGTGGCAAAAATTGCCCCAAAAATACAAAATTGCAGATTTCATCATAATTTCAACAAATATCATTTAGTTCATCTGTAGAAACCTGTATACCAAGTTTCAAAGCTATCAGATGAGTACTTTTGGAAATACACGTTTTTTGACCAAAAATGGTAAAAATTGCCCCAAAAATACAAAATTACAGATTTCATCAGAAATTCAATATATATTACTTAGTTCATCTATAGAAACCTGTATGCCAAATTTCAAAACTATCAGACCAGTACTTTTTGAGAAATGCATTTTTTGACCAAAAATCGCAAAAGTTGCCTTAAAAATGCAAATTTGCATATTTCTGCACAATTTGAACAAATCTGAAATAGATCTGAAATAGATCATCCCTAGGGACATATGTACCAAATATCAAAGCTATCTGACCGGTAGTTTTGAAGGAGAAGATTTTTAAAGATTTTTTTAAGAAAAATGACAAAAATTGCCTTAAAAATACAAATATGCAAATTTCACCACAATTTGAACAAATCTGTCTGACGTCACCCTAAGTAAACTGCATATCAAATTTCAAAGCAATCACACAAGCGGTTTCAGAGAAGAAGATTTTTTTACCAAAAACACCAAAAAATGCCCCAAAAATACAAATATGCAAATTTCACTACGATTTGAACAAACTTACGTGAGGTTACCCCAAGTGAGCTGCATATAAAATTTCAAAGCAATCAGACTTGCGGTTTCAGAGGAGAAGGCAATTGTTGACGGACGACGACGGAGGACGACGACGGACGACGACAACGACAACGGAAAATCAACTTTTTTGATAAGCTCCGCGTCGCTGACAGCAGAGCTAAAAAGGGAGACACACTGTTCCACAAACCCCAATTACTGAAAGATACTGCAATCAGTGTAACACCAACAGTATTGAAGATGAAACACACTTTTTATTAGTCTGTCAGAAATACAAAGTCCAAAGAAAGAACTTTTTCAGTAAAATCAATTTTCCAAACGACGATACTGAAAATCAGCTTATTTCTCTACTAACAAAACAAGAGTTATCTTTTAATAAACGACTTGCAGATTATATTTTTACTTTATATAAACAAAGAAATACCTAGTTATATTTATTATTAGCTACTATTATTATACTGTATTACTTTATCTCTATTGAAGAAAATTTTAACTTATTTTTGTATCACACTTTTATTGCCACAAATGTGATGTAAATCCTATATTTACAAGCAAGCAATAAAAATATTATTATATATTATTATTATATATTACATACATACATACACACATACATACAGACGCCATCGACTTCAGCCTATACATTAAACTCACATTGGTAAAACCAAATGTGAGCTAACCAGAAAAACAAGAATGACAAAAGTAATTAAGGTCTAACTTTAGGTACTGGAGGTCAACTTTAGCAACATGCATAGCAGAAACAAGCCCCTCTTAGTTTAGTATAAACGGTCTTCCCCCATCTACTGTCTATGGTTTCAGCAGGTCTGTTAATATGTAACAGTTCATAAACAATGACAGGAAATGACTCAAGATCAGTGGAGTTTGCCTGTTTCTCACTGGCATGCCTCCTGCACATTTGCAGGATTTCACTTTTTCTTACCTCATTTGCATATTTTTGACACTGATGTGTTCATTTGAACAAATTCACATCTCAACCCTTGCATCTACCTGTACACCAAATACTGAGATGGTAGCTTTGGCAGTATGGGAGCCTTTGTGTGTGACGGACATATCCACAAATATACAGACATACAGACATGCAAATCAGATGCAAATGAACTGATTCAGCTTATACCATAACCTCACATTGGTACACCAAATGTGAGCTAAAAGTGAGTGAAAACTGTGCAGTCAGACTCAGGCAAAGATAGTAGTGTACCGGTATTTCCTAGAGTAGTAGAGGGATGACATCTGCATGGGAAAGCAAAATTTCAGATGTTCAATGAAACATTAGACTCAGGTTGCAGAACACATGCTGAAAGCATCAATGGAGGGTTATTTAACCCACTATGCAAAAGTGACTTTTGTATTGAAGAGTACACAAAATTTTTCTGAAAGACAACAAAAAAGAAACTCTAAAATTGCTCAGATCTTTCAGCTCCTGTTGGTTGTTTACCTCTATAAAGTCAAATTTTGGCGTGACTCTGCTGTTTTACTACAATAGCAGACCCGGGCTAATATAATATGTAATGGAAGTGAAAGTATTGATAAGTGGAGCTCATTGAAATTTAGTTTATCAGAAGTGTTTGGCTTTCAAACATTGCACAGTTTAAGTAACAGGAAAATTGCCTGCACTACTGAAATGGAACCGCCGCCATTTAAATTAGAAGAAAAGCTTTCAGAGTATACTTTATTTTACACGTAAAAGGTTGCTTCACCCTTTGTGACCAAAACAATAATTAATCTTGTTCCATATACCGGTAGAATGGTGATGTCAAAAATAAATAAATCAATCAATCAATCAATCAATCAATAGTTTATAATGCGCCTGAGTATCCTATGTATCCATAGTTCAGAGGCACTGAATAGTTATGAAGCAAACACTTCGGTAAATAAGTAAGTTTTAAGGTTCCTTTAGAAGCTAGAGCTAAGGGCTTCTGTCTTTAGTTCAAGAGGAAGTTTATTCCACAATCGAGGCGCGGCGCATGAGAATGCTCGTCCACCATATGACTCAAGATTGCCACTTGGTTCCTTCAATAGTAGCATATGAACGAAGAGTCCTTGTATAAGTTTGCTTTTCCATGATGAGGTTGGTTATGTAAGTTGGTACCTTAATCTACATGTATTTACTACCATAATTAGAGACCATGGGTGCTATTTGTAGATAGTATACAGAACTCTCAATCATATTCTGGACATGCACTTACAACATATGAAGCCTTTTCTTTGCCATGAGGGGGAAATAGATTCAGAAGTTGACTTTTTCAAGTCTGAGAGCATTCAATTCAAATATTTAAGAAAGCCTGCAATCAAAGGAAAGCCAAATGACACTACTGATAAGCTAAATTTCACATGAGAATATTCGTACTTTTCGGACAAAAAGCAGTTCTTTGCCCTATGCAGACGGAAGCATAAGTAAAATGGAATTCCTTCGAGTATCACCCTATTTCCGGGAGTTTACAGATAATGGGCCCAGGGTGTTAACTGAAGAAATGGGTAAATTTTCAGGGGAACACTTGGAGCTTAATAAACGCTTAAGCATTAAAGTTGCAATATGGATCAGAATTGACCTTCATATTTCGAAGATTTGACTTTATCGAAAATCCATAACAATTTCATTTGCAGATTCGACCATTAACAGGAACACGAGGGGGGCTCTAATTTGAGTAAATTGATTTAATTATCGAATAAATTGCTGTTTTGGTACGTACTATTTGCGAGAGTAAAGCACAAAATTTGAAACTTCATTTTTACTTTTTGAATATGTACGCATGCGTATTTGGTGCATGGTAACGGTTTGCGAAATTGCAACATCGTGTCAACATGCCTGGCTAGCCTTCCCACGGACGAGCGGTCAGGTCTCTGCCTGCGGCCCCTGGGTCTCTGCTGACTGATTCAGCCTAGTAAAAATGGAAGAAATTAGCCAACAATGTCGGCAAAATAAACAATGTTTGGTCAGATCGAAAGATGGAACCAGAAAAAAGAGTAACACGCGACTACTGCTCCACGTCGAGGAGGTAGACTGTGTCTACAGTTTCCCGCGAAAACACCAACGTCGCCACTGTGTGATGATCAACTTCGCTAGCCAGCGGTGTTTCCTCGGGCAACACCGACCTACAAACACCGTGCGGACCCCACGATTTGTAATGTGAACCGGGCCGTAGTCCCTCCACAATGAAATAACTTAGATCTGTTAGCATTCATTGATAATCTATATCCTTCAGGTCAAATATGCATTTTTCGGAAACAAAGAAAAACTGCAGTTTCCATCATGGCATGGTAATCATTTACGACGCGACGCGTCGATCGACGCGCTGACATGGCCATGCAAGACCTGACTGGGGGGCAAGACAGTTGCCGAACTTCCGCAGTGGTGGATAAATATTATATAAATATATAAATAAATATAGCGTGCAGATACCTCGTCTTTTAACATGAAAAATGTAACAACATGCAACGGGGAGAGGATTTCGGAAAGCTGTCAGGCACGCGGTGAACACAACCAGATCGGTGTACGTGGTCTGGACGCTCGATCGATCAAACGTACACAGTAGGTGCACACGGTGCGGCACATACATGTATATGGGTGAGAAAAATCAATCACACGATCTTTTGTAGAGCTGTACTTTATCATATCGATATACTTATATTTATGAAACATTCTGATGCTACCAAAGTTAGGCAAACGCAAAATTTACATTGAATTATCATTATATATGTCAAGTTCTGTCATCGTGTCAACATCGCCCCAAAACGTGAACACTATTGAGACGTCATCACTCTTGGTGGTACTTGTCACGTGCACAGCAGAAAACGCCAATGTTTTTGTTTTGAAAGTTTGTTTACAAAACAGCTTTTCTAGGCTTCTGAAACGTATCAATGTGAACGTATTTGTGTGTTGGGATTGGTAAGAGGCTTAGCTAAGAAGAGTACTTCAACGTAGTATGGTCTATTTGCTTTAGTTTTACGAAAAAAAATTGACAATTTTGATCCATATTGCAACAGTTACTTTAATTTGGTACGGTAACCAACACTCACTAAGTACTCACAACACTTGTGTTTGAGTTGAAGCTCATACAGTGACAAATATAGAGTAAGATGTTGCAGAATACCATTTAATGATTCTTTTTCTTTTTCAATCTTTTCCTGGACAAATCAGACAAATCCACCTGTGCCTCAGTAGGAAACAATGTTACATTTTCTCTGATCTGTGAATGACGCACAACACAGACCTACTCTTCCACACACATGCATGAACTACAATACTAGACATAAACTGCAACAATGTATCAATGTCTATCTCAGGATCATTCCATTTGCAGTTATTTTCAATACAGTAGGGGTGTCTGGTGTAAATGGCTGTGGTCAGGAAGCCAGAAGCCTCAATATTTTTATTTTGTTTGCCACAGTCATTTTATGACAGTTCATTGGAAAATTAGACTAATTGAGCTGCCATTGGTAAAGATCATGCAAAAGTAAAATCAAAAATAAGCTCCCCCCCCCCCAAATAATCACCCATAGGCATATATGTGGATGGGCCTACCGTGGTATTATCAGAAAACTGTGGTTATAATAGCTATCATACCTTAAAGTTTTTAACTTGGCATGATCATCAGAAAAAATTGGGTAAAGCCTAATTCAAGCGCCAGGGCCAGAGGCAACAAGCCACATGCAATTTAGCCAAATTTCACGAATCACGATCTATATCTGCAGGCTAAGCTCAAAACATATGCATTTTTGCTCAAATTTAATTTATCGATTCATTTTCACTGGTAAATCAACATTCAGGCTTCAACAGCGCCTTATGCATGAACTGGTGACCAGCGAATGTGTGTTTACGAATTCTACATCAAGGGGCATATGCAGTAAGGGGACTTGGAAGAAATTATAAGGAGGGAGGGTGGGCTAGTGTTTTTCCAAAACACATTGCCTGTAAAATAGTGACATTAAAATTGATCAATCAAAATTCTGTAAATTAATTTTGTAGACCATATGGTTAGTTTGCTACGATGATTTCAAAGATCTGAAGCCATATTAATTTGAAGAAGATTTTTACAGTATTATTTTGGGCTGACTCGCAGCGTGTTTGCAAGGTTATATCTGATTGGTAGATTGTCACTATTCACAGCCACTTAGGGAGTCTATTTGTATTGTTTTCATTATATTGGTAAGATTCAGCCACCCAATTGGATAACAGCTTCGAAATCGCTGCGAGTCGCCCCATTATTTTTCACAATTTCTATGACCTTTGACCTTCCTATATCTCTGCAGCTAAGCTGTGGCTGTATCTTATCCTACCATAGAGTCAAAGGCGGCGGTATTGGACTGTCGTCTGTATGGGCCACTGACCTTTGGCCTTCGTCTCATTCTGTACCTCATTAATTATGTACATCTATAATTAAAGGTCTGGTGAAATGGTCCCGTTCGTCTGACTGAATATCTTCCGGGGGGTCAATACTATTACACCTCGCAACAGAATTGCAACCTAAAAGTACGCGCAATTGTTAATTTTTTTGATATTTCTATGCGCGGCTTTCATGGGGTCATTTTGCGACACTCAGGTCACGCCCTCAGCGGGAGTCAAGGTTGGCCGTCTGTGACGTCACAGGTGTGTTCATTTACATCGAATAGCGGTCCAACGCCGCCTTATCTCTGCCAGGTATCCGCTAACAAAACACTGTTCGCGCTACCCATTTGCCACGTTCGCCAATGCGAATCGAAATCCGAAGTGGCGAAAAAAATCGATCCTAATTCGCCACAGCGGCGAAACTGATTTTTGTTTTAAAAATATGGTAAAATAAAGAAAAAACGTGGGTTTTTTAGTCTTTTGTTTAATCTGCGCTTCTCTCTCGGCGATTCGCAAAAACTGTGTCTACTTCCGTATTATTGCGTTCTTTCCGTCGTACGTATTTGCAATCGAGCCAAGTCTCGCGAGAGATTTGACGTCATTTAGTCTAGTGTACAGCATGCATGAATGGCTCTCGCGAGAATTGAAACTAAGACACCCGCAATCGAGCCCTCGTGATAAATTTGACGTCATTTTGTCTAATGTATGTAGCGGGCATAGGAACGCTCGCTCGCGAGAATTGAAACTTTTGCGATACATAGCAGACATACGCATTTTAATCGAGGCAACAAGGTTCGGTGTTGCAGTTGATTTACATTGCGGTCTAGATGTTCTGTGTCGTGCATTTTAATCACGGTCTTAAACATTCCATGTTGCGGTCGATTTGCATTCCAGTCCTCGTGGTCCGGTATTCCCCATTGTTCTTCAATTTATTGCCGTCCCAACGACGCGTTCCGTGTTGCTGTCGATTTGTATCAAGGAGGACTCTACCTCCATGATTTGTATCGCGATCTCTACGTTCCGTGTTGTTGTTCATTTTAATGGTAGTCTCAACATTCAGTGTTGCTGTTCATGCTGTCGATTTGCATTGAGGTCCCAACCTTCTGTGTAGCGAGAAGCGAGGCAGGCTCAGCCGAGGGACCGTGGCCGATCGTACGAACCAGCAGAGACCAGCACATTATGGTTCAAACACTCAACACTTGACGGGAACTTGAAAAAGTTTACAGTTGAGCCGTTCATGTTCTTGCCGCTGTCACAGCCACCAAAAGAAAAACGTTCTCCCATAGTGAAGGAGGACACTGTCCTGATCATGTAAGCGGAAACCCTAGCAGTTACCCCCCGTAGGGAGCTTACGGAGGTGTGAAATACTTTACTGGCCGTTATGAGATACGGCGTCGGGCAAACTTCGGAAAGCCGAAAAAAGTCGACTGGAGAGGCTCGGGGGACACGCCCATTTTGCATTTTTCTTTTGCCATATTTCATAATCACGCGCGCTAAACGAAAAAAGAAATGATGTAACTGTTTTATAGACCATCAACTGTATTTCTGTGATTTTGCAACATGGGCATTTCACCAGACCTTTAAGACTTGCCAACTTGAACAGAGTAGAGTTCTGAAGTTTGGTGGATGATTATGTCAGCTAAGTTTTCTGCTAAATATCAAGTGACCAGGATGACCTTTGACCTTGATTCAATGAATATTCCTATGAATCAGTAGCTACAAGTTCTATGGCATTGACACTTATACCGGTAGACATGAGGCAACCATGGTGTCACATCCTGTACATTATTAATCATACACATATCTAATTCTGGGCTAGCCAATAGGGCTAGAGGTCTGATTTTTGCTGGACATTCATCATGGAAGGAAAGTTTGTTTTGAAAATTGACACGCGACCAGGATGACCTTTACCTTAATTCAGTAACTTTGCACATAAATCAGTAACTACAATTGCCACAGCCTCATATTGTGGGATGAGGCGTCACATTATGAACCTCATTAGCTATATGTAAAAATAAAATGTTATTGATGTTGAATATGATACAGCAAAAAACAGGATGGTTGGACAGTCTCATATACATTACGTTTACTTTTTTGTATGTCTCACACAAGTTTGTAGATACATTGTAGATAAAAAGAACCGACTCATTTGAGTGAAATACTAATCATGTAACACTCCACTCCACTGTTTATCTTTGTGTGTCTAGACAGATTGGCATCAGTACGTATACATTGTATTATGGTTTGTTTAGCCAGAGTGCTGTCCTAATTAACTTCGGTCTCTACTATCAACTCGATAACTAATTTAGTAATTCCCTTGTGTGTTCTGTCCAGACACTCAAATGAGTCAGTTCTTTTTATCTACAATGTTATCTACAAAACTTGTGTGCCACGTACAAAAAGTAAACGTAATGTATACGAGACTGTTCAACCATCCTGTTTTTTGCTGTATGTAAAAGAATGGTCACTGTTTGTTGGGCATAAAAATTTGGGAAATGTTACTTGTTTCTCACAAACATTTTTGAAGGGTCACTTTTTTACGTGCAACGTTATTTAAAAAAACACCGCCCTCCCTCCCTATAATTTTTGCCCAGTCCCTTACCGCCCAGCACATATTGAATTTGTGAACACACATATCGCAGGTCACTACTTTACGTATATATAAGGCGCCTTATGGTGATTTAACAATGTAGATGAATCGATAAAGTGTATTAAAGTAAAAATGCATAATTCAAACTGCAGATAGTGAGTCATGGAATTTGGCACTTATGCTGCACGTGGCACATGGCTTGCGGCATGCAGCACACGACCCATGGTCCTTGAATTAGGCTTACCCGAAAATATTAAACTACCAAACAGCTGATCATTCATGTTGCTCTTTCTTGATTCTGCAGCAATGAGATATAACCTTTGACTTATTCTCACAGCAGTACTGTTGGGTTATATAGTCATGATTTGTTCTCTTTAATTTCTCCACAGATCTCTAAAAAGGTCATAAAACAACATGTAAATTTTTGTCCATGATATGCATCAATTAGCCCTAGCTGATGAAGACCAGGCAAATTGGTTGAAACATCCAAGGTATAAATTTGGAGTTCTGAGTCAAAAACCTTACCGGTATAACTGCTATGACAAAACTGGAAAAATGAAACATTTTGAGGGACTAAGTTGCTCTTGCTTTACTTTTTTGTGATGTCAAGACAACATGGTTTTATCAAGTCACTAACTGTACAAAATAACGATGGTAAATTTTTCTGCAAAAGTGTCGAAAAAATACAGATTTGACAAATGCAAGTGGATGATTTTGTTTGTGACCTCAAGGGCAAAATAGATTTTTCTAGCTTGCTTTCCAATTACAAATATATATATATATATATATATATATATATATATATATATATATATATATATATATATATATATATATATATATATATATATATATACCAGTATATACCGGTATATATATATATATATATATTATATATATATATATATATATATATATATATATATATATATATATATATATATATATATATAATATATATATATATATAATGTCTACACACACTCACACAAGATTTTTATTCAATTGCTATCCACACATTCAGTACTGCCTAGGTACCATTTGGACTCATGACTGCCAGTTATAGTAAACATTATACATTCTGTTTAATCTCTCCACAGAACTATCAATAATCCACACGATCATTGATGAAAAGTCTGATTTTTGAAGTTGGCAAGTCACAGATGTACTAGTGTAGAGATTCGCTATGGACAAAGTTTATGTCGCTAGATTTCTCTGGGTGGTGCTGATCCTGATGAACACATTATATCTTACAGCACAGAGCCTGAACAAACGGACCACACGCTGTCACCAATGTCGGCCAGACACAAACACTACCAGTTGTCGTTTGCAATATCCACCATTGACAACCATACCACAAGGTATTAACCCGAAGACTGCCGTGCTAAATTTGGGAACCAATCAAATCAGTATTTTAAAATCCAACCAGTTCACCTCTTTGCCACATCTTCGAAAATTAAACATTGAAAACAATGCAATGGAGGAGATACAAGATTTTGCATTCACAAACTTGAAAACATTACAGGTACTGTACAATAACAAAATATCAAATCTGACAAGATACACCTTCAGTGGCCTTGAATCTTTGGAACTTCTAAACCTCCATGGAAGTATATCAGAGTACTGGCTAATTATTCCTTTCACCACTAGGTAAACTGAAAACGTTGCACTTGAGCCACTGTACCATTGAATCAATTGAACCTGATGCATTTCATGGCCTCAGTGAACTTCAGCAACTGTACCTAGATGATAACAAGTTAACAATATTTCCATCGTACTGTTATCTCACACTCCAAGTTTACTAAACCTCAATCTAAATATGAACTTTCTGGAGGATGTACCTCAAGACATTTGTGGATATACACCTATGTTAAAGCATGTGGACATAAGTAATAATCCTGTTAAAATCCTAAACTTTGGAAACAGCTTTCAGAATTGCACACATTTTACTTTACTCACAGCTCAAAATCAATTATCACACATTGACGAAAATTCATTTAAGAGTTTCAGCAACCTGTGATGGATTCACTCGAGATCTCATTTAGTGAAATTTCTGGACAACCATACAAATTATTTGAACAAATTAGGAGTTGAAAATACAGAACCTATTAAGTCTGTATGAGAAGAGTCACACATCATTATCAATTGCGATGGAAAATGTGTTGCACGCTTTTGAGGGAGTTAAGATTGTTCAAATCATGATAAAGACGATGACTACACATCGTACAGTTGAACTGCACAATACAACATTCCGATCACTTGCTGATGTTCAACTTGAAGACTTCACAATAATGCATAGTCCTGTGACAATTGATGATAACACCTTCCAGTGGTTCCCTCAGCTGAAAAGACTTACCCTTTCTAAGACGTCACTGACATTCATCCCTGATAACGCCTTCCGTGGACTATCCAACCTAATCCAGCTGGATTTGTCAGCTAACAAATGCTCACCATACCAACTCGTGCACTGTTAGCATTCTCAACTCTGCAAATCCTGGATTTGTCACTAAATTCAATTCCAAGCATCAGTGTAGGAATGCTGTCAACTGTAAATACATTAAGAGCATTCCACTTATAATCAAACAGAGTGGACATGTACAACCTTGAAATGGCTGTTTTATCAAACCAGTCTCGCTTGGAGAGATTGGAATTGTCAATTTTTGGACATCTTTTCCTAATGTCAGCAGTACAAAAGTCTTAAACAATGTCACTAACATTGATTTTGGAAGCACCTACAATTTAAGTTATCGCTTGTACAGATATCTCATTAGATGTTACTTGGCTGTCATATTCCCAAACCTTTCTCATCTCAACATCAGTGGTGCTGGACCAGTAACTCTTCCCAAAAGACCTTTGGATTGCAAACTGACGCACCTTGCCACACTGAAAATGAACCTAATTGATTTACAATCTCAGACTTTGTGGTGCTCCCTGTTTCAAGCATTTCCAAACTTGGAAACTCTAGAGCTCACCAAGAATGGGATAAATCAATCAGCAGTCACTGTTTCTCCAATGTCACATCATTGATCCATCTGGACCTTAGCATAATGATATAGCAACACTAAATCCCAGTATATGGAATGGTTTGAATGACCTCATCACACTTGATCTGAGATCCAATGCCATCCAGTTGTTAACGCCACTTCATTTTTGGGCTGACATCCTTACAGTACCTTTATTTAGGTGGGAACCCATTTGCTTGCACTGTGATATCCTCTGGTTTCACTCTTGGCTCATGGAGAATCCTAGGGTGTTGATTTTTCAGGATATGATAAAAGAAAGTATGGCTGAAGGAGAAATGTACTGGTTGCAAGATTACAAGTGTTTTTTCACCAAATGACCATGCTGGTGTTTATCTGGTTGACTTTGACATTAACACTCTTCACTGTCAGTCTCACATGCCCGTCTATGTTGCAACTGCTGCAGGTATCTTAGTATTGCTGATATAATCTGTTACTGTGCTATGGCGAAAGTTCAAATGGAACATAAAGTACAAGTTCTTCCTCTTCAAACTGAAGACAGGGTATGTTGGCCAGGGTTACCAAGTTGTTGATGGCACCAATGAGGAAAGGAGAGACCAAATAATGGTATCTTACGGCGATGATGATTATCACTGGGTGAGACATGAAATGATGCCAAGGTTTGAGGAAAGGGACAGGTTTCGTCTCTGCATTAAGGATAGAGACTACCTTCCCGGTGTAGCAATTGTTGCTAACATCACTGAGTGTGTCCACAAAAGCGACAAAGTTGTCATTGTCCTGAGTGAGAGCTTTGTTGATGACCAGTACTGCATCTTTGAACTGGAGGTGGCGCTGCAGCGTCTCTTTGATGAACTGCGAGATGTCATCATCATGGTGCAGCTTGGGCCAATTCCAGAACAAAAGCTGCCGCGACTGATTCGGCTGCTGAAGTGCCGAAAGAAGTGTTTGCGGTGGACTGATGATGAGGTTGGGCAGGAAATGTTCTGGAGACAGTTGAAAGTTGAACTTGAAAAGGACAGCAGACTTGATCATAGAACACAACTGAACTTACTTAATCTTGGATAAAAAACAACCATGGTGTCATTCAGGTCAAGGAATATCTAACTAGCATCGTCATTTCTCTGTTAACAAATCAAAGTTCACCGTTGGAAACAGTTTGTTTAAATCACTGATTGCTGGACACCTTTTCTTTCTTTACATTCATGTAGGCAGTGTTTTAAGGGTTTTTAAGATAGAGACCTGTAAATGGTTTTGGAAACCCTGTATCATTTCTGTTGTTCCCTTTTACAATTCTCCGTACCTTAAATATGATTTTACCACCTGAGTGAGTCATAACATCTCAGCCATTTGACCATATTCTTAATATATAGGCTTTCTTCAGGTGAAACACATATGATTACACAAGTTTCATCACACACAGAAGTTTATCTCCACTATGAAAATGGTTATATTTGTGTTGAAAGTATTTGTCAGATCACAATCTCAAACTATTGCTGTCACAGTTGATGTTTTACCCACAATGTATTTCAATATCCTGGAGTTTGCCCCCTCAGCACAAGACAACTGCTATTTGTGGTAGCAAGAATTATATTGATGTTCTGAGGGGAATCCTGGTAACAAGACTTTGGAAGCCCAGAGGTACTACTGTAACATATCTTTGACAAAACACTGATAGCTCTCTTGGTCTAAAATCACAAAAATTAGAGTTAGCAGACAACAACAATTAACGTTAGTGTACACAGTAGATATTAAGCAACACGTTTAATAATTTTTTTAAGGCAATTTCCTTTTCCTATTACAGGCACATATAGGAATCATGCATATTATTCTCTGTTATGTATTAGTTTAACACTAGACGAATTCCATTGAACTGTTAATTTTTGATCAGTATAATAAACTATACAAATTGAAAATCTGTGTCTTCAGCTTCTGCATGAAGGTGTCACTACAGACGGTTTAATGTTCATAACCAGATCATCATTTATATTTATGTCTTTGCCTTACCTTTGTCTCATACCATCAATGAATAGTCAATGGATTGAAAGGGTTCATCTTCTGATTCTTTGTTTTTCACCTGGCTGTACCAGTAGTGCTGCAAAATGCCAAAATTCCCCATACAGAGCAATAAACACCTCACAATTCCCCTTCAACTTCAAACACTGCCATGACATCAATGACTTCCACTACAAAGAAATCCCAAGGCCACTTGCAGTGTTTGCTCTTCACCAGTACACCATGTGTGGTTCACTTTGTTTGTCATGTTGGAGATGACACTCCACTGTAATATGTAAACGCACCCAGTCAGCACTGAGTACAATGTTATGTGATACAGCTTGCAGTAGAGTTCCACTTCAGCAAAATCTAGTCAAACCAATAGCTCATGATAAATGCAGAATTTTGATGGTCCAGCAGATTTCTAAACAACAATCAGTGGTGAGTAAATCCATAAGCCGAGCAAATGGGTGGGTATTCTGTATTGCTGGGCTTGTGGTTTTTTCTCCTGCTGGCCTGATATGGCCCAGTGATGGGCCTGTCTTGAGTTACACAGCTTGTAACTAGAATGTTGACTGGTGAGTGATGGAAACTTGGGCTGGCTAAATGGCTTTATTTGGCAGAAAAGCTGTGGGCTGGTGGATCAGAAAATACTGTAATCTGCCCAACCCTGCCAATCATGTAATTTCAAGAGACTACATGCCCAATATGTGCCATGATTGACTACAAAGTCATGTGACAGGAAAATGAGTGAGACAACTGCAATAGAAGTAAAAAAACAAAATGACACCTACGGCTGTTAATTTTTTGTCCTGTAGAGTTGAAATGATGGCAGTTGGTCAAATGCATGCTATGAGCCTCTACTGAAAACAGTAGATTTTTTGCAGGAATTGGAAGGACTGGACCTACACTAATTTTCTCTTCCAAAAATGTGTAAATAAAGAGAAGATGAGTATGAAAGCACCCTCATACAATAGACCTCTCAGTCTGGAACTAATAAAGAGGAAGAGTATATGGAAGCTTACTCATTTGACTAATAGCTTCCAGTCGAGAACTTGAAGAGCTCACTGACAGAAAAGCGAGGGGTGTGATTCATTGTACTACCAGTAGAGATATTTTTAAGGTAGAACGCACCTCGGGGACAGACATTCGGACTCTCAAACTTTTACAATTCTCTTCTGATATACCACATGTGGGGGTTCATTTTAAAGCTCTTGGTGAAAGAAAACTTTTCACCGGCTTAGTTTTTCGAAATTCGAAAATTTTCATTTTTTCCCATAGAGTTAACACAGGGATGGCGGCCATTTTGAATTTCTAATATCGGTAAATCTTGGGTAAATTGTTTCTGTAGTACCAAAATTTGCACGGTGACCCCCTATTTTTATTCTTGATTTTGAAAGAGAATGATTGAAAGATTCCTTGAGGAAAATTAGAGCAAAAGTTTAAGTCTTTCACCTTCGAGGTGCATATTACCTTAAGACATTGTTACTCGTATACCATACAGACAAGAGGACTCTTTAAGATGTATTGTTATTGTGAGTGCATTCAAGCACATCAAAATAATCAAAGCTGCAGACAGCATGTTGCCGGGGCCAAAGCAGTTAAACAGTGATTGAGATATACAAGAGTACCATACACACTAATGATGATATGAGTAAAATTTCAGTTCAATTGGTGCATTGCTTTTGGAGAAGAAAATTTTTGAAAATTAAAAATTATCATAGGTTTTTAGCAAATGACAATATGGCCGCCAAACCATGTGACTGATCCATTAACTTTTCTCAAACATGAAAGTACTTACACTAATGATGGTATGAGTAAAATTTCAGTCCAAATCTTGCATTGGTTTTGGAGAAAAGATTTTTTGAACATTATTCCAGGGTAATCATAGGTTTTTGGCAAAAACCAATATGGCAGCCAAACCACAAAATGTTTAGCCATGCTATACACCGAACCAGGCACTGCTGGAACGTTGTCGAATGAGAGTGGCTGGCAGCGGTCGACTTCCGTTCTCACCAAACAACTCAACAAAAGTTCGATCACGAGAGTGTCAAAATTATATACCTTTTTTTACATTAATCATGAAGTACTGGTATTATTCATTGATCATCTGTATATAATATTCGTCATAATTTTAAAAAATACCAGACGTCATTTTCATTAGTCCTAGTAACATGCTATCAATTGTCATGAACTGGTCATCTTCTGTACATTATATTTCTGACAAAAGTAAGTGATTGATACATTTTATTGTAAGTTAGGGTACGTTCAGCTTTATTTCTGTCATCTTTAGCACTTTACCATTTTCTTTCCCACTTAGAAGTGGCTCATTCCTGAATTTTCATGAAACAGTTTGCAAATTACTTGAATTTCAATCTTTCTAGATTTGACATACCGTGAACTTTTACTTGTACAGATAACAAGGCTGAGCTTCATGGTTATGTGAAGAGTTTCTTAAACCATACACAAGACACAACAACATAAAACAAGATCAAAAGAGAAAAAAGTCCATATTTATGAAGAGGAACAAGAAGACAATAAGGCAATGACAGATGAGGATAACATTGCCAATAAAAAGAAGCACCAGAGAGTTGTATTGATATGTCTTTGTTCTAGATCAAATGCATTAGGGCGAAAAAAAAGAGAGTATATCAGTTCACTAAAGATGGCTTTGCATGCTACTACATAGGTGTATTTCTCATCAAACATAAAACGTAAACCTCGTAAACCATACACTTTCTGAAAGTTGTTTCAGAACTCCAGTGATTTCAAGGCATGTATATAACCATGTAAAGTGTGTTTTGTCTGAACAACAGCATGGTTTTTTGCCTGGGCGATCATGTGAATCTAATCTATCCGTCTTGCTTAATGAAGCTCGTATTGCTGTTAATGAGACAAGACAGTTGGATGTTATATATACAGATTTCTCCAAAGCTTTCGACAAAGTAAATCATAAATATTTAGTTTACAAACTTAGTAAGTATGGAATACAAGACGCCCTCCTTGACTGGTTTAGTAGCTACCTAACTAATAGATCCCAGGTAGTTAATGTCAAAGGGTGTAGATCAGACCCTGTCTTAGTTAAGTCCGGGGTTCCGCAGGGGTCACAACTGGGACCACTGTGTTTCATTCTTTATTTAAATGATATATTTGGTAATTTTAAATGTGGCTCCTTAGGCTTTGCAGACGATCTGAAGTTGTTTAGATAATACGTAGTGTGAATGACTGTTCAATGTTACAAGAAGATATCAATTACTTGTCCACATGGTCTGAGAAATGGAAAATGCACCTTAATTATGACAAATGTGTAGTACTTCGTCTTTCATTGAAAAGATTGCCAATTGAGAGGGATTATAATATTGATGCTCACAACTTGAAGACTGTTTATAGTTACAGTGACCTAGGCGTGACACTAGACACAAAGTTAACTTTTTCAACTCACGTTGTTTCAATTGTCACTGATGCTCGAAGACTACTTGGCATGCTAAAAAGGTTTGGCAAACGGTTGTCAGTGGATGCATTGCTCGTGGTTTACAAAACATTCATTAGAACTAAACTCGAGTATGCATCAGTTGTTTGGAATAGTATTGACAAAGTGTACTCAGACAAACTGGAAGCTGTACAGCGTAACTTTGTTAAATATTTGTGTTATCTTGTAAATGTAAGGTTTGATGATTATTCATATGATGATATGTGTGTTATGTTTAATTTACCAATGCTGTCTAAACGGCGCACTTATTTTGACCTTGTTTTTCTTCACAAATCAATAATGCCCTTCTTGATTGCCAACCAATTTTTAATTTACACATTACTGGGCGATCAACTAGACAGAAACGGACATTTCATGAACCTGGTGGTAGAGTTAAATTTACTAGCAATTCACTTTTTAATCGCATTCCAAAGCTATATAATAGTTTTTATCAATGTCTACCAATTTTTAACATTCCTGTTTCGAGTTTTAAAAGAAAAGCTAAAAGCATTTGCTTTTGAATTTTTACTTTGTCCTTGTTGTGCATGTCATTTGTTTTAACTTGCTTTCTTGTCCTGTAACATCATGTTATTTGTATTTTTTACTAAAATCCTCCTGTAAGTGCGGATGTATATGGTTTTTAACTGTATCATATCTGTGTTTGAGTTCGAAATAAATAAATAAATTATGTGAAAACTTTAATGAAAACCAGAACTTGTGCAGTTGGGCTGAATTACTCATTTTTAATACATATTGTATCATTCAAAGTAAGATCATCATTGACAGAGTCCCATTTAAATATGCGGCTATATGATAATTTGAAGGGGAACTTGAAAAATTTTGATCATATAGAGGGGGGACTTGAAAAACTTTCGATCGTATTGAGGGAGATCTGAAAATAATAAAATTTCAATCGTGATTCCTCCATCACCCCACCCCTCATCATTATTTGTGAACACAGTCTGAGCACTAATTTTTTCTGTGAGGATAGCAGCAGTGAAAACAAACTTGGAACTCTGCATTTATCTAAATGTTGCTACATCCAATTAATCAACAACCTACCATCATACTTAATAAAATATTAAGGTGAAGTACTACGAATTACATCAAAATTAGGTTGTGGTGTCATTTTCTTGAAACTTTGCACAAATATTCTTGGAAGTTGTGCAAGTGCAAAAATGAAATAAAAAATGGGGGTCACCACGCTCGTTTCCATGGAAACGGATGTTAAATGGCGTCGCTAGAAATAAATAAAAATGATATAATTCACTTAAACTAAAGAAAGCAATTATAAAACGCTTAGCAAATGAGTTAATTTTAATAAATATCAAGAATTAAGATCCATATCTATCGAATGTATAGTTTTTCATGATGTTTGTAAAGAATTTTAACATAAGTATCGATTACAAAATGACGATATCGAAATTATATCACTACATAATTTTCGAACTTTCTTTCTGTCGCTTTGAATGGTGTCATTTTGACCAAACTTGGCGAATAAAATCCTGACATAATACCATTTAGTTTACACTTTTAATAAAAGGGTGTCACCACGCTACTTTTTACAATAACTCCAGTAAATGGGTAATATGCGCCATGTAAATGGGAGAGAAATGTTAATTTTGCGCTCATATTGAATAAAAACAAGCTTCCTAGGGGTCAAAATATGACAAGGTTAAAGGTCACATGTATTTCTAAGAGACTGGGTCAAAAATTAGGTAAAAGCGCAATTTCAACAATGCCAGGTGATGTAAATACATGCTACAAAATAACCCATTGCGGCAGGCTGGAGTTAAATCTGCGCAGAAATGTTCTAAAGCGTGTGCGCGTCCGAATTCGTCGCCCTTTACCTTAAGCACTTACCATATAAAGCCGCAAATTTCATTGATTAAAACTTGCTATGTTGATACATGTAAATCTTCACTTAAGTCACAATTTAAATACATCAGAAGGATCTAAATTATTGCCAGAGTAAAAATATTTATTTTCTTGTCAAGTTGCCTTAATCATGTCCAGTATACCGGTACAGTATCTAACTTATTTACGGTACATTAACTTTTGTCTATACCTTAATGAGAAGGAAGTTTTTTGTTAACATTGAGAGTTTCAAAAGAAAATGCCCATTAATTATTGCATGCAGCAATATTTTAATTAAATGTTGCAGTTAATATTTGGCACTGATAACTGTATACCATCATGAGAATCTTGAAGTGTCAGTGGTATACCATCTTTAGCTATATGCAGGGTAAAGTTTCTGCAAGTGATCTTTTGGACTATTACATCCATTCAATCAGTACACAATAGTTGTTCATATATGGGCAAGTTTAAAGGTGGCACCACAGAATTGTATTTAAGTTTCAAATGCATTAAAAGTCAGTATAAACTTAAAGATGTTGAGATACATTTGGTTTTCACTATTTTCAGGAAAGATTTTTTAAGGATTAGCATGTGTGTTGGAACACTACTGAACTCGAGACATGAAGTGAAAACAAAAACTGTAAACCATTCTAACTACCCAACTTCCCTTTTGAATTCAAGGCTGTCAACCCCATTGTTCTAATTCATATTTTACTTACTTTCAGAAAACAAACACCCCGCTGTCTATGCAATATATCTACTATCTGCTTGATAATTACCGGTATACTCTTTCATGATAAAAAATACATTTGATAGCAGTTAGTTCAGACTCTGTTAGAAATTTACAGCAGTACATGCACAGTCAGTATTCTTCTAATATCTGTAAGGCATTTAAAGTACATATTATCTGACATCACTGCATAAACTATCAGCAACTGATAATTAGTTCCTAATAAGTTCCCTGCCCTGTATATCTTTCAGACCATGTGTTGCAGAAATTTAATGGGATGGCAAAAGAAGTGAGAGGGGCCATAAACATCAAATTAAATGGTGAAAAGAAAAGAGTGGTGAAGACTTGGTGAATGACTTCACTGCCAGCACAGCAGCTAACAGTTTCTAGGGCATTGACATTTCTGTTTTGCTCCATGTACCCCCTGTTTCTGTTCCATTGTGTATGGCCCCTCATCCTATTTGAAAGCTATAAGATCCACACATATAATCCTATAGGAATGCTAAAGGGCTCTTATACGAACCCCTATGGGAATGTAGGCTACCTACAGCCCTTTAAACTGTATTCAAAAAGCCTAAAGAATACTATAACTATCGCACCATATTAATCCTACAGGAAGCCTATAGGATTTTTTAAGGGTATAAGCATAGGTTTTTGCAACACCAATATGGCAAAACTGATCAAAATGTGCTTAGCATACTAAGATGTTCACATACCAATGATGATATTTGTAAAATTTAAGTCCAAATGGTGCATTGGTTTTGGAAAACAAGTACTATGAACATTTTTCTATAATTATCATAGGTTTCACAAATTGCAATATGGCTTCCAAACCATGTGACCAGTCCGACTTACGAAAGGACTCACACTAATAATGAGTGAAATTTCAGTTCAAATGGCCTTTCGTTCTGAAGTTTAAGATTTTTATAGATTTAATAACATTTTTCAAAATTCTATGTAACAGCCAAGGCTATGTGATTGCTAGCAATTTTATGTGCAAATTTTAAATTAAAGAAGACATGCTTGCTATAGACCAAATTTCAAATGGACTAATCCTCTATGCCATCAGAAGCCCGGAGTCTTAGGTTTGAAATACACAATATGGCCACCAGGTCATGTGACTAATTAAGAATTCAAACAAAAATGCACTGATATCATCCGCTTGTGACAGCAGCCAATCAACAACAAATCCAGCCTATTCCAACTGCAGACAAGATCCTCCTTTGTTGAATCTTTTTAAATAGCATTTGAAACATGCAGATGTCAGACTTCGTTGGTCATACTATCAAGAAAAGAGTGACAAGGTAAGTCTACTGAGCGTTTATTTCCAAGCTTGCAACTTGTACTCCACAAAAATACTTGATCATTTAGAAAGGCTGAGACTGTAAGCTTAAAAGCTAACAAAGATGTAAAATACTTGGATACTTGGATCCGTTATAAAGAGGCTGACACTGGTAAAAATACACATGTTCTATGAAACCATTTCACCTTTTTATGCACAAATGCATGTAAAATGAAACGCACACACTTAATTATAGAAAACACAAATTTTTCGTCAGGGTTTAGGTAATATCATTTCTCATTGGTGAATTTCCTATTTTTCTATCTTTCTTCATTTTGATAAGGAATACTATTCACATGAGTTGAAGATTGTATAAGAATTAGACAAATTTCAAAATTTGAATGAAGTTATGCTGAATTTGTGGCTGGGCGAACTTGGGCAAATAATTTATCTCCTGGGAAATGAATGATATCTGCAGGGGAAACCAAGTCTCAGAGACTATTCAATGAAACTTTGACTAAAGTAACAGAACAACGCTGAAAGCATCCATGGAGAGTTACAGACTTATTACACCCACTACTCTGCACAGGTGACTTTTATATCAAGCAGCCCACACAAGTATATGCACATCTACATCTAAAAATCTTCACATCTATATCTTTTGCTCCTATTGCTTTTACCATTGTATAAAATAAAAATTTGGTGTAACTTACTTTGAAAGACCCCTTGACAAATGTGGAAGTTAATTGAGATGGAAGTGTTACTTCAAAAAACTTTAACATGAATCAATACAATATGAAATGCTACAATAACAGCTTGACAAGCAAGGCTGGAACAAAACTGATAAAAGTGTATTTACATTAACATGTGCATATGCTTCACTAAAATACTTCCTGTTCCTGGGACACAAATCGATGATGTCATGAGGTGTAAACCGTACATATAAGAACTATATGGCCCTCAATGTCATTAACAACATACCATTGAATTCTATAGAGCATGCGACGTTCAATGTCTAAAAGCCATGTAATAAATGAAAAAAGAGGCACTTCAAGTGATATTAGCAACAAAAAACATTACACTGAACAGACAAAGCCCGAATCAATTTTACGAGTTTAGAAATCCTGCCTTCAAAAAGTGTTTGCCCTGCAACATGAACATTCACATTAATTCAGACAAATGTTGCTTCCAAACTGTCTGCCATAAAACAGATCTTTATTCCGGACACATAGAAATGATGACAAAAAAATGGAGGTAGAGTAAGTGTTACATTTTCCACTGAAGACGCCTAAATTTCAATTATTCAACCAGGCATGACAATGTCAGAAAAACGTTTTAAGGTAGTTTGCCATAATTTGCGACCATTTTCTTTCAAAATCAAAAATAAAAATGGGGTTATCATGCAAATCAAAGTTTTGGTATTATAGAAAAAAGTTGCTTGATATCTCCTTGCAAATTTTGGTAATAAAGAAACAAGTTACCTGATAGTCACTCAAATTTAAAATTCAAAATGGCTGCCATACCTGTGTTATGTCTATGGGGAAATAAATTTCTGATTTTCACAAACTAAGCCGGTAAAAAACTAATATAGATCATGAGTTTTGGAAGTAGTCCCTAAAAGTGGCAGGCTATATGAATATTTTAAAGATTTCAGAGTGCCAATATTTGTTCCAAGGGCACCTTCTATCTTAAGAGGGGAAGTGATTGAAAATTAAAGAGTCTGACAGTGTGATAGTTCACACAATTAATGGAACACTATAATCAGTGTTACAGTAGTGTGTTGCATTTTTCAGGGTGAATCTGAAAACTGTCCTCCGCCTCCAATTGAACTACAAATACTGCCTCTCATAACAAAATATCATATATTCCTAATTTTGTCATTATACAATGCTGTCTTTATCAAAAATGCTACGATAATTTTGCTTGGAAAGACAAAATAAAATGAAATACTACAATTTTAACTAATGAGTCAATTACAAACACAGCGATACTGTCATCTTTTTGATAATAATTTCTTCTGATTAAACAATTACTTTAAAAGTTACTTTGATACTATTTGATCATGTACTTTGTTAATTTTACCAAATGGCAAATTCAATTTCTTACATTAAAATGTCCTACAACCAAAAGTGAAGTCCGCCAGTTGACTTTCTTGGCGTCAAGCAAATTGACAGTTGACAGCATTTAAAACAATCATGAACCAATTCTTAGAAAGGACTAAACCAGGGCAAAACTTGTCAATGTACTTGTCTTTGGGATAAGATTTGCATTGCAATGTCAAACTAGGAATGAGGCAGGAGATACAAGCCATCTGATTGGTCAAATTTGAATTTTAACCTCATGTTAACCAGCTACAGTGTGGCACTTAAACGCCTGTGCTGGCGTCAGATTGTCTTGCAAGGAAATGTACTTACCAGAGTGCAATTTCAAAGGAAAACAAAAGGCTATGACACCCATAATCCTCTTACAGACTAGAACAAACTTGATCCAAGGGATCAAGTCCCTGGCCTGTTAGTTTGATAGGAGAGATTTGGAGTACAACATAATAAATAGCTAATCTTAAATCTTCCTATAGGATTACGGTAAATGAAAAAGAGGATACAGTAAGTTCAGGTAAACATTTTCTGTGCAAACAAGCAGCCTGAGTTCCCTGTGCGTCAGACATTGGATGGTAATACAAATATAAATTATACAAAAGTTCAATCATTAAGGCATGGAGGTAACTAACTCAATGATTACAGGTAACCAGCATGATTTTGGTATGGCCCATCCAAATTGATTTTTGGTGGTCTAAATGGACCACCAGGTTAAAAATTAATTTTTAGCCCAGCATATGTACAAGGTGTTTATCTAATTATTGTAAACATGTATTAATTATTGCCTAGGTAGCATTTGACTTATGACTGCAGGTTTATAATCCATTTGATTTATTTTGTTTAATCTCTCCACAGATCTGTCAATAATCCACAAAATGGTTGATGAAATGTTTGATTTTTGAAGTCAGCGAATCACAGATGTACCAGAGACTCGCTATGGATAAAATTAGATTTCTCTGGGTATTGCTGATCCTGCTGATGAACACAAGTCTCACAGCACAGCTGAGCAAACAGACCATACGCTGTCATCAGTGTCGACCAAACACAAATACTACAGATTGCAGTGGGCAGCATCCACCACTGACAACCATACCACAGCATATCAACCAAAAGACTGCTGTGCTAAATTTGGCACGAAACCAAATCAGCATTTTGAAATCCAAAGAGTTCATGGCATTGTCGTATCTTCAAAAATTAAATCTTGAAGACAATGTAATTGAATGTATAGAAGATTTTGCATTTGTCAACTTGGGAAGATTACAGGAACTGAAGCTGAAACACAACAAAATATCAAATCTCACACGATACACATTCAGTGGCCTGGAAACTTTACAACTTCTTGATATTCATGGAAGTAATATCAGGACACTGGCAAATAACTCCTTTCTACCACTGAGTAAATTGAATGCGTTGTACTTGACCGGCTGTACCATTGAATCAATTGAACAGAATGCATTTCGTGGCCTCATTGAACTTCAGGAACTATACCTATACCATAACAAACTAGCAACATTCTCATCACACTATTTGTCTCATACTCCAAAGCTGTTGAAACTGCATCTCGACACAAACTTTCTGGAAGATGTACCTCAAGACATTTGTGTACATGCACCATTGCTGCAGGTTGTGTACATCAGTGACAATCCTGTTGAAATTCTACACTTTGGGAACAGCTTTCAAAAGTGCAAACATCTAACTTCACTTAGTGCAGGAAATGAATACGGTGACCCAGTGCATATTGACGAAAATTCATTCAAGAGTTTAGGCAACCATGTGATGGATAAACTTAATATCTACTTAGGTAATGTATCTGCACAGCCATTCAAATCATTTGAGCAGATTAGGGAGTTTACAATACAGAAACTATTAAGTCAGCATGAAAAGAGAGCAACATCATTATCAAACGTAATGGAGAACATATTGTACAGTTTTGAAGGTGCAAAGATCGTCAACATGATACTATGGAGTATGACTGCAGAACGTAAAGTTGAATTAAAAAATACAACATTCCAAGCTCTTGCTAATGTTAATATTGAAGAATTAGAGGTCAGACAAAGTCCACTGATGCTTCATGATTATGCCTTCCAGTGGTTCCCTCAGCTGAAAAGACTTGCCCTTTCTTGGACTTCATTGGCGTTCATCCCTACTAATGCCTTTCATGGACTATCCAACCTAATCCAGCTGGATTTGTCAGATAACAGACTAGTCACCATACCAACTAGTGCACTGTCAGCTTTCTCAAATCTTCAAATCCTGGATTTGTCATTCAATTCCATTCACAGCATCAGAGCAGGAATGCTCTCCAGTTTGGTTACCCTGAGAGAATTCTACCTGAACTCAAATGCAGGCCCTATGGACTACCTTGGATTGGATGTTATCTCAAGCCAGTCTAACTTGGAGAGACTCGAGTTTTCAAATGATGGATTATTGTCTTGCGATACAGGCTATTCAAAAGTCCTACACAACATCACATACATAAATTTTGCAAACACCCACTATTTATGTTCTCTGATGTACACAGGTCTACGTGTTCTCACACTTAGATTTCCAAAGCTTTCCCATCTGGACATCAGTGGCGCTGCAGTAACTCTTCCCAAAAGACCTTTGCGTAGCAAAGTGCCACACCTTGCCACGCTTAGAATGAATAAACTTGATCTGCAATCACAGACTTTGTGGTGCTCCCTGTTTCAAGCATTTCCAAACTTGAAGACTCTGGAGTTCACCAAGAATGGGATAAATGCCATAAGCAGTCACTGTTTCTCCAATGTCACATCATTGACTTATCTGGACCTAAGCGGAAACCAAATAGCAACACTAAATCCCAGTATATGGAATGGCTTGAATGACTTAATAACACTGGATCTCAGATCTAATAACATCCGGATTGTGAACACCACTTCATTTGCTGGGCTGACATCCTTAAGTACCTTTTTTTAGGTGGGAACCCATTTGCTTGCTCCTGTGATATCCTCTGGTTTCACTCTTGGCTGACAGAGAATCCTAGGGCATTGATTTTTCAGAAAATTCTGAACCAAAAAGAAATGTACTGGTTGCAAGATTACAAGTGTTTTTCACCAAATGACCATGCTGGTGATTATCTGGTTGACTTTGATATAAACACTCTTCACTGCAAGTCCCACACGCCTGTCTATGTTGGAACTGCCGTAGGCATCTTAATATTGCTGATAATTTCTGTTACTGTGCTTTGGCGAAAATTCAAATGGAACATAAAGTACAAGTTCTTCCTCTTCAAACTGAAGACAGGGTATGTTGGCCAGGGTTACCAAGTTGTTGATGGCACCAATGAGGAAAGGAGAGACCAAATAATGGTATCTTATGGCGATGATGATTATCACTGGGTGAGACATGAAATGATGCCAAGGTTTGAGGAAAGGGACAGGTTTTGTCTCTGCATTAAGGATAGAGACTACCTTCCAGGTGTAGCAATTGTTGCTAACATCACTGAGTGTGTCCACAAAAGTGACAAAGTTGTCATTGTCCTGAGTGAGAGCTTTGTTGATGACCAGTTCTGCATCTTTGAACTTGAGGTGGCACTGCAGCGTCTCTTTGATGAACTTCGAGATGTTATCATCATGGTGCAGCTTGGGCCAATTCCAGAACAAAAGCTGCCGCGACTGATTCGGCTGCTGAAGTGCCGGAAGAAGTGTTTGCGGTGGACTAATGATGAGGTTGGGCAGGAAATGTTCTGGAGACAGTTGAAAGTTGAACTTGAAAAGGACAGCAGACTTGATCATAGAACACAACTGAACTTACTTAATCTTGGATAAACAGGAACCAATTCAGTAAGGTCTAGAAGAATCTACCGTAATTAGCATAGTCATTTCTCTGTACACAAACGAAAGTTCACATTGGAAACAGTTTGTTTAAACAACAGTATGCTGAACATCTTTTCTTTCTTTACATTCATGTAGGCAGTGTTTTTGCTAAGGGTTTCAAAGATCCTTCAATTTTGCCAGTTTCATCAACACACACAAGTTTTTCTCCTGCATGAAAGTGGTTATATTTGCGTTGAAAGTATTTGTTACATCACAATCTCAAAGTCTTGCTGTGATGATAAGTTGACTTTTTACCATATCTTGAAGTTTGCCCCCTTAGCACAAGACAAAAGCTATTTGCAATAGCAAGAATTATATTGATATTCTAGGGGAATCCTTGTAACAAGACTTGGGAAGCCAAGAGGTAATATATCTTTGACAAAACACTCATACCAGCTCGCTGGGTTGTGAAATCATATAACTTAGATTTAAGCAAACAACAACAACAAACGTTAATGTATAGATGTTGAGAAACACTTTTAACAAATCCTTTCAGGCACTGTCATTTCCTATTAGAGGCACACATATGCATGTAATCAGACATTAAAACATTCTCTTTTGTGCATCAGTTTAGCATGAATTCTATTGAACTGAAAACTTTTTAAATGTAAACTGATCAGTACAATAAACTAGAAACAAATTGAAAATCTACGTCTTCAGCCTCTGCTTGAAAATGTCACTGCAGACAGTTTAATGTTCATAACCTGATCATCATATGCAGTTTAATATTCATTTTTTTGCCTTGTATGTTTCACACCATCAATGAATAGTCACTGGGTGACTGGATATAGTTTTGGAATTAGGGTTCTACTTCTGATTCTTCCACCTTGCTGAAGTGTTGCCAAAGTTAAATTTCCACACACAGAGTACTAAACATTCACACTTCCCCTTCCTGCTTACTTCCAAAACTGCCATGACAGCCATGACTTCAACTTCAAAGAAGTCCTAAGGTCACTTACAGAGTTCATTCTATACACCATGGGTGGTTCACTTTGTTTTCCATGTTGGCGATGACACTCCACTGTAATATGTAAATGTACTCAGCACGTGCTCATACAGTACAATGCATATGTGATGCACCTTGCTGTAGAGCTTGCACATTGCAAAATCTGGTCAAGCCAACAGTTCAGGATGACTGCAGAATTTTGATGGTCAAGCAATTTTCTAAACACCAATCATGATTATGAACACAAAGCTTGAATCTAGTTTTTAACTTTTCCCGTAGAAGTTCTGTCGTAAAGTTTACGCATGGGACCTGGAAAGTAATCTAAAAGCTACAGTCTTCTTTAGGACCCTATATGGTCTCCCTTAAGAAACCTATGCATTCCTATTTGAACGCTATAAGATCCTCACAGATAATCCTATAGGAATGCTATCAGGGTTCTTATACAAAGCCCTATAGTGTTCTCATAGGAATGTTGACTACCTACAGCTAAGTCCTATAGGAATCCTATAAACTACATTCAAATATCTTATAAGAATACTCTCGCCCCCGCATCCTATACAAATCGCATAGTCCTTTTAATATCCTACAGGAAGCCTAATATTTTTGTAAGGGTATAAGCATATAGGTTTTTTGCAACACCAATATGGCAAAACTGATCAAAATGTGCCCAGCATACTAAGATGTTCACATACCAATGATGATATCTGTAAAATTTAAGTCCAAATGATGCAATGGTCATGGAGAACAAGTATTATGAATTATTCCCATAGTTATCATAGGTTTTCACAAATTGCAATATGGCTTCCAAACCATTGACTGATCCGACTGCCAAAAAGACTCACTGGGCACTAATAATGAGTGAAATTTTAGATCAAATGGTCTTTTGTTTCTTGAGTTTGAAAGATTTTAATTGATTTAATTAGATTTTTCAAAATCCCATATAACAGCAAAGTTTATGTGATTGCTAGCAATTTTATTTGCAAATTTTAAATTAAAGAGGACATGCTTGCACACAGAATTTCAAATAGACCAATCCCCTATGTCATCAGGAGAAGCTATTCAGGTTTTGAAAATGGACAATATGGCCATCAGATCATGTGACTAATTAAGAATTCAAACAAAAATGCACTGATATCATCTGCTTGTGACAGCAGCCAATGAACAGACAAATCCAGCCTTTTCCAACTACAGACAAGATCCTCCTTTGTTGAATCTGTTTAAAGAGAATTTGAAACATGCAGATGTCAGACTGCGTTGGTCATACTATCAAACTGCGTTGGTCATACTATCAAGAAAAGAGTGACAAGGTAAGTCTAATGAGCGTTTATTTCCTCAGCTTGCAACTTGCACTCCACAAAAATACTTGATCATTTTGAAAGGCTGAGACTGTAAGCTTAACCCTTTCACCCCCAGTTCCCTGTATACAGGTCCAACTTTACCATAGAAAACAATGGATTTGGGACAAACCATGGTGGTGAAAGGGTTAAAGGCTGACAAAGATGTAAAATACTTGGGTGTGTTATAAAGAGGCTGATGCAGGGTAAAATAGAAGTACACAATTTTCTATTTCACAATTATATACACAAATGCATGAATGAAACGCACATAATTAATTATCACAACACAAATTTCTCATCAGGGGTTGAGTAAATATTTCTCGTTGGTAAGTTTCCTTTTTTCTATCCTTCATTTTGATAAGGAAAATTATTCACAAGAATCAAATATTGTATAAGAATTAGACAAATTTCAATTTGAAAGAAGTTATGCTGAATTAGTGGCTGGGCAAACTTGGGCAAATAACTTATCTCCAGGGAAGGGGATGATATCTACAGGGGAAAACCAAGTTTCAGAGACTGTTCAATGAAACAAACATTTGACTAAAGTAACAGAACAACTCTGAAAGCATCCATGGAGAGTTACTGACTTATTACACCCACTACTCTGCACAGGTGACTTTTATATCAAGCAGACCACACAAGTATATGCACATCTACATCTAAAAATCTTAACATCTATATCTTTTGCTCCTATTGCTTTTGACCATTGTAAAGTAAAATTTGGTGTAACTTACTTTGAAAGACCTTTGACAAATGTGGAAGTTAATAGAGATGGAAGTGTTACTTCAAAAACTTTAACATGAATCAATACAATATGAAATGCTACAATAACAGCTTGACAAGCAAGGCTGGAACAAAACTGATAAAAGTGTATTTACATTAACATGTGCAATATGCTTCACTAAAATACTTCCTGTTCCTTGGACACAAAACCATGATGCCATGAGGTGTAAACCGTACATATAAGAACTATATGGCCCTCAATGTCATTAATAACATACCATTGAATTCTACAGAGCATGCGACGTTCAATGTCCAAAAGACATGTAATAAATGAAAAAAGAGGCACTTCAAGTGATATTAGCAACAAAAAACATTACACTGAACAGACAAAGCCCGAATCAATTTTACGAGTTTAAAAATCCTGCCTTCAAAAAGTGTTTGCCCTGCAACACTAACATTCACATTAATTCAGACAAATGTTGCTTCCAAACTTTCTGCCATGAAACAGATCTTCATTCCCGGACACATAGAAATGATGACAAAAAAATGGAGGTAGAGTAAATGTTACAGTTTTCCACTGAAGACGCCTAACTTTCAATTATTCAACCAGGCATGACAATGTCAGAAAAACGTTTTAAGGTAGTTTGCCATAATTTGCGACCATTTTCTTTCAAAATAAAAAATAAAAATGGGGTTATCATGCAAATCAAAGTTTTGGTATTATAGAAAAAAGTTGCTTGATATCTCCTTGCAAATTTTGGTACTAATGAAACAAGTTACCTGATAGTTATTCAAATTTAAATTTAAAATGGCTGCCATACCTGTGTTATGTCTATGGGGAAATAAAATTTCTGATTTTCGGTAAAAAACTATATTTAGATCATGAGTTTTGGAAGTAGTCCCTAAAAGTGGTAGGCTATATGAATATTTTAAAGATTTCAGAGTGCCAATATTTGTTCCAAGGGCACCTTCTATCTTAAGAGGGGAAGTGATTGAAAATTAAAGAGTCTGACAGTGTGATACTGATAGTTCACACAATTAATGGAACACTATAATCAGTGTCGTGTGTTGCATTTTTCAGGGTGAATCTGAAAACTGTCCTCCGCCTCCAATTGAACTACAAATACTGCCTCTCATAACAAAATATCATATATTCTTAATTTTGTCATTATACCGTAATACAATGCTGTCTTTATCAAAAGTGCTATGATAATTTTGCTTGGAAAGACAAAATAAAATGAAATACTACAATTTTAACTAATGAGTCAATTACAAACACAGCAATACTGTCATCTTTTTGATAATAATTTCTTCTGATTGGAAAAATTACTTTAAAAGTAACGTTGATACTGTTTGATCATGTACTTTGTTAATTTTACCAAATGGCAAATTCAATTTCTTACATTAAAATGTCCTACAACCAAAAGTGAAGTCCGCCAGTTGACTTTCTTGGCGTCAAGCAAATTGACAGTTGACAGCATTTAAAATAATCATGAACCAATTCTTAGAAAGGACTAAAAACAGAGCAAAACTTGTCACTGTACTTGTCTTTGGGATAAGATTTGCATTGCAATGTCAAACTAGGAATGAGGCAGGAGATACAAGCCATCTGATTGGTCAAATTTGAATTTTAACCTCATGTTAACCAGCTACAGTGTGGCACTTAAACGCCTGTGCTGGCGTCAGATTGTCTTGCAAGTAAATGTACTTACCAGAGTGCAATTTCAAAGGAAAACAAAAGGCTATGACACCCATAATCCTCTTACAGACTAGAACAAACTTGATCCAAGGGATCAAGTCCCTGGCCTGTTAGTTTGATAGGAGAGATTTGGAGTACAACATAGTAAATAGCTAATCTTTAATCTTCCTATAGGATTATGGTAAATGAAGAAGAGGATACAGTAAGTTTAGGTGAATATATTCTGTGCAAACAAGCAGCCTGAGTTCCCTGTGCGTCAGACATTGGATGGTAATACAAAAAACAAATATGAGCTAAAAATTATATGAAAGTTCAATCATTAAGGCATGGAGGTAACTAACTCAATGATTACAGGTAACCAGCATGATTTTGGTATGGCCCATCCAAATTGATTTTTGGTGGTCTAAATGGACCACCAGGTTAAAAATTAATTTTTAGCCCAGCATATGTACAAGGTGTTTATCTAATTATTGTAAACATGTATTAATTATTGCCTAGGTAGCATTTGACTTATGACTGCAGGTTTATAATCCATTTGATTTATTTTGTTTAATCTCTCCACAGATCTGTCAATAATCCACAAAATGGTTGATGAAATGTTTGATTTTTGAAGTCAGCGAATCACAGATGTACCAGAGACTCGCTATGGATAAAATTAGATTTCTCTGGGTATTGCTGATCCTGCTGATGAACACAACAAGTCTCACAGCACAGCTGAGCAAACAGACCACACGCTGTCACCAGTGTCGACCAAACACAAATACTACAGATTGCAGTGGGCAGCATCCACCACTGACAACCATACCACAGCATATCAACCAAAAGACTGCTGTGCTAAATTTGGCACGAAACCAAATCAGCATTTTGAAATCCAAAGAGTTCATGGCATTGTCGTATCTTCAAAAATTAAATCTTGAAGACAATGTAATTGAATGTATAGAAGATTTTGCATTTGTCAACTTGGGAAGATTACAGGAACTGAAGCTGAAACACAACAAAATATCAAATCTCACACGATACACCTTCAGTGGCCTGGAAACTTTACAACTTCTTGATATTCATGGAAGTAATATCAGGACACTGGCAAATAACTCCTTTCTACCACTAAGTAAATTGAATGTGTTGTACTTGGCCAGCTGTACCATCAAATCAATTGAACAGAATGCATTTCATGGCCTCATTGAACTTCAGCAACTATACCTATACGATAACAAACTAGCAACATTCTCATCACACTATTTGTCTCATACTCCAAAGCTGTTTAAACTGCATCTTGACACACACCTTCTGGAAGATGTACCTCAAGACATTTGTGTACATGCACCATTGCTGCAGGTTGTGCACATCAGCAACAATCCTGTTGAAATCCTACACTTTGGGAACAGCTTTCAAAAGTGCAAACATCTAACTTCACTCCGTGCAGGAAATGAACACATGCAAATTGATGAAAATTCATTCAAGAGTTTAAGCAACCATGTGATGGATTCACTTAATATCTACTTAGGTAATGTATCTGCAAAGCCATTCAAATCATTTGAGCAAATTAGGGAGTTTACAATACAGAAACTATTAAGTCAGCATGAAAAGAGAGCAACATCATTATCAAACGTAATGGAGAACATATTGTACAGTTTTGAAGGTGCAAAGATCGTCAACATGATACTATGGAGTATGACTGCAGAACGTAAAGTTGAATTAAAAAATACAACATTTCAAGCTCTTGCTAATGTTAATATTGAAGAATTAGAGGTCAGACAAAGTCCACTGATGCTTCATGATTATGCCTTCCAGTGGTTCCCTCAGCTGAAAAGACTTGCCCTTTCTAGGACTTCATTGGCGTTCATCCCTACTAATGCCTTTCATGGACTATCCAACCTAATCCACCTGGATTTGTCAGTTAACAGATTAGTCACCATACCAACTCATGCACTGTCCGCTTTCTCAAATCTTCAAATCCTGGATTTGTCATTAAATTCCGTTTACAGCATCAGAGCAGGAATGCTCTCCAGTTTGGTTACCCTGAGAGAATTCTACCTGAGCTCAAATGCAGGCGCTATGGACTACTTTGAATTGGATGTTATCTCAAACCAGTCTAACTTGGAGAGACTTGAGTTTTCAAATGATGGATTATTGTCTTGCGATACCAGCTATTCAAAAGTCCTAAACAACATCACATACATAAATTTTGCAAACACCCACTATTTGTGTTCTCAGATGTACACAGGTCTATGTTTTCTCACAGTTAGATTTCCAAAGCTTTCCCATCTGGACATCAGTGGCGCTATAGTAACTCTTCCCAAAAGACCTTTGCGTTGTAAAGTGCCACACCTTGCCACGCTTAGAATGAATAAACTTGATCTGCAATCACAGACTTTGTGGTGCTCCCTGTTTCAAGCATTTCCAAACTTGAAGACTCTGGAGTTCACCAAGAATGGGATAAATGCCATAAGCAGTCACTGTTTCTCCAATGTCACATCATTGACTTATCTGGACCTTAGCATAAATGATATAGCAACACTAAATCCCAGTATATGGAATGGCTTGAATGACTTAATAACACTGGATCTCAGATCTAATAACATCCGGATTGTGAACACCACTTCATTTGCTGGGCTGACATCCTTAAAGTACCTTTATTTAGGTGGGAACCCATTTGCTTGCACCTGTGATATCCTCTGGTTTCACTCCTGGCTGACAGAGAATCCCAGGGCGTTGATTTTTCAGGAAATGATGGATGAAGATATGGATGAAGAAGAAATGTACTGGTTGCAAGATTACAAGTGTTTTTCGCCAAGTTACAATGCTGGTGATTATCTGGTTGACTTTGATATAAACACACTTCCCTGCAAGTCTCACACACCTGTCTATGTTGCAACTGTCGCAGGCATCTTAATATTGCTGATAATTTCTGTTACTGTGCTTTGGCGAAAATTCAAATGGAACATAAAGTACAAGTTCTTCCTCTTCAAACTGAAGACAGGGTATGTTGGCCAGGGTTACCAAGTTGTTGATGGCACCAATGAGGAAAGGAGAGACCAAATAATGGTATCTTACGGCGATGATGATTATCACTGGGTGAGACATGAAATGATGCCAAGGTTTGAGGAAAGGGACAGGTTTCATCTCTGCATTAAGGATAGAGACTACCTACCAGGTGTAGCAATTGTTGTAAACATCACAGAGTGTGTGCACAAAAGTGACAAAGTTGTCATCGTCCTCAGTGAGAGCTTTGTTGATGACCACTACTGCATCTTTGAACTGGAGGTGGCACTGCAGCGTCTCTTTGATGAACTGCGAGATGTCATCATCATGGTGCAGCTTGGGCCAATTCCAGATCAAAAGCTGCCGCGACTGATTCGGCTGCTGAAGTGCCGAAAGAAGTGTTTGCGGTGGACTGATGATGGGGTTGGGCAGGAAATGTTCTGGAGACAGTTGAAAGTTGAACTTGAAAAGGACAGCAGACTTGATCATAGAACACAACTGAACTTACTTAATCTTGGATAAAAAACAACCATGGTGTCATTCAGGTCAAGGAATATCTAACTAGCATCGTCATTTCTCTGTTAACAGATCAAAGTTCACGTTTTGAAACAGTTGGTTTCAATCACAGTACAGAGGCGAACATCTGTTCTTTCTGTGCATAGGCAGAGTTTTTTCCTAGGGTTTTTAAGATAGGTACTTGTGAATGGTTTTGGAAACCTGCATCATTTCAGCTACCTTACACAATTGTTGGTACCTTCAATACAACTTTACCACCTACCAGTAAGTGAGCCATAAAAGTCTCAGGTGGTTGATGGTATTTTCAATATGGAAGTTTTCTCCTGCAGATAAAACAAAATATGACTACAGAAGTCAGAGTCAGGTCTTAGGTTATACGGGAATTTCATACTGGAGCCGTTGAAAAGACGCTTGAGCTTTGTCAGTTTCAAGAACACACAGATTATAAAGTCTTTTCCCATGAAAATTGTTATATTTACATTGAAAGTATCTGTCAAATCAAAATCTCAAATTCTTGCTGTGATAAAAATTTGACTTTTTACCCAAATTGCTTAATAAATATCCTGTTGTTTGCCCATAGTTAGCACAAGGCAAAGTGCTTTGCGGTAGCAAGAATTGAATTGATATTGTAAGGGGAATTCTGGTAAAATTTACTAGGTACTACCGTAAATGTCTTTGATAAAAACACCTATAGCTCTCTAGGTTTAAAACACAAAAATTATATAGATTTAAGCACACAACAACAACAACAAACATCAATATATACTACAGAAATTGTGCAACACTTTAGTAACCTCTGTTCAGGCAATATCCTTTTCCTATTTGAGGCACACATATGAAATTGCATGTAATCAGTTAAAGCATCAATGTTTTTTATTAAACGCATCAGTTTAACACTAGACGGATTCTATTGTTTATTTTTTTTACTGTCAACTGGTCAGTACAATAAACTCTACAAATTGAAAATCTGTGTCTTCTGTTTCTTTTTTAAAGTGTCAAAGCTGACACTTGTTGGTTGGTTTAATTTTCATCTCCTGTATCATCACCTACCCAGTTCATTTCTTTGCCTTTCAAATGTTTCACGCCAACAATGAACAGTCACCAGCTACAATCATGGAGATGGGTCATCTTCTGTGTCTTTGTTTTATAACCGTGCTGAACTGCTGCCAAAGTCAAATTTCTACACGATTCTACTTCCTGCTATGTGTAGTTCACTTTGTTTGTAATGTTGGAGATGGCACTCAATATGTAAATGAACTCAATCACCGCACACAGTACAATGCATAATGGTACGGCTTGCAGTAGAGCTGCCGTGCAGAAAAATGCAGTCTAACCAATAGGTACAGAATTTTGATGGTCCAGCAAATTTTATAAAGTTACACCAATCAGTGGGTTAGTAAATCCACAAGCCAAAGCTCATGGGCAGAAGTCTGTATGGCCGGGCTTGAAGTTTTTCCTTTCACAGGCCTGATGGGCGTGATTAGTGATTTTTTTATGCAGCTGTCTGTAGTAACTAAAATGTTGACTGGTGAGTAATGACACTTAGGCTATGTTAATGACTAAATTTATTCAAGGCTGCCAGCCTATGGGCTAGAGGATCTGAGAATTATCTGCTCACCCCTGTGTATCATGTAGTGGTATTTATAACAGATAAACACTAACTACGGAACATGATTCACCACAAAACATCATATGACAGGAAAACAGATGAGACAAGTGCATGAAAGTCCACAAACAAATTGACACCTGTTGGTGATCATTTTTAAACACAAACTACCGGTATGTATTAGGGAGCTGTCCAGGAGAGTTGAAATGATGGTAGCTGGTCAAAAGCATATCCCATGAGCCGTTACTTTACAGAGTGGATATTTGGCAGGAACTAGACTGGAAGGGACTGTTGTGGGAGGGTGCTCCTACCAGATTCACTTTCAGTTGTGTCTCTGTCGAATGAGTTAAATATTAAAAGAATGGATACATTAACAGAAGATGAGTATGAAAGCACCCTCATACGACAGACCTCCAAGTCTGGAACTAATATTAGGAACAGTGTATGGAAGTTCCGTCATTTGACAGATCTCCCAGTCAAGAACTTGCAGCGCTCACTGACTGAACAAGTCATCGTTGATGACACAGTCCCCGCTTGTCCATTTTGTTATAATCTTTGGTGTCTAGGTAGCTGTGGAATGACATTGATGCAATGGGTGCATCAGGCCTGTGACTTGCATAATAAAGTAATCTGAGGAACGTTCAATAAATGACTCATCTCTGCCGGTAATGACCACACTGAAGGAACTTTTGATTACATCACACATAACGATGCCCTCACTGCCTCTAGTGTCATGACGGCACATACTATACACATGGTTTGGTGGAATTTTCGAAATGGCATTGTTGTTGTAATCAGCCATTTCGGATCATATAATGAAACAAATTCAGTGTGCACAAGAATGCAGCCATAGTATTTTATCTTCGTATCACGTTTGAACAAAGTCAGTCTATCGAGGGACAGTGACGTATGTTTATGTTTCAAAGACGTAAAAAAAATCACACCAAATTGAAATCAAATGGCTGTCTAATTGACCTTATGGATCATAGCACAAATTAGTAGACATGCATATGTATGCCATAGTACTTTATCTTTGAACCAAGTCTCAACAACATTGGTCAAGGAATATTTGCATATGATTAAGCCTCAAAGACATGAAAAAATCCAAAAATGACCATATGGCAGCGATATTGGAAAAAATGACAATCTGGCAGCCATATTGGAACATGTCACGAAGTAAATTGACATGTATATGTATGCCATAGTGCTTGATCTTTGTGCCAAGTTTGGACAAAATGGGTGTAATGGCCTTTGAATTACGCTTTAAAGACATGCAAAATTCCAACAAAATGGTAGTTCTGCAGCCATATTGGATCCTATCACACAGGTTAATTGATACATGCATATGTATGCTGCATATGTATGCCATAGTGCTTTGCCTTTGTGCCAAGTTTGAACAGAATCGGTTCAAGGATGTTTGAGTTATGGTTCAAAGACATGAAAAAATCGCAAAAAAATGGCTGCCTGTCTGCCATATTGGATCATATCACGAAATAAATTGGTGTTCATATGAAGGGCATAATGTTTTGCTTTTGTGCCAAATTTGAACAGAATCGGTTCAAGGATGTCTGAGTTATGGTCCAAAGACATGAAAAATCGCAACCAAATGGCCGCCTCACGCCCATATTGGATCGTATCGCAATATAATTCGACATGCATATGTAGGCCATAGTGTTATGCCTTTGTGCCAAGTTTGAACAGAATCGGTTCAAGGATGTTTGAGTTATGGTTCAAAGACACGAAAAATCGCAAACAAAATGGCCACCTGGCGGCCATATAGGATCGTATCGCAAAATAATTTGACATGCATATGTAGGCCATAGTGTTATAACTTTGTGCCAAGTTTGAACAGAATCTGTTCAAGGATGTCTGAGTTATGGTCCAAAGACATGAAAAATCGCAATAAGATGGCCGCCTTGCGCCCATATTGATCGTATCACAAATAAATTGATGTGCATCTGTAGGTCATAGTGCTATGCCTTTGTGCCAAGTTGAACAAAATTAGTTTAGCAGTGTCTGAGAAACTGTTGATGACGGACGGACAGACGGACGGACACATGGATGGACCCAATCTATAAGTCCCCGCCGGACTTCGTCCGCGGGGACTAAAACGGGGGATGATTCATTATAGTACAGGAATTTTTTTAAGAAATTGTTACCAGTATGACCAAACAGACAACTCATCCAGAGGACTCTTCGAGATGTACCGGTACAGTTATTGTAAGCACATCAAAAATAATAAATAATAGCACGTGCCTGTGGTTTGTCACAAGACATGTACTGCAGCTTTGTCTTTCTAGGTTGTCATGCCATTTCATTACATGTTGGCTTTACCTTTATGCCAATAACAAAATATGTATGTTTCAGGTAACCTCACCATCCTTAGGAAAACCTGACAACCTTACACATTTATTTGGTATTTTCAAAAAAATTTAGTAAATCCTCCATCTTCTATCGGTCTCAGCTAACAGAAAGAAAAATGAAAGCAACTTTCCTACTGTCTACCGTAATTTTAGGAGGTACTGGTACTTCTATGTTACTGGAAACACTACCAATTTTTTCATTAGCCTTACCGGAAAGAAATTGAAATTTTCCCCTGGGGTAATTTTTGGGCACTACAGCCATTGTGACCAGTCGATGTGTGTCTCCAGAAGATTTATGCTCAAGGTACAGGACCTCTAAACTGGCACTGTGATGTACATGTAGATAGTTGTAATAGAGTATCGTCTATTGTTAGTACCATTGTTGAGGAACAATAACTACACTTTTCATACTCATTTCTTTAAACATACAAATGTAAAAAGCACAGAACTTTAACATCTTTGCTTGCCAAGGTCTCTTGTCTGAGTACTTGATGCTCCCCGAAACCAGACCTTTGCGAAACGAGTCGTTAGATCATGTTTTTTAAAGAGTGCCACCACATGGTTTGTATGTGACCTGTAATAGCCAATCAGATAATCGCTCTCTACTATAGTACTTCAGTTCCAAAGGCAATGTCCATGAGTGACCTCGAAGAAAGTATCATAAGTGTCTTATCTGTTAATAGTTTGACTGACAGTCAAAAGAAAGCAGTAAACTCAATTTTAAATAGCAAAGGTGTCTTTGTTACAAGTAGAACTGGAATTGGCAAAACTTTGTGCTATCAATCACTTGATCATTATCGATCATAGTTGTATCCCTACTCATTAGCATTATGCAGGAAAAAGTTGCCAAATTTAAAAGTCCTGTGTCTCCTTGTCGGTAACATAGATTGGCAAGAGTCTTGAAGACAATGAGCATGAGCTCATCGATCACTAGGACCTAGGTCGCAGTTGCGCATTCGGCAGTGTGCCGGTGCAAACATGGATTTCTCTGTTTACGTAACATGTGTAATGCGCACTGTGATTGGAAGCTCCATTCAACTTCCGTAGGACAATATAGCAGGTGGCTCCTGCACAGGTTAGTTAGTGGAAAACTGTAGTCGAACTGACAATCCATGCAAGCAGACAATGAGAATTGAAATAGGTTGTATGTTTCATTGTTTTCTTAAGACAGGAGAGTGTTGCAAGCCAGAGAAACAATGGCAACTGCAGAACAGCCATTCAAATTTTAAGAATGACATATAACGCTGAAAAGACACGTGTCAGCTGACTTGGTCAACATTTAAATCTATTCTTGTACCGGTACGTATTTCCACTTCTGTACACACTTGTCAACATTTACCAGTTTGGGCTAAACTACGTTGTCTTTACCGTCCATTAGCAAAATATGCTGTAAAGTATGCAAATTATGATGCTGGCATGGCTGTTCATTCACACAGCCACTGTCCCAACATCGCGGGTGCAGGGATCGTAACCTAGTATACGATTGTGACACTACCTAGCATTATCCAATGAGACACTAGCTTCCGGTACACCAGTCTGTTCCCAGACTTACCTGGTATGCCCCATTGATGTACTAGCATGGCTGTTCCACTTACCTAGCATACCCATCAGAACTGCTGGTTCTCTGGATGGTATGGACTCCAACAGTGGAAATACTTCATCCAAGACGTACCATTTGTCCATGTACTCCAACAACCGACCTACACATACGAGACAGTTTACACGGACCTGAAAAAGTGAATTTTATGATATCAAATGAGCGTTACATTTGCAAAGATAGCAAGGATACTACAAATTTCAATAGTCTAATCTCACTCTATAGTGCTATTGACATTCAGTAATTGTACATGTATAACATGTCTGCAAATTTGAGGTGACTGAGCAACGTGAAGTTGCAATGACAGCAGTAAAAGATACGTCAGCTGCAACTTCTGCTATAATGTCATAAGTTTGTTCTGTTTATAAAAGGCACTTTTTTGTTTTAACTCCCAAAATCATGTCCACATTGCCAGTGTTCTGCTAATCATCCAAACCTGCATGTGTGTAGAATCCAATATTATTGTTGTTCACTTAAGGTAGTATGTGCCTCGAAAGTAAAAGACAAACCTTTGCTCAAACTTTCCTCCATAAAACTTTTGACCATCCTCTTACCAAATCAAGAATGAAAATCAGGGGTCGCCATGCAAAATTTGGTACTAGAGAGACAAATTACCCAAGACTGCTAACATTTGAAATTCAAATGGCCGCCATAAATTTGTAATCAGTTTACTGACTCTTTAAACCCTTTTCACTGAAACGTTAGTACAACCACTCCATGAACCTGTTCATCCCGATTCACGGTGAGCACGTGTACACTCACCGTTGATAACAATGGGCTTGGGCCAAACCATGGCAATGAAAAGGTTCAACACAACAGAACTATTCCAGAGTTGTGTTATTTAAGTGCTGGAGTTATATAGTCCTGTACTTACTGACAGTAGATCTGTTTGGAGACATAGAGTTTTGATTCTCGGGACGATGGAGTGCTTCATTGCTGCATACTCTATCATTCCAGCAAACGTTGGAATGATTGACAGGCATAGTTCCTGAAACCAAAATAGACATAAAAATTACTGACAGAAATTGATCATGTTGTCAATCACTTGCAAGACGTGAGAAATCTGTCTGTTAATTCATGGGTTTATAACACTGTTACATTTGACAGTGTCTGCAGAGTTGCTCGTTTGCATATTGACCCATACCCCCCCCCACCCCCGGTACTGTCTGATTGATATGGAGCCCCTCAATAGCAGTTCAAGTGGCCTGGATGTTCAAAACTTTTCCAAAGAGTTGGCAAGCTGTGATTGTTAATGTAAGGTTAAGAGGGATAGGGGTGGAATTCTCTACGAGAGAACCCAACTTCATTGCTGAAACAAGTTTTCAAATTTTTCAATTTTTCTGATACATCTCAAAGATTCATTTGGGGTTCTTCGATCTGCTTCACATACAAATGTACCATGGAGTAACCACAAAACCTATGGCAATCATGCTTTCTCATGCACTGCCTCCCCCCCCCCCCCCCCCTCCCTTCTGATGCAATGTCCCATTGGAAGTGAACCGGTCACCAACTCTTGATACTTTCAAGAAGAACATCAAAACTTTTCTGTTCAGTAGAGCATAATGAACAACTCTAACTCTGACTAAAACACCATTGAACACTACAGCGTTTTGGAGTTTGGCACTATGGAAATCAATTTGATTGATTGATTGATTGATTGATTGATTGATTGACAAAAATTAGTGAACAGCTGGTCCATTTAGCTGGTGTGCAGCTTAAAATTGACACGCTGAATATGGCCCTATCCTTACATGTATGCCAGTCAAAGTAACCTAAAGAACCCTAGCCCAGCATGCTAATACAACCAGCCAATGTTTCACTGCACTTCTGCCTGGCTTGCTCTGTAAACTTCACTATGCAAGACCATTGAGGGCGCACTACTATAGCTTGTAGAATGGGCTCAGTGATACAACCGTGTGACTGTGAAAAGACAATGATAAACTGAAGGTGATAGACTGCACACCTGTATTTGAGGTGAAGGAGTCTCCAATGCTTTGTACACCATTGGCAAAACATGGTGTTTAACATCATCAGCTGGCGTCTTGGACAGCAACAAATCCATCTTTTGCATGAATATCAACAAAATCTGGAAGATGTGAGGAAAGATGTTGGAGTTAGTAGTGTGCAGACAGTAACATAAAAATTTCAAGTCCCAATAGCTGCAAGTGTGTAATAAACTGATATCAAAATATCCTCAGTTTTCAAAGAGTTTTCTTTGAATAAGACCCATCAAAGACTGAAAGAAAGTGTAAAATACTGTTATACGAGTTGAAAGTGGCATGTAAATTAAAACATTTTAACATCGTTTTAGATTTCTTGCCATTTTCAAAACTAATCCTATGACAGATAAAATAAAAATTACAGTCACAAAATGTTGGCCATCATGTGTCAGGCATTCAAGTACATGGCATCATGCTTGTTTCTGGTATGATCACAATGAGTATGTGCAGGAAATAGAGTGTTTTTTGTACTTTTCCATGGGGGTGCCATTTTATGTAGTGTGGCACCAGTTTATTATTCAGCCTATTAAACATGATAACGCTCAAAACTCATCCAAGACAGTTGTCAAATTTATGTAATAGGCCACTCTCATGCTGCTCCCCCACCCCCCAATGTGAATTACTTTCTCACATTTTTTGTGATGTGGCTCGAAGTTCTGTATTTTGCTATTAGAAAATTCAAATTTTTTGCAGGAGAATATTTAAGTTACACTGGTAATTGCATGGTTCAATAAATGTGATTGATTGTCACAGAGTAGTCCATCCAACTCATGGTGTCATAGTAATAAAATACCAGGATGTAAAGGTTACATGAGGGACATGAAAATGTCTATAGTAACAGGATTAACCCTTCGAGTGCTGCAATTTTTACCACCAAAATTTTATTGCAACATTTTATCAATTTTTATGAATTTTTCTTTAATTTATTTGACACCTTTGGACTAACTAGTCACCACATTTTATTGGCTACAGTTTTGCATCAAAAGTTTCTGCAAAAATGTGAAAAAAATTGACTGGAGTACATTTTATTCAATTGACAGAATTTGACTTAGGCGCTCAAAGAGTTAAACTCAAAGTTAATATGACCCACACCTGTATTGGCTCCTGCAACTTGAAAACCGGTTTGAGATGGGGTAAAATATTTGAGCAGTATTCCTTGTCTGTGCATTCCTCAGCAATGAGCAAAACGTTGGGCAACACAAACGGTATCATATCAGCATTGTAGAACTCTTTAAATAAAGCTGGTAGCACTCTCTGATGTACGACTCTCTGTAAAAAAACAGAAAATAGAAGAAACTTTAACATCAAAACTTATTTCATGGCATAGGGACACCTGGTATCAATACTTAATACAAGTGGTTCAACTTGATATTGTAGAGAATAAACTTCTCACAGACTTGGTAATGATCCACCTTGAATGGATATGATTATTGAACAAGTCTTGGTCTCATTTTAATCTTTAATTTCAATTGCTTTCAGTCTGAAAAGCAAAAAGGCTTCAGTTGCTGTCTGAATAAAAAGGAAAAGACTTCAATTACTACTGTATTTTTGACAAATTTTTTAATGTTCATAGATCTATGATTACATTTTTTCTTGTTCATGTTCACATTTTAGCATTGTTTCAATTTTTACAATTTTCATTTCTAACTCATTATATTACCTATTAAAAGTAAAGTTCGCATAAAACAATTGTTTAACTTTTAGTCAGTATTCACACCTTTCACATTGCAGGTATTGTGGAGTGACTGAGGCTGTAGCAACTTTACAGTCGTAGGGAGTTGAGGAAAGCCTTAAGAAATTTTATCTTTGCTAATGATAATGAAGACGATGTGCCAACCAGTTAACCCACCCATGCATGATCATATGTTCAAAGTTCGACCTCATCTTGACCTCAGGCAGTCAATTTTCTTTTCCTGCAAATTATGTGTCACTAACGCAATATATTTTGGTAGTAAGTTTGAAATTTTGGTATCAAGAGAGAAATAGAGTACAATGCAACATGTGGGATATATTAAGTGCACCTATCCGCCCCTTTCCAAAAATATTTGCCTTGTCCTTCGTTTTGAGGAACCGATTACTTGTAGTGTCTTACCTTGGGTAGCTTAGTGATGATTTTTGGAAGGCCCTTGAAGAACTGTGATTTTTGTAAATTATCCAACTGGACCAGAGTATCGAGGCATTCCAATGTCTTTGCTCCGATGTCATCAAAAAATGCAATCTGGAAAATTGGAAACAAAGGTTGGAAATCAAGTACGTAACAGTAACGGTAATTTATATCACTGAAAACTATGTATATCACTCTTTCATGTCTTAAAAGGACATTCCAGTTACTTTGCTGGCGTTTTTTTGAAGACAAGTTTCCTTTTGACCTTGACACTGAAGAACATTCTGGTTACTCAGGTTCAAGTTAACTTTCCTGACTCGTAAAAGATGGAAAGACAGAAACAGTGAATGGATGCAGTCAATCAGAACGATTGTTACTGACGGAAGTGTAACTTTTTATCTACAATGCTATCTACACAGTTTGTGTGTGCTACACAAAAAAGTGAACGTAGCCTATAGGCAACTGTCCAGCTGGGATGATCTTCCCTGTATGATAGTATCGTACTGCTAGTATATTTGGTTACTGCTGACTAAGCACTGTGTGATTGCCCATGATGATTGGTTAAACACATACAAAAAAGACACTAGTGGCCCTGGATTTGTAGCTGACAATGTTGCATACCTTTGTTAACTGATCAGCATCAGGTCTTACTGTCGGTGTCAAACTGAATAACATTTTCACGTAGTCTTGCAGACTCTCCGGCAGACACTTCAACATGGTGATGTTCAAGGAATTCAGCTGGAAAAAATGGAAGCGTATTTGACAACTTTAGTTTCAAAAATGCTTATGGTACACTTGTAATAGTTACTCACAATTTGAAGATACTAGATCCTCTTTCTGAATCAGATGTATTTAGAGAGATATTTGGAGGAGAGATATTTGGACTCTGGAATTTTTATAATACTCATTTGGTTTACCGCTTGTCGTGGTTCATTTGAAGCACATGCAGTAAGCAAAGATTTTACCATCTTATTGTTTTGAAAATCAAAATTTTAATTTTTCTCCATAGAGTTAACACAGGGATGGTAGCTGCTTTGAATTTCAAATATCGGTAAATGTTAAATAATTTGTGTCTCCAGTACCATATTTCGTGTGGTCACCCCTGATTTTTATTCTTGATTTGGAAAAGGAATGTCTTCAAGTTTCCTTGATGAGGAAATTTGAGCAAAAGTTTAAGTCTTTCTATTGCAAGGCAAGTACTGTCCCAAATCATAAACAAATTTACCCCCATTTGGCTGTGTGGGGGTCCAACTTTGTTACACTGAATAATAGGATTGGGTAAAACCACACTGCTGAAGGGGTTTAAGTCGGATCTTGTGCCACATGGCCATTTAAGTTACCGGGGGTACAACAGTTGTTCCCATTGGCTTGTTCAAAATTATGCTACATTATATCAGCCAATCAACGGTGTTATCATTTGATTGACACATGTTGCAGACCAAAAACAGAAGACATTCTGAAGTTGCACCAATACCTTTGTTTTACACTGTATTCTTATTTCTATTTTATACATCAGTCTTTTAAGCTGAACAGTAAAATGTTTCAACATAACGATAATAAAAAAAATTGCTTCATGCCACATACATTTGAAATGCTGTTGAGAAAACAAAAAGAAGCAAAATAATTTGTCACCTGCTGGCAATTTCTTTGGTAAGTTTTCAAGTTCCCACTGCAGTCAAACAAAGGTTTGCCGTGATTGAACACTGTGTATATCACTACACCAAGTGAATACATGTCACTGGCCGTATCACAACTGACTGTCATGATGTATTCTGGAGCCAGGTAGTTCAGGTTAGGCTGTGCTAAGTCCGGAAGACTGGGATCCCACTCTTTGCTGCTGTACACAGCCTTTAAATCCAAATAAAAGAATTGATTGACCATCAGTTGAAATCACACTACTTTCAACAACTATAAAGTGCCTCGGAAGTCTGATAAAATAAAATACATTCATCATTGATATGTGGTGTTACTTGCCTAATATCAATATAATTGTTGAACATTTTTGACCCAAAGTTTATAAGTTATAACTGTAACAAAATCTGTATACAAATGGACAGAACGACAGACAAACATACAGGAAACATTGTTGCGATCATGGACACTGTTTGGTCTGGCCAGACAACTGTGTCTGATTATCAAAATTTACAAATTGTCGTAAATTTAACATAATCACCCTGATTCCCAGTGCACAGTTCCACAATCATCATTGATAACAATAGATTTGGGTGAACCCATGTTGAGTAAAAGGTTGAGGAAGACACAAAGGAACGAGGTGAAATATTCATTCTGTTTTCACCTACCTGCTGATCATTTGGTGTTGACGATGCGATACAGAAGTCGAATCCGGTAAGTTTCCAGGCTCCATTCTGGTTGATTACGATGTTCGTCGGGTTGATATTACCATGTACCAGGTGAACATCATTGTGAAGAAATGCCAGCGCTTCAGTTATCTGGTGACAAAAAAGAGAAGAATTGATCATGGATACCACTCTGCTTGTAGCAATTAAGGTAGAACGCACCTCGGGGACAGACATTCGGACTCTCAAACTTTTACAATTCTCTTCTGATATACCACATGTGGGGGTTCATTTTAAAGCTCTTGACAAAAGAAAAGTTTCACCGTCTTAGTTTTTCAAAAATCAAAAATTTTATTTTTTTCCATAGAGTTAACACAGGGATGGCGGCCATTTTGAATTTCTAATATCGGTAAATCTTGGGTAATTTGTTTCTCTAGTACCAAAATTTGCACGGTGACCCCCTATTTTTATTCTTGATTTTGAAAGAGAATGGTTGAAAGATTCCTTGAGGAAAGTTTGAGCAAAAGTTTAAGTCTTTCACTTTCGAGGTGCATACTACCTTAAGATATACAACCCAATGACTATTCATTATTTTGAACTCCGTGATTAAATAAATATTTTCTGTACCACAAAAAAAAAGGGTTGATGCTTGCAGGCAAAGACTACAGTGCTGGTTGAATAGGTGCTACACAACTGGGTTCTAGGATTGATTAACATATAAATTACATTATATTATAGCTTTGTCAATACTAGTGAATTTTGTGACGTCATACCCTCAGATTATTACTGATAATGTATCTGATTATCCAGCATTGTGGCCCTATATGTTTTCTACAACTACAAATTCACTGGCATTGCCAAAACTATAAAATAATAACAATAATGCACCCCTTCCCGGCCCATAATGGACTCGAGCAAACTTTGCACTTCATAATGTACTCTGCTTTGCCTCGTACATTATGTCGTGCAAAGTTTGCTTTCATCCATTATGGGCCGGGAAGGGGTACTGGTGCATTATTGCTTGTAAATCATCCTTGGTCCCTCAAGGGATTACAGCTCACAAAACAAATACATATTTAGTCAAAAGCATGCTCAATTTGCTGATAAATTTGCATATCAAACTTTCTTCCACTGTATCCACAGTTCTGCATGATTTGATATGTGTCATCCAATCAATGCTCACTATATGCTAAGGGCATTTTTGTTAATGATTGAAGTACAAACGAAATAAAAATCTTTTTGATACTCTTTTGAAACCTTCATTTCTTATATTTTTCAAGATGCTGTGGGAAAATTCAACAAAATTCACAATTCAGCTTGGTAATAGCAGAATTAAGAGGGACAAAGTCGCTATCTGTAGAACTATTTTGGTTATTTTTGTTTCATGTAAGCCCTATCCTGATGTTATTCTGCTTACTGAAACATGCATAATGCACTCTCTTCATGAGCATAGCACAGCCAGTGGTAGAAATGGAGCATGGAACCAGACTCTGAAGATCCTACACGTTGAGTCTGTAGAGGGCGCCTGTCTGCCACTGCATCCTATGACACATTGCACCAGAAGTATGGTGGCACTTGTTGAAAGACCTAATGGCTGCTGTTGAAGGATGTTGTATTTTACATGGATGTCTCTTATTATTATTTTTGAGTTTTTATGTCATCCTAGCAACAGTATTACTTGCAAACTTGCCCAAAGTAATAAACAGTTGAAGCTGGGGCCATAATGACAGCACGATGGCAATCAAGCAGACTATGTGTGTCACAAAAAAGTCTTATATAATTGTCAAGTGGAATTGATGCATGTGAATCAGTAACCGGTTTGTGACTATCAAGCCATCCATCTAGCTATGCCATCATGTATTATGGGAATGAAAAATGTCATTGTCAGATTGGTGTTTTAAATTTCTTTTTAGTTTTTTTTTCTATTTCGTCTTTTTGTTTTTCATGTGTCTGTTTTTTCTGGGGGGTGATATTGCCATAAAATTATTATATAATGTAACACAAAAAAGATTTGCAAAAATTTTGTGAAGTTGACAACACTACCGGTATGTAGGGTGAAAACATTGTATGGTGGCAAAAGTGTTTATGAGTGATGTTACAACACATTTTACTCAGTTTAAAACTCATTACTTCATAAATGTTTATTTTATTGTCTGTTACATTTTGGTGATACCTTTATCAGTTTACATTTGTTTTAATTTTTTGTTACACTGTCATACTTTAATTTTGAAAACTTTGTGCTTTATTATTTTTCTGTATTTTATTAAATGCATGAAAATCCTTTTGTTTGCACTGACTTAGAATTACAAGATATGTTGTTCTGAACACAAACAGCCTTTATGCCTGTCTGACAATAAATTTAAACTTACTGAATTTGTCACATACACTTGAATTTAAGGGAGAGTACGAGTGTACGGTACGTTTATCACTGCTGGTTACAAAGGCAGCCATCTTGCTTTCTGCTCAGGTGGCAAAGTATTGGGTCTACAAATATCAGACTGCATCTTGGGAAGGCTACATGTATAATCCTTGGCCAGATTTACCGTACAAAAGGAAATATTACCATTTCTACACATTATAGAAATTGCTTCCTCATTCGCCATGACATAACCGTACCTGCTGCAGTCCAAATTTCATCTCCACTTCGTAAAGTTGATAGTCCTTGAGCTCCGCCGGTAGTGGCGTCGGCAAGTTGTCATGGCAACCAAGGACATTCCCCAGACTTGCAAACACCGGCTCCGTAGCAAAGGCAAGGCATTCTCTGCAGGACACAAAATAGAAAGGTGAATGAGGAAGTACAGTGAAACCATTGTTGAAACTGTAATAAAAGCTCTGCGTGGTCAGCCCACACACTTCAAACAGGACAGATGTTGAACAATAAAACAGTGAAAGGGGCAAAATCCCAGTCTTTTGACACTTCTAAGAATTTCGTATTTTTCAAAAAAGCCACATAGTTTTGTCCAGTATCTTGAAATTTTTAGAAAGAGTGACATATTGTGGGTTATTTCAGTGCGGGAATACCTTCCAAAATGAAATCATATCATGCAGAAACTCATATCATAATAATTCATGTGTCACAATTTCCGCACATCCCGGATTTACAAAGGTCACTGGGTCAATCTTGCCGTGAATATGTGAACAATAGTCAATGAAAAGGTGCTGTTATGGGTACTGAACTGCGACTCTTGTACAAAAAACATATTAAGTGATACTACTGAAAATACTCAAGACTGCTGTATAACTGTAAAATAACAAGGTAAAAAGAGACCCTGTATGTGTTTGAGGAAATTTATCATCAGTTATATTTAACCCCATTGATCTTTCTGGAATGTCAAGTTCAACTTATGCTACACCGTGTGCTGACTGTTAAACCCTCTCACTGCCTTGGTTTAGTCCAAACCCACTGAGTCATCAGTGGTGAGTGTGGACCTGTTCACATGAAATCAGGGGTGATCTGGTTAACACGGCAAGAGGTACCACTGCTTGCTCATGATTATTTTGTGGCAGCTCCAAGATACTATTTCATCATTTTCATTATCTATACCGAGATCAAGGTATTCTCTACAGGCCTTTTGGCAAGATTGAAGGATACTGGGCTGGTAACAAGCTGTCATGTATTGGTAATTCAATATTTTTTCAGAAGGTATGTTTGTATTTGTATACCAGGAAAGGGACTAGACAAGCATTGATTTCAACAGCAACATAATATGTCCTTTTCTTCTTCGGATGTGCCAGACATGTTTTCACAATGTTTACGGTAAAGGTTCTGCTAAATACATGTAACTTTTAAAATACTAGAAAGCCAACAAAAATGATGTCAACTTATTATTTCAATTCAATATGGAAGTATATATTTTATTTTATTAGACATCATTGTTTATTTATTTTGCTGTCGTGATACATGAATACCAGGATATTGACCAATATTCTGCTATACGTATATCATGACAGCAAAATAAATAGACTACAATGTCTAACATAATAAAATATATACTTCCATATTGAATTGAAATAATCACAGAAAATAGGATCAAGCTGGAGGTTGAGAAAAAATAATTAAGGTATGCCTGTCACCTTTAGGCTTTGGTACACCCTGTTGTTCACAATATACCGGTAGCAGTTAACCCTTAGAGTGATGTAATTTTTTCCGCTAAAATTTTAGTGCAACATTTAACTACATTTTAAAGAATTTTTCTGTTATTTTTTCTAAATTTTTGACCAAATGGACTTCACATTTTATGGCTACACTTTTCAATCAAAAATTTGGCAAAAATCTTGAAAAAATTGACTCAGGTTTATAATGGCAACAAAAGTTGACTTTGGCGCTCAAAGGGTTAAACCATCTGGTATTTTTTAGGGAAGTGGCGATTGATGGAAGATTTCAGCACGGGAAATCTATAACACCACTTGTGATATTGTTGAATTGTTTCATCAACTTTGACTACAAAGCTGACAAGATTTCAATGCTGGATAAAGACTTCATCCTTGACTCTTTCCAATTACATCTCCTAAGGTCATAAATATTCAGGAATTTCGATCTTATTGCAAAACACAATTCCTTTTGTACGCTGGGAACTTTCATTGAAAAGCAGCCATCCAGAATGTACTTTTTGAAGTTGTTTATAAGTCCTTAGACTGTGGCAGAGATTATTTTTACACACTTCAGTTTGTATGAACACACCTTGATTCCTCCAATGGGTGTTGGACTGTTAGTAATCTAGGATGCCGTAGGCGTGTTAACTGTGTCACACCCTTCTTAAACACTTCCAGTAAAAAGTCCCTTTCTCGTCGTGGATATTTCTCCAATAGCTTCTTCTCCAGTACAAATACAGCAACTTCCTGCAAAATTCAATCAAATAATGAACAAATCAGAACTGGCAACATCAGCAGAACGGGACACTGGCAAATGTGAGTGCTGATTTTCCGTGCTTTTCTCTTATCGTTTTACCTTGCAGTATTTCAAATATTTTTCTTCAACTCTTGAAAACACTGCCATAGAATGGACAGTGAAAAATAAATATATCTCATAGATTTTCTCCATTCAAAGTGTCACTCTAAATGCAGAAAAATTTATGAGATATATTGAACTGTCACTGACATTTAGGAATAGACTTTTTCCAAGTGCTTGGATTTGAAAATATAAAGTTATTGACAATAGGTTCTCAAACCGGTATATTTCTTTTTTGCATCATGTGAAAATGTTTTGAGTTTGATGAGCACAAACTTAAGTTTGGCTGATGCTGACATAAAACTGTAGTCATCACAGTGGGCCAAACATGATACAGTTAGTTCCACAAGAATTCACCGGCATATACTATTGTTTTTTATCTTCACAACTTAACTGCCTTCATCCTACGGCTTCACGTCTGACTGACAATAAAGACTTCAAAACGAAGTCTAATCAGGAAAGAATAAAAGCAATTGCAGGTCAGGTGGATGTTTTGATGTTTTCACGAAATTTCAGAATGAAATCCAAAAATATATCATCCCTTTGCTTGGCGATATACAGTCAAATCTGCACTGTAGGGTAGGCTGGATATGATACATCTACCATAGCTGTGTCAGAATTCACCAGCATAACTGTACTGTACCGTATTGCCTTCACCTCATACAGGCAATGTACACAAGGGGCTCCCACATTTGACAACAGACATTAAGGTAGTATGTGCCTCGGAAGTGAAAGACTTGAACTTTAGCTCAAACTTTCCTTAATGAGACTTTCAGTCATTCTCTTACTAAATCAAGAATAAAAATCGGGGGTCACCATGCAAAGTTTGGCACTAGAGAAACAAATAACTTAAGATTTACCAATATTTAAAATTCAAAATGGCTGCCATCCCTGTGTTAACTCTATGGAGAAAAAATGAAATTTTTGATTTTTGAAAAACAGAGACAGTGAAAAATTTTCTTACACCAAGAGCTTTAAAATGAATCCCCACATGTGGTATATCAGGAGGGAATTGTAAAAATTGAGAGTCCAAATATCTGTACCCGAGGCACAATCTACCTTAACCAAGCCTATTGAAAGAAAATTACAAGGCAATGGGTGTTGTGACATTCCAGTGGATGTTGTTGTTTAAGGGGGTGTTGTGGCATTTCAACGAGATTATGAAGTAAAAGATAAATTTCAAACTATGTCGTCCTTTGTAATAATGCCTCTGGGGCTTTATGCATCATGCAACGATATAAACTTAAACATAAACTTTTGTAGAGGATATTAGTGAGTGTTGTTAAGGTAGTAAATGCTTTAAAAATTGCAAGACAAACTTTTCTCCAAATTTTCCCTAAGGAAACTTTCAACCATAATCTTACCATGTCAAGTCTAAAACTCAGGATCACTGCATAAAGTTTGATTCCAGAAAGACAAATTACTCATTACTGATATTTGAAATTCAAAATGGCTGCCATCCCTGTATCAACTCTATCAGCAAAAATTAAATTTTTGATTTTCACAAAACTGAGAATCTGAAAACGTTCCTTACTCTAAGAGCTTCAAAATAAGCCCCCACAAGTGATAGGCAAGAAAAGTATTGTAAAAATTTGAGAGTCCAAATATCTGTCCCTAAAGGTGCATTCTGCCTTTCACATTCAAATCTAACAATAAAAGATTCATTATCAATGGGGTGCAGATATCAGATTGTGTATTTTGTCTGCTGAATTTATGAAGCGGTGAGTCATCAGAAAGTTTTTTATCCACCTGACTTCCTGCTCTGTAAATCTCCATGCATAAAATATGTTACTGTTAGGCCCCAACACCGGTGAAAACGTGGAAAACAGAAATAATGGACAGAATTCTCCCAGACTTTCAAGAGTGGTGGACGGCTCATTAACATTAATGAGCATCAATATTCATGAAAAAATTGTAACATACTCTATGTACTGGTATGTTTTCGTTCTTTTGCTCTGCTGTGGAGCAAAAATTGAAATATTACCAGTCTAGATGAAAAACTTTATGGGACAATCTTGCCTTTGATGATTGACAGACATACCAAAAAAACTACTTCACACAACTATGTCAGGAACCAAATGATGACTACAAACAATATATAAAGATTACGTTGTCTATGTTGATATGTCTGGCTTATCATGGACCAAAAATGACAGAAAAACTACTCTACAATAAAATGCAAAAACGCACTAAAGTATTGGCCTGTGACATGTAAAATCCTTCTTCATTTAAAACAAGCACTGTCAGGGTATGCGCGTAACAGATAGTCTGCGCATTGAAGTACTAGCAACATGGTGCATTTCTCTGAACTGTCACAACTCATCTCTGTGTAGGACAAGCATCTTGTATCTAGAGTACAAACCATACACTTGGCTATCACAACACGTTTCAAAGTCACACAACAACATGGCCAGAAAGTCGTTCAGTTTACTGCACAGACTTGATCTACAACCCAATCGCCATTTTTCCAAGAAAAGCTGAAAGTTGAAAGACCTTTTAATGCTGAGACATGAACTGTGGTAAAAAATGTGGTATATCAGATATCTTTTACGCCTGAACATAAAATATGATGACAGGTAAAATGAGTGATACAGTTACACCAACACTGCAAGTAACAAAAAATTAAACCATTTAATATCTGTAGATGGAAAGCTTTACTGGCCAAGGGAAACAAATAGAATGTATTCCAGGAAACTGACTTTGTCCAGGACAAATACCTGTTTTGTTGATCGTTTGACCGCTTCATAGATTTTCCAGATGTATCCAGGCCCAGCGCTGGCATGGTGTCTGATGATATCAAACTCTCTGGATAATGGATTTCCAATCAAGCCGCCAACAGTACTCTGTACAGTGCTTTTGATTCGGTTCAATACATCCATTATCTATTCTCATACTGACCTGCCGATGCAAATAACTATTGCTTTGGTTATCAATAACTGGAACATGAAATATTTTGATCATGAGAACAAAGATACCAACATATAACACAAGATAACAAGAAACATGTAACCTGTGCTATAACCATAAAAATCCATCATTTTGTCACTTTGTTGATTTTTTGAAATGTAAGTCATATTTTAGTGCCATTACATCTACGGCTGAAAGACATGGCAACAGTTTGTGGAGTTGTTAAATTAATTACATGGAATACTCTCCCTCTTGAAGTCTGTCATCACAATTATTTCAATGTTTTAATCTACCGGTATTTATTTTTGCCTTCTTTTTATTCTTAGATGTGGAATTTATTTTTCTGCTCCTTTGCTTGTAGTTCAGCATCTCTAATTGCTGGCTTTGTTGATTTAGTCCCTACATGAAATAAGTTCTGTCATTTCTATATTATTATTAATATTCTAAGAATAACTTTACATAACAACTTCATCAGGATGTCCAAAGCATGATGAAAGATTGGCCGACAACACAATACATTACTCCTGACTTAGGAAAAGATCAAATACAAAAGTAATGACGAAATTTCTAGTATGCAAAGTTGCTAAGTAAGCAACTGTTATTGTTTGGGGGTCTACGGCTGCAGCTACTCTCTGAGGGTCTGCTGTCTGAGGGTCTATGGCTTCAGTTACTGTTTGAGGGTCTATGGCTTCAGTTACTGTTTGAGGGTCTATGGCTTCAGTTAGTGTTTGAGGGTCTATGGCTTCAGTTACTGTTTGAGGGTCTATGGCTTCAGTTACTGTTTGACAGTCTATGGCTTCAGTTACTGTTTGAGGGTCTATGGCTTCAGTTAGTGTTTGACAGTCTATGGCTTCAGTTACTGTTTGAGGGTCTATGGCTTCAGTTACTGTTTGAGGGTCTATGGCTTCAGTTACTGTTTGAGGGTCTATGGCTTCAGTTACTGTTTGAGGGTCTATGGCTTCAATTACTGTCTGAGGTCTATGGCTTCAATTACTGTCTGAAGGTCTATGGCTTCAGTTACTGTTTGAGGGTCTATGGCTTCAATTACTGTCTGAGGGTCTATGGCTTCAGTTACTGTTTGAGGGTCTATGGCTTCAGTTACTGTTTGACAGTCTATGGCTTCAGTTACTGTTTGAGGGTCTATGGCTTCAGTTACTGTCTGAGGGTCTATGGCTTCAGTTACTGTTTGAGGGTCTATGGCTTCAGTTACTGTTTGAGGGTCTGTGGCTTCAGTTACTGTTTGAGGGTCCATGGCTGCAGCTACTGTTTTGAGGGTCAATATGGCTTCAATTACTGTCTGAAGGTCTATGGCTTCAGTTACTGTTTGAGGGTCTATGGCTTCAATTACTGTCTGATGGTCTATGGCTTCATTAATGTTCGAGGGTCTATGGCTGCAGCTACTGTTTGAGGGTCTATGGCTTCAATTACTGTCTGAGGGTCTATGGCTTCATTAATTTTGAGGGTCTATGGCTTCAACTACTCTCTGAGGGTCTACGGCTTCAGTTACTCTTTCCGGGCCTGTGGCTGCAGTTACTGTTTTGAGGGTCAATATGGCTTCAACTACTCTCTGAGGGTCTACGGCTTCAGTTACTCTTTCCGGGCCTGTGGCTGCAGTTACTCTCTGAGGGTCTATGGCTGCAGCTACTGTCTGAAGATCAGTGGCTGCAGCTACTCTCTGAGGGTCAATGGCTGCAGCTACTGTCTGAAGATCAGTGGCTGCAGATACTCTCTGAGGGTCAATGGCTGCAGCTACTGTCTGAAGATCAGTGGCTGCAGATACTCTCTGAGGGTCAATGGCTGCAGCTACTGTCTGAAGATCAGCGGCTGCAGATACTCTCTGAGGGTCAATGGCTGCAGCTACTGTCTGAAGATCAGTGGCTGCAGATACTCTCTGAGGGTCAATGGCTGCAGCTACTGTCTGAAGATCAGTGGCTGCAGATACTCTCTGAGGGTCAATGGCTGCAGTTACTCTCTGAGGGTCTATGGCTGCAGCTACTGTCTGAAGATCAGTGGCTGCAGCTACTCTCTGAGGGTCAATGGCTTTGGTTACTCTTAGAGGGTCTATGGCTTCAGTTACTCTTTTTTTTAGCTAGCTTGACTTGAAGTCAACTTCACAAATAAAAGCCTCATAATTTCTATAGTGGGCACTGATCTGATTGTCTGAACCAGTCAATTATTGCAGTTAACAATTATAAATATGAATAAAAATTGTGACAAGGAACAACAACAGGCTCTTTATTTTTCCCTTGGGGTTCACAGATTTACATCAATTCATGCTGTTACTTGAGACACGCACACAGGCTGGAATTCTTGAAGATTTTTTGCAGACATGTATCCATGATCAGGATTTGGAAATTGTGTGATACATCTAGACAACAACCAAGTACATGTACCAAAGAAAATTATCTTTGGGATTTTTCACTTAAGTAAAGTCATTGGTCTTCTAAAATTTGTAAACTGTTTGAAGATATAAATTTTGAAGAGGATGTGATTATGTTATTTCTGATCAATCTACTCACAATACCTCTGTCAGAAATTATGTCTTCGACAATTAACATACAGTGTGGAATTAAACTGTTGGTGACAAGTAAGCCCCACACCTATAGGTTAAGGTAGTATGCACCTCGAAAGTGAAAGACTTTAACTTTTGCTCTAACTTTCCACAAGGAATCTTTCAATCATTCTCTTTCAAAATCAAGAATAAAAATAGGGGGTAACCGTGCAAATTTTGGTACTAGAGAAACAAATTACCCAAGATTTACCGATGTTAGAAATTCAAAATGGCCGCCATCCCTGTGTTAACTCTATGGAGAAAAATAAAAATTTTGAACTTCGAAAAACTAAGCCGCTGAAAAGTTTTCTTTCACCAAGAGCTTTAAAATGAACCCCCACATGTGGTATATCAAAAGAGAATTTTAAAAGTTTGAGAGTCCGAATGTCTGTCCCCGAGGTGCGTTCTACCTTAATTTACAAATGACAATTGGCTAGAACAGTATGTTAGAGCAAATTTCTGTCAACAGCACAATTCCAGTCTGGCATATTCCCTTTGCGTATAGAAACCGGAAGGTATCAAGGGGAAGGCAATGAATGAGTGTTTGTATTTTTTGATGAAAGGGCTCTTGAAAGTTAAAATCAATTTCCTGTTCTATTGCAGTCTTCAGGATGACATTCAGACTATATATGACTCGTGAAGACAAACGTTGCATGCAATGACATGTCAGACAATAATAGGTTCAAATATTGAAAGATAAATTTGACAAAATTATTGTAATTACAGCAAAGTTTATAAAAAAACATAGGGCCAAAGTCCCTGAAGCTACTATAGACATGGATACAAATTAATATTTCCTGACTGTATGAAATTATCTCACCAGTGATCTCCCCAGGATTTTCTGATAGAGTGGCGGCCAATTTGCATAACAATAAATGTAATTGTTATGGTAATGAGTTTCTATTGTTTGCCAAAAATTATAGAGTGGCGGCCACCACTCTATAATAGCTCTGGGGAGAACACTGCTCACTAAGGTCATCCTAGGGACCTGTAAACCAAATATTAAAGCGGTCTGACCAGTGGTTTTGAATAAACAAGCGATCCAACTGTTGACAGAGCTCTGCTGTGTTATGTAGAGAATAACTTTTTGACACATATATTGATGAAGGTGGATATCTTTGATAGCTCATTTCAGGATGCCTGACCAAAAATGGCAAAATTAACTGCAAAAATACAAAATTGATGATTTCATCATAATTTCAATATATTGCATTAAAGAGGTATTCCCACTTGGTAACATTTTTAAAGCACATCACCATGATTACTACCTATTGTTTTTAACAAGGGACGTATTGTGCCATCATTAACGTTGCAATAGTAACTGTACCGCCCAACTTCCGATATTGTAAGCTGAAAACCAGCGTTAAGTCTAACAACGGGCAAATTTTGCACCAAGTTGTTGACACAAAGGGCGCTTTTCTAAGATTATATCCCAGCATTCTTTGCGAATGTTCTCGTTCATATGCACGAGTTTTCTCTCTTCTTCTATTTTAGGCGTGATAGAAACGATATTTTGTATCAGCGACAGGGTGCATAATAATAATTACTCACTAATAAAAAAGATATATTTTATTAATGGCATGTTGTAAAATAATAGCGAACACGTTTCAAATTTGTTTATTTACGAGCACTCAAAAAAACATGGCGGCGCCCACGAAAGAAGGGTACACTTCCGGTTACTCGCATAGTATATTATGAATATGTGCATGCGTAGTCACTAAGCCGCTAGCATGACTATTATTATATTATATTATATTATATTATATTATATTATGTTATATTATATTATATTATATTATATTATATTATATTATATTATATTATATTATATTACATTACATTACATGACAATTGTATTATATTATATTATAGTATAGTATATTATATTATATTATAATATATTATATTATATTATATTATATTATATTATATTATTATACCAAAGTATATCATACAAACGTATTATATTTAAGTAGTAAACCACACCCAGTGTGGGTACACCACAAGATTTTGACCAGTTCACGAAATGTATTCAACAGCGGTAGCTAATTCATGTATTGAGTGACCCGGTCAAAATTGAGAAATAGACCTGTTATGGAGGTGATGTATTGCAGTAAATTGAAATTCAGGCATCAAATATTTAAAAAATAGCGTCAATGACACTGTAGCTCCCATCCTGGACTATTTAGTGTTTGTTCTCTGGTCAGATATTTGAACATGTGTGAAAGGGATAAAGTGCATGAAGTGAAAATACTTAAATGAAATGTACTGGAGACAGTGAAATATGTTTAATGTAATTATTCAGAATATAAAATGGAAAAAATACAGAATGAGATTTATCGAATACTGTGATACAACATTAACTCAACAAGTCATTTACAATGACATAGTCCCACTTGTAATAGGAGTATTAGTCTTGATGGGGCAGGAAAATATGGTCATTAAGAAGTATCACTGGAGTGTATATGTTGAGATCTATGGGCACATAGGTCTATGTCGTTGTTCCCAATTTGAAACACATGTGGCATGTCTAAGTTATGGTTCTAAATCGGGAAGAAAGATCAGACCTCTAGCAGTATTGGCCAGCCAAGAAATACATATGCGCATTATAAATGAGGTACAAGATGTGACATCTTAAGGTCTAATATCCTATCAAAATTGGAGGGTATAGAACTTGTGGTTACTGAAATATGCATATATATGTATAATCAAGGTCAAAGGTCATCGAGGTCACATGACATTTTGAAAAAAAAAATTATATCGCTAATTAATCCCTATATGTCAAAAAATCAGATCTCTAGCTCTATTCGCTTGCCCAGAATTAGATGTGTACATAATTAATGAGGTAAAGCGTGTGTTGTCATAAGGTCTCCCATCCTACTAAATACAAAGGACATAACACTTATTTATTGACATAAACATATATTTTAGGTAAAAGGTCATCGAGGTCACATGACATTTGGTCAAATAATTTCTCTCCTATAGTTATCCCTATATACCAAAAACCAGACATCCAGCTCTATTGGCTCGCTCAGAATGAGATATGCGCATAATTATTAAGGTACAGTATGTGGCGTCATAAGGTGTCCAATCATACCAAACATGAAGGGTGTAGCACTTGTGGTTACCGAGTTAAGGAAAAATATGTATATTTGAGGTCAAAGGTCACCGAGGTCACGTGACATTTTGTCAAAAAAATTGTTTTGCTAAGTTATCCCTATATACCAAAAATCAGACCTCTAGCTCTATTGGCTCGCTCAAAATTAGATATGTGCATAATTAATGAGGTACAATATGTGGCGTCATAAGGTGTCCCATCATACCATACATGAAGGCTGTAGCACTTGTGGTTACGAGTTAAGGACAAATATGTATATTTGAGGTCAAAGGTCACCGAGGTCACGTGACATTTTGTCAAAAAAATTGTTTTGCTAAGTTATCCCTATATACCAAATCAGACCTCTAGCTCTATTGGCTCGCTCAAAATTAGATATGCACATAATTAATGAGGTACAATATGTTGCGTCATAAGGTGTCCCATCATACCATACATGAAGGCTGTAGCACTTGTGGTTACTGAGTTATGGACAAATATGTATATTTGAGATCAAAGGTCATCAAGGTCACATGACATTTTGTCAAAATATCCGAGATATATGCGTGAACGGATGGACTTACGGATGGACGAACAGACGGACATGACCCAATCTATAAGCTCACTGGACTTCATCTGTGGGGACTAAAAAAAATTGTCACTGCATCCTTTTTGCAATATGAATACGATGAGAAACTAAATTTTTATTTTACGTGGCCTTATACATGGGAGTCTATGGAGATCTGCCTCATACATGGGAGTCTATGGACGTGTAAACTAAAAATATGCAAATTTCACCACGATTTGCCCAAATTTGGGAAAGGTCACTCCTATGCACTTCCATACCAAGTTTCAAATCAATAAATCGGACTGTGGTTTCAGAGAGAGAGATTTTTTGACCAAAAATGGGAGAAAATTACAAAAAAATTCATGAAAAATAGCAAGTCCAAGATACTGACCCAAGATGTGCACAATCATTTCATGTCAGCCCAAAGTACTTACATACTAATTTTTCATGTAATCTGCTCAGTGGTTATTGAGTTTTTTTAATTTTGACTGTTTTTACATTTTTTCGCTTAATTTGCATATTTTTGGCAATGACAACTTCATTTGAACAAAATCTCATCTACAGCCCATCATCCATGTACACACCAAATATCAAGATGAAATGTACAGCGGTTTTGGAGTTTTTGATGTTGACGGACAGACATACAGACATACAGACATACAGACATACAGACATACAGACGTACAGACATACAGACATACAGACATACATACATACATACAGACATTTTCCTAGCCTATAAGAATAGCTTCCATTGCCATATATACATATGGCTATGGGAGCTAAAAATGGATTTGTTTCAATCTCAGAGCTCACATGTGTTCCAACAATGCTAGATCACTAATCGTCGTGTTAGTGCAAGAAAATCATAACTGACACTATGGTTAAAAGACAGTTATTTGCAAGGATGTGTTACATTGTCTTAAATTCAAACAAAGTAATATCTTTGTGTAGAATCATTTTTCAATATCTATTAGAACATATTTTGTATTCAGATTGTGGATTCTAGTTTTAAAAATTTGACTTTTTCTGGCACACCTGTAAAATTCTGAAATTAGCAGTTACAACCTTACTGCACTGACGCAACGAAATACCGGTAAAGCAATCCACATCTTGCTTGATCAGATTGCTGTATTTGTGCAATCAATATGCTGGTTTTATAAATTGCATCATATTATATTGTATCATACCAGTATGTTGATGGTGCAAATACAGCAATCTCATTGGTCGAGACGTGAAGAGAACCGTGGTATATTTGAGATACACCACGGCTGGTACATGTGCGAGCTTTCAGCAAGAGCAAAAATTCTTTTTTGACGTTCCATGCCAGAATTTCAATATACTGTTATGATATAATAGCAACAAGTCATCGTTGATGACACAGTCCCCACTTGTTAATGGGTGCTTTGATTACAGGTCCTCAGAGAGGATAGAGTCCTCTTCATTAGGTCTGTGATAAAAATACTTTTGAATAAATTCGCTTGATACATGTCTGAGTTGTAGTTCAGGACATGAAAAAATCGTAATAAAATGGCCACATGGTGGCCATAATGGATCGAATCACAAAACAAATCAATGTGCATATGTATGACATACGGTAGGTCAATGTCCTTGTACCAACTTTGATTAAAATTGGTTGAAATATGCCTGAGTTATGGCTTTGTACATGAAAAAATCATAACAAAATGGCCGCACAGCAGCCATATTGGATCGTATCACAAAACAAATTAACATGCATATGTATGACATTGGTCAATCTCCTTGTACCAACTTTGAATAAATTTGCTTGATACATGTCTGAGTTACCGTATGGTTCTGGACATGAAAAAAACGTAATAAAATGGCCACACGGCGGCCATATTGGATCATATCACAAAACAAGTCAATGTGCATGTGTATGACATAGGTTGATGTCCTTGTACCAACTTTGAATAAAATTGGTTGAGATATGCCTGAGTTATGGCTCTGTACATGAAAAAATCGTAACAAAATGGCCACACGGCGGCCATATTGGATCGTATCACAAAAAAAATTGATGTGCATAGCTATGACATTGGTCAATGTCCTTGTACCAACTTTGAATAAAATCTGTGGAAACATGCCTGAGTTATGGCTCTGTACATGAAAAAATCGTAATAAAATGGCCGCCTGGCGGCCATATTGGATCGTATCACAAAACAAATTGATGTGCATATGTATGACATAGGTCAATGTCCTTGTACCAAGTTTGAATATAATCGGTTGAGATATGCCTGAGTTATGGCACTGTACATGAAAAAATCGTAACAAAATGGCCGCACGGCGGCCATATTGGATCGTATCACAAAAAGAATTGACGTGCATATCTATGACATTGGTCAATGTCCTTGTACCAACTTTGAATAAAATCAGTTGAAACATGCCTGAATTATGGCTCTGTACATGAAAAAATCGTAATAAAATGGCCGCCTGGCAGCCATATTGGATCGTATCAAAAAACAAATCGACGTGCATCTGTATGACATATGAAGTAATCCTTGTACCAAGTTTGAATGAAATCGCTTCGGGCATCTCTGAGATATCTGCGTGAACGGACGGACGCACGCACGCACGGACGCACGCACGCACGCACGGACGCACGCACGCACACACGCACGGACACGACCAAACCTATAAGTCCCCCCGGACGGTGTCCGTGGGGACTAATAAATCATACCCAGTGATGGTATACCACTCGATTTTGACCAGTTCACTTCATACCGGATGTATCCCGTGACCTGGTCAAAATCTTGTGGTGTACTGTTGCTGGGTGTGCCTTATTTCTCAAGTATTGTATTGTGTTATATTATATTACATTATATCATATTATATTATATTATATTATATTTATGCAATAATGTACCCCCTCCCAGCTAATATTAAATTATATTAAATTAAATGATATTATAATGTTATATTATATTATATTATATTATATTATATTATATTATATTATATTATATTATATTATATTATATTATATTATATTATATTATGAGGTTATTACGAAAATACCGCAAAGGATGCACGAGGACATTGGCGCAGCGTATCGCCCGACGCGAAGCGGAGGGCGATGCGAGGCGCCAATGTCCTCGTGCATCCTTTGCGGTATTTTCGTAATAACCTTATTATTATACATCTTACATTCCTGATCGGGGCATCAAAATGTCAGGGTAGTGACCGTTTTCGTGCAATGTCAACATTTTTTCTTCCGATTTTATCGCGCCAGTGTGGAACGCTACCTCGGACGCGCTTCTGCAAGTTTGGAGTGTGTGCACTACACACATACGTACGTACAGAGCGCGCGCGAGACTTGTTCTGGCACTCGTCCAAGGGGTCCCTTGAAACCGTTCTACAGTGAACGCGCGGATCCAGCAGCAGGGTATGGGGCGCCTTGAAACCGTGCCGTACGGAACGGGCGCGAGTTCCGTACGGCTTTTTTAGCGCACGCTAAATTCTATTGTTCTCGATGGTAGATGTATAATATTATATTATATTATATTATATTATATTATATTATATTATATTATATTATATTTTATGCAATAATGTACCCCTCTCGCTCATAATGGACGAAAGCACACTTTGCATGGCATAATTAATGTACAATTTACCAGTACAGTGAAAAGCCAAGTACATGTACATTATGGAGTGCAAAGTTCCTTAAGTCTGTTATGGGCCGGGAGGTGGTACATGATTGCTATTATTTTTACAGTTTTTGCAATGGGAATTGGTAGATGTAGAAAACATGTGGGGCCAAACTACCGGTACTAGATAGTTGGATACATAATCAGTAATAATTTACAGGATGATGTCACAAATTTCACTGGTATTGACAAAGCTATAAATTAATGCAATAAACATCACATTATATCACATTATATAATATTACATTTTATAAGGTTCACAGACACTTTGCGACAAAATCATTTTGCACCACACAATCTCATCCATACCGTTTGACGGCAGAACAACTTCTAATAAATCACACACCCAGCGATGGTATACCAGTAACCACTTGGTTTTGACTAGTTCACTTCATATATGCACTTGCTATCGCTCATTTAAATGTCGTGAACACTGAGTGGTCAAAGTCTAGCAGTATACCATCACTGGGTGTGCTTTATTGCATAATTTTATATCATAACCTATTATATTACATTACAATGTGCATTATATTATATTATATTACATTATATTATATTATATTAGATTAAATTAGATTATATAAACCATGTACGTGTCTCCTATTTATATTAGGCATGTAAATCCTATCGGACAAATATATACATGTGATTGCAAACAAGCCTTTCACATCCGTATGTGCCACTATTGAACCTCCAGTCCCTCCAAGGTTTCACTGTATTAGAGTCTGGTGTGTGGAGGGACTGTGCTAAGAGTAGAGGGACTGTAGGTACGCATTCGCGCATGTTGTGTCTGCCCGGTTTTGCAACATGGTTTGAAACGTGAATCAAAAATTTAAAATCATTGTTCTGACTTATAACTTCACCTAAAATTCTATATTGCGCTGCAAGTGCATTGACACGATGTAGGCACAAAGACGTGGCGACGCGATGAGTACTGATTTGACTGAACCATCAACGGCATAGATTCAACATGTAAAATGTACATTGTGTTGCAGTTTGGAAACCATTCGATTTCTTTATAATTTACAGTCGAACGCGAAAATCATTAACATTGAGGCTATACCTGAGAAGAAGTGCGCTTTATCGATTCTTTTGATAGGAGACGAGAGAAGAAATATAGCAACGTACCTTTCCGAAATGAAGTGCTGGCTCCAACGCAAACAGTAAGGTCAAAGTTCATGTAAATAAATAAAAATTAAATATTACAATGATTTTTCTGGTACGTCAACAGTAAAATTCCAAATAATCAAATGCGATCTATTAATTAGCTCCCCTTCAAGGACTGTGCAACAAATTTTCATGACACTTTCTGATATATCATATTTTGTCTAAAATTGACATGGACGAACAGACAGTCTGTAAAATTACACATTCTACAGAGGACGCCCTCACTAGGCTGGTTGCCGGAGTCGATCTAAAGGGGAATTCCCAAAGTTTACCTCCATTTGCATGCGAAACTTAGCGAGGGCTACTTCTTCACTTTTTGATCCGGTGCAAGTGACCTCTGAGTGCTCCCGGAACTTCCATATCCCTTGGAACAAGGTAAAATCCTGCTAATGATCATATTTTCTCTTTCATATATCGCATGTAGAGTCCGCGAAAAATTGCAATGTAGCATAGCGCGGTGACAATGACATTGCACGCATGGTATCCATCAGTCTCGATTCCCCTTTGATGACACTGCTTACAGCGTACAAACCACCACTAGTTATATTCGGGGTAGTGTTGACCAGAATGCATTATGATGGTGTTGGGAGGTCTTTTGGTACCTCCATGGTCGGGTGTTCGTGTTACCCCATGGCGTCTCTAACTGCGGAACACCAAATCGAAGCGCCAGTGCTTCATCCGTAATATTATTACCTCGGCTCGATGTCCGCATGTTCCGACGGACATGCGGGTCGTGCAGTGAATACAGCAAATCTTACATGGTGCACGAGGAAATAGTAGGTGTGAAAAATACAGTGTTATGTAATTCGATCTCTAGCATGTTTATTGGGTCGCTATGAGTACCCCAGTAACCGCCTGTGCGCTCTTAGAAAGGGGTCTTCATTTTTTATCATAAAATGTTCCTTGAGTCCCCCAATGTGCTTTTGCAACACGTGCAAGAGTTGCTTCCGAAATGCTGGTCGGCCATGTGTTGGGTGACTCAAAGTTCGAATAGCAATGGTAGAAGACGTGTATGATTTTCCTCGAATAAGGCAAATACGTCACGTCCGTACTTTTTTTTTCCAAGAATTTTACTGTTTTTTCCAAAAATATCATAATAACGTCGTAAAGACTTTAAGTTATAAAAGGCCTTCTGTCACATCCATCGCTTGTATCGAAAGTTTTTAAACCACGGCAAGTTGAGCTAAAAGCACGCCTCATGTATAATTTCAAGTTTCCTTTATTGTAATATTCAAGTTCTTTGTTTAATTGTTTTTTGTTTTATTTTATGTGTACTGACATTTGCCCTCTGCATATGATTGAATGGGTAAAACCATCTATCCCTTTGTTATTTTTTGTCAGAATGGGCATGGTTATTGCAGAGCTACTATGATTGTACTGTTAAAAATATTCCTTATCTTTTTAGTTACTCCACACATGACCCTGTCATTGTGTTTATTCTTTTTATTTGCATAACCTCAAGAATTGTAGCAGTGTAAAAGAAACTACCACTGATAGTAGATAAGTGTATACACCCTGGTTCATGCAGACGACTGTTCGGTCAGTTGGTTTGCCAGGCCATTGGGCATAAGTATTGCAACGATCCATAATTAATGATGGATTAATTTTGCATTTTGTATTTCAAAAGTAAATATCTTTATTAAAACTATTAATAATCAAATTTTTAAGATATTGGTATGTCAAATTTGACTGAGTTTGACCATAGATTTTCACGCCAGGGTCTATGATTGATTCTGGTATGATCACTGTGGAGGGAGGGATCGTGATTAGACCCTTATGAAAGTTTTGTGGAAGTAGCAATAATGTACCGGTATACAGTTCACATGAAAGCCTGCCCTCAACCATCTACTTTGTCCATTCTTACACCACGAAACATAGCTGTACACACTGACTGTCCATTGTTATTTGACCAACCAAGCTTAGTCTGTTCACTCCTTTTTTCAAGTTTGCATGTCCAACTTCGCAATTAATATGAACAGGTCTCTCCCAAACTTTGCAGAATAAAGGGTTAGATCATGCGTGGTGGAGGGACCATGGATCATAACTCGGGTTCAATATTTCATGCCAGCAAGTAATAGGTCGGCAACCAGACAAACCCCTTTTGGTAATTATTTTGATTGTCTCGTCATAAATAGATATGACATCAAAACTCCACAAAACATATAATGTTATTATTTTTTCTTCACAAGTATTTATTCAAAGCCATAATAGCCTTGTTCACGGTTACAGGTTTGTTACTAAATATAGCTGTACACGCGCGACATCGGACACGCAGCTTGAAATGCGGACAAATTTTATCAATGTTGCATGCGTGGCTGTTTTTGCAGCTTGTACTCTGAGTCGTGAATATGTTTTTTAGTATTCACTGTTACACTAGCAGTCGCCCACTGAGATGTATTTTCGTCGTTCTTGCATGCGTAATTTTCAAAAGTGTAATCTAAAAATGCGGACAAATATTTATTTTTGCATATTAATGAGAGAACAGTGACGTAAACTGTGAACGGCCCTATATATGCAGTGCGGTTTCAAGTCCTGATTTGCTGTGTCAGAATTTTACCGAGCCAAAAAAAATCTGTTTTGTGTCTATCAACTTAAAGTGAGAACTTCAAATTCATTAGGACTCTTAACGCTATATTAAAGGGTAATTTTGAATTTTGTATTTCAAAAGTAAATATCTTTTAATTTATTAAAACTATTAAGAGGCATAGAATGGTAAATAGTAAACCAAATAGAACTTCTTGATGATGGTTTCATGTTCAAATCCAGTGTTTTCTCTGCTTGTTCACTGAAAGGGGCATTTTGTGCCCCGGTTCATCAAAATTAGGGGGGAAGACTTGACGTTTTAGGGGGGGCAGTCACTGTTGATTCACAGTTGTCACCATCATATGGACGTAATCGCTTGTTTTGTTTTGTGCGCGATTTTCACGCGATCAGTAACTTTTCTAGAGCAGACATAATGGCTCGAAATGCGCAATTTGCACAATTGCGCAGTCGAGAGAAAACCCTGCAAATCCATCAAAAATTTGGCGTACTTTCATCCAACATCAGTCTGGTCATTGTGAACTTTGACCCTTGAGAAGAAAAGGATTAAACGGCCAGTCACTGCAACTGTTGATAATGTTTTCACAATTTTTTTTTATTTTTAATGTCAAATTTTTATTTTTAATGTCAACTACAGTTTCTTGTTCTACTCCTAAGCATGTTTAGGTATACAGTATTCAGCTTGTCAACTCAGCCTGTGCGTGTGTAGACTGCATTATTATTGTCGATAAGTGAAGTCTAGACTGGAATTCATCTTTACCGTAATGGTGGGTGTTTCAACATGCTGTGTGGGGAGTGGATCAAGAATTTGCAATTGTAAAAAAAATTAAAAATGGATGAAAAATCATTGTAAGTTACAGCTGCTGGTCCTTTGAGTTTAGAAATGCCAGGAAGGATTTGCACACATTGTAATGATACTGTGCTAAAGAAATTGTCGGAGAAAATTTTTCAAACCAAGGTACACCAGAGAAGCACATTATAAACAATTTACCAATAGCTTCAAAATGGCCGCTGATCTCTGTGTGAACTCAGTGGGGATAATTTGATCATTTATTTCCAGGAAACCTTAAAGATGTGAACGCCCCCTTTTCCTTGGTATTTTTCGTAACAGATCCTGTTGAATTTGTTGAAGAAACAAGAGAATGTTTAGGTTTGGGAAGTGCATATCTTGTCCTGAATAATGTCCAACATCTTATTAGCAAAAAGTGTAATTTCTACAGAAAATTACCTGCACCTTGCTGTTTAGACGGCCGCGACGTTTTGAAATCTACTAGAAAATTGTTGCAAGTTGACTTGACATTGTAACAATTATCCGTCTGGATGAGACTAGCAGCCACCATGAAAACACGATTCACAACAGGTCTCGCCTACATTGCATATAAAGTTGCAGTTCTTAGATGTATGTCATGCAGGCCTGTATGTTAAGGTGGTTGGAAAGCTATTTTTGCACCAATTCTTTTCTCAGAGTTAATGTCAAGTTTCAAGTGTTAGAATCAAGATATTTAGTTCAAATTTTCAGGATACTCCCTTAGTTAATATTTTCTCCAAAGAATATAAAAATTGTATATTTGCAGCCATGATTTTGAAATATGACACCAGTAAATATTAAAATTTAATTTTTCATATTTTTTTTACATATTTGAATTTAATAATAATTGGATAGTATTAATATTACCAAATTAGTTATTAATATGTTGACACTATTTATTGTAAGATTTGTACGGCAGGATTTGTAAATAAAATTTGTTTTTATGATTTTACATGGGTTTATATATCAAAAAATTATTAAAAATTCTTTCAAATTTCAAAATGTGATTTTTCAAAAAGTACTTCAAATACAGGAAAATTGTGCCGTACAAATCTTATCTGTAACCTTGTTAATAGGCTGTAAAAATTCCATGTCCATATCTCATTTCAAAGTTGGATTAAATTGGTATACAATATATGTAGGAAAACTGTTATTCTGTCAAAAATGTTGAAAACAAGCCATATTTGCCCCCTCTTTTAAAGTCATAGAGCAGTTTTTTTTGGTTAATCTCACTTTTTGACACCTCTTTGACACTCAAAGAATCTAAAATGCATTTACAATAGCAGTCACTCACTCTGAATGCCAGCACCACCTTGTCAAACTTTCCTGAAAAACAGCAAATAATGACTTTCCTTTTCAAACATTTTATTAACAGCTAGGGGACCTCTACCATAGTTAATACACTAAGGACTCCCCAACTTCTTCTTATTTGGTCAGTTTTTCAGAAGTTTTAACAGGCTATAACTCTGCAATGCCTTTGTGCCCAAATGTCTAGTTTTTTTTATTCCACAGAGAATGTTGACTACTTTTATATTTTAATAGTTTTGTTGAAATTTATAACTGACGCTCTAGCCTTTCCAACCACCTTAAACCTTTGAGCACCAAAGTTAATTTTTGTTGCCTTTATAAAATATTCTGTATTACTTTGTTTTAGATTTTTGCCAAAATTTTGATAAAAAAATTAGCCAATGGAATGTGATGTACAGTTGGTCTAAAATTATCAAAAAAATTCAGAAAAATTCATAAAAATTGGTAAAATGTTGCAGTAAAATTTTGGCGGTAACAAGCATAGCACTCGCAGGGCTAAATGTTACTTTGTGAATGTGCTGTCCATGTGATACCTTTGTCTAAAATGTAAGTTTGCAAAATTGATATACAATGTATACAGGGTGTGCGTCAAAGTTTTTTTCACAATGGCTGCCAGTCTAGGACAAACTTAAAGTAACTGATACTGCTGCAATTCTCATACTCTTTTAGCAATTTAAAATAGATTTTAAAATGTCCCAGCCATCCGAACAGTAAGCTGCAATAAATTTTGTGGTGATATGGCTCAACAGAGCACGCTGTTGTGCTGGCAATAGCTTCAGGGCTGTGATGATTTGCTCTTTAAATATAACCTACAACTTTACCAGGGACTGAATACGTTGATAGAATGACAAGGAAATAAATTTGCATTTTTTTTTTCACCACACCCATATGTCATGCAAGGAAAGTGTGCAGGGCACTTTGTGAATTAGGTCAGGCCATTCCCTTTCTAAATTCTTTATTTTGGATCATGATATCTGCAACTGTTGAAGAATCTGATTTTTTTAGGTGGCAAGTAAGGCCTTGCAGAGTGCATCCAATGCACAAGGAAGCCTCAAGCGCTCAAACAAAAAAAGCGTATGCCGGAAGATTTTATTAGTATCGGTGCTTGTCTATCAAAGTCATTTACCATGTGGTGTCATAATAAAGGACCTTGTCGAGAGCAAGAGGTGATAAAAGCTTGCCATCTGCCGTATTTCTCTATCCCTTGGCTTCAATTGAAGTACCGTGATGTCGATAAGGAAATGCTTGGGGATTCAAATTTCTTTTGGAAGTAGCCATTACAGGAAAAGGGTAGAGTTTGTTGAACCTGTTTACTCCTGTGTGGGTGTGCTAGGTGATGTTCCGTGTACGAAAATCATGAATTTAAAAGGAATATTAACGGTGATTTGAGATAATATCTTTAATTTTTTATTTCTCTAAAATCAAGTATGTCTCCTTCTCCTTATCCTAGAGCTATGTTGATATGCAGAGTACTGAACTTTTAAACACTTGTTTAAATTTACTGTATGAAATATTCAGTGTTACTCTCATCGACAAATCACCAAAACGAATTCCAGACTTAGAAGTAATTGTCGACGATGAAATTTGATCTCCCACACCAACAATCATGTGCTGTTGAGGAGTTGAAACACTGGGTATTTTTGCATGATTTGGGGAGAAGAATAAGAAACTGTATTTCACCGATAGGATAAAAATACAGGAAAATGTATCAAAGGTCCCAGCCAGTTGAGCTTTGAAACCTACTGTGATAGCGACAGGTAGCTCTGTGTGGCAGGGTTGTGTGTTACTGGCAATAGGCCTGGTGGCCACGCAGAGAGCTATAGCTAAAAGGTAGCAGCGTCATTCATTATCTAATCTCCATGCTTTAGCGAAGTAGACAGTCATTGCTGAGCAGGAAATACGCATGTGTGCATTTTCGAATGAAGCCAAGCAGAAGTAACTAAAAGTCTGTATTTGATCTGTATACACCTGCTATGTAAATAGATCCTGGCTGTACAGTAGACACACAATGCAATGGTCACCAACAGGAAATCCAAAGAGGGCCCAACATCCCCATTGTAACTGTTGTTATTGTTATCATCATGCAGAATAAGCTACTAAACAAACTCTATAATTCATGCACAGCATATTGCATAAATTGTTCATCTCTGTGTGAATTAGGCCAATCTGCTGTGATTTGTTGTCACGGGAGATCAGTGAAAAATTAACCTTTGACCTCTTGAACACAAAAGCAGCGGACCAGGAAATTGGTGGGTAGCCAGTCGGAGCAGGATGATTGTTAACTGGAACAAACACAGTGACCTTGTGTGCAGAGACCAATCATTCAAGTTTACAGCTGAAAAACCATACTGCCCTTCTCAGAAGTTACTAGGAGAGAGTTGATGATTTGTGAGTGACAAGTCTGTTTTGTGCTACTCATCCCGGCCTATCATTGACCTTACCGGTATACTACCAACAAACAACCAATACACTGCTTGCTTCACACTGAAGTTAATGTGCTTCGGGGATAGATATTCAGACTCTCAAATTTTTCAATACTTTTCTGGTCTACCATTTGTAGGGCGGACATTTTAAAACTCTCAGTGTAAGAACACTTTTTACCATCTTAGCTTTTTGACAATCAAAAATTTTATTTTTCCCCCATAGAATTAACATAGGGAAAGTGTCCATTTTGAATTTCAAATATCAATAAATGTTATGTAGTTTGTTCGTTTAGTTCCAAACTTTGCACTGTGACCCCTGATTTTTATTCTTGATGTGTTAAGAAAATGGCTGAAAGATTTATTGAAGAAAGTACCGGTATGATCAAAAGTGTAACTTTTTCACTTTTGAGGTGTATACCGGTACTACCTTAAAATCAAGTTGTTGGGTTTTGTTTTTGTTGGGTTACTGTGGCATACACTGGTCAGTTGTAATTCTTCAGTATAGTAATACAGCCTTCGTATAAATATTTAACCTGACTACGCGGTATAGCTAGCAAATGGAATTTGAACGGTATCTAAGCTCTTGGTATGGTACAAGATTCTAATCACAAAGGACTTGAAAACACTAGTCGCACTTCCTTATTGCACTTGATCTTTTAATCTTTTTAGGTCACCACTCATTCAAATCAATGTCAAAATGTTTCATATGACATCTCTGTGACCTCAGAGGTACTAGCGCAGTCTCTTTTTTACCCCATGCCGTAGCATACTCATCAATGGTTGTATATATGTCTTTGCTACCTACATGTATGTAGTGGAAATAATGATGATGCGTTTTAATCCTCTTCAAATGGTCTAGGCATACTCACACTTTCAACAAGCCACAAAAACTTCAAACCATTCTCCTTTGAAATCAAGAGTAAAATCAATGGTCACCCTGTACATTTTTGGTTTAGAGAAACAAAATACTTCAATTTTACCGATTTTTGAAATTCAAAATGGCTGCTATATGCCCTGCTTTCACTTGAAATTTTCAATTTTCACAATAACAAGCTATAAAATGAGTTCATTCAAGCAAACAAATGTCAAAATGTGAAAGTCTGAATATTTGTCCCTGACAGACGAACACGACATGCTATATGGTTTCAACCAATTTGACTCCAGTTGAACATGCCAAGGAAAAGGTTAGCATGGATTTTAAACAGTGTATCAAATTCACAGTACTTACGGGTACATGTATCCTTCAGTTTCTGTGGATTCTGAGAGCCATTGCAAATCACAGGTCACGTTGTAGGCAAAAAAAAACCTGTCAGAGATACACCCAGATTAAATAAACATTTGTTCTTCTTTTTATTGCAGTTTGAACCTTTTGTCATTTTGTCGAATTTTTTTTTATTTTCATTAGTCATTGTCACACCACTTTCCATAAAATAATAAGACAGACAAAGTACCGATAAGTGCAGTTTTGATTCATGTTAAAGATACGTGATAAATGGTACAGTCCAAAAGCGGCTTTTCACTTCAAATCTAAGAAGGATATTCATTAGTTTTTATTTTTTCACAGTTTGTCAATGTACATGAAATTTTGAAAATTTCAAAATCCATGATAGATCTCTGACTGTTAAAAGTCACATCTCAAAACAGGCCCTGTGACTAATAAGTAGAATAGGATAATTGTACAAAAGTTCACAGCCAAGTGTAATTGTATGCAAATTAAGGTCATGTTAAATATATGTCTATTTCACAAAACAGGAAAAAGCTGCCAAAAATATCTTAAATGTTGATATTCCAGAAATAGATGATTTACAGCATGTAAAAATGGTTTACACATGGCAGGATATCATGAATATATAAATTCAGCAATTTTTCTGTCATCTGAAATTGAAATAGTCGTATTTGATCCTAATAGTCCTCAATTGCTGAAGTTTATGATTTTCGAGCCACAGTGCTTAGGTATTTTCATTGTAGAGAAATGATTTTGCTCGAGAGGTTGTTGAAAAAAAAAATGAAGTTTAAAAATTGAGATCGTCAGATAAAAAAAGTATGCTCTCTAACTGATGTAATCCTTTGCGTACTGTGTTTCTGATCGGACTAGGTACCTGACAGAATGCACATCCTTCAGTGTTAAAAAAAGGCTCAACAGTTCAGTCTATAATATCCAATTCTTCTTATTTCTATGTTTCAATAATAGAAATGTCAGTAACCCCCCAAAAAAATCCTCACCATTGATTGAAGGTTCGGAGTACATGTACTGTGACCTTTGACCTCCTAGTAAAATTCTCATTTGATAGTCTGATGTGAAACTTCATCTACTGACACTTGAAATACATCAAACACTTAATTACATATTGGTCTAAGATTTAGGATTGTTATCTTTTGGGGAATTGTACATAATTTCATATCAGTTGTTATGGTAACATAACTGAGATACTTAAGCAATAATACACACCCAGCAACGGTATACCATGAGATTTTGACCAGTTCACGACATACTGTATGCACAAGCAATAGCAAGTGCATACCGGTATAAGTGAACTGGTCAAAATCGAGTGGTACATACCGTCGCTTGGTGTGATTTATTGCTATTATATCATAACAGTATATTGAAATTCTGGCATGGAACGTCAAAAACGTACTTTTGCTCAAGCTGAGAGCTCGTGCGTACGCCAGCCGTGGTATATCGCCAATATACCATGGTTCTTTTCGCGTCTCGACCAATCAGATCACTGTATTTGAGCCATCAATATACTGGTATGATATAATAAACAATATCACAAACGGAAACCAACATAAAATCCTCAGACCATAGACATTGACCCAAATAGCGTCTTTGCATAATTAAACCAAGTACAAAACACTGTCTGATGATTGATTTAAATACTCCTGGAGCAAATGAGTTTAGTGATGTGGATTTGCAGTACCTGGCCCTTTGACTGATATGAGTCGCGGTAACCCATGAAATTTTTTGGCCTTTTTGTTTCATTTATCACCTATCAGTAGTCTGTTAGGTACTCGTGAACTAAATTTATACACATAGTATTCAAATTCATTCCATCTGTTCGTGAATTGTAATTCAATAAATAGAATGAAGAAGATATTAGAAAAAATGTAACAAGTTGCAAGTATTGGGATTCTTGTCACGATCAAAGTGTTGACCATTTATCATCATACATGCAAAGTGGCGTTTAGAGTCATTGAGCAGTAAATTTGATTGTGGTATTTCAAAATTACTTTTCATGACTTTCATGACTTTAAGTTTATAATGCTGAAAAGTGACAAGTTCACCAGAACCGGGAATGGGAGACAGTGCATTCCGCAATGTGTGTAACATGGGGATTTCGTCTTTCCTCAACAAATGTGGAAGTTTTATAGTATTTGAAATGCTACTGTGTCACGACTTCTCACTATTTTATGCAATGTACACAGCAACACTGAAGACACCCACCTCCTTGTGCTAACAAAGTACACCTGACATACCGTATGCAGGGGGAAAAATTTGAACAGTGATGGACATCCATGACAGCATGTATATTGCATGGTTTGTGATACATATTGGTTATCTGATACTCAAATTCTGTGTCAAAAATTTGAATTATGATATTTCGCACGTTAAAAGATTACCCTCTGTAAATGGGAAACCTGGAGAGAGAAATGTTTGTTGTACAAATACACCAATACTACCGTACATGTATATTACTAATATTTCATGAGGATTTGTATGTCAGCCAGCACCCTGAGCTTGTTCAGGCACACGTACCGGTACAATGTATGTATTATTATTGGAATACATGAAAAGGTTATTAAATTCAGTGACCGACACGAGAAATCCAAAATGTATAAAATGATATCTGTTCCATGATTACTACCGGTAGTTCTTCAACCACTGACCAAGTTACCGGGGTACACCAATGTTGTCATAAACCAATGTCTGGTCCCTCCATTCCTTTCATGTGATCATCACCCCTCTGTATTGGACTTTGGTGCAGCCCTATATTTAGTTTGTGGCATATTCTTTGTAAAGCCTTCTCATTCCTACTGTGCATACAGTACCTACCGGTATATGCTTCTAGAGGCTTAGCACAATAGAATTTTACTCGCCCGGTGGCCAACACATGGTTCAATGGTTTGATACAACTGCTGTCAGGATTTACAATCGGTTTTACAATTGAATATCATCAACGATGGTTAACAAATTCTGCATGAAAACTTTTTTGTTTACTTACTCTAGCCTCATTATTTTGAAAACATTTACAAGACATTGGGAATATAAACATTTACCGCAGTAGGCTAATGCGAACTTATTCTATCAAAAATGAAAATGAAAAATTACTTCATACAGTTACTGCCTTCATGGTTATTTGTTTTACAAGTTGAATTCAAAGTATGGATTTATCACTCATGGCTCAAAAACATCTGGCCAACAGTTCAGCGCTCATGATTTTTTTTTTATTCAGTCCATCATCCAACAGGCATTAGCCCAATTACAGGATGAGGTACCCATAACCCACTAACCCCAATTGAGCACTGAGGAGTAAAGTGCCTTGCTCAAGGGTACAACACCGTGCTAGAGTCTTGAACTCACCATCCTCTAACAGTGAGTCCATTACTCTGGACATACTGGGTCTTAAACCGGGTCTCAAACTCACTATCCTCCGATAGTGAGTCCGTTACCCTAACCACTTGTCCACGGTGCCTCCTTTTGACTGATTTTGACTGTGTATCAGAGCATAATAAACCTTTGATCAAGCTAGAGCTAACAAAGTTCTTGTTTATACTAAAGAATACCTTAAAAACAGATTGCGTCATGAATTTAAGTTCAAGACAGTTTTGCCGCCATGGTTAACGTACGGTACTTTGAGTCCTAATGCTGAAGTGTGTTAACTTGCATCCGTCCTGTCACATGGCTTGGTCAGGTCACCTTAGCATCATTTTCAGGGAGGGTCTCTGCAGAGGGAACACTCAAAGTCAGTTTATAAGATGATATATTCCGATCAAACTGAACTTGTTTGAGTTTGTTTGAGTTGACCTCACGATGATAAACTTCAATACATCCCTTGAATGGGACAGGAGAAGTTGACGTTTTCATGACACTAATTTATTTAAAGTCAACATAAATGTCAAGATACGCAGATTAGAGAAGATCTGCTTTTACCCACAGCTGCTATCACATATCATACATAGTTATTATCACTCTCAGGTCAACAAAAAAACACTACTGTACATTGTACCATGTTTACGAATGTCAGAGAAAGACATTCGAGTGGAAATATGTTTCTGTGCACTTTTCAACTAACGATGTCTGTGCCAGGTGGGTCACCCACCGACAGGTAACCCTATGCTGTTTGTAACCAACTTCACCCGTTATGTTGCGCAGGTTCCACCAAGGTGACCTGAATGCAGAAAAACCCTTCGGAAGCAAGGTCAAAGAAATATGCACATGACGGCATTGCATACCGGTGTTAGGAAGTTGTGTATGGACAGCAAGCTAAGGTCGATGGCAGTCACATCAATTTGACCTTAGTCGGGTCACAGTGACCTACAAAAAGACTCAATACAATGCTCAGATATGCCAAAGGCACTTTTTATATGTATACTTCACATTAGTTTGAATCGCCATAGTTACTATCTTATGGTCTTGATAACTTTATGGGTGCACCATTCCTTTGCTTTCCAGTGGAACTTGTACTAGCTATAAACAAACAACATACAGCAATACACCGGTATATTGTTGATAGGATTTCTTTACTGCAGATATTATTGGGCTTGATGATCGATATAAAACTTGTTGAGTAGAAGAAGGAAATAAAGTGCACCCTTGCTTGACACTAGCAAGGTTTGTCCATCATCGTAAACCACACGCCTCTTTACGGCATCAGCTTAGCGCTACCCGTTACCCCTGATTTTTGCGTAGGTCAGCGGAGTAGAAATTATGCTCTGGCTCGCAAGAATGGGTTTATCTACTGAAAGAAGAGTTTGTATATATCTTGCCACCCAAGATGGCATATGGTGGGGGAGCATTTTGCCCATAGGTTCACACACAGTGATTATCCACATGTAATTGAAGTTTCAAAAAATTTGCTGCTCGTTGCCCCGACATATTTGCCTACATTTGCATGAAATTAACAGAGACTGAGAGGTACCGGTACATGTATGTGTGACAGATCAGGGAGTGAGAGGAATGGTACAACAAGGAGAAAGAAATTTAATTGACATACGAATTAGTCATTAATCGTCTTAAAGTTCAGTTTAGAAGCATTTTGTGTTCCAGAAAGAGATGCATGTGAGCAACCTATGTCATAACTCAGTGAGGTCTCTCTCCCCGTCAATGAGGTTGGTCTATTTTGTCAAGGAAAAACTGGGCAATAACAAGTCCATGGTCGAAGGGTCAGTGTGCATAACTATTGATATAAAAAAAAATTCATTACTTTATTCAAAATTATATCATTCCAGTACATCAATCCGATTGGTCGAAACATGAAAATACCTGTGCCATATTCGCAATTATAGGGACAGGCAAGAACTCTTAGCTTTTTGACGTTTCATTCCAGAATTTCCAATATTTTGATATAATAGCAATAAACCACCCAAGCAAAGGTAAACACTTGATTTTGACCAGTTCACTCTATATCATGTATTCGCTATCGCTAATATGTCATGAAACTGGCCAAAATCTCGTGGCATACTATCGCAGGGTGCGGTTTATTGCTTAAATAAAACATATATTTCCTCTTCTCCTTCTCCGTAGAGTTTGTAATGTGCAAATAAAAATTATGAGCCTTGCAAACACAACACACTGTGTGTGCAATGTTATTGTTGACAAATGAATTATAGTCCAGGACTAAAATTCGCTTGTCAATAATAACATGTTTGACATTATACTGTACACACACATACCAGGTAGAGGCTGACTTTACGAGTTGAATACCACACAGTTTCATTTTTTGTGATCTCAGGAGTGGAACAAGAAACTCTATTTTACAAACAGAGTATTATTGGAAAACATGTCAAACGTACCATAATAGCTTAGTGGAACATTGACTAAACTACTGCGGGTAGCACATGCATTTGAGTTCCATCCCCCTTGAATAAACTTTCAGGTTTTGTGAATTTTTGTCTTTTTTTTTTGCAGACGATGAATACTCAGCTCATGGGAAGATGTCACTGATAGCTCAGTAACTCTGTACAACTCTGATACAAGCACAAGATGATTAGAATGTAGACAGCTTTCAACATCTGCACGTTGCTTTCCTTCAGTGTCCGAGAAGTCAAATTATGCAAGGTGTGTGCTTTTCATCTCAAATAATACCATGGTTGTTTTGTTGCTGACAACAAGTTTGTTCAGCTTCTAGGAGAAAGTGTTATTCTTTCTTTGCAAGACTGAGAAACTTATAGTTTGTCAGTACATTTCAATCCTTGACTTCTTTGAATTCCAGAAATGTCTGGCCGAGTGACAGCAAATCCCAATGAGGTCCTGTACACATGTTCACATTAATTTATATGACATTGTGTAGACTGTAAACAGTTCCGCGTGACTTCTTTGCCTAAAATATCTATGTAGCCATGAGTGTGACAGTTGCCTTAGAATACATGTAGGTGTCAATTATATAGTTCTCCCCACCAAGAGTTGAACAGACGAAGAGTTCTGTAGGGCAGATCGTCCATGTAGCCGACACGAACACGAAGTGTCTGTTACCGGCTACCAAAAAGTATGCAAAATAGTAAAGAATGAGCTACAAAATCACTATCAGTTTTAAGTTGAAGGTAGAATAAGTCTGTGCCTTTGTATAAAATACTATAAAAATAGTAGAAAGTGAGCAACCAGCTGAAAGTTAGTCGAGGAGACCTTTACTGCATATCATTTGCATCTTATTATCGGCTACATGGACTGTGTGCCTTCTGTAGGTACAAGTACCGTATTTGACCTGTGAGGGCCACAGTGGCACAAGCAGCTGTCAACAGTCTAGACATGATGGTGTACAGTATGGAACTCTAATCCTCCAGAATTTTTCACGATGCTTCAGCCACTGATGACCAAAATACGGTCAAAACATTAGAGACAGAGGTGGTGACCCTTGACCCTGAGGTCAAAAGGTCAACTCACATGTTGATTAATAATTTATCCTGCTGGACTTCTGTATGAATGGACTGACCTTAGGTGAATGGGCAAGATAAACTGACTTTTTTGAAGTGTTTATTCATGTATCTTTGAAAGATGACGGTTTGTATAATGAGTATGGAAATGCACATTGAGTGAAGATGATACCAGCTCAATTTTTTTTTAATAGCTTTTCCTTTTCCAAAACAAAATACAGAGGCACAACAAAATGAAGGTAAACATGATAGTATTTTTAAAAACAATAGTATTAGTGCTTTGCGAACAATAAAAATTTTACACATCTTTCAGTACTATTTTGGGTTAAGAATTTCTATCTTGTAATTACTTTTTGCACTACATTCCTCCGCATCCTGTATTTGAGCTATAAAATCTTTACTTAAAAATTGCAAAATCAGTCCTCTTAGATCTGAAAATAAGAAAGTTTGCAGACAACACACACTGTGGCTCTTTTTGAATAATGCATCACAGAATTTTGTCGTAACATGCGACATTTCACTGCTCCGTCACACATTTTTGGAATGTATCAGTGCCAGAATGTTGGGGTGGTAGGTCTTTTTGGTGAAAAAGGAACAGGGTTTGTCGTGCGAGTGATGACACTTTTGGTTGGCAATACTTTTAACCACAGTTAGATATGATCAGTGTCAAGCACTGCAGATAGTGGAAGATATATTCCTGAATGCACTGAGGTCATACAAAGACAATGTATCATGACAAGTACTGGTATTTTGTGTACCGTACTATGTTTCAGAGAGAAAATATACCGGTACTAGGATAAGAAATGCACGCTGTCCTTTAATCTGATATGGTGTACCTTAAAATGCTACTTTAACATTGTCTTTTCCAGAGTAATTTTCATCAAAAGTAATTTTGCCCCGGGAAAATAGCCTGTCAGTACAAAGTTGATGTGACAATATTTTACATTCATCATATGATACAGCAGTCAAGTATGACAGTATTGGGTCAGTGATTTATGTATCCGACACATTTAAGATTTATATTTTACAGTCCAATGAAATGTGAGGATCATTTGCAATATATCAAGACCAAAGAAATGACCCCTCACCTAAAAAGGTGAACCCCCTACCTCACCCATGTTACGTGTGTAAACATGCAACGTACACGTTAGTGGACAGTCAGGACTCAAAAAAGGAAATCGCAGAATGTCACTCGGAAGTTTATCACTAACGGGGTTGAGAGTATTTTGCAGAACACAGCGAAGGCTGAAGTCATGACAGGTGTGGCCAGTTTGTTTGTGACCTTTACTGTATCAATTGTGACAAATGTCAACAAACTCCGGGTAGTTCAGGATCTGACATGTCAAGAGTACATTAGCAGAGAGCTTGGTCAGATTTCACGAATGCGGCGATTCTTCTTCTAGCAGAAGTTGAGGGATTGTTCAGGGAGGGAATGGAGAACACACAATATCAACAGGTGTCTGTGGGATTACCGTTTACTATTATTGTCTCATTGATGACCGCTGACGGTGACCATTGAAGTTTTCAGTAAAAGGAGGAAGTATACACAGACAATTTTGTGTGTCACTGGGCTGTAAGTGTTGTATATATGTCTGTACTGTAACTAGAATCAAGCATTCCAGATATTGCATGCATTTCAGTTGACAACCTTCGTTGAACCCTTGCTACTCCCGATTTCCGTATTAATCCTTTGAGCTCTACAGCCAATTTCTGTCACCTTTATGAAATATTCCCAAGTCAAATTTTTGCGATGTTTTGCCAAAATTTTGATCGAAAACTGTAGCAAGAGAAACGAGATGTCCATTTGATCCAAAGTTATCAAACAAATTACCAAAAATTTCATAAAAATAGATAAAATGTTGCACTAAAATTTTGGTGGGAAAAATTACAGCACTCCAAGGGTTAACCTTGTACCCATATTTCATGCAAATTGAAGACAAATTGCAACATTTCTTCACTTCTTGAAACACAAAAGCACAAAAAAGACAAGCTAAGTACTAAACAGATACAAGTTTCTGCTTGTTTGGATAGCAAATTTTATCTGAGATAGAAAGAAATATGGTCATATTTACAGTGCCTCTTATATGGGTCTATTCAAAGATAAGATACCTTTATTGCAATACCTTTACATCTACAGCTCTTACTTCCTGGAGTACCAGATGTCATGTTACAATATGGGTCACAGTACAGGGTATTGCAATGCATATTGGGTAAAAATTTCCACTACGTGTGATTGGTATCGTAAAGTGCTGTGGATACAATCCGGTGCAGACTGTAGTATACTGTACAGTATTCTGTTTGAGGTCACAGGTTAAACTGAAAACGTGTGTTCTTGTTTACATTTGATGCACATCACCGACCTAGCTGGCCACATTGCATCGTCGGTGTGTACAGTAAAACGTGAATTTCTATTTCCAAGCAAGGAGAAGCTGATCAAATAATCTTCCTTCTCTTAGCTCCTTTACTACTATATGATCTTAAATTTGATTGTTAACGTCAACTTGAGAACACTTGTACATAGTTGGTATCGCCTACCAAACTGGTCAAATCAGTGCACTAGAGATGAAAACGTGTTTCCCAGCCTAAAGGAATTAGTTCTTTTACAGGGGCATAAAATTTTACAACTCGGGAAATAAACTCAAGGATGTAAATTAATGCTTCACCTAGGATGTTTGTGAGGAAGGTTATCGTAACCCAGAATGAAACGCCAATGAAAACAATGAAATGTTTGTTTCGTCGTTTGTCAGTAACTCTTACAGTTAGTCTGATTTCAACAAGTAAACTTTCCCTTTCTGCAACTAACAAAATGTCAGTTTCCGGAAAACAGTCAATGATTTGTGTGACGTTTTGTCCACAGTACTTGAGACGAATATTCCTACTTCAGTTTTGCATACGGTAGAATGAAGGCAGACATTAGTCTTGATATACCGGTACCCTGTACACATATTCCCAGAGAAATTGCAGCAATTGTCTATAAAAGGTCAAGAGCCCAGCTCACATTTTGAATGCATGTTCTTACATTTTGTAATGCATAGTTTGAATATTTGAATTACATTATTTGCTTATTTTGAATGCATAGCTTACATATTTGAATATATAATTTGCTTATTTTGAATGCATAGTTTGCATATTTGAATTACATTTTGCTTATTTTGAACACATAGTTGCATATTTGAATTTACATAATTTGCTTATTTTGAATGCACAGTTGCATATTTGAATGCATAATTTGCTTATTTTGAACACATTGTTGCATATTTGAATTACATAATTTGCTTATTTTGAATGCATAGTTGCATATTTGAATATATAATTTGCTTATTTTGAATGCATAGTTGCGTATTTGAATTACATAATTTTGCTTATTTTGAATGCCTGGTTTGCATTTTGGAACACATAATTTGTTTATTCAGAATGCATAGTATGTATACCGGTATTTGAATGCATACTTGCCTTCTTAGGAACACACGCTTGGCATACTCTGCATACCGGTACATATGATATTGCACATATTTTTCATGCATACTTGACATATATTTAAGGTAGGACACAACTCATGACAACATTCTAAAGTTTTTTCCGATTTGAAATTTCTGTTGGTACCAATCAAGTAGGCTTGTAGATAATTTGTACCATGAATCTAGAGAAGAAATTGAAAAGAATTTTCAATTAGAACAGACAAACCACTTTTTTATGAAATATCTACGGTATGCCAGTAGTACGGGGCACATACATGTACTCAAAAACTACAAATTGTCACACTTGTGCAACCAGCAGCAGAATCTGTCACTGTATTTGCCAAAAGTGGTCTTGTTTCAGGCAAAACATGGCGAGATCAGGTCTTGCAGGAAGAGTAGCAGCATATTTTACCATTAACCGTCACCACAATGGTTTTGCCCAAACGCATTGTTTTCAGTGGTGATTGTGGACCTGGTCACAGAAAGTCAGGGGTATTACAGGTGAAAGGCTGGATTTCTATGCCCATATGAACGGAGATTTCATTTAGATTTACGAAGCTGGATAAAAAGTGTTTGGGGTTCTTCAGTCCTTTTCAATGGACTTTCACTGGTTCATTGAGGCAATGTGGAACAGCTTTTAATATTACAACAGTACAACAGTCAGCCCCAAAACAAGTATCCAAAAGCCTTGGGAAGGAGCAACAACTACATATATAACGGTAGTATACCGGTACATTCCGTTCACATTAAGGTAGATCACGTCTCGGGGACAGATATTCGGACTCTCAAACTTTTTCAATTCTTTTCTGATCTACCACTTGTGAGGGTTCATTTTAAAGCTCTCGGTGTAAGAAAACTTTTCACTGGCTTAGTTTTTCAAAAATCAAAAATCTTAATTTTCTCCATAGAGTTCACACAGAGAAGGCAGCCATTTTGAATTTTGAATATTGGTAAATCATGGGTAATTTGTTTCTCTAGTACCAAAATTTGCACGGTGACCCCGATTTTTATTCTTGATTTAGGACGAGAATGGCTGAAAGTTTCATTAAGGAAAGTTTGAGCAAAAGGTTTCGTCTTTCACTTTCAAGTTAAATTAGTTTCCCCTTTAGGTTTGAAATTGATTGCAAAATTCAAACTGTGAGAAGAGGAAATTTTACCATAAAACCGTTAAAATGTTAATGATTGTTTGTAATGTTCATGTACCAGTACTTTGGCAGGATGATTTCATCAGGTGTGAATTCTACTTCCTGATCACAGCAGTGTACCATATACCGGTACCAGGAGAAATACTTCACATCAACAATTGTCAAATTTATAACCTGCTTGACCGGTTCAAAGTACACTTTTAAGTTGCAAATATCTTTTCATTCTGGCTGGTTTTAAAAGTCATAAACAAATCACGGCCAAACCATATACAGTTGAGTGGAAGGCTGTCTGTGGCTGAACCAATCATGTTGACAAGCCCCAACTTATCGTGTGTGTACCGGTATTAGGTCACAATGCAGAATATAGAAAGTCTGTTTTGATTTAAGGTTCATGTCGTTCAATATTTGATTTGTAGAACAGAATTTTATATAAAATATGTGGGATACTAGCCAACAAACCACACCCGGCAACAGTTTGCCACAAGATTTTGACCATATGAAATATACCGTAGGGCACACTGTATGCACAAGTGATAGCGATCTCGTGAAGTGGTTGAAATAAAATGGTATACCCATTGCTGAGATGGTTTTTATGTAACAACAGTATATTTAAATTCTCGTATGAAACATCAAATAATTATTTTTCTCTATCTAAGTGCTCACGAGCTTTCTAAATATTTCATACCTTGGCCAATCAGATCGCTGTATTTGCGCCATCAACATACTGATATGATATACCCTGCTCGTACTACCACATGAGTTAAACCCGGAATTCAAATGGACCACAGTACAGACAATACCACATGGGCAAATGCACGTAGAAATATGTGTATTTCCATATGCATTTGCACGCCTAGTTTTGTCTGTACAGCTATCACCTGATGTTTTGTGCGCACTTGATCCACTGAACACAGTGTGTCAGTTCTATTCTGGAGTAGAACTATTGTTATAACACTTGTTAAGTGAAAGCTAGGCCTGAGTAGCAGGACTGCTATTGAAGCCTAATGAAGGGTTGTTACTAAATATAGAATTGTATTTACAAGACACTTCCTACTTCTGACAAGAATTTGGAATTTTTTTTTGTGAGTGTTTATTGTTTCTCTGAACTTTGTCATCAGATCCTTTGACATGTAATGTCAAAGCTTGCTACCATAACATTGATAACAACAAACTAACAGTTTTCATCTTTCTTGTGTGCATAAATTCTGAAAGTCTCAACAAAATCTCTTATGTTACAAATGGTCCTGTGACGTTATAACATGTACGTACGGTATGTATCAGCCCTATGACACAAGGGTTTTTTATGCAGCATCCAACAGATGTCCTCTATCAATCACATGTTATTACAAACTTGTGCTTGTACATCAATTTGACATTTTTAACCAGTTCTCCTGATTTTCTGAATACAAAGGTCACAGTACGTCTGCCAGCACTGTTGAAAACGCTGTGAAAGAATGAAATCTTGTGGTTTAAGGATGCTAGTTTAAGACTCATTTTCAGAGGTATACTTCAATTACCGTTTGTTGTACTCAGGCCTAAAAGATGATCTCCACTCTCCCATGATGCATTGCTAATGGTATCAAAATGGCAGAGTCCCTTGTAAATCAAAAGCTACACAAGTTGATGAACAATTTTGAAGGTAGATTTTGTGAGAAACAGCTGACATGGTCTGAACGCTCCTGAAAAGTCCCAGAAAAATCCTGGAAAATAAAATTGAATCCTGAAAAATCCTGGGGAATTGATAATCCGCCCACATTCAGTTGTGGTATTGGAAACTGATATTGAAAGTGATTTTTGGAAAATGATTGTATGTTACTAATCGTATCTGGAAAACAGTATTTTAGACCTAAAAATGACCTTGAAAGTCCTTGACTTTTAAGTGACTTTGTGTATATTGACCTTGAAAACAGTATTTTAGACCTAAAAATGACCTTGAAAGTCCTTGACTTTTAAGTGACTTTGTGTATAATGACCTTTAACTGATAAGTGATTAAAATGCTGTACACAGTTTTGCTATTGAGGAAATGCAAAAGTGTAGATTAGTCCCACAATGTGGTATGAGTATAATTTGAAATGCTTAAATGCAATAATGTGAGCATTGTGATCATAATGCATTGAAAGACGTTTTCGTTGCAGGCTAATGGTTTCGTAGCCAACCAATCATGAGTCAGAGATTGGAGAGTGGCATGCCAACTGGTCCTGGACCGCCGTCTTCCATGGATCCCAGGTACAGCATGTACACCACCACTGAGGAAACAGAGGGATATGACGTGCAGTTCGTGCCTGCCCTTGAGCAAAAGTACGAATGCCCTATTTGCCTGATGGCATTGCGTGATCCGATGCAGACGGAGTGTGGACATAGATTCTGCAGGGCATGTATTTATCGCTCTATCAGGTAAAAAACGTGTTAAGACACTTCAAAAATACGAAAATCTGAAGGCGTGAAAAAGGGCCACTGGCCACGGATGTGGCCAGTGGATGATACAATATCCTTATTGTATCAGAATTTTAACCCTTTCACCCCCAGTTCCCTGTATACACAGGGTTCTCAAAAATTTTGAAGTAGGCGGAAAATTCAGAAAAGTAGGCGGTTAGCTTCTGTGTGCAAACAGGTTCCCTGGGCGGGCGGGTGTGGGGGGGAGACAGTTCTAAGCAATTTCATGCATTCTTATACAGTGTATAAAAGGCTATTCCAACATACACACAGGGGGAGGGTTTCAGGGAGGGTGTGCAAGAAACTTTTAAAATTTGAAGACATTTTGGAGTAATTTCATGCATCATTGTACTGTATGAAAGACCATTTCAGCATGAGAGTGTTAAGGATTATTTTTAAATTTGAAGACATTTCTGAGCAATTTCATGCATTCTTATACAGTGTATAGAAGGCTATTTCAACATATACAAAGGGGGAGAGGGTTTCAGGGACGGGATCCCTCGTCCCTGTGGGCAAGAAATTTTTAAATTTTGAAGACATTTTTGAGTGATTTTATGCATTCTTGTACAGTATAAAAGACCATTTCAGAATACAGAATAATCATTATCATTGCCAATTACAACATGTTTTCAAGGGATAAAGTTTAAAAAAGTCAGAAAAATTAATTTGATATCACTCGGGCCTGTCAACTGCATTCAGTTGACATGGATAATAGCAAAATTTCACCAGACTGTTGTGTAGAATTATGTTTAGCTCATGACTTGAACAAACATTTTGAAATACATCATAGAATTTTCACAACCCAGATAACAATCCGCTAGAATCCTGACCAGCCTGGCTGTACAAAGTGTTTTACTGATTTGAAGATACAGTAAAATCAAAGAGTTTATTCAATTCAATGAATAATAGGAACACAATTTTCAGTGATTCTAATTCACTGTACTAATTTCACAATAAAACGAATCCGCGAGCTGATTATTGATTTTTTGCTGATGTTGAATATAATTGAAAAAGAGAGCAGTGTTCATGTTTGATAAAACCTCAAACTAACGACACTGAACGCCAGCCTGTACTACACCGTGTGTGTACAAAGTACCGGTAGTCAATTGTAACACAGTACACACAACGCGATATCGGTCGACCTGAAATTTGACACTGTGATCGACGTAGCGTTTCAGAAGTACGAAAAGTGAGACCAAGTAATTTTTTGATCTAAACCTCCCAAAACCAACAGACAAAGTCAGAAAATCAAAGTTTTCAAGCGTCGACTTTCTCTTCCGAGATGCACACTTAACCACGGCCCCTCCACAAAACGCGATGTCGATCGACTTGAGTTGACATCGTGATCGACCATGGATAGATTGACGTGGCGTTTCGAAAGTATGAAAAATGAGACTCAGTAACTTGTAGTCGCTTTAGATTTGATCAAAAACCTACCAAACCCATCAGACTAGGCCCTCCTCTTACGCAGAAAACAAAAGCTCTCAAGCGTCGACTTTCTCTTCCGCGTTTGAGCGAAACAAAAGTCGGCTTCATTCGGAAATGGTCGGCTATTCGCGGGCATAACGTAATTGTATGTTAGTCCAATTTTCGGCTATACCCGATGTGAACGTCGGAATAATTCGGGCTGTGATCGGGCGAGCGAGGTTGACCTCGAGAGCGATTCCCAGTCACGGCGCGGTGTACAGTACAACACGTTCGCTGATCGCGGTTCTACAGTGATAGCAACAAGTTCACCGCGTAAATTGCTAGACTACATATAGCTACATCGGCACTTCTGAAATATCTGCGGCTTGCAAGACCACCAAAAAAGTCTAATTATTGTTGTTATCAAAACCAGAGTTTCCGGGCCAGAGAGCGAAACAGTGCTGAAAAGTAGCCGGCCATAATACGAAAGTAGCCGGTCAATTTGGCCGGCATCCGGCTAAAAATGAACACGCTGAATACAGGTCCAACTTTACCATTGAAAACAATGGATTTGGGACAAACCATGGTGGTGAAAGGGTTAATTAAAGCCTCCTAGAAGGTTCTTGAAAAGTCCTAGAAAATCTAGTAAGTCCTTTAAAAATTGATAAGCCACCCGTAATGTTCAAACATCACAATATGATCGGCCATAATATTGTAAAAATAGACATAAAATGATATATTAAAATGATATAATGTAAATGTGATACTTCGAAATGGTGTTATTACCGTACCTTTAACCCCTTGACTACCAAGGCCAATGTATTCCTATATACCAGGCCCCTTATGTAAATATTGATAAAATCTGGGGTGTGGTCATTGCATGAACACTGCTTAGAGTAAAAATTAAGTAAGTACCAATAAACCATATATTTTCTGAATCAGCATGAAATTTCCCACTTTTTCATATGTAAATTTTGTATTTCCAGGTCACGTGACTAATCACATGAAACGTCATGTGACCAGAGTTGGCAAAGAATATGAATATTTGAAGCATCAGGACGTGTTTTGAATCCATAAAATTATGCAAATTTGAATACAGTTGCAATTTTCATGGCATTGTCTTTACACATATGTAATAATAACTACCCTTTACTTCATTTATAGATGTACCTATTTAAGATTTTTCTCACAAAAGGCAGAGTAAATGAACCATAAACATCAGCATCTGACATGATTCTGTATTTGAAAATCAACACATTTTATATTTGTAAACACCTGCTTTATTGTCTTCCTTGCAGGAACATGCATCTAAAATGGTTATGATTTATCAAAAAATAATTCACAATATTTAAAAATACATTTTAGGGAACAACATATCACATGACCAAACACATGACCAGTCATGTGACCAGTCATATTGATAATATGGCTGCTATAAAATTTCACTGGCTTATAGTAAAAAATTGTATTTCCTCTAGTTTCATTCACGAATATTGCTGTTAATAGAACACATTTACATATAAATCATTTGTTTTCAATAAATAAACATTTCATTTCATTAAAAAAAAAAACCATAAACATCTTCGCGATCATCCGTACTTCTGAAAACTGTAAACAATCAGCGCGACGCTTCAGTGATCAGCCTGACCTTTCAGGGTAGAGGTCATGGGTCACGACATTTGCTTCCGGATTTTGGCCATACTCGGACGTACGGGGGCGCAATCGCATTCAGGCCAGTTCGGAATACATCAATCTTAGTTGCGCCGAAATTACGGGATTTTTAGCGACAAAAACGAAGCAAATACGCCTATTTAACTGTGCCGATATTTCCGCACTCAAGGTATATGGTAATTCAATATGGCGCCAGAAATATCCGGCGCCATAGGTAGTCAAGGGGTTAAAATTGCTGTAAAAGTTATTGAATTTTGTGTGAGTGTATGGAGCATGGGTTAAACTGCGGTACATTTCCTCAGTAGAGATATTGCACACTATGAACAAATTGTAAATTCCTCCAGGATTTTGTTTCAGTCTGTTATTCAGTTAAAGTTGTGCTTTTTCTAAGAAACACACTTTTAAAAAAGACACCCATATCAGTGTTTTGGCTGGCAGCGGTGAGCAGGTAAATGTTACCTGAGTTCCCTCGTCGTTTTACTGGGGTTCCCCCTGGGTATATCTATGCAACTGAATAAGGGGACAGCATCAATGTTACTAGGGTTTGCAAAACACTATTATGAAATACACATTGTACAATCAGTTGTTGACCTTTCAGTTTTTGTTTGTCTTCAATGACAAAAATGATGCGTCATTGCATTCACTTTTAGTCAGTCACTGACCAAACTGACCAACCATCTATCTTTCCGTCACAAAATATCTCATCCACGGATTTGACAACAACTTCTGATGAATTTTCCTCCTTCCACTATCGTACATCATTTTGACATCTGATGCTCCTGAAGAACAATGGACTCAGTCTTCATAACAAAAACAATTAGGTTTCCTTAGGGGGCCTTCATAGCTTTACGACACAGCCTGACCCCTTAAGATTATAGTGATTAGTACAATTGTTTAATGTGGGCCCACTGTTTGTCAGTCTTACCTGACACATTTTAGAATACTTCTAAATACTTCTAAATCTCCCTGATGCTGATATTTTTTATGCAGGGATGCGGGTCCAAAGTGTCCAGTTGATCAATCGCCACTTTCAAAGGAAAAGGTAGGCACAATGATTTTAGTTTCAGGCTTCCTCATCTTATACTTGTATCCTGAATTTACTTGTATCCTGAAAAATACAGATGCAAATCTCCCCTGAGTCACTGCTATTGCCCATGTGCATATGCATTTCAGAACCCATTGCTAAGATCTGCTCTGACGAGTTTCTTTAAGTCTTTGCTGAAGGATTTTACACTGCTACTGTACCAGTATGTGCTCTTCAATTGGTTTTGCGATGGAATCCAATATGGCTCCACACGACTATGTGGTCATGATTTATTTAAATGTAAGCAGGACATAACTCAGACCCGAGACACAGCTAAACTAATTTTTCTTGTTGATGTGTAAAGTTTCTTATTTGACATATCCCTGTTAAAATGTAAAAACACTTTTCTCTTCACATTACATCCATGCATTACCACTTCTGTGCAAATATCTACGTCGTTTCATTCAAAATGAAATGTTTTATATGTAAAGCTTAATTCTCTTCCAACTCTACTGTGAACAAGTCCTTGATATGCCATTGACAATGACTTCCTCATGAAAATCATATCTCTGTTTGCATTTCATCTCAAATAATTTATTAAGGACCTCAATTTATGGCTAATTTTTTTATTGCAGGTTTTTCCAGATAACTTTGCCAAGCGTGAAATTCTAAGTCTGACAGTACACTGTCCAAACTCAGGATGTACTACCACTCTTGAACTTAGGGATTTAGAAGTAAGTGGCTTTGCATTCCAATGCTGGCAGCTGTCTGTTCAAATTTCTTGTAGTGCTAGTTTATACTGTGGAGTTAGTTTAACCCTTTGAGTGCCAAGATCAATTTTTGTCATCTTTCTAAAATTTACACCAGTCTTTTTTTTAAATTTTTGCCGCCAACATTTTGACAAAAACCCATAGCCAATGAAATATGATGTCCATTTGGTCCAAAATTATCAAAAAAATAGACAAAAAATCATAAAAATTAACAAAATGTTGCACTAAAATTTTGGTGGGAAAAATTACAGCATTCAAAGGGTTAACAAAACCAGTACTGTATGACTAAATGACGCAAATATGTACACCAGTTTGGGCTCATAGAAAACATAGGTGTAATGTGAATTCATACCAACACGTTCTTGTTGATTCTTTGAATGTTCCTAGACAATCCCCACACAATTTCGGTTTAATCCCCTGACTTCAAATTCTGGGCACATGGACATCCTGTACTCGTAAACTCATTAATATTCACATCAGCTGAGATGTGCACAGAATAGTATGATTGCTGGTGTCTTGCAATGCATTGCACTGCTCCATTGAATGCCAAGTATGCACTGAGATAGAAAGCCAGTGCTTCCAGGCACAGTGGCCGTGTAGAGTGTTAGAAGAAAAAGAATCATACTTTAAAAACAGAAGTTCCCTTCTATGAAACAAAATGGCACATTTACCTTACAGTCAGATAGTTATACCAGTAATATCAAGAAACACAAAATCTTTCAATGCCGTAATTACTGATCTCCTTCATCCTTTTATTTCTTTTGCTTTTCCAAATAATGAGACTCTTGTTATTGAAAGAAATTACTTTCATTCAGTATTTGTCTTGATACATGGATGAATAGGTAAAAATTTCAAATATTGTACACGAACCACAATTTCCCAAAATACCATCTTTCTAAAGCATTATTAAAATCATCCTTGGTGTTTAATGGTTGACATGTTCTTGCACCAGTGTGCCCCCCAACTTTTAAAACATTACAAAATCCATGTAGTCAGTTTTGGCATGGTTGGAATGTCTTTACATTAGCCCTGTACCATTACCAGTACACACAGTGTTTCACCAAACAAAACCTTCATGAGTCAATGGTACATTAGTTTACCTCAAGAGGGGGGCACTAAGTTTTGCCACATTTTGCAACATTCTTTTTTTTTGTTTCAGAACCATCGAGAAGAGTGTGAGTTTTTCACGCAGAGATGTCCCAATGGCTGTGGTGTAGCCGTCTCAAAACATTCAATGGCGTTGCATTTACAAGCAGAATGCGTTAAGAGAAGTACACTCTGCCAACACTGCCACAGACCTTTTATCTTTGACCAGGCCCAAGTAAGTAATACAAGAATACTGCCATATTGACTGAAAGATCCATTGCTTAAGGGCGCCCTCTACACTCCCTTCTCGCAACTGCCCCCCCCCCTTTTTTTTTTGAATCAGTCCATCATCCAACAGGCGTTAGCCCAATTACAGGATGAGGTACGCATAACCCACTAACGCCCAATGGAGCACTGAGGAGTAAAGTGCCTTGCCCAAGGGCACAACAAGAGGGGGGAAGTGTACGGGGGGTAGAGAGCGCCCTCGAAAGGCTGATCTTTTAGTCTAACTCCTAAGTTGGTCAAATTCTGCCATCTGTACTGTTAGGCCAAAAAAAGAAAAGAAATGTTTCTGGTCAGCGCACGCGTCACTTGAACAACAGCGCGTCACCCTTTTTACCTTCTCGTGTCTATTTATAGACAGAGAAGGTATTAGAGTTGAAAACCAATATGCTGCTGTCAAGAACTTCTGTCTGTCAAGACTTCCGTCTGTCAAGATCCGTTGACGTCATGCCATTGTGATGGGTCATATCATAAACTGGTGGGGGTGTTCATGGCTCAGGTTGAGGTGTGGGAGAACGATTTTGAGCTATGACAAAAATCAAAAGGGACTTAGCGGCATAGCCACAGTGTTAAGCCTTTCTCCAAGGTTTCTTAGTTGACTACAATCTATTACAGACTACTGAGCTGACGTTAGGGGTACTCTGTGTTTGCTCACTCTGTGAGCGCTAGTGTTTGGTACTGAGTTGCGTGGATATCCCCTCATGGCCTCACGTGATCTGGGCCTGTTGCATAATCTGCAGAGATGATCATATGCCTCCGAGTCTGAAAACTGTCATTGTGTAAGCCTGTCGGCATTTTCCTTGCATTTTTTCTCATTTAATTTTGCAAAATATCGGCGAGTACCTCAATATTTCAAGATAACCCTTTCTTCCCAATCGTTTCCTGGAGTTTCAGAGTCATATGAACGAAAATGAGTGAAAGTTTTAGACAGGAAAATCGGACGTCGGCCATGTTCAATGTTTACAGTACAATCAGAAGTTTACGTGGAGGAATTAACCAACAAACACAGGAGTGTTCATGATGCCCGCCCTCTAGAGGCAGACCCTCCTATATGAAGTACCACATTTGATGCTTGTGGAAAGCTTGACCACACAATGGAGCATTTAAACTTTTAGAAAATGACAAACTGAATAAAAAGGTATTCAGAAAATGTCAAATACTGAGGAAAAATGCGCAAATATTCAAAATAAACAGGTTAACTGATTGGTCAGCTATAAAAAACAATGAAATGTTTATGATCAAAAGTTTTTGAGATGCGCACATTTTAACAAATACAGAAATTATTAACATTATAAATATAAGACCAAACTATTTTTTCAGGGATGGGACAGGTTGGAAATGAGGGTGAGAGACAAAGGCACACCTATTGCTGCATGTGGATGCAGCCACACCATTTCATTTACAGCATACTTATTCACTGTGTTGTGTTCAAGTTCCATATTGTACTGACTGTCATACAAGGATAACATAAGCAAATCAAATCAAATTAGAAAAGGATCAATGCTGTTGTGTGGATTTTGCTGAACATGGCTGATATTTCGCCCTATATATTTGGTATCCAGCAAAGGCATATTTTGATGTAAAGTCAAAATTAACACTTCATTGCTGACAATATATTTTAACCTTTTTCCGTCTGCATGAATTTTTCTTTTTTAAATTATAGTATATTAGTACTTCAAACAGATTAACAGTTATCGTGATGTCAACCCATATATTTTACATCACAAAGACTGTAATTCTGCCAATTTTCTTTTGTTTTCAGTCATTTTATAAATTTTGCACTGCACAAGATGATTGAACAAATTGCAATGTTTGAATTTGTAAACTCAAAGAATAAAAATCCTTTGGTCACAAATTAAATTATTTTTTGAAAAGAAATTTACTCTTAAACACTTTTAGCATATATTCTTTACACGGTCATGTATTTCAAGGAAAATATGCCTATTAAAAACAGTAATTTCTTCACTTTCAATTTTTTTTCAATACTATGACAATTATCAGCCATGAGGTTATACAAACACAAGACCAGATAAGCGTTTTTCATCATTTCCACAGGACTCTTTGGAAAATCCATTAAAAACAGTTAAAAGTGACTGGAAATGATCACTTGGTATACATTTAATTTACAGATGCCAGGTTGTGTATTTCACATGCACTCAGGTCAGTAAGGAAGTGCGTCATTACTATTTTGGACTGTTAATTCTTATTTCTGAATTGTTTAACTTTTTTCCACATTGAACTATCTTTAGGCAGTTTAGGCCAAACAAAAAAATATGTGCTGTTCCGATTACCCGACCTACCCCAATTTTAACCCCCCGACCCTAGACTTTTTAGAGCCTCGTAAACCCGGAAGTAAAAATAACGATATGAAAAAACGTGAAACGCATGAAATCACGCGAGAACTATGACAAATCGCGCAAATCACGCGAGAACTAATACGTCATTCTTATAGAAGTGATGCCAGACGCTCATGAAAACTTTTGCGACATGACACTGCAGTGACAGTTGTTGCACACTGAACGGTTTCCGGTTTTCAAACTGCTGTATCTCAAAAAGTATTAGGTCTAATTCAATAAAATTTTCGATAAAAAATATTCCAATTCAACTGCTCGTTCTACCATGGGATTTTTTTGAAAATAAAGAAAAAAATATCGTGTCATTTTAGCGCTCAAAATCAAGCATTATTTTTCGCCATACAGCGTGCCGTACTGCGGCATGGCACGCACATTTCTCAGGCCACTACTTCCTATGTTAGAATGGAATGGCTCGTTACAGTATGTTGTTCAGTGCCTAAACGGCGTTTTGTAGGTAGGTTTTCGCTAAAATGCAGGGACAATTTTCAGTCATCGGAGTTAGTATACCAAACAGCAACTGTTATATTAAATTTGTGGAAAGTTTGAAGCATTTTCATGGCCGTTTTTTGATGTAATCTTTCATTTACATTCTTGTTGTCATTTCCGAACCGCGCCATGCACAGCGCGGCCATATTATGCAGGCCAAGTGAAAACCCGGAAGTGTTTTGTGATAGTGAATCGAGCAAAATTTTGGTCAATTTTACTTTTTATAGTCATTCTATCATTAAAATATAAACCCGTACACCAAAAACTGTGTGTTAAGGTCAGTTCTGAGTAGTTTCAAAATCTGTGCGTTCGGAATTTACCGTGAATTTTGCCGTACGTACGTACACAGTCGTTTGGTGGGCTATTCAGCTCTGGGACTATTCGCCCCATAGACGTGGTACGTACTTCGTTGAACAGCCCCTAACTGCCAACGCTACAATCAGCTGTTTTCAAACGTTAACCCTGGTAGTTTACATTAACCTGTATTTTTCATCTGTTGATGTTACACAAAATTTACAAAATGATATTTGACAACAGAAATGAATACTCTTTCAATGATGTATGGGAATAAAGTCAGCATGCCATGGTTATTATTATAATAAATGTATGTAAACAACCTTTATTTTTAAACAGCATTAACGTAAACTGGGGAAAATGACAGACAGGAGTAGTGCAGGAATCGGGAATTGATAAACAAGACAAGTTGAAAGACGGGCAAATGAAGTGAGAATGAAAAATCTAAGGAAAGGAAAGGAAAAAATCATAACCCTGACTCTAGATTTCAATGCTAAAGGAAAATTGAGTACAACAAGATGACAGCTTTTTAGGGGGGAGTAATATTCTTGTGTAAAAAAGGACAGCTCCAGGGGGATTATTCTGTACTGTGAGTTGATCAGTTGAACAATGACTTATTTTATTCATATTCCTATGATTTTTGGTTTTTACCTTCTCGTGTCTATTTATAGACAGAGAAGGTATTAGAGTTGAAAACCAATATGCTGCTGTCAAGAACTTCCGTCTGTCAAGACTTCCGTCTGTCAAGATCCGTGGACGTCATGCCATTGTAATGGGTCATATCATAAACTGGTGGGGGTGTTCATGGCTCAGGTTGAGGTGTGGGAGAACGATTTTGAGCTATGACAAAAATCAAAAGGGACTTAGCGGCATAGCCAGTGTTAAGCCTTTCTCCAAGGTTTCTTAGTTGACTACAACAATCTACTGTATTACAGACTACTGAGCTGATGTTAGGGGTACTCACTTTGTGTTTGCTCACTCTGTGAGCGCTAGTGTTTGGTACTGAGTTGCGTGGATATCCCCTCATGGCCTCACGTGATCTGGGCCTGTTGCATAATCTGCAGAGATGATCATATGCCTCAGAGTCTGAAAACTGTCATTGTGTAAGCCTGTCGGCATTTTCCTTGCATTTTTTCTCATTTAATTTTGCAAAATATCGGCGAGTACCTCAATATTTCAAGATAACCCTTTCTTCCCAATCGTTTCCTGGAGTTTCAGAGTCATATGAACGAAAATGAGTGAAAGTTTTAGACAGGAAAATCGGACGTCGGCCATGTTCAATGTTTACAGTACAATCAGAAGTTTACGTGGAGGAATTAACCAACAAACACAGGAGTGTTCATGATGCCCGCCCTCTAGAGGCATTTTAAAGCAGATTAGTTAGAGAATTAATGATATACAACTATATTTTTTCATAGGGATACCCACAAAATGACTCTTAGCCATATGTTGAAATTTTTTGACCATTTGTCAAAAAAATCGAGCATATTTTAATTCTAAAAAAATCATAACCCTGGAAGTAGACAAGATAGAACCATCATTCAAACAGTTTTTTGAATCCTGAGACAAGATCTTCAAGAAAACATACAATTCAAGTAAGTTTAACCAAGAACAAAAAAGGGCCTGGTATCCCTACTTATAGCAGGCCTCGTCTCAAACAAAATGGTGACTCGCGATGGACATATTACGTGTACTCAATTTTGTTTCGCAAATGCGATCATGGCGAAGAAAGGTCGATTTTGTTTTCTGTTAAACAGAACCGAACATTCGAAGAAATTTTGGAGGAACACCATCCAGGTTTTTCTGAATGTAAAATGTACTCTATTCGAGTTGAATGTGCCAGTGATGCTGCTGGGCCGTGGTTTGAAGTACAGCAGACAAATATACAGGTTGGCGAGGCTACAAACAACTTCAACATAAAGTATGTGCGTTTTTCTTGCGAGTGACTACAAAAAGCTGAGGATTTACCTGTGGATAAACAGTTCACTTCCTGTCAAAGAATTGTTATTCAGCCATATCAATTTCCGTGGCAGTCTAATAAACCACACACTTCAATTCTACTGATGAATATTTTATTTTAATATATTGGTATTCAATTTGAGTGCGTTTCATGAGGAAATTGTTCACTGGTAGTTTGTTTGAACGCGTACAAAATGCCCATTGAGAAATAAAAAAAAATGAAAAAAAAATTTCCCTACCTACCTACCCTATTTTGAAAACCATGTAATCGGAACAGCACATATTTTTTTGTTTGGCCTTATACTGTAGCTTAGAATTTTTTTGATTGATGTATTTAATCATCTTTTGGGTTCTTTGGGTCCATATCCCACCTCATGCCCCTACATCATCAACTATTTACCAACAACTCCATGCCAACAACCAATTACCTGACCTGGCCACACATTAGAGAAGGTACAGCGTCATTGACGGTATTTTTTTCTGTTTGTGGCCGGCGGGTGCGTCTGACACCAAACCAAAATGGCTGAAGAGAAAATGAAATTCTTTTGGGGGGCATGATCAGTGACTGCATGAACAGTATATATTTGACTATATTGATAAAACTATAAAACTGACCCTCCTCCCTCCCTTGAGGGAAAAAAATAAAAATAAAAAAATTAAATGCGCGTCACCTCACCATTTTTAGCTACTATAGACTATAGTCTATAGAAGCTATTGGGATGGGTATCCGTCCGGCGTCCGTCGTCAGTCTGTATGTATGTATGTATGTATGTATGTATGTATGTATGTCCGTTTGTGAGGCGTCCGTCCACTCAAATATCTTGAGAACCGCAGTACTTACTGATTTGATATTTGTTGTGTAGATGAAAAGTATGATTTTGAGAAACTGTTTTTTTTAATTTTTTGATATTGTTGAAAATAGGCAAATTAATGCCAAAAAAGGTGTTTTTGGTACAAAATCTTCTTCTTCAAAACCGCTGGTCAGACAGCTTTGTTATTTGGTGTAAAGGTCCCTAGGGGTAACCCAACTTAGATTTGTTCAAATTGTGATGAAATATGCAAATGTGTATTTTTAAGGAATTTTTTTATCATTTTGGTCAAAATTTGACTTACATTGTATGTAATTCTTGTACTGTATAAACCCTATCAATTCACCCAGAAAAAATAATTAATATGATTTTAAATAATTGAATTAGTTAGGAATCATCAAAGCCAAAATAATTTTAGTGTAAAATTATCAGAAAGTTCAACTTTTTTTGACAGTTCATAGTGAAATGCTTACCATCTTGGAGGATTAAAACATGTAAAGGCAACTTTCCTGAATCCCAACTTTGACATATTCTGAACCGTCATTTATTGTGCCCTGTATGTTATCTAAAAGAAATTGCTCAAAATAGTCAATAGAGATAGAGATAGAGATAGAGAAAGTTCTAATTTCCAATTATGGTTGACTTGGTAAGGATAAATAAAAGTACTTTTTGAGGAAAAAAATAGAGTGGTCAATTTAAAGAGTGGTCAAAGTGATAGGGTTTTTATGGTACAGCTGGGCTGTAAGATTCCTCATGTGCTATTTATAGCAATTATGCAATCTATGTAAACAGTGCAATGAAAGTTACATGATTCCTTATAATGCTTTTGATAACCTTGAACTTCTTAAGTTTCAAACATTTGTCTCTTCAGTGTGCTTTCTCTGAGTATGTACAGTCTCAACTTATTCAACAGAACTCACTTACAATGTTAATAAAAGATATCCACCTTCTTCATCAATACATGTGTCACAAAAGGTTATTCTCTACATAACACAGCAGAGCTCTGTCAACTGTTGAGTTGCTTGTTCTTTCAAAACCGCTGGTCAGACAGCTTTAATATTTGGTTTACAAGTCCCTAGGATGACCTAAGTGAGATAATTTCATACAGTCAGGAAATGCTTAATTTTGTATCCATGTCTATAGTAGCTTCAGGGACTTTGGCCCTATGTTTAAAGAAAGACCTGACCAGAAACATTTTTTTTTTGCCTTATGGCACCTACCACCGATAATTAGTTCAGAGTGCCTCATAAGGGCGCCCTCTGAACTATCGAGTTGGCGCATATTCTTTGGATATTTCCTACATTTTCTTTATTCGCTCAGCAGTCTATCAATATAAATAGCAGTTGAGATGCTCTAAGAAAGGAGTTCACCATTGTGAAAAGTCGACTTTTTAGCTGAACGAAAGGTGCAGTGTTATCAAATTATCCCTCTTTCAGTGAAACAACTGTTTGTCGAATGCGATCTCTCATATCTGTAAAATAACAGAAAGTTTCTAATAACTTTTCTAGCTTCACAGAGCTGAGTGTCCGGAATCACCTGTAGTCTGTGAGTACTGTGGAATACAGTTGCCCAGACGGGAAAAGCAGCGACACATTGACAACCAATGCCTCCACGCCTTTGTACCCTGCACGTACAGCAGTGTAGGTTGCGACCATAAGGTAAAAGACTACTCTATCACTTGTGTCAATTACAGATCTGCTTCCCCATGACCTCTCACCTTTAACCCTTTCACCCCCAGTTCCCTGTATACAGGTCCAACTTTACCATAGAAAACAATGGATTTGGGACAAACCATGGTGGTGAAAGGGTTAAAAGCCCCCTCTGATAACAGGAAATGGCTATTAGATTTGCATTCATGCATCTTATCATGAGCCCAATATTCTTAGACTCCAATTTTATTACAAATCATGTCTTTCTTGGCACGATAGTTCTATACACTTAGCAATTGTCATCATCAGGACATGCAAAATTTTGTTTCAAGAATTTTTTTTTCTAAGTCACCAGCATGCGACCTTTTTTCTCAGAATTATTCTTCTTTTCATTTCCATCCATTTGAACGTTTTTTCCTGAATTTTTTCATTTGATTTTTTTTAGCCATCCCTCTAAAGATCTAATGGTCTCTCCCTTGTTTTATTACATGCCTCGATGTGAGTGCAAATTAGTGCACTGATTTGCATAGGAACATCCAGGGAGTTAGCATCCGGTGAACAATGTACTGACCGGTTTCTATGGTTACCTGGTCCATTGAAGCCCATTCGACGTTTTCAACGTCAAAGTAGACGCTAATAACGCTACATGTAAAATATCCATGCGCAAACTTCAATTTTGATTTTCGTATTATCTGTTTAATGCTGGTCGATAATGGCAAAATTGTTTGAAAATGCCCTGCATGTAACTAAATGTCATATAGCGTTGACTGTGAAGAGGCATGTAATAAAAGTATTATTGCCTGAATACATGGGTTTATGTGCCCTCGCAGCAGGAGACAATTGCACACAAACCAATGTATTCAGGCAATAATATCATACTCCCTGCCAGGTACACGCTTCCTCCTTTATTCGCCGATCAAAACTGATTCAGATTCATTTGCAGAAAACTTTGTTATATTGTTGAGACATTTACATATTTTCCTTTTATGTCGGGAGAATGGTAGTAGCAAAGAATTTATTTACCTGTTGGCTACACTAAGGTACTTCTTGAAAAGCGTTTTCGATCAAAATCTGGATATATTCTCCTGGTATTGCTACTGGCTCACCAGTCACTATACAAACATGTCTGTGACCCCCAGAAATAAAACACCCCTTGCAGGATGATCTATTGATATGCAAATGAGAAGGAAGTTCATTTCAGTGACTGGTACAGAATCTCCACGTCTGCCCTCGGCTCACAAAGGAGACTGATCTTAAGCAGACTCAACACAATTTATTATACACAAGTGCACTTCCTTGTTGATGTGGCATGTTGAAATGAGGATACTGTTTGCAGAGTGGTTCATGAGTACAGGAAAATACTCAGTGCAAAGACCATATTGCCCTTTTTTTTTGAAATCACCTTTTACTGTTTAACAACCAAATATTTTCATTTCCATGATCAGTGAGTGAGGAATTTTATCAGGGTATAATAAAGTTGACCTTTCTGGCCTCTTTGAAAGTTTATTGAGGTACATCTTTACACAGCAAGTTTTCAAGGTGTCAAAATACTGTTGGTTACAATACTGTGTCTACTTCATGTTCACTGTGTTCATTATCAAAGATAGGGATTCGCTGAAGTGTGTAATCCTGTATACTGTTCCTTCACAATGTTTCAACCTTTTATCGGGAATCCAGCCAACGTAAAAAACATGTGAAAGTGGCAAGTTTTGACATTTGCCCTTCATTTCCATACATGGACACAATATGAAACATTAAATAGAATGTCCTTGATGTTATACTTTTCATGAATTGGTTTCATAAATGAATTCTACCGGGACCGTGACACGTACAAAAGTTAAGTAAGTTACTCGTTGACTTTGTCTACTCTGTGTTTGCAGATGAAAAGAAAAGATTTAGTTGATCACCAGCAAGCTTGTATGGAGGAACATTTGAAACTGGTCACGAAGACCGTAGGAGATTTGAAAATACAGATTGCAGGAAGTGGAAACGACAGAATAGATGCTGGACCACCTCACTCTTGGCACCACTCAACAATGCAACAGCAAATGGGATCTTCTAAGAAACAGTTGCTACGCCGACCGATGAAGTCCTATTGGATGCCAAGTGACCCTGGCTACGAAGGTCACGAAATGTCGGGGGCGTATGGGATAGATTCGCCTCGTAGTGACAGTATGGGATCAGGAGAGTATCATTTCTATCACACGGGACACACGGGGCCGTCGTCCTATCCGCAGGAAAACCGGGATTTGTCACTCCTGCGTGAGAAACTACGACATTACGAGGAACACCGGGTGATTCAGGAGCAGAAAATTCTTGAGCTGCAAACCAAGGTTCAGACCCAGGGGCAAGAAATTCTCAGCTTGAATACCAAAATTCAACGACTTGAAACCATGATTAGCAATGGGGTATTCTATTGGAAAATTGACAGATATTCTGACATACAGCGTAAGGCGAGCACTGGCGAAACTAACGTCATGCACAGCCCGCCATTTTATACTGGTTACTATGGATATAAAATGTGCTTGAGAATTAACCTGAACGGCACGCCGTCAGCCCATGGTTTGTATGTTTCATTATTTGTTCATTTCATGCAAGGCGAGTGGGATGATATGTTACAGTGGCCCTTCTCGGGCAAAATTACTCTTTCGATACTAGACCAGAGCGACAACATGGAGGCCAAACAGCACCTGAGTGAAACGTTGATTGCCAAGCCGTCGCTGGCAGCTTTCCACAGGCCGGTGTCCAATCGCAATCACAAAGGTTTCGGCTACATGGAGTTTGCACCCCTAACCCAGCTGGAAAGTCGAGTGGACCAGTACATTAGGAACAACAGTATCGTTATCAAGGCAACTGTTGATCCAAACTGAAACTCAAAGATGAAAAATGGACAAAGAAAAAGATTGTGATTTTTGTTATCTATTTTTAGAGATTTCAGCAAACATTTTCTGATATGCCTTGTAGGCATGTCTTTGAATTTCAGAGTATCCATACAGCTGACATCTGGTGAAATAAGAAACTGTTCACATACTATACGGTAGTTACACTAGTCCAAAACATCTCTAGCTAATCAATTATAATAAAAGTCATTCTAGTATTTATTACCAATCATAGAGCTTTAGGTAACTTTGATGTTACAACAAATACTTGCGGTAAAAGTTCATATTTTCAATTCTTTTCTCATTCTTAACAAGGCAATCTTCTTGCAGAATTCCTTCAACATTAATAGTGTGAATATATGTGAATTGACCACATACTTAATTTAGATATGTGGAAAATTAAACACAATATTCTCTTCTGTAAGGCAAAAATCATGGTGTAAATCTGTGCAATTTGTAGCAAAGACAAATCCCTTATTTGCAGTCTTTGATCTTGATATAGCTCTCTAATGATACAGAGGTCATGTCTATGTAAGTTACCATATCAATATGCCTTCAGATAGATTTCAAATATGCTTTAATGAAAGTGTCATCTAAGAGGAACGGAAAATGAATGTCTCTGTGTATTGAAGGCATGGGTTCTGAAAGTTTTAATATTATGTGTCCTTGGAACAAAATTGTCCTCTAACATGGTGAGCAATGAAGACTTGTAGTGTTGGACGACATTGTTCTCACCTTTGCCAGCTGTGTGGTTCCTCTGATATATGCAAAGACGAAGAGTAATATTTGTACGTGTTTTAGCTGTACATTAGATGATAGGATATAAGAACAAACAAACAAAAAAAACCATGCAAATAGACACTACATTAATCTTAAGTTTACAGAAGTGATAATTATATGGAGATCTTCTTATTAATATTGGTGAAACTGTACTGTTCCCGACACCCAACCTTTAGCATATCTAGTGTATTTCTTATCTCACAGAATAATCCCAAATCAAAACCCTAGATTAACCTACTCCTCGATCTTTGTATAGAGACACCGTCAACTGTTTATTGGTGTCTCTGTCTGGAAATTCTGATAAAACACAAAAATGTCCTGACATCAGCACAACGGGCTTGTTCCCGTTTAACCCTGACAAAAATTTTCAGGGACCTTTACGCTTCAAACAATTGCTTTGTTAGAAAAAGTTTTAATAGATTTTTTAACGTATTCTTTTTGAGAGCGCTGTAGGTTTATTTTGAGAAAAAGACTCAATTTGAAAGTTTGTGAAAGTCGGGGATGTGAATGATATTGTGGCTTGAAGACTCAGAATTAAGAATTTGTCAACGAAGTCATCAAAACACAGAAAGTATCAAAAACTGTTTTTAGTGTACACAGATGAATGGAAAGTTTCTCTCCTTATTGCATTTTGGCAATTATTACTTTCCAACTTATTCATTTAAAAACTATCAGCTAACCCGGAATACAGACAAACAGAAAAAAAACGATGGTGCTGTTAACATCTATTACTATAGGCCGTAAAACAAGTACAAATGTGTATACTCGGACATCTTGTCAGGAACTTCTTGTGTCTTTTTAAAAATTTTCCTTAATTATATAATTATCATAGGTTGGAACTTTTTTATGTACTTTCATGTATTAAAATCGCACATCAATATTAATCAAAATTTGTAAATGAGGACCAGACTGCATAGTTAATACCTATAGAGGTTTCTGTTTTCAGAGTGTACACAGAGAATGTACACATAGAATGTTAAAGAGACAAACTAACATGGCCTAGGTCAAACAAGCACCAACACTAACACATCGGGGTCAATTACATAGCCATTTTTCTTTATGATATAGACATTTTAATGATCAACTTTGAAATTATACAACCAAATACAATGTATTTTGATTGTAGTTTTTACATACAGTGTCCATATCAGATGGAAAACCTGTTGAATTTAACGAGTGAAAAAAAATGTTAGCCCTACGGCAGACACCATGTATGACGTAAAGTCAAAGGAACTTATGTATAGTACGTACAAGTAGTTGTTTAACAATATATTGTTGCTTTTGATTGTCATTAAGTGTATAGAACCAAGCATTTCTAAATTTTTGGACTATTTGTCAGGTACAGTGGATTTACCATTGTGCTGTTTTGTAATATATGGCCATGGAAGTCGTATATTTATCATAGCACTACAGCTGACCAATGTCAGACTGTGTGAGTGTTCGGCCATCTTGGATTATCAGTGCTGCATTCTGGGTAATTCTGCCATCTTTGATTTTCAGGGGTGCATAATGGTAATTGCTGTGTGAAGCATACAAAAGCTCTCAGAGAAGAGTGCATTCGGACTTTCATGGTGCTTTATATAAAAAAGACAATAAATGCTCAGAAGGTGTTGACTTTTAGCATAAATAATATTTTGCCTTTTCCATAACATTCAAGAACCATTGTACAAATACCGGTACAGTGTCTGCATTTAAAGTTAGTTGCTCAGACAAAGGTGCTTACCATAACAAGGTGACTAACACAATCAGAAAGAATGAACTTTTGACATAAATAGATTTTGTAGAAGATAGATTTTGGTAGAATGTTTACTTCTGTAATTAAATAAGTAGTGTCAATTCTAAACTTAAAGCAGGAGGCAAAATGTGCAGGAAATTGTTTTTGCTTCTGTTGACCATAACTACATTCTTAAAAGTCAACCTGTACAACTCCTGTATATCATAAATAGATAAATTTGACAGTTTTTTAAAATCATTTTGACTAAAAGGTTATGTTGGAGCCATTTGTTGTTAGCCTTGTGATGCATTTTAACTTTATGCTCACTTTGCAAACAGCTTTTCTTTCCCACTTTCAACAAAGAAGCAGAAAGTGACAAACCCCAAGCAAACAATTGATGCTTCGTTTGATGTCAATTTTTAAGCGTTTTCCTAAGTCACTGCACAATCATCTCACGTATCTCACTTTTAATGATCCAATCTTTTAAGCAGTTTGTAAAGCTGGGTCTTTCATTGGTTGTCATTGACATTGGCTATTCCTCTGGTATCAGTGCTTTGTTTCCTTTTGAAAGTTTTGTCAGTTAATCAATCTTTCTTGGAGATGAAGCTGATAAACAATGTGTACCTTATATATATATATTATATATATATATATATATATATATATATATATATATATATATATATATATATATATATATATATATATATATATATTAGATGACAGAATTTAATTAATGGTTTAATTGGCTTTGCTTTCCCTGAGAGACATACCATGCACACTCTGTTTCTGCGCGATGATTATGCTCTATGAGGCAAGTAACATGCGTTTTCAATTCATCCACATTTCTTTGTTGCTCATCAAATGTGCTACCTAGACTGGCAGTATAATTTGATTTAAGTTTGTCATTTCGACATTTGTCATTTATGGTGTATGACATGATTTGGCTTGAACTACCAGTACCGTATACTAGAGCATGCAGCTAAAAGAAAAATAGTCGCTGTTTTTTTGAGTTACCTTTTTGTCATAAATACCTTGTCAGAATAAACCATGAATTAAGAAATATTCTTTACTGAAATATAGATATTGTGAATAATCCAGTTCCTTAATTATATCCTGCCCCTGACTTCACAGTGTTGATAAATACAGGCACTGTGCAGCCAGTGGTAGAATTCGGTAACCAGCCTGGCCTTATAGAGCCATCAACTCTGCCAGCAGTGTGAGGGCAGTGTTCCTATGATCCACCATTAACTAAGGTGGCATCTTGAGGGCAGTGTTCTTGTGAGACAATTGAATGTGGTCGTAGTGTGAGGGCAGTGTTCTTGTATATGATCATTAACTTTGGCAGCAGTGTGAGGGCAGTGTTTGCTTTGACATGTCTCTGTTCCTTCAGCTTTTGTCCAGCGCAGTATTCTGCCTCTTGTATTTTCTTGTCATCTTCTTCATCTGAAGGTAACATGTGGGCAACATACTCTTCTACAGTTTTCCACCCATTCTTTGACATGTCTGCTAGCTTGATCAGATTTTGTCTATGTTTGATCATCATAATACCTTCCTCCATAATTTCATCTTTAGCCTGAACGTATTTCAAGTCTTCTATTGCTTTAACTGGGCTTTCCATGTGGTCCATTACTTGCTCGTTATGCTTTTATTGCTTCATTGAATTCTTTGTAAATGATGGCTTTTCCACCTACTTCATTGCCCTCATTGCTTCTATCTGATTTGAAGAGTTGGCCACTTGTGCTTCCTGGAGTTGATTTGCCATAATGGAAACCTTCGCTGTTACCAGCTTGTCCAAATCTTGCAGCAGTTGGCTTGACACTCTGTCCATAGAGTTGGCAATTCTTTTGTTCACTTCTTCCTCTGGAAGAGCAACAATTGTTTTCACCGTGAAGGCATAAGATGTTGATGGCATCGATGCATTGACACAGTTGTATTACTGTTCTGGATATTGCGAGTTGCCATTGCTGAGGAATATTATGAGCACAAAAAATGATTATGATTTTTATGATAACTTGGACGTGACCATCTGTAATGCTGAAGTGTCTAGCTAGACTGAATACCTATTTCCAAACTTTCCACCAATGTCTCCATAACCCCGCCTACATGCACACAATTTATCATTGCCAAGTATCATGTTCTCATGATGCAAAGACATCAATTTCTCTCTATACTATCGAATCGAGAGAAATATAATTTCTCACGGTTTGATAGTATAGAGAGAAATTGATGTCTTCACATTACGTAAATTTGGCACGTGGCATTAATGATTAATGTGTGGGCGGGGCTACGGAGCTATAAGTTAGAAGTTTGGAATTAGGTATTCAGTCTAGCCAGGCACTTCAGCAGCCTACAGACGAGTTCGTCCAAGTTATCTTAAAAAAACAAAGATGTTGTTGTGTTTTCGTATTGAGGAAATGAACGAAAGTGGTGAAGACCAACACCACCCGTGGTCCTGTGTTATGCACTGTTTTCGGACCCAGGTTTCCAGAGAATTTCCCTTATCTAAGGTTTTTACCTCTGGTTTTTCCTGAACGTCATGCACAGGTGACGCGGGTACTACATTTCATTTGCTTCCGCCACGCCATTAGCTCCCGCATCAAGAGAAATGGTTTTTCTTGTGATTGACCATTAACTTTGGTGGCAGTGTGAGGGCAGTGTTTTTGTGATTGATTATTAACTCTGGCAGCAGTGTGAGGGCAGTGTTCTTGTAAGTCATCATTGACTCTGGTGGCAGCGTGAGGGCAGTATTTTTGTAAATGAACATTAACTTGGCAGTGTGAGGGCAGTTTCTTGTAAGTCACTGTGGTAGCAGTGTGAGGGCAGTGTTCCTTTAACTTATCATCAACTCTGGAAGCAGTGTGAAGGCAGTATTCTTGTAATTGGCTATTTGTCATCAGGACCAGAATGATTACTTTTATTATAAAGACAAGCTTTGTCCGGAAAGGTCTTTGCCACTTCACTGACACACATCGCCTACCTGTTTGGGTTAGTCATCATTCATTGCTGTTTTGATCATAGCTGCTAATTTGCCTAAAATGCACACGTTATCAGTCATATCAACACTGACAACAGTGTGACCCAGTTGCCATGGTATTTGGCAGCCAGTTTATTATGAAATGGCTTAAGTCCATTTGTCTCAAAAATGTGATGCAACTTGATGGAGTTGTAAAACGGGTGTGATTTGGCAAAATAGGATATGAACTTTATTGGTGTTTGAGTACAGTGTTTCCCATTGATGTGGTCCAGTTGGATAGCAAGGCAATTTTGTGTAACTGACTTTATGTTTCCTGTAATTGGTCAAAGCTACGGTTCTAACTTGGATCTTCTACATGTTGCATATAGGCTCCATCCAGCCGTTCATCTGTCCAACTTGAGCCTAAACAAAGATGTACCTAGACTGTTTTCATTCAAAACTTACAATGGCCCATGACCATTACTGACTTTGGCAATGCAGGTCAAAATTAGTTTTGCAGTGTGATCCAGTTTGGCTGCCTGACAGTGATGGGTGACTTTACGCAGAGGTACGTATTACTCACACATGCGGTGACCAATTTAAGTTACTTTTGGCAAAAGGGGACAATGTACTTGAATGAGGAGTGCATTTTGACTGAACTTAACACAAGATACCCTATTCATTTTAGGATTGTTCACATAGCTCACAGACAACCTTTGTTTCAATTGTTTAAAGTATTAGAGGTAGCTAAACAGTGTCATTATACCTGCATTTTGGATAATAATATGCTAAATCCTAATAAGAAGCTTTGATTGTCATGTAAATGCTCTAACAGATCAATCGCATAAATTATGATCATTTGACCTTTCACCTCTTCTAATTAAAGCAGCACAGGATCCTCTGTATTTTGTAGTTTTTTAGTCTACTTTTTTCGTACTTCACTTTATATGGTAGAATTTGCATTAATGTTTTTAAGGGCAACCCACTTGATTTTACATTTTTCCTTAAATTTTGCCACATTCCTATTGTTTTCTGTGGTGAAGTTGGACTTCTGTAGTCAAAAAACGAGGGGAAATTTTTGAACATGAATTTCACCAAGCAATGAATAGTATGGATCGGACACAGTGTGTACGTTTGCACACCTTTCCTTAGTTGACGTGTAATTTAAAAAAACGTGTGTGAATATGTATGAATTTATGACATGTCCCTATCAATATATCCGGCTGTAATTAGCAGATATAATTATGATTAACAGGTTATTACCTAACACTGTGAAATGTTATTGAAGCTAGAAACATTTGTGATGGTAGCCCAGATAACTAGAAGTCTTAGAAAAGGTATAGAAAGATATTTCTTTATTATTGACTTATGTAAACAAGAGATATAAGCAATTATAGGCTTGCATTGTTGTTATAAATTTAAAAAGTCATTCTCAAAAAAGTTTTTTATTTAAGTTTTGAAAACATAGAGCTTCTTATATTGATGGAGTTCATAGGTAAAACATACTACTGAGAATAACTAAATATAAAATTTTGTGAGGGCTTTGCTGCAAGAAAATCAGGTTTTTGTAGGTAGAAATGTAGCATTAATAATGTTTGATGACTATTTAGCATCTAGCATCCATGTGCCATTGGCACTTGGAGCTATTTTGAGTAAGTACGAGTATATAAGTATTGTTTTCCTATTTAACTTTGCTTGCTTTCAAAAATTAAAAAAAACGCAGGGGAAACTCAAATGTTGGGACAAATTACTAATCTACCACACAGTACTTTCAAAGGCCACTATATCCCAAGACACTCCAGAGGGCGTTAATTATGTCATTTGTAATAGGTCCAACCGAATTGATTTAAAACTTTCGTAGGAAAAAGAATAAAAGGAATGTCAATGTTGCAAGAAATAGAGTCATGTTGGTGGTAATTTTTGGTGTGGTTTTATGAGGATGTTTGATGAATTGGAAAAAAATAGAGGGAGATGAGATTGGTTTTTGAAATGTTGTTGTAAAGGGTCAGTAGCTGTAACTTTTGATAATTTTGTAATGTCAACTACAATTTCTCTTTCTCCCCCAAAGCATGTTGAAATAAACAGTATTCAGCCTGTCATTGTTATTGTTGTTCAGTGAATTTTGGTCCGGACTAGAACTCAAATGTAAACAATAAAGTGCATTTTACACGTGTAGATCCTGTGTTGACAAGCTATATAGTAGGAGTTTCAACATGCTATGGGGAGTAGAACACAAAACTGTCATTGACAACAAAAAATAGTGAAAAAAATCATCTAAAGTTAAAGCCACTGGCTTTGTAATATGTCTTTGTGATTTGGAATAATGTACATGACTGTTCTGAATGTAGTAGACATAAAATTACAAAGTAGATTCCATGATACTTGCTTTTTTTGTTAACATGAGAACAAATTTACCTTGTCTACACATATACTGAAATACAAATATCCCACCTTTATCTAACTGTAATAATCATATGGAAAAATCCCACACAACATTGAGATAGTGTATACATGTTATGAAATATATGAAGATCTCTTATTATTTCAGATAGAGTACACACCTTCATTCAAAGTTCAGTCTAAATGAGCAACTGTGGTTCTGACTGTTTTTGTGTGAATTTCAATAAGCTGTTTATATACGGATGTTTTCATGAGAAATCAGCCTGAAACAGTAAAATTATAAGTTTAATAGATTACATCAAGCATGTTTGCAGTCTTTGTCATGTGGATGGCTTTCTGTTACATCCATCTGCAGTAACTGATTTCTTCAATGGGCTGTGTTATCGGAATCATCATAGCAAAGATTTGTAAGAAAGTTCAAATCATTAACCATAGAAATCCAGGCTGTGAAGTGCTGGCCTCATTTTGGCAACACTGAAGAAAGTTAGGTCCATACTGAGCAATTTTACAAATCAAGGTTATCTTAGAGGGTTCCTTTTTGAATATTAATAGGAAGACTCCTTAAGTAAACCTGAATGTTTTCATAAGTCAGATTGGGCCTAATATTCTTCAGGTGTGCCATTAATCTAAGTAAAACTTTTGCCAAACGTAAGATTTTCCATAGTTTTGATTTAATCAATAGTTACTGCATAAGTTAAAGATTAAAAGAAACTTCAAAAGACTTGTCAATGATTTGTTTGATTGATAAAATAAAAGTGAAATATCTTCCATGTAAATAAGTCTCAAGATGCAAATTCTTTTAGCTCCCCTGCAGAAATATTCTGATGATTTGCATTTGTAAGTAGCTATTAAACTCGACAGCCAATATATCAGAAAAATCTCGTACGGAGGCAGTTACAGTCACTGAGTGTCATTAATTGTTATGAATTGCCGCCACAGTGCAGCCGCAAAACAAAAGAAGTAGATAATTGTTCTGATTGGGGGCGTCACTTCCATACAATAGAACCAATGACATAGTGGACCTCCTACACTCTCTGTACTCACACCAGGATATTGGCGGAGTTCCATGATTTCGTTGAGGAACACAGTCTAGAATTTTTCCAATTTATGTGGGTTAAGCAACTTCTCCCCCGCCCGAAAAAATAATAAAAACACCTATCCTCGTGCCCTGGTTATTGAATAGAGGAAAGACTGAAAAAAATCGTTTTACCAGAACACCATGGTGACAGACAGTCAAGTTTATTTTATGAGATATCAGCGACAGTGATTAAATCTGATTGGTTGTCTAAATTTGAAGAGATGATTTTTGTTGGTGTTCATTCTATACAATTACAGCGCAGTCTATTTCACTGCAAATCACAGATCGGATACAACCCGATATGTCACCATTGCATCATAGTTGAAGTTCTTACCTGTGTAAATTTACCAGACTGTGTCTAGATTTTGCAGAGTTCCAAATAAACCGGAGAGCTTTCATTACGTACGGACCTCCTATTTACCGGTACACTGTTGTAATGACTATTTTTACACAATTGAACTTAAAGCCACATTCACTGTAACTCTTGAAATTTGTTAACATCAAAAAATCTTCCTATTCTCTTCCAGTTTTCTCTGAATTCTACCCTCTAAAGGGATATGGGCTTTTACTGCATTAGGAAACCATTCCTTTTTGAAAAATTTTGACTAGTAAATTCAAATTTGAACGGTCATTTTGATTTCCCGCCATTTTCAAAAATCGGTAATATTACAAACGAAATAGAACATACAATGTCACAGTTGAAAACATTCACCCCTATGCATTACATTGGACTAGTCTGTGCAGTTTATGTGAAGATTTCAGTGCAGATATGCACAGTATCAATGGTTTTTGCTTTTCCGCATGTGTCTGCAATTTAATGTTTGGGCAAACATTTAATCACAGTGTAATCTCTATCTTGTTCAACATTGCATATGCAGTCCCAGTCAAACTTTGAGCATTATTAGACCTGAGGATGATCAATGAAATGCAGAGGTCCAGTCAAAATCAGTACTTTCAGTGTTGATACAGAGCCTAATTCAAGGAAATTCACTGAATATGCAAATGAGCTAATAATCAGTAAGTTAAACACTTACGGAACTTTCAGCATGACTAAACCTAAGTATGACCATTGAATCCAGCATTATTTTTATAATTTTACTTTCAAGCTAAAATAAGTTTGTGAGAATGCACTAATTTAGGTGTGTGTATACACTTATTATTAAGTACCCGCTGGGACTGTACCGGTATATGCAATTTTGAAAAAGATAAAATTTTACAATATGATTAAATGTTTGCCTAAACATTAAATCGCAGCCCCATGCGGAAAAGCAAAAACTGTCGATACTTACATATCTGCAATGTAATGGATAGGGGGAATGTTTTTAACTGTGACATTGTATGTTCTCTTTCTGTTGTAATATTACAATGGCGGGAAATCAAAATGACTGTTAAAATTTGAATTTACTTGTCAACTGTTTCACAAAGGAATGGTTTCCTAATGCAGTAAAAGTATCCTGTCAGATTGTAGAATTCAAAGAGAACTGAGAGAGAATAGGAAGATATTTTGAGGTCAACGAATGTCAAGAGTTACAGCTAGTGGGACTTTAATTAAGTATCGATATACGGCCTAATTGCAAATATTCATTGAATATGTAAATGACTATATAATCAGCATCTCACACTCATTAAACTTTCAGCATATCAAGATCTTAGTATGACCAACATATCCCAGAGATTTGATAAAATTCAGTGCATTGAATTTCAAGGACAAAATGTACAGAAATTGGTTAAATATGAGCTTGAAATCTGTAAGCCACGCCCACCAAACTTTTATCCTACCGTTAGTTTTACCCTACAAAAGTATGAGTGCTTGAAAAGTAATAATATGCTTCAAACTACAACGTATATTGGGAACTACCATCTGATTTGGTCGTCGTTGAATAGACTACATCTTACTTTGTCACATTTCCAAAACCATTTTATCTCCTCTTAAATAACGAGTGCAAGGCTATACATTCTGTAACCATATAAATTCTGTGACTTTTCTCGTTTTGCGCCGTTTTGCGTGACAAGAATCTCCCCATCTTGATTTCTTTTAAAGCTTGCTCTCAGAGGGGTCTGTAAACTTCTTCTTGAGGTCCACATAGATCTTCATTCTTGTCAATGCATAGTCCTGAAAAGAAAAAATGACAGCCTAAATATATTAACCTTTAAATTGGTTACATCTCAAACCGTCCTATCCAACATGTGACTTATCTACTCAAGATATGTAAATTAAGGTAGTAAGATGATGAAAACGACGTGCGGTAACAAAGTAACATGTACATACAGATACAGTAGACGATCATTGCCAAATGAAGAAAACCTTGTGGAAATTGCAAATGCTTTTGAGCGACCGACTCACCAGAAATCCGAATTTGTGTTGAGACTTCGTCTGTTGGACAATCGACCATAGAACCCAGAAGAAGTGACAAGGTATAGTCAGTCTGTAAGAACAATAGAAGACATGTAGATTTTGAACTTGACGTTTTACGCAAGCGTACCGTACCTGGCTAAAAATTTAATTGTTCGGTTTGTCGAAGTACACAACTCTCAGCAACACGATTATAATTTGGGATAATTGGATGGTGAAGTAATGTCGATTTAATCTACAAATGTAATCTCATCTGCTTTTCTTTTTGTTTTTATGAGTAATTTGCGATATTGCAATACTCAGCTATATGGCACCTAACACTTTTGAGAAATTTGCAAAATATGAAAATCCAATTATCCCAAATAAGTTCCAATCGTGTTCAGCGCTAACTTTTTTTCATTATGCGCATATGTAGAGGATGATGATTGAAGGACAGGTCACATGACAAGTTGTATTACACTTATCCGATGCCAAGAGGACGAACGTTTGTATTTTTATTGCAAACAAACCCTTTTCAGCTGCAATAACAAGTCCATTGTAGGTCAGAAGACTAATTGGAAATATACATAACTTTGACAACAGTATTTTATATATTTTGGTTAGAGGCAGGGGTAACATTTTCTTCTTCTTCCTACTGCTTGTTGAATTATTAGGTCTAATCTTTGCCTGCACTATGCATTGAGTGCAAAGTTCAATGGTGTTGATAACTGGATTCTAATGCGGGCTATAACTCAACTGCCGACAATATTCGACATTACACATACAGGCGGTGTTGACGAGTTGGTCACTGAGAAAACAGAAGACGATTAAAGTGAGATTTAGCGGCTCATGTTTGTAAACGTCATAATATCCTAACCACCAGAACAGTGCATTCAGTGTTGATATATTCGCCTAATTTCAAAAAGGCGCTAAAAAGATGCACATTGCAAATGAACTTTTTTGTAAGTATGCAATGCCCATCAAATTTTAGCACATATGATTGATGAACCAAAGATGTCCGGTCAAATTCAGTTACGGTCACTAGTACAGAAATTTGCGAGAAATTTGCGAGAAGTAAGCGAGAATATATACTTTCTCGAAATAACTTAGCGAGAATTTAATTTTCTCGCAATCAGCTGGCGAGAATTGTGTTTTCTCACTCAGCATCTGCGAGAAACTGAATTCTCGCAATCAATCAGCGAGAAATTTGTTTTCTCGCTCTGCATCTGCGAGAAATTGTATTCTTCTGTGTAAGCATTTCACAAAAATTTCACAATTTCTCGCAGATGCAGAGCGAGAAAACATAGTTCTCGCTGATTGATTGCGAGAATTCAATTTCTCACAGATGCATGCGAGAAAGCACAGTTCTCGCAGCTTGATCGCGAGAAAGTATGTATTCTCGCTTAATACTTCTCGCAATACAGAGAGAATATGTCCATTTCTCGCAAATTTCTCGCAAATATCTGTACTAGTGCGTACATGGCCTAATTATAGAAATCAATTGGATCGAACCAAATATAATAAGTCAATCTCATGAAATTTGATGTGTGACTAAATCTATGTATTGTTATGTACCTCTGAAGTTCAATCATATTAAAGCCCCAGTGCTGCTAACTTTAGATGATAATTTCACCATTTTTATTTTGGATGTGAACCATAATCCTTGTTCTTCTCCCCACAGAATGTTGATATACACAGTATCCAGCTTGTCAACTCAGCCCCTATGGTTGTAAAGTGCATTGTTATTGTTGAAAACTGACTTCTGGTCCGAACAAGAATTCAAATGTAAACAATAACAATGCATTTTACACATATAGACGCTAAGTTGACAAGCTAAATAGTGGGTGTTTCAACATTCTTAGTGGAGTAGAATAAGAAATTGCAGTTGATTTATAAAGTAAAATAATGAAAAAAACCATCAAAGTTAGCAGCACTGGGGCTTTAAGTACTTTCAGGTTTGATTTATGGCCTTATTACAGAAATTCATTAAATATGTAAATTACGTAATGTCATGATCATCAAGATTGTGGCACACCTTTAAGTCGGCATGACGGTGGACATGTATCTTAGAAGTCCGATCACATTCGGTGCAAACAGATCTTGCAAATTCATTATATAGGCAAATGAGATTGTAATCATTATGTCCTGCTCATCAGACGTTTGGCTCGAGTAAACCTACGTATGAACAACGTTCCGAAAACGCTATCAAATTCAATGAATTTGGCTTTTACATATGGTCAATTTACAGAAATTCATGAAATTTTCAGATGAGCTAATAATCATGCGACACACTCATAAAACTTTCAGCATAACGAAATCAGAGTATTGAATTTTGCATAAAAGCGATGCCCTGTTGCGACGATTCTAAATCTTTAATTCAGAAACTGAAAACTCCACTTTCCACAAGATAACCTTTTTTGGTTTTCACAAAAGTGAAGACTTCATTTACTCAACACGCTTCAAAATGAGCGTTAAAAACAGCAGATCAATGAAAATATTGTAGAAAAATGAGATCCCGAATATCTGCCCAAGAAGTGCATTTTACCGCCAGGATAAAAAGATATCACAAAATTAACAAGGAACTCAAAAAGTAGTTATTTTTGTACCTTTCTACTTCAGTCAATAGATCAAATTCTATTTTCTCTTTCTTCTCCACTGTCGCACTTTGGTACTCATTGAAACAGTCCAGGTAAGCCCGGATGAACTTCAGTTGCTGTTCCTTCGTAGGATAATCCTCGGGGCTGTACTTGAAGCATGGTAATTCTTTTGAACTGTAGTCAAATGTCCATTCGCAGAAGAAGTTGGCGATGTCATAACCTCTGCACAAAGAGAAACGGACAATGTTACTATCTTGACACAGTCACCTAAGGAGTAAAGCAAGTTATCTAAGAGTCTGTATATTCCATATATAGTCTAGGAGATTTTTCACTTGAAGTTGCAGTCATTAATATAAATCTCTCCCTTCTCATAAACGATTTGTTCACTGTAATCAATGTTTGTCTAAATTGTATAGTGGCCATTTCACTCTCTGTAACTCGGTCTCAACATGCAGGTTGGTAGGTGACAGCAAAGAAAGTTTTGGAGGGATTTCCTGCTTTCAAACAGTGCCATCAAGCTGCAGAAATTGTCTGTTAACTTTTCCTTATTTGTGAAACACACCTGTAGTTGTAACTGGAATATTCAAAGTCTATGAATACGATGGGTTTGTCTCCTGTGTTTTGTCCTGTGTGTTCTATCGACAAAACATTCCCTGCCAAGAATAAAAAGACACCGTTGTACCGTCAACAGGTAACCTAATGAAGCATTTGTCAATGAAATTACAGCTGGTTCAAAGATAAATGATCTTAAAAGTAAATAATGCTTCATCCATTTGATAGAATGTGTATGTATGTATGTATGTATGTATGTATGTATGTATGTATGTATGTATGTATGTATGTATGTATGTATGTATGTATGTATGTATGTATGTATGTATGTATGTATGTATGTATGTATGTATGTATGTATGTATGTATGTATGTATGTATGTATGTATGTATGTATGTATGTATGTATGTATGTGTGTGTGTGTGTGTATGTATGTATGTATGTATGTATGTATGTATGTATGTATGTATGTATGTATGTATGTATGTATGTATGTATGTATGTATGTATGTATGTAGGCATGTATGCATGTATGTATGTATGTATGTATGTATGTATGTATGTATGTATGTATGTATGTATGTATGTATGTATGTATGTATGTATGTATGTATGTATGTATGTATGTATGTATGTATGTATGTATGTATGTATGTATGTATGTATGTATGTATGTATGTATGTATGTATGTATGTATGTATGTATGTTGTATGTATGCATGCATGCATGCATGCATGCATGTATGTATGTATGTATGTATGTATGTATGTATGTATGTATGTAGTTATACATTGGTGGTTGGCTAGCTTGCAGTGTGGATGATGACTTGGCATGATGGATGGATAGATTTATGACTGATTGATGGCTTGATTGATGACGAATTGAGGTATGGAAGGATGAACGGATGGATGGATAAATGAATAGATGGATGGTTGAAAGGATGGATTGATGGTTTGAAGGATGCTGGGTTGATCAATGGGTGGATAGTTAGATGGATGGATGGGTTGTAGCATGGATGGATGAATGGATTGATGGACGGATTGATGAATGAGTAGACGGGTTCATTCTATTGACGGAGATCTATTGTAGAAGTCCGATTACATTATTTATGGCATCGGTTATACAAATAGATTAATATGTTGATATATGGAACACAATTTTGAGAAAACGTTCGATATCATACCTTCATTCAAATCGTTGTGGCTGAATACCGATGGTGAGGAAATGTCTCCGATCAATTGTCTGTAATTTGAAAAATACTAGGTTTGTTTCTGGTCCCTGACATTCAGCAAAAGTGATGCGATGATGCGATTTGCTTTCCTTTTTTGTTCCCAACACTGCTGCTTTGGCACTTTTGACCCAATAGTTATAGTCGTTTATCACTGGCTGCATAATACTTCCGATTTCTTTTTAGCATATTTGGACATGCAAACAGGGATATCAAGGATAGCTGTACTGATGAGTATATAACCAAAACAAGGCATGACGCGCAGGTCTCCAAATCACGAGCCGTCGACCAGAAACAAATCTTTTTTGTTTGGCCTTACATAATATTCGTCTGCTAAGCCTATATTATTTGGATAGGGAAATATGAGTGGTGCAAAAATCAAATAAAATCAGATCAAATCATCACTATCACCAACCACCACAATCAATATAAGCATTGTCACCACCATTACCACCATCAGCATGTGTAAAATGCTGAAATTTACAACGAAGTGGTAAACATCGTAAATACTTACTTTACATAACCTAGCTCGTTCTTCAACCCATCTACGTAGTCTAACAATTGTTGAAGCTTGGTATTATGATCAGCGTTATCGAACGTCTCGGGAATACTGGCCAGCCAGCTGTTACAGAATGATAAAAACCATGTTACAACAAAGCCAGATACCACTCAATGACAAGTCTTGCCAGTATTTTTTCCCTGCAATGGTTTAAGAAGCTATAGAAAAAAGTTATTGATTCTGTCAGTCAGTTGACTCGACGTCATCGAAATCTATTTTGATTGATACTTGAAAAATGAAAAGTCATGACATTTTGGATCAAGTGTCACTAAACTAAAAACGAAAAGTAAACTGAAACTATTAGTTTCTACACTTAGTGGTGCTATGCATCTATGCAAAGGCAGCCGTGATACTGCGCATTAACTGCTTAAATTGTAACTGCTGGAACTTTCGCCCCCGACGCATTTACAACTGTACAATTTTATCTCCCCAACATGCATCCTCTAACTTATTTTAGTTGTGTTATTTTGAAACTTCTTAAACCTTTACTTTGGATCTCAAGGTCCCATCGACATTTGAGGCAACCTGAAGAGACAGATCACTTCCACGCTGTACAGACGAACTTTATACACCGCGGTGCACCGGGACTATTGAAAAGTGAGCAGTAGTAGAAAGGTTGAAAACGAAGCACACAAAAGAAAATGTTATAATCCATAGCATGAATATTCAAAATGCACCTGTACTAGTATTTCTGTTTTATTGTGACTCTTGATTTTAATTTTTCAAGATACATTAATCAACTTCCTTTACGTTTCTCCTTTCTTAAAACTTACAGGTTATCTCCATGACACACGACGAAACTTTTTGCACGGAGTGCTGATTTGCAGAGCACAGTTTAAGCCTGATAGCGTCCTTTCATCAAAAAACGGCATGTATTGGAAAGTTCCATTTTGTGGCATAAAGCTACTTATTGAATGGTTAGTGATAAAAAAGGTTTACTTTTCACATGTTTCCAGCAGGAAGACCGGTTGTTTTCGTAGAGGCATGTCCATGAGATGATAAGAAGCAAGTTTTCTTGCGATTTCGACGGTGAAGTTTCCCTTCCTCAGATCATCTACGCAGAGGGTTCGGGACTGACATAATTCCATGACGATTAGATCATAGAGAAACCATGGTGTACAAGTAATGGAGGTATGATACAGAAAAGAAAATATAAACATCGTGTAACATGTACCATAACTGATGTGAAACAGAAATATAACAAACAAAGACGTAGCACAAATGGAAATAGTCCTGTCCAGATCATCCTAATGGATGTAAAGAGGGTTACAGTTGTCTGGTGGATAAAGACTAAAGTAAAATATAGTGAAGCCATGTAAAGAAAATGACCACTGGTTGACAGCAAAAAAGGATCTAGCAAGAGTTATGTTCCTTTTAGACCATAGTAACTATACATTGATAGAGTAGCCGTGCCTTAGATAGAAATTCTTGTTGTTTTGGCCTTTGACATCTTGTGTTCCACCTGATAGTATGGCGTGTGTGTCTTTACAACTTGCCCAAAATTACATAGTTGTTACTTAGGGTAGAGTCAAAGAGAATCGCGTGTGTCTGTGAAAGAAAAGCTACGTCTCGGCTAACTAAACAAAGGAGATTGTTAAGAAGGCAGTCAATTTAATGATTCTTTAGAGTCATGTAGCCTTTACTATAATTAGAACCATTTCTCAAATCTTAGGCCCCTATTCAATTTCATACCAACCCATCCTTTTGATAAGTAGGACCGATTTACAGGTACACTGCTTTAACGTTCTCTTTCTTTCAGGGGCACACTTTACCTCGACAAACTCTTCAAGACGACCTTCCAGACAAATGCCATAAATCTTCGGAGCAGCATTTCTCTCTGCGAGGAGCGTGCAGATTGCCGTCTCTATTAAGCTACTGCCTGGATTGTTTAAGACATTACCGTAGATACGCACTAGAACCTTTCCTGGAGTGGTAGAATCTTCATCAGATAGTACGGAGCACTTGTAAAGGTAGTTACTCAAACCGTTTCCGCTGAAAATAAATGTGAAACTCAAGTTGCCTACATGGGAATAGTTGATATCAAATAAGATACTGCAAGATTAAAAGCAACGTCGTTTTAATAACAAACAAGACATACGACAGTTTCATAGGGAAAAAAGAACAAGTGTTTTGGTTGAAAGAGCCCTCCCATAGTCGTTTCCATGATCTTTTGAGGCACATACTGCAAGCATATTGGGTTATTGAATGAGGTCAACTTGTACGACTTGTTTTCACAATTACAGTTACTTTGTATTAATGTGAACTTGAAACGTCATCATTTAATTCTTTGTAATTTCCATGATTTTACGAAACCGCTCATGAAATTAGGTGAAAAGGTAGTTTTGTATTCGGCCACTTGTTTTCCCTAGATAACATTCATATTCACTTAACAAGGGCTTGCCATAAATAATCCCTTCAGAAATCTTACAGACAGCGAAAAGGAAACAGAGCACTGAAGGTTTATCAGTAATCTTTGAAAAACCTCCCATTGTTGTTGCTGTTGTTGTGAACGTACCTCCAAAGTGTAAGGAGGTTAGACTTACTTCGCACGGTTCTGTTCCACGTACATTTATTGGTAGAGCGTGTTAATGATTTTGATACAAGGCCTGTAGCGTGGATTAATCACCTAAGGCTAAGAGTGACACTAATGAGGTACTCTTCAAATCCAACGAATATATAAATGTTAAATATAAAAAGCTCTCTGGTAAAACGACAAAACGACCAAAAAACAAATTACTTGTGCAGAATCCTTTACTGCCAACAATCGACAATTTGAAACTTATAAGACTGATTTGCTATTCTCGTATGTATGTATGTATGTATGTATGTATGTATGTATGTATGTATGTATGTATGTATGTATGTATGTATGTATGTATGTATGTATGTATGTATGTATGTATGTATGTATGTATGTATGTATGTAGTATGTATGTATGTATGTATGTATGTATGTATGTATGTATGTATGTAGGCATGCGTGCAGGTATGTATGTATGTATGTATGTATGTATGTATGTATGTATGTATGTATGTGTATGTATGTATGTATGTATGTATGTATGTATGTATGTATGTATGTATGTATGTATGTATGTATGTATGTATGTATGTATGTATGTATGTGTATCTACCTACATGTATGTATGTATGTGATCTACCTACATGGCCACTTTTGACGCCGTTGATACTAACAATAATACAGATCAGATAAGAGACCAGAAGAGAAAGGAAGAATGACATAGCGGACTCAGAGACAGAGACAGAGATAGAGTCTATGGGTGTGATGGATATCAAGTATTTTGTGTGTGTTCGCCCCTCTTGAACTGTCATAGATAACAAAGCGTACCTCTCGATATATCAAAGATAAGTAAGATGTTTTCGAATATCACGAGTAGAAGTTTGGGAAGATTTCCTCGGCCATTCAATTCACGGAACAATACAGAACACGTCAATAACTATACGCCTGCCTCTGTCAGGGCAATGCATCATGAGGTCATACCTACACCTGTTTGGTGACAAACAAGCTAATAAAACTGTCGACTGCTAATCGTTTTGAAAACACTCGAGCTGTTGCTATCACTCCCAAATGCTAAAATTAAAGTTTATGGAAGTTGGACTTTAGACAGTTCCGTTCTACTAACATTGTAACACATTGTTGATTCAAATTAGCTTTACTGCATGGTTGATCTCCATGGTTGATAGCGTATGATCATCTCGTCAGTACAACTAATATGTAGCGACCAATATATTGCAAGCAATTGAATTTCATTCTAGATTAAAATAGATCGTCAAAGTACATACACAGACTGTGATTCGACACCAAATAAGGCCATCGCAACATATTTGTAAGCCTAGTGAAACCTAAACACAAAACCTAGGCCTAGTAACTGTAACGTTTGACATTGACGTTTTTGACGTGTGTGTATCATGCAGCAACAGTTTCCAGGTGTAAGCTTACTTGACACACAGCGTGTTGACCAAGTATTCGGCTTGTTCACTTCGACTGTACATTTGTGTCCTTCATTGTTAATGTGATACACGTTCAAGTCAAGACTTGAATTTTATTTTCAACAGTAACAATGCATATGGGGTATTTCAAAATGCTATAGGAATTAGACCAAGATTGCAGTCACACTTGGAAAAAAATACTGGAACAGTAAAAATTTTAAAGAGTATGCAGTATGCATAAAGAACTTAAAATAATAATATATCAAAATATCAAAATTTCCTCTGGCATTGGCATGCAGGGGTCATTATTTTTTTATCATCTTACTAGAGGTAATTAAATTGTTTGAGCGGGTCGAGGTCTCTATTATTTTGACGGAGAAGCAATAAGAATTTGCCGTACATATAAACTCTGTTATAATAGCAGAACACCCTCAAGCATGGATTAATAGATATGGCATCAAAGAACTTCAGCAAATCCCACGAAGTGTTAACATACTCTTATGCAATAAATCGACAGCAACATGAAACATTTTTTTCCTTTTTTTTAATTAACAAACTTTACCTGCAGTTCCTTTTGTTTGTCCGTAAAATAAATTGGTAATTCATCGGAAATTGACGGACCGATCGCAGACAACGAAGTAAAGCCCAAAAATAGATTCGGGACTTGACACACATTGTATTTTTTGTATTCTTGCACACGGCACTAGTTTTGTCAACTTTGTCAAGTACCCTGTTTCTACGACGGCACATGATGGCATGTCAGACAGATGCGTTTAATTCTTGTTCAAGTCGGAATGGACAAACCGTTCTAGCTATGTGATGAAATTCAGTGAACTTGGACCTCACCTTCAATGTCACATGTAATGCGGTTGTTGAAATTAAAAATCAACCAAAGAGTTTTAAATGTTGTTGTTTTTGCTGGTTTTTGCTATCGTCGTAAAATCAAGTGCAGTTGCTGCTGCACAACAAAAAAAATAGTGAGTGCGAAGGACAACTAAGTCGCCTCATAGGTATAGCCATGTAGTAGTTCTCATGGCGCTTGTTATGGTTGAATTTACTGTACATCATTGTACTTGAATAATAATGAACAACAACGACAACATAAGTAGGTAGAGTAGGTATTTATGCCCAACAATGCGCACATTAAAACATAATAAATTTTATTTTGATTCATTCAAAAGCAAGAGACCGCTTTGGTGACAACAAGGTAGGAACGCTCCTTCTCTGTGGTTAAACTTTTTTTCGTACCCCAGGATAGCATGGATCAACAATGCCATGAATGAAGGACTAACTCTTTCTCATGCTCTTTCATCGATTACTCTACAAGGGTGCGACGTATTTCATTGCATGATACACGATACCTTATTTTTGTATTTCAAAATACAATAATCTCGCCAATCGTACCACCCCCTCAAAGACTTTGATCGGATGTTTTACGACATTGTGATGCCAATTGCACACACTTATTTATGACTATTTATGACTGAGTTTTATTTTAGCGGTTAGTCATGCCTCATACAAAACAGTGTAATTGAGCTGCGTAGGGCCAGAGAGAAAACGCACTGTTCTTCGAATTTTCCTAACAAAGCAAGGGACGGAAAGTGGAAGCATATTTTAATGGTATTAATCGATAAGTTCCTCGGTGATGTTATGTGATATTAAATACCTGGTCAATTGGATGAATATAGGAATATTGAGAATTTGTGTTTACTTTAAAAAATATGGTTTGCAAATGTGACATCTCTCACCAAGGGCAGGTTTTCAGAATATGACCCTTCCCCAATTCTTCCTGGCCATCCCTATTTATAAATGAAAGCTACCTCATCACCGTCTTGCTTTTTGTGAAAATAGACAATTTAACTTTTCAGCTATAATAGTGTCTATAGGATAGCAGCATTTTCAATTCAATTATTGGCAATTTGCTTCTTTAGAATTAAACGTTAAAGTGCAACACTTAGTTTCTTGGTTGAAAGAAAATGGTTTAGAGTTTCCGAAGGAAAATTCGAGAAAAAAAGGCTTTCAGTCTCGAGGTGCGTCTTGCATGCAAAACAGTCCGTCCATTTTCAAACCTGTCATTTTAAGCAACAAATCGACACCAACATTATACAATATTCCAAATTATTTTTATTAACAGACATTGTCTGCAGTTCCATTTGTTTGTCCATAAAGTATAAATTAAATTAGAAATTCATCGGACATTGAAAAACCGAACGCAGGCAAGAAGTAAAGCCCAAAACAGATTCGGGACTTGACACATACTGTAATTTATCTACTTTCTTGCACACGGCACTGCTCCGTCAACTCTGTCAAGTACCTCATTACTACGACGGAACGTGATGACATGTCAAACCGTTGCGCAATTTCAAAGAGTGGCGTTATCTCCCACTCATGCTGCATGCGTTGAATTCTTCTTATAGTTGGAATAGACAACAGTTCTAGATAATTAATGAAATTCAGTGAGCTTTGGCCTCACCTTGGTGTCACCAATGATTCGCTTGTTGACATGATTCTGTTCGCATGCTCTTTCTTTCGTCGCTTACTCTAGAAGGGGTGTGACGTGGTTCCTTGCATGATATATGACAGCGAGTCAGCGACTCTTTTATCTCAACTTGTAATAATAGCCAGTTGTACCACCTCTCTAAAGACTTTGATTAGACGTTTTGATAAAATTTATGATGCAAATTGCATCATTGCATGACTCAGTTTTATTTCGACGGTTTGTCACGCCTCATAAAATACAGGGTAATCGAGCTGCGTAACGCCAGAGAGAAATGGATTGTTCTTCGAATGTTTCCTAAACAAAGCAAGAGGACGGAAAGCGGTAACATATTTGTTAGGCCATGGTTGGACATTAACCGGAAAATTCCTTAGTGATGTTATGTATACTGAAAACCTGGGTCCTTCACTATGGTTTGGAATGAAAACGATCACCTATGGACAATGATATGAAACAACAAGTTGTAATGCGGGAGCCATCGTGGTCTATCTTGGCACTTTTGAAAAAACAGTTACTGTAGCCTCAAGTTATACTTTATTCTTCCAAACTAATGGCATTGTTTAATGAACATATCGTGAACGCAAGGTTGAATGCGCCCTGGGACAGATATTTGAAATCCTGAATTTTTACAAGATTTCTCCGTCTGCTTGAATAGACTAATTTCAGGGGCTTTGAAGTAAGAGAGCCTTCATGATTTATGGGGGGTTTCGGAGCATGGTCGTAGTTTGAAATGTTCTCCCCAATTCCGTTTGCTTAAATATGACCCTTCCCTTTACCAAACTTGCACTTTAAAATGTAAAGTTTGCAAATTTGAACCCCCCAATATTCATAAGGATCTTTACCAAATTCCTACGACTCACCTCTAATAATAAATTGAAGCTCCCGCAGTGAGATTTGCACCATCTCATTGCTTGTGCAAAATCGAAAAAATAAAAATTTACCCTATAGTATTATATAAGGATACGGATTATATAAAGGATAGCGGCATTTTTGAATTCAATTATTGGTAATTTGTTTTTCTGGAATACAACTTAGCACTGCAACACCACGATTGATTTCTTGGTCAGAAAAGGTTTAGGGTTTCCTTCAAGAACATTCGAGAAAAAAGTCGTACAGTCTCGAGGTGCGTACTGCATGCAACACAGTTCGTCTATTATTTATATGTAAAATCGTTCTACATAGAGGAATCTCGAAATATTGTATTTGTTTCACTTGCTGAACTGTGCCAAACGACTATGGACCTTGAGATAATTGCACAACTGATTTTCCGTAGATGACGTACTCCTGGGCGTGATCGTTACTGGCTGTCATAGTATATCAGACGTTATAGATTTACTGCGTCACAATTAAACGATGAAATGAGACCAAACATGGTTCGCACAACGTCGTTGCATGAAGTGAAACATATATTTACATTTGCCGAAATCTAGTTTCTTTCATTTTTTGATACGATATGAAAGACACTACATTACCTTTGTAATGAATTGTCTTAGACTGTCGCATTTGAACACAATGGGTTTACTTGAGAATGTTTTCAAATTCGAATTTGGAAAATTTGAGTGACCATTTTAAGGGACTTCATGTGACCAAGCTTCAGGTTTCTATCTTCACTGTAAAGATTTCATAAGTGTAGGAGTTGGGGTTTTGACAGAGTTAGATAAATATTTTAGCGCTAATATTGTGACCGTCGTCGCAATGGCAACTTTTGAAGGTAGCAGGAAACGGTTGCCAAATTCGTTAAATACAATTTCCAACCTTTCGGACAGAGTTAACTGTCCATACCGTAAAACATGTCGGTAAACACTTGAACTATGAATCCCAAAGACAATGCCGAGAATGAATTACTTAAAATTTAATTGTACGGGCTACGTGGTTTTTTAAATCAATAAGAAGCAAACCAAATCTGATTTAACAAAATAACAAACCTGCGTCACACTTGATGTGGAACAATGGGTCAATAAAATTCGGAAAATGACTCACCTGAATGGCTCAACAGTGATTTCATCCCTGTCAATAGTTGCCCATGTTCCTTTCAAGTATTGTCGACACCATTCCCTAGCTTTTTCAGTTTTTTTAGCTTTTTCAGCATTTTCATCAGGACTTTGCGCCATACTTTCGACGGGACTCTGCTTTTTTTTGCAGCTTACGCACTGAGAAAACTTTGAGGACTTGAATATGTTTGTTAATAATTAACGTAAAATAATATGCATGCGCAGAATTTATTTGCGCATTTGCCTCGCCCTAAACATAAACAAGGCAAGATCTTTTTCTAATTTTTAACAAAACAGGCAAGGTCTTGTCAATTTTTAACAGTGTAAGTTGCAAAAAATCTAGCTCTTAATATCATTTTATCATGTCAAGCCCTCCATCGGTTAACATTTGAACATGAAGCCATGAAACGCACCTTTTACAATTCTTTATATGTCCCGGTAAATAGTTGTCAGAATTTGAGATTAGTTTTGACGGTAATTGGAACATAACACTTTGGGGTATGGGGTAAAATGGGGTCCTATTTCATGAAAACTATAAAAGATATTGTAATATCTAAATTGACTCCAGAGAAGTAGTGTATAGTTAAATATCTAAATTATAAACATAGATAGTGCTTTCTAAAACTATAAGGTATATGGCATTTTATGGCAGTTTACTTCATCAAGGAAAGAATATTGTACCCCTACCCCTAGCTTTTGCAGACCCCGTACAGATACACGCAATTCAAAATTGACTCCAGAGAAGGAGTGTATAGTTAAATATCTATCTTCAAATGGTGCTGTTAAAACTAGCCATGTAGTAGGCGTGTATAAAACTTTAAATTTGCATATTAAGAAGGGAAGGGTATCATGCAGTGAAACAATTGAGTCTCACCCTTCTTCTTTAGAAGACTCAAAAGCAAGCGAGAAAGTCATGTCCTAGCGACAAGATTTTAAAGTTTTTAATTATTAATCACGATAATGGGGTAAGGGGTCTTGAGAGTATTAGATTGATATTTAACAGTCACATTTTGGCTTTCCTCGCCGAAACAACTTTTGGATAAGGTAGGAAACGGATTCGAAAGACGTAAATTTTCCGATATTTCAGACTGTTAATGTTGACTGGCCATACATACAAAGATATCTGAGAATACCTGAATTTTGAATAACCAAACAATTTTCGACATCGAATTATTAGTTATGTGGCATTGTTCATTTTACAGAGTTTATGGTTTTTTTGAAATATATCTCAACAACTAAACAACTAAATTAACAAAGCCGTAACAAACTGTGGCATTATCCTGGAAAAGTAGATTCATAAACGTTGATAAGGTTCATAAAAGGATATGACTTTTGAAGAATTCAAATTGGATATCAAGCCTGTCAATATTTGTCCATGGCCTTTCGGTATTGATGACACAATTAATGTGCTTTCTCTTCATGAATTTGCTCCATATTTTCGAAAGGGCTCTGCTTTTCGTATTTGCAGTTTACTCACTGGGATAGCTTGAAGACTTTTATATGTTCGTAAATCATAAAATACATGCATTAAAAGTCTCTATTTTGCGCATTTGCCTTGTCTAAAACACAAAGCAAGGCGTGATGTTTCCAATTTTAAAAAAGACAGCTGCGAGAAATCTAACCCCACGTACGTTTTTGAAAACAAAACTCGGTTAGCATTTCAGGATTTATGATTTTTTTTGAATTAAGAATATGTTGCACAATGGTTTTTTAACCAAACATTTGAATAACGTCGTTAGAATACTACTGCAGATGGGCAGTATCTCAGAATTTTACTAACATACCTGATCGGTAAATTGTCAATATTTACAGCACCTTAACATGTTTGATACAAGGTCTATTGTATAAGTAGGGCTATTGTATCATCATATTCCAGTCAAGAACATTTATATGAATCGTCAAACATATGTAAAACAAGTCATTGTAAATGACACAGTTCCCCACCTGTATTGTAGATTATTTAAATAATAATTGAATTGAACTTAAAATAATGTGCACATAGAATGTGTGACTGACATAAGTGCATGTGTCATAGCACCTTATCTTTGTGCCAAGGTTAAATAAATCTCTCTTGGCATATCTGAGTAATGGCTCCAGCCAGACAAAAATTAAAGCAAATGGCTGCCAGGCGGCCATATCTGATCATATCACATAAACCTATTGATGTACATCTGGACTTCTGTTTCTTTTAGCCTTGTACCAAATTATGTTAACCATGTGTAGAATTAGTGAGTAATGGCTCTGGGCAGACAAAAATGACAATAAAATAACTGTCAAGTGGCCATTATACAACTTAGAATTAAGAACATCGTGACACCGACATTTTGTAAGAAAATCCACAGTGGTGCCCTCAACTAATTACAATATCAAATTCATTTTGCTCACTTTTGATGTGTGGTCTAATTACAGATGGCCATAAATATGTTAATGAGAAAAAATGAACATACGATATACAGCAAACTGTCATTATACTAAGTATAAGAAACTTAGAAGACAAGAAATTGACTTTTTTAATCTAACAATTCTCTGGTGGTTAATAAGCTCAGAACCCCCTAAATTATACATTTTCTGAAAGCCTAGATATAGGGGAACAATTTGGTAACCACAGTGTCACCATTGTTTACATAACTATCACGTGACAGGTAATTTGCATAACCTTTCAAAAATCTGTTTTCCCTATGTTTTGTCTCAATACTTCAAAATATCTGACTCAAACTTGCTGGAATACAAGCTGTCACAACGCTCTTCTAAAGTGTGTCTCAGATTTTTTATATCTTGCTTAGTTTTTTTAGCACAATTTTAAAGAAATTAACTAGGGTTAAATTCGCTGCTCTGGAAGTTTTTCTGGCATAAAAATTGTTTAAGAAGGTTTAAAAAAATTCTGAGACACACTTTTAAAGATCCCTGGGACAGCTTGCACTCACACAAATTTCAGCCATATATCTCAAAGCATTGAAACAAAACATAGGGAAAACCGATTTTTGAAAGGTTATGCAAATTACCTATCACGTGATAGTTATGTAAACAATGGTGACACTATGGTAACAGAAATGTTCCCCTATATCTAGGTTTTCGGAAAATATATAATTTACGGGGGTTCTGAGCTTATTAACCAATAGAGAATCGATAGCTTTGAAATTTTGATTTCTTGTCTTGGAACCTTAAGAAGTCTCACAAAAATTCAACTTTAGCTTTGATATATTTATAGCCTAAATAAGGCAGTATGCGCCTCAAAAGTGAAGATTAAAAACTTTTGCTCCAACTTTCCTTAATAAGGAATCTTTCAACCATTCTCTTTCAAAATCAAGAATAAAAATCGGGGGTCCCCGTGCAAATTTTGGTACCAGAGAACAAATAGCCCAGCTCTAGCCAGTATATGGATATTTAAAACTAGCTGTACACAGTGCTTATTTCATGAGTATGGCCTCATCTAGCTTCCGTTTATTCTGTGTGTTTATACATACCGAGATAGATAGATAGATAGATAGATAGATAGATAGATAGATAGATAGATAGATAGATAGATAGATAGATAGATAGATAGATAGATAGATAGATAGATAGATAGATAGATAGATAGATAGATAGATAGATAGATAGATAGATAGATAGATAGATTGAGAGATAGATAGGTAGGTAGGTAGGTAGGTAGGTACTAGGTAGATAGATATACACACACCAAGCTAGAAGGATTTATGAGGTAAGTTGACACCTGTCGTCCTTATCGCCTACCATCTCTGAGAACAATGCACGATGACGTCAAATCTGGCTGGTGACAGCCAGTAATTGTCACCGTCCCTTCAGTAAACCACTGGGTGAACGTCCATCTGTAAACTTTGAAACCTCTCGTTATTGTTGTTGAGTACGCCTTTCCTAATGTTTAATCAAAGTGTATGGAAGGAGGACTTTGCCTGGTTACAAGCCACTTGAAGTAATTCGAGGAGCGCGTCATTGCTAGTTGCCAGCATGTAGCATGATGGTTTCTATAGCTATGGCTAATATTAATCATGTTCCAATCACGTGGCAAAGCTAACTTCTAAAGTTTAACTAATTTCTGTAACAACGAAACGACAAAAACATGTCACAGCTGTCTATTAATCCTATATACCATCACTCGTATTCGTTAGTCCATGTAAAGTAGAAATTGATAAGTCGTATTGCATATACTGTGACAGGAAGTGACGATCACAACCAATAGGAGTATGACATCTACGGAAATTTCCATTGTGCAGATATCTCGTCAATAACTGTTGGCGCTCTTCAAAGAAAGAAACAAATATAATATTTCGAGGTATCTCGATATACAGGTGTTGACACACTTTAAATGGGCACGTACACCGAAACCAAAACATACAAGGTTGTATATTTTAAGTTTAGCCTAATTTGGAGATAAAGGGCAAAGTATAATGTAATGAAAGGTCAATTGTCTGTAAATAACTCAAATGCTAGCGACAAAAGTCATGTCCCAACAAAACAAACCAGAAATGAACAAAGCCGAACCAAATTGCGACATACTTTGATCTGGAAAAATAGGTCCATAAAAGTCGGGAAATTACTTACCAGAAGAATTCAAATTGGATTTTAACACCATGTGAAGTGTTCCGTATCCACAGACCTATAGCAATATCCATTTTGATGGATTCTTACAGTATGCAGCAGAATCCATTAGAGTATCCATCATTATCCAGTACTGAGAATCCAGCACCGGAATACATAATGGATTCCCCCAGTATCCAGCAAAACTAAGGCTGCGGGGAATACATGCCAAAATCCATTTTGGATACTAATGGATTCTAGTGTCACAATGCATTGTGGGTCTAAAAAACACAGACCTGGCTAGATTTTGAGAATCCATAAAAGTATTTATGATGGATACTAGCCTAGCCAGTGTAACGGAAAGTATGACTACTGCAGACACTTTTTTATGCTGAGTGAAAGCGTTGCAAAAGTTGAAACACCTAAAAATATTACCACTTGTAAATTCGTTTTGCAATCAACATTGGCAGTGTCAAAAACGCTTTTTCCTAAAGATCCTATACACATACAAATAAAACAAAATTCCAAAACTTAATGTACGTCAAGAATTACAACGTTAACGATAGAGGACTATGGCCTTTCATGATCAATCATTTGAGTCAAGACATGGATTGCTTTTATACTTATCAGCTTGAAACCCCCTCCCCCGATCAAATTGACCCCTCTCCTGCTGCAAGTTTACGTTTATCGATACCAGGTTTTGTTCGAGCTCGTTACAATTTGAGACGGTATATAGTGGACGGAATCGTTCATTACCATCTGTGTAATAAAACCAAGCAAATATGTCATCGTGACGACGAGCTATACTCTCAAGAACTTGCGTCACATTGCCGAAAAAACTAAGAAAATCGCAGAAATGTAGAAGCACAGTCCCTCTATCCCTCTATAGAGGGACTGTGGATAGAGGGACTGTGTAGAAGTGACCTTTACTAGCTCACTGGATGAAAATCCAAATTTAACATTCTTTATGCAATTGCATAAATTTGCATAAAGTTGGTCAGCTCCTTACGCCCCTTTATGCAGTGCATAAAGGTGTGTAAACATGGTGTCAGTGGTGGTGCCTATATGCATCTTTATGCACTTGTATAAAAGGGTTTAATGGCTTACTAAAATTATGTACCTTTATGCAATCCAATAAAGTTGCATAATTTTACGTGTGAGGTAAAGATTGTAAAACAACACTGAGGATGACAATTTACAGTCTCTACAAATTGAAAAGGACTATATATGTTAAAGAATAGCTGGATGTATAGTGAGAAACATATAATCACTTCCCTGGGCCACGGTCCCGGACCGTGCCTGGGCTCCACAGGCGTGCTGTTTTCTGGGTAGTTTCTATAAGTGTAGTTTATTCTGCGTTTCGACGTTCTCTTCCGTAGCCTACGGAAGAGAACGTCGAAACGTAGAACTACACTTATAAAAACTACCCAGAAAACATCACGCCTGTGTTCAATTCTTATCATTTTGCAACTGTCTTTTTATCTTTTGACTGAAATAAAGCTTGCGTTTTGTATACCACAGTATATGTTGCTGCAGTCATGACGAAAATAGTGATAGGTCAGGCCATGGAGGTACTACTACCTCCATGGTCAGGCAATGGCAAGTCATGCAGGGCTCTGATTCATTGCTCCATTGTCTCAAGGTGTAAATAGCCATATGTCATTAACATATCAGGAAGGTTGCCATCGATATCGCCACAGCAGTTACACATGGGATACTTCCCTTTTCGTCACACATCGTTCATTCAAATGACAAATGTGTGGAGTCAGTAGACGACAGCCTATCTTGTGATAGTATTTGGTAGCCGGTATCAGACAGTTTGTGTTCGTGTCGGCTGCATAGACGATCTGCCCTCTTGTGAGTTCGACTTCGAGAAAAAAAAAGATATGACTTGCGACCAAAATTGCTTATTTGACACATAACCAGGAGACCTGCATTACATTTTGCACCGGTATGTCATGAAGAAAATAGTGATAGGTCAGGCAATGGCAAGTCATGCAGGGCTCTGATTCATTGCTCCATTGTCTCAAGGTGTAAATAGCCATATGTCATTAACAACAATCAGGAGGAACCCCTTGAATGTATAAACAAAAGCGGTTTTCTTGCTTCAGTCACTGTTGCTAGAAAGTTTAACTGAAAATAGACTTTGTTCAAGTCTGAAATTTGCATCAAATTCTTTTAAACTTGTTTTCTTTTCCTTAACTTGTTAAAAGTTGATTGAACGCATTGTCATTGAGTTGCACCCGAATCACATTTGCAGGATCGCTGTCAGCCCTACTGCACTATGGATGAAAAAAGGAATGTTATAAATTTGAAAGATTTTTGTGATGCATAGAAAATTATGAGTGAAGTTTGTGTGTGTGTGTCCCTGGACGTACCACAGATACGTCCATGGAGTGTCTTGGCCGTCCTGATCATGCCACAGCTGAAAAGGCCAGCGTCGACAAAGATAAAATAATAGGTGTGAAAGGGATTATCAGGCCCTCCTGTACCCTTACATCCATGACTGCACAGACTCCACTTCTAGTGCGTTCTACATCTTTTAAGAACGTCTACAGTAAAAAAGTAACTTGAGTAGTTTTGCGTGAAATAAAGATGACCGTGATATAGCCGTGATTAAAACAGCCTTTGTTTGCTGTCTTACTCGACCTCAGCTGACTACCATGGCAAAAGTCGGAGACTGCTGAGACGGAAGGCCATTATCAAATTTGAAAATTGTGAATGTATCGGTCGTTTTATCCAGATGATTTAGTGTCCTTTTCGATATTAAGTGGTCGAACCAAGGCCCCGGTACGCACTCTGTGGTCACAATGCATATGCAGTACAGTCAGGGTGAAGTGTGCAACACAGACAAGGGGAATTATTTGTTTGTGTGTGCAACAAGCATTGTCAGGGCAGGGATTTCCCTAATTACCGTGGTCACGGTCCCTCTACAAAACCGTACCGTGGTTAATGTCGGAATGTGGAGAGTTGCCTGATGTCCTCCCACATTACGTGTATGGCATAATGTTATGAACACTCTGGTGCACGAATGCTTCAATCGTTGTTTGTGTGCAGAGGGTCTGTAGCTTGACGAAAACCCTATGATACAACTTGTCATTTGCATCGTGCGGGTTTCGCATAGTTACTATCAAATCGCCTGTGCCCTGGCGAGTGCATAGCAATTATCCGGCGAATCGACTACCTTTCAAAATCGAACAACGAATGTTTTAAAATAATGAGTAAAATTAAATGCTGAACACAGAATCGACAATACTGAAAATACTTTGCTGTAGCTGATGGCATCAGTAATTTGAAATACGCTCAAAGGGAACCTACTATAGTCATAGTTTCCGTATGAGTAAATCGGTACAGCCAGCCATCGGTAAGCATGAATGTGAAAAGATACATCAATGCTGTAAGGTCAAATTATTTTGCTCTTGTAGGTAAGATGTGTCCTTTTTTTAAATTTTTCCTTGTGCTTCCTAGTGTACCAAGTATTTTCTGGTCAGATTTTAGAGTTGCAAACGTTGTATCTCATATAACGGTATGACCGCCAGGTTTGTCTATTGGGTATGTAAGTGTAAGAGTATCAGGATAGACTTCTCCAAGTCTGTGGGCATATAAGTATCAAAAATAATATATTGAAGGACTAAACATCGGCAAACCGTTGTGTTAATGGTAGGCTATTGCGCAGATCGTGGAGTGAACGCCGCCTGGTCAGCAAGTAACTCAACTGAAGAGAAACCGCGACTGGGGGCCAGTCTACACCTGGGACTGTGTTCCGTTAATACATCCTGGGCTAAAATTTAATTTCCTAATAGTATAAAACAGCATCTAATGTGCCTATCAGATATCATGAAGTTTGACGCTTGATTGTAAAATATTAGTGCATGTTGCTTTCTAATGCTGAATTCTCATTGAGAAAACAGAAAAGTATCAGGAACTTATTATGCTTTTCATATGCGCTGCAGGGGTACAGTGATTAGTACACTTTGCAAAACAGACGTTCAATTTACAGACATCAAAATGTTTTTATATATTTCTGATATATTAAAGTACAGCGCCCGGAGCGCCCGCTGAAAAATATTAACATCTGGATATCACTGATATATATGTCTGATATATGAAAGTCATGCGGCTGAAGGGAATGCTGAAAAATAAGTTCGATATTTTATTAATGCGCTCGAAGGGCGCACCGACAACATTTTAAACATACAGATATCTCTGACATATATGTCTGATATATTAAAGTTTCGTGCTAGCTTGAAGGGGGCTCTGAAAAAGTATTATTAATATTAAAGTTAAGCGCCTAAAGGGCGCGCCATGAATGCAACTGAATGATGAAATTTGTCGCTTGCACGATGCATTGTAGGCAAGTATGAGTCCGTGTCAAAATTCTAAAACAGACTGAACCCCCTCCCCAATTGGACATTTCAAAAAACATGGTGACCCCCCTATCATCATAGTCAAAAACGGGGTGACCCCTATGAATCCACTGCCCCCCCCCGCCGAATAAACTGACCAGTCCCTTTAGTTGACTTTAGCAATTATGACTCTCAAAGGCAGGCACGTTTTATAACAACGACTAAGATCATAATCTTTCGCAAAATGCGCTCGTTCTTCATGCAGTCTCATAACGATTTATAGGGTTGTCATCGATATCGCCACAGCAGTTAAACATGGGATACTTCCCTTTTCGTCACACATCGTTCATTCAAATGACAAATGTGTGAGTCAGTAGACGACAGCCTATCTTGTGATAGTATTTGGTAGCCGGTATCATGACAGTTTGTGTTCGTGTCGGCTGCACAGACGATCTGCCCTCTTGTGAGTTCGACTTTCTGAAAAACAGATATGACTTTCGACAAAAATTGCTTATTTGACACATAACCAGGAGATCTGCATTACATTTCACACCGGTATGTTTTTGAATATTGCCAATATACTCTTCGCCAGTGGTTTAATTCAACCAAAGGACCTGCTTCAACCATATCAAAAATCGACTCGGAGGCGAGTCAAGGCTGTTCAGTGGCAATGTTAGCTTCACCGCTCGAAAGTTATTCTCGGAAACAGGACGGCAGCATTGGTCAGGGCCGGATTTCGCACATTATATGGAAAGCTGTGGTTATTTCTTCGAAAATATGTGATTGGACTGCATACTTCTTCTTTGGGCCTTGGACTTTCGCCGCCGAAACGTCAATTAGCAAACAAATCACAAGATAGTTCAGTCACATGAATCCGTAAATTTTGATGCATCGATCTATCGTGATGAATTCTGAACTAACGCGCATTAATTTCAGAGTTAGGGGAATTATTTGTACTAGTTTCGAGAACTTATAATATCAGTATACCCATTGATATAAAAAATAGACCGTACTGCTGCATATCAAATCAACTTTTAGACGATGAACTTCGAAGTTTTACATTGTACACATTTTTATATTAAAAACACTTTTCCGGAAAAGCGGGTGTATGGGAAAAGATACCGCGACTGTAGCGACTATTGCTCAAGAAAATGTCTTTTCCACTTTCTGCATTTACCTTCGTGGTCCATTAAATCCAACGTCAAGTCATAGTGAACTCTGAGCTCAGTCCCGCATGTAAATTGCGACCGTGATAGGGGCCTATACGATGATGGATTTCATAAAAAAGTGCTAGAATTTCGCTTTTCCCGTCAGTAGGCCTACATGTACAGGTTGGTAGTTATTATATCAGACTGATTTCAAACCGTGTTCATATTTCCCAAAGTTTTAATTAGGCCTAATAGCTGCTATATTTTGACCATCTTGATAAAGATCTCGCCACCGGAATATTCATGAAGGTAAAAAATGCGTAAATCGAAATCCCATTGTGTACATGCTGAGAGGTAAACTGCAGCTAGCAGCCTGTTGATGAAAATTGACCCCCTAGCTAGCTCGTAGCCTGCTGCTCTCTTTCTTTCTACCTCCATGCTTTAGCCGGCGAAAACGAATATATGGTTCAGTTAGCAATATTTTTATTTAACGAGAGCAAAAAAATAACATTTTCTTCAAGATTGAGTGAAAAGTGATAGTTATCAAATTCTTTGCAAAGTTCGTTTCGTGAATATTTGAGCACTTGGGGAGCCATACTCAGAAGACGCCATTGGTATGGATAGCGTCGCGTCGCCTACTCAAAGTTGCGTTGCGTCGTCTATATATTTTAGTACTGACACGTCCCGCCGGTGTCTAAGAATGTCCACTAAAGACTCTAATCTTGAAATCCTGGACCGTCTCGACGACTATGCGGTACGTTTGAATCTAGTGCCAGTGTGGTGATCGCCAAAGAGTCCTGCATCAGCTGAACGGTTCTCGTGGAAGCTTACAATTTACCAGGTATGTATGTACAGTTTGTATAGCTATTCACTTATTCTTGACCAGCCAAAGTGTTTGGGATACGTCTACTCCTTCTGGTATAAACGTGTCCAGCAAAATCTGTATCTGGCAAAGTATCGAACGTTTGTTTGTTTAAATCATCGATATTCCTGATAATTTCAAACGAATAATGAACATCGAATTTCCGGGTCACTTTATGCTAATGAGTGTTGATACCTGTCAGGGACTGGACAAAAATTACGGGCGGGGGGATTGATTGGTGTTTTTAGAGGCCTGTGTTGGCACCAGATTGTCTCACCAGAAAATTTACCAACCAGATTACAGTTTCAATGGAAAACAAAAGGTAGTCCTCCTACATACTTATTCTCCTCCTACATACTTAAACAAAGGCAATCCCAGGGATCAGCAAAAGTGCCTGATAAAATGGAAAATAATGACCCTTCAAAAAGTGTTAGCAAGAAAAGATTGTCCCTCCAAAATTTTCATGTGCCCTGTGAGTCACAGTCTGTATAAATGATATCTTAATAATTGACATATAAGTTCTCATTTAACTTTGAACTGTTAAAGAATACTTTTAACCTTTACAAAAAATCACTAGGGTGAAAGTCCAATATCACATTTGTTGTTCACATCTGTTCTTTCAACCAATATTCTCATTGTGTACATTTATATCAATTGCCAAACATTTATATAAGCACAGATTTAGCTTGTGTTGTATTTCAAAATACCTTTTCATATTTTCTTCAGAGACCAGAATGTACATGTTTAGTGAATCAACATTCCGGTGAAATTCCAAAATCAAATTTCTTGCACACACATTCACTAGTAACCAGATCAATCTAATCAAGTGCATTAACTGTGTTCAAAATAACACCTGTCCGGCAGTCCGAGACTGGTTGTTTTTCTGCAGGACTTGTAAAATAAAAAGTTCCCAGTCTGGCGGACAGGTTGACTTTAGCGTGGGGAGTCTTCTTTAAAACTATGTCTGCTATTTTTTTCTCTGGGCTCCCATTCAAATTTTATGGCAAGACAGTTTTCTTTCCCGTAAATTCATCCTACTCTACAGCGCATAACAAAAATACTTAGGCACAAAAGCAATCGCAGTATCAGGACTGGTAAGTTTTTGGCAGGACAGGCAACTTTTTGACGTTACCAGTCCTGGTGACTGGTTGATTTTTTCCACAAATTTCGAACACTGGCATTAATATCAATAATTAAGCATCTATAAACACACAGATATAGCTATTGATTTATTGCAAAAAATCATGGTTTCCTCATGGACTACAATGTATCCAAAAATCAAATTTTTTGTACACAGATGTATTTTGCATCCAAATTCCAACTACTAGAATTACATAAATTATCAAACATGGATAAATGTACATATAATGCATGTTGCATAGGGGAAAACTGTCAATATTTTGCCTAACAGATTCCAATGTATTAAATTTGATATTTTTTGGTAAAGCACTGTATTGGCCACATCTTCAATGATCTTGTTTTCAAATAGTTTCATTAGTTGCGCAAAAATGGTAACCCTGCCCCAAGGCATGCATGACAATTCAAAATGCTTTTTTAAAAAATGGACCCCAAAAAAGGCCTTACCCCCTGTAATTTCTGTTCAGTCTGCATGAAAAGTAATCCAAGGAACACATGATTTATACGCTCTATTGTTTGTTGAACCTCTACTCAAAATGGCTGTGCATGAAGGTTAATAATAAGATAATGAAGATTTGCTATCCTTTATTTTCTTTTGAAACTGTAATCAGTTGAATGTTGGCCGATTTTTTAATTCAATCCCACAAGTCCACTTATTCAAGCTCAAATTTATGTATGTACAATGGCTCAAGGACAGAATAGGGCCCATTGATATTTTTTGACCTTTTTTTTCTATAGTCATAGGAGACATTACATTTAATGATTTATGTTGTCAATTTATTTCCTTTGTCACAATAATAGTATTAATTTAGAAGGTTATAACTAATGCAAAGTTACATTTACATGACGACCAGCATGTTTAACCCTTTGCACCCTGACCCCCTGGTACTCTATGACGTCATCAGACATTTATGTCTGAGCCGGGTTCAAAGGGTTAAAGACCCACTAGCTGTAAGTCTTGAAATTTGTTTACGTCAAAATACATGTATCTCCCCATTTTGTCATGGTTTTCTCTGAATTCTGCCCTATAGTATTGTTTATGTAACTTATGTGACAAATTATTGATATGTTGGACTTGCACAACTCTACAAATTGCTAAGGACTGTGATTTTTACTGTGCGCATTGGTAGGATTTCTCCGAGAGTGCCCCTGCTTTGCAAACATAGACAATTACTCATACACTGCAGCACAAGAGAGTTACCTGTACGACCACGGATAAGGCTAATTCACGTGCCGCGAGCCAAAGTTCAATTTGTATGATTAGCATTTTAAGCTAGTAGAAATAGGTGAATTTTCACTCTAATTCACTTTATCGATTAATCTTCACTGTTAACCCTTTTCCTGCCAGACAGTAATAACTGTATCACTTTCCCATCAGCCGAGTCAGTAAAAAGCAGTATTTAGCCAAAACATGACGTATTTTCACCCACTTGGCTTGGTATGTTATAGCATCTTTTGTCCAAAAAAAATCAACTTTACAGTATTATGTTTTCAACAGCCTTCAAATGTACAGTTTTATGTTAAAATACATCATATGGAATATGTTATGTTTAATTAATTTTAACCGTCTTGACCTAGTGGTGAAATATGGACTTGGCAGGAAAAGGGGTTAAATCACATTTAATGAGGCCTTGTATGTGCATAAAGTGGTGACCTGTGATATGTGTGTTCACGAATTCAACCTGTGCTGGCCGGTAAGGGACTGGAAAAAATTTATAGGGAGGGAGGGCGAATTTTTCAAAACGATGCTGAGAAAAGTGACTCTCCCCAATCGTTATGCTGTCCCTGTACGTGCTATAGTCAACGTCAATAATATTTTATTTGACAGATCTTAAGTAATTCATGATGTGACGCCTCATCCCACCAAATATGAAGGCTATTGCACTAATACTGGCAAATAAGTTAAATTCAGGTCAGAGGTCATCCTGGTTACTTGATATTTTTGCTGTACACTTTCCTCCCATGATGGCCGTCCAGCAAAAATCAGACCTATAGCCATATTGGCTGGGTCAAATGTCAACCTGGTCGCTTGATATTTTAGCAGAAATCTTAGTTAACATAATCAATCATCTCTTTCCACTAAACTTCAGACCTCCACCTCTGTTAGCTACAGTGTTGGGTATTGAAATTGTTTAACATTTCACACTACCGGTATGACTGAGGTGAGCCCAACTTCACTGCGGGAATGTATGAACTACATGCATTAGCATGAACTCTGTGTGACCAAACAATTCAGAGGATGTTGCGCCCTGAGTGGCCCATCAAATGATGAAGTAAGGGCCATTCAACATTTTATCGCATGAATTGCACAATGCTCTGTGCATTACATTGGACTGCTTTGTGCAGTTTGTGTGAAGATTTCAGTGCAGATATGCACAGTATACAGGGTTTTTGCTTGTATGCACTGTGATGGGATTTAATGTTTTGGCAAATATTTAATCACATTGCAATCTTATCTTGTCCAAAATTGCATGTACTGTCCCAGTGTTAGTTAATAATAAGTGTATACATCACCAAAATTAGAACATTCTCACAAACTTATTTTGGCTTGACGTTAAAATCATAAAAACAATGCTAGAAGATACAGCTAGTGGGGCTTAAGTTCACATGAGATTAATTTTAATCTTACCTAAACATGGTATGTCATTTTATTTCTGTTTCTGCTGAAAATGAAATGTGGTGTTACTTTCAACATGCACATTTTAGATATTGATATGACCATGGATGTAAAAAGAGTCAATTTTTCATCAATGGTCTGACAGTCTACCAGCTCTGAGATACTGCAGGAATGCATAGTGCAGTGTGAATCCAATGAAGTTGAGCCTTTTCAGGCAATGAAAACGCTTGATATATTTCTGATTCAAATATGTGTTGATGGACTGTCAGATTAATATGGTGATTCATCGTCATTATTGTCACGTGAAATCTGATGATTCATCATCTGTGTTTTAAGATAATTTAATTTTTCACAGTAGAATTTTTAACTCTTTTTATTTATTTCCTTGCAAGTTGCAGGTCCCGTGGAGGTATTTATTAGGCGTTGAACAAATAGGAAAAGTGTAGTGCCCCAAGGAATGACAGAGTCACACGAAAAGGCATGCCAACACTGAGAAGAATATGAGAGGTATGTACTTCATACACATGTACAAAGTCTGCACTGATAAGTTTTTTGTTTAAAGTTGTGAACTTTGAAGGACATGCTAACCAAAGCACCAGTGTTGGTGAATTATGGTACATGAACATGGTTAAAGGGGAAGTTCACCAAGGATGATTTTTACATATGTGCTAGCTTTGTGGTCACTTACCCCGGAAAAGCATTTTCGCCATTTATAACTTGCACGATTTTTACAAAAACCGATAGAAATAGTACAGGAAGTTGCCCCTGTAATTTGAATCATGGGAAAAGCGCCAAGCTTGGAGCTTGCATAATGTGATAAGGAAGGCACCATTTTCCATGGGTATGGCATTGTCCACTCACCCATGCTTAAACCAGGCTATGCGTATTTACATAACTTTTGTTTATACTGAGTATCCTTGCATAAACGATGAATCACTTATAATAAACTGTCCACTGTCAGATTTTGTGTTGCTGTTTACTACTACTGTGTTACTGTGAGTGGACAATGTGGGGGCCATACCCATCCGAAGATGGTCCCTTCCATATCACATGATGCAAGCTCCAAGTTTGGGGCTTTTTTCCCATGATTCAAATTACATGGGCAACTTCCTGTACTATTTTTATCATTTTTGTAAAAAATTGGGCGAGTTATAACTGGTGAAAATAGCTTTTCTGGGGTAAATGACCACAGAGCTACCACATATGTAAAAATCATCCTTGGTGAACTTCCCCTTTAAGCAGAACCATTACAACACAAAGTAAGACAATTTTACTATAAGTTGACCGTTGATGTTTGGTTATATTTGCAGAGCACCTAGCTAACAGCCATAAGCAACAAAATCTGCATTTATAATCTTCTTTTGAAGATACAGATGTAATAGATAGTGATGCAGCTTAGCCCATGTCAAATTTTGAAATCACAATGAAATTGTGTAAACTCTGCAATTTTATATAGAGAAGCAGAGTGTTGAAACAACTTAAGGGGCTCGTACATGAGTTCCAAACACAAATGTACATGACATACAATAATTGCATGGTCAAACCTAAGAAATGTTCTTTTTAACTCTGTCTCCCAACACTTGCCAAAATATTATTGAAGGAATCCTTGAAGTGTACTTTATGAACTTTGTACGAGAAACAAAACATCTAAACAATATCACAAGACAAACTGTCGTTAGAGAGTTTGTTGCAAATTGTGTAATGAAAGATGAAACAAGCTTCTGTTCTGATAACATGTTCCAGATTTCATGACATGCTCAAAAACCATAATTTTATCTTTTACTAAAATAGTATGAAACTATTTTCCTATAAACTTAAACCTAAACTACAATCCAGTGGAGACTATGTCATCAGGGATGACTTCTAGATCAAGCACCAACAGATTAACTCTTAAAGGTATTGAATTTGATCCCAGGGCCTAGGAGTGGCACATCTAAAACAGTGTGTATCTTTGCATCAGAGGCGGAATAAACTATGAGTGTATCTATTTATCCAGGAAATCTTAATCTCGACTGCTATGTTTGTACCGTAGGCACATAGAGCCAGTCAACGTTAGGGACACAAAAAAAAACCCCACAAGGAACAAACAGGCAGTGGTTTTGAACAAAATCAATGTACCCGGTACTTCAACATCAAAATATTCATACCTTGACACACTTTGAACATAATAGTAGCTCGTAACAAAGGACAATGGAAAGCCCATGGAACTACGTGTACAACTATAACAGCCACTCATGTAATTGGTGCACAGTGAAGATTTTTCAGATCAACAACTTTTACGGATGGTGGACTTACCATTCCTACTGCAAGGCAATTGTTATCTAAGTCGATTTAGCATGAAATTTTTTTATGGACTGTGAGGTATGTAAGAGTGCCTTCAACAGCATACTCCGAGTTCCAAAACCGAGTCGGACTTAAAAGTCCGAGTACTTGGACTTGCATACTCCAAGTAAAACTGCTTACTCGGACTTGTATACTCTGAGTACATGACCTACTCGGACTTGAATACGTCGAGTTACACTTGCTTATAGAAAAAAACAATGCTGGAAAAAACACAGGAACAGCGTATACACTGCAGTGCATTTCCAGTCGCTCAGAGAAAAGAGTTGTTAACGCAATCTGTCTGACCTCTGATCCGATCTGTGTATCTTGTACAACACGCTCAAGTCATCGTCGAGTGTAGCTACCGTCACGCAAATTATGAGTTTGTCTTGTCTTTTCGTTTCATTACCGGATCAGATCCTGATTTGATACATGACTTGAATTGGGTACAAAAACGTTTCAAGATCACCGCGATGCAGCGCGGCAAGTTATTAGAACACGGACGCCATAATTGAATGACCTGTCGACCTGTGACGTCATGGCCGTGGTTTGCTGGCGTAGCGAGGCCATGATAAACTTGCCCAAGCATTTTAGGCATATTATGTCTTGATAAAATAATTAAACTAGTAATTTTTCAAAATAAAATGAGCACAGTGCGCTCGTCTATGGTATGAACCGAGTGCGAGTGACCACTTGGTCGTAATAATGACCTGACTTGACCTGTGATGTCATGCATTGATTTAAGTTCGCTGGACCGATTGTGATATCGAACTGAGTAACTGACTGGACTTGCCTGAAATTTATTGGTTTTTAATGCAAATGTTACGTCTTAGCATGGAGGTAGTAGAGAAGGAGTCACAACTGAGATAATTACGTTTATTACTATTGTGCACCATTGGTTTAATCCCTTTATGTCCATTGTTTAACACCCCTTTCCCGCCATCTGCGTTGCTGTCGCTACCTTCGCAACCTAACCGAGTGAAATTAACCTGGGTTTGCTAATGCGACTCAGTTTCTCCACAGTGTCATAACACAGGCGCAAAGACTGTATCTGCGTAGCTTGGGTCAAGTGCGTCATGATAGTGTAAGAACCGACACGTTCCGTCACGAAAAGTGAAGTTACAAGGAATTTAAGTTTTTCATTCTCAAAATCTTGGTAATTTTAACGTCGTTTTTTATATACTTTACATTCGATCGCAGGAACCTTTCCTTGTTTGAATGAAAGTTCTGATCACGAACTTTTCAATCATGTACTGAGTATGGTGCAGCGGACTGCAGCACTGCCGTGAGCGTGGGTTAAACTTGTAACGTTTCCCGGTGTTTATGACGCGACGCCAGCGACGTCATAGGCGACGCTGCGACGCTTTGTTTCAATGCATCGTACGTGTTGTTTTTGTATCGCGACCATTCATTAAAGTCATGGACGTAGCAGTTAAAAGCTATGCTTTCTATTTAACCTTATCATTAATGCCAGTACAACATGATAAAACACGTCAAGAACCAAGAACTGGATCTGGAAAAAGTTGGCGTGTTAACAATGCTGCTCTACGATGTATGGCATTTTTTTGTGATGGCAAGCTATCGTCAACTCAGTCTCCGTCGCGCCTTTGCAGATACAAAAATTCCCTTCCTCAATTATCTGTTCCTCGACCTCTTTAACATTGTGTACATCAAAATCAGTGGAACGACTCGAACTTTCCGACGTGTCGCTTGGACACGTGACGCCATGTTTGAAGATCTGTCAACTGCCGAGGGACGGCCAAAACACCCGAACGACCCCGAACGAACTTAATCTTGTTTCCTAAATCCGAGAAAACGCGTTCGCAAGTCCCGTTGGTGCTAATGGAGTAGTTTGTAAGGCAAACAGCGGCAAAACACGTGGTCCTTTTGATCTCCGCCTAGTTGTGACTCCTTCTCTACTACCTCCATGGTCTAAGTCATCTTTCAAAAACTTTGCGGCCGGCCGTGGCAGTAGCTTTCTTCTGAGGGTAAAATCATGGTCCCGGTCCCTCCTTGTGGAGGGACCGTGGTTAAATATACATGTACCATGCGCAACAGATTCGTGAAAATGTTTTGTTTTTTTTCAAAAGAGCAGATTTCGACATATTGATCCACACTAGCCGTAAACTCTGTGAGTAATAAAATACTTTTTTCGACAGATCGTTTCTTGTCCGGCATGGCAAAATATGCATTTATAGGAACACGTATTACTCAGCGTATTCAAGTCCGAGTAGGCCATGTACTCGGAGTATACAAATCCGAGTAAGCAGGTTTACTCGGAGTATGCAAGTCCGAGTACTCGGACTTGCAAGTCCGACTCGGTTTTGGAACTCGGAGTGTATAGTTTGAGATACTCCTACATACCTGGGACTGTTGTAACATGGTGGCAAATCCTTGTCGAATCGACGACTGCTGCATAAACAGTCACTGAAGAATCTGTGCATGCATTTACAAGCACTGGATATTTTTACCATTTTTAATCGAAAACCGTTCGTATACGTGTATGACGGTGACAAAAACAACATAAGGAATCTTGCGTACATTGTTACTGATTACTTTGACCAAACAAAAATCACCCAAATGCTGAACGATGATCATACAGAACTCTTCAGGTTGCAGGATTAAATGGCCCCAAGCCCGATCTCAGTCAACAGTGCCGGGCTCGACCTCTACTCTATCAAACTGGACAAGAGAATATACTAAATTTACCTTGAAAAAATTCAAATTGTGTATCATATTGAAAAAAATCTACTGGGGCCACGGAGCGAATTTAAAAAACCAACAAAACCCAACAGAAGCAGTGGAATGATCATTATTGTGCAAGGTCGCTGTATTATATGTCAGGGTAAAAAAATTGTAGCTTTGAAATTTCTGGACGGTATAAAAGGCTCAGTGGTACAAATGTTTATTCATTGTTGACATCGTATCGATCTGATTGACACAACAAATGTTTGATCGTGCATCCCCTCGTGATTGGCAGCTGTTTGAAAGCTTTCCCCTATTGTTCTTTGAATGCTTCGAACACGTCCACAGCATCGCAGCAGTTTTCGCATCAAAAATCAACTTAAAATGGATATAATGAGAGAATTTCACCAACAAGGTGATGCCACAAGTATTCACAAAAGTAATATGTTGGAACAGTGCTTTAATTTACACTTTGGTTGTTGAAAACTCCAGATTTTCGGGAGCATTCGTTGATGCTGTTACCATGTGCCACTCATGTTGGATTATGAATGCCCAGGGAGATAGGGGGTATTTATAGGCTCCGAGTCCCCCTGCCTTTAATCCATACTGGCACCCATACGCAGTCAGTTCAGTCTTTGATTTGGGTGATTCCCCAGCATGACATGCCCTCTTTTTAGTTCAATATATGTAAATGTTACAAGGCACTGTAGGTCAAAGCTGCATGGTACAAAAATATTTCTACCTCAATATTCCATCCTAATTTGACAGATTTAATATTCTAACGTATATGTCTTACTGTATTAGTTCTCGACCAACGTACAAAGACTTGGTCCATTTGCTGAAGCATTAATTGATGATATGTTTTGCAAAATTAATAGTGGAAGCACGACCATACACCATGTGTCTTGGAGATACATTGATGTTAGTCTCTCCTAACAAAAACAGGAATATTTAGTAAGGCCAAAAAAAATAAATAGTTTGTTTCTCATCCCCGCGCGCGTCAATGTAGACCCGCCGCGCCAACCTTTTTTTTTGCATCTCAAGAGGGAACAAAAAAAAAAAGAAAAAAAACTAAGAACAAATCAAACCGTTCAGATCATACCAAAGCAACACAAATATTTTATGATATACAAAACTGAACTAGACAGAACATTGAACATCACACAGTGCTGTAACATTCCATTCAGAACTGTACACTATGTCATTGAAAGCTATCAAAACTGCATTCTGCACTAATAGTCAAAAAGCAGCACTGTTGATATGCTAAAAAATTGCTGTGCATTTATCTCTGCATGCATTCCTATGTTCTCATGTTGTAAGGGCGTTGTTGTTGATGGTTGAATAAAAAAAAAGTAGCAGCAAAAAAAAACCCACATCACCGCATCATTTTTGCAAGATGCATAGGATGAGAAACAAACTATTTTTTTTTTTTGGCCTAAATAATAAAATAGGCAATGAATCAGTGAAAAAACATTTTTATCTTCATATTTGTATATTATGGCATAAACTTGTCAGTTTGATGTGCAACAGTACATAGATGACCAGTTTATTCATCAAGGGAGCATTCAGTTATTACAGCCAGCACAATTTGATGGGTTGGGGTTCACTTTAATTGTTAAAAAAGTAGTTTAAGTGTTCAAAACATTTTTTGGGAGATAAAATGATTCGCTGCATTATTTCACTCTCGGTAGTCATTTAACTGTAAATCTGAACAAAAGTTAATTATCTGCCACATAAACATCTTGCCTTGGCAACTCTGAGGCTTGTCTTATTGTAAATCGAGCTCACTGAGAGCAATGAACAATTTCTATTACTTACATATTAAAGATATAGCAATTTTTGTCAGGGAAAATATTTAACAGTGACCTGTTGACCACTAGTACTATGAAAATAGAAATGTTTAGTTGAAATTCCAATATCATTACTGTTGTCCACATCTGAACCTTCAAACACCCTATTTGAATCAAGTACATTTGTATCAATTGTCAAACACCTCAGAAAGCACAGAATGTGTTTGTTAAGCATTGTAAAAAAATTATTCATAGTTTTCTCATAGACTCCAGTGTATAGTGAATCAACATTTCAGTGAGATTCAGAAATCAAATTTCTTGCATACATATAAACTTTTAACCATTCTAGTCTAATGAAGTACTTTCAAATGAATTATCAAAGGTCTAAGATTTAAACAAAAACAAACTAAATGGATAATGTACAATTCTGATGATTTATTCTGTGTATCGTTATTTACAGAAATTGAAGGACGCAAACGGGGCTATCCAAGGACTAGCATGAAGCTGAAGACATTTGATAGTTGTGTGTGTTTCTTCTGAGGACAGCGAGCATGACAGAAGTTGCATGGGTGGTTGCCTTTATTCGGAGACACTTGCCATGGGATAGAGAGAGAAGTGAAACTGCGTACATTCTGGAAAAACACTTGCATCAAAGGAAATGCATATTGAGGCTACCTTGCATTGAGGGCGTGGCCCCAATCAGACCAGAGCCTGAGGATGAGGATCGTGGGCCACACAGTACTAGAGATTTCCCACAATACATCATGATTTGTACCAATGTAGATTCCCCTGTGAAGTCTACCATGTCTCCCATGTGTAGACAAATTCCTGGACCACATGTAGAAATTCTGAGAACGTACTTTTAAAAACACCTTTCTTCTCAATTCCCATTGTAAAGGATTAAGAAAATTGTGCTTGATTGAGAGAAGAGAAAGGATTTTTGTAAATTTTCCACTGATTGTGTCCTCAGCCATACAGAATAAAGTGATGGAAAGTAGGGAGAATTGTTGTGCACCTGTTTTATGAAACAAAAGGATATTGATTTTTTCCAATAGAAAAGACAAAAGAAATTTACATGCTAACTATTTTCAGAGAATGACCCTTCAGTTGGTAATAACTTGCTTCCCAAAACTTTGACATTTGTAGTACCTGAAGAATGTGATTTTATGGTTATTTAATGGTTTCTTTGAAATTTATACTGCAATATTTCAACGTACTTTTAATAAATATAATTAATCAATTATCGTGAGACTTCACATTATTGCTTTTATGCAGAACTGAAAAAGTTACAAGAAAACTAACGTCGTTGGTACAAATCGATCAGCATTGTGGGTAATTGATTGTACTGTGGGCCATGAGCCGTTATACAGACAAATGACAATATCAACAGCACTGACAACTCATTACAGGACAATGTTTAACCTTTTCACCCCCATTCCCTGTAAACAGGTCCACACTCACCATTGATAACAATGGATTTGGGAGAAACCATGGTGGTGAAAGCGTTAATGTATAAGCATATGTTTTTGCATTTTCTTGATTCTGCTAAAAGCTCAATGATGCATTTTTAGTTTTGAACAAAGACCACTCAACTTTTGAATTTTATTGACTAGATACAGGCTGTACTCATGTTATTACACCGACGAGTCATAAACAGTGATTATTTGTATAATTGTATTTTTGGGATTTTTTTCTATTCTTGGTCAAGAAATCTTCTCTAAGACCACAACTCCAATTGATTTGAAAGTTGGTGTGGAGGTTTTTAGGGTATAGCTCAGTAAGACTGTTTCAAATTGTGGTGAAGTTTGCATAATTGTATATTTGGCAAAATTTTACCATTGTCTTTTGCCAAGTCTTTTTTTTTAAATCGCTGCTACAATTGTACAGACGTTCAATGAATGACTTGAAATATTGGTTTCAAAAAGTCTGGTTATATTATTGTTTGTGATTTTTTTTCAGAAACCGCAGCTTTTGTTTAACACATGTGTCAATTATTGTAAATATTTCATTGGATTAGTATTATTCAGTGAATAAAAAGGACATTATTTTTTTAATTGCATAACAGTTGTATGAACTTAAATTGTTGATGTGTGTAGTGTAACACGTGAGTATGAGTAAAATGAAAGAATACTAGTATATCATGAGAATACCGGTAATACATTTCAATCAATAATGGTAGATATTGTGCATACCATCCTATGGCAATATGCCTGCACATAATTCTGTAAACACAAAATGGAAGAATGCAGACAAGATATTAAATATCCGCGCTGTACATATATATCAACTTGGTCCTGTTTGATTCCCCATAATAGAACTAACTGCCCCATATCTATTTTCTGAGCATGTCTATGCATCATTACCAGTGTAATTGTTGATAATTGCACTGAAGTAAGGCCTTTTGAAATGGATCTGTCAAAAATAACATAAAGGATACAGAGGCCATGTTTAGAAGCAGAATACAAGGTTATTTTGGTATACAATTATGAAAATAAATGATGAAACAGTACAAAATGTGCAAAAGGTACAGGTTACTGTTTCAAGTAAATATTGATTCATGAGAAATTCAAAAAATTAAAGGAATGACAGCAGAGCAGTGAAATTTTATTCGATTTCACGCAATGTACCATGGGAAAATTTAAGGCAAGAGGGTGGATTCCCATGATCACTAATTTCACGCAGAATCCATTGAAATCCTGCACAGGATTATTCAGGAGACTGTCTTATGGAATCCATTAAAATGCTGTAATGGATTCTGCTGTGGATTCTAAAAGTGTTCCGTATATAGAAGAATCCATAATTGGATACCTTAGGATTCCCTGAGTACCCACAATGGATATCTCTGGATTCCCTTGGATTCTGATTGAATCCACGGAGGAATCCACAACAATGCTTGATGGATTCTGGCTTTTTCACATAGTGTAAATTTGCATGTTTTGTGGGACACCTGGCCGTTGACCAAGTTTTAGGGGAGACCGTTTCTACCTTGGGTTCCAGGCAACAGTCACTCGTGCAAACATGAAAACATGATCCAATGTGAACAGGGTAAAACTAAGCACCGTAAATCAACTTTTGGACGTCAAATTTTGACACACGCAGTTTTTCCTTTGTAGGCGCATATGTATGCCACATAACTTTTTCGGAATTTGCAATTGGCCCTAAGAATTGTTGAAAGAAAATATTCTCTTCTCTTATTTTGCAAGTCAAATCAAATTAAATGTATTCTTCATTTTTGAAGAACTGGTAAACTTGCTTCTTTGTCATAGAGAGCCGTCATTATTTACGGGAGGGGGCGAGGGCGGAAGAATTTGTTCACTTGTTCCGAAAATTTCAGTAATCAATCGCGAGCAACATAGTCATCATTTGACCGAAAGTGAACCGGAACTATTTGCACCTTCATAACCTTGGGATTTACGAATGATCAAAATTTTATTAAGAAAATTGTATGCATCAAAAAGTGATAAACGGCACAACAGTGATTTGAATCATATGACGATGACATTCGTTCTAATTTTTAAAGGATTTTCGCCTAACTTGGAAATAGAACATGGCATGTAATAAAAACATTATAGCCCAAACGAGGGACTATGTACCCTCGGGGTAGGAGACAATTTGCCCACCTTACGTCGGGTAAATGATCATATACCCTCGGGCACATAGTTTAAGCTACAATATATATTATTTACTTATTTATTTATATATTACATTCCTCTTAATATCGAACGTCACTCACTCCGTAGGATTCAATGATAACTCGTCGATGACGTTGCAGGCCCCATAGTTATCATTGGACTGAAAGTGAACCGGAACTACTTTCAACTTGACAACTTTTGGATGTAAAATTTTGAATTTGTAACATGTTTGCAGAGGAAATCTGGTTTTTTGAAAATTTTGCTTAAAGAATTAAGAAACCGCATAACAGTGGTTTAAATATATCAGTGCACCATTCAATGACAAAAATAGTTCCTTTTTAAGGGATTTTCGTGTAAGATGGAAATCACGCATTAAATATCACTTGCCAATAAACCTAAATATTTGGAATGAAAACTTTGTAAGAGAGGCATGTCAGAATAACATGAAAAATGAGCAACTGTGGTTCTGACATTCTTGTGAATTACCATTAGCGGTTTATATACAGATGTTTTCGTGAGACATCGGCCTGAAACAGTAAAGTACTACGTTTAATAGTTTACATCAAGCGTGCTCGCAGTCTTTGACATGCGGATGGTTTTCCGACGCATCTGCCTGCAGTCACTGATTTCTTCGGAATCATTGTAGCAAAGATTTGTAAGAAACCTCAAATCATTAACCATAGACATCCAGGCTGTAAAGTGCGAGTTCCTTTTGGCAACACTGAAGAACGTTAAGCCCATACTGAGCAATTTCACAAATCAAGGTTATCTCAGAGGATTATTTTTTTAATATCAATAGGAAGACTCCTTAAGTAAACTCTAATGTTTTCATAAGACATCTTGGGCCTAATGTTCTTTAGGTGTCAAGTTAATCTAAATAAAACTTTTGCCTAACGTAAGGTTTTCCCATTATAGTTTTGATTTACTCAATAGTTAGTGCAGTAAAATAAGTTTCATGTAAATAAGTTTCAAGGTGCAAATTCTGTTTAGGCCCCAGCAAAAATGTTCTGATGATATGCTTTTGCAAAGAGCTATTAAACTTAAAAGTCGCCCAATATATTAGGCAAATCTAAGACACAAGTACTCACAGAGTCAATGTAATTTTTGTCTTGGAAGTATTGCCTCTACAGTGACCCATCTCCACTTTGGATAGAGCAAAACACAACTAACAGATGATTGTCCTGATTGGGGGCGCTATTTACATAGGTTGCACAATAAATGGTAGCGCGGCCCTCCACTGTCTATGGTAACAGGTGCTCGCAGCGTTGCCTGGATAGTCTATTGGAGGCTGAAGGCCCGGATTGTGAGGCTAAAGGCAGAACACTTCGGTAGTAGTATAAAGAATGGAAGGTTTGGCACTACAAATCCGCGAGAAGTACAAAACCAATAAAATAAAATATTCACCCTCAAAAAAGTAACATCGGCTTGTCGAAAATACCTACAAAAGTTGAGGCTCTTTTCTATGGTAACATCAATTGAAATTTAGGCGAAAATTCAATGTCAGGCATGTCTCCGCATTCACGTTGCAAACCCGTCTTTGGGAGGTGTACTTTCACGCCAATAATCCTTTGCACTTGAGTAAGTGAAAATAGCAAATGATTAGTAGCCATGCTCATCATAGTTGTCGGGTGTTTGGTTCAAATCGATCAATTCACTTTTGATATATTGCTTGTTTTTTGTTTGACTTGATTTATTAGCAAATTATTCAGTACAAAGGGGGGGGAAGCACAAAAAAGACCGATGAAACAACGTTTCAAACTCACTGAAAAATACTTGCCGACGATTGCACAAGAAAGTGAAAAGCTCGTTTCCATTGTGGTCCTTAAAATAGATAAAAAGGCAAGTTACGTTAAGTAATGACTAACACTAGCAGAAAATACAAAACTTCAAAAGCCCAAAATTAACACAAGTAACAGGCACATATCACACACACAAAACACACTACAACACAAAAAATAAGAAGAACACCCTCAGCCTTCGCGAGTTCTAAGGTAGTGTGCACCTCGAAAGTGAAAGACTTAAACCTTTGTTCTAACTTTCCTCAAGGAATCTTTCAATCATTCTCTTTCAAAGTCAAGAGTAAAAACAGGGGGGTCACCATGCAAATTTTGGTACTAGAGAAACAAATTACCAAGATTTACCGATATTAGAAATTCAAAATGGCCGCCATCCCTGTGTAAACTCTATGGAGAAAAATAAAAATTTTCGAATTTCGAAAAACTAAGCCATGGAAAAGTTTTCTTTCACCAAGAGCTTTAAAATGAACTTCCACACGTGGTAAGCTTATATCAGAATAGAATTGTAAAAGTTTGAGAGTCCGAATATCTGTCCCCGAGGTGCGTTCTACCTTAAGTCTATGTAAATGTGTTATTCTTCTTGAAAGCCTGGCCTGTAGAAATTGACTTCATTTACGAATACTAAATGGAATATCATTCAACAATTTAGCTCGTGAAATCATGAATGAATGCTTTCCATGAAAACCAAAGGCCGCCGAATGAAAAGAATATAAACCTACCTGCTGTGGTATGAATAACAGTTTACTGTTAAATGAAAATATCCGGTGAAATACTTAGGGGCTTGATTACTAACTGTCTTGTTGAATTAATTCTAGGATGTAAATTTAAAAACAAAATTTTAATCTGACTAATTTGTTTGGAAGCACTCTAAGTTTGACCTGATACTCTTTGTTAAACTTGAAAGCCAAAATTTACTATGATAATGTACTATAATACTTTTGAATTAGAGAAGGGTAATTTCCTCATGCTCAAACCCAAGAAACAAGTTAAAGTAATTTAAGACGGACATTAATTCAATTCAGGGCACTCTTTGCCCTAGACTCTCCTTGAACGATTGATCAATACCTGCTCCCAATATTTCACAAAGGTTTTCTCAGAAACTTTGGGTCAATCACATGTACAAACAACTCTTAAGTTTGGAGTTCGCTTTCCATTTACATTTGGAAGCGAATAAAAATTGACCCATTCTTTCCCAGATGCAAAGACGGTTTGCTGTCGGTAAGTTATTCGTTAATACAAGAAGGCTCATGACTCTATTTCATAAGCTTTAGGATTCTTGCCGGAAATTAACAAAACCGAATCATCAGCGCGTTGAAATAATCTGAAAGTGTCAGAACATTCCATTATATTTAAGTAAATCAAGAATAATAAAGGTCTTAAAATTGTCCCTTGGGGAACACAACTAGGTTGTATTTGAGCATCAGAAAAAACACCATGCACATCGACAAGCTGCTTGCTATTTGAAAGCTTAGGTGCATGTGTACCAGATAAGAGCAGTTTTAGGCATGCCGACAAACGTAACAAGTAAAAAGACTTATAAGCAATCGTATCAAAAGCTTTTTGTGAATCCAACAAGACCATCCCTACAAAGTTACCCTTATCCATTCCCGAACGAATGTAATAGAAGGCAGCGCACGTGTCGTCGAATAGGATGTGCAGAATCCAGACTGAAACCTGTACAGAATATATGCATCCTCAACATACTTGAACAGTTGGTCATGTAGTACCTTTTCAATAACCTGAGAAATAGCACTCTCTTTTGTGTAATAAGACTACTCTTGAATTTTTCCGATCGGTAGAAAATTTCCCGAATTACATCAAATTCATTAAATACGTAGTAAATGAGCACATAACAAGCATATAATGAGTAATCACTGAAAAAATTTAGGGCGCATTAAATTATCGAAAAAGCCCTCATATCGACCGTCAATATATTACGGTGGCAATAAGTCTTTCGATAGAAAGGTTTTCTATGGTAACAAGTCCAAGGCTAGATTTTCTCATATGTAACCATATTCTGTCACTTTCCTCCCGTTTAATGCCGTTTTTCCTTGCGAGAATCTTCACCCTTTCGCTTCGTTTTAGGGCCCGTCCTCACAATCTGCCGTTTTGCGTCGTTTTACAGGCCGAGAATCTCCACCATCTTGCTCCCTTTTAAAGCCCGCTCTCACACAGTGTTGTAACTTCTGTTTGATGTCCATATAGATCTTCATTCTTGTCAATGCATAGTCCTGAAAAGAAAATTACACGATACTATACATTAACCTTTAATTTTGCTATGTCAGAAAACCCTCTAATCCAGCATGTGACTTATCCACTAAAGGTATGCAAGGCTGTGAGATTATGAAACCAACATGACATGTACATACAGATACAGTAGATGATGATTGAAAAATAAGGAATACCTTGTGGAAATTGCAGATGCGTTTTGACTGACCAACTCACCAGAAATCCAAATTGGTGACGGGATTTCCCCTGTTGAACAATCGCCATATGGCCCAGAAGAAGTGACAGAATATACTCAGTCTGTGAGAAAAATCGAAGACATTTGGATTATAAAACTGACGTTTTACGTACGCGTACATT